>NC_132876.1:19346069-20596069 GCF_048164855.1 Canis lupus baileyi | reverse complement strand
ATCATTGCAAGCTTAGATAATAAATTGATCAACAATTCTCAGGTTGTAAACAAAATTCCTGAAATTCAGATTTTTCTTTCACTTGGGCAAAATTTTCAGAATTCTCTGGACATGTTCTAATAAACACAGAAGAAAACAGGAAAAGTATTGAAGAGTCACATCCTTCAAAACACACCTAGGCCTGATGAATTTATAAAACAATTTTTCCCTTAAGCCTTTAAGGAACCTATTATATGAATTATCCCTGGGTATTGAAAAGTATGGTTTGTTTCTTATAATTCTCCTTAGAGGGAAATGTGGCAAGAATGATACAGATGAAAATGATACAAGAATGTAAGAATAATATAAAAGGTAAGAATGATATGAAGAAGAAAAACATGGCCTATTATCACTTAGGAATACGATAGTTATAATAGCAACAATTTAATGTGGAAATACTCCAAGCCAGGCACTGTACTAAGCATTTTTTGTAAGGTAGCTCATTTGATCTTCACAACAACTCTTATAAAGTAACTATTATTATGCTTCCTTGTTAAGAACAGAAAAGTGAGAATATAAGGGAAGGGAGAAGAAATGTGTGGGAAATATCAGAAAGGGAGACAAAACGTAAAGACTGCTAACTCTGGGAAACGAACTAGGGGTGGTAGAAGGGGAGGAGGGCGGGGGGTGGGAGTGAATGGGTGACGGGCACTGGGGGTTATTCTGTATGTTAGTAAATTGAACACCAATAAAAAATTAAAAAAAAAAAGAACAGAAAAGTGAGAAGTGAGGCTCATCCAAAGTGATAAAGTTAACAAAGCGATTAAGTGGCAGAACCAGGATTCAAAGTTTTCTCTGTTGGTAAGGCTCATGCTTTTTGCTACTACAAAGCACTGAATAAAGCTATTATAGGGCCCAGTTGAACTTGAATTCAGATGGTTGCTCCTTTTAGTATACCGTACTGCTTCTCATTGATGTAGGCATTTTTTTATGTGAACATTTTAATCAAAATGCTACCAATACAATACAGCAACTCATTAAAATAAGTTTAAGCTTTGCAAGTATTATTTATCCCATAAATGTACAGATGACTTCAGCCAAAAATCAATATTATGGGGGCACCTGGGTGGCTCAGGTGATTGAGCATTGGACTCTTGATTTCAGCTCAGGTCATGACCTCAGAGTCCAGAGTTCCAGCCCTGGCTTCAGGCTCTGCACTCAGCGGGGAGTCTGCTTGAGATTCTCTCCTTCTTCCTCTGCCTCTTAAATAATAAGTCTTAAAAAATCGATATTATGGAAAAATGCATGATAAGCTTAGTAAATGCAAAAAAGACATGTGACAAAAATCCATCTCCTTTTTATGGTCAACATCTTTAAATATAGAAATAGTGAACTACCTCTTTAACATGATAAAGAATGAAAAAAAAAACCCAAAGAACTAATCTCCTACCAATTGGAAAAACAAAGTCATTTTCCATAAAAACAGGATCAGGGGCTGCCTGGGTAGCTCAGCAGTTGAGCATCTGCCTTTGGCTCAGGGCGTGAACCCAAGTCCAGGGATAGAGTCCCGAATCAGGCTCCCACAGGGAGCCTGCTTCTCCCTCTCCCTGTGTCTCTGCCTCTCTGTGTGTCTCTCATGAATAAAAGATTTTATTTATTTATTCATGAGAGACACAGAGAGAGAGAGAGAGAGAGAAAGAGACACAGGCAGAGGGAGAATCAGGCTCCATGCAGGGAGCCCGATGTGGGACTCGATCCCGAGTCTCCAGGATCAGGCCCTGGGCAGAAGGCAGATGCTCAACCGCTGAGCCATCTAGACATCCCAAATAAACAAAATCTTAAAAAAAAAAAAAAACACACAGGACCCAAACAAGCTTTTGTTCCTCTGTAAGTTCAGTGTTTCTAAGAAAGTCTTATTTTGGTAATAAGGTATGAAGATAAATTAAAAGTGAATATTACAGAGGAAAAAAATAAAGTTAGAGAATTTTTTAGACAACATTAGAATATACCTAGAAAAGCCACAGAATTAAAATGTTTAGAGGGAGCTACAGAGTTCACAAAATAAAAGATTCGTCTTGGAAAGCCAATTAAATATCTACCAATAAGCCAACAAAAAGGAGAAGTAACACATTTACAACAAAGCAAAAACATTAAAGTATTTGGAAAAAAGTCATATACACAATAGTGTGAGAAAAAGAAATAATACAACACCTTCATGGAAGAAAGAAAGAAAAACCCGAGTAAATGTAAAGTCACACTACATTTCTTTTTTTTTTAAATAAATTTTTATTTATTTATGATAGTCACACACACAGAGAGAGAGAGAGGCAGAGACACAGGCAGAGGGAGAAGCAGGCTCCATGCACCGGGACCCCGACGCGGGACTCGATTCGGGTGTCCAGGATCGCGCCCTGGGCCAAAAGCAGGCGCCAAACCGCTGTGCCACCCAGGGATCCCTCACACTACATTTCTTTTTTTCTTTTTTTTTTTTTCTCACACTACATTTCTTAATGGGAAACCAATAGTATGAAGCTGATACTTCTTCACACCTTGATTTATAGATGTAAACTATTCAAATAAAGACATCTCGTATTTCAAAAATGATACCACATTAACTTGTAATGGTTGTACGTGATTGTCCTAGAGAAACAGATATCTAACAGAAGTAGCAAATAGTATAAATTAAAATGGTTAAAATAACAGAATTCTGACACAAATCAGAAATATCGATGAGTAAATGTGTTACAGATACCAGGAAAAAGGCTGTAATAAATGCAAGAATTGAATGTTTAATGAACAAAGCATAATAAACAATGGGGAGAAAACTCATTATTTAGCAAATTCAACTGGGGTATACGTAATGATTCTTTCTGCATGAATAAAAAATCAAACATCTAAATAAAACTAAAAAAATTAGCTATCGACTACAGTATGTAACTCAACTATAGGAATTTTAAAGTTTTGAAGTGATAGAAAACATTGCAAAGGAAACACTGGTCAGAGAGTACAACATAATACAAAAATGTAAAACCATTATCAAAACTAAGATTAAGTGGTGAAAATGCTAGGAAGATCATGGATAAATGAATGATCATGGATATGACCATTGATCATATGATTGATCAAATGATCATGGATAGCATGTAAACTGTATACAGAGGTGCTATATTTTCAAGACCATTACCAGATCCCCAAGAGACAAAGAGTCAAAGAATATCATGTCACTAGAAGAAATATATATAGTTCCAACTAGGAGGCACCATTTGATACTTGAGGTAATTGCCAAAAGTAATTTACAAAACCCAATACTACACAGGATCTGGAAGAACTAGCCCGTTCAAGTTGCTGAAGGCATTGTAAAATGGGTCAAGAGTCATAAAAATGTTCATAGTCGTTGAACAGAGGAGCCCAATTCTGGGAAATTATCCTAACATAATAATTCAAAAGAAGAAGAAAAAAGCAGCTTTCATTTTAATATCAAAAGCCTTAAAACAACCTAAATATCCAATAATAAGGGGAATGATTGAAGTATTTATTATATATTAATGCAGTGAAATTATATGAACATGGTAGAAAAACAGAAAATTGTACAGGAAATAACGTTAATAAAAGGTTAGGATGCAAAATTATATTTTTCCACTGATTGCATCCATGAGTATTCATAAGGATAATGATCTGGAGAGCCCAAAGATTTGTATCTAGGTTTTTTTAAGCTAATACTGGGGACATTTAAAGGATTTTTTTTTAATTTTGGCAATCTGTCTAATAAAGCAGTATTAAATTGGAGAGATAATTATTTCGATGTGAGAATTAGGCCTCTCAAATAAACTACTTCTATTTCTCTCACCTTCTGCTATTTATTTCTCTCTTCCCATGCATTTCTCAACAACTGCTCTTTTATCCTCTCCAAATATTTCTGCAGCCCTTTGTCTCTCTTCCAGCCATCTCTCTTTCTTCTCTTCCATCATCTCCCTTACTCCACCTTTCTTCTTTTTATGCTGAGCTTTTTGTGCTTCTGTTCTTGGAATGGTTAAAATATCAGACAGAAATATATTTTTTTTATCTGTTGAAGAAAACACTGCTCTTATTCCTTGTAAATGTGGATGAGCTGAATTCATTATTTTAAAAAGGCACCTGGATTGGATTGTGTTTTAATTATTTATGCAAGGCCAAGGCCAAATCAAACGCTTCTGCCAGGCCCTAAACTATGTCAAGTGGAAAGCACTTCACATCCTAATTCCATTAGATTTGTCATCACAGAAAGAACAACGAACGTTAATGTGAAAGATACATATTCGCATGTATAGGAAACCCTTGCTCTTCCCATTTTCACATTTTCAAGTATCCGACTTTTAGTCATGCCAAAACATGCTCTAACCTCCATGCAACATGTGGATACAATAATGACTATCTCATTGCATTTTGCATTGGAGATATTGTGAATGTCATACGGATAATGAACAGGCATTCTTAATCATGGAACCGGAGGAAAAACTGAATGGTAACAAACCAATGCTGAGAATGGGCAAGAAGCTCAAAAGTATCCCTTGGTAATATAATATATAAGTTAATTTAATCTTTCTCGATTTCCTGCTATAGAAAGTGAGGTCATTCTAGAATCTTCCTTATAGCAGATGTGGTGGGATTCAAAATGACAAGGTTTGGAAAGCACTGACTGTGCCTGGCACATAGCGAGTGCCCCTTTAGTGAGAGAAGGTAAAGGGCACTGCAGATTTGAAGTCACAGGGTGCACATGGGCTTATAGGCGGCAATTCGAGGGCACGTCGGGGACAGAGAAAAGACTGGCTGGTCGGTAGTCTTACGGAAGGGTTAATTTCGTAAATTTTCCTTTTCCTTTTAGAAAAGATAATTAGTCACACCTCAGGTGTTTCCTATCAAACCTTCAGCTTGGCTGCCAACCAGGTTGAGGCATTCCTTCCCATTCTGGAGTGGAGTGGAGAAGGGAGGGTTTTCAGGGCAGTTCCTCGTCAATCTTTGTGCAACACAGGTTGATGTCTGGAAGAAGAAAGAAGGTGCTATCAGTCCCAGAGTAACTTAGGCTCCTAGGAGCAAGGTCAGAATGCTAGAGCAGTGGCCTGTCTCTGCCCTGCTGAACGGGGGCATGGCTGCAATATCCTGGATGTGGGACAAGGGCATGTACCTCGCTGGTAAGTCTCTATGAGCCCATGGTGGTGTCTGGTCTATCTGCTGACGCTATGTGGGAAGAGGGGACTTGAACTTGAGATACTGAAGGGTATAGTATAGTGATTAAGGGCACAGATCCTAGAGCCATGTGTTCAGTTAGCTCGAGTGTTACCTGGAGCAAGTTACTTACCCTCTCTGTGCCCTGGTTCTTCATTTGATAAGGGATGATGATAGTACCTACTGAATTAAATAAGAGCACCGCCCACCAGATCATGAGTGTTGGCAATTTTCATCCCTGGCCAAATGGCCCATTTCTCAGCCTCTCTTGCGATCAGGAGAATTTTCTTCCCGGGTCCAGGGAGGATACGTAAGGAGGATCGTGCATTTTCCTCTTTGAGCCAAACTTGAGTGGGTGGGACATATTAAAAGCCATAAGACAGTGGCTTTGGCACCAGGGTGACTTTGCAAACGACCATAGACACCAGAATGCAGCTAATCTTGAAAGCTTGGGTCGTGGGAAGCACTCTTTTCCTCTTTGGGCTGCAATGAGACCTCAAATTTTGTGCCATCATGCTTAATGTCTTCAAAAAACCCCTCTCGAAATGAACAAATTACCCAGGAAGAATAACACATTAACCTGCTAGCTGAATGAACGCTTTAGTGCAGATTACTTTTATCAGGTTACTTAGCTTCTGGAAGCTGGGCCCAAAAGCCCATAGATGAGGGATGGGTAAATGGTATTGAGAGGGAAGGAGGAGAGAAGGGGCATCTAGGGGCAACCTGATGGCTCCTGAGGATGAAAGCTGAGCAAAGCCAGGGTCTGCATGGGCTCTTGGATGGAGCATAAGACCCCTTGACCCCTTCTGTCCTTCCTGCTCTCTCTACCCTGTTTCATTTTCTCTGTCTTTTCATTGATCCTACATCACGTCACACCAGACCAGGCACATAATCAACAGACATTTATGAACTGTCTGCTGCATCACTAAGTGCATAGAATGGACAGAAGTCACCAACTGTTTCACAGATGCGCCATCTCGAACACAACTAGGTACAACTCTATGACTGCCAATGAGGAGGGGTTATATCGATCTGCTCCATAGGGTGAGGCAGGCACTTGAGGCTAGGGATATAACATATACAAAGAAAGTACTCAAAAAAATAAGTGAAATATAGTGAGGGGCACTTGAGAATCAAAGCAGGGGTAGAAGATCCGAGGCAAGATTCGTTCCAAGGACCAGGAGGAAGCTGAGCTTCAAGGAGAGAGGAAATTACAAAAAGCAGCAGCTCTTTATTGAGTGCCTCCTGTGTGCCAGGCACTTTTACTGACTCTAATTTATTGCTCATGATAGGGTCAAAAGGAATTATTGTCTCAATTTTTTCATAAATGAAAAAAACAATCATCAGAAAAGCTGGGCAGATTGTAGCATAGTGAGTGGCTGAGTGTGTAGACTTGGATCAGAACTACCTAGGTTTGAATCCTGGCTCTGCCACATATTAGCTGTGTGGTCTTGGTCAAGTGACTTAACCTCTCTGTTCCTCTGTTTCCTCTACAGTAAAAATGAGGATGATAGTGACTACTTCATGGAATTATTATAAGGCTTACATGAGTTAGAAAGTGTCTGCTATATATGGAATGTTTTATGAGTGCTTATAAAATAAACCTGCCCAAAGTCATAAGGTGAGTGTAAGAGCCCAAATCTGAGACTAATGCCAACTGCTTCAGTCCTAGCACAATTCTTAACTTCCATGGAGGAGTCCCAATTTTCCTTCTCTCTCTCTTTTTTTAAAGGTTTTTAATTTATTTATTCATGAGAGACACAGAGAGAGAGGCAGAGACATAGACAGAAGGAGAAGTGGGCTCCCTGTTGGGAGCCCCATGCGGGACTCAATCCCAGGACCCTGGGAACACAACCTGAGCCAAAGGCTCAACCACTGAGCCACCCAGGTGCCCCCCAATTTTCCTTTTCTGAAAGGACTCCTTGAAGCCTTCAGTCCTCCAGGAACCTTTCTTTGACCACTCCCTATTTTAATTCACAGCTTAATACCCAGTCACAAACTGCTGACCTAATGATTTGAATTGTTATCCTGCACATTATTTTGGTTCCCAAACTAGCTTCTACACCTCTTCTGAGGGACTTCACTTAATTTGTTTTCACCCTCCAGACTGCCTAGCCATTTTCTGTCTTTGAAACTGAAATTCTGCTCACAGTTCTTTTTTTTTTTAATTTTTATTTATTTATGATAGTCACACACACACAGAGAGAGAGAGAGAGCGAGGCAGAGACACAGGCAGAGGGAGAAGCAGGCTCCATGCACCGGGAGCCCGACATGGGATTCGATCCCCGGTCTCCGGGATCGCGCCCTGGGCCAAAGGCAGGCGCCAAACCGCTGCGCCACCCAGGGATCCCCTGCTCACAGTTCTTAGATGGACTGGTGGTCTTAGAGACTTTTGAGCGGGACAAGCATGGTCACAACTTCAGGACGTAGTTTTCCACTTCTGTCCATTCATATTCACAGTTTTGGTTTCTCACTAATCAATGGCTGAAAGTCATGTTATTATGGTTTTTAATTCATTCTATATAAAGTCTTATCATGTCTTTTCTCTATATTTTTTTATGATTCTCTCAGCTGTCATCATTTTAAAGCATTTGCTGAAGCCTAGTTAATAAGAGTCAGAGAGACAGGGAAACAATATGGTGCCACCAAAGTTCCCGTAAAAATATAATTTTTATGTTATGCCTTTCCAGGCATATGGCACTGAGTCATAAGAAATAATAGCAATGGAAAATGGCCAAATGCATACTGGTGTACTTGAGCTAAGTACAAGAGGAGATGTAGAGTTATTTTGAAGATACAGTCTATTTCTAAAGTGCTTTCTGAGTCTTCAATATGCTGTACGGTCATATCTCTGAAGGGAAAGAGAAATGTACCTAAGTTCTCAAAACACTTGCTGAGACAGTAAATGAATATGCTCGATTTCCCTGATCACAGGCCTTCATTCCAATTCGATGCAAGCCATAAATGAAATGACTTGGCTGATTATAAGTCAGTCCCCCATGAACATTTGTTTACCTCTGCAAAGCACTACATATAATTGCTGTCTCTGCTCAGGGGAGGCCCAGCTGGGATTACAAGAAGTGTTGCAAGGTTCTACTGAGGTGTGATCACCAGTTACAGCATGAACCTGGCACTGCGCGTCCATACTCTGTCTGCTTTAGCGATTGGATCCATTCGTCTGTCTCCTTCAGACAACTAAAATTAGCCAGAAAGACAGCAGAAGTATTGGGACCCCAAGTTCACTTTGCTCCTGAGTCATAGTCTGTAATCATGTGGCAGTTACCACAATTCTTCCAAAAGCCAATGATGATACATAAGTCAGGATCACGGACCATTGGTACTGATTGCCCAGAAAAATGGAAATGGGCAATTTTTCTTAATCAAGTTTCTTTTACTCCTTATTATTGTGAAAGCAATATAGGTTTGTTTTTCTAAAAGAATTCTGGAGTTATGATTGGCATAAGAAGCTGTATGTACTTAATGTACACAACTTGAGAAGTTTGGGGATAAATATATGTCTGTGAAACCGTTATGACCATCAAGGCCATACACATATACATCAATTCCCCTAATTTCCTCTTTATCATTACTACTGTTGTTGCTGTTTAGTGGTAAGAACACTTAATATTAAATCTACCCTCTTGGCAAAGTAAGTATAAAGGATTGGTAGTGATGGGCACTATGCTGTATAGTGGTTCTCCAAAACGTACTTATTTTGCAAAACTGAAATTTTCTGTGCTTGAACCATCAACCCCCACTTCCTTCTCCCCCTGAAAAACCACCATTCGACTCTTTGCTTCAGTAAGTTTGACTATTTTTGACTCCTTATATAGGTGGTATCACATAGTGCTTGTCTTTCTGTGTCTGGCTTATTTCACTTAAGCATAATGCCTCTAGGTTCATTCACCTTGTCGCAGATGGCAGTATTTCCTTCCTCCTTTTTTAAAAGCTGAATAATATTCCATTGAATGTATGCACCATATTTTCTTCATCCATTCATCCATTGATGAACAAGTAGGTTGTTTCCATGTCTTGCCTAATGTGAATAATGTTGCAATGAACATGCAGATGCGTGTATCTCTTTGAGATGGGAGTTTTATTTCCTCTGGATCTATATCCAGACATAGGATTGCTGGATCATATGGTAGTTCTATTTTTAGTTTTTTGAGGAACCTCCATACTGCTTTCCCTGATGCCTGTATCAATTTCCATTCCTACCAACAGTGTGCAAGGATGCTCTTTTCTCCACATCTTTGCCAATACTTGCTATCTTTTCTTCTTGTTGTTTTTAATCCTACCACATCCTGACAGGTGGAGGTTTTGATTTTTCATTACCCTGATGATGAGTGAGGTTGAGTGCCTTTTCATATTTCTGTTGGCCATCTCTATTGTCTTCTTTAGAGAAATGTCTATTCAGGTTCTGACCACTTTTCAATCATGTTATTTAGTTTTTGTTTGTTTGCTGTTGAGTTGTATGAATTCCTTGTGTACTTTGGATATTAATCTTTTATTAGATCTATGGTTTGCAAATGTCTTCTCTAGCTCCGTAGATTGCTTTTTGTTTTGTTGATTATTCCCTTTGCTGTGCAAAAGCTTTTGAATGTGATGCAATCACACTTGTTTATTTTTGCTTTTTTTTTTTTTTTTTTGGTTTCATAGCCCAAAAATCAGCACCAAGACTGATGCCAAGGAACTTTCTCCTTTTGTTTCCTTCTACGCTTTTTATGGCTTCATGTTTAAAGTTTAAATTTTTAATTCATTTTGAGTTGATTTTCGTATATGGTATTAGATAAGGTTCCAATTTTATTCTTTTGCATGTGGATATCTAATTTTCCCAATAACATTTATTGGAGAAACTATCATTTCCCCATTCTGTATTTTTGGTTCCTTGTTGAAAATTAGTTAACCATATTTGTGAGGTTTATTTCTGGGCTTTCTAATTTGTTCCATTGGTCTTTTGTGTCTGTTTTTTAATGCCGGTGCCATATTGTTTGATTACTGTATCTTTGCAACATAATTTAAAATCAGGAATATGTGATGCCTCTGGTTTCATTCTTCTTGCTCAAGATTGCCTTTGGCTACTCAGGAATTATTGTGGTTCCATGCAAATTTTAGGATTTTTTTTCTATTTCTATGAAAACTGCCATTGGAATTTTGATAGGGATTGCATTGAATCTGTAGAGTGCTTTGGGTAGCCTGGACATTTTAACAGTATTAGTTCATTCATTCCATGAACATGGGATATCTTTCCATTTATTTGTGTCTATTTTAATTTCTTTCATCAGTGTTTTATAATTTTAAATGTACAGATCTTTAACCTCCTTGGTTAAATTTATTCCTAAATGTTTTATTGTTTTGGTGCTATTGCAAATGGGATTGCTTTCTTTATTTTTTTAGATAGTTCATTGTTAATATATAGAAATGCAACAGATTTTGGTACCCTGACTTTGTACCCTGCAATTTTCCTGAATTCATTAATTAGTTTGAATAGTTTTTGGTAGAGTCTTTAGTCTTTACTAGACATAAAATCATCTCTACAAATAGAGGCAATTTTACTTCTTCCTTTCCAATTTGGATGC
This sequence comes from Canis lupus baileyi, assembly GCF_048164855.1. NCBI lineage: Eukaryota > Metazoa > Chordata > Mammalia > Carnivora > Canidae > Canis > Canis lupus. The sequence continues at coordinate 20,585,309 of NC_132876.1, read as the reverse complement.
CTTGTATTTCTTTTTTTCCCCCTAATTGCTCTGGTTAAGACTTCTAATACTGTGTTGAATAGAAGTATTGAGAGTGAGCATCCTTACATTCTTCCTGATCTTAGAGAAAAAAACCTTTTGCCTTTTCACCACCAAGGATAATATTAGAGAGGTGATAGCTAACTCTCATTGTTGAGAGATTTTTTTTAACCATGAAAGTGTGTTGAATTTTGTTAAATGCTTTTTCTACATCTCTTGGGATAGTCACATGATTTTTAACTTTTATTCTGTTAATGCTGTGTGTCACATTGATTTATTTGTAGATTTGAACCATCCTTAGGATTTGAAGCATCCTAAGAATAAATCCAACTTGACCATAATGTATGATCCTTTTAATACATTGTTAAATTGGTTTGCTGGTTTTCTGTTGAGGATTTTTGCATCTATGTTCATTGAGGATATTGGTCTGAAATTTCATATTCTTGTAGTGCCTTCATCTAGCTTTGGTATCAGGGTAATTATGGCCTCATAAAATGAGTTTGTAAGTGTTCCTTCCTCTTCAATTTTTTGGAAAAGTCTGAGAAGGATTGGTATTAAATCTTCGTTAAATATGTGTGGGAAATATCAGAAAGGGAGACAGAACGTAAAGACTGCTAACTCTGGGAAACGAACTAGGGGTGGTAGAAGGGGAGGAGGGCGGGGGGTGGGAGTGAATGGGTGACGGGCACTGGGGGTTATTCTGTATGTTAGTAAATTGAACACCAATAAAAAATAAATTAAAAAAAATTAAAAAAAATATTTGGTAGAATTCACGAGTGAAGCCATCTGGTCCTGGGCTTTTCTTTGTTGGAAGGTTTTAGATTACTGATTTAGTCTTTGTACTTTTTATTGGTCTGTTAAGATATTCTATTTCTTCATGATTCAGTCTTGGTAGGTCATATGTTTCTAGAAATTTATCCATTCCTTCTAGATTGTCTGCTTTGGTGTCATGTAATTGTTCATAGTGGTCTCTTATGACCACTTGTATTTCTGCACCTCTTCTTACATTTGTGATTTTATTCAAGTCTTCTTTCTTTTTTCTTAGTTTGGCTAAAGATTTGACAATTGTGCTTATCTTTGAAAAAAAAACAACTCTAAGTTTCATTGATCTTTTCGATCATTTTATTTCTGCTCTAAAATTATTATTGCCTTCCTAATGCTAACTTTGGGCTTAATTTGTTCTTATTTTTCTAGTTTCTTGAGGTATAAAGCTAGGTTGCTTATTTGAGATCTTTCTTTTTTCTCTTTTTTAAGTGAATTTATTTTTTATTGGTGTTCAATTTGCCAACATATAGAATAACACACAGTGCTCATCCCGTCAAGTGCCCACCTCAGTGCCCGCCACCCAGTCACCCCATCCCCCCAACCACCTCCCCTTCCACCACCCCTAGTTCATTTCCCAGAGTTAGGAGTCTTTCATGTTCTGTCTCCCTTTCTGATATTTCCCACTTATTTTTTCTCCTTTCCCCTTTATTCCCTTTCACTATTTTTTTATATTCCCCAAATGAATGAGACCATATAATGTTTGTCCTTCTCCGATTGACTTATTTCACTCAGCATAATACCCTCCAGTTCCATCCACGTCGAAGCAAATGGTGGGTATTTGTCGTTTCTAATGGCTGAGTAATATTCCATTTCTTTTTTTCTCTTTTTTTAAGAAGACTATTCATGAGACAGAGAGAGAGAGAGAGAGAGAGAGAGAGAGGCAGACACACAGGCAGTGGGAGAAACAGGCTCCATGCAGGGAGCCTGATGTGGAACTCGATCCCAGGACTCCAGGATCACTCCCTGAGCCAAAGCAGGTGCTAAACCGCTTAGCCACCCAGGCGTCTTGAGATCTTTCTTTTTTCTTAATGTAGGTGTTTATTACTATTAACTTCCCTTTTATTTTTTATTTTTTTAAAGATTTTATTTATTTATTCATGAGAGACACACACACACACACACACACACACAGAGGAAGGTAGACACACAGGCAGAGGGAGAAGCAGGCTCCATGCAGGGAGCCCGACATAAGACTCCATCCCGGGTCTCCAGGATCACACCCTGGGCTGAAGGCAGCGCTAAACTACTGAGCCACCCAGGCTGCCCTAACTTTCCTTTTAGAACTACTTTTGCTGCATTCCAGAAGTTTTCGTATATTGGTTTACACTTTCAGTTGTCTCATGATATTTTTTAATTTCTCTTTTGATTTCTTCTTTGACTCCTTGGTTGTTCAAAAATGGTTGTCTAATTTTCACATGTTTTTGAATCCAACCATGAGTCTAATCCATTTGAATAATTATGAGACACAAACGTATAACTGCTTTGTTCCTTTATTAACAAATTTGCATTTTAAATAAACTTGTTTAATGTCTGTAGATTGGGGATATAATATTACATAGCTTAAAAGGTAGCTGTAAGTATTCAATGAGTTTACAACTTTTATAAGTTTTAGAAAACTCTTAGTACATAGGAAGCCCCATAAAAATGTTTGCCATATAAATTTAAGAAATGAAAAGAAAAAATTATAAATACTATCAGAAACTCCTTTTATTTTCTACTACTAGCATTCCCATTCAAGTGACAGAATGTGAAAAGAAACTTTTGTGGTACAGTATTCCTCTCATTAGCCTGCTGTATGGTATAGACTCGTGGCACATACTCATTTCTAGATCTTTTTAAAAATATTTATTTATTTATATTTGAGAGAAAGGGGGAGAGAGAGAAAATGAGAACATGCACATGGGGGAGGGGCAGAAGGAAAGGAAGAATCCCAAGCAGACTCCCTCCTGAGTTCAGAGCCCTACACAGACTCTGAGATCATGACCTGAGCCAAAATCAAGAGTGGAATACTCAACCAACTGAACCACCCAAGGCGCTCCACATTTCCATATCTTATACACACACTTTTATTTTCTAATTGTATAATGTGACCCAAAGAAATTAAATCCTGAGTCGAGAGTCTGGATCATTGCCCCCCCACCCACTACATTTATTGCATATTTTAGATAAATCATTTACCATCTTATTTCCTCTGATATACAATACCTTATCTCTATAAAGGATATGGGCCTATTCCACAAATATGCTTTTAATGTTCAAGGAAAGTGGTGAGCTAATTATTCCTTACCCTTGCCTTTATTATTAGCAAATAATGATAAAATCAGATTCCCCGATTAGGTCTGTTGTTATTGTTGTTGTTTTTCTTAATGTTCAAGCCTTGTGAAATAGAACCTCTGATGATGGCTTAATAGAAGAGCCCTTTGAAGTTGGTCATGGGAGTAATTCCAGTAACGTTTCCAAAAGGTGGCATGGTTGGGAAATGAGGCATTCAGATTCACCAGAGAGAAGGGAAATTTTTTTTCCCTCCAAATGCAATAAAATTGTTCCTTGCTGATGATGCCTCCAGCAGAGTGGATTCCTTTTTACCTCTCAGATGAGAGTGACAGGTGCACTACTGATCTAAGCTCTCAGTTAGGGATGTTTAGAAATCTAGTCCTTTACCAACCCAGACCATCAATCCTGGTGACAGCTTTCTTAGAAAGAGGCTCACGAAGACTCCAAGTCCAGGTTGGCTTGGGTGACTCTGGCAGAGCAGAAGCAGCCTGAGAAAAGGGGAGGGAGCACTGATTCTTTATTTCTCATCATGTTCTCTAGTGTTCCACGTTCCGCAAGAGAGTGCGATTTTGCTTCTGTGGAGTTCTTTGAGTAAATGGTTTGGGTATTTCTAAGTATTTACAGAGGCAAGGCCAACTTGTCACGACTGTGCTGTGGTGTGACTCCAAATCCCTTTATGATTAATAGCAAGACAGTATCAAGTTCTGCCTCCACGTAGGCCATAGGCAGCTCACTTCCCCTCTCCACGCCTCGTTTGCTTCATTAGGAGTGCTGTTACCTGCTCTTTGGATTATTATTATTATTTAAACTCATTTTGGTGAAAGTGATCATCCTCCCTTTTTGTGCCCCCATGTACACTGGACACAACTCAGTCCCTTTACTTTCTACTCAGTCTGCTAACTCGCTCTTCCATCTCTGCCTCCCACTAGGAAGTGAACTCTTTCAGAAAAGGGACCATGTCTTCCTTATGTTTGTATCACTAGCACCTTGAATGTAATGAACATTCAAAAACGTTGGTAAATAAATGAATGAAGGAAAGAACAAATTAAAGAATAAAGAAATAGTGGAAAGGGTTAGACTAGATGTCTTCTGAGAGCTCCCCATGATAGACTGAATCAATACCTCCTCATCCAAATTAAAACTGAATTTTGTATTGATTCAAGAATAGATGAAGGAATGATTCAGAAGAACATAGGAAATTATAGATGAATGCATTAAATTTCTTAGATTTCACATGCTGCCTCCTCCCTACCCCCCAGTTATCCCTGTCTCTGTCTCTTTTATCCTGTGGACTAAGATCTGCTTTTCTCCCTCCTGAAGCTGAGAGAAAAACTTGACATTGACAGGTTCTCCACCAGCCCATGTGTCTGTTTATTCTGAACAACAACATGCAAACAGACAGACAAAACTTCCCAAAACCTTTCTAGCTCCTTAAAGACAGCTCGGGTACAGTGGTGCAGTATTTCCTTGGTAAATGCAGCTCCTTTAAACTCACCTGCAACCTGCATCCTTTCCCCCATGCACAAAAGCCAATGATGTACCACAACCAGCAGATCAGAGCCATAGAATCCTGTCACTTAGAAATACCACCTATGGCTACCATTAGCATAAGTGACATATTTCTCAGCAACTTCAACCTCTTGCCCACTATGTGGGAAGACTTAGGCCAGCTTTTGGAGTGCAGGCCTTCTGGGTAGTGTAGGCCTTCCCACATTCCACCTGCAACTACAACTTCTGCCAGTGGTTTGAAGGTTCTGGTTGCCCTGGTGACAATTAAATGGGAGTGGGACTATAATATTGTGAAGACCTTTACATTTTACATAAGGGCAGAAGAAAAAGCAACTTTGAAAACAATGTATACTTGAGTAGTACATTATCAAAGTTGCTTTTCTTAGGTACGTCAGGGACTATGTGAAAGTTGAGAGGTACAAATAATTAATTACAAAGACTTAGTAATGCAGGTGATTTTACTAAAAAGAGAGAGAGAGTGCAAGTGAGAGACAGAGACAGAGAGAAGAATGGGTGTAAAAGAGGAAATATGGAAATATAGAAGGACTGTTGGTTTCTGTTAATGCTGTTTCTATCAAATAATTCCTTTAATGGTGCTTGCTTCAGCAGCACGTATTCTAAAATTGGAACAATACAGAGAAGATTAGCATGGCCCCTGTGCAAGGATGACATGCAATTTCATGAAGCATTCCATGTTTTTTTGCTTTGACATGGATGGAACTGGAGGGTATTATGCTGAGTGAAATAAGTCAATCAGAGAAAGACAATTATCATATGGTATCACTCATAGGTAGAATAGAAGAAATAGTAAAGGATACTAAAAGGGAAAGGAGGGAAACTGAGTGGGGAAAAATTAGAAAGGAAGACAAACCATGAGAAACTCCTAACTCTGGGAAACAAACAAAGTGTTGCAGAAGGGGAGGTGGAGGGCATGGGGTAACTGGGTAATGCACACTAAGGAGAGCACTTGATAGAATGAGCACTGGGTGATATACTATATGTTGGTAAATTGAATTTAAATAAAATATTTTTTTAAATAATTCCTTTAATGAACCTAGAAAGGCAGGCCAAGGAGAATGGGATGAAGAAAGGCAGTGAAATTGAAAGCAATGGTTTATAATGATGTGTAATGAACAACTAAGGCTTAGATCAAAGCCCAAACGGGGAAGTGTAGTTCAGATTTGGCTGTAAAAGTCAAAAGTTAAAGCACACATTAAGAGTGGCCCTCTCTGGCCAGTACCATCCCTCTGCAGGGCTCTTCATCTTTTCAGGAAACATATGCCACAGCAGCAAAATCTGATCAGAAGGAGTCATTCTTTTTTTTTTTTTTTTTAAGATTTTATTCATTTATTCATGAGAGACACAGAGAGAGAGGCAGAGACAGAGGCAAAGGGAGAAGCAGACTTCCTTTGTGTTCTGTGTGTTCCTTTACTGCATAAGTGTCCAAGAAACCGAACTCCTGATGGTGTTATTGCATAATGACATAGAAAAACCCAAAGAGGACAGCCTTGGGTTTGTAGATTGCATGAACTCTAACCAAAGTCAATTTCCAGATGTTTGCTCTCGCCAAACAAAGCATTATAGAAAGAGGCATCAGGGTCTCTTCACAAGAGTATGGAAATCTGCTAGCCTTCTGGAAAGGCATTGACAGTTCTCCTCCTCCTCTTTGTCCCAATCCTGCTGTGGCCTGTGCCTTCTGCAAGGAGGCTGTGTGCCTTGCCACCAAGAGTTGGCTGCATTTCAGTAGCAAAGAAGAAAGACACCACGGAACCATGACTACTCCTTAATCCTCTTGAGTAGGATTTCTCCTGAATCCCATTATGTATTTTTCAGCATTGTTCTGTTGCTAAATCCTTGGGTAAAGCCCCTTTTAACACCATGGCCGCTCAGAATGAAAAGGATGTTGAATGTTGCCAAATACATTTGATTCCTTGTCCTGTACTCAGTCATGAGCTCTACTGCACAGTACAAGCTGCACACAGACAGGTTCTTTACATGGGAGGGAGAGTTAGGGTAACTCACCTAACTTTTAAGATTCCTCAATCTAATTACTTGTCTTCATTAAGATCCTTCCTACATCAGCAGGACATTCAATTCATTCTTCATTTTGATCCTAAAGGCCCCCTCAGGGGACCCAGAAGGTGTTATTTAAGTGGGTGGGACCTAGAGTTTTCAAAATAAGGGACTCTTGCTGAGTGGCTGAAAGCTTGGTTGTAACAAGATATAGTCAATGAAAATAAAATGATTCTTTTTTTTTTTTTAATGATAGTCACCCAGAGAGAGAGAGAGAGGCAGAGACACAGGCAGAGGGAGAAGCAGGCTCCATGCACCGGGACCCCGACGCGGGACTCGATTCCGGGTGTCCAGGATCGCGCCCTGGGCCAAAGGCAGGCATTAAACCGCTGCGCCACCCAGGGATCCCAAATAAAATGATTCTTAAATCTTCAGGGAACAGGCTGGTCCTCTACCCTGTAATAACCTCTGCCTGCCTAAAAAGCAACGAGACTATTTTGATTCCACAAAACTCTCAGCATTTACAATATCCCAGTGACTTTTATCTTTCAAAGATAGTCTCTCTGCTGCCAATACTTCACATTTTGGAATTCCTCCTGGGCAAATGCCTCTCTAGCCAGTATCTGAGTCATAAAGAAGAGCACACTCATTCCTTCAGATCCACACCTAGGCATTGAATGAAAACAGTGTTAATCGGTTTGATCCACCACCCCCCCCCTTGTTCATCAGACTTGGCTCTTGGAGATTATATGCCTTTTCCAAAATTGAAATCCACTCTCAAAAGGCCAAACTTTTGCACACTGAGACTCAGAAGAACGGGTTTTGAAGGCAGTTCCCAAAGAGGACAGTCAAAATGTTGGAAGCCCCTGGATCCCACTGGAATAAGTATGTGGCCCAAAAGGGATACCACTTATTTCTATGTTTAAAATATGGAATATTATTTAAATGGTGCGGAAGGATAAAAACACTTAGTTTCAAGTGGATATAAAATCTAGGCTTTCTCATTTCTAAAGATAAAAATGGAGATAAAACAACTAAGTCCAAAGGGCTGTTATGATAAATAAATGAGAGAGATGGATACGTTTTATAGGCCCCAAGGTGGACATTCAAGAGTAAGACATTTGTGTGCAAAGAAAAGTAAGCATAAGTATTTGCATATCTACACACTACATAAAATTAATGCTATTGTACTCTTGTCTTTTATCTATAAGGCAAACATGAGAAAGAGCTAAAGAGGATGGAAATGAAAGAGATGAATAGTTGAGCTTAGATGGATTAAAAGAACAGAAAGGTGAATGCAGATTTAACAGTAGAATAAGGTGGCTTGAATTTTACTAATGATTCACTTTTTCTTTCTTAATGCCAAATGATGCTATTTTAAAAAGGTTAAACCCTCTGAAGACAGGACTACATTTAAATACAATGAAAGAGGTATTCTCAGTAACTGCTAATGGTGCCTAATTACTCCCAAATTGACTTAAGATTTATTCTTATTATTCTTATACTGGAATTTCAACACAAAACACATTTAATCAAAGGAAGCTAAATGAATGAATTGAGAACTTAATTTTAGTTCACTTGAACAAAATTTTCCTAGATGAATTTCTTTTTCAGAAATATAATGCTTGATGCCACTCAAGACCCTTAAAATAAAGGTAAATGCAGAATTTATCACTGACCTTTGAGTGAATGATTAGTTTTAATACTTCTCTTTTTCCTTTCAAAATTATATGCTCAAAAGATCATGAGGATATTTCTCTAGTTTAACTTAACACTCAGTTATTGATGGCAGGTAAAAACTCAGTTAACTGGAACTCAACTGGAACTCTCACATTACCAGAATGTGGCTGTCATTAACTTTTACTCAGAAAGAAGCAGATAACAAAAAAGCAAATGAAAATCAGCCTATTTAGTTAACACATACTACCAAATCTCCTGGAAAGGAGGGTGTCTTAGTTTTACATTGAGCTCAGTTTCCTACAATTTTCCTCTGACAGCTACATATGGAAGCAGGGAAAGCAATAAAAGTTTATGCAACACTTTCTATGTGCTCGCCTCTGTCATCTGGCCCCAGCTCACATTTTACACTTATTCCTTCACATATTTTCTGTTCTAGCCATTCTAAGCATCTGATATTATTAAAATCCTGACAACAACCCTATAAAAGATATCCTATGTTTTAGTTTTACAGATGAGAAAACTGAGGATTAGTGATGTTAAGTAACTTGTCCAAAGACATGAAGTTAAGCCACTTGTCCAAGGTCACATAGTTAGTAGGGCTAGGACTGTTTGGATCCAGATCTTTTTGACACCAAAGCACATATCTGAATGATAACCCTAGAACATTGCAAAATCCTCAGCCAGCATAGGGATTTTCAATTGCATGCCTTAGTGTTTATGTCTTGAGTGGCCCATAAAAGTTGTTAGTTTATGTACATAAGAAATATTTTCAACCAGAAATGAAAAGGGGCTTCCATTTAAACTTCAGTCAAGTGATGCCTGAATGGCTCAGTGGTTGAGCATCTGCCTTCGGCTCAGGGCATGATCCTGGAGTTCCAGGATCAAGTCCTACGTCGGACTCCTGAACCCTGCTTCTCGCTCTGCCTGTGTCTCTGCCTCTTTCTCTGTGTCTCTCATGAATAAATAAATTAAAAAGAAATACTTTGTTGCTAAAAAAATAAAAATTGGAAAATTGGACAGCTAACTGCAAAAGAATGCAATTGGACCACTTTCTAAAAAATAAATAAATAAATAAACTTCAGTCAACTATGGTTTCTTCTATTTCAAAAATGCCAAATTAAATGAAAAAAAAAACTTCCATCAATTAACAGAATAAAGTTATTCATATGGAGTAGGTACTCAGATCATAATGCAATAATGTCAGAAATTAATAACAAAATTCTCTTAAAACTTGATATGGAAATATTTAAATGCCCTTACAGAATTAATCAAGAAGTGACATCAGCAAAAACGACAGAGTGGGAATCTGTGAAATGTTTTTCCTAAAAGCAATGAAAAAACTAGCAAGAACTTTGAGAATTAAATATCTTAGAGCTCTGGATTGCTGAAAGCCTTGTGTTAATTTCCAGAGTTCTGTAAAAAGATATGCCATGCAAATGGTAACCAAAAGTGAGTTAGAATGGCTATCCTAATATCAGACAAAATGAACTTTAACACAAAAATTATTACTGGAGAAAAGGAGGGACATTTCATAACGATATATGGGCTCATCTCTCAATAAGATATAATCATTATAACCATATAGGCTGATAAAAACAGAGGCCTAAGATACATAAAGCCAAACTGACAGAACTGAAAGAATAGTTCAACAATAGTTGGAGACTTCAGTGCCCCTCTTGCAATCATGGACATAACAACTAGGATAGATCAATAGAACAATAATGTTCAACAAGCAAGTAGGGGAGGAACAGCACTGTAAACCATCTGGACCTACAGATATCTATAGAACATACCACCCAATTACAACAGAATATATATTCTTCTCAAGAACACAGGGAACATTCTCCAGGATATATGATATGCTACACCATAAAACAAGTCTCAGTAAATTAAAAAAGGTTGAAATCACACAAAGTACATTCTCCAACAAAAATGAATTAAAATAGAAAACAATAATAGAACAGCATTTGGGAAAACCACAAATATATGAAAAATAAATAATTCACAGTATAAATAATGGGTCAAAGAAGAAATTACAAACCAAAATATTTTTGAGATGAATGTAAATGACAACGCAACAAGCAACAACTTATGGAATGCAGCAAAAGCTGAGCCTAGAAGGAAATTTAAAATTATAAACATCTTTATTAAAAAAATAGGAGGGGCGTTGGGTGGCTCAGTCAGTTGAGTGTCTAACTCTTGATTCTGGCTCAGATCATGACCTCAGGGTCATAGGTTCAAGCCCTGCTTGGGCTCCGTGCAATAACATTTCAAAAATTAGAGCAAACATTAATAAAATGGTGACTAGAAAAAGAATAGAGAAAATTAAGAAAACCAAAAATTGGTTTGTGCAATGACAGAGAAAACTGACAAGCTGTTAGCTAGATTGACCAAGAAAAAAAGGGAGAAGACTAAAGTTACTAAGCTCAGGATTAAAATAAGGATATTAACTACCAACCTTACAGAAATAAAAAGGATTATACAAGGATACTATGGACAATTGTAGACCAATACATTAAATAAATAACATAGATGAAATACACAAATTCCTTAAGAACACCAACTAGAGACACTGACTCAAGACGAAATAGAGAATCTAAATTGATCTATAGCAGGTAAATAGACTTAGCAATAACAAAAAATACCACAAAGAAAAGTCCAATCCCAAATACCTTCATTGGTGCAATATCCCAAATGTTGGTATAAAAACTAACAGCAATACTTCACAAACACTTTCAGAATATTGTAGAAGAGTGTACTCTTCTCAAGTTATTCCATGAAACCAGTATCACCCTGATATCAAAACCAGACAAAGACATCATGAGAGAAAAATACTACCAACTAATATATCAAAACTTTGTTTTCTCAGGGTGCCTGGGTGGCTCAGTCGGTCAAGCATCCGACTCTCGATCTCAACTCAGGTCCTGACCTCCGGGTTGTGAGTCCAAGCCCTGTGTTGGAGCTGGGTGTGGAGCCTACATTAATTAGTTCATTAGTTAATGAATTAATTAAAATATGTTAATTTTAAAAAGGTTTCCAATTTGATAAAGCAAGAGAAGGAGAAAGGTGGTGGCGGGGAGGGGGGCGGGGGGCTCTTGCATACAATGGGCCAGCACCACAACAAACCACTCTCCATCCACCCCATTCTCGGGTGACTTCTGTGATCTCAAATCACAGCAATTTCATTGGAGTTAACTTCTGTGTGTTGAACATCCAATACAAGCTAGGCCTAGAGCCACAAGAGTGAATATAGCCATTTTTGGCCTCTGGGAATTCATAGTTCAATGTAGGTGACAAGCCCATGAATGGATAATTATCCAACAGTGTAATTAGGGCTCTAATAGATGTATGAACATAGTGTAGTAGGTTGGGGCCAGAAACTGCAAAGGTATAACTGCATTGCAGAGGGTTGGTACTTTGACCGATAAAAAGTCCTTGAAGCTTTGTGAGCAGGGAAGTGACATGGTCAAAGAAGCTTGAAAGAAAGTCTGGTAACTTTGTGTAGTAACGACAAGGATATGGGAGAAATTATAGGAAAGAAAGTAATAAGGAGACCATTTGATGAATTCTGGCATATTACAACAAAGATGTGAATTAAAAGAGTACTGGTAGTAATTAAAATAAAGATGTCCATTAATTTGATGGAAGAATTGCTATCAACATGGCTTGGTGGCTGAGTGGTCAGGAAGGACAAAGCAAAGAATGATTTTGTGTCTCTATAACCCACAGTGTGGTGGAGCCATAACCAGAAATGGAAAGCTTATAAGATGGACACATTTTGACAGAGAGAGGCTATATTGTATTTTCAGCACATGTGTTTTGAGCAGCAGTTGAGCATCTAAGTATAAATGTGCAGCACACAGCTGGACACGTTGGCTTCAGCATAGAAATGAAGTGCTTATGGATCTATACATGTATAGTAACAGCATTATAATATACATTATAATTACATATCCCAAACTCAAGAGAAGAAGGGAGGGGGAAAAGTTGGGGAGTATAACTGTAATTTTTCAGTAATATTTTATTTCTTAAAAAACAAGAGAATCTGGAGCAAATATGGCAAAATGTTAGCACTTGTTAAGTCTAGACAGGAGATACATAGGTGGTTATATTATTTTCTTTACTTTCTGTATTTAGAACCTCTCATAGGCAGCCCCGGTTTAGTGCCACCTTCAGCCCAGGGCATGATCCTGGAGACCAGAGATTGAGTCCCACGTCAGGCTCCCTGCATGGAGCCTGCTTCTCCCTCTGCCTGTGTCTCTGCCTCTCTCTCTCTCGGTGTCTCTCATAAACAAATAAATAAAATCTTAAAAAAAAAGAACCTCTCATAATTAACTAAGAAAAAAAAACAAAGCTGAAAATTCTATTAATCAGAATGTATAACCCCCAAATTTCAAGTACATTGATATTTTAACCTAGAAAGGCAGAATCTAATCCTTTGTTACAATGTACAGCTAATCCAGAGTTTTGTTGAAGTCAATTCATTGCTTCCAATAAATTACCATAGATTTAGTGGCAAAAACAATATTCTTTCATAATTCTGGGTGTCAGAAGTCTGAAGTCCTCTTGCTGTGCTAAAATCACTATGTCTAGAGGACTGGTTCCTTCTGGAAGGTATGGAGAGAATCCCTTTCCTGCTTTTTCTGGCTTCTGGAGTTCACCTTAATTCCTAGCATCTTGGACCCTTCCTTCATCTTCAAAGCCAACAGAGTAGCCTCTCTCTCTCTCTCTCTCTGTCTCCCTGCTTCCATAGTCATGTAGCCTTTCTTCTTATAAGGATGCCTATAGTTGTGCCTAACCCAGATAATTCAGAATAATTTCCCAATCTCAAGATCCTTGACTTAATTACATCTTCAAAGTTTGTTGCCATGTGAGGCAACATATTCACTGGTTCTAGGGATTAGGATGTAGAGCTATTTGGGGGGAAGGTGGGGTGCTTTCTTTCTCTACTATGTAACCTCTTATTTTTGAGTGTAAAATAATAATTAATGACTATTAATACAGAACAATAGGAAGCTTTTTTAGCATAAGGGTTTTTGATAGGTTATAATATTTACTTACTATAAAATCAACAAATGGAAACAATAAAGTTTTTCTGCTTGACACAAAATTAGAAATAATAATCTTACATTGGCTTCAACCTCAAATTTTTGATTTTTAGATTTTGGTTACACAGTATCAAGGCAGTTCTTTTTTTATAGCTTTATTGAAATATAGTTGACATGTAACATTGTGTGAATTTAAGGTTTACAACATACTGATCTGATGCACTTATAAATTGCAATATGATTACTGCCAGAGTTGGCTACTACCTCCATCACATCACATAATTACCGTTTCTCCTTTGTGGTGAGAACATTTAAGATCTACTCTCTTAGCAATGTTCAAATATATAATACAATAGTATTAGCTATAAGCACAATGGTGTATGTTAGATTCCCTAGAACTTAGTCATTTTCTAACTGCAAATTGGAATTACTGTTTGAGCAACTTCTGCTTATTTCCCGTCATCCTCCAGCCCTTGGTAACTACCATTCTACTCTCCATTTCTATGAGTTTGGCTTTTGGAGATGCTGCATATAAGTGAGATAGTACAGTATTTGTATTTCTTTGTGTGAGTTGTTTCAATTAGTAAAGGGCCCTCCAGATCCATCCATGCTGTTGCACATGCCAGGATTGCCTTCTTTCTCATGGCTCAATAATATTCCTGTGTGTGTGTGTGTGTGTGTATACAAAACATTTCTTTTATTCTTCCACTGGTGGACACTCAGGTTATTTCCATATTTTGGCTATTGTGAAAAATGCTGCAATAAATATGGTAGTACAGCTATGTTTTCAGTATCCTGTTTTCATTTCCTTTGGATATATATCCAGAAGTGAAATTGCTGGATCATAGGTTAGTTCTATTTTTAATTATTTGAGGCACTTCCATACTGTTTTCCATAGCAGCTGCACTGCTTTACATGCCCACCAACAGTGCACAAGTGATCCTTTCTTCACATTCTCACCAACACTTGTCATCTCTTGTCTTTTTGATGATAACCATTCTGGCAGGGGTGAGGTGATATCTCATTGTGGTTTTGATTTTTATTTCCCCAATAGTTACTGATGTTGAGCATTTTTTTTCATGTACCTGCTGGTCATTTGTATATCTTCTTTGGCAAAAACTTCTATTTAGGTCCTCTGCTCATTTTCTTAATTGCTTATTTGGTTGTTGTTGTTGTCGTTATTGAGTTGTATGATTTCTTTATATGTGCTGGATCTTAACCCCTCTGATCCATGGTTTGCAAATGTTTTTTTTTCCATTCCAGAGATGGTCCTTCATTTTGTTGATTGTTTCCTTTGTTATGCAGAAAGTTTTTAGTTTCGTCTGTGGTTTTCTTTCCCTGTAATGTCTTTATCTGGCTTTGGCATTAGGGTAATGCTGGCCTTGAAAAATGAATTTGGGAGTGTTCCCTACTAGGAAATGATTAAAGTATTACCTAATTGCTGCCTTCTGTTAGAGGAAAAGAACTGTTAGATAGGAACTAAGGAAAGACATTAAGTTCTAGAAGTCAGATTTAAGAAATCAGCTTTTTAACCAAGCAGGGGCCAAGCTGAATTGACTATTAATATTTTGTTCTCAGCAGTCAAATATTCAAATTGCTTTTTAAAGGTTAAAAAATCTAATCAGAAAATGGAATAATCATTTTATACATTTTGAAGGGAGACGAACTAGTCGAACCAAGGGGAAAATAATTATTTGGAAAGCTATAGCTGAGTTTCTACCTATGGTCATGTGTTCTGGATGCAGAGATAATGATAGTGATTGGTAATAATGATCAGAATAATGAGCATTTATTGAATTATTGTCATGGTAGGCATGCTGCTAAGGGTTTTTATTTAATCTTCACATTAATCCAGTGAAGTAATTATTCAGGAAGGCCTCACTTTTACAGAGTAGGAAAGTAAATCTTAAATAAATCAAGTGACATATCCAAGGTCACATCACTTACAAGTGGCAGAGTTGGGTCAAGAACCCAGGCAGTCCACTTGCAACAACACAGATGGACTTTGAGGGCATTATACTAGGTGAAATAAATCAGATGAAGGAAGACCAATATAAAAGATTCGTGGTTACCAGAGGCAAGAGGTGGCAGCAAGGAGAATTGGAGCAAGATGGTCAAAAGACACAAGCTTCCAGCTATAAGACAAATAAGTACTAGGAGGGATGTGATGTACAACATGATGACTATGGTTACCACTGCTATATGATAGACATGAAAGTTGTTAAAAGAGCAAATCCTGAGGGTTCTCATCACTCATCACTATGTATATATTTAAATTTCTGTTTCCTTTTTTGTATTTATGTAAGATGATGGATGTTAACAAAACTTACTGGGATAAACATTTAATAATGTATGTAAGTCAAATAATTATCCTGTACACCCTCTGCTTATACAGAGCTGTATGTCAATTATATCTCAGCAAAACTAGGGGGGGAACCCAGGCCGTTGACCCTAGAGTCCGCATTGAACATGCACCTGTAAGCTGAGACTGCCATGGTCCCTGCCCTCATAGGACACCAACTGAGAAATGTTCTGAGGAGAAAGTGTGCCAGTGACCTGAGATTATACATAAGAAGAACTTGACTGGTCTAGGGGATCAAGAAACACTTCACTGCATTAAAATCTGAAACATGAGCAAATGTGGTGCAAGACAGGGACATATTTAGGGAAAGCTTTTCAAATGGAAGGATTAGCCTTTGCCTAAGAAAGAGCCTTGTGGCTAGAACACATCCCAGGAGCAAACAACAAGTGGTTATTATAGCTGGAATATCGTGAGCATAAGAAGTATGATCAACACTGAGATCAGAGAGATGAGCCAAGTTCAGCTCATGTAAGGTCTTACAGGCCATTGTAAGGAATTGGGATTTACTCTGAGGTAGTGGTTATGAACTGGGAGCAATTTTGCACGTCCTCTCTGCCCCAAAGGATATTTGCAATGTCTGGAATAATTTTTGGCTGTCACAACTGGGGGTGGGTTGCTGCTAGCATATAGGGCGTACAGGTCAGGGATGCTGCTAAATCCCTTACTCACACAAGATTGTTCCCCACGGCAAAGAAATTTTGGGCTTGGAATGTCAACAGTGCAGGGGGGAGAATAAACCTGTTCTAAGGGTAATGGGAAACTATTGAAGAGTTCTAAGTAGGTAAGTGGTCAAATCTTATGTGTATTTTAAGACTGATGTCTTACGTCTGATGTCAGTGTGGAGAACTGTTACTGGAGGGATATGACTGGATATAGGTAAACTACTTGAGAGACTTTCATAGAAGTCTAGGCAAAAGATGAGTCTAGGCAAAAGATGAGTATGGAATTAGCTAGGATTGTAGCAGTGGTGGCAGAGAAAAGTGAAAGGATTCAACCTCTACTTTAGAAGTAGAGACTAGACGGGCATGCCAAAGGATAGAATGGAGATGGGTACAGAAAGAAAAAATAATCAAAGATAGTACCCCATTTCTGGCTTTAGCTGTTGGTGGGTAGGTGGAAGTATGATTAGGTAAGAAAAAGATTGAGGGAAGCAAAATGTGAAGGGAGGCATCCCTTGAGTTTGCTCACAGTAGTCATGAATTTCCTGCTTGCTATATAAATGAAGACATCAAGAAAATAGGTATATGGGCTTAGAGTACAGGGAAACTAGGCTTAAGAGAGATTCATGAATTTTTCATCTAGAATTGCAAATGGAGAAGTATGGAGGGTCTGAGAGGCAAGCCTTTAACTTCTGAAATGAATATCATGAAAACATACTCAAAGCTGTATCCTCTCTTCAAAGTTGTCTTTTGGTGTCACTACCACAGACACTTGCTGTTGGTTGGATCATAGAGCTTACACAGCCTCACATGGCTTGTATTCTGTAAACCAATGTTCATGTTGCTTAAGTGAAAACCAAGCAGTGTTTGTTTTCAGAAACTATGAAGTGTCAAAGATGAACACGATTACATGAGTTTTCCATTTCATACTTGAAGATAATAATAAAGTCCTTTCACATTTCATGTCTTCAGTTTGTCTCTCTTTTTTTTTAATTTTTTTTTAATTATGATAGTCACAGAGAGAGAGAGAGAGAGAGAGAGAGGTAGAGACACAGGCAGAGGGAGAAGCAGGCTCCATGCACCGGGAGCCCGAAGTGGGATTCGATCCCGGGTCTTCAGGATTGCGCCCTGGGCCAAAGGCAGGCGCCAAACCACTGCGCCACCCAGGGATCCCTTCAGTTTGTCTCTCACTCTAGAGCTCCACTCAATTCCACTGTAGCTAGAAGAAATACTGGGGTGTGATGCACTATTTTTTCCAAAGAAAAGCAGGCTATGTTGCTCTAGATTTCACTACATTAAATGATCAGTGAATCTGTCCATCTCTTTCCACATCTACTGTCATCATGCTGGTGCAAACTACTACCAGTTCTCTCCTGGACTTCTGCAACGGGCTCATATCGGGGCTCCCCATTCTCAATCCATTCTTCAGACAGCTGCCAACATTGATTATTTAAAAACATAAACTAGAGCTTACTTCGTAAGTCCTTAAAATTTTCCAGAAATTTCCCATGACACAGTACAACCAAAAATCCTCGCCAAGACTTTACATCATGTATAACTTGCCTGCCTTATCATCATCTCAGACAGTTGCCCCTTCCTCACTGCTTCCCAGACACCATCCCCTTCTCTCTATGCCAATTTAGCCCTTGCTTCAGGTTCTAAGCACCTGCTATTATCCTTGCTGGGCTGGTCTCCCCTCCCCCAGTATTCCCGCAGAAGTAGCCCTCTGCCCTTACAGGTCTTAGTCATTACCAAAGGAAGGGCCATCTCTGACTCCATTTACTAACTGTGTAGCACTGGATAAGCTGCTTGACATTTCTTATCTCAGTGTTCTCATCAAGGAAATGAAGTTAAAGAGAGTTCTTATCAAGAAAGATAGAAATTTTAATAAATAGTTCTGAGAAAACTGGTTAACCAGTTGGAAGAAGGTAAAAGGGATAGGTTTTTGTTTTTTGGCGTGTGTGTGTGTTTGTGTTTGTGTTTGTTTTTTGTTTTTAAATGTGTGTAAGGATAAACTCTATATGGATCAGGGATGCAAATGTGGGTGAATTCCTCTTTAAGCTGGGTGTAGGGAAAGGCTTCCTGACTGGCTTAAGATGCAGAGGCAATAAAAGAAAAGATCGATAAATTTGACTACATTGAAAAAAACCAATTTATGTATGTAACCCACCCCCACCACAAATAAGATCAAAAACCAATTGAGGGAAACCAGTAGAAAATGTTCACAATACATATCATAGAAAAAAGACCCTAAAATATTAAAAATTCTTTTTTTGGTATATTTTTATTGGAGCTCGAATTGCCAACATATAGCATAATACCCAGTGCTCATGCCATCAAGTGCCCCCCTCAGTGCCTGTCACCCAGTCACCCCATCCCCGCAACCACCTCCCCTTCCACTACCCCTTGTTCATTTCCCAGAATTAGGAGTCTCTTATGTTCTGTCTCCCTCTCTGATATTTCCCACTTGTTTTCTCTCCTTTTCCCTATAGTCCCTTTCACTATTTTTTATTCCCCAAATGAATGAGACTATATAATGTTTGTCCTTCTCTGATTGACTTATTTCACTCAGCATAATACCCTCCAGTTCTATCCACATTGAAGCAAATGGTGGGTATTTGTTGTTTTTAATGGCTGAGGAATATTCCATTGTATACATAAACCACATCTTCTTTATCCATTCATCTTTCGATGGACACCGAGGCTCCTTCCACAGTTTGGCTATTGTGGACATTGCTGCTATAAACATTGGGGTGCAGATGTCCTGCCGTTTCACTGCATCTGTATCTTTGGGGTAAATCCCCAGCAGTGCAATTGCTGGGTTATAGGGTAGCTCTATTATTAACTCTTTGAGGAACCTCCACACAGATTTCCAGAGTGGCTGCACCAGTTCACATTCCCACCGACAGTGTAAGGGGTTCCCCTTTTTCCACATCCTCTCCAACATTTGTTGTTTCCTGTCTTGTTAATTTTCACCATTCTCACTGGTGTGAGGGGGTATCTCATTGTGGTTTTCATTTGTATTTCCCTGATGGCCAGTGATGCGGAGCATTTTCTCATGTGCTTGTTGGCCATGTCTATGTCTTCCTCTGTGAAATTTCTGTTCATGTCTTTTGCCCATTTCAGGATTGGATTGTTTGTTTCTTTGCTGTTGAGTTTAATGAGTTCTTTATAGATCTTAGATAGTAGCCCTTTATCTGATAGGTCATTTGCAAATATTTTCTCCCATTCTGTAGGTTGTCTTTTAGTTTTGTGGACTGCTTCTTTGGCTGTGCAGAAGCTTTTTATCTTTTTTTTCTTCATGAGAGACACACAGAGAGAGAGAGAGAGGCAGAGACACAGGCAGAGGGAGAAGCAGGCTCTATGCAGGGAGCTCGACATGGGACTCCATCCTGGGTCTCCAGGATCACACCCTGGGCCACAGGTGGCGCTAAACCGCTGCACCACGGGGGGCTGCCCAGAAGCTTTTTATCTTGATGAAGCCCCAATAGTTCATTTTTGCTTTTGTTTCCCTTACCTTCATAGATGTATCTTGTAAGAAGTTGCTGTGGCCAAGTTCAGAAAGGCTGTTGCCTGTGTTCTCTTCTAGGATTTTGATGGATTCTTGTCTCACATTTAGATCTTTCATCCATTTTGAGTTTATCTTTGTGTATGGTGTCAGAGAATGGTCTAGTTTCATTCCTCTGCATGTGGCTGTCCAATTTTCCCAGCACCATTTATTGAAGAGACTGTCTTTTTTCCAGGGGATAGTCTTTCCTGCTTTGTTGAATGTTAGTTGACCATAGAGTTGAGGGCCCATGTCTGGGTTCTCTATTCTGTTCCATGGATCTATGTGTCTGTTTTTGTGCCAGTACCACACTGTCTTGATGACCACAGCTTTGTAGTACAACCTGAAATCTGGCATTGTGATGCCCCTGGCTCTGGTTTTCTTTTTTAATATTCCCCTGGCTATTCGGGGTCTTTTCGGATTCCACACAAATCTTAAGATGATTTGTTCCAACTCTCTGAAGAAAGTCCATGGTATTTTGATAGGGATTGCATTAAATGTGTAAATTGCCCTGGGTAGCATTGACATTTTCACAATATTGATTCTTCCAACCCATTAGCATGGAAGTCAAATTCTCTCTCTTTGCAGATGATATGATACTGTATATGGAAAACCTAAAAGATTCTACACCAAGATGGCTAGAATTCATACAGCAATTCTGCAGTGTGGCAGGGTACAAAATAAATGCCCAGAAATCAGTGGCATTTCTGTACACTAACAATGAAACTGAAGAAAGAGAAATTAAGGAGTCAATCCCACTGACAATTGCACCCAAAAGCATAAGATACCTAGGAATAAACCTAACCAAAGAGGTAAAGGATCCATACCCTAAAAACTGCAGAACACTTCTGAAAGAAATTGAGGAAGACACAAAGAGATGGAAAAATATTCCATGCTCATGGATTAGAAGAATTAATATTGTGACAATGTCAATGCTACCCAGGAGACATATCTAGAAATATTTTGCTATGTCAGAGAAATTATTGCTTATTTTCTCTTCTAGGATATTTATGGTTTCAGGTCTTCCATTGTGGTCTCTAATACATTATGAATTTATTTTTGTGT
Organism: Canis lupus baileyi; assembly: GCF_048164855.1. Lineage (NCBI taxonomy): Eukaryota > Metazoa > Chordata > Mammalia > Carnivora > Canidae > Canis > Canis lupus. The sequence continues at coordinate 20,564,309 of NC_132876.1, read as the reverse complement.
ATGGTGTATGAAAGTGGTCCAATTGTATTCTTTTGCATGTAGCTGCCCAGTTTTCCCAACACCATTTGTTAAAGACTCTTTCCTCCTTTGTCAAATATTAATTGACTATATAATTGTGGGTTAATTTCTGTGTTTTCTATTTTGTTCCATTGACCTATGTGTCTCTTTTTGGGTCAAAAGCATACCGTTTTGATTACTACATATTTGTAACATAACCTGAAGTCTGAAATTGGGATACCTCCAGGTTTGTTTCTTTCTGACGATTGCCTTGGCTATGCAGGGTCTTTTGTGGTTCCATACAAATTTTAGGATTGTTTATTGTATTTCTGTGAAGAATGGTATTATCATTTGATAGGGATTGCATTAAACCTGTAGTTTTGACAAGGATGTGGAGAAAAAGGAACCCTGATGCACTGTTGGTGGGAATGCAAACTGGTGCAGTCACTGTGGAAAACAGTATGGAGGTTCCTCAAAAAGTTAAAAATAGAACTATCCTACAGTTCAGCAATTGTACTATTGAGTATTTACTCCCAAAATACAGAAACACTAATTCAAAAGGATGCATGCAGCCCTATGTTTATTGCAGCATAATTTACAATAGCCAAATTATGGAAGCAACCCAAGTGTCCAACAACAGATGAATGGATAAAGAAGAGGTGTTACATATATATATTAAAATTAAAAACTTAATAAAAGATGACTCTGCTGTTGAAGTGTGAGTGAACGGGCACTCTCATACGTTGCCAGCCAGAATGCAAATCAGCACCACTCTTAGGGCAGGGAATTTCGCAGGACTTAATAAAACTGCATATGCATTTGCTTTTTGACTTAGCGGTGCCACTCTACCATGAAGGTTCAACTCCACCAATACAAAAATAGCTAGGCACAAGGTGCTTCATCACAGCATTAGTTGTAATTGCAAAATTTGGTAGTGGTCGAATAAACTATAGTACATCCATATAGTGGAGTACTATGCAACTTTGTAATTTATTTTTAATGAGAAAGATGTCTATGGACTGATGTGGGGTAATTTTCAGGATATAGCATCAGGTGAAAAAAAAAGTGAAAAAAAGCATATGTAGTAGGCTTCATTTTGTTTAAGAAAAAAGGGGAAATAAGAACATGTGCACACATCTGCTCATTTGTGCAAAAATAAAACACACAGGAAACACTAGGTACCAATGAGATCTGTTTCCTATAGGGTATGAGTGGGAACCTGATGTAAAAGATAGACATCAATTAAGTGGGTGAGATTCTTCTCTGAGAATTCCTCTTTGAACATTTCTAACTCTTGGAATCATGTTAATGTTTCACCTACACAAAGGAAAAAAATCAATAAAACCAACAAGGACTGGGGAAAACCCTAAAATGAAACAACAATAAAAAAAAAAAACAAAGAACAAATGAGCTCTGCTTTATTTTTAAATGCAGAACACAACAGCACTGAAGAGTGGAAAAAGAACTGATTCAAAGAACTCTTTTCTTTCCCACTTGAGATGCTATGGGTTGTTTGAGAATCACTATTATAAGCAATTAGTTCAAAATTTGATGTTATGTCCCCCAAATCTAAAAATCCATGTAGCTATAAGTCTTTTCTAAACAGTTTTTCAATGACTTTGCAGATTAAAATTTTGAGGGGACTTTCCTTAAGAGGTTATGAAGTACTGATACCTTCAAATTTTGATACGCAGCTTCATTGTAAGTTGCGCTAAATCACAATTTAATATCATATGTGCTGCACACAAGAATTTTCAATCTTTTATAGCATACTACAAAGTTATTGGGAAAATGAGGCCACCACAACCAAATAACTCACAAAGTGCACAGAATTCTGACAGGCAAAGCCAAGATTTCTTTCTTTCTTAAAGAAAACCAATTCCTACTAAAAACCGACCAGGAATGGAAGTCATTTGAAGCGTTAAAGGCATAGTAAATGCACGACTGTGAGTCCAAATTACCGTTTCACATGCTTTGTCTTACAGGATATAAAAACAAAGCAAAACTGAAACCAAACCAAAAACCCAAGCAGAAAATGATTTCACCTCTGGAATGAAAGCATTTACATTTAACAAATGAGGTAACATACATTCCCTTCTTAAAAAATCTTCGAGCTGCAAGACAGAGGGCATTTGCTAAGTGGTTGAGGAAGATCCTCCTGAGGCCCACACAGGGATCCTCCTGAGGCCCACACAGGCCACATCTAAATAAGACTTTGTTGCTTCTCTCTTGCTTCATTGGGGACTGGATTCTACGTATTTTCATTTCTCTACTTTGCATGGGTCAGTGTTTCCTTTCGTGGTTAGCCACTTTGGCCTATTTGCCCTTTGCTCCCCTCTTCTCTTTTGTTTGCCTTGTTTTGCTGGAGGATTTAGCTGGCTTTGGGGGCTCTGCTTCTACCTTTGCAGGAGCAGGTTTCACAGACAACCCCGCAAATCCCTGGGGTGCTCCCTCTTCTCTGCCCCTTTGACTGCATTGACCTTCTTTGGGGGCGTCTTGGCAGCAGGGAGGGTGAGAGCTGGTGGCCTGCAGGCCGCTCTGTGCAGAGGAGCTTCACGAAGCCGGGCTGCAGGGCCACTGCCCCTCCTCCTTCCCTCTGATGACTTTCCAACCCTGTGTTTGAACAGTATGACCTCGGGTTAAAGGCAAGAAGAACTCTAAGAAAATATTGAACTCTGGTTTGTGAGCCTTGTTTTTCTCAGAGGCAGGGACTGGACATACTGAATTGCTTTCTGTATCTTCTAGGATGGACCAAAAATGTGGAGATATTGGGGATCAAGCCAGCCAGGTTTCTCATGGCTGGAGAAGGGAGCTGCAAATTTGAAAAATGGGAAAAAATAGAATGAACCCTGCAGCATCGGATTGGATTTGAAGGTATCTTTGTATCTGTAGTATCTTGGTGTGTTAGAAAGTAAGAAACTGTTCCAAGTCTAAGGGAGAGGATAACTCAAAAGGTAACAGGAGCCACTTTGTAAGGGGATTCCACTGACCCACTGGAGGATAGCTTGAGCATCTAAATAAATGACAGTAAAAAAATTGATACCATTCAACAAAATAAGAATCCGTGAGTCCATATTGATCTGATAAAGAAAGAAGAAATAAAAGAAGGAGGAGGTCCTTCTTAGAGTGGAAAGCCAACTATTAAAGGTACAAGCAACATCGAGTTAGAAAAAAATGATCATTTGGCAACCCTGAGCAATAATATTTTCAGGCAAGAATCAACTAAATCTAGCATGTAAAATTTTGAGGCTATTTACATCATTCCAAAGTATTAACTCACATGAAGCTGATGAATTACAAATGGGGGAAAATAGGTTATAGTGAGAGAATCATGGCAGATATCACCTTAACCAATGACCAAAGTGAACATCACCAGTAATGAGCTTGATCAACATCATGTGTCTCCTGATCTGATGCCCAGAGAAGAACCCAGCATCACTTCAGGGTTATCACTATCCCAAAATGCATGACCTAAGTATAATCAGGACTTGGCATCAGACAACCTCAAACACGTCTCTATTTGTTTATCTATCTATATCTATGTGAAAATCCATTATGTAATGCTGATACCTCCAAATCCAAAAAGTACTGTTGAAATAAAAACTTAAAAAAATATATCAATGTCATGGGGTTCCTGGGTAGCTCAGTTGGTTAAGCATCTACCTTCAGCTTAGGCCATGATCTCAGGGTCCTGGGATCAAGTCCTGCATTAGGCTCCCTGCTCAGCAGAGTCTGCTTCTCCTTCTCTCTCTACCCCTCCCATCCACTCATGTTCTTTGTTGCTTGCGCTCTCTCTCTCTCTCAAATAAATAAATAAAATCTTCTAAAAAATTAAAAAAATAAAAAAATATCAATGTCTTGAAACATAAGGGAAGATTCTGTTCCATGTTAAATGGATGTGACAATTGAAAGCACCACATGTTTCTGTATTTTATTGCTATAGAGGACATTATTGGGACAATTGGCAAAATCCAAATGAGATCCATATATAGATAAATAATGTGTCAACATTAATTTACTGATTTTGATCACAGTACTGTTATGTCAGAGAATGCCTTTGCTTTTAGAAAATATGCACTGACGTATTTAGAAACAATCAAGGGCCATCATGTCTACAACTTACTCTCAAATGATTTCCCCAAATAGCCATAATAATATTTATATGAAAATAAGTATGTATGTGTATATTATATGTATACATGTAGTATGCTATCTAATATTATATACATATATGTTATATATACATATGTAGGAAGGTCCCTACCTTGCAGAGATATTTTAAGGATTAAAAAGAACTGTGCTCCTCAACCTGCTTGTGCACTCTCTCTTTCTCCCAAATAAATAAAATTAAAATCTTTTAAAAGGGGGAGCAGGTAGCACCTGGGTGGCTCAGTAGTTAAGCATCTGTCTTCAGCTCAGGTCATGATCCAAGGGTCCTGGGATCAGGCCTCACATCAGGCTCCCAGCTCAGTGGGGAACCTGCTTCTCCCTCTGACCCTCCCCCTGCTTCTGCTCTCTCTCTTGCTTTTCTCTCAAATAAATAAAAATAAAATATTTTTAAAAAAATTTTATTTATTTATTCACAAGAGACCCACACAGAGAGAGGCAAAGACATAGAGGGAAAAGCAAGCTTCCTGTGGGGAGCCCGATGTGGGACTCAATCCCAGGACCCCGGGATCATGACTTGAACCAAAGGCAGACTGTCAATCACTGAGTCACCCACATGTCCCAAAAATAAAATCTTTAAAGAGAACTGAGCTTAGTATATTAGAGATGCTGGATAAATTTTAGTGATTGGTGTCATTACTGGCAATTAGAATGTAGTTTCTTCACCTCTGAAATGGGATTACTTATGCATCCCATAGAGAATATTAACCAAGATGATGTTTGTAATAATGATATGTGAACCTTTAATGTTCTCTGAAGAGGTAAAGTCGTAATTACTAAAATCATTTAAAAATGTTATGACAACTTCCATAGTGTTTGTTGTATAGTGGTGTTGACCCACTTAATCTTCAAAGAAAGGAAATCTTCTAGGAATATATTGAGGTAAATACCATTATTAGTTCATGTTCTAGGTGAGGAAACTGGCCAGAGACAGTAACTAACTGGCCCAAAGTCATAGAGCTAGTAAGTTGTAGATCTAGGCTTTGAGACAAGGCAGTGTAACTCTAGAGTATGTATTTTTAACCACTCTGCCATGTGCATTGCCACTTCTTTTTCTATTTCACTTTAATGTCATATCCTGACACCTTGTTTTCCAGGTTTTAAGAAGAGACATTAGACTGATAACTTTCCAGGGCTTGGTGATGATCCCATGGTGGCCCTATGTATACCACTTAACACAGTGTCATTTGGGATTTTATATCTTATACCCTCTCTTTCTCTTCATATTGAAGGAGCCTTTTCTCTTTTGTGTATTATGCTTCTACTCTCCAGTATGTAAAACTGTGAGGAACCTTTTTCATTTCATTTGTGGTTTTTTCCTGACTCTTCCCCAGATCCATACATAGGGGCCCACATGTGACATAATAATGATTTTATACAAGAAATGGAGCATAATGTTTTCCATTTTGTTTCTAGTCCCATTTCTGAAAATGACCAGCCTTTGGTCAGTAATTTGAGAGGCTGTGCTATTAGGCCTAATAGTTTTGTCAGACAAAACTGGCACTCTCAATCCTGTCTCTTGGCAAACTATTAAAATAAGACTCTGAAAGTGGTTTAGAGGGGAGTCTAGAAATATTTGTTTCTCTTTGGTTTTACTTTTAGCTTTCTTTGGTTGGAACTAGATTATTATTCTAACCATTCTCTGTTTTACATATTTTTTAAAAGATTTATTCATTTGAAAGAGAGAGAGAGCATGAGTGAGGGGAGGGGTAGAAGGAGAGAATCCCCAAGGAGATCCCCCACTGAGCATGAAGCCCAACACAGGGCTTGATCCCACAATCCCACGACACATGAGATCATGACCTGAGCCGAAACCAAGAGTTGGTCACCCAACCGACTGAGTGACCAGTGGCTCTCTCTGTTTTATATGTTTAAACAGGATTAATAAATTCCGGAAAGGTGACAGTAGATACATAACAGCTACTAGAGTTTTAAAGAGATACTGTGACAGTGACATTTCTGACTTACCTAAACTTCCAAAATGTGAATTGAATTTTGGCAAATTAGCTTCCAAATACTAACTTTAGAAATCTGCAGCTTAGATTTGCTCCCAAGGGATTGCTCCTTCAGTTCACAAATTGGCAAATATATGAGGCAATCATGGCTGCAAGTAACAAACAAATCTTCTCTTGTTCTTTTAAGCTTGGCCTGAAGTTGTGTTTGAACTGTTTCTCTTTTAGTAGATTGGGAAGTGTGACTGTTTGTGTTTTTTCATCTTCTCTCTTAGAGAAATAACCAGCATAAAATGGGAGCCATGGGGAAACAAACAAACAACAACAACAACAACAACAGCAACAACACAGTAGTGGTTCTGTGTCTTAAATGAGGCTTCCCACTCCTCTGAAGATCTGTTCTATTTTCTTCATTTTTAATTTCCCTCTGTTCAGATTGCATACTGTGGTCTGAATGTTTGTGTTCTCCCCAAGCTCACATCTTGAAATTCTAACTCCCAATGTGACTATGTTAGGAGGTAGGAAGGGATTTGGTCAGGGAAGGGGACCCCTCATGAATGGGATGAGTGCCCTTGTAAAAGAGAGCCTTGAAAGCTCTGCTGCCTCTTCCACCATTGCGAGGACACAGTGAAAAGATAGCTGTTTCTGAACCAGGGTATGGGCCATCACCAGACACCAAATCTCCTGACACCTGTATTTGGACTTCCCAGCCTCCAGAATTGTAAAAAATCAATTTTGGTTACTTATAAGCTACCCAGTCTATGACAGACTGACATAGCACCATCTCTAAGGATCCCTATTCAAGTTCATTGACTCTTTCTTAAATCGCAAACCTGCTGTTGTATCCCTCTAGTGAATTTTCCATTTCAGTTATTACAATTTGCAACACCAGAATTTCCATTTGGTTCTTTCAAATAATCTCTTTCTCTTTATATTTGCCAGTTGATGAGTCATTGTCATCATAACTTCCTTTAATTCTTTAAGCATGGTTTCCTTTCTTTGAATATATTTACCATAGCTGCGCTGATGTCTCTTTCTGCTAAGGCCAACATCTGGGCTCCTTTGGAGGTGATTTATATGGCCTATTTTTTCTACTGTGTATCGGCCACAATTTTCTGTTTCCTTGCATGTCTTGTAATTTTTTGATAGGTAACTGAACATTTAGGATAAACCTGCAGCAATTTTTGATACTGATCCTGCCCCAGGAGGATTTTTGTTATTGTTACTGCTTGATTACTTGTTTAGTAACTTGACTGGACTGGATCTGCAAAGTCTATTTCCCCTACAGTGTGTGGCCTCTGATATTCCTGCTCAGATTTTTTCCCTTGTTTTTTTTTTTTTTCTTCCTTTCAGCCTGGCTACTTGGTACTCACCCTTGATGGAACTTAAACCACTTATAGGTCAGAGATTGTGCTTCTGCACACTTGTTGAGTTATATCTTTTTACCCTACCATTGGGGGTATATGTGTATATATGTGTGATTGGATGCTACTCTTGCTACTCTCACAGTTCAAGGAGTTTACATTTTTTGGTCCATGGTCTTCTAGGGACTAGTAGCTTGGAGATTCCCTCTTTTTAAAAAAAAAATATTTATTCACGAGAGACACAGAGATAGAGGCAGAGACATAGGCAAAGGGAGAATCAGACTCCCTGTGGGGAGCCTGATGTGGGCCTTGATCCCAGGACTCCAGGATCATGACCTGGGCCAAAGGCAGATGCTCACCACTGAGCCACCCAGGTGCCCTGAGATTCGCTCTTTGATGGCTTCTGAGAAAGCATAGCCTTGGGCATGCAAATAATCTTACAGACTGTCAGGGATGACTGTGATATTCTTTTTAGGCCTGGCTTCCGAGAGTAGTTTATTATTCAGTGTTTGGTCAGAAGTGTGTTTAAGGCCCTTGTGCCAGTGAGGCTTCTGCCCTGCGTTGGAGCATCTGTGTGTGGCTTGGGAATTCTTTCAAGGCTGCCTTATGTTCTGCTAGGATTGGTCCTGAGTAGGGGCATCCCAGCCCAACCCCATGGCTTTCCCAACCCACCAGATTTGACTATGATATGAGGAGGGCTTTTCTTAATTGTTTTTCTAGTTTTCTCTCTTAAACTTCTGGCTGCTCTGCTTCTTGCTTATATCACGGAGTTAACTGTCTCCTCTTAATTTACCACCAAGATTTCCATTATTTTCAGTAGAGTTCTCCATACTCTGGTCCAAGTAAAGGCAGTCCCCTTGAGCAGAGCTGTGGAGCTCTGTACCCTCATGCCTACTTTCCCCCCCTGATCAGAATCCTTATGGCACTGCCCTGGCGCTGGAACCAGGGATCTCCTTTTCCTGGAGTGATACCCCACTGTTTGAGATTGGTATTGGGTGGGGGTGGCAGCCTCTGACGTTCTTCCTTTGCCACTCCAGGCTTCCAACCTTAGCCCTTTAAGTGAGGTGGGGCAAGGATGATTCAGGCCTGTATCCTTGGCTTGCGGTGCCTGGGGTGGGCCTTCTACTCCACCAGTGGTAGTTGGTGAGGGAAGAAGGACTCATTCGTTTTGGCCATGCCTTCCTGGGATAGGACTTCTGCATCGAGGTGCTGGGAAGATGAGAAACACTAACATCTTGACCCTCCCAGGATGAAACCATAGCCCCACACTGGAAACTGAGGAGAGAGGGATCTCTTGCCTTTTCGGTGCACATGCCCACACTGGAGCTTCCATAACAGAGCTGGGAAGGGTGGGCAAGTCTTTTGCTGTTCTAACAGAGATTTAATAAGTTTACTTAAATGAATGTTCCTCCATTAGCTGTGTGCCCTTAGGACAATGCCCAGAGATTTAAAATGATTCTTTTATATAATTCTCAGCGGTTCCGTTGTTCTGCTGGAGAGAGGGTCTGCTGAGCTCCTTGTTTTAGGATGAAACTGGAGCAGAAATGGAAACATAAATTTTGGTGTGCTTACACAGTGGTGAAGCTGGGACCAGAACCCAAAACCAGCATTTTTTCCCACTATTCTAGATATTTCAAGCAGAATGGCCAGTGGTTGATGGTTCTGCTTGTGTCATAATTGAGTAGATGTTCTTGGGTTGTTGTGAAATTTCTAGAACAATTATGCTGCTGAGAAGGCACACATAGCTTTGAGTCTTTCTGGTGAGTGTTGGCTTATCCAACATGAATTTTGAACTGGTGGGCTGATGTAGTAAATACAATCCAGGCTTTGACATAAAACTCAGTTTCAGAGCCCAGGTTGATCACATCCTGGTTGGGTATTATCAGGATTGTTAGCCAATCTTTTTGAAGCTCAGTTTCTGCCTCTGAAAACTGGAATAATAATGCCCTACAAAATGTTGTAAGGAATCAAACGTAGTCAGGTGTATTTGGAATCTGGTATGGAACAATGTGCGGCGCCTCCTTTCCATTCTCACTGTCATTGCTGTTATTAAAGAGAAGTTTGTGATCGGGGTCTCAATTACTACTTCTTGTTTGTAGGTTGCTGCTTGGTTTCTTGTTCTCCGTAGTCTCTTTTGGGTGTTACATTATTCAATTGATGCACGTCCTTAGTACCTTACATAATATTAAATTCAGTACTTCACATATTATTAAAAGGACAGAACTGCCTTGGAGTTAGATAGAGTCTGGATTCTTGGTCATTTTGTCCTACTTTCTGATTTTGGGGTCCCTACTTCCATCCAGCTTCTTGCCTATTGGCATGGCTGTACCATTAACCTTGATTATCAGAGCATCTAGAAATAGTGAAGCCATGCATTAAATTAGTAGTTTGGAGTTCAAAGGGCAAATGTTTTATGTAAGTATTTAAAAAGATTCATATCCTTTCAAACGTAAGCAATTCAGTAAATCTGTCCAGTCTAAGTGTATTATGATTGGGCAGGATTAACCTCCTTCCCTTCCTCTTCCATGCAGATCTCTGGACTGCAGCCAAGAAGACCTGGTTAATGTCCATCAGAGATCAACAAAGTAGTTGGTTCTAGATGGATATTTTGTTTCCTTTGGAGTTTGTGAAAATGATATGAGTCTGAGACTGCTGAGAGTGGATCAAGGGTGTGTGTGTGGTGTTTGTGTTTGCTTCAGGAGAGGTCTGAATAAGACCTTGGAGGTTCATAGAGAGTTCATGAAAAGTCATCTTGGATCACAATAATAATTACAAATTACATTGTGTTTATAATGCCAAGACCCTATTCTAAGTGCTTCATAAGTGTGATTCATTTAATGCTCCCAACAACTCTGTGAGGAAGTTTTGAGGACTATTCCCAATTTAGAGATGAGGATACTGAGACCTAGCAAGGTGACTTGCCCAGGGTCAAACAAAGTTGGCATAGAAACCAAGAAGGCCAGGCTCAAAATCAATACTGTCAATTACTTATGCTGCCTCTTGTATAATGACATGGGCTAAGAAGCAGTCAGATGGCTTTTCATTATTCTTTTTTTTTAATAAAATAATTTTTATTGGTGTTCAATTTACCAACATCCAGAATAATACCCAGTGCTCATCCCGTCAAGTGTCTCCCTCAGTGCCCGTCACCCACTCACCCCCACCCCCCGCCCTCCTCCCCTTCCACCAGCTTTTCATTATTCTTAAAGCTATGTTTCTACATTCTTTTTCTTTCAAAAGTTTTTAATACACTGTAAAATTTACCATCCTAACATTTTGACATGTACAGTTTGGTAGTATAAAATACTACTTTCCTTTTTAAATTTATGTTTCCCCAGCTTTATTTAGGTATGATTGACAAATAAAACTTGTATATATTTTAGTTGTATATCCTGTATGCAAATAGCCTAGGTAGAAGCTCCCCGGTGAGCAAACAGCAAGGTGTACTCCTGAGCCTTGCCATGGGCAGTTAGTCATAGCCCAGCTCAACAGGGTCAATCCTAGGAGGGTTCTGCTCGAAGTCCTAGTGGGGGAACACATGTGTTTGACTCCCACGCCTCACCCTGTCAGCCCCAGAGATCAGAGCAGAGGCCACTGCGAGGGAGGCTGGTGGTGCAGTTGACAGTTGAGAGTTCTCTGGGGAGCTTTTGAGTGAATTTTTCAGGGCAAGGAGCAGAGTTAAGGTTGATAATGTAAAAGTTTCCCAGAGTAGTGCTGAAGTGACATCTGTGGGAAGGGGAGAAAGGGAGAGAGAGCAGGGCAGTCCACGTCCCACACCCAGGATCAAGTTAGGCCAGGTCAGTGTGAGAGCAGCTGTCTCTCTTACTAGAACCTTGGAAGATGTTATAGGGAAAGCAGCCCCTCTGAGAGCAGCGGGCTGGCAAAGAGCACAGCTGGGAAGCTGGGATGCTGGAGCCTTGGGTAGGTCCATGTGCCAAGAGCTGTCCTATCTCCAGGTCACCAATTAGACAGTCTCATGTGTTCTCCAACACACAAGATATGGCTGTTTACCCATTTAAATGGTGTCTGTAAGCATAGTATGCATTCTATTTGTGTTGACTCTTCTGTTCCTGAGCCTAGTGGCTTGCTTGTTACTTCAGAGAGTATTTCTTTGCTATGATGTCGGCCCCCAAAGAAAACAGCTCAAGAAACCATTAAGCACAGGGGCTCCTGGGTTGCTCAGTGATTGAGCGTATGCCTTTGGCTCAGGTCCTGGTCCCGGCGTCCTGGGATAGAATCCCACATCGGGCTACCAGCGGGGACCCTGCTTCTCCCTCTGCCTATGTCTCTGGGTCTCTCATGAGTAGATTAATGGAATCTTAAAAAAAAGATGGGCACTGAGGGGGGCACTTGACGGGATGAGCACTGGGTGTTAATCTGTATGTTGGCAAATTGAACACCAACAAAAAATAAATTTATTATTAAAAAAATAAAAAAATTTAAAAAAAGAAAAAAAAGAAAGAAACCATTGAGCACAGACTTTGGAGTCAACACAAGCACATGGAAATAATTTTTTGACTATCTGTGAAAGACTTTTGTCTGCCCTTTGCCCAACTAGGGGAGAGCTGGAGAGGAAAACACCTCTGAAGACCCATCCTAATTCAACAGTCAGTAACTGTACCAAAACACATGCAAGGAGGGGCTTTCTACCCTTATCTTCCACCTTATGAGAGACTTTTGCTCCCTTGTATCCACATTAGGGAGTGTCTTTCCTGAAATGGCATCATATCCTATGCCTTTAAGAGGAAAGGAGGAAAAAAATGTGTAATAAGCTAGAGTTACACGCATCCAGGATGCCATTCTCAATGGTTAATTCAAGAAGGGGGCTTATCTAGCTCTTTGTCTAATCGAATGAAGGCATTTGATATCTTGTCTATATTCAAATTGATTTCCCCTTACAAAATAACAAGTGCAAATGACTGCTCAACCTAGATTGATGGATACCATACCCCAGAGGCCACTGACTGAATATCTCAGTCACTGAGAATCTCAAAACACATTTTGGCCCATTGGCCCACCATGCAGTCCTAGTTGGGAGACGTAGGAGGGAGCACAGGAGCCTGCTCGACTCTTGCTCTCCAAAAGGAAGAGATAGAGCTTGTTTGTGCTCCCTGGGTGTTCTTTGGACCCAAACAGTCCCTGTGCTGATTGGGCTTTCTATTTTCTTACTTCCTTTACCTAAGTGATCCCCTCTTCTCCCCTCTCTCCTTTCTTGACCTGTCTCCTTTTCTCTTCTCAGGTTTTTCTTTTCCTTCAAGTTTCCTCACATTGTCACAACAGAGTTTAATTTGCATTTCCCTCATGGATAGCCACGTTGAACGTAATTTCATGGTTTACTTGCCATCCTTATATCTTCTTTGCCCATCTTTTAATTCAGTTGTTTCTTTCTTTTGGTCGAGTTTGAGAATTTTCTCTCTCTCTCTCTCTCTCTTTCCCTCCATATCTATCCACAGAGATAGATATCTGAATTTATAAATAGCTATCTAGATAGATATAGTTATCTAGAGAGATCTATACTTGATATAAGTTCCTTGGCAAATATTTTATTTAAAATATTATTTTCTCCCACTTTTGCATTTTCATTTTCTTAACATTTTTCTTTCAAAGAACATAAGTTTTAAATTCTGATGAAACAAGATTTATCCTTTTGTTATTTTATGGCTTGTGCCTTTTGTTGTCATATCTGAAACTCTTTGCTTAACCAAGATCCCAGTGTTTTTCTCCTGTATTTTCTGATAGAAGTTTTTATAGTTTTACATTTCACATTCTTGTTAATGATTTTGAATTAATTTTTAAAAAGATTTTATTTATTTATTCATGAGAGATACAGAGAGAGAGGCAGAGACATAGGCAGAGGGGGAATCGGGCTTCCTGTGGGGACCCCAATGAGGGACTTGATCCTGGGACTCCAGGATCATGCCCTGAGCCCAAAGCAGATGCTCAACCATTGAGCCACCTAGGCATCCCATGATTTCGACTTAATTTTTACGTATGGCATAAGGAATGGGCAAAAGTTGATTTTTCTTTTTGCATGTGGATATCTAATTTTTCCAGAGCTATTTGTTCAAAAGTCTATCTTTTCTCCACTGAACTGCCTTTGCACTTGTGTCAAAAATCAGTCCAGTCTATACAGGTAGGTCTATTTCTGGATTCTCTATTCTGTTTTATCAATCTATTTGTCTGTCTTTATACCAATACCACACTGCTTTTATTGCTGTAGCTTTATGACTCTAAAAACAGGTAGTGTTAGGTCTCCCACTTTGTTCTTCTTTTTCAAAGTCATTTTGGCTATTCTGGGTCATGTGAATTGTAAAGCAGCTGCTCACACTATGCGAAAAGCCTGCTGGGAGTTTGAGTTGGATCACCTGAAGTCCATGGATAGGTTTTAAGAAATTTTAGATCTTAACAAAATTAAATCTTCTAACTCATGAACATGACATATCTCCCCGTGTATTTAGGTGTTCTAAATGTTTTATAGTTTCAGCATTAGATTTATTTCTGAGTATTTCATATTTCTGATGCTTTTTTGAGTTTTGAAATTTTTGATTTTATGTTATCTGTTGCTAATATATAGAAAGATCATTGTTTTGTATATTGATTTGATACTTTGCAGTCTTACTAACCTAATTTAGAGTTCCAATAGCTTGTGTAGATTCCACATAAATGGTTATGCCATCTGCAAATAAAGACTGTTTTGCTTTCTCTTTTTCTAATCTGTGTATGTTTTTATGTCTTTCTTGTTTAGCATACTGAACAGAGAACTTCCAGTACAATGCTGAATAGAAACAATGAGGATATACATCCTGCTTTTGACTGGTCTTAAGAAGAAAGTAGTCTGTTCCCATCAGTTATGTTAGCTATAGATTTTTGGTATATGTTTTTTTTTTTTTTTTTTTTTTTTTTTTTAAATTTTTTTTTTTTTTATTTATTTATGATAGTCACAGAGAGAGAGACAGAGGCAGAGACATAGGCAGAGGGAGGAGCAGGCTCCATGCACCGGGAGCCCGATGCGGGACTCGATCCCGGGTCTCCAGGATCGCGCCCTGGGCCAAAGGCAGGCGCCAAACCGCTGCACCACCCAGGGATCCCTGGTATATGTTTTTTATCAAGTTGAGGAACTTCTATTCCTCAGTTTGTTCAATGTTTCTATCAAGAATGGATGTTGGCTTTTGGCAAATTGTTTTACTGCATATGTTAAAATGAGAATGTGGTACTCATTTTTGGCTCAAGAGGGTGAATTATATTGATTGATTTTCGAAGATAAAACCAAGATCGCACTTCCGAGGCAAATCCCACTTGGTCATAATATGCTATCCCTTTTATATATGATTGGATTCAACCAGCTGAACTTTTAGAAATGAAGTTTCTACTTATGAGAGACATCCATCTCTACTGTTCTTCTATTATGGTACCTTTGTCTTTCAATATCAGGGTAATGCTGGTCATGCAGAATTAACTGAGAAGGATTTTCTCTCTTCCATTTTCTGGAGGAGGTCATGTATCATTGTTATTATTTTGTCTTTAAACATTTGGTAAAATTCAGTAATGAAGCCATCTGGGCCTGGAGTTTTTGTCATGGGAAGGTTTTTAACTACAAGTTCCATTTCTTTTATAGATATAGGGCTATTACAGTAATCTGTTCAGCCTCAAAGGAGCTTTGGTAGTTGGTGTCTTTCAAGGGATTTGTTTATTTCAACTCACCTGGCAAATTTATTGACAGGAAGCCCTTCATGGCGTGTCCTTGTTTTCTCTTTAATATCTGTAGAATCTAGAGTGATGTCATTTCCTTCATTCTCGATATTAATAATTTATGTCTTGTCTTTTTGCCTGATAAATCTGAATAGAGATCTACCTATTTTGTTTCTTTTCTCAAAGAATCAACTTTTGGTTGCATTCATTATCTTCTCTATTGTTTTTCTGTTTTCTTTTTTTTTAATTTTCTTATTTATTTATGATAGGCACACAATGAGAGAGAGAGAGAGGCAGAGACACAAGCAGGCTCCATGCACTGGGAGCCCGACGTGGGATTCGATCCCAGATCTCCAGGATCGCGCTCTGGGCCAAAGGCAGGCGCCAAACCGCTGCACCACCCAGGGATCCCTGTTTTTTTGTTTTCTGTTTGATTGATACTCTGATCCTTATCACTCTTTTTGTTCCATTAGCTTTGTTTTCATTTGCTCTGTTTTTTTTCTACTTTCTTAGAAACTAAGGTCATTGATTTGAAGTCTGCTTTCTTTTCCAATGTGCAATAAATTTCTCCTGAAATCCTTCTTTAGTGGCATCCCACACATTCTGATATGTAGCATTTTTATTTTCAACAATTAGATTGAATCCGTAGATGTCTTTGAGTGATACTGCCATGTTAGCAATACTAAGTCTTCCAGTCCAAGAGCGCAGAATGTCTATTTACTGATTTATATTTTTAAAGAGATTAGGCATTTCCAAAGAGTATTTTATGTGGAGAAATGCTTTAAAACTATCTTTCGGGCATTCCGGGTGGCTCAGCAGTTTAGCGCCGCCTGCAGCCCAGGGCGTGATCTTGGAGACCCCGGATCGAGTCCCACGTCGGGCTCCCTGCCTGGAGCCTGCTTCTTTCTCTCCCTGTGTCTCTGCCTCTCTCTCTCTCTCTCTCTCTCTGTCTCTAATGAATGAATGAATGAATGAATGAATAAATAAATAAATAAATAATAAATAAAAAACCCTTTATCTTTCTAATCACCATGCACTGTACAAATGCATGTAAGAAAATATAGATACATGAATGCAAAACCAAATTTCCTGTGGTGCCATACATAGAGAAAGCCACTGTTAATCTTTTGAGATATGTATGTATCCAAAATATTTTCTATGCATTTATACCACTAGATATATGTTCTATTTTAAGAACTGGAGTCACTTCTAAATGCTGTCTGTATAACCTGATCCATTACTTAACAAAGATCCATTAGTATATCTGCATATCAGTAAGTACACATTTACACCATTATTGTCAATAGCTTCAGTGTATTCCATGTCACTATCTCACTATGCTTCTTTGATCATCCTTTATTTGGGGGCATATAACATTATTCCAATTGTTCATTTCCAAGCAAAACTGCTGAAAACATTTTAAAAATAGGTTTGACTTTACCTGTTAATGATAGAGAATAGGACCCCAAATGCATTTGCATCTGAGAACCACAACCAGACACACGCACACGTTATCAAATGCACCAGATAATCGTGTGCCTATTTTCTGGCATTTAGCTCTACTGTGTAGAGGTTCAGAGCATCTTCCCAATTAGTATGATCTGAGCACAGTGCCAAGTCTGTGAAAAAAGAGATTCTAATGCTCTCCACCCCAGTGGAAAATAAGTAAATACAAAGCATAGATAATCCTATTATCATTCACTTAATCCTGAAACACTCAGAATAGAGTAGTATTGTATAAGAATAAAAACATGTGGCCTTTACTATTTTACTTTTTTAAAAAAACCCTCTCTTAGTTCTTCCATGGGTTTGATTCTATTTCAACCAATGTTCCATTATTAACATTTTATCTGACCCCCATCTCATATTTTTTAAAAGGGGAATTTCCAATCCAGGTTAATATCATGACATTAAAGGTTTTCCAAAGCACAGAAAATACAGAGATTTGCATACCCTGGATATAAAGTTAGTTTATCACTTAAAAACCAATCATTGTAATTCACCATCTTGATAGAGTTAAACATTTATATGAACTTCTTAATAGACACAGCAACATCGCTTAACAAAATTCAAACCCATTCATGAGTTAAAAAAAAAAAAAACACGACTCTGCAAACTGGGAATAGAAGGGAACTTCTGGAGCTTGTGGAAGATTTATGCCAAACCTTAGCTAACATCATACTCAGTGATAAAAGGCCAACTGCTTCCTCCTAAGATTAGGAGCAAGGCAAGGATGTCCACTCTCAACACTTCTCAAAATTATACTTGAAGTTCTATGCAGTATAACAAAGCAAGAAAAAATTAAACAACATCCCAACTGGGGCACTTGGGTGGCTCATGTGGTGAAGTAGCAAACTCTTGATTATGGCTCAGGTCATGATTTTGGGGTTGCAAGATGGAGCCTTGTGTCAGGCTTTGTGCTCAGTTGGGAGGCTGCTTGAAGATTTGCCCTTTGCCACTCCCCTTGCTCTCTCTCAAATAAGCAAATACATCTTTTTTTAAAGCATCATGATTGATAATAAGAAATTAAACCATCTTTATTAATACAGAACATAATCATTTACATAAAAGAATCCCAAATCATCTACATAAAGAATTATAAGAGCACACTATGAAGTGAGTAAGCAAAGTCTCCATACAAGGTCAATATACAAAAATAAATTGTAATTCTGTATACTGGCCATGAAATACTATAAATTTTAAAATAAATTTTATTTTTATTTTTTTTAAATTTTTTATTTATTTATGATAGTCACAGAGAGAGAGAGAGAGGCAGAGACATAGGCAGAGGGAGAAGCAGGCTCCATGCACCGGGAGCCCAATGTGGGATTCAATCCCGGGTCTCCAGGATCGCGCCCTGGGCCAAAGGCAGGCGCCAAACCGCTGCGCCACCCAGGGATCCCTAAAATAAATTTTAAAGTGCCACTGGTCATACCTTCAACAATAGCATAATTAGGAATAAAGTTAACAAAATATGTGCAAGACTGTGTGCTGAAAGCAGTAAAACATTCCTGAGAGAAATTTAAAGATATTGAAATAAATGGACAGATGGGAAGACTCACTATTTTCAAAAAGTCAATTCTCCCCAGATTTATCTCTAATTTCATGCAATCCAAAAGAAAATCCTAGCAGGGTTTCTTTTCTTTTGGTACAAATTTACAAACTGACGCTAAAATTTATAGAAAAATCAAGGATCTAGAATAGCTGAGAGAATTTCAGTAGAGAAGAACAAAATGTGAAGATTCACACTATCTGATTTCAAGACTTACAGGAAATAAAGAAATAGGAGAATAGACATGGAAATCAGTGGAATAGAATAGAGAGCCTAGAAAAGACCTAGACTTATATGGTCAATTGATTTTTCACAAAAGTACCAATGTGTCAACACGGACAAGATGGTCTTTTCTGAAAATGGGCATACAGATGCCAAAAAAAAAAAAAAAAAAAAAGCTCAAACCTTATTTCACATCACATATAAAAATTAACACAAAATATATCATGACCTAATGGTAGGAGCTAAGACTATAAAAACCCTATAAGAAAACAGAGATTTTTTTATGTGTGACTTTGAATTAGGTAAATAATTTCTTAGGCCACAAAAACCAAAACTATAATAGGCTATCAGGAGACACATTGAACTTCATCAAAATGAAAAACGGAGGATGCCTGGGTAGCTTAGAGGTTGAGCATCTGCCTTTGGCTCTGGGTGTGATCCCAGGCCCCGGGATTCAGTCCCACATCAGGTTCCTTGCAGGGAGTCTGCTTCTCCCTATGCCCATGTCTCTGTGTCTCTCTTTCTGTGTGTGTCTCTCATGAATAAATAGGATCCTTTAAAAAAATGAAAAACTGCCATCCTGCAAAAGTCCACACTAAAGAAAAGGCAAGGACTAACCACAGACTAAGGGAAAAGATTTGCCAAATATGTATGGTAAGGCACTTGCATCCAGAACACATATAAAAACTCTTACAATCAAGAGCCGGAAGACAGCCTTAAGATTTAAAAATAAGTAGGATATTTGAATAGACACTTAACCAGAGAAGATACACAAGGATGATCAATAAGCACATAAAAAGATGTTCAACTTCATTAGTCAATAGGGGAGTGCAAATGAAAACCACAGTGAGATCAGTGAGATCCCCCTGTACACCTACTGCTATGACTAGTACCTAAAATAAGACACAAACTTATCAGTGCCGGTGAGGATATACAACAACTGGAGCTTTCATATGTTGTTGGTGGGACTGCAATCATAAGCCAATGCAAAAAAGCAATTTGGCATTTTCTCATTAACTTAAGCACTTAAGCAGAGAGCTGGGGTGCCTGGGTGATAGTTGGGGAAGCCTCTGACTTTTGATTTCAGCTCATGTCACAATCTCAGCGTTGAGAGGTCAAGCCTCTTGTTGGGCTCTACGCTGTACGTGAAACCTGATTAAGACTCTCCCTCTCCCTCTTCTCCTCCTTCTACTTGTGTTTTCTCTCTCTCTCAAATAAAAAATATTTTTTAAAAAGTTAAGTATATGACTGTGACATACACATACTTGTGTATCAATCCGACTCTGAGGTAATTACCCAAGAGAAATGAAAACATATTTCAAAAGAAAGACCTGTGGGCAAGTGTCTCTAGCAGTTTTATTCATAAAAACATAAAATTGGGGACAAATCAAATGTCCATCAATTGTGAAGGAGTGAACAATTTGTGGCATTGCCATGTGATGGAATACTCAGCAATAAAAAAGAATGGACTCGTAATACGACAAAAGAAAAAATTATCAAAAGCTTGCTGAATAAAAGAACTCAGGGGGATCCCTGGGTGGCGCAGCGGTTTGGCGCCTGCCTTTGGCCCAGGGCGCAATCCTGGAGACCCGGGATCGAATCCCACGTCGGGCTCCCAGTGCATGGAGCCTGCTTCTCCCTCTGTCTGTGTCTCTGCTTCTCTCTCTCTCTCTCTCTCTCTCTCTCTCTCTCTCTGTGTGACTATAATAAATAAATTAAAAAAAAAAATAAAAAGAACTCAGGGGACGCCTGCCGTTGGCTTAGGTCGTGATCCTGGGGTCCTGGGATTGAGTCCTGCATGGAGCTCCCTGAGGGGAGCCTGCTTCTCCCTCTGCCTATGTCTCTGCCTCTCTCTCTGTGTCTCCCATGAATGAATAAATAAAATCTTTTTAAAAACCTACCAAGTAAAAAAACAAACAAACAAAACAAAACAAAACAAAAAAAACTACCAAGTACATGGGTGTAGTTTGAGGTCCTGTCTTCCTGCATTTCAGGCCTCTGATGTCTATCTGTCCATTGTACTTACTGCCGAAGGCTCACGGAGTGAGACTCCCATCATCGTGTTGACCAAGCCCAAGCCTATCCTGGGGAGCAGCACTTGAACCTTCTCTCTACCAGCCTCAGTGTCAAAACTAACTTGCCTTTAAAGAATCCAGAAGTGGACCCTCAACTCTATGGTCAACTAATATTCAACAAACCAGGAAAGACTACCCACTGGAAAAAATGCAGTCTCTTTAATAAATGGTGCTGGGAAAATTGGACAGCCATATGCAGAAGAATGAAACTAGACCATTCTCTGACACCATACACAAAGATAAACTCAAAATGGATGAAAGATCTTAATGTGAGACAAGAATCCATTAGAATCCTAGAGGAGAACACAGGCAACACCCCTTTTGAACTTGGCCACAGCAACTTATTGCAAGATACATCCAAGAAGGCAAGGGAAAAAAAGCAAAAATGAACTATTGGGACTTCATCAAGATAAAAAGCTTCTGCACAGCAAAAGAAACAGTCCACAAAACTAAAAGACAACCTACAGAATGGGAGAAAATATTTGCAAATGACCTATCAGATAAAGGGCTACTATCTAAGATCTATAAAGAACTCATTAAACTCAACAGCAAAGAAACAATCCAATCCTGAAATGGGCAAAAGACATGAACAGAAATTTCACAGAGGAAGACATAGACATGGCCAACAAGCACATGAGAAAATGCTCCGCGTCACTGGCCATCAGGGAAATACAAATGAAAACCACAATGAGATACCCCCTCACACCAGTGAGAATGGTGAAAATTAACAAGACAGGAAACAACAAATGTTGGAGAGGATGTGGAGAAAGGGGAACCCTCTTGCACTGTCAGTGGGAATGTGAACTGGTGTAACCACTCTGGAAAACTGTGTGGAGGTTCCTCAGAGTTAAAAATAGAACTGCCCTGCAACCCAGCAATTGCACTGGGGATTTACCCCAAACATACATGCAGTGAAACGCCAGAACACCTGCACCCCAATGTTTATAGCAGCAATGTCCACAATAGCCAAACTGTGGAAGGAGCCTTGGTGTCCATTGAAGGATGAACGGATAAAGAAGATATGGTCTACGTATACAATGGAATATTACTCAGCCATTAGAAACGGCAAATACCCACCATTTGCTTCAACGTGGATAGAACTGGAGGGTATTATGCTGAGTGAAGTAAGTCTATTAGAGAAGGGCAAACATTATGTGGTCTCAATCATTTGGGGAAGATAAAAATTAGTGAAAGGGAATAAAGAGGAAAGGAGAGAAAATGAGTGAAAATATCAGAGAGAGTGACAGAACATGAGATACTCCTAACTCTGGAAAATGAACCGTAGTGGAAAGTGAGGTTGGAGGGGGGGTTGGGGTGACTGGGTGATGGGCACTGAGGGGGGTACTTGGCGGGATGAGCACTGGGTGTTATGCTATATGTTGGCAAATTGAACTCCAATAAAAAATAATAATAATTAAAAAAAAAAACTAACCTGCCTTGTGCCTCGCTCCCACAATCCATGGCCCTCAGCTAGTTCTTAAGGTGAAGATTTTCACCCCTATTTATTTTTCAGAAAGGACTCCCCTGGTCACCCCCTGGTGGTAGCTTTTTCTTCCAAATTAAGGGAGGTCAGTGGACACTTCTGAAGAACACACATTCAGAGAAGATACTAACTCTGATACTGGCAAAGGAGGAAGTTGTGGGATGGTTTCAGGACTCCTTTAAATATATTGTTGGGAAGATGGTACTCTATGTATATTTTCTATAAACCATGAATAAATGATCTCTGACTCCAGATGTGGAAGGTACACCTGAGGAGCAACTGATATGGGCTATGTGTGGAATTTTGTTTTTCCTTTTTTTTTATAAATTTATTTTTTATTGGTGTTCAATTTGCCAACATATAGAATAACACACTTTTTCCTTTTTTTAAAAAAGATTATTTATTTATTCATGAGAGACACACAGAGAGAGGCATAGACATAGGCAGAGGGAGAAGCGAGCTCCCTGCAGGGAGCCCCATGCAGGACTAGATCCCAGGACCTGAGATGAAGACCTGAGCCAAAGGCAGACGTTCAACCACTGAGCCACCCAGGCGCCCTGAAATTTCACTTTTCAACTTGAAATGTAAACGAGTTCTTAGTTTCAATACATAGTTTCTTCCACGGACCTCTAATGACTTGGGTAGGAGCTCAAACTTCTATTTTAAGGGAGAGAATGCTAGCCTCCATGTGAAAGGACATCTCTAGCAAATAGCCAAACCTCTATTGCAAATATTTCAAAGCCTCAGCTTTTAAGTATATACTATAATGTATTAGTAACGACTGGTGCTATGCTGGAAGTACAGTCCTGGGACTTCCTCAACTGAAACTTTGCACCCTTTGATGGATAGCAACCCATTTTTTCCATCCCTGAGATCCCCTGATGACCACCATTTTGCTTTCTGCTTCGAGGAGCTCAACTATTTTAGATGATTAATGATACTGCTTTGTATACTTCAAACTTTGCTAAGAGAATAAACCTTTATGTTAAGTGTCCTCATCACCTAGATAAATAAATAATTAGGGTGGAAGGAAACTTCTGGATGGGATGGAGATGTTTATGGCATAGATTGTGGTGATGGTTTCATGGATGTTTACTTATATCCAAACTCATCAAGTTGTATACATGGTATGTGTACAGCTTGTTCGGTGTCATTCATATCTCAATAAAGTTTTTTAAAAGCTCCAGCTAGAGCTTCTTTATTTCAAACAACAATGGACAATAAAAAGACTAGACCCTCTGATTTTATTATCATTGGATTTGACCTGTATGTTTTCAGGACTGCTCTGAGAGAAAGGAGACTATTCCTGAATAAATTACTGGATTTCTCTAGAATGGAGGAAAAATCCTAAAGGGGAAGATAACTATTTTCTCTAAAATTAAGATTTCCAGTAAGAGCAATTCCATGCTAAAAAAACAGATTATTATATTCATTAAAATAATTTAAAATATGTACATATATACACTATCTGTATAATCTAATATATATGTATTGTATATCTGTGTGTACACAATGTATACATGTGTATACAATACATATATATTAGATTAGGGGTAACTTACTAAAAAGCAAAACAAAATCCAGGCTATATAACATTCCAGCAGCATTAGGCACCATGATGTTCAGTGAATATAATACAGAAGATATTTATGTCTCATTTTGTTTGATGTCACCTCATCCTGTTTACATTGTTCCTTGATGTATTCATAGGATATATATTGCCTTCAAACACTCTTGTCAATACCAGTTTCTAAAGAGAAGCCAACGTTCTAGGAAACCACTATTGTACTTCGAGTTGCAGGAATGGTTTAATCTCTTATGACTGTTCTGGACTGATCAGAAACTCCCATATCTTATTGAAGCGGACTGTGAAGACTCTTCTTCTTCTTTTATTTATTTATTTTTTAAAGGTTATTTATTTATTAGTAAGATACACACACACACACACAGGCAGAGACACAGGCAGAGGGAGAAGCAGGCTCCATGCAGGGATCATGCAGGGATCTCTGGGATCACATCCTGGGCTGAAGGCGGCGCCAAACTGCTGAGCCACCCGGGCTGCCCCGTCTTCTTTTAATAGATTTTGGGTATTTATTTGAGAAAGAGAGAGAGCGCACAAGAGGGGAGGGGGCAAGCAGAGTGAGAGGAGAGAAAGAGAAGCAGATGCCCCGCTGAGCAGGGAGCCTGACACAGGGCTCCATCCTAGGACTCTGGGATCATGACCTGAGCCGAAGGCAGACACTTAACTGAGTCACCCAGGCGGCCCCTGTACATATTCTTCTTATTCCCTTGTTTAGCTCACAGAATCTTCCGACGATAAAAAGTAAATTCCTTTTTTGGGATGAATGAATAAACATGTATTTCTGCTTAACTTACTCAGCAGTTCTACAATTAGTCCAAACATATTCCAGTTATAATTTTACAAACTTATCGTTTTTTATTCAATTTATAAGATTAGTATAAATAATTATAAATATATAATAAAACTTAAGAAATTATCAATTTAGTATTTGTCAGTTGTTTACTATGTGAAAGGCACTGTACTTTGTGCTAAGATGGGTGTTACAAAGGTGTATATAATATCAACCCTGAAAAAAAAAATATCAACCCTGGAATCAAAGAGTCATAGGAGAGAAAGCATATATGCAAATAAGTGTAATAAAAGCCCTAAATGGTAGATATGGCTCCAATGAAGTACTACCAAAGTTCAGAGAAGAGATCAGAAAATGCATAACGCAGGATGTGGCATTTGTTTAGGGAATGACAACAGCACATTGAGACTGACATGGGTGTTGTGTGAAGGTGAATAGATGGCAGGCAGGCTAGAAATTTAAGTTTGTATCAGAATATGAAATACCAAGGTAAGGAATTTGGCACTGTAAGAAATTAGATGTTTTGCGATAGGTGAGATACTTGAACCCTTCAGCTGCCATTGGCCACTCTTCTTTATTCACTGGTGTCTTTGACTCACAACCTTCTTCTCCATTCCAAGCCCTGTCATCATCATTCTTGGTGACTTCAAATGTCCACAGTGGGCAACCTTTCCCATACACTGGTCTCTCTATTCCTTAATCTTCATCAAATCTCCACTGGGGCTACCCACTTTCATATCAACACTTTGGACTTTGTCATTACCAAAAACCGTTTCATCTTTGAAATACTAAATTCAGATTTCCTACTCTATCAATGGCCATTCATTCTTCCAGTTCTTTCATTCCATTGCTTTTATTACACCTGCACTTTGGTGGCATCAAAACCTCTCTCAGTCCCCTCTCATTACTTCCTTTTCAATGCAGCCTAGATCCTACTGTCCAGAACTTTATATTCTTTTAGTATCTTCAATTACTTGCACCATAATTTTTTATTCACACCTCTTGGCAAAAATTCGACGTTTTGGTCAATCTATCTGTTATCTCCACATGTATATGAAGTTTGATTTAAAAAAACCTCTCCAAAATACAGAAAAATTACATGATACTTTCCTAATTTTCAGTCTCAACTGGGGCTTCCACACTATTCAGCAGTCCTGTGTTCCACAGATCCACTGCTTTTCTCATTTCTGTTCCAACCCTATGCTCGCATTTTCAGAATATGACCTCAACTTCTACTTTACAATACAGAAAAACTAGAAGCCATCTCAAAGAAACTTTCTCAACTTTCTTGTATGCAACTATAGACTTACCAGTCTCCCACATTCAATATATAGCTGGTACCTGAAGCCATAATAAAGATTTAATAGTTCAGTAGATAGTGTATATATAGAACATTGATTTTCAATATTTAGAGTATATATGGTCCACCTAGGATGCTGAATTAAAATGTAGGTTCTTGGGTGCTGTGAGGTTCTGAGACAGTAAGGGGCAATGAAATTTACATGTTTACTGAGCACCTTAGGTGGTGATGACACACGACCCACATGTGTTCCCAGAACCACACTTTGAAGAATGATGATGTAGAGTGAGAATAAAAGAGGGCTAAGAGCAGAACCTTTGCACATACCACCGCTTAAGAGTAACCCATATGGGTGATCAAGAAGGACAGGATACAGAGGAGACCCAGGAGAACATTATATCACAATAAAAGAGGGAGAAGAGGGAATACCAAGTGGGCAGGTGAGATCAATAATACCAACTATCCCTTAGTTTTGTTGACTGTATCCTTTGCTGTGCAAAAGCTTCTTATCTTGATG
Source organism: Canis lupus baileyi (assembly GCF_048164855.1). NCBI lineage: Eukaryota > Metazoa > Chordata > Mammalia > Carnivora > Canidae > Canis > Canis lupus. The sequence continues at coordinate 20,538,119 of NC_132876.1, read as the reverse complement.
AAGTCCCAATAGTTCATTTTTGCTTTTGTTTCTTTTGCCTTCGTGGATGTATCTTGCAAGAAGTTACTGTGGCCGAGTTCAAAAAGGGTGTTGCCTGTGTTCTTCTCTAGGATTTTGATGGAATCTTGCCTCACATTCAGATCTTTCATCCATTTTGAGTTTATCTTTGTGTATGGTGAAAGAGAGTGGTCTAGTTTCATTCTTCTGCATGTGGATGTCCAATTTTCCCAGCACCATTTATTGAAGAGACTGTCTTTCTTCCAATGGATAGTCTTTCCTCCTTTATCGAATATTAGTTGACCATAAAGTTCAGGGTCTACTTCTGGGTTCTCTATTCTGTTCCATTGATCTACGTGTCTGTTTTTGTGCCAGTACCACACTGTCTTGATGACCACAGCTTTGTAGTACAACCTGAAATCTGGCATTGTGATGCCCCCAGATATGGTTTTCTTTTTTAAAATTCCCCTGGCTATTCGGGTCAACAAAACTAAAAGACAACCTACAGAATGGGAGAAGATATTTGCAAATGACGTATCAGATAAAGGGCTAGTTTCCAAGATCTATAAAGAACTTATTAAACTCAACACCAAAGAAACAAACAATCCAATCATGAAATGGGAAAAAGACATGAAGAGAAATCTCACAGAGGAAGACATAGACATGGCCAACATGCATATGAGAAAATGCTCTGCATCACTTGCCATCAGGGAAATACAAATCAAAACCACAATGAGATACCACCTCACACCAGTGAGAATGGGGAAAATTAACAAGGCAGGAAACCACAAACGTTGGAGAGGATGTGGAGAAAAGGGAACCCTCTTGTACTGTTGGTGGGAATGTGAACTGGTGCAGCCACTCTGGAAAACTGTGTGGAGGTTCCTCAAAGAGTTAAAAATAGACCTGCCCTACGACCCAGCAATTGCACTGTTGGGGATTTACCCCAAAGATACAGATGCAATGAAACGCCGGGACACCTGCACCCTGATGTTTATAGCAGCAATGGCCACAATAGTCAAACTGTGGAAGGAGCCTCGGTGTCCAACGAAAGATGAATGGATAAAGAAGATGTGGTTTATGTATACAATGGAATATTACTCAGCTATTAGAAATGACAAATACCCACCATTTGCTTCATCGTGGATGGAACTGGAGGGTATTATGCTGAGTGAAGTAAGTCAATCAGAGAAGGACAAACATTATATGTTCTCATTCATTTGGGGAATATAAATAATAGTGAAAGGGAATATAAGGGAAGGGAAAAGAAATGTGTGGGAAATATCAGAAAGGGAGACAGAACGTAAAGACTGCTAACTCTGGGAAATGAACTAGGGGTGGTAGAAGGGGAGGAGGGCGGGTGGTGGGAGTGAATGGGTGACAGGCACTGGGGATTATTCTGTATGTTGGTAAATTGAACTCCAATAAAAAACAAATTTAAAATAAATAAATAAATAAATAAATAGGCAAAAAAAATACCAACTATCCCAGAGATGTCCAAAAATAAAACCAAATAGGTCTATTCAATTTATACTTTATTTTTTTTTTTTTTTTCAATTTATACTTTAAAAAGTGGGGGAGATAGCCTGTAAGAAGTATTTCACTATGAGGAAAATGGTAGATGGTAGTGGCTTATGGATGGGATTAGAGATAACGTCCAATAGACCTCAAGAAACATAACTACAAAGGTGACTACATTAGGGCAGCAGTTGGAAGAGATGATCATATTCTAGCCTGAAGACTCTTGGAGGGTGGAGTCTGCATTTTCTTCTATCCTTAGGATCTAGTCCAGTCCCACTAAATGTTTGTTGAATGAAATAATTCCTCCAATTGTATGTGCTTATGTGTTTCTCTCCACAATAACTTTGATTTAAATGGTCCTCAAAGACTCCTAGTGGCAAAGTCTGAGGAGGCAAATGGTTGATGCTCCCAAACTACTTAAGTTTATTGGTGATTGAGGAAGGAAGAAGGAAAGTGTTTTGTTTTCAGCAGCTGAGGGGCTAACTAGTGGGGCCCCTACGACTTTTTTTGTTCAATTAATAACTGAGTCAGAAAATATGTGAGAGTTGGAAGCAGTGAGTCTAGAAATGTGGCCGGGGCCAGGTCATAGAGGGTTTTGAATTCCAGGTAAGAAATTTGTTGTGCCAATGAGGCAATTAAAATTTTTTTGCGCAGGGGCAGCCCCGGTGGCGCAGCGGTTTAGCGCCGCCTGCAGCCCCGGGGTGTGATCCTGGGGACCAGGGATTGAGTCCCACATCCGGCTCCCTGCATGGAGCCTGCTTTTCCCTCTGCCTGTGTCTCTGCCTCTGTGTGTGTGTGTGTGTGTGTGTCTCTATGAATAAATAAATGAAATCTTTAAAAAAAAGTTTTTGAGCAGAGAATGACAACATTCATGGGTTTTTAAGTGGATGTTTCAGACTTAATTATTTTAAAACCTACCTGCCTGATAGGAAGTTATACCTCTCTCTTCTGGTTCATATCTCCAGCCATTTGCTGAGATGCAGTAGAATGGACTGGTTAATAATCTTGTAATAACTGCATAGAGACAGATGGTTACTAGACTTAAGGAGGTCGAGCATTTCATAATGTATACACATACTGAATTGATACGTTGTACATGTGAAACTGACATGATATTATATGTCAATTATAATTCAATTTAAAAAGAGCAGAAGCATGAGTTAGACTTGCTTTCAAATCTGGCTCTACCACTTACTCCTGGTAGCTATGTCTTGGTTTTCTCATCTGTAAAGGCAGACTGTGAGTAGTCAGGGAGATAAAATGTTTGCAAAGTATTGGACACAGGTTAAATAATCTTTTTTAAATTTTTATTTATTTATGATAATCACAGAGAGAGAGAGAGAGAGGGAGGCAGAGAGAGAAGCAGGCTCCATGCACCGGAAACCTGACGTGGGATTCGATCCCGGGTCTCCAGGATCGTGCTCTGGGCCAAAGGCAGGCGTCAAACCGCTGCGCCACCCAGGGATCCCAACACAGGTTAAACACAAAATACATGTTGGCCATTATTACTGTTATTATGGAGAATTATGGGAAGCCCTGCTGATGTTCTCTCTCTCTAACCAGAAACAAATAATTTCTTCTCTTAGAGCTCTACACATTTGGAGATGACAATAGTGCAGATCCTTTTCTCTGTTACATTAAACACTTTCAGGAAATAGAAACCTAGGCACTGTTGGCCACTGTTACTGTCCCTATCTTAGCACATACAGACATGCCCAAACTGGGAAAGTTATAATGCCACCTTGAGTAATTTTTTTGATTATTGAATACAAAAATACTCCTCTGTAGATGATCTGTGCACTCTGCAGCTTGAGATTGCAAGGTAAGAATCCCTAGTGCCTTGCTTCCATATTAGTGACAGTAAAGGAGCTTGGATCTATCTTTGCATTCAGTAGTTCTTTAAAGAGTCTACTAGTTATCTATTGCTTGTCACCAAATTTTATGTAATTTTTCAAAGGATTGAGCTATAAAATGCCTTTTGGGGGCACACAGCACTTAAAGTGCGCATCTTGTTAATGATTTGTTTAGCAGATTGCCTTTAGCTAAGATGACATTACCCATCAGGCTTTGTTTCAAGCCCTTGGACATCAAATGGGAATTTTTAAGCAATTAGAATGGTAGCACCTCTTGCTTTTGAGATCCCTGAAGCAATAAATTGATGTTTAAACTATTTATAATTCAGTAATGGCTGAGAGGACAATTTGCTGTGCATTTCTTGTAACACAACTAAATCAAGTTTTCCCCTTAGAAATTCTTCAGTTGTGCTAGGGTGGCTTCAACCATTTTCATTCCTGGTGTGGATTCTAAATCCTGAAATATCACTTAAAGAAAGAATTGATATGTCTTTTATTGTAAATCCATTCCCAGTACCAAAATATTAGAAACTGGATTTTATGATGTGACTCATAAAAACAAACAAAACAAAACCTCCTAACAGTGAGGGAATGAAAAAAATCTCAGAATAAGGTATTTTGTCTGGGATGACTTTTCTGACCTATGGTCCATTAGTATCAGAAACTAGAACATAGGAATAAAAGCAACTTTCTATTACTTTTGTATTTATTAGGCTGTGTTTTTCTCCTTTTCTTCTCCTTTTCCCCATTCTTGAAAATTTCTTGGGTATGAAATTAGGACAGCTATATAATTTGTGGGGCACAGTGCAAAATGAAAATGTGAGCCTTCTTGTTCAAAAATTATTAAGAATTTCAAGATGGCAATGGGAAAGTGTTAAACCAACTGCAGGGTTCTTCCAAGTGTGAAGCTCTGTGTGACTGCACAAATCACACCCCCATGAAACCAGTTTTAGCTTTATAGAATCCCAGTATGGGAAACTTTGCATGTAAAATATTACTTTTGTGTTAAGTCACTGGTCCAATGATCTTTGACATTTTGCAATGACTAGACTTTTGTCACCTCTTTCATCTCCTTTTCTTACGTCTTTCATGCTATGTCTTGAAATAGAGCAATATGCTTATGCTTATTTTGGTATTATAAGAATCCTCTATTCTTTACTTCCTTTCAGATTTTGTCTTTGATCCTTGTTAAAATATATCTTGGGACATTTGCATTGAACTTTGATGATAAAGCACCCAGTCAGTGTTTACTCTCATTAGGACCGGTCTTCCTCCTAGTTGCAAGGTTTGTGGTGACCAATTTGATATTAGAGTGCATATATTTTTTTCTGTTTGTTTTTGTAATCAAGAAATATTTTTTTAAATTTATTTTTTATTGGTGTTCAATTTACTAACATACAGAATAACCCCCAGTGCCCGTCACCCATTAAGAAATATTTTTTAATAAATTTATTTTTTATTGGTGTTCAATTTACCAACATACAGAGTAGCACCCAGTGCTCATCCCGTCAAGTGCCCCCCTCAGTGCCCGTCACCCATTCACCCCCACCCTCTGCCCTCCTCCCCTTCCACCACCCCTAGTTCGTTTCCCAGAGTTAGGAGTCTTTATGTTCTGTCTCCCTTTCTGATATTTCCCACACATTTCTTCTCCCTTCCCTTATATTCCCTTTCACTATTATTTATATTCCCCAAATGAATGAGACCATATAATGTTTGTCCTTCTCCGATTGACTTACTTCACTCAGCATAATACCCTCCAATTCCATCCACGTTGAAGCAAATGATGGGTATTTGTCATTTCTAATGGCTGAGTAATATTCCACTGTATATCAAGAAATATTAATGACTCTTCCTTTGTTTATGATTGTGGGTTTTTAAAATTGAATCTTTGACCTACTTCTCTCACTTTTAACCTAGGAACTTCCTTTTTTATTAATTTTTTTTAACTTTTATTTATTTATGATAGTCACAGAGAGAGAGAGAGAGGCAGAGACACAGGCAGAGGGAGAAGCAGGCTCCATGCACCGGGAGCCCGATGTGGGATTCGATCCCGGGTCTCCAGGATCGCGCCCTGGGCCAAAGGCAGGCGCCAAACCGCTGCGCCACCCAGGGATCCCTAACCTAGGAACTTCCTTTAAAAAAATACTTTTAAGTAATCTCTACACCCAACATGGGGCTCAAACTCACAACCCTTAGATCAAGAATCACACACTCTACTGACTGAGCCAGCCAGGTGTCCCAGTTAGGAACTTCCTTTTGATACTAATCCTATCTCCATACATAGCTTGATTTGCTCTAATTGTTACAGCCCAAAGCTTTGAGCTGATTTTCATCAATTACTCAATGTTGGACTGAGGATCTACAAAACTTTCATATAACATATTGGCTTAGCTGAGAGTATTTTTTATGTTGTGTTCATTCCCTCATGAGAATCTCTTGAAATTCATAGGTTTGTCCACATTGGTATATTCATTTGGAGAAGATTCTAATTGCATTGCTTATTGAGAAAATAGGAGTGTTCTTAATTTCCCTACTAATTTGTTTTCCTCATTGACTTTATTTTTTTTACCGATTGGCTTTTAGAACTTTATTACTTTTATATTCCTTTGTTATCTCCACAAACACTACCTTATTGCACATATCAAGATCCCTAAAACTTTTTTATTAAGTTTCATTTATAGAAGTGCCTAGTAAAAAGCTACACAGGTAGAGTCATCTGTGAATATTTCTTTTAAGGTATCCTTAAATTATGCAGTGATGCCCTCAAAACAGTCCTTTTGTGGAGATACCACTTATGAGAAGATTGGGTTTCTTGTTCTTCTTTGATTTCATAGCAAAGAACCCAGACACTTCCTTTGCTTTCTGTTGATAGTTAAGAGTTAATCATGCCTCTGAAGTAAAATCTTACTCATTGGTATTTTTGAGATGAACTCCATCACTTTCACTTCCCAGCACTACTTTTCTCCCTACCAACAGAAGAAACTCGCTCATAGTAGAGCTTGGGCTGCTGGTCACAAGTGTGGAATACTAAGCTCAGTAGAAGTGGTAAGATCTACACATAAATGAGCCAGGGATTGGAGCTCCCTGCAAATGTTATGAGGCTCAAATTAATTGCTTACCAAACTCGTACAGCACACTTGAGGTCTTTTGCTTCCTTGCTGGCTGTCAATTTAGCTCAGGTTCTGCAAGGTTCCCTATACTTTTGGGAAGCAAGCAGGTCATAACATGTCATAGAGCAAGTCTGATATTCTTCTAAGGCTGAATGTATATTTGGCAGAAGCCATGTATTTGTGTTATATAATATCAAAAAGCAAGGATTCCAAGTTGCCCTTTGAAGATAATCCACCCACACACACACCTACTTGCTTTCCTCTGCCTGCTAAGTTCAGGGCTTGAGGTGAACATTTGGGTAAAGATTGATTACAGAGGAATTCCATCCATTGAATTGATAGCAATAACAGTTGCCAAAGGTCAGAGAATTTCAAATAGGTATGGAAGATTCTGGGAACTGTTGACTATTCTGATTTCAAGGCAAAGCTACTGGAAAATGTTTAATTCTTATGTCACTAAGTGAGATGCGGCATTTATGGTTCTACCTAAAGCAGTTTGTGGGATTAGCTGTCTGAGAGGGTTCCCAAGCTTGACTCAACAGCTGTTGCTGATCATCCAGTGGAGCAGAGATGTCTCCATGGTGATCTTCCTGTTTCAGCCAGAAAAGGGATCCCCATAGGGTTTAATGGCCTGGCATAGTTCTAGCATCCTTAATAAATAAAATACTGTATCACATAAGGGAAAATATGAAACCTCCTTTCAGAGAAAGGGTGACAGTAGTGATTTTTGTTATTTTATGTCAGTAGGAGGTAGACAGTGAGAAGAAATTCAAATTGGAGGTTATTAAAACACCTCTATTCTTTGAAGTGTCTCATTTTCTCAATTCTTCAATCATGTAAATGACCAATGAACAACCTTCCCGGGGGTATGCAATTGATTGCACATTACAGATGATGAGAAGGATGCTATGTTGAAGGAGACAAATAGTAAAATAAGCAAATTTTATGGAGAGGCATTTTCTCACTTAAAGTCCTGTTAGTTTGGGAACATTTAGAGGAGGGGGAAAGATGACAAACATGTGACAATTTAGAGAACATCTGTAGCTGGGTATGGGTGAGTGTAGGCCAGGGATTTAATGACTTAAAACATAATGAGAAAGATATTAAATCTTTTTCTCCCTCCCTCCCTTAACTATTATATGATCTATTTTCCAGATGAAGCAACAAAAGTGGTGCTGGTTTTGAGAAAGAAAAAGAGTAAAGGTAAAAGGCATGGTCATTGGAAGCCTTGGCAAAGGAACATGTCACTTGGGGGCAGAGAGGCACTTGGGGGCATACTGGCACATCTCAAAGACAGTTTCTCTAATTGCTACCTTGAAGATCACAGAAGCTTTACTCCAGAGAAGGGAACAGGAGACATTGCACTGAGGGTAGGAACAGGACAAGTCAAAGATGGCTGTGAAGAGCATTAGGCAGTGGGCACAGAAGGGGGAGCCCAGATTGAGAGTGCCAACAGCATAGAAACCCCAGAAATGCAGTAGCACCACAGTGAAATAAAAGTCACATCTATGGCTGATAAAAAAGAGGATGAAGGCTCCTTGGAAAGGCTTTAGACCTCAAGATAACAAAAGAGGGTTTGATGATGTACATGATCCATTCTAGTCAGAGCCTGTGGATCAAACAGAAGTGGTGCTTTTTCACCCTGGAGCTTTTGATTTAGCAGCTAGGGATGGGAATCAACAATCCAGATTTTTTTTAATTTTTTTATTTATTTATGATAGTCACACAGAGAGAGAGAGAGAGGCAGAGACATAGGCAGAGGGAGAAGCAGGCTCCATGCACCAGGAGCCTGACGTGGGATTCGATCCCGGGTCTCCAGGATCGCGCCCTGGGCCAAAGGCAGGCGCCAAACCACTGCACCACCCAGGGATCCCAACAATCCAGATTTTTAAGGTCTTTGGGAGATTCTTATGCTTGACCAGGCTTGGCAACCATTGTTTCTAGAAGAAAGTAATCGCTAAAATGACCTGAATTCTATCTAGAATATATTATCCCACTCTTTTGAAAAGAGTTATGTAATAGATAAGGAAGTTACAGATAATTCATTTTTTAAAAATCTATGATATTTTTAACTAAAAAATAAGTAAGTAAATAATACCTGTGCTGTTTGGGCATAAATTCCCCTCTCTTTTCAAAGCAAAGCATAACATTAAGACCCCCATAGTTTAACAAGTACCCACTAGGTCTCCTGCTGTTTGGTGATAAAACAGTCAAATATTCAGGTTGTTTTTGCTTGTTTGTTTCTTTTGGCTGTTAGTGGTGGGATCTCGTGTGTGTGTTTGTGTGTGTGTGTGTGTCTGTGTATCAATTGTTTACTTAAAAGGGGAAAGGACCAGTTTTGAACAATTAATCCTCTACCCCTTGAGTTCAGAAAGAATAGCAAAGATCATATGTGTTTATATAGATGGATTAAGCTCCAGACAAAAAATACAAGTAAAAAACATTGACAGGCTCATACACAATACCTAAGAGGTGGAATCACCCCTAATGCTCATCCATGTATGAATGGATAAACAAAATGTGGCATATACAATGGAATGGTATGCAGCCTTAAAAAGGAAGGAAATCCTGTCACATACTATACTATGGATGAACTTTGAGGAATTTATGCAAAATAAAATTAGTCACAAAAGATAAAAACTGTAATTTTATTTATATAAAGCATTTAAAGTAGCCAAATTAATAGAAACAGAAAGTAGAATGGTGGTTGCCAGGGGTTATGAGGAAGCGGAAAAGGGGTGTTAGTGTTTAATGGATACAAAGTTTCAGATATGCAAGAGGAGAACGTTCTGGAGGTTTTTTTTTCACAACTATGTGAATATACTTAACACTATGGAACTATACACTTAAAAATGGTTAAGTGATCAATGTTATGTTATGCACCCCCACCTTTTTAACCACAATTAAAAGAATAAAAACTACTGGCAGTCTCTCGCAACCCATCAAGCCATACTGGGCATGTGAGAATTCTGGCATACATTTACTCTGAGCTTCCAATAAGTTGTTTGAAAATAGTCTTCAGACATCCTGTAAGTTATTAACCTCTACAAACTTTTCTGTTCAGCCTTTTCCTTGTCATCCACAGTTTTTTCATGGCTCCCCTTTACAAATATTGAATGCACAATGGATTTATTTCTTTGCTTTTCTGTTCCGAATTTCATTGTGTTGTGATCGCTATGAAATAGGAAGTACCTGTGGGAAATGCAAATTTCTGGCTTTTCCCTACTTTAATCCCAGATAGGCTACTTCTAGCCTGTATGCAGCAAAGTAATATTTCTGTATTCTTGGCACTTACATCTCCTAGGTAATCATGGAACTCTCAGCCCCTCCCTGTTTATCCCCCTGCCAGCACTTATTCAAACTCATGTCCACTTCCATTTTCTTTGTAAGAAGTCTCTGTAATCCATCTCTTATTTAATCATGCCATTATACTTTTCAGAACTCTCTCTGATGTCTTCTGTCTTTTTGAACCTGAAGATCCCTGAACAATTTATTTGCTATTTCAGGAGTGGGAGTGGATTCTGGAAAAGTATTCCAAAATGCATTTCTGAGTGAGAGAATATTCTTTTGCATAAGGAAATGTTGGCAATTATATATAGTCCAGAGGACAGTGACCTTTTGGAGTGTGAGCATAAGAAAAGTTGTCACTCTCCATAATAACATTTTGAACTTTGGCTATTTGTTAAATGAGAAAATGCACAATGACAAAAAAAACCCTATAAATTCAATAACAACTGTCGTCTCAATCACATCTCAATATATTTGAAGAACAGGCGTATACATATGCAAGAGATGTATTGTTCATTCACAGTCTCCAGACAACAATTACTGTGCATAGAACTCTAGGCAACTTCCTTAACACCATCCTGCCCACCATCCTCCAAAAGCTCTGAGATCTGAAGTTTAGAAGAGCTGCTGTGTAGACTCATTCCAGGTAAATTCACTTGAGCAACTCCAGAGAGTTATGTAACTTATCCTAAACCCCTCTAACCAAGGAGACTGCACAGGCTTGCACGTCTCATTCCACAAGCTTCTGTGGCAGCCCTTCATAACTCCTCTGTTTTAGGCTCTCTGCCAGCCTCAAACATATGTGTCAGCCAAAGGCAGTGACTTGTGGCAGGTCTTCATTTTTCCAGGTCTGCTGTTTCTCCCCAGCTAATATATGCAGGCAATTCAGGGGACGGCCTGAGTGTCCCACCCTCGTGTAGCAGAGGGAACAGCTGGATTTAAAGACTAAGATATGGATTTAGGGGCACTTGGTCTCATATTGAATGCTATTAATTATCTCTTCACATGTTAATCTTGGACAAGTTGGTTAAACTGCCTGAGTTTCTATAACTTTCTTGGGTAAATGGAAGCAAAAGCAGTTGACAGGCTACTGGGAGCTTAGCTAATTAAAATAATGGCTCTAGATTTATGTTTTCTCAAGGCTTCAAAGCTGATGGATAGCTGCCCTTCTCTTTAAAATCATTAATGAAGGTTTTTTTCATTAATGAAGTTATTAAAGAAATTATGCTCAGTGCTGAGCCCTTGGATAGCTTATACTCAGACTAGAACCAAAGTGTGTAGCTATGCTAAGACTATGCTTACAGTCTTTGAGGAACTTTAGAATTCACAGTGATTTTCTTTATTTAAGTATTTTGATTTAAAAAGTATTATATTACGGTGTGTGTGTGTGTGTATGTGTGTGTGTGTGTGTGTGTGTGAAGGAAAATGTAGCAAATAGTACCAGATTATGAAAATAGCCCTGGAGAATGCTTATTGCAGCATTATTTACAATAGCCAAATTATGGAAGCAGCTCAAGTGTCTATTGAAAAATGAATGGATAAAGAAGAGGTGATATACATATGTATATATATATTTATACACATGCCTCCACACACACAATGGAGTATTATTCAGCCATTAAAAAGAATGAAAATTTGCCATTTGCAACTACATAGATGGAGCTAGACTATAATGCTAAATAAGTCAGTCAGAGAAAGACAAATGCCATATGATTTGATATGTGGAATTTAAGAAACAAAACAAGTGAGCAAAAGAAAAAGAGAGAGGGAGAGAAAGAGAGAGAGAAAAATGAAGGGACAGACTCAACTATAGAGAACAAACTGATAGTTCCCAGAGGGGAGGTGAAGGGATGGAGGAAAGAGGTGATGGGGATTAAGAGAACATTTATCATGATGAACATTGAGTAAGGTATTAATTGCTAAATCACTATATTGTACACCTGAAACTAATATAACACTGTATGTTAACTATACCGGAATTAAAATTTAAAAAGTAATAAAATTTTTTTAAAAAGAAAATAATACTGGACAGAAATTAGATGTTATCTACTACTGGCTGATTTTATGATGTTAGGTGACACTCTTAGCTTGTCCGAGCTTTAGTTTCTGCAGCTATCAAATAAAGTGATGGAGTAGCTAGTCACAGACGGCCCCTGTAGCTCTGCTTTTTCAGATTCTGTGTGTAGATCATATTGTCATCAATTGAGATTAATGGCATTATTTTAGAAAACGCGTGTTAAAAATATAGTTGTGGTAGAAACTATACAATCATCTTAGGCAGTAACTCTCTAAACAGATGTTTTAGACTGAGCATCTAGAAACTAATGATTTGTAAGATAACAAATACTGGAGGTGCCCAAAGGTGGCTCAATCAGTTGAGCATCTGACTCCTGGTTTCAGCTCAGGTCATGATCTCAGGGTCGTGAGATTGAGCCCCATGTTCGGCTCTGTGCTGGATGTGGAGCCTGTTTAAGATTCTCTGACCCTCCGGACCTACTCGTATTCTCCTTCTCTCTCAAATGAATAAAGTAAATCTTTAAATTTTTTGTTTTAAAAATAAATAAATAAATAAATAAATAAATAAATAAATACTGGAAATTTTTAAAAATCTGAACCACAATCTTGGTGTATAACATCATTTCCTTGGTCCACCTAAAAGCACTAGGGAAACATGGAGAAATGTCTGATTTCAGGGCGGAGAACAGGGAAGGTACAAGATGTGCCTGGGACATCTTGCCATGTCAGAAAGCAATGAATTGCTCAAAATATAAGCTGGTGGGTGGGGTGGGGGAGTTACTGTCATAAAGACACAGGTGTTAGCTTGAAGGAGCTCCCATTGGCCAAATCTGGGATGATTTGAACCTCAAGATAATTAATAATTATAAACTATTGTGGGGAAATTGGAAAATCATGAGGTCATATCAATAATAAAGAACTAGGGAGGAAGCAAAGCTCTTGCCAACAGTTGAATGCTGCATGCTGACTGGTAAATGTGGAGGAGGCGCTGGAGTTCAAAAGTCAGTAATATGTAAGCATCACAATAAAGACTGGATAAAAGGAAAATCAGTGGATATTATATCTAGGTGGAAATTTTGGTGAGGAGCAGGATATTTGCATGGAATTAAATTGTCTTCCTACAGACTGCTTATTAGTTGCAAGGGGAGAATAGTAATTATACAGTAATGAGATTGGACAACCATTTGGCCAGGTGATCAACATTTACATCACTAATCATGGAAAAATCATTGTCTACCTTCCATACGATGCCCCCAAGGAAATCACGATGCTTATGTAGTATTCCAGCCTAGAATTCATAGCCTGAAGATAATCATTAATCAGGCAAACCCCCAGAAAAGGAACATTGAACATGTCAGTGTCAAAAAAAAAAATGAAGAAGCCTTGTGGAACGTTCCAGATAAAGGAGGTTAAAGAAACATGACAACTAAATGCAATACCTGATCTTAGACTAAATTCTATACTAGATGGAGGGAGATGCTATAAAGGATGTTGTTAGATAAACTGGAAAAAGTTCAGTGTGGTTATATGGATGGTAGATTAGATAAAAGTAGTACATCTGATATATCAGTGTAAGTTTATGAAGTTGATAATTCCCTATCGAAGCATGCACTGACATATTTAGGGCTAAAGAAACATGATATATGTAACTGATCTTCAAGTGGCTCAGGAAAAGAGGGGACAAGGTGGCGAGAGAGAGAGAGAGAGAGGTAAATGATTAAGCAAATAAGGTAAAATGTCAATAGGAATGAAGCCAAGTAAAGGTTGTTATACACATACACTTTACACTATCTTCTTTTTAAAGATTTTATTTACTTTTTTGACAGAGAGGGAGAGAGCGAGAGAGCACAAGCAGGAGGAGCAGAAGGCAGAGGCAGAGGGAGAAGCAGACTCCCTGCTGACCAGGGAGCCTGATGTGGGACTCGATGCAGGACTCAATCCCAGGACCCTGAGATCAAACCTGAGCTGAAGGCACACTGTAACCAAGTGAGCCACCCAGGTGCCCCACTTTACACTATATTTTTCAACATTTATGTATGCTTAAAATTATTGCCAAATAAGGTTAAAAAACAACTTTAAATAGTCAAAGATTTCTTGGATACAATCCCCAAAACATACCCCATAAAAATATTGGGAAATTGGACTTCACCAAACATAAAAACTTCTGCTTTGGAAAGACAATGTGAAGAGAATGAAAAGGCAAGCCATAGACTAGGAGAAAATCTTTGCAAACCATATGAAGGACTTGTAGTCAAATGAAAGACTCAAATCCAGAATCCAGAATGATTTGCAAGGTAATGCATATCGAAAAATTTTTAAAAAGCTGAGCCTAGATCTTGTTTTCTAACACTTAAAGGAATGAAGGTAAGGCAGAGAATGGCAGGAAACACAGAATAAGAGGAATATGGAAAAGAAGACTCAGAACAAAATAGTGAAACCAAAGACCCAATAAAAATGGCAAAATCTTTGAACAGTTAGTTCACCAGAGAAAATATACACATAGCAAATAAACACATGAAAATATGACCAATCTCACTGGTTGTGAGGCAAATGCAAATGCAAATCACCCTAAGTGCCATATCAACTGTTGGTGAGGATGTGAGAGAACTGGAACTCTTACATACGCTGGTGGAATTTTAAATGTGCCACCACTTTGGAAGATGTTTTGACATTTAAAAAAAATATTCATAGAAGACATACAGAGAGAGGCAGAGACATAGGCAGAGGGAGAAAGAGGCTCCCCACGGGGAGCTCAATGCAGAACTTGATCCCAGGACCTTGGCATCACAGCCTAAGCTGAAGCCAGATGCTCAACCACTGAGCCACCGAGATGCCCCTGTTTTGCATTTATTAAAAAGTCAAACTCAAACTTATCATAGAATTCCATCCACTCTACTCTTAGATAGTTCCCTCAAGATAAGTGAAAGCATATTTCCACATAAAGACCTGTATGGGAATTTTCATAGCAGCTCCATTTATACAGCCAAGATGGGGAAACTATTCAAATGGCCACCAGTGGATTAAAGTGTGGTAGCCAAACTCTCAGCAGTGAAAAGGAATAAGGTGGTGATGTAGGCACCAAGTTAGATAATTCCAAAATAATTATGCTGAGTGAAAGAAGCCAGACAAATGCAAGTACTTACTGCATGATTCCATTCCTAGAAAATTCTCAAAAATACAAACTAATTGATGAAGACAGAAAGCAGAGGAGTAATTGCCTAGAACAGGAGGGGAAGGGATGGGCAGGCGGGAGGGATTAGAAAGGCACACGGAGAAACTTGGGGCAGTGACTAATAGGGAATATTATCTCGATTGTGTTGATGGTTTCATGGGCATGTACACATGCTAAAGCTTATCAAAATGCACGCTTTAATTAGGAACGGTTTCTTGTGTGTCAATTGTGTCTCAGTAAAGTTGTCTGGTAAAAAGCGGCTGGTAGAGTGGCTGGTACACAGCCTGCATTCACTATATGCAGGTTCTCATCTCTTTCTTAAAACAAATCTTATTTTATTTTTATAATATTAATGTATTATTTTATCTTCTTTTAAATTTTTATTTAAATTCAATTTGCCAATAGGAACTCCTACCCCCTGCTCTCAACTCTGTAGTTAATAGTGCCAAATAACACCAGTTTTCATTATAGTAGGGTTTTTTCCAGAAATTTAAAGACAAAAATTAAAACAAAACACATACACAAAAGCTGAACATCAGTAAATTCTGTACACAAAAAGAAGTGACCACTAACCATTTTTTTTAAGATTTTCAGATAGGTAGATTGAGAAGAGATACAGATTCCTTCTCCTGTTCCACCTTGTCTCTTCTTATCTCCTCCCTCCTAGTCCTTCTACTAGGCTTTGCAAAGATTCAATAGAAACAATGATCACAACCTTGGTATAAGACCTTCCAGGTCGATTAAAGAGCAAACACAAATACAAAACATTCAGATTCCATCTCAAAGACTTGGAACTCAAAAATTCATGGGAATATAGGCAGCAATATGTCTATTAACAACAACAGTGCATTGCAAAGGGGCTGTTCCTTATTGCTTCTTCACAAAGATGGAGATTCAAGGAGGCAGCAAATGATTCTCTCATTGAGGTATGTATTCTTACACACTCATTTGAAGTCCCATTCTCAGTTGAAGAAGGAAATGAGGTTGGGTAGGATGGCTTTGGGTTAGGAGATCAGAGAGGAGTTCCCCTTTGAGTTTTGATTTGAAAATTTGATTTCAAATACAGACATTTATGATGCTTACGTTAAATTTTAGGCTAAACAAAATATTTTTTCTCTGCAAATATTGACTCTCTTCTTCTTTTTTTTTATTATTGACTCTCTTCTGAGTAGAAATTGACATTAGAACTGAGGAAGAGCTCCTGCTGGCACAGATTCATCAAATATCACTGAGAGAATCCAAAGATGGATTACCGTCAACATTTCTTCTAACCCCTTAGATGGGTCCACAAAGGTGTCATAGTAACGTGTATTGTTAATGAGCAGAAGAATAAAGGTAGAGGACTGAAAGATAAATTAATGAGCAAAAACTGCAAGACAAATATTAAATCCAAGCTTCCGCTTAATTCCACCCAACCAGTGGGTCAAGTTTCTATAGGCAGAATTGTGTGGGTCCATTGTGAAGATATTCACTAGAAACTGTGGTTTGAAATATTTCTGTGTGTTCAAGTAATTCCAAAAGCCTGAAAGACAAAATAGAAAGGATAAGCTCTTCTAACAGAGACAAGTCTTAAAATTTTCATGTAGTCCAGATTAGTAACCAATTTCTCTCAAAATTCCTGTAACTCTTCGGATATTGAGTGGAATTCGCAGGGACTATTATAACAGCATGATATCAGAGGGCCTTAAATGAGTACACAGTAGACTCATGGAAAGACTAGAGTAAGCTGGCAATTTCAGGAATGGCACCCTAAGAAGGACAAAGTAGGCATTTACCAGATTTTCATGTTTTGCAAGCAGGCAAGATTGTTTCTCTGTGTAAATAGGAACACCTCGAGTTTGGATTAATCGTGGTAGGGCTTGGAATCTGTCCTGAGTTTAAGACCAACGTGAGTTTAAGGAGGCTGTTACTTAGCTTTCAAAGTTAGGGAAACCAGGGTAGAATTAATGCAATATTAGGGACTGAAGAAATAGTCTAATATTTACCAATGGATCTTGTATCTTACAATTCACGTTCATATTTTTATATTTATCTTCTAAAGGTAATAGCCATCTTGTTATTTTTTGTTGGTTTTTTGGAAAACAAAGAAAAGAGAAGGAGCAACATTTGATTACATTACATCTTTTTAATTTGCTTTTCAATCCTGTAATCCTGGGGAGAGCTGAACATATGCTCTGCTGACAGGTGGCACTAATAGGGCAATGACCTAAATGGCAAATGTGGTACCAAGGAGATGCTTACCTGTCTCTGGACTATTGGGTGTTCCATAAACATCATCCAACCTGGCGAAGTCTTACCAGAATGAAGATTTGCAATTCGTGGAATCCAGGCTTGAAAAATGCCGACTTAATCTTCAATGTAATTACGGGGCCTTTTAGTTCATCACTGTATCACGTTTCTCCATGAGTATCCAACTGGAAAAGAAAACAAAACAAAACAAAAAAAAGCAAATAAAGAAATACAAATAGAAAAAAAAAGGTGAGGGGTGGCTAATAAGTTAACTAGGCAATTTCTTTTCACCCTAACAAGGCTTTGGAGGCCTGGCTAGGAAATTTAAAACACCTCCAAGATTCCAAAAGAAACAGCCAGCACATTCTTTTTCACACATGCAAATCCTTACAGATCCTGTGAGAAAATAAAGCCTTCTTTTTAAACTCAATATTGGAATTTGAAAATAAAGGCAGAAATGTGATCTCATAATGCAGAAAAAGAGAGTTTAGGTTTACTAGATATTTTTAAACTGCCAAAATGCTCATCAACTTTTCAAAGGCCAGTATCCACCACAAGACACTCCAAGAATCCTCCCACCATCATCCCCAGTGGGTGTCCATCCCCATCTTTCTTGCCTCATGCCTTTCTTACCACGCAAATATCCATCTTCTGTCTTTCTCACCCAATCCTTGTTCTAGTACCATCTTCTCTGTTTCCTCCTTCCTCCTTTTCCCACCTTCCATTAAATGGCTATTACCTAGAATGAGGTTTAGAAAAAAGGTCATAGGCAAGCATCATTCAACCTTTTCATTTTAAACACCAGATGAAGAGAAAATGCCACATTTGTTTCCCTTGGGGAAGAAAAAGATTACTTTTTATTTATGGGACTTTGAATTTTTTTTTCTCCTGTAGGTCAAGGGTAACAAGAACAAGTTCTCCACCCTTGATTTATGAAGCCAATGTTGGGCACTGACGAGGATAGCAGGATGAGGGAACAGCAGGAATCCAGGAAAACTTTTCCATTCCCTGTTGTGAGGGTTGTTTATTGAACCCCTGCCTTCAACACACTTCCTGAGCCATGGAAGGAACATGCTCTTGCAATTGCTCTGCTGCCGTTGCCATGGATCACAGTCACTACTTCTCTTGGTGGGAGGGACTTGGCCCCTCTTGACTGCTTAATGCTTTGGAGATGTAGCAAGATGGAACCTTTATATGTAAAAAAAAAAAAAAAAAAAAAAAAAAGCAAGCCAGCCAGCCAGGTGGGACTGGCCGTGACATTTCCTATCCAGCAGCATCTGGGAGAGTTGCTAACACTCCTGTTGTTTTCTTGGTCTCTCCACCTAATC
Source organism: Canis lupus baileyi (assembly GCF_048164855.1). Lineage (NCBI taxonomy): Eukaryota > Metazoa > Chordata > Mammalia > Carnivora > Canidae > Canis > Canis lupus. Next base: position 20,519,605 of record NC_132876.1, on the reverse strand, counting down.
TTCTGGCTCCCCCACATCCTGTTGCTGTGTTGCCAACAATTCCACAGGCCCCAGGACACTGAAATTTACTGAAACACCATCCTCTGTGTACTTGTTTGGGTTTTGAAGGAAATGTCACAGGGGGCTTTGTAATCAGGAGATGCTTGGGTGATACTGAACATGTTAAAAAAACAAAATTCTGTATTTATGTATTTCTTTCTACAGGTGCCTGTCCTGATGCTCCCCCTGGCACTTGGGCTTCCTTTCTCTATAGGCCTTATCCTAGACGCTGACTCTCTACTTTAATTTAAATGCATATTCTTAGGTTTAGTTTATACTTGCTTAACTTAGAATGATAACCAGCACCCCATATTGCCCTTTTAACACTTTGCCATTATATGCTGTGAACAAAAGAAAGAGCATTATTATCAGTGGAAACCTCAAGTTTTAATAATCAGAGAATCTTGAAGTTATATGAAACCTTATTATGGTTGCTGGGCAATGTGTTTTTGAGATCTCAGAGCAACAACCACAGGATGGCCAATAACCTGTATGATATGGCCATGGGATGAAAAATGCCTTGGTTGTTTCTCCTGGGTTTTTCATCCTCAACTCTGATTTTGGGGGGTATCCCCTCAGTTTGTACCGTGACCTCTCCCAGCAACCTGATGTGGACCTTGGTTCCCTTTCCAACCCATGCTCTCAGACCACGGATTGCACCTATATCCTGCTCATTCCTTCCCAGTACAGAGTCCTCTGCTCCTGATTTTGAGGCTGCTAGAGGGGCCCTGGGGTCTCAGGCCCTGGTACCACCATTTGAAATGCATGCATCCTGAGAGACCACTAACTCTGGGAAACGAACAGGAAGTAGTGGAAGGGGAATTGAGTGGGGGGATAGGGTGACTCAGTGACAAGCACTGAGGGGCGCACTTGATGGGATGACCACTGAATGTTAAACTATATGTTGGCAAATCAAACTCCAATAAAAAATATACAAAAAAATGCATGCATCCTAGGCCCCACCTCAAGACATGATTTCATAGTGTGGGTGGGTCTCAGAAACTGGCATCCTTCAGGTGATCCTGATAAAGCCAGACCTCACTTTGAGAAACCAGTCTGTTGACACTGCACTCTCATTTCTCTCCTCCTCCTCAGTCTTCTCTCTGACGTTTCCTTTTTTTAATCCACTTTAAAACTAACAATTCCTCAAGAAAATATAATCTCTATGGTGGGCCTAGAAGTCTGCCTTTTAAAACAACCCCTCAGAGACGCCTGGGTGGTTCAGCAGTTGAGCATCTGCCTTTGGCTCAGGGTGTGATCCTGAGATCCTGGATCCAGTCCCCCATGGGGCTCCCTATGGGGAGCCTGCTTCTCCCTCTACCTATGTCTCTGCCTCTTTCTCTCTCGCTGTCTCTCATGAATAAATAAATAAATCTGTAAAATTAAAACAACCCCTCAGTTAATTCTGATGCATGTTTTTTACAGACCCCATCTTTAGAAAGATTAAGTTAAAATGTCTTATACGCAGGGGAAGGGTGTGATTATATTTGGGTTCTGGAAAAATCACCCTGGTAGCAGTAGCGATAGTATAATATGGAACTGAAGTCTGGGTTTTGTCACTTCTGGCTGTATGTCCTTTCTCTTTCACTGTCTTTCTCCTGTCCTCCCCTTCCTAGAGGAAGGAATTCTGAGATGCTTTGCCCACAGACTTTCTCTTGTCCGTGGATGAAGTAGCCAACTTCATGCCTTCAAATATTATTGGCATGAGGATGATTCCAAAATCTCTCCTGCTATCCTTTGTGCCATGCTATAGGCCCTCATTTCTGGATGCCCACCAGTACCTCAAATGCAGAACATCCACAAATTAATACAGCATCTTGTCCCCAGAAGACCTCCATCATCCTGTTTGCTCTTGCTTTGAATAGCACTGCCCTTCCAGTTACCCCTCACCCTCCCTTGTCCTTCACATTCAAATCTTCTCAATTCTACCTTCTCAAAAATCCCTGGTTTTGATTCCTTTCTCTCTAGTTGCCATTTTGATGTGCTAGTTCATTTCCGTGTTTCAAACACTTCATGACTACTGATTTTCTTCATCCACCATACTTGCTAGGCAGGCATTCAAGACCTTCCTTGATTTGGCTTCAATCTACTTTTCCAACTCCATCCTATTACTCTGCTTTAGTACTCTAGTGACAACCCAATGTGATTACTCCTCCTTCTCCCACACAAACTTTGCCCCATCCCTAGGAGATACTTTTTTTATACATTTCTCTTGGATTATCCTTCCCTCCATTTCCAAGTCATCCTTCCACAGCCAGCCCCATAGACATCCAACGAAAACTTCTCCATTCAGGGCACTTGATCAATCCCTATTCTCTACTATTTAACACTTTCAACCATAAGTTGTCAACAAATTTTTAAAAGACTTTATTAATTCACGAGAGACACACAAAGAGAGGCAGAGACATAGGCAGAGGGAGAAGCAGGCTCCCTCCAGGGAGCCTGATGCAGGACTCAATCCCAGGACCCCGGAATCATGACCTGAGCCAAAGGAGATGCTCAACCACTGAGCCACCCGGGTATCCAAGTTGTCAATAATTTATATACATGGCTTATATACCATAGAATACTTTGAGTTCCCTAAAGATAATAATTGTGTTTGGAAAAAAATAATAATTGTGTTTGATTTTTCTTCTCTTTTTATTGTGGTAAAATATTCATACATGAAGATTACCATGTTAACCATTTTTAAGTGTACGATTCAGTGGCATTCAGTACATTCACACAGTTGTGCAACCACCATCCATCTCCAGAATTTTGTCATCAACTCAGGCTGAAACTCTGTACTCATTAAACACTAATTGCCCATTTCCTCCTCCTTCTAGCCCCTGGAAATCACCATTCTACTCCGTCTATGAATTTGACTATTCTAAGCACTCATATAAGTGGAACTATGCAATAATTATCTTTTTGTGTCTGAATTATTTCACTTACAATAATATCTATGAGGTTTATCCATATTGTAGCATGTGTCAGAATATCATTTCTTTTTTAAGGCTAAATAATATCCCACTGTATGTATGTATATATATAATATATAATATATGGAATATATATACATACACATATCACATTTTGTTTATTCATTTATCTGTCAATGGGATGTGTCTGAATTTTTTACTCTTATGCTCTCAGTACTTACACCAATGCCTGTGCCCAAGTTTGTAAATTAGATGACCAATCCTTGTTATTCCTTTCTCTAGGCCTTAATTTATCTATGAAATGAAGAGCATGGATTACAATACCTTTAAGGGACCTTCAGTCTCTGACATTTAGTAAAAAGATGTTTTGACTAGGAAGGCATTGGGACCCTAATCCTTTTGGAGAGTGGAATTATGAGATAACTTTTTGCCCCATATTTATTTAGAATAGAAATTTATTTAAAGGGGTGCCTCGGTGGCTCAATTGGTTAAGCATTTGCCTTCGGCTCATGTCACGATCTCAGGGTGCTGGGATTGAGTCCTGTATAGGGCTCTCTGTTCAGCAGGGAGTCTGCTTCTGCCTCTCCCTCTGCCCCTCTCCCTCACTTGTGCTCTCTTAAATCAATCAATCAATCAATCAATCAATCAATCAATCAAAAAAAGAAATTCATTTAAGTAGAAAATGAATTTACTGGAATGATATAAAGTAGCTCGTAGTATCATTGGAGAACTAAGCTTTCAAAAAAAAGAACTACTAAGCAGCTTCAGGGGTAGGAATTAGGAACTACTGGATAGTCTTGTCAGAGTAAGCACACAGAAATAACTGAGTTTCAGCCATTTGCCTATCATTAGGCATTTCTTCTCAAGATTAGTATTCTTGGGACAGTCCAATTGGCTCATCTTGGGTTACATGCCCATCTATTGGGCAGAGTACACCAGGGTAGCAGATCACAGGGAAGAGATAATTCTTCATAAAAAAATCAGGACCCTGGGTAGCCAAAACCCAACAACACCTTTTAATCACAGGGGCTGAAGAGCCTACTAACAGAAAATAACTGAACCAGTGTCCACCTGCTGGGTTATTTGAAAGACCAGAATGACCCTAATTGAGGCCACATTGCAGGGAGAAATAAAACAGATTCCCAGAGAGATCCTAGCATGAAAAAATAATGAATCTCTAATGATGAGCAGGTCCCCAAAAGATGCCTGCTTCTCTAAGAAGAGGAGCGATTAAGGATATTACCCTGCCAGGATCTGCGTGCCCTTGGGGAGTGAAACTTTGCTGTGGGTAGCTTCTCTGATTGAATTTAATAATGGAGAGAATGTTCTCACATTGCAAGAGTAGTGATATGAATTTTCAGTATCAGGCTGCCATATTGTATTTCAGCACACCGACATCCAGCATAATAAATTTCCATCTCACCAAAATCTGGGGGGAGATAGTGTTGATGGTGATTACAACAAACAGGACTAACTTGTCATCAGCTGTCAGCACTCGTGGGGATTCTCAGAAGAATTTGAGGTATCTGTCAAAGACTATATTGGATAGATGGTCAAGTACGTGGGATCTGGCAGAGCTGGCAAGATTTTTGATACTAATTATACAATCTCAGGACAATTTGGTTGGTGAAATCTGGGGGAAAATAGTCTATATTTTGGCGTATCTTTTGAATCTAGAAGAGTTGGGTATTGAGGACAGAGTCTCTTAACAGTAAACACATAGAGCAGAGTTAGAAAGGGAAATCATTTTTAGTCCACTCTCCTTTTTTTAGGGTGATGGAACAAAAAAATAACTGATATGTGGGATTCACACCTTTCTCACCCAGCCTGAAAAGAAGCTTGCCAATTTTTCTCCTATGAGTTTCTCTATGAGTTTCCCATAACTCAGATATGTCATGTCCTTATCTGAGATTTTCCTTGTTTAATTATCTATTTGATTTATTGTTTATCCTCCCCTGCTAGAAGGTAAGCTCTAGAAGAACAGGATTTTTTTTATTATTGTTTACTGCTGTATTCCCAACACCAGGGACAGCATGTGACACATGATAAGCACTCAAAAAAATGTGTTCTAATGAATACAGTGTACTCTTTGAAAGATTGCACAACATTCAGCAAAAATAATTCAAATGTTTGGTGGGTGGTCAAAATATGTCCCACAAATTCAAAGTAGTGAGCTTTTTTTGGACAGAGATACAATGAATTCTACATGTACTACTATTTTACACTCATCTAACATTCGTGTAGGGTTTTTTTCTTTCTTTCTTTCTTTCTTTTTGTATCTCAGCAACTAATGCTTTGTAAAAGTATCACATAATCTAGATTTCAGAGAACTAGGTCTTCTGAAGCATGAATCACCCTAAGCCTGACAAACTTTAATTAAATTTAGTGTCTCTTGTTTCCACAAGGGCATTTAATAGTTATTTTTTTAGAACATTAACAGGAATTAGCCTTGCATTACATTTCCTTGTACCTTCCACAGCATCATGCATAGTGTTATGCACAGAGAAATCAACAGTAAATAATTGTAGAATGAATGAAGGAAGGAATGAATTGAACCTACCCTAGCACCAGGTAAATCCAGATTATTGTGCTAAAGAAATTGAAATAAATAGATAATCATGCATCCGATGTAAGAGTAGTCCAATTTGCTCTGGTAAATGAAGTAGAAGGTATTGAGGTTTTTGGTAATACGAATTATGTATTCAATTTTTCCCTCCCTCCTGCCTTCCTCCCCCCACCTCCCTCCATCCTTTTTCTCTTTGTGTTTCTTTCATTTTTCTTTCAACTAAACAGACCTTCTAGTACTTTTTTCCCTGTGTCTGAATATCTTATTTTTAAAATTTTATTTTAATTCCTGTAAAATTTACATTCAATGTTAAATCAGTTTTAGGTGTACAATATAGGGATTCAACTATTATATATAATGCTCAGTGCTCATCAAGATAAGTGTACTCTCAATGTCCTTCATTTATTTCACCCATCCCCCACCTACCTCCCTTCTGGTAACCATTCATTTGTTCACTATAGTAAAGAGTCTTTCTTGGTTTGTCTCTTTTTTTCTTTGCTCATTTGTTTTGTTTCTTAAATTCCACAAATGAGTAAAATCACATGATATTTGGCTTTTTCTGACTGACTTATTTCACTTAGCATTATACTTTCTAGATCCATACATGTGGTTGCAAATGGCAATATTTCATTCTTTTTATGGCTGAATAATATTTCATTGTATCTACATACCACATCTTCTTTATCCATTCATCTATAGATGGATATTTGGGTTACTTCCATAATTTGGCTACTATAAATAATGCTGCAATAAGCATAGGGGTATATATATCTTTTGGAATTAATGTTTTCTTATTTGGGGGGTAAATACCCAATAGTACAATGACTAGCTTGTAGGGTAGTTCTATTTTTAATGTTTTGAGGGACCTCCATATTGTTTTCCACAATGGCTGCACCAGTTTGCATTCCTGCCAACAGTCCTGGAAGATTGGAAGAACAAATATTGTTAAAATGTCCATACTACCCAAAGCAATCTATATTCCAACAGAGGGTTCCTTTTTTTCCAGATCCTTGTGAACTCTTGTTGGTTTTTGTGTTTTTGATTTTAGACATTCTGACAAGTGTGAGGTGATATCTCATTTTGGTTTTGATTAGCATTTCCCTGATGATGAGTGATGTTGAAAATCTTTTTACTTTTCTGTTAGCTATCTGGATGTCTACTTTGGAGAAATGTCTGTTCATGTTGTCTGCCCATTTTTAACAGGGTTATTTGTTTTTTGGTGTTGGGTTGTATAAGTTATTTATAGATTTTGGTTACTAATCCTTTATCAGATATATTATTTGCAAATTTCTTCTCCCATTCGGTAGATTGTCTTTTAGTTTTGTTGATTTTTTCCTTTTCTGTGAAGAATCCTTTTATTTAAAAAAGAATACTTTTATTTTGATGTAGTCCCAGTAGTTTATTTTTGCTTTTGTTTCCCTTGCCTCAGGAGACATATGTAGAAAAATGTTGCTACAGCTGATGTCAGAGAAATTACTGCCTGTGCTCTCTTCTAGAATTTTTTATGTTTTCAGGTTCTCATATTTAGGTTGTTAATCCATTTTTTATTTCTTTTTGTGTATGATGTAAGAAAGTGAAAAAAAAAAGAAAGTGGTCCAGTTTCATTCTTTTGCATGTGGCTGTCCAGTTTTACCAAGAACATTGTTGAAGAGACTATCTTGTTCCCATTCTGTATTCTTGCTTCCTTTGTTGAAGATTGACCATGTAATTGTGGGTTTGTTTCTGTCCTTTCTGTCATGTCCCATTGATCTATGTGTGTATTTTTGTGCTAGTGTCATACTGTTTTGATTACTGTAGCTTTGTAATATAACTTGGAATCTGGAATCATGATACCTTCATCTTTGTTTTTCTTTTTCAGGATTATTTTGGCTGTTCAGGTTTTTTTGTTGTTGTTCCATACAAAATTTGAGGATTATTTGTTCTAGTTCTATGAAAAATACCATTGGTATTTTGATGAGGATTGCATTACATCTGTAGATTGGTTTGGGTAGCATGGACATTTTAGCAATATTTGTTCTTCCAATCCTCCAGGACTTTTTGAAGGGTGTGCTGGTTTCCAGGATATTTTATTGGGTGAAAGTAGTTAGTAAATACTATTGAATATTATTCCCTTTAGAATTAAAAAATCATAGCTATTATCTTAGAACTCTTAATGATTTTGGGACACCTGGATGGCTCAGTGGTTGAGTGTCTGCCTTTGGCTCAGGTTGTGATCCTGGGGTCCTGGGATCGAGTTCCACATCAGGTTCACCACAGGGAGTCTGCTTCTCCCTCCCTGTGTCTCTGCCTCTCTCTGTGTCTCTCATGAATAAATAAACAAAATCTTTAAAAAAAGAAAAGGAACCCTTAATGATTTCATTCATCTCTGGACTAGGTACCTTAAGGGAAAAAAAAAAGACAAGATCATGCCTGTTACTAATAACATCCGAATTCTTTGCAACAAGAAAAACATCTGATGCAGTAGAAGGGGAGTCTAATAGGAAGATACTTGACATACACAGTGGCACTCTTATTTTTGAAAAAAAAAAAGAAATAATTGACTTGGAATGGAAAATCAAGCACTTGTTGTACTAATGTTTTTTTTTTTATTGAGACAGGGACAGAAAGAAAAAGAGAGAGAGAAGGAGGAAGAGAGGAAAGGAGGGAGAAAGAGAATAAAAGCAAATGTTGGTAAAGAATATTATATGAAAAGTATATGGTAAAGCAAATTATATTAAAAGATAAAAATAATAGTTTTCAAAATTAGTGAAGAAACTACCACATAACTATATTGTCAATCTAATCTTGTGTGGGTTTTGGTACTGAGAGTGGTTTTAGAGGAACAGAATATTAAGGATGAGCTTTCTGAATTGGTTCTGGGGTTTCTCTAATCTGATTAGATTTAAAGATGCTAATGACTCTTTTCCAGTAGCAGAACACTGCCCATGATGTTATCTGGAGATAGAGACATTCAAAATATCACCACTGGATACCCCTTCACAACCACTCAGAAGAAGCACAGAGCTAGGTGACTGTGTATATAATACTTTTGAACAATTTTTGAGAACTGGAAAGTATAATAATGTTGGTTTGTTGCTCCTAAGATCCTTGGACAAAGTGGTGAAAGAAAAGGATGAACTCAGGGATTCGAATTTCCAGCTCAAGTGCCTCATAAACGACCTCCAATCTTCAGTGTGTGCCCTGAAGGAGCCTTTAGTCTCCTATAGCTACAGGGCTGAAATTACTGACAATCAAACACAGAACTTCATCTCATAATTGGCTGCATGACAGCACAGGTTGAACTCTCAGTCTCTCTGGGTGTCTACTGTTAAAGTGAGGGCACAGATTGGGAAAACATGGACTCCTAAAAGTTGGGATGAGAATGTGTGGAAAGACCTTGATGAAGTTGGAGACACTGAGCTCCTAAGCTCTGGTGAACTTTTTTTTTTTTTTTTTTTTTTTTACTGGTGGACTAGGTCTCCCCATTTCCCAGCAGCAGTGGCCTCCCCATCTCCAGTAGTGTGTGCCTTTCCTTCACCTGCATTACCTGAGGAAACCTCAGTGGCATCCCCTGAGGCATTGTCATGACCATCATGAACTGGGTGTTGCCTGCCTCACCAAGCCAAGCAGTTGATTGCACACAGAAGTACTCTGTCATCAAATGGAAGTGATATATATATGATTGGACCTGAGCAGGCCCTTGAAGGCACAAGTAAATACATGAAGAAGTGGCCTAAATGCCCATGGACCCCACTCCTGCTACACAACTTACCCTGTCCCAGCCTGCACCTATAGTCTTCTGAGGAGTTCTCTACAATCAGTTGACAGAGGAAGAGAAAACTTGAGTCTGGTTTACAAATGGTTCTTCATGATGGGCAGGCACCATGAAAAAGTGGGCAGCTGGAGTACTACAGCCTTTCTCTTGGGACACCCCTGAAGGACAGTGTGGAGAGAAATCCTCCTAGGGGACAGAACTCTGAGCAGTGTACTTGTTCGTTCACTTTGCTTAGTAAGGGAAATGGCCCAATGTGCAATTACATACCTATTCATGGCTGTATCTAATGGTTTGGCTGAATGGTCAGGGATTTGAAAGGAGCGTGATTGGAAAATTGGTGACAAAGAAATTTGGGGAAGAGGTATATGGATTGATCTCTCTGAATGAGCAAAACATGTGAAAATACTCAGATCCGATGTCAATGCTCACCAAAGGCTGACTTCAGCAGAGGATTTAAAAAATCAAGTGGATACCAGCGAGCCTCCTTCCCCAGCCATCCCTGTCATTGCCCAATGGCTCTTGAATAAAATGGCCATCATGGCTAGGATAGAGGTTACACATGGGCATAACTGGCTTAAAGATGGAGGGTGGCCTCTTGAAGTTGAGATTGACTTCTGGCCAGCAGCCATCAAGGAAATGAAGACCTAATTCCTTGGGCACACTTGGAAATGAATTCTGCCAACAACCTGAATGAGTCTGGAAATGGTTTCTTCCCAGAATCTCCAGAAAGAAACACAGATCTGCTGATGCTTTGGTTTATGTCTTGTGAATCTTGGAGCAGAGAAATGAGTTCAGCCGATCTGGACTTCTAATTTACATAAGAGCGAGATAGTAGATAAGTGTGGCTTTAAGCTACTAAGTTTGTGGCAATGTATTGTACAGCAACAGAAAACTAATACAGACTGGAGATCTGAAGGCTAGATCAGCATCAGTTGGGTGGAGGATGGAGGAATGGGGGAAATGGAGTTGTTACAGGCCAATTGGGTAACATGGTCGGGAGGGTGAATGGAAAGGTTAGGCATGAAAACAAACCAGTGTGAGTAGATCAGAGGGACAGGCAGTTGACAGTGGGGCATGAGGTTCAGGAGAGAGGTGGAAGGAAGCCAAGTCATGGGGGGCCTTGTGAGCCATGGTAAAAAGTTTGGTCAATTTTCTGAAACAGGGGTGATTCTCAAATTTTCAGCCTCAAAACCCTTTTATGCTCTTTAAACTTATGGAGAACCAGATCATTACCACCAGAACTTTTGTTTATATATCTATAAGTATTTATTTTATTAGAGTTGAAAGCTGGAAAATGTTTAAAAACATTTACTTCCTGGAATGGCTGGGTGGCTCCATAGGTTAATCATCTGATTTAAGCTTAGGTGATGATCCCGTGGTCCTGTGATAGAGCCCCATATCCTGGGGCTCCCAGCTCAGCAGGGAGTCTGCTTGTCTTTCTCCCTCTGCCGCTCCCCCCACTCAGGATTTCTTAGTCTCTCTCTCAAAATAAAAGTAATCTTGAAAAAATATTTACTTACTAATTCGTTTTAAAACAACGGTAAACTCAGGAACATTCATAATTGATTAGCTATATTTCCTAAAACAAAACAAAAATAGAACAGTGGCATTGTTTCACACTTTTCCACCTCTCTTTTATGTCTGGCTACATAGAAGAGAGCTGGTTTCTATTCTCTCCTACATTCAGTGTTTTGTGCTATGTTGTCTTTTTTTTTTAATTTTTAAATTTATTTATGATAGTCACACAGAGAGAGAGAGAGGCAGAGACACAGGCAGAGGGAGAAGCAGGCTCCATGCACCGGGAGCCCGATGTGGGATTCGATCCCGGGTCTCCAGGATCGCGCCCTGGGCCAATGGCAGGCGCCAAACCGCTGTGCCACCCAGGGATCCCCCTGTGCTATGTTGTCTTGATCGAAGTATATGAAGAAAACGTGCTTCACATAGATATATAGTTTAAAAATGGAGACATATTTTAATAGTCACCTCAGATAATCGTGGATATTCTTCTTTGATACTACACCAAAATTCAGTGAGTGGCAGTTTCTAAAAAGTTAGCTATAATGTGAAATCTGAAACAATGTCAATGAAATTTTTTGCTTACTTTAAAGAAAGCAATCTATCTTGCACTTTGAATGGGACATTGACCCAGGCAAGATTTACAACACATTATCTTGGTCATTTGAAAGTTATTGGTTCAGTGATTATGCAGAAATTGCAAATGTTGACATATTGTATAATATCAAAAAATCACATTCATTGTTATCGCTACCAATCTCATTGGAAAAGTCTTATGTATCTTCCATGTTCACAGTTGCAGATTTAAGTTCTCCAAAATTCTTTTCTTTAAAGATTTTATTTATTTATTCATGAGAGACACACACAGAGAGAGGCAGAGACACAGGCAGTGGGAGAAGCAGGCTCCATTCAGGGAGCTCGATGTGGGACTTGATTCTGGGACCCCAGGATCACACTCTGGGCTGAAAGCAGGCGCTAAACCAATGAGCCACCCAAGAATCCCCTAGTTTTCCAAAATTCTAATTTCCACTAGAAAGCAGGAATTTTATCATTGGCAAAAAAAATACTGTCTTTTCCTTGAAGTGACAGGATCATTTATTTCATTTTTGAAGGAATGTCTGCAATACCCAAGCCTGAATAACCAGCTTTCTGCCAATATTTCTTTCATGTACAAATGGTGTTCTATGGGCAAGAGCAGCTAGGTCAGATCACAACTCAAACAGTTATACAGGTGCTTTTCGTCAAGGCAACAATGATACTAGAGTATAGCACACAAATGCATTTTGCATACTTTTCATTTTCTGACATTGAATATTAAAAAGACATGTACTCAGGGTCAATATTTATTATTTATTTGTTTGTTTTTATTGGAGTTATTTGCCAACATATAGTATAACACCAGTGCTCATCCCATCAAGTGCCCCCCTCAGTGCCCATCACCCAGTCACCCCATCCCCTCAACCACCTCCCTTTCCACCACCCCTTGTTCGTTTCCCAGAGTAGGAGTCTCTCATGTTCTGTCACTCTCTCTGATATTTCCCACTCATTTTCTCTCCTTTCCCCTATAATCCCTTTCACTATTTTTTATATTCCCTGAATGAATGAGACCATATAATGTTTGTCCTTCTTTGATTGACTGACTTCACTCAGCATAATACCCTCTAGTTCTATCCACATTGAAGCAAATGGTGGGTATTCATCTTTGCTAATGGCTGAATAATATTCCCTTGTATATATAGACGACATCTTCTTTTTTTAAGATTTTATTTATTTGTTCATGAGAGACACACAGAGAGAGAGGCAGAGACACAGGCAGAGGGATAAGCAGGCTCCATGCAGGGAGCCTCATGTGGAACTCCATCCCATGTTTCCAGGATCACACCCTGGGCCAAGGGCAGGCACTAAACTGCTGAGCCACCCAGGAATCCGTAGACCACATCTTCTTTATCCATATATCATTCAATGGACACCGAGGTTCCTTCCCCAGTTTGGATATTGTGGACATTGCTGCTATAAACATTGGGGTGCAGGTGTCTTGGTCTTTCACTTCATCTGTATCTTTGGGGTAAATCCCCAGCAGTGCAATTGCTGGGTCATAGGTCTATTTTTAACTCTTTGAGGAACCTCCACACGGATTTCCAGAGTGGCTGTACCAGTTCACATTCCCACCAACAGTGCAAGAAGGTTCCCCTTTCTCCACATCCTCTCCAACATTTGTTGTTTCCTGTCTTCTTAATGTTCCCCATTCTCACTGGTGTGAGGTGGTATCTCATTGTGTTTTTCATATGTATTTCCCTGATGGCCAGTGATGCGGAGCATTTTTTCATGTGTTTGTTGGCCATGTCTACGTCTTCCTCTGTGAGATTTCTGTTCATGTCTTTTCCCATTTCAGGATTGGATTGTTTGTTTCTTTGCTGTTGAGTTTAATGAGTTCTTTATAGATCTTGGATACTAGCCCTTTATTTGATAGGTCCTTTGCAAATGTCTTCTCCCATTCTGTAGGTTGTCTTTTCATTTTGCTGTTTCCTTTGCTGTGCAGAAGCTTTTTATCTTGATGAAGTCCCAATAGTTCATTTTTGCTTTTTTTCCCCTTGTCTTCATAGATGTATCTTGCAAGAAGTTGTTGTGGCCAACTTTAAAAATGGTGTTGCCTGTGTTCTCCTCTAGGATTCTGATGGATTCTCGTCTCACATTTAGATCTTTCATCCATTTTGAGTTTATCTTTGTGTATGGTGTAATAGAATGGTCTAGTTTCATTCTTCTGCATGTGGCTGTCCAATTTTCCCAGCACCATTTATTGAAGAGACTGTCCTTTTTCCAGGGGATAGTCTTTCCTGCTTTGTCAAATATTAGTTGACCACTGAGTTGAGGGCCCATGTCTGGGATCTCTATATTGTTCCATTGATCTATGTGTCTGTTTTTGTGCCAGTACCACACTGTCTTGATGATCACAGCTTTGTAGTACAACTTGAAATCTGGCACTGTGATGCCCCTGGCTCTGGCTTTCTTTTTCAATATTCCCCTGGCTCTTCAGGGTCTTTTCTGATTCCACACAACTCTTAAGATGATTTGTTCCAACTCTCTGAAGAAAGTCCATGGTATTTTGATAGGGATTGCATTAAATGTGTAAATTGCCCTGGGTAGCATTGACATTTTCACAATATTAATTCTGCCAATCCATGAGCATGGAATATTTTTCCATCTCTTTGTGTCTTCCTCAATTTCTTTCAGAAGTGTTGTGTAGTTTTTAGGGTATAGATACTTTACCTCTTTGGTTAGGGTTATTCCTAGATATCTTATGCTTTTGGGTGCAATTGGAAATGGGATTGATTCCTTAATTTCTCTTTCTTCAGTCTCATTGTTAGTGTATAGAAATGCCCATGGTTTCTGGGCATTGATTTTGTATCCTGCCACACAGCAGAATTCCTGTATGAGTTCTAGCAATCTTGGGGTAGAGTTTTTTGGGTTTTCTATGTACAGTATCATGTCACCTACAAAGATGGAGAGTTTGACTTCTTTGCCAATTTGAAGCCTTTTATTTCTCTTTGTTGCCTGATTGCTGAGGCTAGGACTTATAGTCCTATGTTGAATAGCAGTGGTGAGAGTGGACATCCCTGTTGTGTTCCTGATCTTAGGGGAAAGGCTCCCAGTGTTTCCCCATTGAGAATGATATTTGCTGTGGGCTTTTCATAGATGGCTTCTAAGATGCTGAGAAATGTTCCCTCTATCCCTACACTCTGAAGAGTTTTGATCAGGAATGGATGCTGTCAAATGCTTTCTCTGCATCTATTGAGAGGATCTTATGGTTCTTGTTTTTTATCTTGTTGATATGATCTATCATGTTGATTGCTTTACAACTGTTAAACCAGCCTTGCATCCCGGGGATAAATCCAACTTGGTCATGGTGAATAATCCCCTTAATGTACTGTTGGATCCTATTGGCTAGTATATTGTTGAGAATTTTTGCATCTGTGTTCATCAGTGATATTGGTCTAGAATTCTCCTTTTTGGTGGGGTCTTTGCTTTTGGAATTAAAGTGATGCTGGCTTCATAAAATGAGTTTGGAAGTATTCTATCCCTTTCTATCTTTCGGAACAGCTTTAGTAGAATAGGTATTGTTTCTTCTTTAAATGTTTGATAGAATTCCACTGGGAAGCCATCTGGCCCTGGACTTTTGTGTCTTGGGAGGTTTTTGATGACTGCTTTGATTTCCTCCCTGGTTATTGGCCTGTTCAGGTTTTCTATTGATTCCTGTTCCAGTTTTGGTAGTTTGTCGTTTTCCAAAATGCATCTATATTTCTTCTAGATTGCCTAATTTATTGGCATATAGCTGCTCATAATATGTTTTTAAAATCGTTTGCATTTCTTTTTTCATTCATGATTTTATTAATTTGAGTCTTTTTTTCTTTTTAATAAGGCTGGCTAATGGTTTATCTATCTTATTAATTCTTTCAAAGAACCAACTCCTGGTTTTGTTGATGTGTTCTACAATTCTTCTGGTCTCTATTTCATTGAGTTCTGCTCAAATCATTATTAACTGTCTTATTCTGCTTGATGTAGGTTTTATTTGCTGTTCTTTCTCCAGTTCATTTAGGTGTGAGGTTAGCTTGTGTACTTGAGTTTTTTCCAATTTTTCAAGGGACGCTTTTATTGAGATGTATTTCCCTCTTAGGACTGCTTTTGCTGTATCCCAAAGATTTTGAATGGTTGTATCTTCATTTTCGTTAGTTTCCATGAATCTTTTTAATTCTTCTCTAATTTCCTGGTTGACCCTTTGATCTTTTAGCAGGACCACTTTTAAAGGACCACTAAAGTGAAAAACAAATCTTCAAATAAAGTAGTAAAAAATAAAAGGTCAAGAATCCCAGAGAAGAAGGAAAAAAAAAAGAAAAAGAAGAAGAAAAAAAGGGGGGGGACTGGGAGATGGTGGTGGTGACAAAGTTGTATTGGAGGGAGAATGTAGTCCAACTGAGGGGTTCTAGAGGTTGATCCTCTTGTTTTTGAGTATATTAAGTTCTGTATGTTAGAAGATGCTCAGTCTTAAGTTTATATAAACCAGAAATACTTCTAGAGGGTTCCAACATTAACCACCAAAACATATATGAGATAAAAGAGGGGGGCAGAATGGGAATAAGGAATCTTACAGAATGAACCTGCACGGTATACCGCTTGGTTCTGGGTGCCTGGTGGTCGTGTTTTAGAAGGTATTAACTTCCGCCATTGTAGGACAAAATGAGGCAGAGTAAACAAAAAAACAAAAAACAAAAAAATATATATCTTGTATATCTCCCAAAATTAAGTTGAGTATGTTGAAGGGAATCTAGAGGTGGAAAATATATCTAAGATCTGTAATTGCAGAAATATGAAAGGCAAAAAGGAAGAATCTTAAAAATGAAGAGGTGGTAAAATATTGTAGTTAAGGTGGGAAAAGAGAAAAAAATGGAAATTTATAGTCTGATATAAAAACGAGTTGTACTGGAAAAAGGAAAAAAAAATGAGAGGTACCCTCTGGTTCTATATACTATAAATTCGTCAACTTCCCCTGGAGCTTTCCAGCGCTGCTTGGTCAAGAGCTTGCTCTTCCCCTGTCCTTCCAGCTTGTCTTCTGGGGGAGGGCTTGCTATGCTGATTCTCAGGTGTGTGCACCTGGCTGAGCTGCCCCCCTCCTCCCCGCCAGTTGCCGGGCTCAGTGGGAGCTGTTTACCCCATGAGGCCTCTGTTCCCTGGCGGCCCTGACCCTCCCAGGCACAGGGTGACACAAGGAGAGACAACAACACTGGCGGTGACTAGGCCTCCAATCAGCTCCCTCAGTAACTACCGTAGTCTCCCAGTCCGCACTGGCCTGGATGCTCCCGGGGTGATGCAGATGTGCTGATCTGCACAGCTTGGGAGTGCCCAACGGCAGGAGCGTCCTCACTGTCCTGTGCCCTCCCCTCCTCCACCTGTCCCGGGGGGAGTGCAGGATCCTGGGCTGTGTCTGTTGGGTGCCCTGGGATCCAGGGCCTGTGCTGCTGGAATCATGCTCCCAGGGCCACGGCTCCCAAAGGGAAGGGAGCGCAGACCTCTCTGCCTGACAGACCAGCTTCTCCCCGAGGCCTCCCGGGCGCATGCTCCAGCCCTTACCGAGCTCAGCCAGTGGCCAGCGCTTTCCCCCCAGGCGCACCTCCTCTATTAGTGACTCTGGGAGACTGGAGGCTCCACTGCCCCTCCTGCGATTCTGCTCGATTTCCCTGCTAAGTGCCTTGCTGTCTGGGAAGAATCCGGTTTGCATTTTTTAAAGTTTAAAGTTCCTGCTTCTCCGGGGTGGGCTTTCCTGTCCCGGAGCCTCTCCCCGCCCAGCCTTAGCCTGGCTCCTCGCGGAGCCCCTCCCCAACTTGATTCTCTGCCCCCCTTCCTACTTCCTTCTACGTTGTTAGAAGCGCAAACCCTTCTCTCTGTAGCGTTCCAGCTGTTCTCTCTTTAGATCTCAGGTCGAATTCATAGGTTTTCAGGATGGTTTGAAAGTAATCCAGGTAAGTTGTTGGGGCAGCTGAGTTGAGGACCCCTACTCCTCCGCCATCTTGCCCTGCCCCTCCCAGGGTCAATATTTAATAGAAGTAATAATGTTTACTGATTTATCATGCTTACATGAAATGGCTCTGTTTTTAACTCTGGTATATGGTGGTAAAGAATACAATTCGTGGGCACCTGGGTGGTTCAGTCTGTTAAGTGTCTGCCTTTGGCTCAGGTCATGATCTCGAGGTTTTCGGATTAAGCCCTGCATCCAGCTCCCTGCTCACCAGGGAATCTGTTTCTCCCTCTCCCACTGCCCTTCCACCTCCACTCATGCTCTCTCTCTCTCTCAAATAAATAAATAAAATATTAAAAAATAATATGATTCCTAACTAGTATAGCTTGATGCCACTCTCTTGATTTACACTTCTATTGCTTTTGCACCATCAGTGAAAATGTCAACAAGTGAAAAAGTCTAATAATGCCTTAGTATTATTATGAATATAGATTTAACCTCATCAGTCAGCCCTGTGAAAGAATCTCAGAGATGCCCAGGCCTCCAACAACACTTTGAAAATGCCTGTTAACAAAATAAACATTATCTATGATGGATTTTAAGCAAGACAGAGACATCATTAGAATTGACTATGAAAAAAAAAAATGAAAAAAAAAAAAAAGAATTGACTATGACATAGAATTGACATCATTAGAATTGCCCAAGTTGACCCAAGCCCCAAATATTGTACAGTAGTAGGACATATACCATAAACAATACAATGGCATCAGATTCTCAGAACCATCAATTTCAGTTGGATGTGTGCTTGTCAAACACCTTCTGTTATTTGTGTTTGGGGGAAAAAAAGGTGTAAAAAAGAAGTTTAAGATTAAGTAGGGTTTTAAGACTGAAAAATGACCATAATGTCAGGCAAAGAAAGGCAAATTCTACTAAGAAAAGTACACAGTAATTTGTGTGTTCTGAAGGAGAGAGTGATCCTATCTAGCTAGGATTGCCAGGCCTGGAATCATCAAGTAGCTGTCCTTTGAGATGAGCCTTGAGATGATTAGACTGGAAACAGGTGGAGGAAAGGAGTGTGTGAGGATTCTAAGCTAAGGAAACATTGTAAGCAAGGAGGGACTGTATGAATATGGACAGGGAATAACAGGAGCCTAGTATCGGTAGAAAGGAAGCAGGGGACAGAAAACTTGAAAGGGAAATGAGGTCAGATTGTGGAGGCCCCTGAACTCTAGGCTAAGGCACTGGCATTTAATTTGGTTGCCAGAGAAACCCATCATATTTTCTTGCTGTGTCGTGTTTTGTTCAGTAGGCAGCAAGAGTTGTGATTTTTGTACCACACAAAGTATCTCAGGACTTGGCCAACATGCTTCATCACCAGGCAAGTGTACCGTGAAAGACTTGCAGATGTGGAGTGGTTTTGTAACTATCAGGAAGTCGATGGGAGGGTAAGGATCTTTATCGGGGTTACTCAGAGTTATCTGTAAACTAAGACATTAGCAACAGTTATTTAACGACTAGCTCCTTCATTATATAAATGAATCCTTCCAATGCCTGCTACCCTGTATTCTTTGAAGAGAACATTCTGGATGGATTCTGCTTTTTCTGGCTTCCCTGGGAGGTAGTTATAGTGAGAGTAAAGTCTTTGAAGTAAGACCTAGATTGGAATCCCAGCTGGCTCTGGGAAACAAAGTGTTGCAGAAGGGGAAGTGGGTGTGGGGATGGGGTAGCTGGGTGATGGACGCTAAAGAGGGCACATGACGGATAAGCACTGAGTGTTATACTATATGTTGGCAAATTGAATTCAAATAAAATATTTTTTAAAAAGGAATCCCAGCTGGGCCATTCTGTGGCTGTTAGAGATCTGAGAAGCTACTTAAGATGTCCAATCTCAGTTTTCTCATCTATGAACTGAGTATAATAATAGTACTGACTCTATGTGCTGATTGTGAAGATCAAATATAATAATGCAGGAAAACATGCTTAGGATAGTGCCTGGCTCATAGCAAGCAAAATGTCAACCATTATTTTCCCTGGCTGAAAGTTCTAGGTCTTATCAGACTTAAAAGCCTGTTGGAGTGCACTTTATTCATTGGTGAGATATTAATTGTGCACTCACCATGTGAAAAATCATGCACAGGTGGCTAAATCCAAGTGATAAGATGTTGTTTCATAGAACTGTGTTTAAGATAAAGAAGAATGCTCCCAAGTATCTGAGCCAGCTCTTCCCCTCCTGTGAACCCAGACTTCTGAGTATGGTATGCAGTTTCATGGATATATCCATTTTCTTCCCACTGGAGAAGAGATTCTCTAAGTCTTTATGAAAGGCATAGTTTATATGTGTGTATAATGGCTTGTGCTGTAAAATATATTTCTTACTGGAAAACCATGAAGATTTTGGAAGCTACTAGAGTAAACCATGAGCTTCCTGAGGACAAGGACAGTTACAGCCCTAGTGTCTAGACCATCACATAAATAGATGCATGCACTTGGAAAGTGTTGACTTTGAAAACAAAACAGGCCTGTTTTAAAAGATTACATCATAGCTACATGTCAAATCATGAAGCAAAGGGCAGGAGCTCAACAGACCTTGGTTATAAATTCTGGTCATCTTACTTCCTAGTTGATTCATTCTGGGCAAGTGATGTAACCTAGCTGAACCTCAAGAGTTTTTTTTTAAAGATTTTATTTATTTATTCATGAGAGACACACAGAAAGAGAGAGAGAGAGAGAGAGAGAGAGAGAGAGAGAGAGGCAGAGACACAGGCAGTGGGAGAAGCAGGCTCCATGCAGGGAGCCCGACGTGGGACTCGATCCCGGGTCTCCAGGATCACGCCCTGGGCTGCAGTCAGCACTAAACTGCTGAGCCACCTGGGCTGCCCTGAACCTCAGAGTTTTTTAATCTATAAAATAGGAATAATACTACATACCTAGTAGAGCTATTGTGAAGGCTAAATAGGATAAAGCTGATTTGACAGAGAAAACTACTAAATGTGCTGGCCTATTTTGTCACCGAGTGGATTCTCCAATACTAAGAAATCAAGAAGCAAGGCAGTTTCCTGAGGTTCTTAAACTCTCTAATTCAAATCCATTTTGCTTTCCACTTCTGCATAGTTAGGGACAGGTACATGTTGGCCTGATTTCGCTGGCAAATGGTAATAGTTCTCTCTCTCCTCTGCAAATCCAGAGACACCCGGACTTTACTAGAAACTTCACTGCCCTGTGTTTGGCCTCACCAAATAGGCAATGTTCTCAATGTGCTGGACAAGAGCAGATGTGAAAATAACATGTGACTTGGGACACCTGGGTGGCTCAGTGGTTGAATATCTGCCTTCAACCCAGGGCGTGATCCTGGAGTCCCAGGATCGAGTCCTGCATCAGGCTCCCTGCATGGAGCCAGCTTCTCTCTCTGCCTCTCTCTCTCTCTCTCTCTCTCTGTGTGTGTGTGTGTGTGTCTGTCATGAGTAAATAAATAAAATCTTTTTTTAAAAAAAGAAAATAACATG
This sequence comes from Canis lupus baileyi, assembly GCF_048164855.1. Taxonomy (NCBI): domain Eukaryota; kingdom Metazoa; phylum Chordata; class Mammalia; order Carnivora; family Canidae; genus Canis; species Canis lupus. Next base: position 20,498,799 of record NC_132876.1, on the reverse strand, counting down.
TGACTCAAATTCTACAGCCCAGAATTCTTTCAGAGGGATTCTTTTTTTTAAAGACTTTATTTATTTGAGAGAGAAAGAGAGAGAGCACAAACAGGGGGAATGGCAGAGGGAAAGGGAGAAGCTGACTCCCCGCTGAGCAGGGAGCCCAATGCCACCCAATCCCAGGACCCTGGTATCATGACCTGAGCCAAAGGCAGACATTTAACTGAGCTACCCAGGCACCCCTCAGAGGGATTCTTTCATTGAAGGTTACGTATTCTGGAGTCATAAAACTGGTACTTTGATTTATCATGAAGGATCTAATTAGACCTTAATATGTAAATCTTCACTTTATGAACTAACAATCTAGTTTTATTTGTAATCACCTAGAATTGCTCTTTGTGAATTAATTATGGACATTTCATCATGAAGTATTATGCAAAGCAGGAAGTACAATATGGAGAATTTGAAAATGTGGTGGAGACAGAGACTTTCAATTTCACTTTCATAGCCCTGTTTGGTCCTTGGTCATTCCTCAAGTCTACTACCTACACTCTTTCACATATAAAGTAAGTAATCAAGTGAGTCAATGTTCTCATTTTATTTTTGTTCATTTAAATAAAACTATATATTCTCAGACTCATATTAATGCATAGTTCACCTGCAAAGAAAATTTAATACCTTGAAATTAGGTATAAAACAATTTAAGATTTTTTTGAAGCATTGATTTGGCTGATTTTAATATTACTGTCAAGATTCTATCTAAAAATCACTTTATGACTTTTCACAAGTCAGTTGGACATGTGCCTGGTGGCATAAGATGCAGCCTGTACTTTGTGCACTTTTAAAGCAAAAGGAAAGCCAAGCCTTTGGGGAATTTCCTTGGCTTACTTTGTGTGGGGCTGTCAAGCTCTCTAACAATCAAACAATCATTCGTTCATTGATAGGGAAAATTGTGTACTACCCATAAAGTCACGTTTGGGCATGCTAGTACATGATCCCTATCTGTGAGTGCTTGCTCCACTTAATATGCATGGCAAAACCTGCCCGTTTCTACCTGTAGGCAGTTTCTGCAAAGAAAACTTTGGCCACTATGTCAGTGAACTTAAAATATGGACTTTTAAAACAGAGAAGTCTTAAAGTCACATAAGCAAGCTCTTGGTTTTGCAGATGAAAAACAATGAGAACTAAAGATGGTGCTGACTTGACCAAGGATATAAAATTCTAGAAAGAAGTAAAGCATCCTCACAGCTCAGTGCTTTCTTAAAAAAAGGGGGGGATTTTATTTATTTATTTATTTATTTATTTATTTATTTATTTATTTATTTATTTTAGAGAGAGTATGCACATGCAAGCAGAGGAAGAGAGAGGGACAAGTAGACTCCTTGCTGAGCACAGAGCCCAATGCTGGGCTCTATCCCACAGCCCTGAGATCATTACCTGAACCAAATGGAAGAGTCAAACACTTAACTGACTGAGCCACCCAGGCATCCCAGTGCTCATTCTTATATGTAGGCTCCTTGAATGGGCCACGTTATGACACAATATTCAAAGCTGGTAAAAGACAAGAGTTTTGTAACCAGTAGTATTCCACAGAAATATCATCGTTCCATGGAAACAAAAAGTAGTACCATTGTTATGGCATATTTGCTACGAAACAACCTCAAAAAAGTCAATAAGGAACTTGAGGAAAGAAGGGAAACATTTCTGAATAGTTTTTTTTTTTTTTTTACAAGAGCTGACCAGTTTGATTATTACTTCTCTGGCCCAGGTGAATTTTCTGAATCATATAGCATGCTAGACTACATTTTTCTAGTTGGTCACAGCGCATTGAGTTCTTAGTCTTATTTTCTTGATTACTAAGTAAAGAAAAAAAGTAAACCTTGAAAGACAATACAGATTATTCAGCCAAATGATTTATAACTTCCTGATGACTATATTTCTATTGAGAAATATGATAAAGCCACACTGCTGGCTATTTTCCCAGGATGAGGTTTCATGGTATTTAGGTACATCAAAAATTATACATCATTGATTTATATATTGTCAATTTAATTAAATGTCATATTTTGTAGTTGATGGTATGGTAGCCTGTGGGCTGCTGAAAAATCTTGAAATAGTGAAAAATTTTAAAACAGATTCTAAGTGTACTATAATATTCACATGTCTGTGTACAAACAGAATTTTCAATAACATTAAAGTGACTTGCCAAAACATTTTTAATATGAGTGTGATCTAATCTAAACTTGAAATTATTTTGCTCAAAAGGTTAGACTTCCTTTCATATGTATACCAGTGTTAGGAGAGGAGCCAAATATTATACATTCCAATTATAAAGTTGATTTTTGTTTGGGACAGAAATTACCATTGGACTTATACATAAGGGCTAAGCTATCATCCAAACACATCAGAATACTGGTATCTTTTTTTTTTTAAAGGGAGTATGTTACTTGGGTTCCATTGTCATAGATATCATTTTATTTTCCATAAATAGCCAGTTATCATATTCACTGAAGCCTGCTGTTAGGTGTTTGAAAAACTAAAGGCTGTGATTATTTTGGCAAGCAACTTCTCTAACTCCTCTGAATCCTATAGAGCTGAGTAGGAGGAGCTTCAGTTGAAATGTACTCTGCATACCTATGGAGTGATATGCTCATTGAGGAGTGGAGAGCTGGCATGGAACTGTGAAATTTCCCCCACTGGCAGTTGGACAGACTGACATTGATAGTTTCACAATAATACTTGATACTTAAACACAGTTGGGATGTGATCAGTATCCTCACAAATCAGCAAACCCTGTGATGTGACACATACCCCATACCAAATCTTATCCTAATCTACTTTTTTCCTTTTAACTTTTTATTGTTAGATTTTTCAAACATACAAGTTTGAAAACACCATGAACACTCATACACCTACCACTTTGATTCAACAATTGAGACCACCATATTTTAAACACATTGGAGGCCTGTTTCTAAACACCATTATAAATCTAAGCACATACAAATACGTGTATGCAAAAGTGAGATCATACTTTTCCATGTTGTTCTGCAATATTTTTTAGAATTTTCACTTAAAGTATGTCATAAATATTTTCTCAAGTTTCACTGAATATTTTCTACGCCTCACATCTGGTGGCCCCTTAGTATTGGTTATATGGGTTGGTTTTAATTTTCATAACCAATTCCCTATGATTGGACAATGGTATTGTTTCCAATTTTTCAGATGCCCAGCCAACTGAGCCATCCAGGTGCTCCTATCCCCCTGATTCCTTGCAAAAACTATGCTCAATATAGTTTAGTTCATATTTTGTGATTTCATATTTTGTCATGGTGAGTTTTTCTGGACTTTTGCTCCCACACTAAATGGCCCCAGATTCTCCTATCTTCCTTGTATTATCATATCCTCATGTGTGGGATACAACAACCTCTCTTTCCTACTTTCCTCTGCCCCTCTCCTTACATCAATAATCTAACATAATATTACAAGAAGAACTGGAAAAGATGATCGGATTTAGTAATCAATAACTTATATCCAATTCCAAGTCAATAGAATTTGACCTGAAGCCACTCTCACTTCAGCATTGCACATCATTTCTCAGAATCCTTTGACATTGAGTTCCTGGTTGACATCTGAGTACAATAGTTGAGATTGGTAAAGAATCTAACCTGAAGATTATCAAAGTGTTTTCACCACAATGCAGTAAGTTCTTACCAATATAATTATTTCAGTCAAGGCCAAGTTTACACAGAGTTTATATGATTTGTCTTAGCTCAACTTTGTCCCCAAGCCTAGCCACTCCAACAAAAAGAAGAAACTATTAGAGGCAGAAATGTCCACTCTTGAACAAAGGGTTTCATTAAGCTATTCCTTTCCAGGAAGTGTTTCCCATTATATATGAAATAGCAAGTTCTACATGTTTATCCTATAAGGTGGTGGTTTTGTTATTAAAATTAACTTATAAACATAGTGTGTGGGGCACATTTTATGGGCGGAAAAGAAAGATGTAAGGAATTCTCTGAACCAGCAGCATAACAGTTGCTTAAATTCGCTCACACTCAAGCATGAGCTAGCTAGGTCTACATAATCAAAGTGAAGTGGAGAATTAAAGTAATTTGAGATAATTCAGACCAGAAAAATCTACCCCAAACCTTTCACCTAATTGCTTCAATTATTTAATTGAAGCAAACCTTAGGGAATTGGAGCTTGAATTATTCTGATAATTGATTTAATTTTCATTTAGTTTTGTGTATGAAAATACACCCACATATACTCTATCTTGAAGCTTTCTATTTAGTGACAAGCTAATGCAGCCTTCCTCACTGCAACTGACATCTTTTGTCTCTTGTAGTTTCCTCACACTAGTATATCCCCACCATCAGATTTCATTGGCATGGTCATAATACAGCTCTAGGGGGGAAAGTTTCAACTTTCTACAACTTAAATTATGCAACTGGATGTTGTATTTTTGGAAGTGAGGAATGAGAAATGCCTACGTTTCTGATATGGACTTGTTTATCAATTTTTGTTCTATTTTTGTTTTTTTACAACATGATTTCTTCCTTTTATTTGGTCTGTCTGACATGTTGCTGGAATACTTTAGTTGGAAAGAAGAAGACCAGGGGAGATTTTCACTGCTCAGTTCTGCTAATTCAACATGAAAGTATTGATATACTGTGTTCATACAGAACTCAAAAGATTCCATCCAACATGAAATATAAAATTCCTCACATTAACTAAACCCTCTGAACTGGCAATAGAGGCCCACTAGTTAGTCCCTTATCTCTTGAAAGCAAAACATTCTCCTTCTGTTTCCTTGCCAAATCACTAGCAACTTTGAGCACTTCAGAAACACCGTTTGCCCCCTCAGACTTTGCCACTAATGGGTACCTAAAGACTATTCTATCCAAACCAGTATCACAAACTGAAACACCTAAGTACAGAAAATTGTAGGAGTTACTTCACTCAACAAACATTCACTGGGATTGAGCTGGGCCCTGGACATGAAGATTAATATAGTCCCTGCCCTCTAAATGTTTTCAGTGTAGTCAAGGACAGAGACAAGTAAACTGGCAAATTTCAATCCAAACCAAAAAAGCGTTCTTAGGAGGTAACTGCTCACGGGGTGCTAAAACACACACACACACACACACACACAAACACACACACACACACACACGAAGACCCTGGGGGTCAGGAAAGACATTCCAGGCTATGGAGTTAGGCTTTTGTTTTAGGGCAATAAAACTCCATTTATGGATTATAAATGGGGAAATGAAATTATGAGATCATTCTGGCTGTATGTCAAAGAAATTGGTGAGGAGTGAAAAAAATGTCAAGAGCCAGATTCAGGAAGACCAATTACCAGGGCACTTCAGTGGTTCAGTAAGAACGGATGCAGTAGAAGATGGAGATGAGTCGAGAATGGTATTAGGAGCCAAAATCAATAAGATTTGGTGATTGATGAGATGTGGGCAGGAGGAAGGAGGAGAAGTAGATACCCAGTAAAGACTCCTTGGTTTCTTGCTAGGGCAACTGGGTTGATGGTGGCCCATTCACAGAGCTAGGAAATACAGAAAGAGGAGACTTGGAGTATTTTTTAAGATTGTTCAATGGAACATTGCTTTTTAACAGAAAAATCTTTAATATGACCTTAGGCTCACACAAACTTTTAGATGTCAATAAAGACTCACAAGAATTGGAGATTTTATCCTATATCAAACTTAATACTTCAAAGGACGGCAGGTTATCTAAAGCATAGAGGCAAATATACTGGCAAAACATAGACAAACATAAGGTCAGCACCCCTCTAGTGTAATTGAAGAATATGTCTTTAATACAAATAACTGCTGACTCATACACATTTCATAAATATAGATTTTATTACCTCAGATTTTCTTAAATCAGGGTCCACTTCTAGTTATATCCACAGCTACTGATAAAACTCATAAGACAGAGTATTACTGATGCCATTTTTATTACCACTTTTAGGTAGATTTGTGGTAAAATGGATATTTAAACTAATTACTATAAATACTGCTTGCTAGTTATAAAATAATTGAGCCTTTCTCTCTCACTTTTCTATAAACATTTACAAATTTAGCCTGCCATGACTGAACCCTTAAAAATTAGCTAGAAGCCCCAACATCTACAGGAAATCCTGCCTGCAGTGTTGCAGTATTTTTGGACTTGCAGATGGTCACTCACACTGGCTAATGTTTAATCAAAGGTAGAACATGAATGTAGCTTCCTGAGAGCCATTCATGGTTGTGGTCAATCAGTACACCTGCAAGCCACTGGTTAGAATACCCTGACCACTCTTTGGTAGTCTTGTTTGGTGATTGAACATTTAAGGGGTCAAGTGGAGAGCATTTGGGTGTGCCAAAACAAGGCAGACTAAAAAAAAATACACAACAACCAACTGGAATCCTGAAATCTGATGGTTTGATTTTGATCTGAGAAAACAAGAGAGGGAGAAAGGGGGAAAATGAAGCTGCTTCACACAAAAAAACAAGACCATACTGAACCCCTCACCACCCATCATATGTGACTTCCGTGATCCAAAATCACAACAATTTCATTCAACTTAGCTTCTGTGTATTGACCATGCAATACGAGCTAGGCCTAGAGCAACAAGAGTGAATACAGCCATTTTTGGCCTCTAGGAACTCATAGTTCAGTGTAGGTGACAAGCCCATGAATGGATAATTACCCAACAGTGTAATTAGGGCTCTAATAGATGTGTGAACATAGTGTGGTAGGTTGGGGCCAGAAAGTACAGAGACATAACTGCATTGCAGAGGGTTGGTACTCTGTCCAATAGAAAGTCCTTAAAACTTTGTGAGCAGGGAAGTGACATGGTTAAAGGGGCTTGGAAGAAAGCCTGGTAACTCTGTGTAGTAACGACAAGGATATGGGAGAAATTATAGGAAAGAAAGTAATAAGGAGACCATTTGATGAATTCTGGCATATTACAACAAAGATGTGAATTAAAAGAGTACTGGTAGTAACTGAAATAAAAGATGCCCATTAATTTGATGGAAGAATTGATATCAACATGGCTTGGTGGCTGAGTGGTCAGAAAGGACAAAGCAAAGAATGGTTTTGTGTCTCTATAACTGACAGCGTGTTGTAGCCATAACTAGAAATGGAAAATTTATGAGGGCAGCGCATTTTGAAGGAGAGAGGCTATCTTGTGTCTTTAACATGTATGTTTTGGGCAATAATCGAGAATCTAAATGGAAATGTCCAGCATACGGCTGGTTTCATAGGCCTAAGGACAGGAAGGAGGGCAGGTATAAGGAGGGAGAATTATAAACATTCCACAACTAGGGGATAATTGAGATGGAGGGAAAGCATATATAATTTGAGGAAGTTAGTGGAACAAGAGATACATGGAGAGCCATAGGACAGAACTTTGGGAAGTGCTGATATTTATGAGGTAAGAGTAAGACAAGATGGCAAAGGGGAAAGAATAGTCTTTTCAAAAAGTTGCCCTGGGATAACTGGATATCCAGATGTACAAGAATGAAGTTACATGCCTACTTATCACTATGTTAAGAAATTAAACTGGATCAAGGACCTAAATGTAAGAGCTAAAACTCTAAGACATGTAAAGGAAAACATACAGCAAATGTTCAAGACCTTGAATTGGCAATTTTTTCTTCTACGTGGCACCCAGAGCATAAAACACAAAAGTAAAAATAGATAAATGGAATATTATCAAGATGAAAAGCTTTTGTGATTCAAAGAACAAATACCATCAAAACAGTGACAAGACTGCTCTCAGAATGGCAGAAAATATATGCAAGTCATATTGCTGATAAGAGACTTGTATCTAGGGACACCTGGGTGGCTCAGCTGTTGAGCGTCTGCATTTAGCTCAGGGCATGATCCTGGAGTCTGGGGATCGAGTCTCACATCAGGCTCCCTGCATGGAGCCTGCTTCTCCCTCTGCCTGTGTCTCTGCCTCTCTCTCTGATCTCTCATGAATAAATGAATAAAATCTTTAAAGAGAGAGAGAGAGAGAGAGAGAGATGTATCCAGAATACATAAAGAATTTGTGACTCAACAATAAAATCATAAATAACCCAATTAAAAGCGGGGAAAGGATTTGAGTAGCCATTTCTCTAAAGAAGAAAAACAAGTGCCCGAAAAGCACGTGAAAAGAAGCTCAACATGATTAGTCGTTAAGGAAATGCAACTCAAAAAAAAAAAAAAGGAAATGCAACTCAAAACCATTATAAGATATCAGTTCACTTCCACCTGAATGGCTAAAAAATACAGACAATAATAAGTGTTGTCAAGGATGTGGAAACATTGGAACCATTGCTGGTGGGAATGTCAAAATTTCAACTATTTTGGAAAACAGTTTGGCAGCTCCTTAATAAGTTAAACAGAGAATTACCATATAACACAGCATTCTCACTTCCTGGTATATATCCAAGATTTGAAAACAGATATTGAAACAAATGCTTGCACATCAATATTTATGGCAGTGTTACTCAAAATCATCAAAAAGTAGAAACAATCCAAATGTCCATCAACTGATGAATGTATACATTAATTGTGCTATACTCACGGAATGGAATATTACTCAATATTAAAAAGGAATGAAGTACTGATTAATGATATAATATGGAGGAATCTTAAAAACATGCTGGTGAAAGGAACCAGTCACAAAAGGCAACCTGTTATATGATTCCAATAATATGAAAGGTCCAGAACAGACAAATCTATAGAGCTTTAAAAGTAATCTTAATTAGATTAGTGGTTGCCTGGGTTGGGGGAGGGACAAAGAACAGCTGCTTAATGGGATTTCCTTTCGAGGTAATGAAAATATTCTAAAAATACATTATTGTACTAAAAACTGCATTGTATGCTTTCAAACAGGTGAAGTTTATGGCATATAAAGTATACATCAATAAAAAAAACAAATAGCATAAGTAAAGCTTGAATTCAAAAGAGAATCAGAGGTAATCCTAAACTTCAACCTCCCCTCCCACTGTGAACACACACACACACACACACACACACACAACCACGCCTCTGTGGTTTCAGTTAGCATAAGCCAGTGAAGGGAAGAGGTGAGTAAAAAGTCATGACAGAAAGGGAATTGGCACACTAGAGGGCAGGAATCCTACCCCAGAGGGCTATGCTTGCAGAAAGGCTCCTTTGCAGAAAGTGGGAGGGAACAGGCGAGGCTGCTGGCTTAGGAAGGCACTCAGAGGAGGCAGGAAGACTGGATAGGGGGGAAGCAGAGATGAGGTGTTGACAGGAGGCACATGGCCAGGGCTGAAAGAATGAGAGTACCAGCCAGGTAAGTAGAATAAGAACCTCGGCAGGAGGCAGGAGAGAGAAAGGCAGCGCACACTCCCAGAAGCAAAGTGGAAGACAAGTAGCAATCACTGATCTGAGGCCTTTCATCTCTATAGAGCTGGAGATTGCAGAGGCAAATAGGTGAGTTCAGGGGAAACTGCACAGAAAGCATGACACAGGACTAGGAAGAGAGACTTCTTTTTTTTAAGATTTTATTTATTAATTCATGAGAGACACAGAGAGAGACACAGGCAGAGGGAGAAGCAGGCTCCATGCAGGGAGCCCAATGCATGACTCGATCCGGGGACTCCAGGATCAGGCCCCAGGCTGAAGGCAAGCGCTAAACCACTGAGTCATCCAGGGATCCCGGAAGGGTGACTTCTAAATTTTGAGTTGAGAATTCCTAGCAGAATCCCTAGCAGCCATCTTGAGGTTTGTTATACCTGCTTCAGAGTGTGGGGAAAAAAATAAATAAAAGTATGATCAAGTATTTGATCGTGTAAGAAGTTCAGTCGCAGCACAGGAAAGATTCTAAGTGTCTGAAACATCTAGTTTAAGCTAGTTGCCTCATCAGTTCCAATAAGAGTTTGAGTTGTCATAACCTTTGGCTACGGGCACTTCTGCTTAAAAAACATATTTCTTTCTGCCTAGAGGTCATTTTGAGATAACATCATCCACAAGGGAGCTAGCCTTCTAGATGAGATTTTTGTAATTACACACATAGGCATAAAGCAACTCAATATATATATAAATAGGGACAAAGGAACAGAGGGTTGCTGGAGGAGAGGTGGGTGAGGGGTTTAGGTAACTGGCTGATGGACATTAAGGAAGGCACATGATGGAATGAGCACAGGGTGTTATGTGCAAGTGATGAATCACTGAACTAATGAAACTAATAATACATTATATGCTAATAATTGAATTTAAATTTAAAAATCTTGGCTCCCCCTTCTGATATTTCCTACCCAGAACATAAAGACTCCTAACTCTGGGAAACGAACTAGGGGTGGTGGAAGGGGAGGAGGGCGGGGGGTGGGGGTGAATGGGTGATGGGCACTGAGGGGAGGCACTTGACCGGATGAGCACTGGGTGTTATTCTGTATGTTGGCAAATTGAACACCAATAAAAAATAAATTTATTATTAAAAAAATTAAAATCTTGGCTTAAAAAAATAGAGACAAAGTTACTGATTACTTTAATGCAGTAGTACACTTTCGGGTTTGCTATCTTTTTTAAAGATTTTATTCATTTATTCATGAGAGGCACAGAGAGAGAGGCAGAGAGACATAGGCAGAGGGAGAAGCAGGCTCCTTGCAGGGAGCCTGATGCAGGACTCAATCCCGGACCCCAGGATCACGCCCGGGGCCAAAGGCAGACACTCAACAGCTGAGCCACCCAAGTATCCCCGGGTTTGCTATCTTGATGGAAATTTGATATATTTTGGACTGTTCCTGGCTCTTCCTTCTGCCCAGAGTCTTCTTTCCCCAGATATCTGGATGGCTAACTCCCATCCTTCTTTCAGGTCTCTGTCCAAGTGTCATTTTCTCAGTAAGATCTACCCCTATCATCCTGTTCTGTAGAGCAACCTACCCAACACACCCTGCATTACCAATCCCTTTAAACCCTGCCCAATCTTTTATTAAAATCTCCAGATCATTTATAATCTTCTTTTTTAAATTGTATTTCATTTAAAATCAATTAATTAACATAGAGTGTATTATTAGTTTCAGAGGTAGAGTTTAGTAATTCCCCAGTTGCAAAGAACACCTAGTGCTCATTCCAACAAGCATCTTTGCTAATGCTCATCATTTAGAATCTTCTAATATACTACATAACTTAGTTGTTTTATGTATATTGCTCATTGTCTCTTCTTCCCTGCTAGGAGATAGGCTCCATGGGAGCAGGGATCTCTGTCGTTGTTTTCTCCCTGATGTATTTTCAGCATCTAAAATAGAACTTGACAGAAGGCAGATGTTCGATAAATAATTGTTGAACAAATTAATGTATTACAAGTTATATAGCTGATTTCATATACTTTTGACAGTTATGTGATATTTACAAGCGTCACATAATTTTCTCCATCATTTGGGAGTTCAAATGTCTAAATTTCTCCTCCCTTTTCCTTGACAACCATCCCCATCCTACACCTGTAACTCCAAGCTCTTAATTTGAAAACAGATGAATCTGATTCTAGGTAGTAGGTAGAGAATTAAATACAGATTAAAAATCAAAAGAAAAAAATAAAAAGAAAATGAACTCTCTGCTCCAGTGCAAGAAAATACAGCCAAGGTTGGATAAAACCAGATCAGGAATGATAGCACAGAACAGTCATAAATGTTTGAAGAAGGGAATAAGGTATTAGCATTCCTATCCTCACATAAAGATACATGAACAGTTGAACAGAAAAGCTTCTATGTGATTAGTGAGAAGCTAGATGTAGAATCCTATGTGATTATCCTAGAGGAGGTCTCAAGAAAATAAGTGATTAATGTAAATATCCTACTGCTGTGTTTGGCAGAATGACCCTATTCTGAATGACATAACAAACTCCTCCTGGTAAAGAAAAATATGGAAAGTATTTTCTGTTGCTTCTTGAAATGAAGGAATCACACAGAAGAGGCGATTTAGACATAGAAATGTTAAAGTTTAGGAAACATTTCCATTGATTTGGGAGGACAACAGATTTGAACTTGGGAGGCAGATTAATGCAGTTGACAGAACATGGGCCCTAGGGGTCAGATGAGGCATTAAATTCTGGCTCTGAAAATAAATAAATAAATAAATAAATAAATAAATAAATAAATAAATACATTCTGGCTCTGCCTCTTATGTTTCTACTCTGAACACAGTCCAAGGAGGAAAATGGAAGAGTGGTTTATAGTAACTTAAAGGAACATAGTTTCATGGTTTATAACGATGGACATGGCCTAAGATGACTTCTTGTTTAGATAGGGAAGGAAATGAGGTTGTGCTAGGTGAGTGCAATGTACTAATTACATCAACATAAACTATTTAGAACCAATGTGATGGTATCCAGTGATGCTTCAGAGATCATAAACCAGTTCCATTACTGCTTGATAGAATCATGTGGAGATGTTCAGTGGCATCATTAAGGAAGTATAAGAGATGTTTAGATGTTTTATCTAAGCATTAACAAGGAATCCAAAAGCCCATGAGCCTTTCCAATAACCCTTGATCACCAACTGGATGATGCAATTAGATTTTGTGTGAGTTAAGGAATATTAAATTCTTTAACTAAAACAAATCTTATAAAAGCATTGACAGCAAAGGGTCAATCACTCTTGGATCTCTATTGCTATCTTTTTCTATGTTCTTTAGACTTTGTTTTCCATGCTGAGAAGTAGTAGAAAGTCATCTCTGCTTGTCTTTGACATACACACCGTGAGGTGATCAATCTCAGTCTAAGACACTCAACTATAGAGCTTCATAAAAAATCAGGTCTTGACTTCTAACTAAATGTCTGTGACCAAACTCACAAAAATATCAAACAAAAATCAGGATATGCTATATGACCGAGGTATTGTGAGCTACTTCTAATTGTGAGAGAACATATAAGAGAAATAACTTGTACATGTAGGAAGCCTTCTTGAAGTAGATGATGAACCTTCATGGTTGATTGGGAGCTCTTCCTGTTGAAGGTGAGTAGAAGGGAATTCCACACTAGTTACAATCTGAGCAAAGACCCATAGGTGAGAAAGATGAGAAAAAGCATGGTATGTGAAAGGTACTGTGACCATTTGGGTATTGCCAAAGCATAGTATATGAGGGAAGGAGTTGCTGAAGTTGAGAATGGAGATGTGGGCAGGGAATGCATTGGGAGGCCCTCTTTTCCTCTTCCCCTTCTTCCCTCTTCCCTTCTTGAAAAATCCAGAACATGTAGCTACTTTAGCTGCAGCCAGAGGACCAGATTGCTACTCCTTTCCAGGCTATCTATATGGTACATCTGGCAAACAGAAGAGCCATTTTAAGACCACAGCCACCATTACCACTTGGTAATTGGAGTATGTAGAAGAAAAAGCACGTTTCTAAGGCTCTTGAGTGGGGCTAGAAGACTATGTAGCTATAAAGTTAGGATCTCATTGCAGTAGAGCTTAGGTGGTTGAGTGTGGGCGCTAGATTCAGTCAGACCTGGGTTTTGAATTTTACTTGTTATAAGTGTTACCTTGAGTTAGTTACTTAACCTCTGGACCTTAGTTTCCCCAGGGGTAAAATGGGTTTAATGAATGATGCATGTAAAGCACTTAGTGCAGTGCCAGGCACACACAAAGGCATTACATAAATATGCTATTGGTATTGTCTAAATACCAGCCGCCAAAATTGGCATAAAAGAGCAATAAGCCTGAAAGTTGGACCCATTTTCCCAATGATTATTTTCAACCCCCCCTTACCACTATTGCTTTAACTTTGTTCCATTTGAGCCCAACTTACTACACTTTAGTGAGGCCCTCAAGTTCCAGTATTGTCACACCTGTGGCCCTAACAACCAAGAACATAGCAGATTACTTAGTTGTCAAATGGGAAGAGTTAGCTTCTTCCCTCTTCTTTTTTTTTTCTTCCCTCTTTTCCAGACAAATTCATGCTAAAGGAAGAACATCCAGGGAATCTTCAAATTAGCTCATGCCTTATCACACAGATAATGGTCTTGTTTTATAGACAGCATATCTGCATATGACATTAAAATGTACATATAGGAGCAATCATTTAATTTGGAGGCAAACTGGAGGATTCATGTTTTTGTATGAACTTGCTTTGAGTTTTAAATTAAACTTCACAAATGGTATCAAGAAAAAATTAGCTTTTGTAGCATATTCATCTACAATCTCTTTGAATTCAAATAAACTTAGAAAAGAATGCTAAAAACCATGGTTTAAGAACTCACTGGCCAAAATGCTAAACATAGAGTTACCAAATGAGCCAGCAATTGCAATTCTGGGTATATACCCAAGAAAAAAACGAAGACATATGTCCACACAAAAATTTGTGCATAAATGTTCATAGCAGCACTATTTACAATAGCCCAAAAGTAGTAACAACCCAAATGCCTATCAACTAATGAATGGATAAACAAAATGTGGCATATCCATACAATGGGCTATTATTTATCCATTACAAGGAATAAAATGATGATACAACATAGATGAACCTTGAAGATATTATGCTAGGTGAAAGAAGCTAAACACAAAAGTTCACACGTAATAAGCTTTCATTTATCTGAAATATGCAGAATAGGTAAATCTATAGAGATGAAAAGTAGATTAGTTGTTGCTAGTGGCTGACAGGAGTGGAGATAGGGAAGTTACTGCATAATAGGTATGTGGTTTTTTTATTGGAATGATACAAATGTTCTATAATTAGATAGTGGTGATGATAGTACAACTCAGTGAATATACCCCAAACTGAATTGTATAATTTGATGGCAAATTATATTGTATGTATGTAATATGAACTGTATTCTATCTCAATAAAGCCATGAGAAAACTTCACTGGCACATTTCATGTTTACAATCAACCGTCTTGGGATTTAGAATGTTTATTTTGTTCCTGAACAGCTCCCTTCTCTACCACTGCTGCTAACTGCGTATGATAACAACTAAGTGAGCAAATGAAGGCAGAAAGGCTAATCTTTGATGTTATGCTTGTAGGCAATAAAAATAATCTCTTTGCCTTCTGTTCAAAGGGCTTTCAGAATAAGTTCCTTATGATTTGTCTTTAGCTAGGTTAATTTCCTGCATATTCCTGAGTGCTAGCTCACCCCAACTACTTTCCTGCCCAGTTTATAATTATGCCAGATCTTTTGCTACAGCCTACCATTACTTCTCTAGTCAAGTATTAATGCCACTTTCCCTCCATTTAGTAGTTGAAGAATTTAAAATTGTTACTAATTACCATTGTAACCATTCCCTAAATGGGTAGAAATAAAAGGCGCGTGCTTTAGTGTTAAATGAGAAACTAGGAGACTGAGTTATCAGTCCCAGGCAAGCACTCACCATTTCCAAGTTGGGGTTCAAAACAACTTTTTTCTCCCAGAGCTAGGTTTCAGAAAGGATGCCAGATGACAGTAGAACTGAGAACATAGGACTACAGTAAGTGAAGTGGGAAAGGTTCATTTGTGAACCTTATTATTATTATTATTATTATTATTATTAATTATTCATGATAGACATAGAGAGAGAGAGGCAGAGACACAGGCAGAAGCACAAGCAGGCTCCATGCAGGGAGCCCGACACGGGACTCAATCCCGGGACTCCAGGATGGCGCCCTGGGCCAAAGGCAGGCGCTAAACTGCTGAGCCACCCAGGGATCCCCCTTGTGGCTCCTTTAAATGTCAAACAAAGTCATGGTCGCCAAAAGCTTTTTTCTCTCTTTTGATGACAAGAACACCTGTTGGTGTTATGTAGGACATGACTTAACAGTTTGCAGATCATTATCAGCTGATAAATTATAAAAAAGTAAATTTTGACAGGAAGGGAAAGAAGCAAAAAGCTAATATTAAAAAAAAACTAAGCTACCAGTTTAAAGAGATCACGTGTAGATTCTTGGAGCTGTCCAACAGCCATACCCTATGTTCTACATTAGATGATTAAGAGCAAAATCCTAACTTTAATTAAGTCCTTTGATAGAGGGGTAGATTATACATTATTTCATACTTTATCCTGAACTAGAATAGCTGCCTAAAAGCTCTGTTATCTCCAGGTAATCCAATGAAATTATTTTAAGAAAGAGACTTTCTTTATGAATTCAGAGATAAAGGCATGTTTTTAGCAGAGGAAAAAAGCAGCTTATTCCTTAACCCCATGAGTTAGGACTTGTCAGTCTACCACCATTATGTTACGACATTCACAGGCTAACACACAGGCATGTACCAAAGGGGTGAGATTTCATAGCCTGTAACTCATACCTGAGGGAATCTTCAGGATCTGAGTAGAAACTCACATAGGTCCCAAGTATCTTAATAACCACAATGCCTTTTAGGAACTCTCAAAGTCAGGTCTTTTAAAAGATACTTTGAACAAAGAGGTAGGGGGAGAGTAAAGCAAGGGATCCTTATAAGCAGGTAATTTTATGGTGTGTGTGGAGAGCAAAGTTCTTTTTTGTTTTCCTCCCAAAGGTTTTAAGTACTCTCTACACCCAACATGGGGCTCAAACTCACAACCCTGAGATCAAGAGTCACATGTTCTACCGACTGAGCTGACCAGGCGCCCCACAGCCAGGTCCTTAAAATAAGGACTAGCAGGCAAAACTAGAGAGATTAATGCTTCACCTTTTGTAACTGGGTCTGTCTCTTCCCTGAACTGTGGGCTCTTTGAAAGCAGTCTCTTACCATTTGATTAATTGCTGAGTTCCTCAGTATATACCACGTCATTTAGATTATTCTGACCCTTAATGCATCAGCAGAACTGAAGCTTGAGACAGGCTAGGAGTCCGTGTACCTGTGCTGTGAGTGCCCTTGAGTAGTTCCCTTGCATCCCAAGGGGAAGTAGGGGAGCGAGCCTTACATCAGTGGTTCCCAGCCCTGACTGGACCCCTAAGATAACCAGAAGAAGCTTTAAAAATGCAGATGCCAGGACCTCATCACCAGAAAAATCTCATTTAATTAGTCTGGGGCAGGGCTGGCCATAGGTGTTTTTTATTAGTCCTCCAGATTATTCTAGTGTGTGCCAGGGTCTGAGAAGCACTGCCCTGTAGTAATACAGAAATTCAATCCACTGGTGATTGTGAGTCACATGTTCGCATGCTAGAGAGTCCTCTTTTTGTTTCATATATGGCTTTCTCGGTCCTACCAAAGAGATCCTGAATCAGTGGGTTTGGCAAGATGCTTCTGCCAAGAATCTGCATTTATAATAAGCACATGATTCTGATGCAGTGGGTCCAAAGACCATACCTCCAGAAACAGTACTAGAGCCACTTAAGGTACCTGAGTTAGCTTTGAGAATAGACACCAAGTAAACAGCATGGTACCTTTTCTTTTCTTTTTTTTAAGAATTCTATTTATTTATTCATGAGAGGCAGAGAGAGAAGTAGGCTCCCTACAGGGAGCCTGATGTGGGACTCTATTCCAGGACCCCAGGACCACGATCTGAGCCAAAGGCAGATGCTCAACCACTGAGCCACCCAGGTGCCCTGCATGGGATCTATTCTTAAAACAATGGAACAATGGTCCTCCAGCCATCAAACCCAAGAGTATTCATTTCTCTGGTGAGTGGTTCTATGGTGTCAAATTTTCACCTGCTTGAGCATTGCTTAGCCCAAGACCTATCTGAAATGCAGACTAAAAACAACTAGTTATTCTTCCTGTGATACCATTGGTCCTATTAAGGCAATTGTCTCAAATATTTTTGATCTGGTAGCATTAGAAGAAACACAGTTGTTTTCTTTGCACCTGGCAGCCTTGCAAAGAAGTATGAGAGTACAGTATTCTTATCTTGAAAAACAGTTTGAAGCAGGGACTAAGGAGGACTGTATTAGATTGGGAAAAATCAAAGCCTTAATTTGATTTGTGTCAAAAGCACTTTAACATCTGTGACCTAATTTTTCCTTACTAATCCCCTTATGAAGCAAGATGGGGTAGGTATCATTTTCTTCCACTTTGAAGCCCCAGATTCCAGCTTGAGCAATCATTCCTTTGGGCTAAGTTTGTCCCCTCCACGTGAAGATAACTCTAGCAATAGGTTATATGGCTGGATATCTTGTTAAAGATTCACCTATTTATTTGAGAAAGAGAGAGAGAGAGGGAGGGAGAATATGAGTGGGAGGGCAGAGGGAAAGGGAGAGAGAATCCCAAGCAGACTCCCTCCTTGCTGAGTGCAGAGCTGGATCCAGGACTTGATCTCACAAACCTGAGACCAGTACCTGAGCCGAAACCAAGAGTCAGACACCCAACCGACGGAGACACCCAGGCATCCCCAGCTTTGGATATTTTTAGCAGGTGGGCCCTTGTTTGCTAGGGGAGAAAACAGGCAGAGAAAGAGCATTGAGAACCAAGTAAAAGGGGACTATTACTCAAAAGGGCAAGAGCCTCAAAAGAAGTGACTATGAAAGAAGGATGTTCTAACCTCCCTGGTGGTCTAGTGGCTAGGAAGAAGGATGTTCTAGATAAGCTGTACTTATTTCTCAAGTCACCTGGAGCAGGCCTTGGTACCAAAGTGCAGATGGGGCAATTTTGGGACTTTGCCACTTTTGTTAGAATTGTGTTCAGCAATTGCACTACTGGGGATTTGCCCCAAAGATACATATGCAGTGAAAAACCGAGACACCTGCACCCCGATGTTTATAGCAGCAATGTCCACAATAGCCAAACTGTGGAAGGAGCCTCGGTGTCAATCGAAAGATGAATGGATAAAGAAGATGTGGTCTATGTATACAATGGAATATTACTCAGCAATTAGGAACAACAAATACCCACCAGTTGCTTCCACGTGGATGGACCTTGAGGGTATTATGCTGAGTGAAATAAGTCAATCAGAAAGGGACAAACATTATATGGTCTTATTCATTTGGGGGATATAAAAATTAGTGAAAGGGAGTAAAGGGAAGGAGAGAAAATGAGTGAAAATATCAGTGAGGGTGACAAAACATGAGAGACACCTAATCTGGGAAATGAATAAGGGATAGTGGAAGGAGAGGTGGGCAGGGGGTTGGGGTAACTAGGTGATGGCCAATGAGGGGGGCACTGGATGGGATGAGCACTGGGGTTATGCTATATGTTGGAAAATCGAACTCCAATAAAAAATACACACACAAAAAAAGAATTGTGGGAATCCCTGGGTGGCTCAGTGGTTTAGCACCTGCCTTTGGCCCAGGGTGTGATCCTGGAGTCCCGAGATCGAGTCCCACATCAGGCTCCCTGCATGGAGCCTGCTTCTCTCTCTGCCTGTGTCTCTGCCTCTCTCTCTCCTCTGTGTCTTTCATGAATAAATAAATAAATAATCTTTAAAAAAAAGAATTGTGTTCAGGGACACATTCCTCATTGATAGCAAAAATATTGAGATTTGAGAGAAAATAAATTGCCTTAGAATTAAGATCTTAACCAACTACCATCTTCTCTTTTAAAAATGTTGACCTTTGCGGAATCTAAAGTTTTTTAATACTAAATCAGTCTGGATGATACTGAATTATGCCCTTAACATAGAGAAGAGGCTCTCTTATTTTTCTCTTTGGAAAAGGAAAGCCATTCTCTATAACTTCACCCCTTTGTTAATTTGAAGATTTATCTTTGCTTTACAGGCTTTCTTCTCCTTATCACTGTGATTTGTATATTCTTTGGGGGAAAAAAGAGAGGATGGTCAGGATCAAACCTTAGTAATGTGAGATGGAGGTTGGATAGAACCAACAGAAAAATCTAGACTCAGAGTCCAGAGCTCAAGTAGTTTCTAGAGTCTGGAAAAGTCTAAATATGGGTGCCCCACTGTGAAATTTGTTTAATGGGTATGTTTACATTGAGATATGAGTTCACATGGCTAGTTCAAAGCAAACTGCTAGGCCCTATTATGTCCTCTTCATGGACATCTAGGTAACGCCCATAGGCCAAGAGTTCCATGTAGGGTAACTGGGAGCTCAGGGTCAGAAGACAATGGTCTTTCTAGATGAAAGAATGACCAAGCAGGCAAATGCCTTACTGTGACCATCAGAGATAAGGCTACCAAGCTGTTCAACAATAAGTTGGTATGTAGTCAGTCAGCTGCCTGTGGATATCAACAACTTGCCCCTTAAACCTGAGACACAAATGATAGAAACATAGCTCATGGGAAGTTGGGTCACAAGGGAAGAGCAGGAAACCCCTGATTCAAGACTCATCCAGAGGACAGCTGAAGACCTGGGGTCTTGGTCCCAGCTCTGCCATGAGCTCACAGTACAGGACTTAGGCAAGTCACTCATATCTACCAAATGAAAGGCTCAAGCTAGGGATCCCTGGGTGGCGCAGTGGTTTGGCGCCTGCCTTTGGCCCAGGGCGTGATCCTGGAGACCCGGGATCGAATCCCACGTAGGGCTCTCCCGGTGCATGGAGCCTGCTTCTCCCTCTGCCTATGTCTCTATCTCTCTCTCTCTCTCTCTCTGTGATGTGACTATCATAAATAAATAAAAAAAAAGAAAGGCTCAAGCTAGATCAGTTATTTTTTAAAGATTTATTTATTTATTTATTTATTTATTTATTTATTTATTTATTTATTTATTTGAGAGAGAGAGAGAATTTGCTTCAGAGAGAATCTCAGGCAGACTCCCTGCTGTATGGGGAACCTGACACAGGGCTAAATATGACAACCCTGAAATCATGATCCGAGCTGAGACCAAGAGTCAGACGCTCAACTGACTGAGCCACCCAGGCACCCAGAGCTAGATCAGTTTGCGATATGGTGCTAGTGTATTGCAGTGCTCTCTCATTATTTCTTACTCGTGGTGGTGCAGAAGTGTTCATGACACTGAAGGTCATATGTCCTACACACAACTGTCATCTAATGTGTGGGTGCCAGGGGGAAAGATTGAAAATTATTTATCTAGAGTGCTGTTTCTTAAAATGTAATATGCTTCCAAGTCACCTGAGGATCTTGTTAAAAGGCAGATCCAGATTTAGTAGGTCTTGGGTGGAGCTTGAGGGTCTGCATTTCCCACAAGCTCTCAGGCAGTGTTGAGGCTGCTTGTCTGTGGCCCACACTGAGTATCAATTGTATAGAGGATCTATACAGCTCTAAAACTCTATGAGCATTAGGTCTAACTTCTCACAATCTTCTTGTCCCTCCTTCTCCCCACTCTACATCAGTATTGGCCCCAGATATCAAGTTTTAATGTTGAGTCTCCTGGTGGGGCTGAGTAAGTAAAATGTGGAACTAGGAGGATGACTGCCTTAGTCTGACTCCATATGCTAGTCCAGTTGGTGGTGTGCTGTATATAATGTGGGTTCATAGTCCTGACTCTGGATTCTGTTCTCCTACTATCTCTTGGCTTTGTTGGAGCTCCTTGCTACATCAAATAGGTGGACAGGGTTGCCAGTGACATCCACTCTAGAGGAATTCATGGGGTGAGGTAGCACATTTTCATTAGAGAAACAAGCCCTAAAGGAAGAGAAAGAGACACTACTGGGGAGAAAGAATGGTCAATCCATTTGGGAAAATTTCCCAAGACTTCTGGCATTAAAATATCCACCTCATTTTACCTTTATGCTTTCACGAATAACCACTCTCTGCTTAGACAGTGAGCCCTCCTTGTTCAGCACTGAATACCCAGGACCTACATGGGCACATGGCACAGAGTGGAGGTTCAGTAAATACTTGTTGAATGTATGACTGAATGAATGAACCAAGCAGTCAGAGCTACAGCTTGCTTAAAGGAAACTTAGGTGGGGAATTCAGCTGGAGAGACCAGCGGGAGGCAGAGAGCAGGGAAGCATGCACTCATTTGGTCTTCTGAAGTGCCCCTGCCCTTGTAGTCCTCTTTGTTGTTCTGTAATACACAACAGGATGCACCTGCCCAGACATGGGAACTCTAGCTGGGTAGCTAGGAAAGCTGATACAAAGCCTCTGCTAATTAAAAAGCATTTGCAATTGGAATTGTCTTCTGGCAAACACAAAGCACCCTGCCTCCTGATGGATTTAATGTCTACATGTGTTGAGAATATACAATGGACAGTCTCAGGATCATCTCCTAATCCTGAAGCCAGCAAAGGAAGTGAGATGTACTCAAAGTCACCCACTGTTCTGCTACTTATCATGTCAAAATAAAAAAAATTAAATTAATGAATGGCCAGATGGCCAAGGAAATCAGGTATGATTTTCTATGGATTTATTAATGAGCATTATGTTTAAACGTTTCAGCCCTAATTTTCTCTGGTTTCTTACTACTTGGTCCTATCTATGAATTTCTAACCAAGTATTTAACACCAATGCCCACGCTATGACTTTCAGAATGATGTACTCAAACAATTTACACCACACTGCAAACTCTAGGGGACTTTCCATTTTGAAAGAGAACACTAACTAATTAAACTAGTCGAATGGATAGAAGAGAAGATAAGTGAGGACAAATTAGAGGGGCAGGGGAGGGAATTCTCACTAATCTTACCTAGAAATCATGTGGGTAATCC
Source organism: Canis lupus baileyi (assembly GCF_048164855.1). Classification (NCBI taxonomy): domain Eukaryota; kingdom Metazoa; phylum Chordata; class Mammalia; order Carnivora; family Canidae; genus Canis; species Canis lupus. The sequence continues at coordinate 20,476,406 of NC_132876.1, read as the reverse complement.
ACCGCACCTCCTGCCATGTTTCCTATAACCCCTCTGGCCCCACTCTGCAGATTGGCCATCAGGAGATGAAAACAATGTGTCATAGGCAACCCAAATCCAATTGTTCTACAGTTGCATTTTGGAATTAGCCTAGGAAAATCCCTTTGGTTGAGATGCTTTCACTCATGTGTGGAATATAGGAAACAGCACAGAGGATCATAGGAAAAGGGAGGGAAAATTGAATGGGAAGTCATCAGAGAGGGAGACTAACCATGAGAGACTCTTCACTCTAGGGAACAAAGTGAGGGTCATTGGAGGGGCGGTGGGGGGGGGATGGGGTAACTGAGTGATGGGCATTGAGGGCATGTGATGTGATGAGCACTGGCTACTTTCTGCAACTGATAAAACGCTACATCTGAGATGAATGGTGTACTATATGTTGGCTCATTGAATTTAAATTTTAAAAAAAGAAAGAAATACTGAAATAGACGAGAGCTGGTGTCTGGCTTAAAGGAGAAGTCTTCTGTGACCTTCTGGTCTCACTATGTGACCTGGCCCTCAAGTCAGAGGGACTGAGGTCCAAAAGGACCAGAGAAGCCAGTGAGTGTTTTGTGAGCTTTTAATTGAGAGATCAGTGTGCTCCCCTGTGACCAAAGACTGAACTGCAGCCACTGGGATGGGGAGGAGACCCAGAGCAGTGGTACCTCCTGCTAAAGCTTCACCATAATTACTGTGTGGCTGCTGTGTTTTCTGAGGCAGAGGCTCAAAGGGAGGATATTTAGAAAAGCTTCAGAGGAAAATCTAAATTCTGCTTCCAGCATTACCAATCTTTCCTTTTGAAAATTAGCAACTCTTTAGTAAAACCCTTGATAGAGCTCCATTGGAGTTTATGTGTGACAAAGAGTTGCTACTAATGGCCCTTAATGACGAGTAAGTGGATTGCTCAGAATATTACTTACTTAATGAAAAGTAATGGCTGTCTCACTGCAGTGAGGAGAGAGATGCTAAGTGGCCTCTTCACATGTATGTTCCTTTTAGTGCTAGCCTTTGTCAGAGCATACACACTTGAGAGACTAAACAAAAAGGACTCATCTTCATCTGGTAACAGCCACTATAGAACGCACCCCGAAATTGCTTTTAGGCCATTTTCCAAATGCTCCTTGGTGCTTCCAACCAATTCTAAGCCTCTTTGTGGTTCTAAAGGTTGGAGACCATTGATGTAATGGAAATGGACCAGATAGTAAGGAAGTTGGAGTTCTTTCCCCTTCTGAATCAAATCTCTACTAATAGAAGGATGATGTCAACGATGACATCTGTATCTTTTTTTTTTTTTGCCAATTTGTACGTTTTATTCCCACAAGATTGACATCTGTATCCTTATCCAGAAAATGAGCGGCTTGGGCTCAAGGGTCTTAGAGCCAGTCCTTGCAAATCTGGTGTCCCATGTTCCCGAGCTTCTGTGCAGTTTATAAATGCAGAGGTGAGATTATTGAGGCAGACACTTGAAACATGAAAGTCATTGTTGATTGACTTGAAAGGCTTGCTGTTTCCTGCACCAGTTCAGCAGGCCAGAGCAAGGGAGTAGTACCCTGGCACTCTTCTTGCCCAAAAGGCAGTTGAGAGCTGCTACCCCTCCATTTTCTTATTGGATTATTCATGTGTTAAAAACACAATTTTCCCCAGTTTGGCAATATATGTGCAAACACGTTTATCAAAGTATAATAGGAAAACTACTGCAGTGGCTTAAAAGTCCAACAATAGGGAAATTATTAAGCAAATTATAAGATATCAGCTTGGTAGAATAGGAGGCAGCCATTGAAAATGATGGACAAGAAATTGTGTAGCAAGAGGGAGGAGTATTTGTAAAATATCAGAAGTTTTCAAGAGGAGAACACGGCATTGTAGATTTACCATGATTATAACTATAAATTATGGAAGTACAAAGTTTGAAAGGAAATGAGAGTAAATGAAAAGAATTCTATTTAGTGGGAAGATGTTAAAAACATTTTATTTTAAAATGTCCTTTACTGAGGTTATAACATTATTTTAACACATTTTTTTAAAAAACCAAATTATAAGTGGATGCTATCTTAAAAACATATTACAAACCTGGGATTCATTTGTAAGTCAGATGTCTGGCACACCAAAATATTATTCATAGTGGTTGTGGGGAGTCTCTAACAATTTCAAAATATCCTACTGGAGTTAACCAAATTATAACTCAAATACTATGAGTTTTCAGTTGAAAAAATAATATAAAACTACAGTGTTGGGCTCCTGGGTGGCTCAGTTGATTAAGCATTGTCTGCCTTTGGCTCAGATCGTGATCCCAGGGTCCTGGGATTGAACCCCACATTGGGCTCCCTGCTCAGTGCGGAGCCTGCTTCTCCCTCTCCCTCTCCTCCTGCCCCACTGCTTGTGCTCACTCGCTCTCTCTCAAATAAATGAATAAAATCTTAAAAAAATAAAATTACACTGTTGCAATAAAATAGAAAGGAGGCATTTTTAATTTGCTTGAATGCTGGTGGTACTTAAGAAAAAACAGGTTTAATTAAAGGATGATGAGAAAGGTAGGCAGGTACTTCCGTTGACATTCTGAAGGGGTCTTGGGACAATTTTGAGGACGTTAGCAGCTTAAGGCACTGGTTCTTTGTATAATTTCATATCATAATTTATAAATTTCTCTTTGATTCAAGGGCATCATTGTCATTACTCTCATGCATTTTAGATCTGATTAGGGTCTTTTCTTCTTTTTGACACACAAATGAGATGAGTATAGAGGGAGACAAAAAAAAAAAGAAAAGAAAAGAAAGATTCCTGAGATAAACTCAGAGTTGAGAAAGAAAGAAGCAACTAAAAGGTAGTTGAAGCAGAGGTAGTCAAAAATTCAAGAAAGAGACTGAAATGCAATTGCATACATAAAGACAAGACCAAGTTTATTTCTGGTGATCTAGCAGAGCAGAATAACTATCTTGACTGACCCTCTTGCCTTAAAAAACACACACACACGTATTAAACTAAAAATGTTAAATTAAATTTTCTAAACATTTAAAAGCATCAAGGAGCTGGAAAAAAAGTCGTTACCATCCCAAAATAAGAATGAAGGCTGGAACACAGAAAAGTAGTGGAGCATCCTTTGTAATTCTGAACTAAGGATATTTACTGCACTTGGAAAATCTCAATGGGAATTTTTATGGCCTCCTGAGGTATGAGTGACAGAAGATGAAGCTCAGAGCCATCCAAGATGGGGAGTCTAATACTGATTATATAATTACAATGCCTTGTGGAGTGAAAAGAACAGGATAGAACTAAAAAATATAGACAGTAACTGTCTCTTGATCATTCTGTATCAGAAGAAGAAAAATGTAATTAGTGTTAGGAGGTCTAGCAATTGTCCAGGAGAGTAAGAAAATGATCAAAGTATGTTTGGTAGGTTAAACCTGCACATAGCCACTTCAAAGATAACCATTAAAAGCATCAATTAGAGCCAATAACCTCTAAATAACTAGAAGAGAAAATGGAATGGTAAAATATATTAGGTGCATCTAAAATAATGAAGAGCATTTTCTCATATGCATGTTGGCCATGTCTATGTCTTCCTCTGTGAGGTTTCTGTTCATGTCTTTTGCCCATTTCATGATTGGATTGTTTGTTTCTTTGGTGTTGAGTTTAATAAGTTCTTTATAGATCTTGGAAACTAGCCCTTTATCTGATATGTCATTTGCAAATATCTTCTCCCATTCTGTAGGTTGTCTTTGAGTTTTGTTGACTGTATCCTTTGCTGTGCAAAAGCTTCTTATCTTGATGAAGTCCCAATAGTTCAGTTTTGCTTTTGTTTCTTTTGCCTTCGTGGATGTATCTTGCAAGAAGTTACTATGGCCGAGTTCAAAAAGGGTGTTGCCTGTGTTCTTCTCTAGGATTTTGATGGAATCTTGTCTCACATTTAGATCTTTCATCCATTTTGAGTTTATCTTTGTGTATGGTGAAAGAGAGTGGTCTAGTTTCATTCTTCTGCATGTGGATGTCCAATTTTCCCAGCACCATTTATTGAAGAGACTGTCTTTCTTCCAATGGATAGTCTTTCCTCCTTTATCGAATATTAGTTGCCCATAAAGTTCAGGGTCCACTTCTGGATTCTCTATTCTGTTCCACTGATCTATGTGTCTGTTTTTGTGCCAGTACCACACTGTCTTGATGACCACAGCTTTGTAGTACAACCTGAAATCTGGCATTGTGATGCCCCCAGATATGGTTTTCTTTTTTAAAATTCCCCTGGCTATTCGGGGTCTTTTCTGATTCCACACAAATCTTAAAATAATTTGTTCTAACTCTCTGAAGAAAGTCCATGGTATTTTGATAGGGATTGCATTAAACGTGTATATTGCCCTGGGTAACATTGACATTTTCACAATATTAATTCTGCCAATCCATGAGCATGGAATATTTTTCCATCTCTTTGTGTCTTCCTCAATTTCTTTCAGAAGTGTTCTATAGTTTTGAGGGTATAGATCCTTTACATCTTTGGTGAGGTTTATTCCTAGGTATCTTATGCTTTTGGGTGCAATTGTAAATGGGATTGACTCAACATGCATATGAGAAAATGCTCTGCATCACTTGCCATCAGGGAAATACAAATCAAAACTACAATGAGATACCACCTCACACCAGTGAGAATGGGGAAAATTAACAAGGCAGGAAACAACAAATGTTGGAGAGGATGCGGAGAAAAGGGAACCCTCTTACACTGTTGGTGGGAATGTGAACTGGTGCAGCCACTCTGGAAAACTGTGTGGAGGTTCCTCAAACAGTTAAAAATATACCTGCCCTACGACCCAGCAATTGCACTGTTGGGGATTTACCCCAAAGATACAAATGCAATGAAACGCCAGGACACCTGCACCCCGATGTTTCTAGCAGCAATGGCCACGATAGCCAAACTGTGGAAGGAGCCTCGGTGTCCAACGAAAGATGAATGGATAAAGAAGATGTGGTTTATGTATACAATGGAATATTACTCAGCTATTAGAAATGACAAATACCCACCATTTGCTTCAACGTGGATGGAACTGGAGGGTATTATGCTGAGTGAAGTAAGTCAGTCGGAGAAGGACATACATTATATGTTCTCATTCATTTGGGGAATATAAATAATAGTGAAAGGGAAAATAAGGGAAGGGAGAAGAAATGTGTGGGAAATATCAGAAAGGGAGACAGAACGTAAAGACTGCTAACTCTGGGAAACGAACTAGGGGTGGTAGAAGGGGAGGAGGGCGGGGGGTGGGAGTGAATGGGTGACGGGCACTGGGTGTTATTCTGTATGTTAGTAAATTGAACACCAATAAAAAATAAATTAAAAAAAAATAAATAAAATAAAATAATGAAGAAATAAAATAATGAAGAAAGAAACAGAACAGGTGTATAAAAGAAACAGAAGATCTGAGACCATTGCAAAGTACAAAACAATGTAGTAGATAGAAATCCAAAAAGATCGTTGATTATATCAAATGTAAGTGGGCTAAAAGCTCTAGCTAATAAGAAAGATGTTCAGGTTAGATTAGCGAAACGATCAACTAAATGTTGTTTATAAGAGCCACATCAGAAACATAGAGACAGAAAAGTTGAAAGTAAAATACGGAAAGATATGCCACAAACATGCTAAAACAAAGAAATATGGTGTAACTAGCTTAGTATCTGTTAAAATAGACTTTCAAGTACAAAGTATTTCTAAAGATAGAGGGGGCACTTTGTAATTATTAGCTTAATTCGCAAGAGTGATATAACAGTTGTAGATTTGTATCTCCTAATGTCTCAAAAATATAAATGGCCTATAAAAAGAAATAGAAAAATTCACAATAATGGAAGATTTTTAAACACATCTCTCTCAGTAATACATAGAAGAAGCAGACCAAAAAAAGGAATATAGAAGATTTAAATAACACACATAACAAATTGTCCCAAGAGACGGATAGAGATTGTAACACCCACAAAACTGCAAAATACACATTTTCCCCAAGCATATGTAGAACATTTATATAAAATTTTAACCTCAACAAATTTTAAATCTCCAAAACCACACAATTCACTCTATTTCATGGCAATGCAATAAAGCTAGAAATTAATAACCAACAGAGAATTGGAAAATACGTTTGTAAATGAAGAAACACATTAAGTGGGTGAAACAGTACATTATAATGAAAATAAGAAATTAATTTGAACTGAAGGATAATGAAAGCCACAATGAGAGACAGCCACATATGCATGAGATTGGCAAGAGGAGAGTCGTCTGACGATACCAAATGCTGGTGAGTCCTGTGGCAAGCGGTAGGAACTCTCCTATGCTATTCCTGTTGATGGAAATGTAAATCAGTACATCAGCATAAAAAGGAAGTGGTTACCTACTTGGACTGAGTCTGGATCCCAATGATTCCACTCCTGGGTATATGCACATGTGTCCCAGGATGTGAGCACAGGATTGTGCTTCACAATGTTGTTTGTAATAGCTCAGATCTGGAAATAGCCCAAATATTGTTAATAATAATAGTGGCAGTGATGCTGCTGATAATAATAATGTGGATGAAAAAATTGTGGAATATTTTTTAAATGGAATGCTGTGCGGCAAGGAAAGAGAATGAACTACCCGGACGTGTAGCAATGTGGATCAACTTTACAAGTAGAAAGAGGGAGCCATGCCATTCATAAATGCATACCGTATAATTCCATTTACATGAAGTTTTGTTTTTTTAAAGCGGGCACACTAAACTTCAGAGATGCATAACCAAGGGTACTTCTAGAAACATAAGCAAGGGAATAATTAGCACAAAGTCAGCATGGTGGCTCCCTCTGTGAGGAAGGAATGTGATTGAAGCAGAGGGAACTTCTGAAACATTGGCAGTATTCTGATGTTTGGTTATGAGATGCAAATCTACAACTGTCATTTCATTCTCACGAATTAAGATTATTGTCATTACAGAGTGATCCTCTCCATCTTCAGAAAACTTTGTGCCTCAAAGTCTATTTTAACATATATTAAGCTAGCTACACCATATTTCTTTGTTTTAGCAAATTCATGGCATATCTTTCCATATCTTACTTTCAACCTTTCTGTCTCCATTTTTCTAATGCGGCTCTTAATAAACAGCATTTAGTCGATCGTTTTACTAATCTAACCTGAACATCTTTCTTATTATCTAGAGCTTTTAGCCCACTTACATTTGATATAATTAATGATCTTTTTGGATTTCCTGTCTATTATATTGTTTTGCCCTTTCCAATGGTCTCAGCTCTTCCGTGTTTGTTTTTTTTTTTTAATACACCTGTTCTGTGTTTCTTTCTCCATTATTTTAAATGGACTTCATATATTTTGTCATTCCATTTTAACTTGGGTGCATAGGTGTTCTCTAGGATACTATTCTTTAAAATATGTTCATGCTGGGAATCCCTGGGTGGCTCAGCGGTTTGGCGCCTGCCTTTGGCCTAGAGCGCGATCCTGGATCCCGGGATTGAGTCCCGCATGGGGCTCCCAGCATGGAGCCTGCTTTTCCCTCTGCCTGTGTCTCTGCCTCTCTCTCTCTCTATGTCTATCATGAATGAAAAAAAAAAAGGTTTTCCTTAGCATTAAAAAAAATAAAATAAAATATGTTCTTGCTTCACATAAACTTCTACAAATGTGATATACTTCATAAAAACTAAATCTAAACTAATATATTAATTTTTAAAAGCATCAAGAAACGGTCACTTCTTTAGCTTCCTTTTTCACCCATCCATCAAGGGCTCCCTGAACAAATATTGAGTTCTGGCTATGTGTCAGCTGTTGTTCTAGAGAAAACAGTGGAGATACGGCAGTAAAGAAGACAAAATATCGTCTGAAACCTTTGTGTTGCAGATAGCAAAAAAAAAAAAAAAATCTAACTCAAACTGGCCACATAATTGAAACGTATAGAGGCAGATTTAGTCTTAAATAGGGCTTGATCTAGCAATTCAACAATGTCACCAAGGTTCTTCTGTCCCTCTTTTCTAGCCTCTGCAGTGTCAGTTTTATCTTCGGATGTCCCTCTCCTGGCCATTAATGGCTATAGCAGCCACAAGCCTCAGGTCTTCAGGCTCAAGGAAGAGCAAATGTCCTGAGGTTTACCATGGTTGGACAAATTGAAGCCTGGGTTATATTTCCATTTCTGAAACAATCAGAAGAACTTGGGGGAGGGGGAGCAAATTATGCATCTGGGCTTGGAGTAGGCAATGGGATCAACATCTTAAGGCCAGGCACATGGCTGAAAATGATATTTGCGGTGTTCCCCAAATCATGAATCAGAAGTCGTTGTCAGCAAAATGGAAGTTAGAAAGGCAACTGAAATCATTCTCAACGGTCCCTGGACCATGGAGCACATATTCTTGGCAGGGATGGGGAATCAGAATAAATAAGTAAACAAATAAACAGGATAAAAATAGTGGTGAGTGCTATGACAATAATATAATAAATGTGGTCTCCAAGAAAACAGAGATTTGTACCTATTTTGCTCATTGAGATCTCTCACCCGCCTAGTCCAGCACCTCGCATACATGCGCCCAAAGCAAAAATTGGTTGACTTGAATCAAACTGAATAACAAGCAGGGCAAAATGATCATCATTGCTCTGTATCACAGCCTCGCTGCTCCCAGCGATCTGCTCTCTTTGGGTCCCCTGTCAGCCACATGCTTTTGTCTCTGCTGCTCTTCCTACCTGGGACCTACCTACCCTCTTTCCTCTCTGTATCCAGGTCCTAAACATCTTTCCAATTCTGTCTTCTTCAGGAGTCCTCCATGACATATCTGTTGCTCTTCAACTTCCTCCTGACCATCCCCGGCACCAGCATGGCAACCCCCTCCCCAAGTTCTTCTGATTGTTTCAGAAATGGAAATATAACCCAGGCTTCAACTTGTCCAACCATGGTAAACCTCAGGACATTTGCTCTTCCGTGAGTCTGAAGACCTGAGGCTTGTGGCTGCTATAGCCATTAATGGCCAGGAGAGGGACATTCGAAGATAAAACTGACACTGCAGAGGCTAGAAAAGAGGGACAGAAGGAACCTTGGTGACATTGTTGAATTGCTAGATCAAGCCCTATTTAAGACTAAATCTGCCTCTATACATTTCAATTTTGTGGCCAGTTTGAGTTAGATTTTTTTTTGCCATCTGCAACACAAAGGTTTCAGACAGTTTATTTTTTTTTAAGATTTTATTTATTTATTCATGAGAGACACAGAAAGGCAGAGACATAGGCAGAGGGAGAAGCAGGCTCCGTATAGGGAGCCTGATGCAGGACTCGATTCCAGGACCCCGGGATCACAACCTGAACCAAAGGCAGACACTCAACCACTGAGCCACCCAGGCATCCTAAGCAATGTGCAGTTTAACCCAGGTTTTATTGCTCTTGGTAATATGCCAAATGTTTTTTCATAACATTGACTAAAACAATTTTATCTTTACATCTTTTTAAGTCCCAGAGAATGATTTGCCTGTAGATAGGCATTGCGCTTTTTTTCACCCCTCACTTAGCCATTTACTAGTTATATATGAACTTGGGTAAATGGTTCACTGCCCTGAGAGTCAGATTCCTGATCTGTAACATGAGGGTAGTACCTCCCTCATGAGGCTGCTCTGAGTACTGAGATTCTGAATGCCACTACCATGTGGGAGGTACTTGACAAACAGGAGTGATGATGATGGTAATGATGATGACGATGATGATGAAAGCTGCTGGCTTGACCCCTCTTGCTTGTTTATCGCTGGTGTGGGTACCCAGTGCAAGCCCACTTTGAGTTTGGTGTCAGGAGGGAACTTGCTGAAGCCTGACCAGCTAGGTCAGCATGGTGCTGAGGTCAGGAAGCCTGGGAAGGGAACAGCAGAGGCAGAGCAGCCAGTGCCCTGACACAGCCATCCATTACAGCCACCATGCTCAGACTGAGCTAAACGAGCACCCAGCATCAGTGTGGGGTGAGCGGCTGAGGAGGTACTCAGTAGTTTCCTAAATTGACTCAAATGATGGTATGTGTGTGCCTGGGTGCTGGCAGAGCTGCTGCCACGGGGGATTGGTAGAGGCACTGCTATTATGCTAATTCTTGCGCATCCCAAGGGTCAGAAAAGAACAGATACTTCATCTGCCACAGGAGGAATGGCAAAGATTAAGACAGTCACGATGCCATGAAGTGGTATTAACGAAACAAATGAAGACTCTGTCTCTGGGTAAAATCACTATGGTCTTTTTGTGTGTGTGTGTGTGTGGGGGAAGCCCTGCCTAAATAATTTCTGTTTACTTTTTGTGCTTGTAGCCTATTACTGCTCAATTAGATCATTCATGAGCACGGTGTCCCCAAATGTAAAGAGTGAAATGGACAGGCTTTGCTCTAATCCCAGCTTCTCCACCAGCTGGCTTGGCGGGTTTAGAGTACACCTGCTGCCTTCTCAGCTATGAACTTTTCCAAGCCTTCAGCCAAGTCCATCCCATCCAGCTCTGCTTCCTACCCTAGACGAGGTCTGGGGCTAGGGAAAGTCACTACCGAGCAATCGAGCGATTGGATTGAATGAATTCATGCCTGATGTCCTGCCGTGTACATGACCCTAGCTGGAAAAGCTTTCTCGGCCACGCTCCAGGGGTGCTCATTCTAGTAAGTTAAGAGCATAGATTGTGAAATGAGACTGATCTGATTTTAAGTTTTCCCATTTATGACATATGTGGCTTTCAGCAAACACTTAACTTCCGTGGTGGAAAAAAAATTGGACCTACATTATAGAGCAGTTATGAGAACCAAGTAAGATAACTTATGCATGGTGTTTGGCACAGCACTTGGCACAAAGTAAGCATCGATAAATGTCAGCTTTTATTACAATTATTGACAGAGGCAGTGATGATATGGAAAGCAATGGCTTTGACCAAAGAGTTGGATGGACTGATGTTATCATCTGGATAGGTCTGTGGCTGCTCCATTAGGCTTGCCCTTTGAGGAGAATTGGCTAGTTAGCTTCATAGACCACAAGGGTGCCAGGACACCAGCAATTTAAAAGACAATTTTACTTCAAAGCCTTATTTATCAGTATCAGAGACATAGATTTGGTTCCTGGCAGCCCCAGGAGTTTAGCTGGACCAAATGACTCCAAACAGGTATAGGTGGATCAGCACCCAAGGTAGTTCAGGATCGGCACGGGTCTGCATCCTGGTCGGATGGCCCCGTGGTAACTTTTCAGGGACATTACTCACATGTAGAGCAGGCCTCTTACCCCAGCCCTCGTTCGCTCCCCTGTTAATCAGTTTGTTAGGCCCTACAAAAAACAGATACCAGGGTGGGATGCAATGTGCCAGGATTTCATTAGAGAAAACACTCAGAAAGAAAATGGGCAGAGTGGAGGCCAGGGAGCCAAAGAGGCAGGGAGCAGCCTCAGGTGGTGATGTGAGCCTGACCCCACCAAGGGAAGGAGAGAGGGCAAACTGGACAAAGGATCTCAGAGCACAGCAACCAGAGCCCTTGATCAGTTATGTTCTCTGTAGTTGGAGGTCTACGATGCACATTATCATGGCTGCCACAATCAATGACAAGAAAAATATCTCAAAGCAAAATGATCAAATTTGCAGATGACACAGATGCAATGCTCAGATTCCTGTCTTCCAAGGTTTTGAATGCATCGTTTTTCAAAGTGAGCATCTTGACAAGCTCCCCACAGGAATGCACTCGTTTCTTGGGGTGCCTCTCTCTATTCTTCCTCATCACGGCGATTTGTGGCTGTATGATCAGAATTACGTTCTGACAGGTACAAGAAACTGTATTGTGGAGGGATATGTGCTAACAATGAAAAGATAGTCAAGGTGTATTTTTCATCTAAGAAAAACAGGTCACAAAACCTGTATTTATGGCAGGATTTCCATTTTGTTCAAAGAATATAACTGCATCAGAATAAATGTAGAAAGAGACAAACATAAAAATATTAACAGTGATTATACAGTTGGTTTTTAAACTTCTTTTTGTGTCTCTGTGCTATTTTTCCGCAGCGAACATGTCTTACTTCTGGGGCATCCCCAATGCTTTGGAATTATCTTCCAAAGGCTGGGGCACACCTCTGACTGGATTGGCCTCCTTATAAAGGATGAAATGACAAAGTGGTTTATCTCAAGACCTGTCACCATTTTCAACTACCTTCTTGGCTTTATGATGCTCTACCTGCTGGGATCATTGAGGACTGCTAACACTCTGCCTAGATCCCAATGCCTTCCTAGTGTTCAAGTCTCTTACCTGACTTAACTCGAAGCTACTGTGGGATTATTCCCCATTGGAATTATTGGCAGTAATAATGTTATTTTTTTTAAATTTTTATTTATTTATGATAGTCACAGAGAGAGAGAGAGAGAGAGAGAGAGGCAGAGACACAGGCAGAGGGAGAAGCAGGCTCCATGCACCGGGAGCCCGACGTGGGATTCGATCCCGGGTCTCCAGGATCGAGCCCTGGGCCAAAGGCAGGCGCTAAACCGCTGCGCCACCCAGGGATCCCGGCAGTAATAATGTTATTAATAAGTTTGCCCCACTTCCTCTGTTTCCTAAAAACAGTGACTAACATGTATTGAATGCTTACTATGTGCTGGGTACTATAATAAATATTTTATTATATTTATTTATTTTTTTAGAAAGGATCAAATTATTTTATTCTATTTTTTAAGAATTTTATTTTCTTTTTTTCATATATATATTTTTTATTGGTGTTCAATTTGCCAACATATAGAATAACACCCAGTGCTCATCCCATCAAGTGCCCCCCTCAGTGCCCATCACCCAGTCACCTCCACCCCCCACCCACCTCCCTTTCTACCACCCCTTGTTCGTTTCCCATAGTTAGGAGTCTTTCATGTTCTGTCTCCCTTTCTGGTATTTCCCACTCATTTTTTTCTCCTTTCCCCTTTATTTCCTTTCACTATTTTTTATATTCCCCAAATGAATGAGACCATATAATGTTTGTCCTTCTCCGATTGATTTATTTCACTCAGCATAATACCCTCCAGTCTATCCACGTCGAAGCAAATGGTGGGTTTTTGTCGTTTCTAATAATAAATATTTTAAATGTATTGACTGAATCCATTTTCTCAATGACTCTATGAGGTTGGTACTATTATTATATATATTTTGCAGAGGGAGGGGGAATGAGGCAACAGAGGTGAGTCAGGTGGGCCAACTCATGTGGTCACTGAGGATATTTGCCCACCTTTGCTGATATTTCTTGATCCTGCCTCCAAGTGGCTAATCCCAATCAACTGCCACCAGCCCACATGCAAGTGTGAAAGATGTACATATACAACTTGTCTTCAGGCAGGACACCACCTAAAGTATCCAGCTGTGACTTGAGACAACTTATTAATTCTTCTTAGCCTCAGTTTCCCCATCTGTAAAGAGAACTAATACACCTTTGGGGAGTTCTTAAGGTATGGGAGACACCTAATGCCAGGTTCCCAAGAGAGGAAGAACACTCATGGAGTGAAAGGTAAAGAAGTAGTAAGAATATTCATGTTCAGTTCATGGAAAAGAGGGGACTCCAATATGAGCACTTAGAAACATTCTTTTTTTGAACATGAAAAAAGAGAAAGATTGTGTTCAGAATGAGTTTTCAGAGCAGTAGCCTCCAGAGTTCAGGCCTTTGAAAATTTAGTGGAGGAACCCTATGATTAAGAACTTGACAGGAAATGTAGTGTCAATCTGGTCAGCCCAGAGTGCGATGGAGGTGCAAAGGAGCTTCTATGAATGAGGAGACTAGGAGAAAGGGTCTAGGAACACACTGTAGAAGAGGTGATGTTTACACTGACCAAGAAAGGGGATTAGGGCACACCATGTGGAGGGAACTGCATGCACAATGGCCCAGATGCAAAAATGACATCACTATCATTGTCATCGACGTCACACCTATCTTTTAAGTATCTGCTGGGTTGAAGACACTGTAGTATGTACCTTCTATGTGTTATTTCAGAACTCCACACAATCCTGTACAGTAGACATTATTATGTGCATATTCAAGATGAGCAAACTGAGCCTTTAGAGGTTTAACAGAGTCATGCAAGTGGTCAAACTGGAACCAGAGATGAGATCCTGGGCATGCTGACTCCAAAGCCCAGCCTTGTAACAGTGGTCATATGGTTGTTGTTTTTTTAAACTTTTTTCTGTGTCTCTATGCTTAGAGTGTTAAGAGTGGGTGACAAGATTGGTTCTGTGTTATAGAAAGATCTCTTTGGCAGAAGTGGGGGCATTGAATTAGAAGATTGAGACTGGATGTTGGGGTGCCAATTGGGAAGCTATCATAGCAGCTCAGTGATGAAGCCTGAGAAAAGGGGCCATGAGTCATTGACATACCTGCTGATCTGGTGAATGGATTTCATAGAAAAGTTTCAGAAGTCTGAGTCACTTGCCTCCAGAATCTTCACACAGTCTCTCCCTGCTTCCGTTTTCCTTCCTTCTACGTCCTTGCCTCTATTCCTCGGGATGGTTCCAGATTCCCAAAGCAGGAAGCTGTCTAGGAAGCAGATCATAAAAGAATAGAAAGCTATTACTCATTCATGTTTGGAAGCATGCCACCACAGTGCTGTGGCAGTAAGGAAAAAGTCTGTTTAGAAGATGATGGGGATAGGACAGCAGTGGCTGCAAGCAGCCATTCTGCCAGTGCCACCAATGAGGCCGTGTGGCCTTTCTAGCCAGAGGATGGGGAATGCTTCTCAGCCTCACCTGGATATCTGACTCAGGTTCTTGCCCAGTAACGAGGAAGCCTTTGGTAACACAGTGATCCACTTTACTTTAATAGGAAGGATGTACGTTTTGCTTGGTTACCTGCCAGCACTTTGATTCCACATTAGCTACTTGAATGCACCAAAGGGCACAGATACGATGAGAAGGGAAAGCTCACTCACATGGATGTTAATAACAACTTTGGTCATTTCCTTTTTTTCCGGATCTGGAGTTTCTCACTCGCATGCGAAGAGCACCGTGTGGGCATGACTGCTTGGGTTCAAACACCACAGCAGCCCTTATTAATTGTGTGACCCCGGGCTAGTTATCCAATCTCCTGTGTCTGAGTTTCTCCATCTGTAAAATGGGGAGAGTGATCACAGGGTTGTGATAGAGATGAAACAATTGAATATCTGTAAAGGACTTAGGACAGTGCTTGGTTATTTTTATTTAGTTGCTGAGGCACATGGACCAGATGTTCTCAAGTGTTTCTAAAGTCCTCTTTCCCTCTAACCTGAGCCTCTCCCTGACCATGGCTAGATCCTTGTGATAGGCCACTCACCCTCTTAATGTAATTAAAGTGAGAAGGCCTCCTCCCTTTCAGCCCATCCCCACCCTGTCCATCTGTTAAAGTTCGTTCTACTCAACTCCTCTGCAGAACTTCTTCTACATACCCCAAACTTAAAATTTTCTTATAATTATTAATAATTATTTATGGTATACATTCTAACATATCTGTAATTTTGTTGTGAATACAATTCTTGCCTTCTCTCAATCTTCCACTGTTAGATCTCTGAGGGCAGAATGGTTTTCTATTTCTTAGTGCCCACAGTAAGCCCATGAAAATAACCAAATGACTGCCTGATATCAGAAGAGTAAAGCTGCTCTCAGAACCATTTCTGAATACAGTTAGCCCTTTGTGTTGGTCGAGGCAGTGGCAGTCTACATGGAGAAAACGGTCATGACCAAGAAGACTTTTTGTCCAAAATATTTCCCTCACCAGGGCCAGGTACTCCACCATCAATAATCTGTGTCTGTGTCTTAGGCTTTTCCCTTTCCATAATCGTTCTTTTTTAAAATTTTTATTTATTTATGATAGTCAGAGAGAGAGAGAGAGAGAGAGAGAGGCAGAGACATAGGCAGAGGGAGAAGCAGGCTCCATGCACCGGGAGCCCGACGTGGGAATCAATCCCGGGTCTCCAGGATCGGGCCCTGGGCCAAAGGCAGGTGCTAAACCACTGCGCCACCCAGAGATCCCCTCCATAATCGTTCTAAACATGTAAATAAATACTCATGGGGTCCTTATAAGATGAAAATGGTGGCAGGATTCAGGATGGGAATACATGGAATGGTAGTGGAAAAAAACATATAACTGGGAAGTCAGGTGCCCTGTTTCAATTACCGGCTCTCCTTATAACTCCAATGGAGAACTTTCATGAACCACAGCCTCTCTGTGTTTCTGTCTATACAAAGACATATTGTAACCTATAGTTCTCAATATCCCTTTGGGCTTTAATCTTCTATAATTTTATAGAATCAAATAGTGAAAATTCAGGCACATAGTTGACCTTCGGGTAACTATGGAAATATTTCTTGCTTGAAACTCATTTATCATGCCCTGAGACTGTTGATTGGCAAAACTAGCTCAGAAATCCATCGTGACAACATTTGATCCAGTAATTTCATTTTTGCGAAATCATGTGAAGTATAGCAGAACTTTATGAACAAAGACTTTAAATGCAGTGATATTTATAATAATAAAAACAGAAACAGCCTAAATGCTGTATCATATGGAAAAGACTAAGTAAACTGTATATTCCATTCATTTGAGTTGATTGATTAATTGAATTACTTAAAAAGAATATAGCAGGGACAGTGTTTATGCTAGAATGATAAAAGTTTTTAAGTATTTAAAAAGTGCATGTAGAATATTCTCACAACCATGTAAAATAAACAAATCATTAAAAATTATGACCAAAAGAAAGGGGAATATATAACAAAATGATAGGATTCAGGTGTGAACTTTTCCCCTGATTTTCTAATATGAGCATATAGGTTTTTAAATAATAGAAATGGTGTCATCAAATGATGACACCATTTATTTAAACTACTCTAACAGAATTTCATATGCCATAAATTGTAATATGGATGCTGATTTCATGGACAATAAAGTGTCACAAAAGTTATCTCAGGTCCTTAAACTACCCAACTATCGTCCTACTAAAGAGTACCCAACTCTGTGACTCTTTACCTGGATGACTTCAGGCAAGTCACTTAACTTCTCTGAACTTCCATTTACCCCAACTATTAAAAAAAGGAACAAGGACGCCTGGGTGGCTCGGCGATTGAGTGTCTGCCTTGGGCTCAAGGCATGATCCTGGGATCTGGGATCAAGTTCCACACGGGGCTCCTTGCAGAAGGCCTGCTTCTCCCTCTGTCTATGCCTTTGCCTCTCTCTCTCTCTCTCTCTCTCTCTCATTAATAAATAAATGAATAAAATCTTAAAAAAATAAATAAAGGGACTAATTGCATAAAACAGCTTAGTGCAAATCCTGGTTTACAGTAAGCACTCAAAAGTTAGATATTATTGACTGTGACAGTATTATTATATTTTTCCCTCTAATTATGATGGAGAGCAAAAATGAGTAGAGAAAACTTCCAGCAAGAGGTATTTATGGGGGTTTTGTGGGCTTGGGTTTTTTTTTGTGTGTATGTTTTTGTTTGTTTTGTCTGCCAAAATATGAAGATGAGTTGAAGGTATGCATGTGACCACAAAATTACTTCTCTAATTTTTACAGGTTATTTGCATTAATGAAAATGGAATCAATACAAAGAAGGGGAAATCTAAACAGCAAAGGCCAGAGAACAGGCTCCTATTATATCTTTATGTTAAAAAACTTATTGCACTTGTAGAGAAAAAGCATGGGATTTATGTAACTGAGGATTAGTCATTTAAACTCTGAATGCCAAGTCCCATTGTAGGATTAGAAGGGAACTTCACAGGCATTATCCCCCTCCTCAGCACTATTTCCAGGAGCTAACAATTGCAGTCCTTGGCATAAGTGGATTGTAACAAAACTACCTGCGTGAACGTTTAGGAAGTAGATTTATTTCTTAATACCTTTCTTCTGCCCACAAAAGATTTGAAACAGCTACATTTAAAGATAAAATGGGGAGACCCAAAGCAAGGAACAATAAGATCCTGCTAGCACCATATGTATTGGAAAATATTATATATTGTATGAAAGGAAGAGGAAATAGCGTGGTTCTTTGATCGTGTGGGAAGGTAGTTGAAAACATGACACCGAAGTAAAAGGGAAACTTTAATGTGCATGCATGCGTGCGTGCATATGCACACACGCACATGCACTTACAAGCACAGCAGGCAACATGGACTCTAGATCTCTAAGTGCATAGAACTGATTCTGAGTAATCTTAATTGATACTAAACATTAAAACAGTCTCTTAGGACATTCATCCTAAGGTGTTTAAAGAGAGGCACCTGGGTGGCTCAGTTGGTTAAGTATCTCAGGTCACTATCCCAGGGTTCTGGAATCACTCCCTGCTCAGCGGGGAGTCTGCTTCTCCATCTGCCCCTCCCCCTGCTCCTTTGTCTGCTCTCTCTCTCTCTCAAATAAATAAATAAAACCTTAAAAATAATAAAATGTTTAAGGAATCATCTTGATTCCTTGAAGAGCTACTGTGCCACACTGGGAAAACTGTGGAAGCCAGAGTTCCTGAAGGTCAACAAAAGGATAAGCCACCACATACCTTTTATGAAATGGGACAGGATCAACACAGACATGAAAGGTAAAATAGAGCTAATTTTCCTCACCAGACAACATTAAAAAAAATAGTTCAATAATAAAAAGAAAGGTAAGAACAGCACAGGATGATGAGTAACAGTCAACACTACATTATGAAGAAGAAAATCCTGCTGACCCAATGCAATTTTTGTTGGTAACAGATGACAAGCCTAATGGATTTGGGGTAGTGAACAACATAATATGTATTGACCTTAGAGAGGCTTTTGATTCTGCTCCCAGCCATGACCTGCTCATTAACTAGCTTGAAAACTATGGTTCAGATCGTATACAATTGGCACTGGAGGAAGATATCGACAGACTAGTTTTGATAGTTCAATAAAAACAATACTTCAGTGGGTAGAAGACAAAATATGTCTATTAATGATGAGAAAACACAGTAATGAAGATTTTTTAACCCAGAGATAAGAAGTTACAGGATAGATGGTAGGTGGGAGGCTACTTTTCATCTCCACCTACAATAGCAAAAGAAAACGGATCTAGAAAAGTATATGAAAGATGGGCAGAGAAAGACAAAACACTAGCTCTTTGACAAATGCTATGTTTGAGGATAAGACAAAAAGGAGGTCATAGAGAGTTAAGGTGGGAGTGCAAATAAATGAGGAGGGTCTCAGAGAAGGAGTTATTTATAGATATACAGAACAGGGAAGCTAGTGGAAAAGGCTAAAAAGTCATTTACAAATATAACTGCAGGTCAGAATCTGATGGTGATGTGTGACTAGCAATCTATATGCCTGTTGAAAAAAGTACACCAGGCCACAAATAGCTCAATATGCCTTAGGAGTGTATTTAAGGCAACCACTCAGCAAAAAAGGTGAAATAATCGGCTCAAATGGGTATCATCCATCACGGCAATTTTTTCCTCTGAGGGTAAATAGTTAAGGAGTTGAATGTAGATAGAGCCTTGATGGATGCAAGAGCATATAGGATACTCTGAAATCAAGAACATTAAACAAAATGCAGTATAAGAAGGAAAGTGTTTTTAACAAACCAAAACCACGATAGAAGGCCCCAGGTGGTCATAAGGGAAGTGGGAGGCAATTCTCTGGGTCCAGGAATGGATTACATCATTATCAGTCACTGGGAAGAAGGGAGAGGAGGGAGAGTGAGAGGTATAGTTGGCTGCAGTAAGAACTCCTCAAAGCCCTCAAAAGCAAATTGGAATGCTTTTGACAAAAAAAAAAAAAAAAAAAAAAGAAAGAAAAAAAGAAAAAAAAAAAAAAAAAAAAAGAAAGAAAAAGAAAAAAAAAATCCTTTTACAAAATTCCCAATCTAACCAGATCACGAAACTCTAATGACAAGTAGTAAAAAGTGCATGATTGTGTATAAGTGTGATTTGGAAAGCCCTAAAATAAAAAAGGATACAAAAGGTAAAGTGGAAAACATTCTGCAATTAGTTAAGGCAACAAAGGAAGCCGAAGGAAAGAAAGCCCCCAACCTGTCACATCATCCATTTGAGAGCTACTGCCACATGACAGCCAGCAAAAACTTGATGAAAGCAAATTCTGTGGGCCTGCAAAGAACAAAATTAAGGGGTATTAAGAGCACGCAGCTGTTAATCCCCATCTCATGTAGGCCTTAGCTTTTTGATTTGTTATTGAGGATTATTTGGGCACCTGTGAAGCTTTGAGAGGAGAAATTACAACTTTTCTAATCCGAGTAATATCTTTTAAAATAAATGTATTTTTAAATTTCATAATACGTTAATACTTGCTCATTATTAAAAATACAGAGAGGAGCATAGAAAGCAAAATCTGGTAGTGTTCCTTCACATTGCCAATTCAAATCCCCTCCACCGAGCTAGAGCTAATTAGCATGTCAGGTTGGAGTATGTCCTTCCAGATCTATTCCTGTATATTTGTGCACCTGTGCACACATGTGTGTGCGTTACACACGTGCACGCACACACTCCTTAAATATATAATGATTTGCTCATAGCAGAACATGTAGTTTTGCCTCATTCTTGGTAGTTGGAATGTAGTTTCTCATACCCCATGGTGTTGACATGTCAGCTTAACCACTGGCTGAATTGATAATTAGATTGTTTTCCATCTTTTCTAGCAAAAACAGTATTGTGACAGTGTCTTTATATTGAGCACTTTTGGAGTATTTCTATAGTAGAGAAGGCATAAAAGCATAATTTCTTGGGATACACTTTAGAAGTTTTGATAGAAGCTGCTAATCGCCATCCAGAATCGCCATCACAATTTCCTCTCTAGAGTATTCGAGAGTGGGTTTTCCCTACACCACCAGCGACCCTGAATACTATCTCCTCCACCTCCTATCTGAGAAGCCAAAATAAAAGTTATTTTTTGGTTTGGATTTGCATCTCCCCATTACCAGTACCTCCGGACTGTTGTCCATTACCCAGTGAGATTGAGCACCTTTTCTTATGTTAATTAGCCATTTATATTTCTTCTGTAAATTGCTTGTTCAAAGACTTTTTTTAAGAATAAATTAATTTTTTTATTGGTGTTCAATTTGCCAACATACAGAATAACACCCAGTGCTCATCCCGTCAAGTGCCCCCCTCAGTGCCCGTCACCCATTCACCCACACCCTCTGCCCTCCTCCCCTTCCACCACCCCTAGTTCCTTTCCCAGAGTTAGGAGTCTTCATATTCTGTCTCCCTTTCTGATATTTCAAAGACTTTTATTCAATTAGCTATTGGTTTATCTTTCCCTTATTAGTTTATGTGAGTTCTTTTTATTTTTATTTAAGATTTTATTTATTTATTTGACAGAGAAAGAGTCAGAGAGCACAAGAGGGGGGAACAGCAAAAGGAGAGGGAGAAGCAGACTCCCTGCTGAGCAAGGAGCCTGTGGTAATGTGGGGCTTATTCCCAGGATCCCGGGATCATGACCTGAGTGGAAGGCAGACACTTAATCAACTGAGCCACTCAGGTGCCCGTGTATGAATTCTTTGTACATTATGGGTATTAACCCTTGTCTTATAAGAGTATAATTGTTTTGTTCTAAACTGACGCCCAGGAATCCCTGGGTGGCGCAGCGGTTTGGCGCCTGCCTTTGGCCCAGGGCGCGATCCTGGAGACCCGGGATCGAATCCCACGTCGGGCTCCCGGTGCATGGAGCCTGCTTCTCCCTCTGCCTGTGTCTCTGCCTCTCTCTCTCTCTCTCTCTGTGACTATCATAAATAAATAAAAATTTAAATAAAAAATAAAATAAACTGACGCCCTTTATCTTTTGTAACTGCTTAAAACGAACATTATCTAGGGTTTTTATTTTTTTATTTTTTTTTTAAGATTTTATTTATTTATTCATGATAGTCACACACAGAGAGAGAGAGAGGCAGAGACACAGGCAGAGGGAGAAGCAGGCTCCACGCAGGGAGCCCGATGCGGGACTTGATCCCGGGTCTCCAGGATCGCGCCCCGGGCCAAAGGCAGGCGCCAAACCGCTGCGCCACCCAGGGATCCCTATCTAGGGTTTTTAAATAAAGATTACCAATAATTTAAAAATTATATCATTAAGTTTTAGTTTTTTTTTAAGATTTATTTATTTATTTTGAGAGAGAGAGAGAGCACTGGGGGAGTGTACTGGGGGAGGGGCTGAGGGAGAGGGAGAATCCCTGAGCAGACTCCCTGACAAGTGCGGAGCCTGACACACGGGGTTCATCCCACGACCCTGAGATAGTGACCTGAGTCAAAATCAAGAGTTGGATGCTCAACTGACTGAGCCACCCAGGCGCCCCTAAGTTTTATTTTTTAATTCAATAAAATCTACCCCATTTTGCAATTTCTGTTGTATACATGTAGTTAATCTTTCTGACTGTGTAAATTAAAGCCCAGTCAGGCTTTACCTGTTGGTTTGTGCATTCTTTTCTAAAACACTTAAAGATAGTTTTTAATCACTTAGAAATCCTATCTTTTATGAAATTTTAGCCAGGCCCTCCAGGTCACATGTCTGTTCTTAGGAATCAAGCCCTTAACTAGGTACTAGGAATCCTTCTACCTTCCTTAAACCTCAAACAGATGAGACAGCAAAACTTACTTGAATTGAGACTCTTAAACCAACTCAGACTGCTATTATTTTTCTACCTTGTATAGGACATAAGTGGCATACACTAAATGAATCTCATAATTCAGACCTCAAGAGAAAAGTCCATGGTTAGAGGAATAAAAACTCTTATGTTCCATTCTACCCCAGCAAGTCCAAGGGTAACAGAATCTGTTCTATGAAAAGCCAATTTATGCCACCGTTTATTAGCTTGCTGTAGAACTGACAAAGCAAAGAACCCCTGATTAGCTGACAGATTTACAGATTGCATACCGGGTACCCATCACCAGGATTTCAGAGCCAAGGATGGCTGTAGATAGGTTTTCTTCATTCTCAAACACGGAGGATAATATTTGGGAAAATATTCAAATTCCCGGCTCCCCTCCACATTTACTCTTTTCCCAATGCTTAGACCCCAAGTGAAAAAACAAGAAAGCTGAATATCTGTAGAGCCTCAAGTCTCCTCCCTGCTCCGCAGCCCCCCCACTCCCACCGCAGGCTACACCATGTGCACAGTCACTATACCATCTTGTGGCCATGCTTGTAAATTGCACATTCCCTACCGGTAGGCAACTTGCCAAGATCCTCTCTGCTGTCTTGCAAAGGGTCCATCACCATCCTGTCTTCTCATTTTCTTCTTTCCAGCCAACAAATTGGGAAGGAAAGGTTATGCAAGCATGGCTTACCCTCTGTGTTTCCCGCTCTCTGTTTGTCTGAGTGTGTGCTCATGTGTATGTGTATGTGTGCTTGCACACATGTCCTGCAAGGACCACCTCAATGTTGCAACTAGCTCTAAAGATTCTATCAGAAATCCTGAAAGTCAGATAAAGAGATTTCCAGATGAAAATTTCCCCGAAGGTACTGTTTCCTTCAATTGCCAATATCACCTATTCTACTACTCTAAATAACAAGTCCATGTTTGATTTTTGAAAAATTTCCCCGTAATACTAAGTCCCTGAAGAACTATTAAAAGGTACAGGTAGCCAGATACATTTTGCTTCATCAGCAAAAACAACCCAAAGAAGCGCCCTCATTAAAAACAAAGCAAGAAATAAATTAAAATCAGCTTAAACACTGCAGAGGGAAATGACTTTGTCAGGTGAGTAAAATGACATCTGTCTGAGGGAAGGGACAATGTGACATATTTAAAGGAGTACCAATGTTTGGATCAAACTACACAGGGTTTGAGCCAGTCAAACGGGTAACTCTGACATGCACCAGCACTCTTGATGGAGACAGGCTAAGGTTTTCTGCTGTAAGGGAGTGAGGAGAATTTGATAGTGTATAGGATCTGAACACTGAGGGCTAGGTCCATGCTCCCGTGTTGGCTTCATAAGGAGTCCACTTGCTTACATTTCCAGGTATTCTCTTTCTCACATGTTTCAGTTAGAATGGCCCATAAGAGAGATTCTTGTAGGAGATCCAGAGGGCATAGGGAAGCAGGCATCACGGTGCAGCTCACCTGTCTTGTCGTTTATCTGCTGGTTCCCCTCATTGGTAGCAGGGTGTGGCTGGGTCTGCCATGGCTCCACTTTCCCTGTATCCTTCTTCAGCTTCTTGAAACTTCTGGACCCGGTATGTGTGTGTTTAGCTCTGTGACAAAGCGTCTTGGCTTCTGCAGGACACTCATGGCATCAAGGTCAAGGCAACAGGTACTGACAGGGATTTCAGTTCATCTTCACGCGTTCTACCATGTTCTTGTCCTCCCCCACTTCACATACATCTTCCCTTTTTGACAATTTGCCCTGTGGAGCTCAAGTTTTGGTATCAGGCACAAAGACAACTATGTTCCAGATACAGCTTAGCCAGCTCCCACCATTGTGTGATAACAGATCCCTGAAATGAATCTCTTTACAGATAGATATACATGCTTATGTATTTGCTTCTCTGATTGAATCTGTGACTGCTACAGGCACATATTGATGGGCCGCACACAAAGAAAACTACGACACCATGAACTTTAATAAGGTTTTTCCAAGAATATAATTCAACAAAGAAAACCCTAATACATTTCCTCAACAGGAAAAGTTTAATCCAAACACACAGGTCTTGAGTGTCCATTATAAGCAAGTCTAGAACAGAAGACAGAGAATGTCTAAAACACCTGCTTTCCCCGAAAGAATATATTTTATAGTTCAGTAAGGGAGATAAAGAGGGCATGCAAAAAATAAAATTCAAGGCAATATGTTGATAAGCTTTGCAAGAGAGGTTCAAAGTTTTATCAGAGTATTTTCCCCACCAAGGATCCAATATCTGTGTATAAAAATGACCACAAGCATCCTAGTTTATCACCTCCACATATACATCTGCAGCTCTCAAATTTACCAAAGTACGTATAAGTCAGATAAAACAACATCCGAACCAGTCACAAAAGGCTATTTATTGCTGGACTAGTGTTCCTAGAGAACGGTTGCCAGGTTGGGAGGCTGCCCAAGGCTGGGGGCAAGGGTCCTGTGTCTCATACAGTGGGGCCTGGTAAATGGGCTGAGTCAGGGCCCTCCCAGCTGTAAGCGTGTGCTCTTATCCCAAGGGCTACCATCTCAAGGACTGATGTGAGACTCCTAGTAGTCCAGGGCTACCTGTAGAAAAAAATCCAATATAGAGAACATGGGGTGATTCTTTCCATGACAAGTGGCCCTGTGTGACAAAAGCCTTTGCAGCAGAAATTCATTTACATATTCATCAGTCACTAATTCATTTTTTTGACAAATTTATTTTTTTAATTTTATATTTTATTTATTTATTCATGAGAGACACACAGAGAGAGGCAGAGCCATAGGCAGAGTGAGAAGCAGGCTCCCTGTAGGAAGCCTGATGCAGGACTCAATCCCAGGACTCTGGGATCATGCCCTGAACCAAAGGCGGACGCTCAACCATTGAGCCACCCAGATGTCCCTCATTTGACAAATTTATTGAGTAACTAACATACGCTTCCTCTCTCCCCATATTCTGCCACTTCTCACCCTTCACATTGTAGTTAAAATGTCACCTCCCAGAGTAGCCCTTGTGGTTGACCTGAAATATTTCCTCTTGATCACTTTCCTCTATACATTCCCTTCATGGCACTCAGCATGGTTTGGCATTCTAATTGATTGGTGAGATATTTTGATTCACGTCAGTCTCCAGGAGTAGACTAAAAGCTCCACAAAAGCAGTCATCCTATCTCTTTTATTCGTATCTGCTATCCACCATAAGCACAGACCCTGGAGTGTAATATGTTAGGTACCCAGTAAATATTTGGCAGCCGAATGATGACAAAGACACCAGAACTATGAAGATGATGGGGAGAGGCCACATTCCCGCTCTCATAGCTCACAGTAAACCAGGGGAGGCAAACAGGCAGCCAAAAGAATGAGTGATGGCATTGACCTCAGACAGCCTAACTCGTTAACTCCCAAAGATATGCCTCCCCCTATATCAAGTTTTGGAAAGTGTGCATAAGTTAAAGAGGACAAGATCCTAAGCAGTCACCTGAAGGGATGGCTCTTTATCATTCTGGGCTGAGCACTGGGATGGGGGTTGACATAGGAGCCGAGGTGAAAACAGAAGAGAGGTAACAAAATCCAGTTTGGAGAGGGTCAGGAAAGACTCACCGGAAGTGGTAACATTGAGGCAGAATGTAAAAGAAGAACAAGGTTTAAGTTGGCTAGGAGGTGTGTTAATGGGCAAGCATGCAGTGTTTATAAAGAAGGTAAGAATGAGAGGGATAAGCAGTAGCATTTAAGGCAAAGAGAACAGCATGTGCAAGTGCCCAGAGGTGAAAGGAGAGCAGTGGGGGAGGACTCAAATAACTCCTCTTGGCTGGTGCATGGGGTGTGCTGAGAGCTGACGCAAGCGGGTTGGGAGGGGCCATATCATGAAAGGTTGTGAATGCCAGACTAAAGAATTTGGAACGACACTCAAAGATCTTCACCAAGAGCTTCACCATGCTTTATTTATGAAGATACAATTTCATTGGTTATACACCAAGGGTTACAATGAAATTATGCTGGAATTTAGTACTAATAGTGAAGCTAGCCATAGTTTTCTGACACAAAACTGGGATGTATGGACTGACAATGGACTAGAATAATAAAAATTGTGATCGTCATGGAAAAGCAGAGCATTTGGCTGATGTATGGTTTTCCTTACTGTATTCAACACACAAGGAATTCTGAATACCAAGCTGAGTACATCCTGTGTGTCTGCTACATAGTAATTCCTAGAATTGTTGAGAATAAATAGACATTGTTCCTATCTATTAAAAAAAGATATCTGCCAACTTTAGACAGATGTTACTATGCCCAGTGAGGTGCCCACTATGTGTAAAATACAACACTGGACTCCATGAAGAGAGAGTGGAAGAAAAGTATAAAGCAACAAAAAGAAAGAAGAAGAAGAAAGAAAGAAGAAAGAAAGAAAGAAAGAAAGAAAGAAAGAAAGAAAGAAAGAAAGAAAGAAAGAAAGAAAGAAAGAAAGAAAGAAAGAAAGAAAGAAAAGGAAGGAAGGAAGGAAGGAAGGAAGGAAGGAAGGAAGGAAGGAAGGAAGGAAGGAAGGAAGGAAAAAGAAATCTACTTTCTGCAGGGATGGAAATATTTCCTTTTAGGATCATGAATCCAATTACTGAGTAACTGATCAGAATACAATGAATGGGAGAGGGGAAGAATATAAGGCGTTACCAATAAAAATGATGCTGGTATTTCATAAAAATTTACTAAACATATTAGTCAAAAATAATAATCAATTGCTTCAGTGCTGGAAATATTGACCTGTATTAATCCCATCAAATCACAAAGCACCAGAACTCTGTTCTAAAATGCTTTGCGAAAAAAATAAAATAAAATAAAATGCTTTGTGTGTTTTAACTCATTGAGTCATTACCACAAATCTATGGAGTAAGTACTGCTATAATTTCAATTGTAGAAATGAGGAGAGCTAGGAGCGGAAAGTTGAAGTCATTCAACCCTGGGTCACACAGCTAACAAGGGGTTGAGTCAGGATCATGAACCCAGGGAGTTTGATTATTATAGTAGGAATCCCAGAAAAGATTCTGCTTTAGGTTGAAGGTCAATAGGAAATAAAACAGAACACAATAGGAAGGGAAAGTGGAAGTTCTCAAAGTTTTTTTATTAAAACATTAAGGTATTGGTGGCTACATGCCAGGCTCAGATAGACCTGAGATAGAATCTCAGCTCTGCCACAAATTAGCTGTGTGACCTTTGGGAAATCACTTGGCCTCTCTGGGCCTCAAGGTAAACCTGTAAAATAGGGTAAGGAGGAGTGGAAATGTGATATGGGTTTGCCCTGGTGGTGTTAGAGCTGGAACAAGTTTTTAAAAATGCTTTCAGATGATTTCGAAAGAAGTTTTGTTATTCCAGATGCATCTTAACCACCAAGTATGGAAACCACATACTCTCTTCAACTTACACAAGTGCAGTGCATGTGTACAGTTGTATACAGTGATGGTCTTTAATAAGAAATGCAATATATGAAGTATAGAGGGCTCAAAGCAGACAGGAGACCAAAACTATTTTTTGGACATTAAAAATATTTTCTAATGTCTCAGAGTTGAATCAGGAATTATGTCCATGGAAATCAAAGCACAGAACTCTTGGTCAAAAAACCTGAGACCAAGGGCCAAGTTTGATTGCTTCCATCTGTGAGATTTAGATGAATATTTATGGTTCTAGTAATACTGGGTTCAAGGGTAAGGGGATTTCAGGCTGTCCCTCCAAGATCAAAGGTACCAGGCATTGTGGTACTGGTACAAAGGTACCAGGGACAAGTGTTGAGCAGAGTGCAATCCTGAAGGATCAGAAGGAAGCCAGTTGCTTTGTATTTCTAACAGGAAAAGAAACCATTGTTAATTAAATTTCAAAGAAGCCAGAAACGTCTTCCTAGCTTGTTTCTATCTGGAGCTCAAGGTTTTCATCCCCAGTTGCTGTTCTGGAGGAAGCTTCTGCTAGAGTAGTTGTGTGGCTGGGGACCTACCTGTCTGAACCTCAATTTGTTTATCTGTTCGACGAGGAACTAATAAAACTTACACGTCTGTGTTTTTGGAAAGATGAGATGAAGCTTCTTTTACAGATGATGCTGAGAATTGCGTCAAAATATTACAGATTGTAGGGAAAGTGAGTGAGGACATTGATAAAACAAGATTGGCTGAGAGTTGATCATTGCTGTAGCTGAGTGATAGGGAAATGGGCCTTCATGATGCTGTTCTTTCTATTTTTGTAGAGGTTTGGATCTTCCCATAATGAAATGTTTTAAATTATGAATAAGGCAGGGAGATTGAGCTGTGGAGTTCCAACTAGCTTTGATTTGGGCTCCTGCCTCTAAGTATTGAGTACGTGAATTGAGCTCTCCTGAGCCTCAGCCTATTCCTCCGTAGAATGTGGGAAGTAATTATTCCTGCCTCACAGGGAAGCCATGAAGATTAAGTGAAGTTATAGATATAAAGGACTTACTATAGCATCTGAGATATAATACAATTTCAAAGATATTAGGTCCTAGTTCTGCCATTGGTGTTTTTGGTGTTACTATGATTATGATTATGATTATATGAAGGACCAAGAAGAATGTAGGCATGCAGTAGGTATTTAATAAATGGTGTGGGATCATCATAATTATCCTCAACAGCAATAAGATTCAATTGAACTCTTCCCACTGGGTCTGAATGCACTGTTAAGCAGTGCTTCTAATCTGGTGGGGAAATTGGCAGATGTGGGCATTGAGGTCTCTGGGCTGAATAAGAACTGTTTTCCTTTTAGTAGAGTGAAGTTGTTATAAAACTTAAGAAATTTCCACCGAAGAGCAGGACCAGCTAAGTAGCCTCAAGCTGAGCTGCCAGAACCCGCGTCTGCAGAGCTTCTGGGAGCAGGAGGCAGTTGGAGATTAAAGGCGGCTGGAGACAGGCAACTCTACCAGGGGTTTCATTCATTCAGGGGTTTAGAGCATGTTCTTGGTCCTCGGAAAGGAACTCAGCTGGGAATCACTTTCTTTTAAAGAAATTTTTAAAGTAATCTCGATGCCCAACGTGAGGCTCGAATTCACGACCCTGAGATCAAGAGGCGCATGTTCCACTGATGGAGCCAGCCAGGCACCCTGGGAATCATTCTCTTGATACCAGCCTTCTTTGAACTTCCCCTCCCAGTTTTCTACTATACTGGGCCTAACTCACAGTAAAGTGCTCGATGTATGGGCTATGGGACAGAAATCAAGTTGCCAGAAGCTTGACATTGGGTCAGCAAACTGAAGCTGGTTAAACAAACACCTCTAGACTCAGGATGGGCTGTCTTCCAGAGCCTGGAGCTGGCCTGGCCACAATGTGGGACACAGTGGCCCAAAGTAGGGGAATCAGGTAGGAAACAAGCGGCTCTACCGGCTTGAGCTCATGCCTGTCTGGGGTTGGCTCCCTCTGCTCTGTACAGACACATTCAGAGTGGAAACTCTCACCTGCTCAACTTGCTTGCTCTAATTGGTTGCTACTTGCTTTAACCCTGGGCTTCTTAGAGTTCATTAAAACCCTATTAAGATGGCAATCAGCCTACATAAGATTTTATATATAGATTTTTAGAGTCAATGATATTTTAAGA
Source organism: Canis lupus baileyi (assembly GCF_048164855.1). Taxonomy (NCBI): domain Eukaryota; kingdom Metazoa; phylum Chordata; class Mammalia; order Carnivora; family Canidae; genus Canis; species Canis lupus. The sequence goes on along the minus strand of NC_132876.1, from coordinate 20,446,290 downwards.
ACTCCTATTCAAATTCATTTTGGAAGGCTCTGTGCCTAGGAAAAGGAGTAAAGACCTCTAGCCTGAAGCAAAGGTTCAAATTCGAGTAGGGTGACATTTATTGGTGAGCCTGGGAAGAGGGGAGGTCAGATTACAAAGAGTGTTGTGCATTTAGCAGAGGAGCGTGGACTTGATCTCCAGATCATGGAGGGCCCCCAGTGCTTTCTGAGAAGGGAGGTATAGTGGCCAGACCAATGATTTAGGACACTAGCTCCCCCATTTATCTATCCATGTTCGAATAACCTTTGAATCATCTTCAAATCTCACCAAAAGGCAAAATCCCTGCTTTGCACCCGAGATTCTCATTTAGAAGCTTGGCAGTGGAGCCAAGGAATCTGCATCTTTAAACAAACACATCATGAGACCGCAAGTCCATGGATTGCATTTTGAGATGCAGTTTTAGGAAGACGAGCATGGAGGTCAAGAAAGAGGCTGAGGACAGAACAGTATGGAAACCTGACCTTGAGTGGAAGTTCTGGAAATCAAAACAATGAGCCATCCTTCCAAGTTCCTGGGAGTCTGGGGGAAAGCATGTTTGCCACTGCAGTGGGCTCTGGGGGGCTTTGAGAAACTACTGATGCCTGCTATCAGTCAAGCTCACTCTTGATACATCCTGTTCATCTTGACTAGTCAGTGCTGAGGCTTCTGGCTTAAACTTCCTTCTTGCCTGTTCAGGGTTGCAAAGCCTATCTCTGCCTCTTTGATCAAATTCATGGAGTCTTTACCCCCAAGGACCTTGATAGGCACGGATCCTGCTCAAACTAGTTTCAGGGGCAGAAGACCTCTCGTGGGCCTGAGGAAAAAAAAAAAAACACTCTTGTGTTAGAATTAAGTCACGAAAAGGCTGGTTAGGGTTGGCTCCAGCTGGCTGGTTAGGCCTCCAACAAGTTATGATATAACCCTCTTTTTTAAGACTTGACCATTCCCCTCAGGTCCTCTTAAGTCACATGAAATCCAGGAGAGCATTTTCAAGTCACAAAAACTGTTAAACTTTTCTTAGGTCCAGTTAGGCATCATTAAATCCTACCCAGATTAGTGAAGTCACAAGATTTAACCAGGCATAATGAGAATAGAATTTATAAAACTTAATGAGAATTGATGAGGATTATTGAACCTTGTCCTACCCTTAAGGCAACAAGATCAAAATTTAGGAATTCAAATGGGAATAGAAGCCAAGTATTCTTTTGCTTTTCTTTTTTTAAAACCAAGCAAGCTACCTGAAGTTACAAGACTTGCGTGGGCCTTTCGTGACTGCTAATCTTATAAACTAGCATGAGCTAACTTTTAATGGATTCCTCTCCCTCCTCCTTCCCCAGTGGCATATATGCATGTTAATAGGGTCTTCTGAACAGGTCTGCTTTCACCCAGAGTAGAGACTTTGGAGTGTGGGAATTTCAGGTCCCAACCCAGACCCGTGAGACAGGCAGCTAGACTTTTGGGGCCTTCTCATATGTCATGCAAAGAGGCCCACGCTGTGGCAATGTTGGGTGGACAGGTGGGTGGGAGAAGAAGGGGGCTGGTGAGTGAGTCATCCTCCCTTAAGTGCAGTAAAGTAGGTCCCAAATCACCCAGGGACATCAGATAATGCATTTTCATTGCTGGAGAGAGTTATCAGTGACTCACTTGGCATTTTGTGGATTAGATCTTTCAGAAGTAATTAGATCTTTCAGAATACTTCTGTCAGTGGCTGCATTCAAAACTCAAAAGCAAACCTCAGGATAGGTCTTTATGTATTAAATTATGTGACAGTGTTATATATTTATTATAGTTTTAGGAAAGTTTTTAAATATCAGTCACAATGGGATATCACACTGCTTTTTGCTTATTTTCTTGCCAATATTTTTAATTCTTGATTTCAGAATCAGTGTTGAGCTCTTAAAGACATGGGCATTCTCAGACACCTGGCTCTTCATACTAATGGCAATGATCGTGATCATGCTAACACTTTCCAACACATGTAAGACTTATTCTGTGTCAGGCACTGTTGTGTTTTACAAAGATGACCTCATTTAATGCCGATGATGACCCTCTGAAGCAGGAGCTGTTATTTCCTCCACTTATGGGGTGTGGGGTGGGAACTGAGGCATGGAGACGTCAGTGACTTCCTCCAGGTTACAGAACTGGTAAGTGATGGGACTAGGATACAAACCCCAACCCCCCCCCCCATGTTAATCCAGAGCCTATGCTGTCCACCTACAGTACCAGTGGCGATCAGTTTGGGGGCATAGGGTTAGCCATCCACTATATGCCAGTTGTGGAGGGAAAACCCTAATATGCTGTTGAGCTTTTTTTTTAAGGGGAAAATTGATTAATGAGAACGATGTAGTTTCATTTTGTTATCAACATTATGTGGGTGTTGGAGAGAGAGAGAGAGAGAGAGAGAGGTGGGAAGACAGAGAGATTAGATTTGAATGGGAAAAAGACAAAGGGGTCTAGAAGAAATCACATAATTATATGAGTTACTTGGAGGGAGGGAGAGTTGTGTAGGTAATTTCACTTTTTACTTCACATACATCTATTGTTTTAGATAGAACACACACATCGAGGAACTAATTAACTCCTTTAATTTAATGCTACTCTGACACAGCACTTGGTTGACATTCCCGTTATCTTGAGAGAAAGATCAGTCTTTGCTGTTCTCAGGCTTACTGCAGTAACTTTTATGTAGTAGGTATTCAAGACATATACAACATTTGCAGTGTTGTATATTATTGGGCACTGTGTCGTTTGTATCATACCCCTTTATTCTCTCCAACTCTGGGCTCATTATAACTCTGCCAAAATGTCACTATTTAGGAAATTTTGATTGTTCTTTAGCTCAGAGGTTGGCCAATTTCTTCTCTCAAGGGCAAGGAGAGAAGTCTTTCAGGCTCTTGGGGTCATAAGATCTCTGTTGCAATTTCTGCTTCAGTTGTGTGAGAGCAGCCAGAGGAAATATGTAAAGAAATGGTCAGGACTGAGTTCTAATAAAATTTGATTTACAAAAGCAGGTCCACAGTGTTTGGATGCCGGCTCTAGCTGGTCAGAACAGGGTCAGTGGCTTGGGGACACAGTTGATTTACTTTGTTCTCAGGACAGTTCTCTCCAGTCCTGAAGGCTTTGCACATTTGCAAAGGTCTGATTGTTGGCTTACAAATCTACCTTAGAATTTTCAGGTGTTGATGTAATTGCTTTGATGTATAAAACTGTCAGGTTGCCTCATTCCTGCCATTTGGGATATTAAGATTGCTTTATTCCACAGGCCCATGGGGCTACACTTGGAGTCAGCATATACTGAATCTTATTCTGCTTCATACAAACACCCCATTTTTGTTTGTTTACTTAATTGAATCCCTAGTGAAGACGAGAGAGAGAAGGAACTCTTCCTTAGAATAGGGCAGGAAAGCTGTGGGTTGCACACCACCACCCCTGACTACTCTGCTGCAGTCCTGTGTCTCAGGCGTGGGGAGACTGTAAGTATCACAAGCCTGTTGTGAGATGCTTTTATGCTTCTTTCCACTCCCTACAAAAGGAAATCATCCCTCCAAGTGTGAAGGCTTATTTCAGACCCTCTATTCACTGCCTTGCCCCACCCCCCAAAGAAAGCTCCATTCTTATTTGGTTGTAATGCCTGTTGAGAATCCTAAATCCTTAAGAACTGGGCCAACTAGTACTTTTTTCTTCATTACTGCTCCTTGCCGGGCAACCTCAATAGTCTATTTCCTAAGAAGCCAATCCTAATCTTGCTCCCTGAGCATAGCGCAAGGCTTCTCCATCTCCCCCACCTCAGTAAGAGTGCCGTGCTCTCCAAGAGTACCCTCCTCAAGGGAAAAGGGAAAAATAATTTATTTCCTATTTCAAGTGCCTGGCCTCTACATTCCTGTTCACAATTCCTCTCAAGGAACTTCTACATTCAGGACCATTGGCCACCCAAACCTGCTCAATAAACAGTCAATGGGCAAAATCTTCTAAGTATCAATAGTTTCCAGACTGAGTAATAATTAAACCTTCCAGATTTATAGCTTACTTCCCATCTAATCCATGCAACCAATATCTAAATTCTCTTTGGAAAAGAGAAAGGGTGAGTCATCCCCATCCATAGTCTTAACTCTAAGTTTATTTGAAAAACTATGTACTTTGATCATTAGATCATGTTATGTTCCTAACTTTAAAAGCCAATGGTTAAACGCTTACCTTTAATGTCTATCCTGTGGACAGAGGGCATAGATAAGAAATAAAGAGCCCCATTTTCCCTTCCTACAGGCTTTCAGACACAAAAATATCTACTTTAATAACTTTTAAATGAAAACATACACATTTCATGTGTACAGAGTACTGGACTGAATGGGTCCCCCCAAATCCATATGTTGAAACCTTAATCCCAATGTGATGGTATGTGGAGGTTGGGGCCTTTGGGAGGTAACTGGGTCAGGAGAGTGGAGCCCTCGTGAATGGGATCAGTGCCCTTAAAGAAGCTGGAGAACTACCTAGCTACTTTTTGCCATGTGAAGACACAGCAAGAAGTCAGCCATCAACTAGAAAGAGGGCCCTTGGGGATCTCTGGGTGGCTCAGCGGTTTGGTGCCTGCCTTTGGCCCAGGGAGCGATCCTGGAGTCCCGGAGTCCCGGGATCGAGTCCCATGTCAGGCTCCCTGCATGGGGCCTGCTTCTCCCTCTGCCTGTGTCTCTGCCTCTCTCTCTCTCTCTCTCTCTCTCTCTCATGAATAAATAAATAAATAAAATCTTAAAAAAAAAAGAAAGAGGGCCCTCACCAGAACCTGACTGTGCTGGCACCCGGATCTCAGACTTTCAGCCTCCAGAGCTGTGGGAAATAACGTTTTGTTGTTGATAAGCCAGTTTATGGTATTTTGCTATAGAAGTCCATGCTGACTAAAAGACATATCAATTCTTGTCTTTCCTTGACAACTTTGTCTTACTCAAAAAAGAAAACAGTGTAGACCCCCAGGAGGAAGCCCCCAAAGCTAAGGTCATTTTATTGTGGTAGATTAGAATGAGTCATCTTATTTCCATACATGGTGGCCAAGAGTTTTAAAAAGGAAACTCCTGGAGAAAAGGGAATTCTGTCTGTGTTGTCATGATGTCTAGTGGCTGCAAAACTTGAAATCATGAAATTACTCAGAGTCTGTAATTTAAACTTTATTTCATATCTATTGTTAAATTACACAAAATCAGTGAATGGTTTGTAAAGCTACACCATTGGACAGATGTTTACAGTTGAAATCATGGGATTTATATGATGATGACAAAAATGTATATTTATAACATCCCCTATATACAATGATCAGTATAGACTGAGAAAATGCACTTAATCTCTGCAAGCCATGCACACCACAGCAATAACACAAAAGGTTTTTTTTCTGTAACAGGCTTTTCCACTGGCTCGGGCTTTATCTTGCTTTCCAAGAGTACCTATCAGTTTTAAGAGCAAACGTTGTCAATTAAAACTAAACAAAACTGAAATACCACAGTGATCTACAGGATCTTTATTTTAAAAACACAATATACACAAAATAGTTTCACTGTAAAACACATTGACTTCAAGGTGTGTTTGAGTTTTTTAAAAAATTCCTTTCAGTTCTTCAGTTCTCAGAATTCCCAAGTACTGCAATACTGTCAGACAAAACAAACTTCAGATATAGTGATACAAGCTCAGAGTCAAGATAATTCATCTTTAAATCCAAATACTCAGCTTCTTGTCCAGCTTGTGGCCATAGTATTACAGATGAAACTAGATCATGCAGATAAGCAGCAAATTGTACAAGATGTGACTTTATTGTCACACTTCTAAGCCTGTCGCTCCTGAAAACATCAATGCTACTTCTAGTTGTCTTGTTAGATCGACAGCCAGGGGGTTAGTGTAAGTCCCTACAAAGTATAGCAAAATCCACAAAATGGAAAATGCCCAGAATCATGATGCTTGCTAGAACAGTGGGTGACATGATTCTTCTGGCCCTGCTCGATTGATACTGATACCCTACAAGTATTTGTTCAGAGACTTAATATAAAATCACTCTCCTCAGTGCATATGCTCCCGAGACTTAACCTCACTGCAGAACACTCTTTTTGTTCTTTCTTAAAACAAAACCCAGTAGACGGTTGACTCAAAGTAATTGAGGTACAGCTTTTGATGTTACTGAATAACTGGCTATCATAATACTCATTCTACCATTTTTTTTCATCTCATAATTGTCTACAATCTGTCAACACAAAAAAGAACAAATCATCTAGAAGTAGCCAGCCCAACTGGAAACGGTACAATAAAAATGTACAAAAAGTCAGTAACAATTCATTCACATTCAAGTTCAATTCTATCTGACCAAGAATAACTTCAGCAATATTTTTAGACATGTTATTCTGCTCAAGAGTTTCTTGATAAAGAGCTCACTACACAAACATTGATAAGACAATTCTATAGAAAGAAAGTCCTGACTTTAATCCAGGATTATATATCACAAGAAACTCAGCAACACACCATTTAGATGATGAAGAAAGATTCTATAAATGGGTTATTTTGGAATGAGCACAACTCGGAGAAGCCTTAAAATGAATGAGAAGCAGCGCCAAAAAGATTCCAGAATTGTTGAAATTACAGTGCCCAAAAAGTGTCTGAAAATTAGATCTTTACGCCGGTATTCCATTTGGGAGAAAAGTGTTTTTGTTTACCATGAAATACACCCTGTTCAAAACCTTTAAACAGTAGAAGGTAGAAAAAGTTGAAAATTCTAGACATCTCTTAAATAACAAGATATGAATCCTGTTCTACTTGAAAAGCCATTTTTTTAACGTAAAACTGCCCATGTTTAGGAGAGAAAAATCTTCGTTTCTATAGTTTGATAAGATTTACCATCAGTTCTTATTCCATTTAAATAGATGCCTGGTTAAAATAAAAAGAAAATAAATGATTTGTGGTTAATTTTCGTTTTTTTAATGTGTATATTCATGCTTACCCCTGGGAACAAATGTTTGCTTCCAAGATCAAGTTTTAACAGTGTATCATGAATAATTTGGAGTCCATTTCTTAGCCATAAGTTGGGTGGCCACATTTTATGTTTTCATTTTGTCTCTATAGCTAATTTAAGCATTTTTTAAAATACCAAAACAGCAATTTCTGGCAAGTCTGGTTTGGCTTTTGGATTTTATAAATACTCCAACAAACCAAAAAGAGACAATTTTATTACATACTGAAAGTTGTTTTACCCACGCACAGTATAACATTTAATTGAAAGGCAACTGTAAAGGCAACATCTTAACTTTTTTTTTCAACTTCCAAACTTAAGGAAGCAGGATGTATTTGGAAACTCTCATGTTTTAAGATTTGCCATATCTCTACTGGCGCTTTGGGACAAGTATGTAAAGGCCACTGGGAGCCACTTAACGCCATTTCTCTACGCTGCCTATGTAGTCATTGGTGCCATTGCTGGTGTTGCCATCACTCTGCTCTTGGCCTGGGTTCTGCTTCTGGCTTTCACGGTTCTCCTTGTGGCTCAAATTCTGAGTCAGATTCTGAATCAGATTCTGAGTCACATTCTGATTGACATTCAGATTTGGGTTCTGACTCTGATTCTGACTCGGATTCTGGCTCTGGCCCTGGCCCTGACTCTGGAAATGGGTCTGAAGGAACCTCCCCTTCAGAAATTTGCGTTGCTCCTGACGCTTCTGCCTAGCTTCCTGATGCTCCTTCTGCCTCATAAACTGATACCTTTGCAAAAAGAGGTCTTTTGCATAGCTATACAACTCCATATCCAAAAAATTCAGTCCCTCAATCCGCTTTTGGATTTCCTCATTGATTTCTACACTAGAGGCCCTAGTGGTATTGTATTGGGTAAATGGTGAAATAAAGTTCATGTTGAAGGTTTTCTCAAACAGATACTGGGTCTTCCGCTGAAACTCAGTGAGGCCGAAGAATGCCATGTGCTTCAGATTCGATTTGGCACTTTCCAGGAGGACCTTGTTTCTTTGCTTTTCAGGCATGACAGAGAGGTTGTAGCAGCCTACCAGGGTCAGGTCAGAGAGCATGCGCACCTGGCGGTTGTTGGCTAGATTATAGGGACAGTCCATGAACTCTTTGAGGGGGCAGCCAGACCAGTCATCACCAGTGTAGCAGCTGGGAAGCTCCTCGGAGGTTGGGGGCCTTCCATCACAGACATGCAGGGATGCTTTCCATGTTGCCCCTCTCTGGACATGCCTCCACTCACTCAAGTACCGGGACACTGGGTCTCGGAGGATGGTGATGTAGTGGAAGTTCCTATGGACAAAGCGCAAAGACCAATAGTCAGAGCCGTTGGGTGACATAAGTGGAGTCAGTGAGGTACATGGCGTATGTGATGTTCATTGGTCAGTAAGGAAGGCAAAACGGGAATGATGGTGATCTGGTGGCATTTGTCTGGTGAACTGTGTTGTAGACTGCTGTCCGAGTCCCACTAGCCTGTCCAGGTAGCTAATTCTTTCACCCAATTTGCTGGTACTGCAGCTACTGCAAATAGGACAAGTTTAGGCCCAGAACATCATCCTTGTCATCTTCACTCCCTTACCACTCCCTCTGTTTCTCTTTCTCCAATCGATGACAAAATTCCTCCTGACAACCTCATTTGCTAAGCAGGCAAGCATTTTATTTCATGTGCCCCACCCTTAAGCCTCCATTTTAATCACTAAATGGACATCACTGGAAGCAAGGGATTTTACTGAAGTGATAATGGAGTTGATAAGTGAGCTCAAATTCTAATCTTTCTTACTAAATAGACGAAAGCATATTCCCAGTATCCAGCCTAATCAGGATACTTTATTAAGAAACAAAACCTCTTCAGAAGAGTGTCGATATGATGCTTTGATTCTGGCTGTTGTCATAACATCATGGCTCATTGGTTATGGAAGTGGCATGCAGAGATAGGCACAGCAGCCCAGGGCCTCCAGAAATAAACATTGTGGTTAGTCACTGACTGAAATAGACACGGTAGCTGCCAATGGCACATATGCAAGCTACCACCTCGGTTTCAGCCTTTGTTCACATGGTCATATTTCCAGCAGAGCAAAGTTAACTCTATCAGCTCCAAAACGCCTCTTTTACCTACTGAAAGGATACCTGGGTGTCAGCAAGTGGCTGCTGACACATAAGGCTCTGCCATATGGCTATCTTCACTTTCAAGCTGTGAACTGAAAAAGTTCTTTATTCAAATAGTGGACTAATGAACACTGAAACCATACATACATGCATGCACAGCGGGTACAAACACACACACAGCGTGTGCACATGCACGCACCACACCCCAGAAATGTCAAAGCCTAAGACGTGATCAGACATACTCAAGGGAAGAAATGATCCTGGGGTTGTGCTTTTAATTAAGAAATGATTTTTTTTCCACCACTGAGATTCAGTGGATGAAGGCTGAGGTCAAGAAATGGCATATTGCAGGAGGAAAAGAACAACGAACACGGACTATTAGCATTTAGTTTCTTATAGAAAACCTGGAGAATGGCTGGCAGCTTCTATTGTGAAACCTATTCATTCCCATCTGAGATAGTGGTGGTTTTGTACACCTGCCAAAGGGAGCTGGGTCTGTTGGCTGATGTCCTCTGTGAAAACGGTTCTCCCAAGTCTCGGGCTTTAGCAAGTCAGGCATCCTGGGGCTTATCCGGTATGCCTCTATTCTGTGCATGGTATTTCTTCTGCTGGGCATGACCTTCCTTCGTTGATTAGAAAATTCTAAACATCTTTTAAGTTGTAGTCCAAGTACTATATTTCCTCTGAGAAAATTTACTCCACCCCTTGCTGCCAGCCCCCACCTCTTCCTCTGTGGTGCCATCACACGTCCACACCTAGCCTTTGGGAAAACACTTTTGATATTGAATTGTGATTCCTTGTTTGTATTTCTGCTTAAACTATGTTTTTCAGGAAAGGGGCTCTGTACTATTTTCCTAGAACTTCTGGGGAAGAGGATGGAGGGAGCTGGGGACCAGGGAGGCCATGCCTCATCATACAAAAACCCTGGATAATCTAAGTGCCTTGAAAATATCATAGAAAGTTTTTTTTATTACTTTATCTATTTTTCTGGAATAAACAACCATTGAGCATAGGAGGAGCCTCTGGGAGTGAGGATAGAGAGGATAGAGCACCCACCTCACTGCTTTTCCTAGGACTGAACTTGCTACTGCCATGAAAATCCATGTCTTTGAAGACCCACTGCTTAATGGGGCCAGCAGCTTCCATAGCCCCGTAGCCTTTACCAACAAAGGTAACTACTATTCCCATGTGCTTCCTCCTTCGGCCCCTTGTTAAGGTATTCATTCACTCCATCATTTAATACATATTTATCGAGTCTTTATGCTAGGCCAGAGGCGATAGTTTAGTGGCAATTAGTTTGGTTATTTGGAAAAAAAAGAAATTTATGAAGTCCAGTGGCACATTTGGATTAATCTTTCAACCAGCTTTACCAGGCATGCATTATAATTGGGGCTGTTAGGTATTTTAAACCCTCATAATAAAGTCACCTTCATGCTTAGTTGATGGTCCTCATACCCTGACTTTTCATACTGGTTCAAGCCTACAGTGACATCTTCTGGTAAATCCTAAAGTGCACCCCTGTGCAAGTCTGAGGCTCTCCTTCCTAAAAACACTCCCTTGTCTTTTGGAACAGATAGATCCCAACCAGCAGGGTTAATGTCCCCAGCAATGTTTTTTTAATGTCATTTTCTCTTTTTTTAAGATTTCATTTATTCATGAGAGATAGAGAGCAAAGACACAGGCAGAGGGAGAAGCAGGCTCCATGCAGAGAGCCTGATGTGGGACTTGATCCCGGGACTCCAGGATCACGCCCTGGGCCAAAAGCAGACGCCAAACCGCTAAGCCACTCAAGGATTCCCACCAGCAATGTTTTATAAGCACCATCCTCACATAGAAAGAGAGAGGGGGCACCCCAGAGAGGCAGAGACAGACGTCTGGAGTCTCTCATGTTATGGATGTGTGATTCCTTCCACCTGAAGGTCTCCTTGTGTCCATATGAGATTGATGGTGGTCCAGCGTGGGAAGCCTCTGTCTCTATGCTGCAGGAATTCTCATGGCTACGGAGAAATTAGAGGAGTCCACATGCACGCAGACACGCACACACGCCCCCTGCTCCAGTGATAGTGGCTGTCCTCTGCTCCAATGACAATAGCTCTGGAGATGCAGTCATTTCCCACAGCCCACTTCTTCCTGGGAAAACAGGCCTGGCCTCTCAGACTGCCTCAACTGGACACACTTGCTGCTGCTTAAAAGAACAATCACAAGGGTGAAAAGGCAGATCTGCTTAAAGGTTGGTCTCCGGGAGTATCCAGCAGCCTCCCGAATACCAGCGTGTGTTGGAGGTGGGATGCAGGTGAGAATAACATCTGAGAGATTTTGTTGGGCAAAGGATCCAGGAGGCTCATTATTCTGAGTAGAGAGTTGTTAGGGAAATGTCAGAGCAGCAGTCTCCCCACACAGGACACCTGAGGATGTGACAGCCCAACCCCGATGGGAGTGGGAGTAGGGAGGCAGAGACATGGGTGGCACCCCTTCCTGTGGTCAGTTCAGTGCAAGCACCCCATGTGGGCCTGCCACTGAGGCAGGCTGTGGGGATGCTGGCAGTGCCAAGACATGGCATTTCAATATAACATGTTATTAATGGCTGGAGCAAGCACAAAGTGTGATGAAAGCACCTTGATAGGCTTCCTAGCCTAGCCTCATAATATAGGCAAGAGTTTCTGCAGGTTTATTTTGAAAAACAAGAATTTAGAAGAGAAAAGAGGAATGGAGGTATGAGGCAGAAAGATGAGCATGGGGGTGCCTGGGTGGCTCAGTTAGTTAAGTGTCTGCCTTCTGCTCAGGTCATGATTCCTGGGTTCTGGGATCAAGCCCTGCATCGAGCTCCCTGCTTAGCAGGGAGCCTGCTTCTCCCTCTCCCTGCTGTTCCCTGTGCTTGTGCTGTCTCTAAAAGAAAGAAAGAAAGAGCATGAACACAGTCACAGGGCACAAACTAGCCTGTTGTGTGTATGTGTGTGTGTGTGTGTGTGTGTAAGAAGTGCATTGAAAACCTTTTACTGGGAATGAAGGAGGAGTGGCAGGGGATGAGGATGGAAGGCTAGCCACAGGCCTGTCTATGGAAGGCCTCGGACCCCCCAAGAAAGGATTTGGACTTCTGTAGATGACAGGGAGGCCTCTAAAGGGGCTTAAGCAGGGGAAGGACATGATGAAATTGGTGTTTTAGAAAGCTCACTCGGCATGGTGTGTGGAGATGGAATTAGGGAAATTAGCCTAGGTTACTACAGAAAACAGGACAAAAGAAGGAGGGCAGACTAGAGAAATTTTCAGGAGGTAGAGTTAACAGAACTTAGTGTCCAAATGAACGTAGGAGAGAGGGAGGAAGAAGGTTAAGGATACCTCCGGGTTTCTGGTGGAAGGTCTCAGGTGCCCTGGAACATCCAAAAAGAGAGTTGAATGGACAGATACAGCACTCACAGGGTGAATTGGCTTTAAGATAAAGTTGTGGCATTGCCAGCAAAAAGTGATAGTTTCAAACCATGACAGCCTATTTACAGATTGAATTTGATTTCCACACTTGTGGCTCCAGCTCTTTTGAAGACTGAATTTAAGTACCCCAAAGTTTCTCTTCTTAAGGCTAAATATGGTTTTCAACTATTCTGGACACTTCTTTAAGTTCCCTCACTGTCCTCTTGTTTCCCCTGAATATATCCCATCCCACTTTACTGAAATGTGCCTACCAGGCGCGGTCTGACAAGTGACAAGAAGGGCCAGTCTATCACCTCCCTCATTCTCGACAACATTTCGCTTAATGGGGCCTCATATCACACCGGCCTTTTTGGCAGACATGCCATACCACTGATGCACAGTCAGCTAAACTCTTTCATTCTTTTACACGTATGCCATTTTGAAACTCAATCTACTTAATCTTGGACCTGGATGTAGTTTACTTGTGGCCCTGTTTAATTTCTCCTTGTTAGAGTAAGTCTAAGCTGTCAAAACACATCTGGATTCTGATTACATCCCCCAATATCTTCACCACATCTCCTTATTCTGTTTGGCAATGCCTGTACTTGGGCATTGATCAAAACAGAATAAGATGCAGGTGAGAGCTGCCGGAAATCTCCCTTTAGATGGACATTACCCTGAAGGGTGCTGCTGAACAGTCTGATTTAATTTTAAATGAGTGAGCCATTTAAGATGGCTCGGCCCCAGGAAAATCACACTCAGCTTGTTTCAGTTAGTGGTAATGGGACAGAAATAGCTCACGACAAAACGTGTCACTTAATTAAGATGAACACGTGTCACATCTTTAAATTGGAGTCATGACTCCCCATCAGTTACCTAGGTGAATTTAATGACCATTGTTCAGTGTGTATGCCCCTGGTGCCTTACAGGCAGAACAACATGAAAGGTTGAGTCCAGGCCAACTTTTTACTCTCATTGCTAAGCAATTGTAGAAACAACAATAGCAACCAACAAAGAGTTGTCCAAGCATGAAACCCAGAAGCCACCCCAGGCTCCTCGATCTTACTCACCACCACCACGTGAACCTTCCCCATGACCAGCTGATTCTAACTCCTAGGAGCTATCTCCTGATTCTAACTCAGATTCATCCTTTGTACCACTGCCTGGGGCCAGGCCGCATTTCTCTACTGGGTCACTGCAGCCCTGTCCTGGCCCACCTCTCCCAGCCTCTGCTCATGTCTAGCCCCACCCCCCATATGGCACACATCTGACCTGTCATTCCCTAGTTAAGACCTCTTAATGCCTATCAACTAGAACATGAAGTCCAAGCTCTTTTACATGTTACATTCAGCCTTGTAGGACCTACCAATCGCCTTTCTTTCCTCCAGCCTGATCTCTATCAAGCTCTCTCTACACAAATGCCTTCAAAGCTCCACTCTAAGATTGCTTCCTCCGTGAAACCTTCCTCGACCTTCCTGGGCAGAGTGAACAGCCCTGGTATTTCTCTGTTCTAGTTGTGCTGGAATCCGCCAACTGTAGCATTCAGTGCTATGTGCCATGACTGTCTAGTGATTTGTCTGCTTCCCACGTTGGACTCTGAGCTCTGGGAGGGCAGGGACCATGTATCATTGATCAGTGAAAGCTTCTCTGGGCCTGGCACAATTTTTGACATACAATTAGTGTTTAACAAAGGACTGTTAAATGAATGTCTGCAGCAGGAGCCGCAGAGCTAATGGGAAAGGCATCTTTTTCTTTGATAAGGAAAAGCCACTAGATGTCAGTATTAAATAACAGATATACCACTTTATCCCTGTGATGGAACATTTTAAGGAGATCTAGTTATATTTAGCAGTTGTCCCTGACTTTCTGTGCAGTAGCCTCATGTGAAAGAAGGCTGGAAAGTTTAAGGATATTAGACCTAAGTGAATGGATAAAAACGAGTACCATTTTTTCATTTTTAGCAGGTTATCTTGCAGTAAAGACCTGAGTTCTAAGTCACAGAATCCTAGGCTTGTCAGAGCAAGAAGAAATCCTTGTAATGGCAAATCATATTGGTCAAATGCTTCTCTTTAGAGGTGGGGAAATCAAGGTGCTGAGAGAAACACAGATTTGCTCATAAGACACAAATTGCTAACAGCCCTTGGGAATCCATCTAACTGCAAGGAGTATTCCTAGGCTGAAGGCTGATATTTTTAGTAGACCCTGCTTTGTGTCTGTTAGTTTCCTCCGATGGCACAATAAACCAGGCCTGAAATAACCCACATGAAGAGGAGACATTTGCTGCCAAAAGAGAGGGCACTTCCTTTTACCAACTGCAAAGCCAGGAGCTGAGGCCACTTGGGCTTGGTGCTTACACATTAACTCCCATCTAGACCATGGATCTGATTTTATTATTGTTCTCATTTTGAGGATGAAGAAGCTAAGAGAGAGATGATTTGCCCCAGTGTCACATGGCAAGTTAAGCAGGGGAGCGGAGACTGAACACATTTCTCTCCAGAACCTGTGCTCTTCCCATCCTCCTTCTGGGGCCCAAATCCAGGACTACCACTTTTGTGAACAAATTAACACGTTGGCTCCAGAACCAGCAGCAGCAGTACCACTTAGGCACTTAATAGAAATGTACATTCTTGGGGCCACTTACTGAAGAGAAACTCAGGTGCTGGGAGCCGGCAATCTGTATCTTAAGAAGCCTTCCAGAAAATTCTGTGGCACAGGTATGCTTGAGTCCAAGAGCCACTGTCCTGGGCATGTGGCTTCAGAGATTGAAAGTCAGGGATCCTAGGGGTTGTCCAGAGTGCTGGCCAGTCACGTGAGCCCCCCAAAACAAGCAGAGCTCCTTGCTGCACTCCACAGACAAGCCTAAGGATGTCCATTTCTGTCCAGGAAAAGCCAGGGAACTTTGCCTGAGCAAAGTTATAAGGATCACGCTGTAAATATTTACTTCTCTTTTAGGCCACCAGTTCATGAATAAGGTTTTTCCTGCACTACTAAAAGCAAAAATAAATATCAAAGCCATTTCTTTTTTTTAATTTTTTAATTTATTTATGATAGAGAGAGAGAGAGAGAGAGAGAGAGAGGCAGAGACACAGGCAGAGGGAGAAGCAGCCTCCATTCACTGGGAGCCCGATGTGGGATTCGATCCCGGGTCTCCAGGATCGCGCCCTGGGCCAAAGGCAGGCGCCAAACTGCTGCGCCACCCAGAGATCCCCAAAGCCATTTCTTTTATGGAAGAAGGCCAACAAAACTGTGCAAGTGATCAATAAAAAGTTAATTTAAGAAAGGAAACAAATTCTTAGCCCGAATCAATAGGAATGAACATTTTATTATACTTGTAGCTTAATTTTGTACTTTTTAAAAGTTCAGCCTTTGTACATCTTGTTCTTGGAGTAATGATGAGTGGTGGAAAAATATGAACCATGGTTGGTGGTCCTAAGTCAACTCTGCTAACAGTGGGAGTTATATATGACAGTGAGTCATTAATGCTGAAGGTCTGGTCTCCTTCCTTGGTTAATGATGCCTAAACTAACTGCACAGACCATCCCATTGGACGTAAATGGGTCTGTCAAAGCAAGGAGGATGGCATTCAAATCAAACAACATTAATATGTGAGCACAGACTAAATAAAAGTAGAGTTAATTGAATCAAAGGCAAATAAGCCTCGGATGGGAATGAATCCTTCAAGCCCTGGAATTGCCATTTTAACTGCTTTTCTTGGGTGACTCATATGCTGGCAGTCCCCAAAGAGAAGATCCATAAACACTGTGATCAGTAGTGGTAGCAGCCTCATAAGGAAATGTGGGATTTCAAGAGGAGACTACTTTGAACTGAGTGGATGCTCATTTAATTGTGTTGTGTCTGGTAAGTTTCTCAAGACCCCCTTGTGGCTTAGCAGTCATGCATTAGCTGGTGAGAAGAGGGAGCTGTCATATTTGTGTCAAGTGACTTATTAAAGCATGGCACCTGTCATTTTCTCTGATTGTCCTCCTAGCATTAGAGAAACCTAAGTGATCTGGATGCTGAACGTCTCCCTTTACCCTTCAAATTGATGCTGTGGGCTCATGACAATGCCAGGCTGTTCTGGGCAATCCATGAGAAGTAGGGAGCAAGACCAATCCATGAGAGCCCATTGATGTAGAAGACAAGCAGGACTTTGCGTCTTTGGATGGATTGACCACAGTCCTTGGCAGGGCAGAAATATTACAGGAAAGGCACCTGCTGGACTGGACATAAAACCAACTCAGAAGAGACTGAAGATCTCAACCACCAAACAAGCCATTCAATTCCCCTTGCATTGAATTTCCTGCTAGTCTTCACACCTCACCCAAAGGAGCAGTTCTATGTACATAAAGTAATGCCTTAATTAATACCTTAATTAATTGAGCTTTTTCCTTTGGCTAACTGAAGGCTTTTTTTTTTTTTAAATGTATCTTCCCTTGTGTTTCTTTTTTTAAAAAATAAATCCTTTTTTTTTTTCTGCTCTGTAGCTTTCCCTCGGTCCCCAGTTTTCCTGCCTTCCATAAGGGTAAGTCCAGTGAGGAGAGTGGGCCTGGCTAGCGGAGCAGAACCTTCTGTCCTGTGGCCCCAGGCTAGGGCCAGGCCTGCAGCTGTGTGTGTGTGTGTGTGTGTGTGTGTGTGTGTGTTTGTGTTCTAAGGGCACACTCAACAGCCCAGATTGACTTTTGTTAAGCAGAAGGATATTTTTCTAAGCCATTCTTTTCCTCTTTCTTTCACAAAATAGCAAAATGATGTTTACTTCTTTGTTAGAAAGGAAAAAACGATTTCTAATGCTTGTAAATTCAAACCCAACATTAAATTCTTCACCCAATAAGTCCTGGTGATATCTACTTCTCCTTCTCCTTCTCCTTCTCCTTCTCCTTCTCCTTCTCCTTCTCCTTCTCCTTCTCCTTCTTCTTCTTCTTCTTCTTCTTTTTTTAAGAAATCTAGCTTTCCCCCTTCCCAAAGCCCAGTCGGCTCCCAAGTACATAAATCTAAGGACTTCTGCAAACAGTGAGAAAACAGAGTTCTTTAACAAGATGTGAAATTCCAGGCTTTATGATCCGTAGTCACCCGCCTTCACCCAGGGTCCACTCAGTTGCTTGGTGGCATGAAAAGTTCTGTGGCTTACACTGCCCCCTGAATTTTTTTGCATTCTAAAATTATTCTGTGTGTCTCGGTTCATTAATACTCAGTGTGTTTCTGAGGTGTAAAGAAGTTTCAGGGAAAAACTCCTTCAGTGTGTAGATAAAGTAGTAGGGCCACATGAAGGGATATACTCTGCTCCTGTCACAGGAAGACCAGTTCTGCCACCGATTAACAAGCTCGGGCATCGTGCCTTCCCTTTTCACCTGGTGCTTCCTAGCTCCCTCAGTGTTTCTATGTGGTATCCCTCTATCAACTGCCATCTAGTAAGTGTTGCCATCCGGGGCAGCCAGCGAGAGGGATTGGTCCTCTTTTTTCCTTTAGAAGGGTGGCCAGAGGTGAGCAGTGGCAAGCCTCAGCCCCCAGAGGACAGGAAGAGGCTGGAGGAATGTCTAAATGCATCACCACTGAGACCAGCATGGTTACTGTCTTGCTCTTCAGATGAGCATCGTTAGTATCTCTTATCCTGAGACTCTTGTTCCTGTCCTGCCTTTTACTGGAAAGTACATCCACTATAAAACACTGCAAGTTCAAGGTTTCAGTCAGGAAGTCATAAAAATAGTATCTTCATGACATTCAATTCAGGAACAGGCATGCACAAGTTGGGGACGCGGTGTACTTTTAGCCCTGGAGGTGAGAAGCTTGGCTTTGCATTGGAAGACATGTATTTACTCAACCCACAATCAGTGTACCATCTCTGGTTGATCTAAGAAGTTGCCATAATTAAAGTTGTGGGCATAATAGCGAGGAAGAAGTACATGGGCATCTGCTCTCAAAGAGCTTAAGCTTTAGTTAGGGAGACAGAGGCACAGTCCGGGGCGGGGGACTAAAGGTAGAACACAGTGAAGCATTAATTGTGTCATGTAGAGTCTAAGTGCACAATGAATCAGAGAAGAGAGAGTTTATCGTGTGCTAAAGTCATCAAGGAAGACTTTGTGCAAGAGGAAGAGAAAGCTGACCAAGCCCTAAGGGATAGAAAGGATTTAAGCAGGTGTGTGGTATGGAAGGTTGGAGGCATTCTTACATAAACAGCATGGCAGGGGGGATACTAATAAGTGTTCTGATTCATTGGGTGCCTGCACATGCCAGGCACTATGCTAGATGATTTCTCACAGAATCCCACTACATAGGTGCCAGTGCCTTCCTTCATTTTAAGCCCAGTGTATGTGATGATGAAGAGGGTCTGTTCTAGAGCTGGGCCATCAACACAGCCACTGGCCACATGTGACTGTTGAAATGTGGCTAATCCAAAAGAGTAGTGCCTTTAGTGTTTTCAAGCAGACTTAGATTTCCAAGACTGAGGGGGAAGAGAAAATATATCATTAATTAATTAGGATGTGTATGGATTGAGATATTTTTGATACATTGGGTTAAATAAAATATATTAATAAATTTAATTTCACTGCATCTTTTCACTTTTAATGTGGCTACTGGAAGATTTTATTTATTTATTCATGAGAGATGCAGAGACACAGGCAGAGAGAGAAGCAGACTCCACGCAGGGAGCCCGATGTGGGACTCGATCCTGGGACTCCAGAATCACTCCCGGGGTCAAAGGCAGGTGCTCAACCGCTGAGCCACCCAAGCAACCCGCTACTGGAAGATTTAAAATGATAAATGGGCCTTCCGTTGTATTTCTGTTGGACAGTGCTACACTACCTACAGCCAGATTGCCTGGGTTCGATTTCTAGCTCTGGCAGTTACTAGCTGTGTGGGCTTGGGCAAACAACCTCTCTGTGCTTCTGTTTTCCTCATGTATAGCCTGGGGGAAAACCATAGGGGCTCAAGATAAAAATGATACACACAAGATGCAGTGAAACACTGAGACACCTGCACCCCAATGTTTATAGCAACAATGTCCACAATAGCGGAACTGTGGAAGGAGCCTCGGTGTCCATAGAAAGA
Source organism: Canis lupus baileyi (assembly GCF_048164855.1). Taxonomy (NCBI): domain Eukaryota; kingdom Metazoa; phylum Chordata; class Mammalia; order Carnivora; family Canidae; genus Canis; species Canis lupus. The sequence goes on along the minus strand of NC_132876.1, from coordinate 20,426,745 downwards.
TGAATGGATAAAGAAGATGTGGTCTATATATACAATGGAATATTACTCAGCCATTAGAAATGGCAAAGACCCATAATTTGCTTCAATGTGGATGGAACCAGAGGGTATTATGCTGGGTGAAGTAAGTCAATTGGAGAAGGACCCTCATTATATGGTTTCATTCATATGGGGAATATTAAAAATAGTGAAAGGGATTAAAGGGGAAAGGAGAGAAAATGAGTGGGAAATATCAGTGAGGGTGGCAGAACATGAAAGCCTCCTAAATCTGGGAAACGAATAAGGGGTAGTGGAAGGGGAGGTGGGCGGGGGCACAGGGGGACCGGGTGACAGGCACTGAGGGGGGCACTTGATGGGATGAGCACTGGGGGTTATACTATATGTTGGCAAATCAAACTCCAATAAAAAATGATACACACGGGATCCCTGGGTGGCGCAGCGGTTTAGCACCTGCCTTTGGCCCAGGGCGTGATCCTGGAGACCCAGGATCGAATCCCACATCAGGCTCCCTGCATGGAGCCTGCTTCTCCCTCTGCCTATGTCTCTGCCTCTCTCTCTCTCTGTGATGACTATCATAAATAAATAAAATTTTTAAAAAAATGATACACACACACATATATGTACATATCTAAAGTTGTTAGAACCATGCTTGGAACATAACACTCTGCAGATGTTAATATTATTATTGTTGTTGCTGTTAGTATACCGGTAAGAGTATTCAGCTAAGATGTTAATTGAACCTTCTTAAAATCACAGAGCTACTTAGTGACCATCTATCTGATCTGTATGACTCCTGGGCCCAAACTCTTGCTCACTGTCCTGGTCGATGCCCTATTTGGTTTCTGTAACCTTACTAACAAGGCTTGTGTGCTCTCACTGGGCTGTAGAGCTTTACATAGGCACTGAGCTCAGCCTTCAAAACCATAGAGCAAGGGCACAACTGTCTGGGCCAGAACAAATGTTTAAAGCAGGAAGTAGCAGAATATGCCAGGATGTGAAGGGAGGTGCTGATTTTGTGGGTTCCGTAGGACTGTTACTGAGCCATAGGGACAGAAATGGCCACGTGAGACATGGGGGGCAAGGCTGGGGGTCCAGCTGGTGACCATTCTGGCCCCAAATTCCCATTCTGCAGATGAGGAAACCAGATAGCCAGCTCCCTTGCCATCCCCAGATTGTGAGAAATCTGGAGACACATGGAATCATTTCTTTAGGGACCTCCACGAAGACAAGGAATCAAGTAACAGGGCTTTTTCACATAGTAGACAGTCAATAAATATCATTTAAGGTAATTTTGAGCAGACCATAACCAGTTGCACTCACTCACCTGGGTCTGCTATACATGTGCTGTCTGGGAGGCAGGCACCTCAAGTGTGCTTTGGAGAAATCATTAGAGGCAAATGAGTCAAGATAAATGTCTGCTCTCAGCATTGTGCTATTTTCCAGAACAGCGCAGAGGGAAAGTTTCCCCCTAAATGAAAGCTGCCCTTCTTAAACCCTGGGTTGATTTTAATGAGCTCTAATATTGTTTTAAGGCGCTGAGAGAGATGAAGTGCAAAGCCTGGCTTTTGGGGGGAAAAGCAGATCTCGTTAACCATTTCAACTGGAAAGAATTGGAGCCATTCAGAATTTCACGGGCTGGTAGGGTCATGCCTTTTTCCCCCAGGAGAGGTTTTTCTTCAGGTATTCAGGCTGCAAAAGGCACAATTATTGGATAACACGTCCATGCTATATATGTGTGCGAATAAGCGTTATAGACAGTACCAGGTACAGCCTGTTTCTTTATCATGATAACATTGGGAATGGAAAAATAACTCACTAATTTCTCCCCCCCCACCACTAATCCCTCTAACTGAAAAAGAATCTGATGTCACATTGGAATGAATACAGGAAGGGGCGGCGAAGATGTGAAGATCCTGCCTGAGCAGAAGGAATTATTTTGGAGGTTAGGTTGGTGCTAACAGCTTACAAGAGTTCTATAAGTTCTGTGTGTTATGGGTCGTTTTTTTTTGTTTGTTTGTTTGTTTGTTTTTATGGCGTCAATAAGAGACTTTGGATAGCTGTATTTCTCCTTTTGAGCAAAAAAAAGAACCTACCCTGGAATCAGTGATGTCATGGTCAGGAGCCAGGGGGTCAAGTGTCCTCCCCCTCCTCTTCCCAACTCCTACAGGTTGCAAGTGAGTATCACACCAGAATGTCCTGAGTCCTAGAGAAAGACATTTTTGTACCTATCCACAATGTGACAGAGTGGGAAAACATAGTATGTGAAACCAGACAGCTATGTATGTTGTCAAATCTAAGTCATGGTTCCAGTTTGGCTGGTGAAAGCATCAACATCCCACAGTTTCTGACAGAGCAGAAGCTCCCTTTTTTTTTTAATGGCACTTCACAAGTGCCATCTTGTGCAAAATGGGGCTGATTTTTCTGAGAAGGAAAAGAACCATCTTTAGGTCACAGTGGGGAGCAGTTCACTTGGAGTTGCCTCCAAGCACAGTCTGAGGGCCATAATATCCTGTGTGTGTAAACCAGCACACCTGCTGGAAGGCAAAGCCCTTGTAAAGGGAAATGATGGAGGCCATGCATAAATGAAGGCAACAGACCCATATTTGGCTCAGAGTAGCTGGGCTGGCAGGTAACTTAGAACTTACTTGGTCCAATTGCTTTACCAATGAAAACACCCAAGCCCAGAAATAAATATGGGCTTGTCTAGGGTCACCTGGCCAGTCTGTGACAGAGCTGTGATCCAAAACCAAGTCTCTGACTCCCTCCCCAGCTTTCAAAATGTCATGATCAAGGTGATCAACAAACAAGAATCAGCTTCAGGAAAAGGCAGCCCCGCTGGTAGACGCTCACTGATTTTCCACTACAAGATCTGAAAGCCATAAAGGACTAAAAAGTCAATGCTCAGACGAAGATGTCTCACTTGGATGTTCCAATTTCAGGCAAATCCTTGAGGGTGGCACCACCCTCAGACTCTTCCGTTAATCATTCACTCTGAAGACATGTCAGTGGGGAGTCAGATTCACTTACCTGCAGCATGAGCCACCTACATGGTTTTCCCTCCTGGCTTGGCTATTCTCCCTGGAAATGAGGTTAATTCTCTGAGATAGTGACCCACAGTAAGTTGGACTTAAGGCCACAGATGATTACTCTAAATGGCATTCCCTTTCCCACAGTGACTTTTCAGAAAGGTCATTTAAAGAAAAGCACTGGTATCACTGGGAGAAGGAAGAAAGGAGGGAGGGAGGGAGGGCTGGCTAACAACAATCGCAAGTTTCATGTGACATGACGAATGGCTCACTGTCCTTATATTTTTAGTTCCTCACACAATCCCTTTAAGTATACAGGACAAAAAATAGAACTACCATTTTACAAAGGAGGAACTTGAACTTAAAACAAAGGAAATGACTTGCCCAAGGATACGCACGTTGTGGATAGTGGGTCTACAACCAGAACCTGGGTCTCTGAACTCCCAATCCAGTCTTCCTCATGATTCTCTGCTGCCCATTAAGCCCCCAAAAGATATCTGAACAGTCCGTTTCTCATGTTTTGTCTTTCCAACCAGGCTGTACATTCCTTGAAGGTCAATACTACCTGGCAACTATGTCTCCTCTCTCTCGGCCCTGGGCCCAGCACCTTACGGGAACACAGACTGGAAGGTCTACCGTGAAGCCTTAGAATTGGCCAGGATTCTCCTTTTTGCCCTTTCCTACAGGCCCCAGTGTTGGCCTTCCCCAGCCAGGAGAGACTAGTGCACACATGAAGCTACCTGAGGGTGAAGAAGCCCCTTTCCCCTCAAACACTTCCCCAGTGAGGCCCCAAATCCCTCCCTCGGTTACTATTTCTTTTGTCCTCCAAGCCCCCCCACCCCGCCCCATCCTGCATCTCCTCCCTTCCTCCAGCTTCTGCCTGCTACACTCTGCTTGGACTGCTCAAAATCTTAGATCTAGAAAGAAAGTACTTAGAGAAACTCCTTTTCATCAAAATGTCTTCTACTTGGCACCACCCGGATTTCCATTTTAGAGAGGCGTCCCCAGAGGAGCAAGGCCCTGGGTCCTCTTCACTTGGAGAATTTCCTGGCAGCAGCTGGGCCAGCACTAAGGGGCAGGTGGCCTTCCTGAAATCCTAGTGGGTACGCGACTGGTCATTAGGCACCAGGGAAAGTCACAACCAGGATGCCTAATCCTTTCTGCTCAAAGAAAGCATGGGAATTTAAAATGAGGCCATTCGGTGACAGTTTTGATGGAACCTCTTTTCCTTTTCAGAATCATGAATCAGTCATGAATACACTAAGTTAAAACAAGATCTGATCTCCCTAAAGCTATTTTTGCAATCCTGTTTTTCCCCTACCGCATCTCCTTCCATTTAGCATTTCACGAGTCATGGTGTTACTAGAAATGGGTGTGGGAGAACGAATTGCCCTTCACCTTGTGTGTGGTGGGAAGAATGTGTTGACAGTTGAAATATGGGCAGGTCCTTTCGGAGAGGCTGGTGTGGCTGCATTTCAGTGAAAAAACACCGTTCAGGTGACAGTGAGTCACCTCTGAGGTTCTCCAATAATGCAAAATATTTATATTTCTCAGTTCATTTTCAAGGATTAAAGAGCTATTATTCCAAACCTTTTTGAAGGCATAACACCCTCTTTGTTTTCTTCTGAAAAGTTCTCTATAGTAGAGATTCTTTTAACAAAGCACATCTTCTCCCTCTCTCGTTAGAGCCTGACAACGTGCCAGTCCATTTCATAGATGCAGATACTAGTGCGCAGAGAGGAAAGGTCACACAGCTACTAGGTGATCGAGTTACATATGTCTGAAACTCACGTCTAGACATTCAGACTTGTTTTGTTATCCCGTGCCACTCTGCTCATTTATTTGAGAACGAAAGGAATTTTGTGTGAAGCAGTGCAGGGCTTTCTGCAACGTCTTGCAGGGTGTGCAATCAGGACCAGCCGTGTGGGGTGGCAAGATTTTTAGGAGTGCTGAGGAGCACAGCCCTCCCTCTCACAGTTTGCCAGGAAACCACAATGTAAAGTTTGCTCCTTTGACTTAAGGATCTGCCCTCTCTGTGTGTGGCAGAGAGCAGGGGAGAGGGGGTAGAGGGTCATAAGCCATTAAGACTTAGCAGTCATTTAGATGAGGGAGGTTTAATAATCAGGTCCCACGTTGGGGAGGTGGAAGGGGGTGTACAGAGACAGGAACTGAATTCTGAGGAAGGAAAAGGAAGCTGAGAACAAAAACTGAGGACAGCAAAGGCAAACTTGGCTGCCTTATAATTTTGCTGGGGCTGAGGACCTGTCAAGAGTCTCTGGTTTGAAAGTAAATGTGAAGCAAAAATAGAAAGGATAAAGTACAAGGCTTTGCAGAGAAAATTAGCAGACTGAGCTTTAGTTGAATAATGTCCATGATTTATGGCTCAGTTGCTGGTCCAGTCATATCTTCCATCCTAGCACTGCCCCTGTGCACACTGACTCCCCAACCCATACACTAAACGCCACCTCCCTGGGCCTCATGTCTTTGCTTATGCTGCCCCCACCAGGCACAACATCACCTGTTCCTCACTACTCCTCTCTCCTAATATGGCTGTAGGACTGTCTTCTTAAGGCTTCCTTCCTCCTGATGTCACAGCTGTGCCTTCCTCTGAACCTCCAAAAAAGGGTTATCTGGAGTCTCAGGGGACCTTGTTCATCTGACATAAGAGATCTGTGTCTAAATGTTCTCTTCTCTCTGAGGCTGTGGGCACTTCAGAAAGAGGGCAGGACCACGTCTTCTTTGTACCTCTTCTCCTCTCTCCCTGAACCAGCCTCGTTGGCCCGGTCTCTAGAAACAGTCAGCCTTTGATAAATGCTCTGTAGTTAAGAGCTCCGTCTCTGGAGTTAGAGAGTTCTGGAAGCCAGCCCCAGCTTCTGTAACCTTGTACAAATTACTTAAGCTCTCTAAGTCTTGGTTTCCTCATCTGTGAGCAGCCACTTCACAGTGTTGTGATTTTTCAGTGAGATGACCCATATAGAGAGAGTGCTTAGCACCGTGCAGGACACCTGGGTCTGCATCCCACAATCAGTGGCTATTAATATAATTTTTTCTCTTACTGAAATGTGCAACCCTCTCAGGTTCCCTTTATCAATAACCCCACAAAGCCATTATCCCAGAAGCAAAAGGAATCATGTTAGGGAGGTTTGTTAAATGCCGACTCCTACTATATTTACAATGACATCTACCCCATCAACATGTAGGAAAAGACAGTAACTGATTTCAACTCGAACCCAATATTTCTGTGGCCAGCACACTGAATGCCACTGAAACCTCCGTTCTCTGAGCAGTGGTTTGTAGAGATGGAATAGCGGCAGTTTTTCATTTTCCAGAGTCCACTCACCCTTCCAAGAATCTCAATGCCTCATTGATTCATAATACAGTGCATAAAGATTTCATTTTTCCTGCCCACAGTGATACATTATGGAAGCAATCTGTTTTGCCACTGAAAAGTTTGCTTAGTAGAAAAATTTGGAGTTTTGACATTCAGGAAATTACAGTCATCTGTAAAACACGATTGATATGCCAAGGCTAACATTTTCATTGCACTTGCAGAGCCAGAATAACTATGGTAAAATATGTGTTGCCCCCCATACATTTTGAGATCTTTTAAGGAAACATTAGTTAACACTGAGAACCCCTCCCAGGACTCCAGGACTACAATGACTATGCCAGTTAGCTAACTGCCATTCACAAGGATACCGCCAGTGACCAAACCAGCACTCTGGTTCTCAGACAAAGCAATGGCCCAACACTTCTGACCTGGCCTTGGGATGGAGGTTGAAGTTATGTTTTTGTGTCCCACGTTAGATATGATATAGAACCAAGAAAAATGAAATAAAAAATTCCACCTCCTTTGTGGAATTGTTAGCCAGCCACAAAAGGCACAGGCATATGATAGGTAGAGCTACAAGTTGAAGGCTTACAATAGAGAAATCAGTATTCTATATCTGCTTACATTTTAAATTTGCTCTCTATATTATTTTATGCTCTTTGTCTCTTTCTAGGTGCACTTTTCAGTGTTAAATGGCCTCGGAAGACCAAGTCTCTGGAGCTATCCACCTGTTAAAAACTGACTGCTCTTATCATTCTGAAATCAAATGTTGAAATCAATTGAGTTGAGGAGTGCAGATGATCTTTATGACCGTATTGAGAGAGCTGTCCATCCAGAGTCAGGTTTGGCTAGGTTGAGGGGCAGTTTTTACTTGGTACTCATCCATTGAGACCCATGAGAAGCACACATGTAAACTGTGTGGTTCTGGGGGCAAAGGGACAGGTGCCATTGCCCTCGACATTGGGAATGGCTTAGAGTGGTTCCCTACCCAACCTTGGATCAGTTTCTTTAGGTGTTGACAAAAGCATTCTGCACAAAACAGGGTAAGTCTGACTCATGGATCAAGCACCCATAATCAGTTACAGTAAGGGCACTTTATGTGGCAGGCATGAATCTAAGTGATTAACCTGTAGTACTTCATTTAATTATTATTACCACTTACAAGGCAAGTGACAGTATTATCTTCTTTTGATAGATGAAGACACTGAGGCATAGAAAAGTTGGACAACTCTCCCAAGTCACACAGCTAGTAAGAGGTAGAGCTGGAATTCAAACCTCCTAACAGGGTGACTTCAGAGCTCATGCTCTTAACCTCTGTGTCATATAATGCCTTGCTTAAATTTTTTTTTGTGTTTTTTTTTTATGGAGCAGTGGGGAGCCCTCTCTTGTCAGACTGTGGCCTGGATTATTCTTCAAGTGTCCCATGCCTGTGGTAATAAGGCATTCTTATCCTCTTGAAGCTCTTGGCAAAAGTTGTTTTTCATATTTACAAAGCACTCTCCCCCTCTGTCTCCTGGCCCCCTTAAGCTACTTGTAGCTAACAGCTTAGCTTCATTCATTTCCTAATAGTGGTTGAATAGATGTGAGAGGGGCAAGGCTAAGGTCAAGGGTGGGGGAGGTGGAGAGATGGGTTCCAAAGATATAGTTTGGCAAAGGGCATGCCCACCTAGTATCATTTGGACCCTCCAGTGGGGGAATCCAAAGGAAAAGTGACTTCTCAAAGGGGTGTTGAGGATCCACTTGCCCTCCACCAGGCTTTAGGTTTAGGGGTACCCATATTCAGGGTTCCTGTGCCCCATTGCTCCCCTCTAGGCCTTATGTAAGATGATCAGGCAACTGCCTGAGGGAAACTGAGAGATAGTGGAGCAAAGAGGACTCATCATAAAGACAGAATGAAGGGATGTAGAAGTGGGAGAGGTGGAAAAGATGGAAGGGAAGAAAGGGGAGTCAGGGGGTCAGTTAAGGAAAGAAAGGATGAAAAGAGAGTGGAGAAAAGAGTAGAGAGAGAGGACACCATAGAATAAAAAGGAAGAGGTGACATCAGAGGTGTCAGGGATATGAGAGGTGATGTCTCATCTCTTCCTACAGCTGTCCTTGAGTACTTGGGCACCACCAAAAGGCTCTTACATTGCATGGGGCTCCATCCAGATGACATTGCTCTTTCCCTTCTCTGAGCTCCAAGTGCACATGGAGTCAGTACTTGCCTCTCTTCCTTGAATTTTTATACATGTGATTTTTTTTTTGTCTGGAACTAGGCTGTACACTCCTTAGGGGTTGGGGCTGACTCGTACAGCATGATTTCTGTCCCCGAATCTCTCTCCACCATTACAGGAAATCCTCTGTGCATTGAGGTACCTGACATATTAAGCCTCTTACAGTCACTAGTTCATTTTTATTAGCACATGCTTTTATTAGAAAGTAAATGTCCTTACAGGTATGGGATACACAGGGAAATTTTCCATGGGAGGAAGAGCACCCTGTGGAGATTGCAGATGCTGGGGGGAGGGAACTCAAAAGACACCCTGGGAAGAATGGGAAGAACACTTCACTCGCCTAACGATTCCCCCAGAGTTTACTCATTGTATAAACCAAGAGATCCCAGGTATATGCACAACCTTATAAAATAATTCGTCTCTATTTATATGATATACACATGCATTCAACTTTAATAAATAGTGCTTAAATACTCCTAGGCATGAGTAAGAAAGCCTTTTGGAAGTCGCTTCAAATCCTTTTGGAAGTAGGCAGGATATTTAAAAAAAAAAGTGGTGCAAAAATAGAAAGCCTTTCCTCTTTTGTTTATCTTCAGGATGTCTTACAAATTGATTTAGAGGGCTCTATTACTCTGTGACTCACACATTTGGCTTGCAGCAGGTTTTGAAATCCAGAATCCATAAAAGGACCTAACATATTATGAGAAAATGGCAGGGGCACTCTTACCCAGAGGGTTCCTGCACTCACCAATTGGCTTGCCGGCCTGCTGATCCCACCCAAAGCTATTCAAGTGCCCACTTCCTCCAGGGTGAGGCAAGTAACTGTCACCCCCAAGGGTCCATTTTCAGATAAGACTCTCACAACCCCTATGGGTTGTCCAGAAGGGCAAGGATTTGGAAGACAGGCAAAAGACAGGCATCCATAGTGCCCTGATCCAACTTAATTAAGTCAGGCTTTTCTTTTCAGTCTCTTCTGCTCCAAACTTACACTGACTGGGCCCATTTCTGTTTCATTGGTCTTCAAGACCTTAAGAAAGCAAGGCCTCTTTTAGGTGCAAGCCAGGGGGCTGCTCCAACACACCTCTCCCAGTAGCTTCCAGGCTGTTCTTTCTATCCCATCCCCCAGCACAGTCTCTAGCTTCATAGATTCAATCCCTTAAGGACTTAGCAATTTTCTTCATTCTGATCCCTACATAGTTTCTTTCACAACTCCCCTTATTGTTCTGTTTCTTCCACCTCCAGGGTGATCGATGACCCAATAGACATTTACATTTACAAAGCAATTGCTTTTACATAAGATAACCCTTATCTACAGCCAAAAGAGGCACAAGTAAAATACATATATAATAGAGAGAATGCCTATTCATTACCCACATTTACAGGATAGACTGTTCTAGGAACTGGTGTATGAGGGGAGAGAGCCCTGTAAAATTTATCACTAAAGGTAATCAATGAGTTCCAACTAATGCGCTCCACGCTTCAAGGTGAAAATATACCACATGGATGGGGAAAGCATATTTAGTCCTTAAAGTTTGCCAAATTTCATTTGAGCATTTATTGATTTCATTTAATACAGGATTATATAATCAGGAAGTCAGTAGCAACTGAAAATACCAAGTCTAGTTTTCACCCATCAGAGTATTTTGGTAATACCTAGTAATGGCAGGAGACTCTCATTTAATTGAATTGGAAATGCAACATATATTAGATTACAGAAACTTAATCAGTGTGATAAAATTAAAATGGGCCACTTAGACATACCATCCTGATTAAGGCACTTGCAAACACTCCACAATTATCAAAAATTTGTGGTGTTAATGATTTAAACTCAGGTTTTTTTCTCTGGGGATTCAGTCTTGGAACTTTTTTTTACTAGACAATTAGAAAACTCCATCCTTTATTTTGAAAAGTGTAACAGCATTATTGACATTAATTCTCAAAGAATGCAGAATAGTAAATAGCATGTGTTGGCGATTGTTTTTTTCTTTTAACATTCATTGCCTTTTCTTTAGGATGAGGATCATTAATCTCGAAGCTTTAGCTCTTAGGAGTGGTAATGAAGTTTGGCAATGGTGAAGTGACCATTTTTAAATGTATTAGGGGGGAACTCCACTTTTCTGCTTTGTGCAAAGCAGCTCTGGGTTTCCCTGAAAGGGGTTTGCTTATGGCCCTATTCAAAAACCACTTTGGTTGAACTGGCCTGTTGTCCTGGGTAGAAAACTACAGAATTAGGCCATTTCTTTTAAATGTGTTCTTAATAGACTATTATAAACACTAGCTTGGGAGATGTGAATTACCTCCCCCCTGCTCCTTTAAAGCTCATCTTCCCAGCCCACCACCCTTAAAATGCTGCAGTAGTAAATTACCTGGGAAGAATCTCATGTTTCTAGCTCCATTATTTGTGCCAATAGTGGTGATAGGGAGTTGCCCAGCTACTTGTTTCTACTTTAGTCAGCAAACCAGTCCCTTCATTGAATGGCACAGAAAATGGAGCTTCAAAGGGTGACTTTCTCAAGGTGGCAGTTAGTGAGGATCAGATCCAAAGCTAGACCCCCAGTCTTTTGACTCTCTGGGTTTTATTCCTCATTGATGCTTGTTAAGTTCAGCTCAGTCTCTGTTAGGACAAATTCCAAGTCATTAGAATCTACCTTATTATTTTTAAAGATTTTATTCATTTATTCATGAGAGACACAAAAAGAGGCAGAGATATAGGCAGAGGGAGAAGCAGGCTCCCTGTGGGAAGCCCAATGTGGGATTGGATCCCAGGGCCCCGGGATCACGCCCTGAGGCAAAAGCAGAGGCTTAACCGCTGAGTTACCCAGGCATCCCTAGAATCTGTCTTAAAAAGTTAGTCTACTGTTGACTATGAGACTCAGTTAATGAAGTAAAGGGCTACTGTGGGGTGAGGGGGAGAGGAAGATGAAGAGGAGGGTGATAGTGTGCTGAGATGAGGTAGGAGGATCTGACTTCCCACTGGCCTAGCAGTAGTCTGCTATAACAAGATGGTTACAAACAAGATGGTTCTGACAATCACCAAAGGTACCATCAGGCACAATTTCCCAGAAACTAGGTTTGGAAAGGCAGAGACAAGTGGTAGATTAAAGAAACAAGCTTGTGGGGTTAAGAGCATCCCGGAAGTGCTTCCTGCACTGTCTGTAATATCATGGGCTGATTTGGGTGGGTGGAAGGTATGCAATGCTCTGTTCAATACTAAAATCCTCAACACAATGCTCTATGTTTAAAATAAGCCCAGTGATCTTTAAGGCTCAAGGAGAAGAATTTATTTATTATCTATTCATTCAAAAATTGGGCTAGGTCATTTTAACGTTTTCACATTTTGAGTTACAGTGCATTCACTTTCTGCTCTTGCAATTCCATGAAACAAATGAATAGGTCGTCTTTCCTGAGGTGTGTTGAAGACACTTTATTCTGTTTACTATGAACACTTTACAAAAGTGTCTCATATAAGTGCATATGCTGAGATGAGAGCCCATGATATACTCTGATATGCTCTGTGGAAGATAAAAGAATTACTCTTTCTTAAGGAGCCATAGCAATAAGTTAGCCAGAGATCAGCCAATGGGGAAAGGTAACAATAAGAATGAGAGCGCTATTTCCAGAACTTTCTCTGTCTTTGCCCAAGCATCCACAGTGCTCCAGCCACATCTCCAGTAGCCCCTTCTTTGAATAGCATACCACTTTGTTCCCTGGATTCTAGTTAATCTGTGTACACGAGCAGCTTCTCTACTAGAAATAAGATGTTTAAGAGTAATGACTGATTTTGTGCCTGTTTCAGCCCTACTCTCTACTCTCCCCTCCTCTGACATATAGCTCTCTACTCTCACCCCACTCCAGCATCTGGAACTGTGCCCATCACACACTAGACACACAACAAACATTTGCTGACTGACTTAATGAATACATATCAGTACCTCGTTAAATGCTAAATGGATTCTGTTCAAGAAAAGGTGTGTACTTGGGGACCTGGGTGGCTCAGTCAGTTGAGTGTCCGACTCTTGGTTATGGCTCAGGTCATGTTCTCAGGGTCCTGGGATTGAGCCCCATGTTGGGCTGCCCACTCACTGGGAGTCGGCTTGAGGATTCTCCCTCTCTGTCTGCCCCCTCCCCAAATAAATAAAATAAGTCTTATATTAAAAAAAGAAAAGGGGGCAGCCCGGGTGGCTCAGCGGTTTAGCGCCGCCTTCAGCCCAGGTCGTGATCCTGGAGACCCGGGATCGAATCTCGTGTCGGGCTCCCTGCATTGAGCCTGCTTCTCCCTCTGCCTGTGTCTCTGCCTCTCTCTCTCAATCCTCTCTGTGTGTTCTCATGAATGAATAAATAAAATCTTTAAAAAAAAAAAGAAAAAAGGAAGGGATGCTCTCAGGCTGCATCAGGAGAGACACAGAAGGAGTGGCATATTAATGGTGTTTTGCAATATGAGGAGTAACAATAATAACATTTAATGAGCATCATTATGGACCAGAAGATTTACAGAAGTTACTTCACTGAATCTGTCTTAGAGAGGGAGGTCTGATTATTATCTCTATTTTCCAGATGAGGGAACTGAGGCTTAAAGAAATTAAGTAACTCATCTAAGGCACAAGAGCTTGGATATAAACCCATACTGACCTAATTCAAAAGACTGAGCTCTTTCCAATAAATTAGGATTTAGACAGGTATAATTGAAGGATGGAGGTTAATGAAGATTGGCACAACAGTATAAACTAAAGGACATTTGGCAGACAAAGAGGTATGTATAACCAAGGAGAGGGGAGGGCTGGGGCTGATGGTGACACAAGACAGTTGGTGATAGGGTTGAATTAGTCAGTGAACATAAGACACTATATAGGGAGTTTTTAAAAAAGATTTTATTTATTTATTCATGACAGACACACAGAAAGAGAGAGAGAGAGGCAGAGACATAGGCAGAGAGAGAAGCAGGCTCCATGCAGGGAGCTCGATGTGAGACTCGATCCTAGGACTCCAGGGTCATGCCCCGGGTGGAAGGCAAACGCTAAACCTCTGAGCCACCCAGGCATCCCTATATAGGGAGTTTTAAAATAAAAACAAAATTGGGTATACGATTATATAAAACAATGAAGAAATATTAGGAAACCCATGGGCTTTCTCATGGCATTCAAATGAACAATACAGACTTTGGCCTGAACACCCCACCTAACTATTTTTGGAGAGAGGATGGCTTTGGCAATGAAAATAATCTTCTCCCCTAGCTGATGGTCTTTTCTTTTTCAACAGGTTTCATTACAGCCAAGCACAGAGGCCAGTTTAAGGAAATGGAGTGGAAATAGTGTGTATTCAGTCTTCAGAGCAGAAGCTAGTTGAGGAAAATCACTCAAAACCTGAGCACTATTTTCCCTCTGAATATTTCAGGATCTACCTGGGTTTAGGCTGTAGTCTCAGTGAACAATCACCTGTCAGTCTGGTTCCTTTCATCTGTTCAGAGCAACTTGGCCACAGGAGGGAATGTACTTCTATTTCTCTTCTCCTTCTTCTCCCCTGTCCCCTTCTTCTTCCTTCTCCTCCTCTCTTTTTGTTTTTAAGAACTTGCAGAATTGAGAAAGGAGGCTGCCACACTGCCCAAGAGTCAGAGCTGCTTTGCCTGTCTTTGGGGAGCCAGGCCATGGTGGCTAAAGACTGCTGTCCCACGCTATGCACTCTGAGTATTCTCAGGCTGGATTATCAAATTTATGCTGTCCATCAGGGCTTTTAAAAAAGTACTCTATGTTGGCAAATCGAACTTCAATTAAAAAAACTACAAAAAAAAATTTAAAATATACTTTATTCAGAACTCAATATAAATAACAGATTAAGGGCAACCTGGGTGGCTCAGCAGTTTGGAACCTGCCTTTGGCCCAGGCCATGATTCCTGGAGTCCCAGGATTGGGTCCCATGTTGGGCTCCCTGCATGGAGCCTGCTTCTCCCTCTGCCTGTGTCTCTGCCTCTCTCTATGTGTCTCCCATGAATTAAAAAAAAAAACAGATTAAAATGGACTCACTCAGAAAGATGTGGAGAGGAGGCCTGGAGTCTCATTATTTACCACTTTAGACTCCCCATCATCCCGTTTCAGCAGGCACTGAGGTTCTGCTTCAGAGCCTAGATGGAAAAACCACTGATCTACACAAAGGATGGGCATGATGAGTACACTGCAATGGCTCTGTGATCCCAGGTAGTTTCTTTAGACCTCTTTTAGCCTTTTTTTCCTATCTGCTGAAGGCCAAAATAGAAATGGAGAATGGTGCTGGGAAGGTAGATTCTCGCCCAGGAAGCCTTTGCAGGGCAGGAGTTCGGGGGGGGAGAATAGTTTTTTCTCTTGGTACTCCTATGCCAGCACAAAATGCCTTGTAGACATTTGGAAATGAATGGTAATGCAGACTTCCATATCACAAGAGAGAAGAAAAAATAAACAGCTATCCCCAATACTATGCATTTCTTCTTTGCCAGCAGGTGGGTGATAGAGACCTGGATACTCAGGTAAAGAAACCTCCTATTGCCAAACTTAGCATGTTTACAGGGACAAAGCTGGTTATGTCTAATTACTCCTCAAAATATGAATGATAAAGGAGACTGGAGAAATGAATATTAGGGGCAACCACTGCGGACCTGGCATAAAGATGGTAGACTTTCTCAGGCAAAGACATGAACCTGTTGACTTCCCTTATGTGGACTCACACTTTCTCCCCAGAATCCTGAAAATCACTAGAAAGTGTATGTGTGCCTGGTTATTTTTTGGTGAGGCCTGTAGAGATATGAAATTGTTTTCATACCCTCCTAGAAATGCTAGGAGAGATGACAAGGATGATTTGCACTTCACAGGAGGAGGAGCAGTCTGGGGAGTCACGTGGGTATGGAGGGGGAGCATACTATTTTCTGACAAAGATGACAACTGAAGTCTTGAAGGTTCCATAGGCATGATTAGGGGAAATGAAGGTAGACATGCAGAGCTTCCCATTAAAGCCAGTGGAGCATGTGTTTCCTCCCCAACAATGATGAGAAAGACACTGCTGTCGAGCCACCTGGAGGTAAGCCTAGCACTCCTACTTTAGTCAATTATGATCTTTGATGCTCCTAAAGCAAAACTCTTTAGATTCCAAGACTTGGGGAATCACTGCCCTGGGCTCAGCTCCACAATACAGCCACACTTAGAGGTTGTCTCTGCTGAGGCACCTGGACATCCACCGTGAGGGGAATCTGCCAAATTGAATGTGATCCATGCCACCTAAGCGTGTGATCAGTTCCTGAACCAATGTCATGGGGTGGTTTCAAGATTAAATGAGAAAACTCATGCATTTAAAGCACTTCAAATAGGTACACAGGAAGCACCCAATAAAGAGTACTGCTCATTTTTCAATTCCTGGCCCTTGTTACTGTTGGCAGTGTTTGCTTACTCCTTTTGTTGGGAATGCATTCTGTAAGTTCTCTACCTGCTTGTCAAGAATGTTTTGTTAGTTTTTTCTTTTTTGTTTTGTTGGTCAGGTGCCTAAATTTAAGCAGCCTGATTTTCTGAGCAGCCTGCTCTTGAGCTCTATGGAGGAGGGAAAATAATTTAGGATTTAGAGAAAAATGGGCCCTGGTTTCAATCATGGCTCTGCTACTTACTATCTCTGTGGTTTTGAGCAAAATATGTCATTTCTCTCAGCCTTAGTTTTCCCATCTGTAAGCTGTAGATATAATTTCTGCTTCATATGGTTGTTGGTAAAATTACATGAGATAATGGAGGAGAACACTCTTAGTGCACTATGAAATGCTATGCAAGTAATGATTTTTTTGTTTTTATTTATTTACTTATTTTTTATTATTAGGCATTTCAGGCTTACTCAGACTTGCTTCCCTTCTCCCTCATATGTATCTGCCAGTTCAAGCTGAGCTTTGCAGACAGTCATGGCCAAACATATATCAGGTCTGCCAGACTGCACAGGACTAGCCAACTGATCACTTTGATTAAATTATCCAGTCAAATCAAATAGCCTGTTTTCTCAATCGTCCCTTTCTCCTGCCACATTCAACCCCACCCAAGTGACCCAACAGTAGCTTGTGATATCACATACACATATCCTCCAAGCAACATGATGTTCCAGGACCATCTTCACCACCCGCAAAGTTTCTAGGGATTCTAGGCACTGTGCACAGATAATTTGTGCTTCAAACGTATGTGACACCTTAGTCATTCAGTACAAATGCTACTTCAAGCAAGCACTACCAGATGGTGGTCTGAATTTGACAGCATCACCAGCATTTTCCAGACAAAATTTATAGTTTCATCATCGGTGAGTTGAGTTCTGTCTCATTTTTCTTTTTTATTTAATCTTTAGTAAGCAACCATCCTGAAAACTCAAAGCATGTTGTGTAATGAAGTAACAGCCACTGACCAGTGATGTTTTATTTCTGTCCTCCCTGCTCATGATGCAGCATGCAGAGTAATGGAAGTGTCAGCACCAGGTGCTGGTAGGGGAGTCTCAGATACAATCATCCTTATCTTCAAGTTGGAATACTAAAGAGAAGGTGAGATTTCACATTTCATAGCCCCTGCAAAATCTTCTCAATACTGATCAATACTATTCCCTTTGAGAAAGGCCTCCAGCAGCAGGACCAGTCATCTCACCTTTGTGAACCTAGGTCTCCTACAGTCTCTAAGTACAAAGGGCATCTCCAGAAAGGATGAATTAATTTAGTCTCATGGGACAAGCACAGGCATGGTCAGAGTCTTGGCCCCATCACCTATAAGCTATGTGACCTGGAACTTTCCAGCGTCATCTCCGATTCCTTGTCATAAAAGGAGCTTTATAAAAAAAAAACCTTTGCTTTATAGGCCTATTATAATGATTAAACAAGATAATATTATGTAAAGAATCTTGAACAGTGCCTGCAACATAGAGAGCACCCAATAAATTGTAGCTAATAAAAACATTATTACATGTTTGCAATATGCAAGGAATGGTTCTAATTCCTTTATATATGTTATCTTATTAAATAAATTAAATCTTTCCTCAAATGTCACTTTTCAGTGAGGTCTTCCCCAACCACTATTTAAATTTACACATTTCCTGCCTGCACCACTCCTCATCCCCCTACCATGTCCCTTTCCCCACTTATGAGTTATTCCTTTTTAAAATACTGTAGATATTATTTATTTGTTTAATAACAGTATTCCTCCACAAGAATAGGCATAAAGGCAGGGAATGTTGTCTGTTTTGTTATTTGCTGTATCCTCAGTCTACAACAGTACCTAGTACCTAGTAAGCACTCAACAAAATGTTTGAATGAAGGGAGAATTTAATCCTCAAGAAAATTCTATGAAGCAGGCATTATTCTCTTTTTACAAGTGAAGAAACTGATACACAGAGAGATTAACTTGCCCATGGAAGTGTTGGGATTTTAAAGAAGCTCCAGAGTGTGCCATCTTAACCATTATACTATACTGTTGCTTTTCAAGAACTCATGAAGGGAGAGAGGGGGCAGAAGCGAGAGAGGAGAGAGGAAGAAAACACAAATAAGAAAATGAGAACAATGGGAATAATGTATGAGATTCTATAAACTTTAGAGTTCTTCATTTTGTTTTTTTGCTTTTTGTTCTGCACCTCTGTGAATAGGATCTACTTTTTCTCTGATGCAATTTCTGTGCATTACTGTGGGAAACTAGCTTTGGTTATGTGATAAAGGCAGCAATCAATCTTTTGTCCCCAAGTTGCATCTTTAGAGAATACTATCATTGTTCAACTATCACTCCATTGTTAAATGTGTCTTTTTACAATGTTAAATTGGTGGAAATGATTTGCACAACAAAAAAATCATACCTATTCAACACTGTACTAGAGGTTCCAGCCAGTGCAATAAGTTAAGGAAAAAAAGCATCCATATTGGAAAAGAAGAATGAAACTGTTCTTATTTACAAAGACATAATTGTCTATGCAGAAATTCAAAGGAATCTACAAAAAAAGCTCCTGGAACTAATAAGTGACTTTAGCAAGTTCATAGGACACAAGATTGATATAAAAAAATCAATTGTACTCATATATATGAAAAGTAAGCAATTAGAAATTGAAAAAATACTATTTCCTATAGTATCAAAGTATGAAATATTTAGGGATATGTCTGACAAAAGATATGAGTGACACGTACACTGAAAACTATGAAACATTTCTGAGTAAAATAAAAGATCTAAATAAATGGAGAAATACCATGTGTTTGTGGCTTGGAAGGTCTAATATTGTTAAGATGTCAGTTCTTCCCCAATTATTTTAATTGAGGTATAATTGACATATAACATTATATTAGTTTCAGACCTACACCACAATGATTTGATATTTGTATACACTGCAAAATGATCACCGCAGTAAGCCTAGTTCCATTACCATATGAAGTTACATAATATACAGTAAAATATTATTGACTATAGTCACCATACTATACATTACATACACACGTCTCATTTATTTATAACTGTAAGTTTCTACCTCTTGAACCCCTCCTCCTATTTTGCCCACCTCCAAAACCACCTTCAATCTAGCAATAAATGTTCTCTGCATCTATGAGTTTTGTTTGTTCATTTGTTTTGTTTTTTAGATTCCACGTATAATTAAAATTGTATGGTATTGGGAACCCTGGGTGGCGCAGCGGTTTAGCGCCTGCCTTTGGCCCAGGGCGCGATCCTGGAGACCCGGGATCGAATCCCACGTCGGGCTCCCGGTGCATGGAGCCTGCTTCTCCCTCTGCCTATGTCTCTGCCTCTCTCTCTCTCTCTCTCTGTGACTATCATAAATAAATAAAAATTTTTTAAAAATTGCATGGTATTGGTCTTTCTCTGCCCGACTTATTTCACTTAGCAGTATACCTTTAAGGTCCATCCATGTTGTTGTGAATGGCAAGAATTCATTCTTTTTTGATGCCTGAGTAGTATTCCATTATATAGACATATATCACATCTTCTTTATCCACTCATCCATTAATTAACACTTTGTTTCCATATCATGGCTATTGTGAATAATGCTGCAATGAACATAGGGGTGCATATAACTTTTCAAATTAGTGCTTTAATTTTCTTCAGATAGAGACCCAGAGATGGAGCTGCTAGTTCATGTGATAGTTCTACTTTTAGTCTTTAAAGGAACCTCCATACTGTCTTCTACGGTGGCTTCACCAATTTACATTCCTACCAACAGTGCACAAGAGTTTTATTTTCTCCACATTCTTGCCAACATTTGTTATTTCTTGTCTTTTTGATAATAGCGATTCTGGCAGGTGTGAAATGATGTCTCATTATGGTTTTGACTTGCAGTTCCCCAATGATTAGTGGTGTTGAGCATCTTTTCATGTGCCTGGTGGCAACTGAATGTCTTCTTTGGAAAAATGTATATTCAGATCTTCTTCCCATATTTTAATTTGACTTCTTTTTAGTTGAGTTGTATGGATTCTTTATATATTTTGAATATTAACCTCTTATCTGATGTATGTTTGCAAATACCGTTTCATTCAGTAGGTTGCTTTTTCACTTTGTTGATGACTTCCTTCATTGTGCAGAAACTTTTTAGTTTGATGTAGTCCCATTTGTTTATTTTTGCATTTGTTTCCATTGCCTTTGCAGTCAGATTAAAAAAAAATCACCAAAAGCAATGTCAATAAGCTTACTGCTTGTGTTTCCTTCTAGCAGTTTTTGTGGTTTCTAGTTTCATATTCAAGCTTTTAATCCATTTTGAATTAATTTTTGTGTATGGTGTTAAGATAGTTGTTCAATTTCATTCTTTTGCATGTAGCTGTTCAGTTTTCCCAGCACCATTTATGGACGAGAATATCCTTTTCCCATTGTATATTCTTGCCTCTTTTGTTGTAAATTAATTGGCAATATATGCATGGGTGTATATCTACCTATATATATGTCTATCTATATAGATAGCATGGGCTATCTATTCTGTTCTATTGACCTACATGCTGTTTTTAGGCCAATATATCATACTGTTTTGATTACTATAGCGCTGTAGTATATTTTGAGATCAGGGAGTATGATGCCTCCAGGCTTATTATTCTTTCTCAAGATTGTTTTGGCTATTTGGGATCTTTTGTGGTTTCATACAAATTTAAGGATTATTTGTTCTATCTCTGTGAAAAATGCCATTGATATTTTTATAGGTATTGCATTGAATCTACACATTGCTTTGGGTAATATGGACACTTTAACAATATTAATTCTTCCAATCCATTAGCATGGAATATATTTCCATTTAGCTATGTATTCTTTAAATTCTTTCATCAGTTTTCAGGGTAGAGGTCTTTCACCTACTTGGTTATATTTATTTTTCGGTATTTTATTCTTTTCAATGTGATTTTAAATGGGATTGTTCTCTCAATTTCTCTGATACTTTATTGTTAGTGTATAAAAATACAACAGATTTTCATATATTAATTTTGTATTCTGCAATGTTACCAAATTCATTTATTAGTTTTAAGAGTTTCTTGGTGGAGACTTTAGGGTTTTCCATATATAAAGTTATGTTATCCTCCAATGGTGACAGTTTTACCTCTTCCTTTTGGGTGCTTTTTATTTCTTTTTCTTGACTAATTCCTCCAGCCCGGATTTTCAATACTATGTTGAATAAAAGTGGTGAGAATGGGCATCCTTGTCTTGTTCCTGATCTTATAGTGAAAGCTTTCAGCTTTTCCCCATTGAGTGTGATGTTAGCTGTGGCCTTGTCATATGTGGTTCATATTATGTTGAGGTATATTTCTTTTATACCCACTTTTTTTTAAAAGATTTTATTTATTTATTCTTGAGAGAGAGAGAGAGAGAGAGAGAGAGAGAGAGAGGGGCAGAGACACAGGCAGAGGGAGAAGCAGGCCCCATGCATGGAGCCCGACGTGGGACTCAATCCCGGGTCCCCAGGATTATGCCCTGGGCTGAAGGTGGCACCAAACCACTGAGCCACCCGGGCTGCCCTTATACCTACTTTGTTGAGAGTTTTTACCATAAATGGATGTTGAATTTTGTCAGATGCTTTTTTCTGCATCTATTAAGATGATCATATGATTTTAATCTTTCATTTTGTTAATGTGGTGACTCTCATTGATTGCTTTGTTGATGTTGAACCTTCCTTCATTCCTAGAATAAATCCTACTTGATCATGGCATATGATGTTTTTAATGTATTCTTGAATTTGTTTTGCTAATATTTTGTTGGGGATTTTTGCATCTGTGTTCACTGGGGATGCTTGGTCTGTAATTTTCTGTTTTGTGGTATCCTTGTCAGTGTAATGCTGACCTCCTAAAATGTTTGGAAGCATTCCTCCTTCTTCAATTTTTTGGAAGAATTTGAGAATAAGTGTTAAGTCTTCTTGAATGTTTGGTATAATTCACCACTGAAGCCATCTGGTTCTACACTTTTAGTCTCCTTGCTAGTAATAAATCTGTTTAGATTTTCTTTCTTCATGATTCAGTCCTAGAATTGTGTGTTTCTAGGAATTTATCTATTTCTTTTAGGTTTTCCAATTTGGTGGCATATAAATGTTCATAGTAGTCTTTTATGATCCTTTGTATTTCTTTGGTATCAGTTTTAACTTCCCCTCTTTCATTTCTGATTTTATTTATATGAGCCCTCTCTCTTTTTTCTTAGTGAGTCAGCTAAAGGTTTATCAATTTTGTTTACCTTTTCAAGAGCCAGCTCTCAGTTTCACTGATCTTTCCTTTTGTCTTTTTAGTCTCCATTTCATTTATTTCTGCTCAGGACTTTATTATTTCCTTCCTTCTAATAACTCTGTGTTTTGTTCCTTTTTCTTTAGTTCCATTAGATTGTTTATTTGAGATTTTTCATGTTTCTTGAGGTAGGCCTGTATCTCTATGAACTTCCCTTTTAGAATAGCTTTCATTGCATCCCACTGATTTTGGTATGTTGCATTTTCTTTTTTTTAATAAATTTATTTTTTATTGGTGTTCAATTTACCAACATACAGAATAACACCCAGTGCTCATCCCGTCAAGTGCCCCCGCCCAGTGCCCGTCACCCATTCACCCCCACCCCCCCACCCTCCTCCCCTTCCACCACTCCTAGTTCGTTTCCCAGAGTTAGGAGTCTTTATGTTCTGTCTCCCTTTCTGATATTTCCCACACATTTCTTCTCCCTTCCCTTATATTCATTTTCATTTATCTCTGGGTATTTTTGGTTTCTCCTTTGACTTCTTGTTGATCCATTGGTTGTTCAATACCATGTTTAATCTCTACATACTTGTGATTTTTCCAGTTTTATTTTTGTGACTGATTTCCAGATTCATACCATTGTGGTTTAAAAAGATGTTTGATATAACTTTAATCTTCCTAAATTTATTGAGGCTTATTTTATCATATAACATATATTGTATCTTGGAGAATGTTTCATGTGCACTTGAGAAGAGTATGTATTTTGCTGCTTTTGGATAGAATGTTCTACATATATCTATTAACTCCATCTTGTCTAATATATCCTATGTGTCCTTTAAGGTTGAAGTTTCTTTATTGATTTTCTGTCTCGATTATCTATCCATTGATGCAAGTGAAGTGTTAAATTCCCCTACTATCATTGTATTGCTGTTGATCTCTCCTTTTGGGTCAGTTAACATTTGTTTTATATATTTAAGTGCTCTTATGTTGAGTGCATAAAGATTTATAACTGCTATACCTTCTTGCTGGATTGATCCCTTTATCATTATACCATGCCCATCTCTGTCTTTTATTACAATTTTTATTTTAAAGTCTATTTTATCTACCCCAAAGTGTAGTTATCTCAGTTTTCTTTTGGTTTCCATTTGCATGAAACATCTTTCTCTATCCCTTTACTTTCAGTCTGTGTGTCCCCTTCTATCTGAGGTAGGCTGCAGGTAGATGGATCTTGTTTTTTTTAATTCATTCAGCCACTTTGTCTTTTGATTACAGAATTTTGTCCATTTACATTTAAAGTAATTATAGATAAGGTATGTACTTATTACCAGTTTGTTGTTTACTGGCTCTTTTGTTGTTCCTCTCTGTTTCTTTCTTCTTCTCTTGCTCTCCTTCCTTGTAGTTGATGCCTTTCTTTAGTGTTATGTTTAGGTTCCATTATCTTTTGTATATCTACTATAGGTTTTTGCTTTGTCATTACCATTAAGCTTACATATATCAGTCTATATATGTATCAACATAGACCGATGGCAAGTTAAGTTTGAACACATTCTAAGATTTTACATTTTTTACTCCCCCATACACATGTGACACAATGATGTCACATTTTATATCTTTTATTTTGTGTATCCCTTAATTAATTATTGTAATTTAGTTATTTTTACTAGTTTTACTAGTTTTGTGTTTTAGCCTTCATCTAGCATTATAAATGATTACTACCTTTAATGCATATTTACCTTTGGCGGTTGGATTTTTATTTTTGTATGTTTTCTTATTACTAATTAGCACTTTTCAATGTAAAGAAATCTGTTTACATTTCTTGTATGGCTGGTTTAGTGGTGGTGAACTCCTTTAGTTTCTCTTGTCTCTCTCCTTTAATTGTGAATGATAGCCTTGCCAGGTAGAATATTGTTAGTTAGAAGTTTTTTGTTTTTGCTCCTTTGAATATATTATGCCATTTCTGGCCTGCAAAATTTCTGCTGAAAAATCAGCTGACATTCTTATGGGCTGGAGAGAGGAGGGTGTTCCTTGTATATAACAGGTTCTTTTTTTCTTGCTGCTTTTAAGATTCTCTCTTTAGCTTTAATTTTTGACATTTTAATTTGACACTTTATGGCTCTCTTATTTTGACTTCATCTTATTTGGAACTCTCTAGGCTTCCTTTATCTGGATGTCTGTTTCTTTTCCTAAGCTAGGGAAGTTTTCAGCCATTATTTCTTCAAATAAGTTGTATGTCCCTTTCTCTCTCTTTTCCTTCTGGGACCCCTATTATGTGAATATTTTTCTACTTGATGTTGTTCTTTCTATAGGTCTCTTAAGCTATCTTCATTTTTAGAAATTCTTTTTTCTTTTTGCTGCTCTGTTGGGTGGCTTCTCTCTCTCTCTCTCTCTCTCTCTCTCTCTCTTTCGTTTCTACTCTCTTAACTTCCAGGTCACTGAGCCTTTCTTCTACTTCATTTAGTCTGTTGTTGAGCCCCTCTAACATACTTTGAAGTTCAGTTATCATATTCCTTAGCTCCATGACTTCTGTTTGGTGCTTTCTTATATTTTCTGTCTCTCTGCTGAAGTTCTCTCTGTGGTCATTCATTCTTCTGAGATTGGTGAGCATCTTTATAACCATTTCTCTGAACTCTTTATTTAGTAAATTCCTTATCTCCCTTTTATTAAGTTTTTTTCTGCGGCTTTATCTTTTTTCATTTGGAGCATTCCCCTTGTTTCCTCATTTTGTCAGACATTCTGTGTTTGTCTTGTGTATTAGGTAAACCACCAATCTCTCCCAGTCTTGAAGGAGTGGTCATAGGAAAACAAAGAGTGTGTCTCATTCTGCTGTCTACAGCCCCCTGGAGGCAGTAGCCTGCCAGGAACTGTTTCTTTAATTGTTTCAGTTCTGTGGGGCATAGAAACATAAGCCCCCCTGGCCACCAGAGTCAGGTCTTCAAGGAGCATTCCCTATATGGGTTGCATGCACTTATTTGGTTTGGCTGGGTCACAGGGGAGCACATGGTTGTGGCAAGCTCACCCAACAGGTTTGATTGGGCAGGGTCATGTGGTACAATAGTCCAGGGCATGCAGCACTAGCAAGATAGAAGGAGAGTACAGATATGGCACCTTCAAGTGACCCCATCAGCAGAAAGAGTTCCAACACATCCCTGCGCCTTCAGCAGACACTTTACAATTAGCCAATAAATCTCCTTCACACACGGTCTAGGCATTTTCAACCTGCTGCTTTTGCCATGGGTCCCAGGGCAAATGAGGCTGTAAGAGCCTGTTAAGTGCAGTCTCAGTTTCCTCCAGACCTTTGGGTCTCCTGACTATAAGCCATGTTGGTTTTCAAAGCCAGATGTTTTGGAGGCTTGTCTATCTAGTGCAGTTCCCAAGGGTTAGGGTTGCCAGATGTGGGGCTCAAACTCAGGGATATGCCCTATATTTGTGAGATTCCATCTATCTGTGGGTTGCCATGCCCACAGGGGTGGGTTTTTTGGCAAGACTATGTCTCTATCTCACCTTCTCATCTCAATCTGGCCTTTTTACCCTTTGCTGTGAAGGAGCTATTCAGCTTGTTTACAGGTCTTTTTCAAAGAATTTTTCTATATATAACTATAGATTTGGTGTGTCCATGGGAGAAAGTGAGTTCAGGGTTTTCCTATACTGCCATCTTAAACCACCCTCTCCCAAGATTTGATATATAAATTCAACACAATCCCTTCCAAAATCCCAGATGGCTTTTTTTCTTTCCCTGTAAATGTATAGGCTGATTCTAAAATTCACATGAAAATATAAAGGACCTAGAATATCCAAAACAACTTTGAAAAGGAAGAATGAAGTTGGACTCACACCATCTGATTTCAAGACTAATATAAACCTAGGGTGGTCAAGGCAATGTGGAATTGGTATAAGGATAAGTATATCCATTGACTGAGAATCTAGAGGTAAAAAAACAAAGAATCTAGAAGTAGATCCATATATATATATATATATATATATATATATATATATATATATATTCAGTCTAGAAGTATACTGTTTTTTGACAAACATACCAAAGTAGGCCAATGAGAAAGATATTCCTCTAGTGAAATGGTACTGGAATGAGTGGATATCCATATGCAAACAAAATTAAAATAAAAATCTAAAAAAACCTTTGATCTTGACCTTGCACCAAATAAAAAAATTTCACTTAAATTGAATAATTGTCTTAAATGTAATACCTAAATCTGTATAAAACATCTAGAGGAAAACACAAGTATAAACCTTTGCAACTTTGAGTTAGGCAAAGATTTCTTAGATATGATACCAAAAGCATAATCCAGAAGAGAAAAAACTGATAAACTGAATTTCATCAAATTACAAAGTTCTGCTATACACGTAAATGTTTCTACATTCCAGATTTTTAGCCACTAATGGGTTCATAATAATAATTTAGATAGCACATCAGTTTTGCCCCATGTTCCCATACTTTCATAGTACTGGAAACCATAGTGAGCCATGTTTAATAGGTTAGTTTTCTGAAAAACAAATATTTGGCCTGGAGACATTAGAAGATGCCTCTTTTTTTGTTTGTTTTTATTTATTTTATTTTTTTTATAAATTTATTTTTTATTGGTGTTCAATTTACCAACATACAGAGTAACACCCAGTGCTCATCCCGTCAAGTGCCCCCCTCAGTGCCCGTCACCTATTCACCCCCACCCCCCGCCCTCCTCCCCTAGAAGATGCCTCTTATTTAGCCTCTGTAATTCCCTCAGCTCAGAAAGAGCTGGTTTGAGAACTAACAATATTGAGGTGAAAGATCAGATGTAGCATTGACGGATGGATAGACAGACAGATGGGAAGAGGAAGCGAAGGAGGGCAGAAGAAAGAGAGACAGAGACAGAGATTTATTACTTGTAGGCAAATATGGGAGTCCTGTTTAACATCACTCTTCCTGGCTTTCCTAGGTTTTCTTGAGCAGGAGAGCAGGAGTGGAATTCTAGCTAGTACCTGGGAACTGGACATAGCTATGCTAGAGCAATGCAAGTGACAGTTCTCAATCTTTTTTTTTTTAAGATTTTATTCATTTATTTATGAGAGACACAGAGAGAGACGCAGAGACATAGGCAGAAGGAGAAGCAGGTTCCTCACAGGGAGCCTGACGTGGGACTCGATTCCCAGACCTAGGATCATGCCCTGAGTCGAAGGCAGACGCTCAACTGCTGAGCCACCCAGGAGTCCCTGAGAGTTCTCAATTTTGTATATTTCAGAGGTGAAAAGAGAGTTACCAAGGTCCACTGTTCTAGGGAGCGCTATGTTGACTCCATGGTTTTGTATGACAGGTAAGAAGGGAGAAAGATGGCTCCTGCTTTCCAAAGCTCCATTAACAGAATCAGTCTTCTTGATTAAGCTGTAGAACCATGGACAGTCAGGTATTTGGGGGGGCATCTATTATGTTAGTAAGTATACTCTTCATCTTAACCATCACAGAGATACATGCAGAACTGCTAGAAAATGTTTCATGGCTGAAGTATTTCTTCCTGGATTTACTACTAATTTCTTATCTAACCTAATCTGCAGGAATTATTTATGTGATGCTAGTGGTTTTGGGGCTTCTGCTTTCCCATTTTCAAAGTTGGCAAAGCAGATAACCATGCAAGCTGTACCATCTAGAGCTCTCATTTGGTCAGAATCATATTGGCCAGGTCACCGTGTTCCCAGCTGCAATAGGTTGGCAGCTGAAGCAAGCATAATCACTAGGTGACATTATTAAGCACTTATCCTGTGCCAGATACTGGGAGATTCTTACTTAGATTATGGCATTTCATCATCACAATGGCCTAATGAGATTGGTACAAAGGTAATCAGCGGTGGAGCCAGGATTCAAATCCAGGTCTCTCTGATTCCAAAGCTGATGTCCTTTTGAATACACACAAAGCTACACGATTAATTTATTTCAAGCGATCTTTGAAAAGCCCTGTGCTGTAGCCATTAGCTCTAGGTTAAACCCCAAAGTATGTCCAGCCTGTGTGTTATTTACCCCTTGTTATTGGAAGTCTTTTTCAAATATCTTAGGCTACTTTCCTGCCTTATTAATGAATGCACTTTCTGGAATAGATTTGATTTTTTTGTTATGACCGAAAGTCTCACACTATCCCAGATGGAGAATATTGGAGGAAAAGGCAATTAAGCTACAAGTGAACTGATTCTCAGGTACAGTTGACTAAAAGCCACTTCTAGGAATGCATTCTTTTTTTTGGGGGGGGGGTTAGGAATGCATTCTGACATCAGTTTATGCTTCTGTCATTTATCTTTTTCTACAAAGGAGTAACTACAGAGAAAGACAGAGATAGAGATTGCAGTCAGTTTAACAGTTCGGTTTGTCACAAGACTTTGTGATACTAGATTTAGTCTCATAGCTAAACTAAGGCACCGATGACATCATCAGCAGGTAAAACTACAGGAACTATTTGACAAGTTGAATACTTGGCCACCTGATTGTTATGTTCATATAGCACACAAACATTTTGAAGTGAATGTCCCCCCCACACACACACAGTTTCATACAGAGAGGCAAAACTGGGGGTTTTAGCAATAGTCACAGACTACTGTGAAATGCTTGGCTCTCAGTTAGAAGACATGACACACTCATGAGATCATGGTGTGCAGGATTCAGACTCCAGGGATACACATATAAACAGCTGAATCTGAACATATAACTGCACCATGCTGAGTCCATACAGAACAAGCAAGACTTCACTTCTTTTTAAAGGTGGAAAGTTTTTCATTTGGCTCCTGCCAACCAAAGCCAAAGGAGTGTTGGTGTGTTTAGTTTATTTATGAAGCTATGTGCTCCTAACTGCTCTCATCTAGAGACTGCTAAATAGATAAACAAGTCTGCTTATTATGAGACAATTCTGGCAAAGACAGGTTCGAGTCCATCTTCCTGTGGCATCTGCTACTAGGGTCAGCTCCAGGCAGATTTGTGAAGTGAGCAAGGTTGACTTGGTCCTCATATTCCCCTTCTGTACTCCTTTGACTCTATTTTAGCATTCCTCCCTCTCTGGCTTAATTACTTTAAGCCAACATTTATGGTACTTAATTCAACAATTATGGTATCATTTACCAGGCACTGTGCTTGGGTTCTCTGCCCTGGTCCTGTAATATTCATCGCCTTCACAAGTCTTTGAAAATAGAACTTACTTCTTATCATTCCATAGCCTAAGACTATGGAAAACATTTCAGGCTGAGGGGCTGCCTAGTTTCCATAGTAGTCTGCAACTGCCTGAAATCTAGTTTTTTAATTAATGCTTCTAAATGTTACACACACACACACCCTCAACCTTGATTGACTGATTTGAGGGAGATCTATGAGTTCTCTTTATTGTTGTCTTGATGATGGGGCATTAAAGGTTCAAGATCCCTCAACAATAATGTTGAGAATGGGTGACTGTCCAAACATAACCAGAATGGTGTTAGTTTAGAGCAAAAGGAAAGTGTTTGAAAGTACACACTATTTCCTTTCATCATCACTATTGCTACATTTTTTAAAAAGTGGAATGATTCTAATTTCTCCCCAAAGAGAAATTACTTCCTCCGAAGTCTCCATTTTCACAGTGGCTGCCAGAGCTTACTCACATGTCATGGTATATGGAGAGAAGAGCACTCAGGTGGACATCCTGAGACCAGGCTCCAAGACTCCTTTGGTGTGATTAGCTGAAGTACCTTGCTATCTAGGAGAAGAATTGTAGAATAGATGATAGTAAAAAGAGCAGGTGACAAATATTAGAAGACCAGGATTCTAGGCTGACCTCTGCTACTTGGGGAAAATGACTGACCCTTCTTTTTTTTTTTAAGATTTTATTTATTTATTCATGACAGTCGAGAGAGAGAGAGTTAGAGACACAGGCAGAGGGAGAAGCAGGCCCCATGCAGGGAGCCTGATGTGGGACTCGATCCCGGGTCTCCAGGATCACACCCTGGGCTGCAGGCAATGCCAAACCACTGGGCCACAGAGGCTGCCCTGAATGACCCTTCTTGAGTCTCAGTGTCCTTATCTGTCCAGCAAAAGGGTTGGTCTCATGTAAAGTGTGTTCTGATACAAAATGAAAATTCATAACGGCTTCTTGTCATTGCCATGCATGCTCAGCTGTGACAGTTTAAGTGCTTGCTAGGAACAACCCAATGGGTTAGCAAATGCATTGATTCTGGCATGATGTGTTTCACAGAATAACATATTAACATTACCAAAGGGAACCAAATGTGTGGTTAAATGTAGTGGTCTGGCCTGACTAGTCATGGGTCAACCTCTATAAAACCTATGTTTCCTGATATCAGAGTTATGGCTCTGCACTGATTTTTCTTTCTGCTTTGTCAATTTGGCTCAATGTTGGCATAGAAGAAATTGCATGTATCTCCCTGAAAGTCACTGCCAAGGTAGTCTGGCTCTGCTGCTCAGATATATCCCATTCCATCTGCTCTTCCCTGAAACACAGGGCTGGCTACCCAGCTCAGATCCAGGCAACAAAACAGCAAGCAGAAGTCACAGAACTTTCAAGCTGTAGGTTTTTTAAGCTACTCTGAATGCTTCACTGCATCTCTCTTGGCCCCCAATGGATTGGAGTCTCCCAAAAAGGGCAGAATTGGCCATTTGGTTTTAGTTTTGACCCAATTCACAGCTCCAACTTGTTCTTATCAATGTTAGGGGATTCTATCTTTGTGACTTCCTTTCCTTTTCCTCTTCTGACCTAGCCTTGCTACCTGAGGGGTAAGTGGGAAAATGAAAGGGTTCAGGGGTCTCTTCTCAGAAATCTTCATTGATATCCCCACATGACATCTTCTTCACCACAATCCTGGTGTTGGTTAGGGGTGACTATTGGGGCTCTAACAGAACCCAGTGACTGCTTCATTGTAAATACTATCTTGTCATCCTGTCTCCTCTCTTTCCCACAAGGAGACTGTGAAGTCCTTGAAGGCATGTATTATATCTTGTATTTGTCTGCACAACCCCAGGATTTAGCACAATGGCACAAAATAAACACTCAATGTATTTGAGTTATCATCTTAAAGTAATAAAAACCAAAAAAAATAATTTACCAAAAATGTCCATTTGGAGACCTTGTGGAGGCACGTACTATCCTCTCCAATTTCCTCATGTATAAAACAGAAATAATAATAGTGCCTATTTCATAAGCTTCTGGTGTTGAGGATTAATGAGACAAAATTGTCAAGTGCTCAGTTGGCTGAGAGCATGCACTCTATATATAAACTTCCCAAAAATTGATGGGACCTAAGTCAGATCAATGGACCTGGCACACATATCCATGAAAAGGATAGTGGAGAATTTTTTAGTTTTCATTAATAACAAAAATAATGAAGAATAATGAGGAATTACCTTAATCTGTGAGTCACATACACAGCAACTAAAAGGCACCCAGCTCAGAATGTGCAAAGAGGGAGGCCATCATGGTGGCAGAAGCTTGGAATGTGTCCAAATACAGCAAGTGCTCTATAAGATCACGTTTATTTACTTAAGAATGTATTTATGTGGACCTCCTACTGTTCACAACCTGAGTATGGTATCAGGTATGCATTCTCTGTGTCATCTGAACTCAAATTTGACCAACACTCCCTTTGTGGCTCACACTGAGATTCTTCACTCAAAAGGTAAGAGACTAGGTCCCTCTAAAGCCAAAAGAAACCAAACAGTGCCCCTTTCAAAGTGCAACAGCAACCACAAGCATCCTTCATGAAACATCAGGGTCTAATAAATGGAGATGGTGCCCTACAGCTGTCAGCATGATAGGTGTATGCAAGGGGCCCAGGGGCAGCCTGCCATTTCTGCAAGCATGGGGCTAGAAGCAATTTTCCAGTGCCATATCTGCTAACTGAGAGTGCACACTGACAGTGAATCAGGACTCATTTGGAAACATTCATCTGCTGGGGACTGTGTGCATCAATTCCCTTCCTTCATAATTTATACAGCATTTTGATTGTGGTGTGTGGTGATAAATAACTGAAACGAGTTATAAGTGCTCAGAGATTTAGTCTTATGTCTTCAGCACAGCTTTTTATATTCTCTAAGATAGCCCACATTCAACTTTATATGCAAACCTGAAATGGGATTCAGGAGGAAAAGAAATGGGGGAAAAAGGCAGCCAACAGAACTTTCATTTTGGGAATTGACTATAAGATCATATTCAAAGTGCAGCATTTATGGTCCAACACTGAATACATAAAATATATGACCATTACAAATTCACCTCTCATTGCAAAACCATGTTCTTGTACTGACATATCTTATTGCTAGATTAGAGCTTTTAGCATGATTAAGGCATCTTTCATCTTCTCCTAGATGCAGGCTGGGTACTCCTTCTGGGCTGTATTTCTACCTATCACAATGCCCTATGCCACTTAGAGACATGGCCTACAGAGAACCCAAGTCATTCACCAAAGGGATGAAGCTGCAGCCACTTCAAAGGGGAAGCATCTAATCAGAGGTATGTCATCTGCATGGGTTCGCATGCTCTGCTGAATCCAATCGGTGGGATCAGCCAATGCTATTTTCTGGAATTAACCCAAATAGTTAAATCTAACATCACAAATATTCAGCCAATACAAGCTTTGGCAATACCACAAAGACAGTTTCATGTAAGACATGTTACATGCTGGTTACTAGGAAAAGAATAAATGTATCACATAAATCAGTGATATGGTTACAATGTAAATGTACTTAAACCAGGACATTCATGGAATGACTTTCCAGATTTTTTGGCTCAACCCTCAACCTTAATGTAAGGGTCAAAGACAGATTTTCATGGGTTTTGCAACTCGTAAAATGATGAAGCAGTGCTGCTGCTTCTTTCTTTAATTTTTGAAACACATAGTCCAAATCTTGCATTGCTTTAGATCCTTGCCTTTCACATTCAGTCTGACTTTCCCATTCCTCTCCTCCCACATCTTCAGTCCTTCATATACCCCATATTCTTGACACATGCTTTACTCATTTAAATTCCCCAGTGACTAGCCCAGGGCAAGGCACGTGGAAGGCATTCCACAAATCTTCGTTGAATGAGTATGAATAAATGACAAAATGAGGACGGCACAAGGCTTGGTGACAGCTGTGTTAAATGCACAGGGACACTTTTCACTTACTTCCCACTCTTAGATGTGTTCCGTGCCTTTGTGGATGATGGAGAATTGGCACCTGGATTAGTGTTTGGAGAACCTCGTCTATCCTTACTATACCCACAGAAAGAATAGAAAAAAATATACAACAATGACCATAGAGACAAAAAGCAATTAGTCATTTCATTTAAATACTTCCAATCTCCCTCTCTCTCTCTCTGTCTCTCTCTCTTTCTCTCACTCCCTCCCTGCCTCTCTCTTTCTCCTGTCAAAATAGACCATGATTTTATCCAGTGGTGCCCTTCAAAGGTAAAGAGAGTGGGAACCACTGGTCAAGTTTAAAGAAAGCTATCCTTTTGGCATTCAAAGCTTGAGCTGGTGGATTCCATTAATGATAGCACCATAGCCCAGGCCCCAAGGGAGGTTCCTGTAAAAATATTGTGTAAAAATAACTAGTCTTTAACATAAAATCCTTTATTTTCAGTCTCTAGAGTGTATGTATTACAAGTTCAGTTCTGAAGCTGCTGACTTTTAGTGAAGTATGTGGATGCCAAATGACTTCTAAAAGTCTTTGGGAGATACTATCAGATGAATTAATAAATTCCACTCATAATGTTAACATGGAAAGGCCGTGAATTCAGATATTCTTTCAGGAAAAGCACCACCTGCTTCATGAGTAATTGAATTTAAATCTCCACCTTCAATAACTCCACAGCTTATGTCAAACCTTGGAAACAATTACGAAATAAATCACTAGGAAGGTCTGCTTAATCTCATCAGGTTAATAAACGCAGACAAATTAATCACTTGAAGGTAAACAAAAAGGAATAATTGATTGGAGTCTTCTTGATTACTTTATTCTATTTTCTTTATCAAACTATTTTTACCATTATCTTCAATTCAGCTGCTCTGCCTTGAAATTATTACTTCATCTTCAGATTTCCATGGAAACCAATTCAAAGGCTTTCTCTCCTAGATGATGTGTGGAATTATTTATCCTGATTTCATCAGAAAGATTTTTTTTGTTGTTACTCAGATCTACGTCAGCATAACCTTTTATGAAAAGTGAAGGTAAAAAAGAAAAATGCATATCTTGGCTTTCAATGAGGATAATAGAGCCTTCCAAAGGCACAGAATATTGTCTCAGAGAATGTCAAAGAGCTTTCCGGATACTTATGAAGCTTTTAAGTGCCTCAGAAATAAGTACCTGTAAGTCACTGTATTTATATGTGGAGTGGCATGGGGGTCACAAAAGATATTCTGCCCTGTACTCATCAGCTTTAAATGGCGACGCAGATGTGACTGGAACAAGAGAGAATCATAGGTTCTGGGTGATTGCAAAGGTAATACAGAGGGTGTGGGCACAGACAAGGGCTAATCAGACAGTTAGCAAAAGCCCCAACAGGTAGGATTCCGTGTCTAGGAGGTCCAAAAAGCACTTCTTTGAGGTATAAGACACCAAGGTGAGCTCCAATCTTTCTGCTGGAGACGACAGACATTCTTTTTTTTTTTTTTTTTTTTTAATTTTTATTTATTTATGATAGTCACATACAGAGAGAGAGAGAGAGAAGCAGAGACACAGGCAGAGGGAGAAGCAGGCTCCATGCACCAGGAGCCTGACGTGGGATTCGATCCCGGGTCTCCAGGATCGCGCCCTGGGCCAAAGGCAGGCGCCAAACCGCTGCGCCACCCAGGGATCCCGACGACAGACATTCTAGAAAGAGTGAGCACACATTCTATTCTGGAAGAGATATCAGAAGTCTGTCAAGACAAAGCGCTAGGGTTCTCGCACAGTGTGGGGACCATTTCCTTGTGCTGCTACGGACTTGCCATACTGTGGTTACATTCTGAGTGGGGCCTGCAGACTCCATTCTGAAGACTCCATCTATCCATTATGACTTGCTAGCAAAGAATTCCTTCCTTATCCACGCCTGGGACCATACCAGCTACCTTCCTCATCCAGAGCCAAGCTCAGAAACTAAGAGATAATACCAAACAATGGGGCAAAGATTGTAGCTCCAAAGAATTCAAGACTGTCTCCTTCAGCAGGTTGGGGCAGTCTGATGCAAAGGACACAATATGCTATGAATTGCAAAATTCAAGCCGGACCCAATTTTCCTCACTTCCACATCCTGGTCACTGGCCAATAAACGTTCCTCCACCTAGCCCCTCACTCAGAGAGGGTAGAGTGGAAAACTTCACTGGAAGCATTCTGAGACAAAGGCTCTTTTGATTTTGTAAGCTACCAGGCTCAGACTAGGTGGTCATTTAATGCTCCCAGAGTCACCAAGTTCAGGCATCCCTGTTCTTTTCAATGCAAGAACACCCATTCTGACTGCTAAATTCCCAGGTCTGTGCCTTGGGCACAAGAGTCCGTTATAATCTGCATGACAAGTGACCCCGTTAAAGCTCAATTCAGGGCACTGCAGGACATCAGGGAAAGCTGGCAGCTGGCAGAGGCAGCCTTCTTATTGTTAACTGCTGCTTTAGACAGGGGTGGTCTGGGAGCAGTTGTGCTTTAAAAGATAGGAATAAGGACCCCTCTGACCTACTGCCAAACCCTGTAAGTGCAGATCTGAAGAGAAGAAAAACAAAAACTTTATCAGAGAAAAATCACATACAGAAGGTATGGCACCATGATTGGGGGTAAAAGTAATCAAGCAACCCAAAATGTTTGTTCTGGCAAATAGCAGATCCATTTGCAGACATAAAGTGTATCCAAAAGTGGGGTAGGGACCAAGCGGAATTTGTGGCAGGCTTGATCCTAGGAGTTTCATTTTGTAGCTAGACTAAGAACTGTTGTAGAGAAAGGCTTGGTGGACATTGATGGAAAACAGTCATCCGTCCACCTCAAAGTTCCAGCCTCAGCAGCAAAGTCTGAACAAGACACTATATATAATTCTGAAACCTTGAGACCAAAGGACCCTGAGTTTTCTGGAAGTGCCCCATGATAGAGAAAGAGAAGATCCTGCAGCCACAGACTGTCTGGGAGCCTCAGAGATCTGGAAAAACACAGGTCAAGGACCAAAAGATTAAGATGCTGTCAAGAATACTGGCCACTGGATCATCTAGCAATCTCAGGGATTTGATAAATGGATGATAATTTGGGGCATATGAGATGGGAGGGGAACTGTATTGGCTCAGAGCTAGTTTCTTTTTTTTTTTTTTTTTTTTTTATTGGTGTTCAATTTACTAACATACAGAATAACACCCAGAGCTAGTTTCCAACCCACAGATCTGAAACAGATTCCTGTTGTCATTATTTTGACCACTTGTCAGATCTCTACTTTGATCTTCTCTTTGGGTTGCAATCTTAAAGGCTGTGGCCTGAAATCCCTGAGATTATAAATCCAGGCTTCCTCTACTCCTCCTGAGTAGCTATTCTCTTCTGAGATGATTCTTTCCTCCCTCCCTCACACCCAACCTCATCAAAGGCCTATGAAAACTATTCCAGGTGAGCTCCTGCTAGGAAAAGTTAATGAGTGCCAGGGCTCCTTCTGTCTGCCTGGCTGGCTGTCCGTCTCCATCTATCAAGTAAGCCACTTTCCACAGGCTCCACTGATGTCTCCAACACCAGAAACTTGGAGGAAAAAATCTGCAGTATTCTGCACATTGTATTCAGGTGGGGAAACTCCGACTAACCCAACTTTTCAGCATTTTCAAAGTGTTTCTGATTGAATAATTTGATGCTGAAATGGCATCCAGTGTTCTTAACACAAGATGGCAATCAGATCCACTCCAATCTGGATTTTTCTCTTAGATCAGAGAGGTACTTGAGGGAGAAGAACCTAGCAGCTTTAAACACACTCAACTCACTTTCTTGATGGGCAGCATAAACTTCTGCATTTGCTATAGTACTTCGTAGGCTCTTTTTGGAATTAATTCATCTCAGACCCATGAAAACTAGTTGCGCTGCTCTACCTACGACAGCACTGAAATTTTAAAAATGGATTTTTGGGATCCCTGGGTGGCGCAGCGGTTTGGCGCCTGCCTTTAGCCCAGGGCGCGATCCTGGAGACCCGGGATCGAGTCCCACGTCAGGCTCCCGGTGCATGGAGCCTGCTTCTCCCTCTGCCTGTGTCTCTGCCTCTCTCTGCCTCTCTCTCTCTCTCTGATTATCATAAATAAATAAAAATTAAAAAAAATAAATAAAAATGGATTTTTCAGGGTTTTAGGAAATTGAATTTCAGAAGAGAGACTCAGGCTGTCATACTCATTGTCTATATATCTTTTATTTGGCCCTGAGCATGGTGCTTGTTTATATCTTATTGTTTATCTGTCTAGCCCGTAAGAGGGCATTCAGAAAATATTCGTTAAACAAATGAAAAGAGCTGCATTTGGGCTCTGTTCAATTATCAATGTCCCCCAATGACTGGTGGGAGATAGGAAGTGGTGACACACGTGTCACACATTTTCCATTCCTAGAGAAGAATGGACTGGGCAAACTGTATTCTAGTTGGATTCTGGTCTAGTTAAAATTGGCTTGTTGGTTGATCATCATGTGGATTACAAAGACAGGTAAGCTTGGAAAGGATTCTCTAGCAAGTGTGCTTGAGTAGTTGGCTAGTGCCCATGAATAACAAGAACCCTACTGCATTTGTATAGCTCTTCATATTTTCCAGTGTGTGTTCTCATAAGCGATAACTGAGATGAAACCCAAGCAATTGTTAAGGGGTTATTCCAAATCTATCTGGGGAAATGGTAGCTAACTGCCCCCTAGAGATGACTCTAGGTTCCTTAAAGCTCACATGATGAGGAAATGCACTTAAAATATATAGATTCTACCAGGGATAGAAACTCATCTGATCTGTTTCCCCAACAGGTGCTTGAGTTTCCCATACAACATATCCACCAAGTGGTCGTCTTTTCGAAAGGCTTTGAAATCATGATCGTTTCCCCATCATGATTGCTTCCCCAAGAAAACCTGCTTTCTTATTTTCGAAGAGGCTCAGATTTCTGAAGTATTTTTGCCCTTGTTCTGTTACTGAGCAAGACAGCTCTTTAAATATCGATTTCCTTTCATTAGAGTTGATGAGGCTTCTTTATCTCATTTTTCTATCTTGCTAGGTTATGTCCTGAGTAGTTTTCTTTCTTTGCTCCAAACTTTTTTCATTTTCCTCTACCTAAAGTGCCTCAATTATTGTTCATACCCCTTTAAGGGTCCTGCTCTTATTATCTATATTTCTGTTAATTATCAAACAAAGAAAGTTCAGTTTGCTAACCTGTGCTTTCAGTTAGCTTCCTTCCTTAGTTTTTCTTTGCTTAACTGTGGATAATGACAGGTTTTCAGGGAAGAGAACAGCTCATCTTTATTGCTAGGAAGTGCAGTGTTAACTGTGATCTCTCAGAGCATTTATTCAAAAATCTCAAGTTCTAATCCTGGCTGCCAGCAAAGCATATAAATTCTTGCTGTCTTAGGATTCTCATCTATAAAGCAAAGGGAATTAAACTGATGAGGTACCATTCACACATACGTTCACAATTACTTTGTAATTGCAGAGCTCATGGAAAAGATAGCCGGGACACTCACATTATCTTGCCCTCTCCCCTTCCATTAACTTTTCACTCTTTCAACTCCTCACAGGGCATTGGAGACTGGAGCAATATGCTTATTGATTACTGTTGCTATTTTGCTCTCTTCACCTCTTGGTGCATGCTTTTTCTGTCCAGTGAAGCCAGTCACAACCCTGAATGCCTCACTGGGATCAAGAAAGAACACAAATTGGTTCCTAAATTACATTATTTTTTCATTTAAACTGGCTATTCACCTATATCTTTCCCAAGAGCTTGGATCTGAGTTATAGACTATCAGAGCACTCTGGAACTGTGTCTTACAGCTATCACATTCACATCTAGTTCTGGTACTGCAAGGTTTGGGGTGATGGAGACCTGAAATATGATGGGAGCCTGGACCGGAATGGTAGTTTGGGGTGGAAAGAAGGAAATGAGGCACGGCATAGCAAAAGAAATGAGAGAACTCGGGGGCTGACTTCATCTGAAGAATGAAAATAAAGTCTACACAAAAGCTGCTGAGAAGGTGTGGAAGCTGAATGGCTGGGAAAACGAAGGTGCCAGTGAAAGACAGACTGGCTGGGAGGGAATCTGGATGAGAGAAGATGATTCAGTTTGGAGCATACTGAGTTGGGGTGTTGATGGACAGTGTCCAGCAGGCACTTAGAGAGACAGCAGGTCTTAAGAAGAAACACAGGGTCAGATGTATAGTCATTGCTCTGAAGTGGAAGTCAAAGATATGAGGATAGGCAGCAAGGCCTGATGGGACAGCACTCCATTGTGATTAACATGCAGATGTTTCTGGCATGGGGGGGGGAGTGCAGTGGGGGTGGGCAGCCTATGCCACATCTGCTTATGTCCGCCCCAGTTTATGGGAATTTAAAAGTGTGTTACAAAGTCTTGTATCCCAAGGTCCAAACAAAAGAGCCTGAGCCAGTTGACTTAGTTATGTAGAGTTCAATGCTAAGGTTAACGTGGGAAATGCAGACCTTGTCCCTTGTGTGGGCCAGTGACTCTCCTCATCCCATGGCCGTCACTTGCTTCTCCCCATTTTCTAGCCCAGTCAAATTGCTTACGGATGATAAGGTGAGCTGGGTGCCAAGAGGTGAGGTGAGTGACAACAGCTGACAACCCATTCCCATAACAAATACAGCTCACAAA
This sequence comes from Canis lupus baileyi, assembly GCF_048164855.1. Lineage (NCBI taxonomy): Eukaryota > Metazoa > Chordata > Mammalia > Carnivora > Canidae > Canis > Canis lupus. The sequence goes on along the minus strand of NC_132876.1, from coordinate 20,386,773 downwards.
GTACATTCTGTGCTGCTGGCAGATGAGCAAAACTGAGCTTGCAACCTTGGTTTCAAGGCACCTTGGTGGCTCAGGTGGTTAAGTGTCTGCCTTCTGCTCAGGTCATGATCCCGGGGTCCTGGGATCAAGTCCCCATGCATCAGGCTCCCTGCTCAGCAGTGAATCTCCTTCTCCCTCTCCCTTCCCTCTCCCTGTGTTCTCTCTCTCTTAATCTCTCTCTCATAAATAAATAAAATCTTGGGATCCCTGGGTGGCACAGTGGTTTAGCACCTGCCTTTGGCCCAGGGCGCGATCCTGGAGACCCGGGATCGAGTCCCACGTTGGGCTCCCGGTGCATGGAGCCTGCTTCTCCCTCTGCCTATGTCTCTGCCTCTCTCTCTCTCTGTGTGTGACTATAATAAAATAAATAAAAAATAAAAAATAAATAAATAAAATCTTTTTAAAAAAAGAAACCTTGGTTTCACTTGGAGCTCACCTCTTTTCCTTTTGGCTCCCCTTTACCAAGGACTAATCAAATGTCAGGGACTGTACCTCTGATAACGCTAAAATCTATTTCTATTTTTCATCACGACGTCCTTTCCTGTGCTCGATCTCTGCACTGTGCCTCACTAACTGGCACCCTCAGTCACCTTCTCATAGCATCACAGTTGGTACAAGTATGGCCCAGCTAGTAACATCATCACAGCTGGGTGTAGGAACGGCCTGTCTGGGAACAAATCACAGACTTTGCCCTTAAAGAGCCAAAGTATCCCAGGCTTCCTAAGTTGAGTTCAGTTCATGAGGACAATATTTAGGGAACTATGACCATTACCTTTCCCAAACTGAGGCAAGCTTTCACCTTTAGCTCTGGGTCTGTAGCCATCCACCGAATCACATTTAACCTCTCTGAACCTCTGTTCCCTTGTCTGCCAGGCCCACTTTTCAAAGCCATCCTATGGTTTTGAAAACTATAAAACGTTACACAATTTATTTACTCAAAACACATTTACTATATGTGTGTTTTCTATGTGCCCCTCATCATGCTGGGCCTTGAACAGACAATGACTGTGACAGGGTTCCTGCCCTTGAGTGGCCCAAAGCTAATATAATAGAGAAGGTGAGCATGTTAATAGGTATATGGCACAATGTGCCAAATCGGATGAAGCGTGAAAAAGTGCCAGGGAAATAAATCAAGGAGTAAAACTGCCTATGCCTGGGATAATTGAGGAAGGTAAAGGTAAAGCTGAGTTACCACAAGGACAATTATGATTTTCAGTATGTTTTTAAGATGCATAAATCAGAAAATAAACTCTGGGTTATAAAAACCTTCACAAAATAGAGTGAAATTATGCCTACCCTTACTTTGAAACATCAGAATCACCTGGAAAACTTGTGAAACGATGGCTACACCCCACCCCCAGAATTCCTGATTCAGTGGGTGTAGGCTAGAGCCTAAGAATGCACACTTCTAACAAGTCTCCAGATGATGGTGAGGTTGCTGGTCTATGGAGGACACTTTGGGAACCACTGCCTCACAGGAAGCGTGAGACAGCCACACTTAGTCACCACTAAGTGAGAGATAACAGTCAGCTGTATCCATTGTCCCTGCTTTCCAGACAACACAATTAGAAACTGCTGGAATGAAGTGCCCCCAGTCTAGTGCTCCTGAATCAGGAAAGCAGAGGACGCAAAGGGCTGCAGACATCCATCTCTGGAGAAGCTCCGCCTTTCTGAGGAAGTCGCAATTACTGAAAATACCACAGAGTGGAGCCCAATAGCAGGTGAGACAAACATTAGATCTGACAGCATTAATTGAGCTTGAAGTTCTATTTACTGAAAATGATCTGGCATAATTAAAAATTCACAACTAGAGCCTACTTGATGAATATTATACGTTAGAGAGTCCCCAGAGTAGGCCAGGAAAGTCTCAGTGAATTTTTTAGGAAAAGCCAAAGAAGCCAACTGCTATGGTAGGAATTCATACACAAATAAAAAAGGAAAGTCAGTGAGCTCATTTATTTGGAAGTGATATTCTTCTGCCTTTATACTGCAGAATGATATGAGCCAAGGCTATTGGTGAGGGGTGGGGCCAATCACTTATTCATTTCCTTTTCTCTTGTGAATAATCACTTTGTTTTTACTTCCTGCTAAATCTGTTCTTACAGATTTTCAAGAATGCCCACTCTGCCTGCACATTATATGTTAAATTACTTGAAGATACAAGCAAATTGTATTCATATCCATTCATGAAGTTTCCTATAACTTCTGTCATATAGAAGGTTATCAATACAGAGGCACCTGGGTGGCTCAGTCAAACATCAGACTCTTGATTTTGGCTCAGGTCATGATCTCAGTTGTGAGATCAAGCCCCACACTGGGCTCCGTGCTAGTGTGGAGCCTGCTTGGGATTCTCTCTCCCTCTCCTTCTGCTTCTTCTCCCCCCCATACACACTCTCTTTCACAGAAAATATTTTTAAAAAAGAAGGTGTTCAATGCCTGTTGACCAACAACCATCCTGGTAAATCTGTCTTATGATATATGTTTGCTGAATTAAGTTAACACATATTAATTTAGAGGTTTACTAACAGTTCAAATAACTTATGTCAGACGACACTGTATGACTAGAAACATGGCAGTCTATTGCAGTGCCATTTTTGAGCCTCAGTACCCACAGATATGAAACTCCAATAGGGTAAAGGGAGTGGGATTCAGCAATTTTGGAGAATGGTGCTGCCTAATGAGTGGAGGGCAACTCTGAGGTTGTGCAAAAAGCATGGGTACCGGAATCAGGCAGAGCCAGGTCATCGTCTCTCTAATGGCTAGAGGATCTTGGACAAGTTGGGTCATTGAGGCAGTGCTGGTCCTGCCTAACCAAGGCCTCAGATCTTAACACCGGGGCTTTGGGACTCCAATTCTCTTGCTACATGTTGGTGTTCAAAGGCAGGAACATTCAAAGATATTCTTGCTGCTGAACTTAGCATCTTAAGTGCTTTCTAAAGGAGTGGGTATATTCAAGATTTAAAAGTGTGGCTGTCTCCTTAGACAGCAAGTAGAAGGGCCATGGCAGCAATGGTTTTGATCATGCTTTCTGGGGCAGTAAAGAGAGAAAAGTTCTCTCAAATGAGCTCCAATGAGCTTCTCCTTAATAGTACTGAGCCTGTAAACCGAAGGTTCTTACACATTTCCTTTATATTTAGAAGGACATTTAAAAACTTGAAAATATTTTTATTTTTAAACTGCTCAAATATCACTCATTTGGATATTTGTTTGAGTGCATGCTATTTCTAAGTAGGGTTTCCTTTGCAAACATTATCCATTCTATGATGTGTAGAGACCATTAAATTTCTTTTCTGAATAAAATCCAATCACTTCTTTCTGTTGTGTTAAGATTTGGAAAGCTGAACATTATTTTACTGGGTATGTTTGTGGAAGATTAAAATTCTGATAATTCAGGGAAACAAAAAAATATATTGCTTGTATATCATCCACTAATCACTGTTAAATACTAGGGCTTATATGATTTATACCCATATCCTATTTTCAATGAATAGGAGTGTTTAGTAACAGTCCAGTCCAACCTAAGACACTTAGCTGAGGTTCTTTATTGAATGTACGCCACTCAGTCACGGGAAAGACTCAGAAATAGGGAGTTAGAAGAGCACCTCAAGATAGTAAAGAAAGGTCCTAAGAAAGAAGGGATGTATCCAAGGGAAGTACCCCATGGATGTAACATGAAGTTAATGAGAGAACTTGGCTAGCACCTAGCAAACAGGGCCAGAGCCCCCACAGAGTACAGAACAAGACAGAAAGGCTTGGGGCCAAAAATGAAGTAACATGAATGAGTTGTGGCTTCATTTGCCAAAATAAATAGTACAAGAAAGATGGACAGCCTTTTTCTGTGGGAGGAGAGTATGAAAGAGATGATAGGTTCATTCTGGGTTATGTTTTGTGCGCTGTTGAGACCCCGAGGCTATGAATTTGTTTGACAGTTGGATATATGGATGTAGAGCTTAGCTGGATATATAGATATTTCCGCTGAAGAATGGTCTCTAGAGATCTGGGAATATTCAGAATGTTAATGGTGGTTGAAAACCTTAGAGAGGAAGAGATTACATAAGGAGAGTGTATAGAGTGGGAAGAGCAGAGCCTGGAAAGAAGATTAAGGACAAACTACAGTGAAGAAAGTGGGTTCCTGCAAGCCAAAGAGGAAACTGGATCTAGGGTGAGTGTTACACTCATAAGAGACTCATTTGCTGTTTATAAGACATTCGTGTATCATAGGTTTCCAACTGCTACACGTTGCTTTTCCTTAGTGTGCTTTTCTGATGAGTGCGGTATTTCATCAGTCATGCCATCCTTCATAATGCCAAGAGTATTTGATAGAGAATAAACCTTCTTGGTCACATGCAACCTGATTTCATCAAGTCCTAGAAACGATGATCTGCAGTATACTGAAGGAAGCATCATATACCAAACAAATCTGTAATTATAGGCTTTAGATATATTTTTTCAGTCCAGCCTTATTTATTGCAACAAAGATCAACAAAATAAGAAATTGTTTTAGTGCCTGAGCTAGATAAAGCAACTGTACTCAAGTTTATGCAAATATATCTCCCAAAGAAACAATTCATTAGAATTTCCCAAAGAAACATTTAGTCCACTTTTCATTGTTGTTCCTGTTGTTTGCTTCCTCTATTATATACACAATCAGAAATGGGACTGACTATTCTCCTCAGCCTCAAAACTTCAAGAAAATCTTGGCTCTGTAATAATCAGAATTTGGGTCAGCCATATGCCAAACCCAGTTGTTTTGCACTTGGGAAGGCTGAGGCTTTCTGAGAGTTACGCTCTCATCTCTGCCACTTTTTTGTCAGATAGTCTCTGTGTTTTGAATTAATTGCCCTCTGGTTCTCCCTAACCACTAAACTATCAACTTCCTATTTGACAAATTCTTTAAACCCATCTGAACTGGTGTCCATACATTGCTCTACAGCAAACAGTGAAATGACAGTGCGAGGTCTCACTGTCTGGGAGTACCTCTTGGCTTAGGCGAAATGGAGAAACCATTGAAGAACATAAGAAAGAGGGCAGAATCTTCCCATAGGATCTACTTCCAGCCATTGTGAAATCCTAAATGAAGTAAGGAATAAAGTACTTGTGGCAAATGTCTTCATCAGTGCCTGGGGGCAGAGCCTATGAATGGGAAGAGCCTGCTCTCTTCCTTATGCCCCTCAACCTTTGTAAGAAAATGGCTGCCTTCACTCTGTTATTTACACTGTCTATGAAGGGATACCATGAATGTTAGACCATATTAAACCATTTCCAGATTCGTCTCAATTAGGGATATATGGGTAAGGACACCCCACTGATGAGGTGTAAAGAATGACTCTATGTGAGATAAACAGATAACTTATGCTGGGAAGGGCTAGAACCTTCACTGGAGCTCGAGAATGTCAGTTCATCATCACACCCTTGGGAAGAAGACCAGTTCTTTTTCTATGGCTCATGGGAAGGCAATTCAGCTTTAAAGTTCCAGAAACTCAAAAGGGAGATGAAACCCCAGAGAGAAAGTGTGACCCTCTCACTCTCAAAAAGTTCTGTCATTGTTATTTTCTTTGACTTTCTCTTGGGAGCTTTGGCTCTACTCATCCCTTGCAGGCCTGGGTGGGAGTTTTGTTTAAATTAAGGGGAAGTGTCCTTTACATCCTTTTCCAGGATGTCAAAACTCAACCAGGCCTTGTTGAGGCACATTGTCCAACTGCCCATGGTTCTAGAGAAAGGTCATCCATGGCCTATGCCATACCATGGACTGCAGGGAGCCAACAGCTTGCAGGCCTGTGCTGTCACCCATCCAGTTTTGGTTTCTGGTCACAGTACAGACTCTTTGTTTTCTGGAAAACACCTCCTCTGGAACAGGCTGTCCCCTTCAAAAAATGAGCAGACAGAGCAAAGTCGATTTTTAATTCTGTCAAGTGATGGCCATAAACTGAAAGTCAAGTAAGGCACCAACTAAAACAATCCTAGCATGAGTAATTGCCACAGGTCAGCAGTCCCCATACTGTAAGGTTCTTGTTTTCATGGAAATTTCCTTCTTGCAGTTTTATCGACTGGCTCCAGAGATAAGGGGAAAAACCCCACAACAACAGGAAGGTGCATCCTGCTCTGTGCATCCCCCCTGCTTTCTGATATTTGGAGGCATAGAGAAATAATGATTAAAGATTTATACGGGGGGAAAGCATCAAATCTAGTGTGAAAATGGAGGCTGTGACTAACAGAAACAGAATTTATTCTGGGGAGCACAAAGTCAGAGCCAGGAGCATGGGCCACGGAAAATGCAGATTGGTATTTGACCATCACAGGTGAGGCCACAGCAGTATGTTTTTGTAATTTATGACCTACCACTACCCCAAATTCAAGGTAGCTTGTCCTAAAGGACACCTATAATATGACCCTGGGGAAAAACCAAGATCAATAAAAAATTCTTCAAAAGGAGAAAGACTCATTCTTAAAATCTTGAACAGTGGGGTTCTTGAAATTTAAGTGTTAGAGTTAGCTCTGAGTTTCCTAGCAACCAAGGCCATAAGGGAAACATGCTGGGTAATAGCTTTCTTAACCTGTGACAAAAAGGAAGGGTATCATTTTGTCAGGAGAGTCAAACTGATTCCTGGTGCTGACTCTAAGAAGCACAATTTTTTTTTCTGGAAACCTAGAAGCATTTTCTACAGGACAGTGTCTTACATAGACTTTTTAAAAGTCAAGTTGAACGGAGGATAATTTCCCTACTGTTAAGTTCACTCATGTTTAGCAGCTGAAGATACCACATTAGAGGGTAAACCAGTGGCAATAACCTGTGGGCAGCTAAGTTAATGTGGTGTAGGTGCAGACTTCCTGGTGATCCGGCTGACAGTAAGGAAAAGGGTGGGAAACTTAGAGGCATCCATCTGGGCATGAGCCTTAGATCAATGGTTCTCCAGACCACCCAGTCACTTGACAACAGAAAGGATTGCTTCCGTTGAGTGGTCTTGTGTGAGTGGGCTTGGGGCTTTCCATATGACTTTCCTTCCCTATGTGGTTTGTCTGCCTGGATCTTGCCCCACATCAGCAGTTGTATCTGCTGTTGACATTCTTTTGGGAGCTAGGGAGACTTGGCCAAGGCTACAGAGAAGCACGTCTCATGATTTCCCTTGGGCCTCTTTCTAATCATTTGTTCAGGATTCCTGGGGCATTGCTCTCTTGTCAAACTGTATCACCAGTTAGCACTGTCTGCTCCTTCTGTTGGCAATTCTCCTTCTATGCTTCCTGTAAGTTCCTCAGGGCAGGGTACTGGCTCTCACTTGAACTACAAATCCAATGATTTGATGCTCTTTGCAGGCTCAGAAGCCAATTTTTTCTTTCTTGCCCATAAGTTACCAAGGGACAGAGGAAGGAAATAGATATCTTTCCCTAATGGCATATTCACTTGTAATCAAAGAGAACATATACAAAAAAGGCACCAGAGTGAATAAGAAAGGTCACTCTTTCAAGACTTCAACCAATTAAAACCCACATTTCTTAATTCTTTAGTCTTTTAATTGTTCCTGGATTAAAAGTACTGAGGTGATTTTTCATCCCAGCCTAGGTTGTCACAAGCTCAATAATTCACTTAGGGAATTCTGCCATCACATATTTGGCCTTGTTTGTCTATGGAGTCGAAAGGAGTAACTCATTACCAAGTAAAAGGTATTAGTTAGATTTTTGTAAAATTACACTCATGAAAGATGGTAGCTCCACCCAGACTGTTGGAAAGAGAATGAAGATCAGAGTTACTTGGCAGATAAGGAGACAATGTAGGCAGTCTGACAAAGTCTTAAAACAGATATTTAGCAAGTCAATGGGGCCTATATCATACCCAATGCATACTGGTCCTCTTACAGTTGTCACCTGAAGAATCTGTATAGATTCCAAGGATGCTGCTGGCATTCACATTTCCAGAGCTCTCCCCTGAGAATTCTGTCCACAGACAGTGAGGAAACACATGAGAAGCATAGTCACACCCCACTTTTGGCCCCAACCACAGATCCAGCTTGGTCAATTAGGACCTCATAATGACCTTCTGATGACTTCTGATGGATTCCCAAAAACATAATTCACCCTCAAAGAACAAAGATGTCTCCTCATCAAGCAGAGTCAAGAGAACATGCTATAACCATTGGATGTAGTGACTGATGTAGCAACATGGAAAGCTCGACTATGTTGAAGAAACAAGCACCATTTTCCCATCTATTCGTTCTGCTATGTTTGTTAAAAGTAAATGTGTTCCTTTCATGTATCCACTATCGTGCTTTGGCATCATCCTCCTTTGATTAGAAATGATGCAGAAGGAAAGAGATTCATGTCAGTGCCTTCAAAGGTCCATTAAATATAATGTTATTTAAAAGCACATTACCTATCTTAACCAGTGTCAGACAACAACCAGGGAAGTGCGGGAGTTTGAAGACTAATGCAGAGTTTTAGGATGCCAAATGAGAATGTAAATCACAAGTCTCACTAATTAAAACTTTGGCCCTTTGATTGCTCCTGGATTAAGTTCACCGGGGTGATTTTTCATCCCTGCCTGGATTGACACAAGCCCAATAATTCACTCTGGCATTATGACATCACTTGTTTGGCTCTGCTTGTGTATGGAGTCAAGAGAAGTATCTCATTAAGGAGTAAGAGGTATTAATTAGACTTTTGTAAATAGTGATCGTGAATGATGCTAGCCCCTGATTTCATCCAGATTGTTGAGAGAGGAGTGCCACATGGAGAGTTGGAGAACTGGGATTCTTGTTCCAAGCCATCACACCAGCACCTCAACTAATTTGTATGCCTAGGTTCCCATAAATGCAAAGTGGGGTAGAAACAAGACAGTATCACTACCTGACTTGACAGAATAATGATAGTGATAAATGGGAAATGACAGATTATAATAATTCAATTATTTCATAATTGATATGTAATGATGATCCTACTCTTCTACTCATTATAACAGTCTAGGTCTTCTTGTCCAAGTTCACAGCTCTAATCTACTATTGTTTCAACAACAAGCCACTAACCACCTGCTTGGGGCAAAGCTCTAAGTGATACCAAAATATCTGTTATGTGCTTCCTACTCTGACTTGTAATATTTAATTCTAGGACAGTCATGAGCCCTCTTCCTTATGCCTTGCAGCTCAGTCATGGTACATTTAGGAGCAATAAAGGAATAATTAATTCACAATAATCTGCTTTCTGCATCCTTTATATGCCAATACAAGTCGTCTGTTGTACCCACTATATTCGAGGCTTCCCCTTCTCTGTCAGTCTTGAGCTTCTTTGCCCTGCTGCATGGATGCTTTCTCTCCACCTGTCCTCTCTCTTTGGAGGTCATCTGGAATAGGATTTGAGGACAGGTCTCTTGGGGAACTCAGCACTAGGGGAGGGGAGGAGAGATCTGAATGAACCCTTGGACTGACTACTTTCTCCTGAAAAGAAGCAGGATGATGGAAAGCCAGGGAGCCAGGGCTCATTTGGATGTAGAAGTTCTGCTATGTTTGTTAAAGCAAGCCTCATTACCTTATAGTATTGCTTGGTTTAATGAAGGCCTTTGCTGAATAAACAATCATATCTAGAGGCAATATGAACATTCTCAGCCCATGAAGGACACTCTTCTGTTGAGAGAAGTGGGAATCAATGCAGTGTGATGGCTAAGGGATCAATACTTCTCTGAATGAATTTCATCCTAAGTGACACTCCTTTGGGATAAGGAACAGCCAACTAGAAATCATTCAAGGTTATCAACTGAACAATGGTATCTGTTCAGGTGAAACATTCGGAATTTAAACTGGTGGTCACTTGCTGGGTCGTAGGGCAGTGGTCGTAGGGCAATGGTCGTAACTCTTTGAGGAACCTCCACAATGGAATATTACTCAGCCATTAAAAACAACAAATACCCACCATTTGCTTCGACCTGGATGGAACTGGAGGGTATGATGCTGAGTGAAATAAGTCCATCGTAGAAGGACAAACATTATATGGTCTCATTCATTTGGGGAATATAAATATTAGTGAAAGGGAATAAAGGGAAAGGAGAGAAAATGAGTGAAAATATCAGTGAGGGTGACAAAACATGAGAGACACCTAACTCTGGGAAACGAACAAGGGGTAGTAGAAAGGGAGGTGGGTGGGGGGTTGGGGTGACTGGGTGATGGGCACTGAGGGGGGCACTTGGCGGGATGAGCATTGGGTGTTATGCTATATGTTGGCAAATTGAACTCCAATAAAAAAATAAAAAATAAAATAAATAAACAGGTGGTCACATAAAGAACCACAACGAAAGCTGCGTTGTGTGTAATGTGCCCAAACAGAAGACACCAGCCAGCCTTCCTGATAATCCTCATACAAATCTTCAGTCTAGTTACCAAGCCATCAGCAGATGGCTGTTTGGATTTCAGACAAGCCTCCTGAAACACAAATTCAAGCTGGCTCTGATGACTTTAGTGGACCTCAAAACCAAGGGATGGGTGGGGGAACTTTTCTCACTGACTTCACGAGGGCCCAAAGCAAGATAGTTATAAAAACCCTGGCAAAATGGCAAAATCTCTAAAATAAAATGTAATTGGAAATGTCAGGTCATAATGGTATGAAGCTACGGATTAGAAATCTAAAAGGCAACCAGGGAATGCTAGTACTCATGAAAGAAATCTAGTTTAAAGAGGCAGTGGAGGAAAGGCAAAGCTGAAAGGCCTCTAACCCTCTGAGCTGGGAGAAGACATCATTTCTCTTAGATCTAAGCTACAGTGAATACGGGTGCTCAGGAAAGAGGCAGAAGGCAGAAAACTGACTTCACTGTGTGGGCTTCAGTGACAGCTAGTCAATGCAAAATATGTCTTTAAACAGCATGAGAAATGATGCGTAGGTCAAATGTCCCAGTATGAAAAATGTGCCTTCCTGACCTTCCAGTGCTGATCCTCAGCCTTTCATTTATCTCCTGAGCCTCTGTTCCAAGCCGGGATCAACCCCCCCTCCATCCTTAGTGATGAGATCCAGAACAAAGCTCTAGGTGAGTATCTAAATTCCTGCTTAAATGCCACTATTCTGAAATGTGCTTGGAAAGCCTGGCCCTATATGACATTTTGGTGAAAGATGCCACAATGAGTAAGCAAGGGGTTAGCCAGAAATTGGTACAAGTAAATAATGGCCTGTCCCTAACCACCTCTCCAATAACAAAACTGTTGTAGAGGTATTAGAATCTACAGCTTTTTTTAAGACCCAAATTGCTTAGTTAACCATTCAGGCCTGAGCTACAGCTAATCAATACAAAATGTGTCCTCAAACAGCCTGCAGACCCCAAATTGCTCGCTGCTGGTTATATGAAGCAGGTCATTACAAAGGGCAAATGAAAAAATGTCCTATTTATCTCACTTGGAATTATCAGGAAACAATATAACATTTCAGAAAATTTAAACATCTGATGTACCTCCACAGCATACAATTTCTCATTTGATTGCAGCCTAAGATTCCATTTTTCTAATTCGTTTCTAAAATATGGTGATTAAGAGTGCAAGTCATTGAATTAAGGTGTATTGAACCAGAATATCCCTTGGTCTAAACTCCCCTCTGGTAAAGAGCTAGGGACCAAAGGAAGTTATTTAACCCTTTCAGCCCATGAAGCTACTTCCATGGGGCACCTGGGTGGCTCAGTCAGTTAAGTAGCTGCCTCTTGATTTCAGTGATCTCAGGGTCCTGGGATCGAGCTCTGTGTTGGGCTCCATGCTCAGTGGGGAAGTCGGCTTGAGGATTCTCCCTCTCCCTTTCCCTCTGCCCCTTCTCCCCTCTCAAATAAATAAATCTTAAAAAAAATAAAGCAGGAGGTGACTCTTTTTATTTAAAGGGCCAGTCAACATTTTCAATTTGCAGACTCTGCCATTGCAGCACCAAAGCACCAAAGGCAACATGTAAATAAATGCATGGTCGTGTTCCAATGAAACTTTCTTTACAGATGTTGAAATTTGAATTTCACATAGTTTTGAAATGTCACGAAATATTGTAATTTTTTTCAGCCATTTGAAATAAAAACCATACTTAGCTCACAGGCCATGCAAAGACATGCAATGAACTGGATTTATCCCAGGGGCTGTAATTTGCTGACTCTGATGTAAAACCCCAAATCAGCAAGTTCCCAAAGAAATGGAAAGAGTCTTCAGTTTCCCAAGACATTAACTTCCAAGCAGCAAACTCTGAGAGATTCAGGTGCTTTATTGCTCTGATATCATCTGTTTACCCCAGTGAATGCATGAATTGGAAAAAAAAAGAGATACAACTTTTGTTAGTTATAATCTCCAACAGAGATTTCTCCTCTGCATCTTCCCTTCTCCCTTTCTCAACCTATTGCCTTCACTTTCTCTATGTCTTGGGAAGGGGCTATTTATTTATTTCTTTAAGAGAGAGAAAGAGAGAGCAGGGGGGCGGGTGAGAGGGAGAGAAAGAATCCTCAAGCAGACTCCCTGCTGAGTGCAGAGCCCCGATGTGGGGCTCGATCTCACGACCCTGAGATCACGGCCTGAGCCAAAATCAAGAGTTGGATGCTTACCCAACTTAGCCACCCAGGTGGCCCTCTATTTCATTCTTCCATTTTGTTCAGTGACCATGATTTCTTCTCACAGTGTTCTGAGAGTTTAAGAGTATTTAGAAATCCCTTAGCAGCATTTATTCCTAACCTAGAATCTTCCATTGCTTTGTCTCCTAGAACGACTCACTGTACCTCGAGTCCATTCCAATCCTAAGATAATTCAGTCTCACACAGAGTATTTTAAATTTTTATTCACAGATCCTGTTGGAAATGACAAGCGCATATATGAAAACCTTCCCTGGTCCTCTTTTTATTCAAAAAAAAATTTAAAGCCATTTAAACTCCTCTGCAGAAAAAGGATCCCAGTCTCTAACACACTATCATTTAAAATGCTACCTACCAGCAAAGCCGTTGATAACACCAGCAGTCCTACTCAAGAGGTCATGGTGAAAAGTACTGTCCAAACTGTAAAGTGCCCTCCAAGTGTTAGCTCTAGTTGGTGGTATAGTTACACCAAGCATCAAGTGATTTTTTATGACAACTTGTCAAAGTGAATTTTGGGGAAAGAGCCAGTGTTATTAATTACTGAGCTACTGGAATTGTTCCCCAGGGGCAGATGAAGGAAGGCCTGCTCTCATTGAACAAAGCAAACCTCTGGGTTAGAGACCTGACTGTAGCTCTGTTTCTGCTGAAGAGTAGCCGAGGACAAAGCACAAGTCGCCTGACTTCTGAGTCCCTGTTTTGTAACATGGAAGGGTTTGGAGAGATTCTAACCCTTCCATGTTATGACTTCTAAGGGTTTTGAGCTGGAAATGATGACAAAGGAGAAAAGTGAAGCTTGCTACCTTCTGATAGAAGGAAAATGATCAGAGAAACATTTCAAGCTGCTCCTGTCTCCGGGCATCATGGAAACAGAGTATGCAGTAGTAGCAACCTCTGGCACAGCTTCATAGAACATCACTGCCCAGTTGCTGCCAGTCTTTGCAAAAACGAAATCTAGATCTTACTTATAATTTACAGCAACTTATTATGTGTCTGCAAGGTTAAGCACAGTGCAGTCCCAGACAAGAAAATGTCAATAAGCCTTAAGGTTGTTTTACAGAAAGACGTATCTCTATGGGCTGGAGTACTGGAATGCCTTTGGCCCAGAATAAAAGCCTTCAGGACAAAAAACGACTTCCAACAAATCATTCGAACAGCAACAGTCTCTGAGGATTTTCTCCTTAACTGTTCTTCATCTGGAACTCCAGGCATTTTCTCCTCAGTTCCGTTAAAAGTAAACCTCTTCCCCCTCACTAAATGAATCTTAATAAGTTGCGTGTTTTTTAACAGTTCCAGTCTCCCTGGGTGTCTTGTCTCAGGCTGACAAGGTACACCATGAGCGACCCATATGTGAGGAGAAGGAGGGGGCATTGTGGCTGGCAGGCACAGCTTTCAGACTTGGGTGCTGAAACTCATGGGAGGTCAAACAACAGGAAAAGCATCTGTTTTTAGGTTCGTTTCTTGGGCTGGGGGAGGCAGGGGAAGCTGGTTGTTTATAGAACAATTTATGGTTACAATGTCAGTGGTTGATTACTTGATTTCTTAATCCAGCTCCTAATCACAGATCAAACACAGGTTCCAATAATGAAGTAATTTTCGGCATGATTACAAACAGCCTCCTACTGAGGGCTTTTGCCTTGGAACAAGGAGCTCCCATCCCATGCTCGGTGTAACAGGCAGTGGGACAAGGGATGGCAGCTCTTCTGCCCAGGCAATGCATGCCCAGGGACTAGAACTAACTATGTCCCTTTTCCTGTTAATAGTTGTTTCAGTGTGGTCAGCGTGCTGACAGTGGGAGTGTGTAATACTATCACAGCATTGACCCAGGGCCCCCTGCCTTCCATTTGGGCGCCCGTATTATCTGTGGACAAAACAGCCATTTTACCCCTCCCTGCTTGCTCATCTTTGATAGCTCCTGATTGCCTACCAAATCAGGTCTGCATCTCAGCATGGCATCCAAGATCTTTCATGATGAAACCCAGTCTCACACATTCTCTAAAGGTCAGTGCACTGCCCTTCTTAGACCCTCTGGGCTTGTCCTGGCTTCTGGGTCTTTACAAAGCTGCTCTCCCTGCCTGGGCTGTGCTTCCTCAGATTCTCCTCAGAGCAAACTCCTGCTTCTCTTTGAAAACCTACACTTGTTGCCTTTGTGTCCTGTCGGCTTCTGTCCAGCCCCAGGCAAAATCAATCTTTTCCTCTTGGCTCCACTTTGTTCAGATCTGATTTTATCACGTTAAATCATAAGATCTGTCCACATGTTTATCTTTATTTCTACCTTTTGCAGATCGTGGGCTCCTTGTGGGTATGTGAACTGGGTTTCATCTCTGCATTTCCCATCTCCTTTCCATCCAGGCAGACTGGTACTCGGCAAATATATGTTGAATGAATCTGGATGGCACACAACTGTTTAGTAAGCATTTGGTTTTTTTTGTTTGTTTGTTTGCTTTTTTAAAAAGATTTATTTCAGAGAGACAGAGAGAACATGAGCTGAGGGAGGGACAGAGGGAGAGAGACAAGCAGATTCTCCACAGAGCAGGGAGCCCAATGCAGGGCCCATTCCCAGGATCCTGAGATCATGATCTGAGCCGTAGGCAGACACACTTAATCGATTGAGCCACCCAGGCATTCCTAGTATGCATTTGATTTACAGCAGAGGGAGTCACAGAAAAATCCTCTTTTATAGGAGTATGGAATGACCTCAAAGGGTGGTAGAGTGACTACCTCTTCTTGGCCACACTGTCCTGTTTTTCCTCTCCTTACAGGTAAAAAGACTTCCCAACCACTGATCTGGAGGGCTCTGTGAGCCTATGCTGCAGGAGAGACCATACACAATTTTCAGACAGCAAAGGAAAGCAGGCTCTAGGAACAAAGTGTTTCGGGAAAGGCCAACCCTCTTTAACTGGTGTTTAGGGAAAGATCTCAGAGGTCAGAGTCTGAAAGATAGAGCAGCATGTGAGAACAAAAGCCATTCCCATGCTCGTTTTGAACTTCAGCCCTGCTGTTAAAGAAAGGAAGGAAGATAAAGTAAATGAAGGTTGAACCCAGTTTAAATTATTGGGAGAATCCACATTAAATGTATATATATATATATATATATATATATATATATATATATATATATTTTTTTTTTTTTTTACGGCCAGCTGAGTGTTAACTATTTGAATACTCCTAAAGTCATTAAGATTTTGCTTAACCCCAAGGATAGCTTGTGAAGCTAAATAATCCTTCCAGTGTCTCTAAAAGGAGAATTTTCAGGGATGCCTGGGTAGCCCAATTGGTTAAGTATCTGACTCTGGATTTCGGTTCAGGTCATAATCTCGGTTCTGAGATCAAGCCCCATGTCAT
Organism: Canis lupus baileyi; assembly: GCF_048164855.1. NCBI lineage: Eukaryota > Metazoa > Chordata > Mammalia > Carnivora > Canidae > Canis > Canis lupus. The sequence continues at coordinate 20,370,839 of NC_132876.1, read as the reverse complement.
TGGGCCCTAGGCTTCAGTGCAGAGTCTGCTTGAGATTCTCTCTCTGTTCCTGCTCCTCCCCCAAAATGAATATATAAAAATAAAGGGAGAATGTTCAAAGGGAAGTGAGCTAGCTAATACACAAGCAGAGATTGAACTTTCTTATTTTCCTAAGAGACCAGGATGGTCCCAGCCCCCACTTCCCCAGCCCTGTGTGCACTGCAAACCTCCACCTCCTATGCTTAACACATCACATGTCGGTGCTCAAGGAATGGGTCTGCCGTGAATGTGCAGGTATTATTTACAACCATATTCCCTGAAACAAACTGAGGCAGCCGTCACAACTTTTAGCAATTTAAGGTGTTCTCATATTACCAATTGCTTAAAAATCAGGCTTGTGCCCTTATTCCACATATGCCGGCTGAAAACCTACTGAGTGCCAGGCACTGTGCCTGATGCTGCAGATGCCAAGGTGAATGAGAAAACAGCACAGAGCTCAAGAAGCACATGGTCTAAAAGAGATACAGAGGGTTAGAGAACCTCTCCTCTTCCAGCACCAGACGCAGCTGTTCTCTTAAAGATCAGCAGTGGCTGCCTGCTGGCCAAGTCCAGTGACCTCTTTTGAAGAATCAGACTTCTTGGCAATCATCATCCTGTGACATTTGAGGAAAGACCTGATTTAATTTAAGGAGCGAGCCCTGCCAATATCTAGGGGGAAAAGTTTTCCAGGCCAAGACAGAGGAGCAAAGGCCCTGAGGTAGCAGCCGGTCTGGTATATGTCAAGGAAACCAAGGAGACCGGTGTGATTAAAGAGGAATGGGCACACAGCAGAGTCATAAAATACAAGGTCTGACAGGGAACAGGGGCCAGACTGGGCAAGGCATTGCAGGCCCTGGGGAGGCCTCAGTCTTGGATGGGCGTCACAATAGGGTTTTTTTTTTTTTAATCTTTATTTATTTGTGATAGTCACAGAGAGAGAGAGAGAATGAGGCAGAGACACAGGCAGAGGGAGAAGCAGGCTCCATGCACCGGGAGCCCGACGTGGGATTCGATCCCGGGTCTCCAGGATCGCGCCCTGGGCCAAAGGCAGGCGCCAAACCGCTGCGCCACCCAGGGATCCCTCACACAATAGGGTTTTGAACAAAGGAGTGATGAGATCTGAATTAGCATTCTAAAAGGATCATCAGTTTGGTTGTTGCGAGAACAGCCTGTAGTGGTGGAAGCAGGGGAAACAACCAGGAGCCTGTTACAGCAACCCATGGAGGAAATCATAGTGGCTTGGATAGGGACAGCAGAGGGGGTCAGATCCCAGCCGTATTATGCAGGCAGTGTAGATAAAATTCACTAATGGATTTAGATGTGGCCTGGGAGAGAAAAAGAAATGTGAAAGATACGCTGAGGATTTTCGCCAGAGCAACTGAAACGACAGAGGTGCCATTTGTTGAGATGGGAAAGACTGAGAAAGGGACAAGTTTTCAGGAAAAGTCAGGAGATTGCTTTGGAGCAAGGTGAAGTATCAGATCCCGATTAAGTGTCCCAGTGGGGTTTGTGGAGTAGGATAGTGGTCATAGGAGTCTGAGCCCAGGGAAAAGGTGAGGCTGGAGATGGTCATGGGAACCAAGGCTGACCCCAGCCACACAGCACCTTGCCAAACAGGTTCCACATGGTTCAACTGATGCTGTCACCTGGATGGTATGGGAACCAGTCTGCAGCCAGCCTGGCCTCTTCACCATTGTCCTCGGATATCACGCACACTCTGGCCTTTTTTCTTAGGACTCACTTGGCCTGTGAAAGTGGCAATTCTAGTCATGGCAAAATCTCATTAAGAAAATACTACAGTGATGGGTATGATACAGATTCCATTATCCTGATAAGCTATCTTTCACTGAGGTAACACATTTCTGACAGAGTTGCTTTTCTTCTAACATTTGCTAGGATAGGAATGTGAAGATCGAGATAAACACAAAATAGTGTCCTAGATGCCACAGAAGCTTCTTGAGAGATCAACATCAAATCAGATTCACCTGGAGGGGTACCTACTGTCAGGCCACCCACCCTCAAGCTAAATTCTTGGGCTGTTATCTTAGGGGGAGAGGGTAAATTGTAAGGAAAGCAAGAGGATTGCAGTGTTTTGTTTCTTGCAGAAACTAATGAAAGTGTGGGGGGGGGGGGGGGATAAAAGACCAGATACTAAAACCTGCCCGAAACCTCACCTTATAGCTGCAATCAGTCTGTCTAAGAGGTACATTGTTAGCTCCTCACTAAAGTCATTCACTGGCTGGAAACTTGACATGTACTAATTATTCTCATCACTTCCCTAATGCTGCAAGTAAAATTCACAAAAGTTTAAAAAACCTGGGGAACACAGTGCTCAAAATTATCCATCCAGCTTTAGACACACAGCCTCAAAAACTCCTCTTGTGAGCCTATAGAGGAAAGAGATGGCTAAGCCACTCAGAAAATGAGTGTGTGGCCCCCAGAAAGCTAGGCCCATGCCATGCAGAAGAGGGCTGCCAATTCCTCAGATGGCCATGGCTATCATAAGAGTGATGAAACGGGGACCCCTGGGTGGCTCAGTGGTTGAGCATGTCTGCCTTCGGCCCAGGGTGTGATCCTGGGTGTGATCCTGGAGTCCTAGGATTGAGTCCCACATCGGGCTCCCTGCATGGAGCCTGCTTCTCTCTCTCTGCTTATGTCTCTGCCTCGGTGTGTGTGTGTCTTTCATGAATAAATAAATAAAAATTTTTAAAAAAGAGCAATGAAACGATTTTGTGGCATTGGCCGCTGCTCTTTGTGATTCACGGCCTGCTGGCCCACCCTCATGTTTGTTCTGCTCCTATTCTGAGGCTAGCCTATGCATGTATGCAGCCAGTCTGTCTGTGTGCATGCCTGCCTCTGTGTATTTGCTGCCTGCCTGCCTGCTGGCCCTTTCATCCCCCTAGCGCTCCTGGGGAGAACTAGAGAGTTGGTAAGTGCTCCAGGGTCATTTTCTAGCACACCTCCTTCATTTGACAGATGGAGAAACTGAGGTCCATACAGAAGTAACTTAAGTAGGGTCTCACAGTGAATTTAACAGCAGAGTTGAAATGTGATCCCAGGTTGGCTGATTTGTCAGTTTTCCATCTCTGTCCATCTCTGGCTCAGCCTTTTGCTACTTCCTTGGTCTTTCTTAGTCTATCTTCACATTTCTACTCTTCTCTCTGCCTCTCACACCTACATATAAGTTTGGGTAAATGAATATTAGTTTGGCACATGTCCTACTTTTTAAAATTTATTTATTTATTTCAGAGAGAGCCTGAGAGAAAGAGGAAGAGAGAGAGAGAGAGAGAGAGAGAGAGAGAGAATGAATGAATGTGGGGCGGAACAGATGGAAAGGGAGAGAGAAATTCAAGCATACGCTACACTGAGTGCAGAGCCCAATGCAAGGCTGGATCTCATGACCCATGAGATCATGACTTGAGCCAAAACCAAGAGTCAGGTGCTTAACCGACTATGCCATCCAGGCACCCTGGCATGTGTCCTACTTTTGCACCGTTTTCTCACAATTGATCACATCCTCATAACATAAAGACTTAGCTCCTGTTACTTTACCGCATTGCCTCAGCTCCAAGCTTTGGTCATGTTTTGGTAATATCTCCTTTTGCTAAAAAGGTCAAACTAAGCACCTTTATTATTCCACAGATGTTGCTTTCACCTGTGGGATTATTATAACTAGAAAATATCTCAAGGCTAGTTTCTTAAATTAATTTTTATGACACCTCTTCTACTTCCAAGTTAACCCTGACCTTAGAGTATTTGAAATACAGCCCATATTTCCCCAAGGTAAATTGAGAATCCACTTTTAATTTGATCCATACTTTCCAATGTAACTTGTTGATGGTTAAAAAAAAAAGAGGAAGAAAGAAAGAAGGAAAGAAAGTTGCTTGCTTTCTCACCCCCAATTTAAAAAATAATCCTATAATCTACTGCATATTATATACAAAATTGCTTTCAGCTTGAAAAGTCACAAAAAGAGAGAGAATACTCTCCAGAGGTTTTACAAATCCTGTAGAATGTGACATGTCACTTTCTGTTTTCTTTGAATTTATATGAGAAGGGAAGTGAGCATATCAGGTGTGATGGATATTCTTTCTAGTTTGTTGCATGTTTCAGATTATAAACTCCCAGAAGACAGGGCTACCTTAATCCTCTGCTCAGGGCCTATTTACTGTCTTATGTAAATAGGCAACGAATCTGTGGCTTTGGCCGCAGTTGCTGCTAGAAATGGAGCTGGTGTTGCAAAAAGAAAAAAAGAAACAAAAATCAAGGCTAGCTCCTCACAACAGGTCAGCTGAAAGTTATTCTGATCCAGTCTGATTCCACATTCAAGGAGAAACTCCAGAATATTCCCTCTAAAACCTACTTGTTTTGAAGCTAGGTCACCCCACTCGATCTTCCTTTGAAAACTGGCAAATAGATTCAATGCATATGCATGTAAATTATGCCAAGGCTGCAAAGAGATTTATTTGAGCCAAAGAAAATGAACATACCTGTTCCATCACATGCTATAGCAACTCATAGAATAGTTCCCCCACTAGCCCCTGACCCAACAACCTCAATCTAGTGCAGACTCTTCAAGGAACCAATCATGTACCTTTAGATTAGCATGCACCATATTCCATCATGTTTATTGGTCTCTCCAATTCAACTGTGAGTACCACCAAGGCAAGATCTCTCTCTGATTCACCTCTGTACCTCCAGTGCCTGGCTCAAGTGAACACCCAAGGAGAAGATCAATGCTTCTCAAAGCAAGGGACTAAAATCACACTAAACATGCAACTAAATGGCAATCATTGGCTTCCTCCCATTTTACAAAACCATCTTTACTAGCTCTCCTGTACTGGGGGCACAATCAATATTTCTGAAACATACAGAATCACTAGAGGGAAGCAGTGGAAACCACTTAAGTTAGCATAGGAAGGAGCACATGAAGGGTTTTCAGTTTTCCCACCATGGCCTCCTTTGTCCATTCACCTCCATTTTAACATTGTTGCTTATTAGCATTTTCTCTTTTCCTAATACTCAAATAAATTGTATCTCATCCAAATGTTACATTAGTGTTCTATAGATGTATTTGATACAAAATGGCAGAAATGAAATTTCACTTTATATGGCCTAATAAAATGAAGGGACTAAATTATAAATTGTCATCATCAAATTTTGCCTATTACATCTGTATTACATAGTTTGGGATATCTCTAAATATTTATTTTATGCCCCACTCCCAATCCTATTATAATTTTTACCAACATAATAAAGTACATTTGCCAATGATAACAAGGATGGACCAGATTTAAAGAGAGTCAGGAAAATAGATACAATGCTGTTGATAGCTACAGATGCCTAAATGTTCATTGAAGGACGACATCCATTGTTCTGATCCTTCCACTGCATTTGAAAACACAATTGCCCATCACTACTCAACATAGTATATGTTTTATTGGCACTCAGAAATATTATATTAATTACATGTAACCTTCATTTGGGACCCAAATCATTATGAATCAATTTGATCTTCTACTCTATTTATGAGACCTGGCTTCGTATTTTTAGTGATGATTCAGAAAATCATGTACACTCACAAAGGACAAAATTTGTCCCCATCTAGTTTTTTCGAAGGGCTACACATTCTCCTTCTAGCAGTCTACTTCTTTCTTTCATAACATCTATCACAATCTGGACATGCTTTTGTGATGTGCTAGTTTTGGATAGTCTATAGCTACCACTAAACTGTGAGCTCCCTGAATCCTTGGTGCTACAAATAGTACTGGATTATGGGAGATGCTCAGTAAATAATACATCTGTAAAGATTGAATGGATTAATCAATTAATAGTAAATACTCAACTACAGTACAAGAGAATCACCCAAGTTGGAGGTTCCCTCCTGGTGTCCCCAAATCTATTGAAGGCCATCACCTCTTTCCTTCAGTCTCAATATGATTCACTGCCAACCAACCTAAGATTGCAGGCTATGAAAAACTGTCAACAAGACTACTCATTGCCAACATATGAAACACCTCCTCCATGAGAAGGGGAAATCAGAGGTCTTGTGCTTTAATAGATTGTCGTAGGGTAGAAGGTTGAGATAGATAGAGGACCATCCCCTAGTTATTTTGCCTTCACTCTGCATTCAGATTAGAAATCAAATGCTCAGGTACTCACAATAAACTGCAGTTCATATGGATTGAATTTCAAATCAAACTCAAGAGTATTATTTTATTTATAAATATTTTACTAGCATTGTGAAAGAGACATTGAAGGTACTCATATAAAAAGGAATCAATGAAGCTTGCAGAACTTTCCTGGTAGATGGTTTAACATTAGATTTTATGATCACTGAGTGTGAAGTCAGATGGCTCTTCAATGGCATAACACTATATCGTTTTCAGAGGGTCTTCATCATACAGCTCCCTCCTCTCATCCTGTTTCATTTTCTCGTAAAAGATAACAGCATTCACAATTATCAGTAATTAATTTTTTGAGGCTCTCTTGGTTTATTTCACCCCTATGAATTTCAGAAAATCTTCTGTGTTTCCTATGTAACCAGAAAGCAACTCTCATTAATTAGTCAAAAAAGGCTATTTGTGCAAAAGAATATCACAGTGACCCCTTTCCTCTGCATAGGTTCAGAAAGTAGGCTATCATCTGAAAGGTGCCCATGAGTCAAAAGATGGCCCCTGGCTAAAGCATCACATAATGCTCATTTCTTCCCTGCAGCTTTTATTCTGTTTCATGCAAACAAGCTGCACTGGGCTTAGGGGTCTCCATTTTGTCTCATGCATCATCTATGACATTGTCAGATCAACTCTATGGAAAAAAATCGGGGGAAAGACTACGTACAGGCTCTTTATAAGTCTTCTGTGCATTTCCATTTTCATATAGAAAATCAGTAATGGTCATTGAAAAGTCCATTTAAGCCAGTTTAGGATGAATCTGACATTCTATGGCTGTACATGATGCAGCCTTCTTTTAGGGCTCCTGACAAATGAACAAAAAATCCCAGAAAAGAGAAGGTAAACTGTGCCCCGTGGCGAGCAGAAATCAAGTCAGAAATTGTAGAGGCCGTGCGAGGAAACACCAATGTGCTGCCAAATGCCATTTACACATGGTCTCTAGCATACCTGTGGCCAAAAGTATGAAAGTTTGAAAAGTTTTCAAACCACATAAGGCCCTGATGAAGCCCCTTATAATTCCGGTGTCTGGCTGATGAGGCAATTCTGAGTGTCTGGAAAATCAATGGAGCAAATTGGACAATGAGCCAATGAAAGTGAAGGGACAGGGAGCCCCGTGGTGCCACCGCGACAGTCATTTTTTTCCTATTGCAATTTTAGGATTTCAAAGAAGAGCCATTTGCCAAGTAGGAAATATTTCAACTCTGGATGGGGAAAGAAATAATCTAGTAATTTCTAACTTGTGAAATAGTGTTCTCCATTTTAGGTGCGCATAAGATCTCTGGTGATATACAGCTGTGCTACAAATGCCCTGGATAAGACAGTGAGACCAAACTAATGAGAAATATTGCAGAAAAAAAATCTAGAATAGTGAAATAGAGAGATAAGGCAGAGGCAACAAATATACCTAGAAAAGGATTCAAGAAAGTGAGAACCTAAAATAAGACTTTGGAATCTTTTGATGGAGAATGAGCTCCAGCTGTAATCAAGAATGAGCATTAGAGCAGGGATGTATACGTTTAACTGTGGATCCCCAGCCTATATCCACAATCTCCCTTTCTGCATTTATTTCAAGTGAACCTTGCGTCTTAGGCTCCATTTGCAATCCAGCCACTCTCTCTGCTATGGGACCTTCTGCTCTCAGCTGGCTCCAAACCCTCCAAAGCAAAATGTGCTTTACCTATTGTTAAGGGATTTTGCTCACCTTCATTGACAAAGTTCTTTGAGAATAATGAATTAAAGTGCTGTGAACAGAAGTAGCATCAAGGATTAAACAGCAGAAGCCAGCCGACAAGTAAGCAACAAACAGCAGTTAGCCTAGGCAACTGCAAATCAAGGGAACAGACAGGATGCAGTTGACCTGGGTTCTTGTCTCAAGTCTGCAGCTAACTGTGCGTACTTCGGTAAGTCATTGTATTGGAGGGCATCTATTTCTTCACCTGCATAACATTATGGCCTCTGAAACTGGAGCCATACAGGAATTACCTGGGCTGTTTTCCTCACCTTTTTCCATAAGCTCCTTTTCTTCTTATATGTCCAAATCCTGTGATTGGAAATTACATAGGTACTTCCTGAGGTTTCCAAACCATCTTGGAACCTCTTCTCCTTCAGACTCCCTTACCACAAAATCAGGATTTTTAAGAGATGGCACTCCTAATTGAGCCTTAGCAATGTGCTGCAAAAGATGGCCCAGTAATGGCTAGAACCATCCTGAGTGGCCTTTTAAGAGTTAACGTGCTTTTCTTGGCTCTTAACTCACTAGTAGACAACACCTGTGTCATGTCGTTCTGAAGCCAACTTAGAATGCCTTCCTTAATTTTAGTGGTATTTGAGTCTTTTTGAAGATTTCCTGTGGGCAAGCTGAAAAGATAGTGAACTTTCAGATATTCACATTTAAGAAGCTGAGGGTGGTATCTGTGGTGTTAAATTGCTGCCCTAGCTGGCAGAGGTTAAAACAAGAAGCAGGGGTGGTGGAAGAGGAGGAGGGCGGGGGGTGGGGGTGAATGGGTGACAGGAACTGAGGGGGGCACTTGACGGGATGAGCACTGGGTGTTATTCTGTATGTTGGTAAATTGAACACCAATAAAAAATAAATTTATTATAAAAAATAATAAAATAAATCAAATAAAATAAGTAAAAAAAAACAAGAAGCAATGTTTTAACTTCTTGTGACATTTACAAGAATTGTAAAGCTGGCTTTTGCTGGAAAACTTATACTTAATCTAAGCAATTCTGATTATACTAGAAAATTTCCCTACATATCCACTTTATAAAATTATACAGAATGTTGGAAAGAAGTCTTGGTCCATGTCTCTGAAAACAACTAATTATACCAATTTAGAGCTAGAAAGAACCTTAGGGATCATCTACCTTGAACACTGGTTTTATAGACAAGAAAACAGACACAGAGAGAGGAAGTCATCTGTCCAAGGTCATATAGGTCTTCTGGCTCCCAGTCCGGGCTTCTTTCCTCTACAGAAGTGGGCAAAGCCAAATGCCACCACCATTACTAACTTTCAATGCTTGTGATTTTCTTTCAATAGGTAATTTGTCTTGAGTAACAAAAATGCTTTGAGTAATTAAATAAAATATTCCTAAGAGGCCCACGGACATTCTATGACAGGGGAGAGGGCGAACCTGCCAAATTCTAATGCTGACAAGGATAAGAAAAGTATGGAACAGAAGTCTAATAAGAGGGTATATTGAGTTCTATTTCAGGACTAGTTCAGGGAAGGTGGTCCCAATGAGAGAGTACCCAGAAGCAGCAAAATGAGAATTAGTACGAAATCCACTATGAAATAGAGGAATCCAAAGGGCCCCAGGCAACGTATTAGTGAGGTCTGTACAAAACTGACACAAGCAAAGAGTAAAATTCACCATGATCACTCCCCACCCATCCCATCATCCTCCATCCACTTTGTTTTTTCTTCACAGCACTTATCCCTCTCTAAGATTAGATTGTTAATTTACTTGTATACTTGTTTATTTTCAGTTTCCCTCCAACATGTGCATATAGTCCTTAAGAAACACAAGAGCAGTAGGGCGCCTGGGTGATTGTGTTGGTTAAGCGTCCGACTCTTCATCTCAGCTCAGCTCAGGTCTCAAACTCAGGGTTGTGTGTTCAAGTAGCACATTGGGTTCCACCCTGGGTGTGGAACCTACTTAAAAAAAAAAAGACACACAAAAACAGGGACATTGTCTGTCTTATAGTCCCCGGTGCCTAGACCAGTGCCTAAAACATGTAAGTACTCAGTAGATGCATGCTGAATGAATAAATCTGATCAAGGTAAAAGAAGTCAGATTATGGTTGATGCAAACCACAAGAACAGACATCCAAAACTATAAATTCATGTATGGTTTTACTATTCTTACTTCCAGTCACAACAAGAGTAGTATACCAGTGTCTATAACTACTGTAGGTCAAAAAAATAACACCGGTCAATATACACACCATTATTATGAGAGATCTCATGCTATATGAGTCCCAAAGGCATGAGGTGCTGGTGTAATGAAAGGCAGTGGTGGCATCTACATATCCATAGCAGGAGTTCTGGGACATTAAAGTAGATTTTCGGGATTACAAATGCCACAAGCATCTTTGGGAATTAAGAATAATCATGGAGGGCAGCCCGGGTCGCTCAGTGGTTTGGCGCTGCCTTCAGTCCAGGGTGTGATCCCGGGGACCCAGAATCGAGACCCGCTTCGGGCTCCCTGCATAAAGCCTGCTTCTCCCTCTGCCTGTGTCTCTGCCTCTCTCTTTCTCTCTCTCTCTCTATGAATAAATAAATAAAATCTTAAAAAAAAAGAATAATCATGGAGAGAACTTTGAAACTGACAACTGGGACCAAGAACGCTTGGATTTAAGACTTGCAAACAAAGGACCATGCTAAATTTTGGAAGAGGAGGCTGGCATACACCGATGAAGGCAAAGAATTCACCTGATGTCAGAGACCATTACAATTTGGAGGATAACATGGCCTCTGAAGACTCCATAGGGCAGTAACTCAACTGGAGGGATGGGACTTAATTTTGAAAATGGGGTCACCCTTCTTCAAAAGGAATACTGTTCCCTATGCTAAAGTGACAAGCTGGGTCAGCTTGCGATAAGAATCGCTCATTTACAAAGCATTCTCTGACAAAGAATTACAAAGAATACTATATGCATTAACCAGGATTTGTCTATCCCCTTGCTCTAATTAAATTTTAGAGTTAGACATATCATTCTTACTCTTGCCTGAAACACTGAAAGCCAACTAGAAATGTAAAATCCCAAAGTAATTCAATATTTACTAAATTTAAAGGAAGTAATCAGTTTCTAATTCGAATTTATGCACATTCTTTTCCCACTTTAGCATTGTCTTATTTCCCTTAAGTCTCTTTCTCTTTGGTCATTAAGGTTGTCTGCAAGGTTATAGTCATTGAATAGTTTGTCACATGCTGCAGATATTTCTAGACCAAATTAAATTCTCAATGTACTTGCATACAACTAAAGAAAAATGTATTAGGTACTTAAATGTATTAGGTACTTTATATGTTCTATATTCACAGCCCATTGGTCCACAGAGAGCATGGCATCTACTAGGTGTTTAGTAAATATCTATAGAATGAATCAAAGAAAAAATTTATCTACCCTCTGATGGAATTTTGTTCACATATTCAAAAATCTCAGGCCCATGTGACCCAGCATGTGTCTATGTATCTATGTATGCATGTACTCTCAAAATTCCTACATGCTCATCCTTCAGGTTGAATACATTATTCTTCCTCTTGGCATGTGTGTCTGTGTGACAAAATATTGAAGATTAACCATAAAAATTGTCCTTAGAAAGACACTTTTAATTAACATTTCCCTCAAACATGCCAACCTTCCAGCACCTAAAAATTGAACTCAATCTTCATTAGGGAAGCTGTTTCCTTCTCCCTAGAAAACATATACTTTTAAAGTTTGAGCTCTAATTTATATCTCCAAGTTCATAATCGCAGAAAAGTCACAGTTTACTTGTCACGCTTTCCCTGGAAAATTCATTTTGAACCATTTTCCTAACCAAGGCTACTTTCAAGTCTGCTTAGACTAATGTCCAGCACTTCTTCCTTGTTTTCAACTGTTAATACTTCTTGAAGCTAGATTCTCCCATCTTTATTCCTGAGGCAGGATGACAAAAGCCAGACTACACTTCAGCCTCCTAGGATATCCTGCCCTGGAGATGCTCAGCAGGCAATTGGAAATTGGAGTTAGCCTGGAGCTCCGGAATGAGTTAAGGATTGGAGAGGTCAATTTGGGAATCATTATTGTAGAGGTGAAAGGTGAAGCTATATGAGGAGATGAAGTTACCCAGAATGAGAACATAGCAAGAGAAGAGAAGCAGATCAATGATAGGACCTTGGGAATTGCTCCATTTAAACACTTGAGGGGGAGGGAGAGGCTCTGTGTGTGTGTGTGTGTGTGTGTGTGCACGTGCGCGCGCAAAAGAGATCCTAATAAAGGAAACTTAAGAAGCATCCAGAAGAGAGGAGGTGATCCAAGATAAATTATGAATGCTTTTGAGCTAGTGAAGATGCGCAAAAATGCCAGAATGTCCAAAGAGTTCAAGACTGAGGCCAGAGAAGCCCTTGAATTTTGAAACACAGTGGTCACAAAGAATCTTTAGGAAAGCAGCCTTCCAATGTCATTCTTGCAGATTGTGTGTGCCCACATGCAGATGTGTATAAGTGTATGTGCGTGTACCCCAAACTACCATAAGATTAAATATTAGGCGATGAATAAGACTGTACTGGGTGTGCCAGATAATGGTAGTAATAATCACTACCGCTTACTGATGACTTATAAAGTGCTGGGAACAGTTCCGAGCACTTGATAGGCCTGATCTCAATTTAGTTTTTGCAACAAATATATAAAGTGGCTACATTTTACATGTGAAGAAACTGAAAGCCCACAGAAGTTAAAGAAATTACTCAGGGTCACGGAGCAAGAAAGTGGTAGCACCAGGATTGGCCTGGAGGATGGAGTGACTCGAAAAGCACTGAAATAATACCTCCACTGTGCTGATGTTAGCTGGGTCCTCTGCATGAGGAGGAAAGAGCTGATATTGGTTGACTGTCTTCCATTGTCAAGTGCTTTGCATAGGACATCTCTTTTCACACATATACCATCAACGCTATGGCTATGTTTAGGGTAACCTTATGAAGGCACATTTTTTAAAAATCTGATTCAGCTTTTTAGAAAAGAAGCTGAAGCCATAGGATTCTAAAACATCCCATTATAATTCAAATGTATTTACTGTAATAGCTCCTGATGGTTTGAAAGTAAAAAAAAAAAAAAAGTGTGGCATCACTGATTTGGTGGTTGTTCCTGACATCCAAATTATTGACAATCCAGCTCATTTGAAAAGTGAAGGCATTTGACAGGTGGTCTAAAGGCCTCCTTCATCCTTGAGTTTCTGCAATTCTCATGGGTTTGTCTAATGACAATAATTTTAAAGGTATGGAATATGAAGTAGAATGGGAATGCAGCAGCAGAACTGGCTGGTATGTCAGCACCCTTTTATTCCTTAAATTTATAGAGGCCTACTGTTAAAATTTTATAAAAATAGTTTTTGGTAGTTCAAACCATTGATTGCTAACTTAAACAGAAACTTGGAGACTAGTACAAAATGATACACTTAAAATCCAGCCAAATCACTTGCTTATAAGCAACTGCAGACCTTATAATATGGCTGGCTGTAGGAAAAAGAGAGAGAGAGAGAGAGTGACATTCTGGCAATTAATGTTTTTGTTGTCTATAGAAAAACAAATGAGGTTCTGGTCTGAAACAATTAGTATCACTGTTAATTGTGCATGTGTGTAGCTATAATACAAGGCACTTGGGATGGCTTCCACTGATTGTTCCCTTCTTTCTCTGGATTACAGAATCCATTCAGACAACTAAATAATAGCAAGCATTTATGCAAATTGTTAATTATGAGGCAGGGATCGTCATAATCTTGTATATTTCTCAAACTGCATGTGCAACAGGGATTACCAAATGAATTGTTGCTTTATTATTTTACTAGTGGTTGAAAAATATACTAGCTTTGCAAAGAGTTTTCATACATCATTTAGCCCACCAGCATTAAAAATGGCCCCAGTGACATTTATCAAAGCTGTTTCTTCTCTATCTCCCCATCTGTACCTCTCTTCCTTTCTCACAAACTAAGAGCAGGTATAAATTGCTCTGACAAATAACTTCTGATCAAACTGATCAGCACCATAATAAAAATAGAGCATGTCAAGATTCACTTTGTTATATAGAAAAACCAGTATAGATACATGGTTCTATAGTGCAGTAAATTTTAAAGCAAAACAAAAACAAAATTCTCAACATTTCCCCCATTAAAGCAATCCTAGGGATATTAGCCCATATGCTATTGACCATTATCGTAAGGGTCATCTACTCTTTTATTTTACAGATGAAGGAATCAATGTTCACAGCAGAGATGGAACTTGCACAGAGTCACCCCACTAGTAGTGGCAGAATCTAATACTCTTGCCACAATGATACATCCAGTTTACAATATTTAAATGCCCTCCCATACTAATATTTTGTGATTAGGGGTCTATGTGTGTCTATACCATTTATCCCAATGAATTGTAATCTGACTACAGAATTACAGACTGAATTTGCTATTCCCAGCTGTCCAATCCACTGAGGCCCTAATGAGAACATGGAAGCCCAGCTACTGAAAGCCAAACTGGGCATTGAAGAAATCGCCCGTTTATTGTATTGAATGAGAATCTGCCCTAGTGGGAGGAATCCTGAGGTTACCACATTTGTTCCCTAACCTATTTGGCCAGGGAGTATAGAATAGGATTTAGGTGGACAGGAAGAGAAAGCAAAGACAATGGTAAATATCTCTGGTGCCGAGAAGCCTATAATAATCCAAATACAGTACTGGTGAGCATCATGATCTTAGAAAACCATGTGTCAAGCAACTAGCACACACATTTACAGAATAGCTAATGCCTCTCACTAGGGCTCTTTAGCACTAGGAGCAATACAAGGGTACTGCAAAGGTGCTGTCCTGGATCATTCTTGATACCCCCTCTGCCCCCACAGTTAGGAACTTTCCTGTGTTTGGTTAGATTTGCTCTGCCACAGAGTTCCTGTCATAAAGGCCCCTCACCTATAAGATTATTCTACCTTGCAAGTTGATATATTTGCACACTTTAAAAGCCCTGATATTTCCAAATAATTTATTTTCCTTCAATGAAATGCTGACCTAGTTGTTCCCCTAAACCACCAACCAGCCTAGCAACAGGCAGGAGTGCCTGAAACACTGTGAAAAACATTGTGCTGATGGTGGGGTGTTCTCTACAAAACCCTCTACTGTGTCATCCTATTTCAGCAAAAAAGAAAAAGGAGCTAATTACCAAATGCCCAACTGTCTGGGGTGCTGGCCCTGGACATTCATCCCACTTCTGTACTTGGTCAGCATTACAGACCTGAGATTACATGCCTGGGTATTTTCAGCTATTTTAAACTTAAAAAAAAAAAACCCAGGAAAGAAGTTGTCCAAGCCAAAATCTAACTATTCATTGTACTGAAATCAAACCAATAGGCAACTGTAGAATCTGTTTATTTTAACTTACATTGGTTCAGTTGAACTAAAAATACATTGTCACTTACCTTGCTGCATCTAGAATCTGAAAAATCCTCCACCTGTTAAAGGAACAGTAAAACCAGGTGCTAACAAGAGCTTGGTAAGAAAGGAGTTAAAATAATAAAAGTTTTCCATTTTGCTTTGCTAGCGTATATTTTTCCAGCATCCCAAACTACAAGGGAACAACTCATGGACAGCTCCTCCACTTTGCTCCCTAGTCGCTCCTCTCAAGGAGTGGGGGATTTTGAATCAGGGGGCTCAGGTAGGCAAGGCAGTGTGAGAGACAGACCTCTGGAGGGTTATGGGCTGATAATGATAGATCTACTGCTAGGTCATGCTTGTTCCTTGCCCCTTCACTAAAGTGATCACAATCTAAGCAAAACACAAAAGTCAATAGACCGAAAACCAAACCAAACCAAATGCTATGGTCTCACTAAAATGGAAACACTTGATTGAAAAGACCTAGGAGGAATTTACAGGATCTTAAAAGATGATATTATCAGTGACATATGAAGCACAATAGCAAAAAGAAAAGAATGATTAGACTTTGCTGACTAATGTTCTTCAAGAAGATGAAAACTCAAAGTGCACAAAGTGATACATAAATCATTACTCTAGTCCCTTCCACCCAAATGCAAGACATCCACCAAAGTAAGCAATGTTTCTCCATGAATAAAAAAAAAAGGCTTAGCTGCTTTCTTAATATATGTCTTAGGAGTCACAAAATACTAATTCTATTACATGAATTTCTGATATTAGCAGGGCCTGGAAATTTATACACAGGTCAATTGCTATTTTGAGGGTTCAAGTGGACTCAAATTAGCTTTTCATTGTGTATTAAGCCAGAACAAGGGATATTACAATGTAATAACACATCTGTGCCCAAAGCAAGTTATATAGCTTGTACATTATCTTGAGACAAGTGCTTGTGCACATCGGATATGTCTGGATGCTTTAGAAGTGAGTTAAGAGAGACTTTTGATCGCATAACCAGGAGCAGAACCTTTGCCTCATCATTTAAGAAGCAGTGTAAGATTCTTATCATCAGTTCCTGGCTAAGCCCCCCTTCCCTGGTTCTATGAGTTGTTAAGAGTGTGGAATAAGTTAATGTTACAAGAAACAAAGTGATGTACTTGGTGAGCTTGACAAAAGCTCTGTTAGACAAAACACCCTCATGGCTGACTTACCAACCAGGGCCCAATGTGCTCCTCTTCCATTCCAGCCACAAGAAAGAAGTAATGTAGAGTGTTCTGACCTACCCCATGCCTTAGTTTCCCCACACAGTGAAGAGAGGCTATGCACTCAGCCTCATGAACAAAAAATAACACAACTTTGTGTGAAAAATTTAAAAAAAGCCCAACAACCAGGAAACATAAAGCTATATGTTGGTTATTAGTACTAGAAAATTCCAAATATGTAGCATGTTCCAGAACCAAAATTTTCATTCTGCTGCACTAATAGAAATCCTCAAATAATAGAACAATGTACATAATTGATTTACATGTGGACAGGACCAAAGTTAACTCTAATCAGGGGAACTATTATCTCTTGAGATTTTTAAAAGATTTCTTTGTAAACTTCTTAACCTAGGGAAGTCTGCCTGATGATTGTACTGAGGAAACTTATGGGAGTTCATTGCCTTACCTGGGAATCCAGGTTGCCAGAAGTAGAATATTCAGTGGTGATCCAGGAATCAAATCCATCAATCAAATCCATCAATCAAAAGGATGGGCATTCATCAGAAGTGAATCAAAGGCCATGGAAAGAAAAGTTAAAAAAAAAAAAAAAAAGGAAAGACATACCAATTAGAAAAAAATGAATTAACTTTATGAACCAATTTTACTCATCATGCAAACACACACTCTCTTTGGGAAGGTACTTAAATGGATTATTTTAAAAAGGCTCTTTAAAAAAAGATTTATTTTAGAGAGAGAGAGAGCAGAGAGTATGAGCAGGGGGAAGGGGAAGAGGGAGACAGCAAGAGAGACTCTTAAGCAGACTCCCCAGTGAGTGTAGAGGCCAAAGACACAGAGCTTCAATCCTAAGAACCTGAGAGCATGACCTGAGAGTCAAAATCAAGAGTCAGATGCTTAACTAATTGAGCCACTCAGATGCCTCTAAAAGGGCTTTTTAATAAAAAGAAAAGGGTAATTGTATAATGTGACAGAGATGCTAGATATCATGACAATAGCAATCATATTACAATATATAAATACATTAAGTTAACACGTGTACACCTCAAATTTATGCAAGGTTATATGTCAAATATATTTACCAAAAAATCACCCCACAAAACACTTGGTATTTCCTATGTGCCAGACAATAAATATCGAGGTTGCAGCAGTGAATAGAACAGACACAAATCCCTGCCTTCAGGAAAGTTACAATCCCATGGAAGATTTTTTAAGCCGTCTTTGTGGAAAAGACCTCCACAGAAATATACTGTATGTTATTAGCCTTAGAGTTTATTTTATTTTTTATTTATGTACAGAGAACATATCCAATGGCATCAGATTCAACAACTGTATTAGAAATAATTCTCTTTTTGATTGGAAGAGCTGTCGTTACTAGCATTCACGAATTCTCCTTGTGGAAAGCCCCCCTAAAGGCTGTAAGACAGACTTCCTTTCAGCTGGGCCATTTGCTGTCCACAGAACTCCACGTGCTTGCACTTTGCAAGGCTGTAAAAACAAGAAGTCTCTAAATGGCAGCTTTGTAATACTGCAGTATCATAGAGTTTTTCTCACTGGAGGCTATAGTGTTCTCTCACAGCTAGCCTGGGTGACACTCTGAGATCGGATTCATCATGCCTCAGCAGGTCACATCCTGGGAAAGCAGCAGCAGTTGGTGAACAAAAGGAGCTTTTTGGTGGTTATCATGCCCATGACCCAGACACTGGGAAGAGAAGAAGCAATAGAGGGAAGCCTGGGTGGCTCAGCGGTTGAGCATCTGCCTTTGGCTCAGATCGTGATCCCAGAGTCCTGGAATCGAGTCCCACATCGGGCTCCCCACAGGGAGTCTGCTTCTCCCTCTGCCTGTGTCTCTGTCTCTCTCTCTCTCATAAATAAATAAATAAATTTTTTAAAAGAAGCAATAGACTGTAACCATCCTCTTGGCTGGGGTTTGAGAAGACTCGAGTAAATATTCCTCAAGTGACAGCTACTACCTAAATGTCCAATTAGCAGGGAAAGGAAAAGATGAAAATGGAGGGAATAAATATATATCATTGGAAAAATGGGAACTGGGGGAGACAAGGGGCCCCAGAAACCCAGATGGTGATTCATGCTAACTAGAAACCTCCAATGATAACACCAACCCTCTGGGATTTATATCTTCAGGGTAGGTGTCTAGGGCTTCAGAAATCTAAAAAAAAAAAAAAAAAAAAAAAAAAAAAAAAAAAAAAAAAAAACCTATCTATCTATTCACTGTGATATTAAGGATCCAAATTGATACCTGGAAAAAATGGAATACTGCAAAAATCTGAAAGCCCAGGCCAGAAAATTAAGATCCCTGGTTTCTAAATCCTGGTTTTACCAATGACTCATTTGATCATGGGCAAAGTGTCTTCTGTAATTCTCTAATAGTTTTTGCCTTTTATTTTGGTGCCAAGCTAGTTAAGAGTATAGCAGTCTCTAGTCACTTTCTCAGTATAACGTGCCATTAGGAGTTCAGACAGCCCAGAGCCCAGCATTCTGAGCTGATGCTTAAATGAGAATATGGCCAAAACAATAATAGCCGGGCTGAAATGCAGCTGATCATCATTCTGTCTAGGGAAACAGCTTTGTTTACGTGAAATATAGAATGGCTGCTTCTTTAGGATGGAAAAGTTATACAAGGAAACTTAATTGAAAATCTAATTGATGCACAATTGACCCCCCCCCCCCATTTCCCTTTCTGCTCATCTGCCAGAAGCTTGGGTTGTTGGTGATTGCTGTCAATCAGCAGAAAGATCCACACTCTCTCAGATAAAGGCGACACAGATGCTCAGATTTTGCAAAGAGTGGTTTGGAAAACAACAACAACAACCATACTGACATTGTCTTGGTCTGATTGCAAATCTGTGGCAGATAAGACACTCTGTGGGAACCAATTACCTATCACTGTTCCAGAGCTGCCGAGCAAATGACCCATTCACCCTCTCTAGTTTGTAACACTGGATTGGTTTTCTCCCCCTCTCACCAACTCCCACATCCCGAGTTGCTGTGCCCTTGATTTGCCACCTTCTCCCAATGTAGAATGACCCTCTGCCTTCATCCCAGTGTGATCTAGTATACTGTGGCTCAGTTACCTACCACCTCCTTTTGTGCCTCAGGCCACGCCCTCATTTGGTCTTTGAAGGCCAAATACAGTATATCCTAGTGAAAAAAAAGCTTATTTGGCATGCTAAATTGGGTCACCTAAATGGGAAGGAGTCCCATGCTCACCCTTGGGGGTAGGGGGGGTAGAAGTAGAAAAGCCAGGGGAAAGGCCTGAATGCTTCTTAAGGCCCTAGGCAAGAAAGCTAGTTATCTTCTTTCCTTGGATTAAAATGCTTGGCCTTGGCCTTTTGCTTACACACAAGCCTGAGAGGTGGTGTGGGGCCATGGAATAAGCCCAGGCAGCACACGGACTGGGTTCTAGTCTGGGCTCTTTCATTTACTGACTGCATGACACGCTAAAGTACTTCAAGCTCTCAGCCTTGACGCCTTCATGTACGAAATGGGGACAAGTATAGTGCCCCCACCAGTAACTACATTCAATCTACTGAACAACCAATATAGCACTGGCCAATCAGAGCAGAAAGCACCTGAAAATATCTGTGTAGAAAGGCCCATGTAAGGATTAGAAGAGATCATGGATGGAAAATTCTATAGCAGAGCACAAGATCCAGAGACCAGACTCAAAAACTTTTTTAAAAAGATTTTTATTTATTTATTTGAAAGAGAGAGAGCCAGTGTGTGTGTGTGTGTGTGTGTGTGTGTGAGAGAGAGAGAGAGAGAGAGAGAGAGAGAGAGATAGAGCATGAGTGAGGAGAGAGAGGGAGAGAGAGAAGCAGGCTCCTTGCTGAGCAGAGAGCCCAACACGGGTCTCCATCCCAGGACCCTGAGATCATGACCTGAGCCAAAGGCAGACACCTAACTGACTGAGCCACCCAATAACTTTTATGCATGATTATGTTTATCTAGGGAAGAGACAAGTAAGGAAATTTCCAGAAGTACAGTGAGTCTATGGAAGGCCAGTGTCCGGGATCACAGCCCCCTGTCACTGAGCCATCTTGTTACCTTGGGAACAGAACCTGCTATTCAAAGCCCGTGCTCCAAGACACCTACATATAAAAGGCCATCTGGAAAATAACCACAGTTATTGACGGGGGGTGGGGGGTGGGGTAGTGTGTGTATTCCCCAACATCTTCCTCTGGCGGGCTTCTACTAAGTGCACCAGAAACTATACATATTCCAAGAGAAGGAGCTCTCCTGGTCTGCCTAAGGATACTGGAATCCCAAACATCTTTTCCAACTTTTATTTTAGGAGTATTTGTTTTACCCCTGAAAGTCAGCCTCTGGCACAACCATGAGGTTTCCCGAGTTTGTCTTGACTGCTCCTTCCACAGTGTCCCCTCCCCCCAAGATTTCAAAGCTGGCTTCCAGATTCATTTTCCTAATTTCTCTGCCAGTTGACAAGGATTTCAATCCTATTCTTGCCTTTGGGCAACAGTATTAAGACTACAGAGTCTTCCAGACCCACGGAAATGACCTAATGGTTCAGTCCTATGACATTTAGAAAGGATACATTTCTTTTAAATTTATTTACTTACTTTAGAGAGAGAGAGAATGCAGTAAGGAGGGGCAGAGGGAGAGGAAGAGAGAACCCCAAGCTGACTCCACACTGAATGTGACACGGGGCTGGATCCCATGACCCTAAGATCACAACCCAAACCAAAACGAAAAGCCATATGCTCAACCACCTGAGCCACCCAGACACTCCAAGAGGACACATTTTTGATAAGGATTTGTCCCTTCCATCTAATACCACCCAAGTACAATACATACAATATACAATACATGCCCAGAGCTGTCTTAGCTGTATCAAAAACCCTTTGGGTAGTAGCTGCTGGTTTCTTATTCCATGCAATCAATGTGGGTGGGAAAAGATACATGCAGCACAAGGTAACAAAGATGCCTGGAGTGAAAGTCAAAAGGCTGTCCTCATGACAACTCTGCTGTGTGACCCTGGGCAAGGCCATCCTCCCATGGTGTAGATGGCTCTCCATTTCCCTAGCTACACAGGGAAGGAGTTGGACTAAGTGCTTTCCCAAAGGCCTCTGTTTATTATAACATTTTAAGACTTTCTAAGGAATTTGACTCAGGAACAATCCTATTAAGTATAGCCTGAGTTCTTAAAAAAGGAGGCACAGAGAGAAATGCTCTTGAGTTGTTCTAAGAAACCCTGGGACCAAAGGCAATGGACAACTTTGTCTTCAGTGGCCCATTCTTCCCATTCCTCATCAGACCTCCCATTGGCTCCTCAGAAAAGTACACAAGGGCATGCCAGAGCAATTCTTCCCAGTGCCCAGTGTGCAAGGCAGGAGTCACCTAACTTGGGTGCAATAAGCCAGTTTCGGGGAGTGGCGCTGAAGATGGCTTAAATGTGGTAACAGAGGTTATGTTTGGACTGGGCAGTAAACCTAAAAAAAGTAACCAACATGGGCATATGAGCCATCTGGGCTGGCAAATCCTTTGAGTACCATCTGTACTGAGAGCATGGATCACCTTCTATCCCACGGTTAGATCTCAAGTGGCTGATAAATTATATTGACAAGTCTTTCAGCGATCCTCAACCACATACCACTCAGAGAGGTCTTTGGGTGATCTTTTTGGGACCACTGGTATCACAGGGGCAGGGACTTGCTGCAGATCACAGAACACATCGGTGGCAGAGCCAGGGGCAGGACCCCAAGCCTACGAGATCCTTTCCCTGGGAGCACACTACCCACCCTACGTCAGCCAGAGAACTACTGCCTGGGGGCAGCCAGCAAGCCAGCATCAGTACCTCCAAACACAACCACACAACCCTTCAGCACAACCCAAAGAGCAATGGCTGCAAAAGACCAGGAAATCAACCATAAAACCCCTCAAGGATGTTAAATTCTTCTCTTGAGGTAGCTGTTAAATTGTTAACACATTTTCCTAAGCTGCTCTCTCACGTTCTGTTTTCTGCTTAAAGGCACTTTTACCACATCACGTGGTGACAATCAGTGATTCTTACGTTCTTTTCATTTGAGAAATAACGCCTAATACCTGGATCCTGTATTGCCAAAAAAAAAACAAAAAACAAAAAACAAAAAACAAACCCGCCAACTGCATTTGGGAGACAAAGGGGATCTGATGAGGAAGACTGCTAAAACAAGGCTTTTCAAAAAGAGTGTTTTCTTGCCTGTTGGTGAGCTGGTCAGTCCTAGGTTAGGATGCTTTCTCCAGGCGATTTGTCCCTTGTCTGCAGCTCGTTACTGAAATGGTCCCCTCTCCCCCACTTATACCCACTGGTTTGTAGTGAAAATTCTCCCATTTTGGCATCATAAGAGTGCCCTCTAGTGATGATCTAATTAAGAATCTGGAGATGGAGGGATTCCTGTTTGGGTGGGAAATAGATTTAACTAAATTTGTCCTTGGTTGTGTCAAGATATATTCTTCCTGAAAGACTCTCTAAAGCACATACTTAACAATTTAGTCTTGCAAAAAGCAGTGAAAGGAGTATTTTGCCATTGAACAAACAAAGCAAAATATCCCCCCACCCGCTCCCATAAAAGAAAATCTGGCTTGTTCTCCCTCCTGAAAAGTATTCCTACTCATGATATGGGGATGCCGTCTGAATTATAAAATAAGGTGTACAGACACAGGCCGACTCCATCATTTGAAAATTGACAGCAATTTTCCATTGTGTTTTAGAGTTCCCCAGGTGCAAACACCTGCCTTTGTATGAATGGTTCCAGCAATGCATTTCCTCAATTTGATCATATATATGCTTTTTCTTTGAAGGAAGGCCAGACCAGTAAGAAACCCTTAGAAATTCTGGGGGAGGGGGTATAATGGGGCTTACTTTCTCTTAATAAGGGCCTAAAAAAGTTTCACTTCTAATATAAATATATGTGTTGCTCGTTTAATCTCATTTTGTTTCCATTTTTCAGATTTTGGGGTCTAGAAGGTTCCACAATGAATACTAGTTCAGCACTAGTTCAAATCGGCAGGGAAGACTTCCATAATATCTTTTACATTCAGCTCTGTAAGGGGCTACTGCTCTATTGAACCCCATGTATTTTATGCTAACACAGACAAAGGATGGCAAGCTGCCAACATGAGATATAACTGCTTTGTTCACATTGTGACAGCATGAAAAAGTCCCTAACAAGGAATGATTTAGCAAGTGCTAAACTAAGGATCGAGGTCATTCTCCAGAAATATTCAACCAAGTCACTAACAGGATCAGAGAGTAGAGACATGTGGAATGGTATATTCTGGATCATTCTGGACCCAAATATCACCCACTCTTGGCAAGGAGCTTCCATCTCTGCTGAAGTCAAAGTATGGCAGGAACCACTGGATTTGGCCTGAAACTTCCCTCAAGCCAGCCCCAAACAGAGAGTGAAGTAGCAGGGTAGAGGAGTGATGTGCTAGAGTACAGGGGTGCACAGGCTCTGGAGTCAATAGAATTGTCTTTATACCCCAGTTCCTCCACTTCTCTTTGGTCACTTCCAACCTGTCAGTTTCATTTTTCTCAAAAAAAACTGTGATCTCCAATAACACCTCATAGAGGGCACAAATCAGGTGCTCGATTCAACCTGCTAAATGTAATATAACCAACAGTTTTGATGAAAACTGCCTCTTGTTATCCAGATATTCCCAAAGATCTAAGTGTGTGGGGTCTAGCAAACGAAGCATCTGTATAATGGACTTCACTGTTAAAAATCAGTGCTAAGTAAGTGAAATAAGTCAGAGAAAGACAAATACCATATGATTTTACTTATATATGGAATTTAAGAAACAAAACAAATGAGCTAAGGGAGAGATAAAGAGACAAAGCAAGGAACAGACTCTTAACTTTAGAGAACACACTGAGGGTCACCAGAGGGGAGGGTGGTGAGGGATGGGGGAAATAAGGGATGGGGGTAAGGCGGGCACTTGTCCAGGTGAGCACAGGGTGTTGGATGAAAGTGCTGGATCACTATATTGTACACCCGAAACTAATGTAACACTGTATGTTAACTCACTAGAATAAAAATTTAAAAATTTAAAATAAATAAAAATAAAAGTAAGCATAGCTCTTAACCTATTAATGGATGTGCTGCTTTTTGAAAAATCATGAGCCGTTCAACATTTTCCTGGGCTGTGGACATCTTTCAAGGCAAAGACACAGAACCATTGTTAGGGCAAAACCTTTGTTTTCAAGAGGAGATGGATCTCTTTTTATTGCAGGATTCTTAGTTTCAGGTCTTACCTGAAGTGTCAAAACCAGGTACCAAAAAGACCCTGTGTGCTTCTGCCCCAAAAGAATACAAAATATAGAGAAGTTTGCCAATTGTCGGGAGGAGTACACAGGGTATCTTTTCTAGAACTATTTAAGTGGCAAACTATAAAAATCATACTATTAGCCAGTGTTTAATGAGTGCTTTCTATACGCCAGAAGCCATGCACTTGACAAGAAGTATCTCACTTTATGCTGAACAAAAGTCTATACTTACGCGTAGATAATGGGGCCTCCAAGGTGCTCACCCAACTAATAACTCACATCCAGAGTTGGAGGATGCCAGCACTCAAGCTCATTAGCCACTAAAATAGGCTGTACCTGTGAAATAGGCATCCTTATTCTCATCTTACAGGTAAATCAGGTGAGGCCCAGAGAATAACCTGCTTGGGGTCAGTAGCTAGTAAGTGAAGGTGCAGAGGTGGGAATCCCCAATATGCCCTGACTTTGCATCTTACACCTTCCGTAAGGCGCTGATGATGGGAAGGTGACTGTATATAAGCTAGACAGCGAGCTGGGTGGCACTCCAGTTCCTGTACAAGCCTGTAAACTGCCCTGAAGTGATTCCTTGCGTGCCTCTTTTTAAGTTTCTTGTGGGACCGTTTTTCATTTTGAATTCCAGGATAAACTTGCAGGCTATAAGTGCCAAGTACTTGAATCCACGAGGAAGAGAGGTCATAGCTCATTTGAAGATGAAACCCTGGTGTAAGTCTTCACAGTGGCTAGGCTGCTCCCCTCGGACATAAATCAGGTGGTGCTGGTGGGCTAGGAGCCCACAGGGAAAAGGAAGTTGGCAGGCAGATCAGGCCTCTTGCTCTAGAGCAGAAGTGAGTGCTATTTCTTGCCCTTATACTTGTATTTTTTATCTATAAGAAAATGTGATTAAATTTGATGTAGACAGAATCCAGAAAGTCCAAGGTGACCAAGGGAGGGAAAACCCAGGAAGAGACTACACTACATGCCTCATTCCAAGAAAGCCCATGTAATTATGGTGGGAAGAGGAAAGTTGTTGCCCTGAGAAAGAATCATGCTCACTGGATGATGGAGTCCATCCTCGGGCATAGTGAGCCAGGCTGTTCACAATTTGACATAGCTGAAAAACCTGTCAAAGTTGGAAGGTACTCTTACAGAACATCAAACCCAACCTCTGCATTTTATAGGCCCTGAGAGAGAAAGGACTTATTCAAGGTCACACAGTTCATACTGCCACGGTGCTGCTGCTCCCCTAGGACATATAACAGATGGCTATGGGTAGGCTCGAGGGAAGGGAGTAAAGAAGCCAGTTGGGAACCAGCAGCAGAAGATCCAAGCATGAGGACTGGGCTTTTTGTTTAAAGGGAACAATAATCTTGCAAGATGCTCTTTCCTATCTCCTTGTACAGGTGAGGAAACTGAACCTTAGAGACAGGAAGCCACCTGCTGAAGGTCCTGTAGCTATTTAGACAATGGGACTTGGCTGATCTGACTCCAACGCCTCAGTGCTTTTCACCCTATGTTTTGGCTTCCTGCTTTCTCTGTGGCCATATGCCAAAGAGAAAGGAGGTCCCTTTAAGTCCCAAGTGAGTTGAGATGTGCTCATTTTTTTTTGCAACCGTAAGTGAAGTGAGGTGGGTTCACATCTGCAAACCGACATCCAACAAAACTTTATCCAGTGCCTGGTTCTTGGCTTCCCAGGAGGACCTCTGGACTGTCCTTGGCTTGGCCTTGGGACCCAAGACACACAGGGAGCCATCAGAATAACCTCTCTATTTCTTCATAAACACTGGCAGTTTTGTAACCCCCAACTCCCCCAACACAAGAACTGGTGATACCTCCTCAGGCCACTGAGGCTCCCTGCCTGGGATCTAAGGAGCCATTGACCATGGCACCTAAGCTGTCAGCTAAGTGGGATCATGCTTTGGGAGTTTCTTGTGCCAAAGGGCAAGGGAGACAGTGAACTCTGAATGTAGCACTAGGCCTCGCTCATCTCCATACACAACTCCTCTCAGCCCCACTATGGGAGCCCTGTAGCAGCAGACTGGTGTCTCTTCCTTCAAAAATCTGATAGGCACTGAAGTAGTAGGGGTAGTCCCCAGGAGTAAGAAGAAGAATCTGGAACTACTTATTTGAAGCAGGACTTGCTGAATTGTTAATCACCCAAAGGCACATCATTAGGCTGCTTGCTCATTCCTCCTGATCAAAACAGGGGTGAGGAGGTGGGCAGTGTCTATCCTATAGGCAGCAGACAAATCACCAGGCCACTGGGTTCGTGAAGACTGAATCCTGGTTTCTTACTAACATACATTCTGATCAATTTCTAACTTCAGTTAGCAGTTGCCCTTCACACTCTGGTTTTAAGCTACTCTGCCCTCAGCCCCTCATCTGTTAGGTAATGATCTGGAAACCCCCATGAGTTACTGCTGTAAGGGAAGCCCAATGTAAAGGAATCTTTCTTGGAAGAAACCCTCTGAATCTACCAGGAATGTTATTTTAGATCTTGGATGGAGATCTCTCCCCAAAACAAGAGCACATCTGTCTTTGATTCACATTTTATTTTTCACTCCTCCAACACATATCTAAATTTTTAACAGCTTTGTCGAGATGCAATTCACATACCACACAATCTACTTAAAGTGGACAAATCACTGGTTGTTAGTATATTCACAGATTTGTGTTGTCATTACCACAACTTTAGAACATTTTCATTCCCTCAAAAAGAAAGCCAGTACTCTGTGACTATCATTGCCATATCCTCCATCACTTTCAGGCCTCGACCACCAGTGATCTATTTTGTTTCTACGGATTTTCCTATTTTGGATCTTTCAAGTAAATGAAATCATATAATATGTTTTATCATATACCTGGTTTCTTTGACTTAGCATAATTTCTCAAGGTTCCTCCTTTTTACAACATGGATCAGTACTGTGTTCCTTTTCGTGGCCAAATAGTATCTCATTGCATGGATATCCACACTATAAAAAAAATGCATCCAAACAATTTCATCCTCATGCACTAGGCAAGTCTACAGATCTGTCCTGAGCACCAGCTGTGGTGGATCTATTACTAGCATCACGGGGGTACATGGAGATGAATGAGAATATGCAATAGACACATCCAATCATTCAATCAATAAACATCTACTGAATGTCTTTGGTGTGCCAAGAATATGTTAAGGCACTTGGAACCCAAGGATGAACAAGACATGGCCGCTGCCTTCCATGAGCAAACAGTGGGGGCAGTGCGGAAGGTTATGCATTATATACAATAGCTCCATAGGACCTACAAGTTCTGGTAAGCCCATTTTCCACTCAGGAAGAGTTCACAGCCCAGGATTGGGTTCCTGATTCCACAAATATTCAGGAGTGAAACCAGCCTAAGAGAGAGCAGCAGCCAGGATCCAGGTGGTTTTTTTGTTTGCTTTGCATTGTTTTTATTGGCATGAAATTCACATAACACAAAATTAACCATTTTATTTTATTTTATTTTTTTTTTAAAGATTTTATTTATTTATTCATGATAGTCACAGAGAGAGAGAGAGGCAGAGAGACACAGGCAGAGGGAGAAGCAGGCTCCATGCACTGGGAGCCCGATGTGGGACTCGATCCCGGGTCTCCAGGATCGCGCCCTGGGCCAAAGGCAGGCGCCAAACCGCTGCGCCACCCAGGGATCCCTTTTTTTTTTTTTTTTTAAATTAACCATTTTAAAGTATAGAAGTCAGTGGCACTTGGTATATTCACATGTTGCACAACCACTGCTGCTATCTGTTCCAAAATAACTTTCATCACCTTAAAAGGAAACTCGTACCCATTAAGTGGTCACTCCTTTCTCCCCACCTCCCTCAGCTCTGGCAACCACCAATGTGCTCTTTTTCTCTCTGGATTCGCCTATTTGGATAGTTCATATGAATGGAATCATACAATACATGCCTTTTTAGTCTGGCTTCTTTCACTTGGCATAAAGTTTTTGAGGTTCATCCATATCGTAGCATGGATCGACACTTCAAACTTTTCATGGCTGAACCACAGCCCATTGTACAAATACATCACATTTTGTTTATCCATTCATCCGCTGATGAGTATTTGTGTTGACTCTACTTTTTCATTATCATGATTAATGTTGCCGTGAACATTCATTTACAAGTGTTTGTGCGGACATATGTTTTCATTTCTCTTAGGTATATACCTAAAAGTGGAATTGCTGGATCATATAGTAATTCTATGTTTAACTTTTTGAGGAACTGCCAAACTATTTTCCACAGCAGCTGCAGCATTTTACATTCCTACCAGCAAATTGCAAGGGTTCCAATTTCTCCCAGAGATTCCATTTTATTTCTTACTCCAGAGAAGAGTTCCACTAAATTGGAGACACCCAATTAGCACAAATGATTGACCCTAGTGCTGGCCATTTGGGGCTGGGCTTCTTAATTAATGCTTAGGCTGGTGGGAGAAACAAAGCAAATGAGGGCAGAGAGAAGAGCTCCTCCCCACCCCCAGCTCTGGGAGTGCCTCTGCACATGCTCACAGCCTAAAGGGAAAGTGGGCAGGTTGGCAGGATCACTGTGGAACTGTCCTCTGACCCACATCAGTGAGATTCACAGCATCTTGCTCAGCACAGAAGTGGGAGAACATTCTCAGCTATAAGCCAAACCCAGCAAAACTCAGGAGATGATTTTATGAAAGAAATGACATGAAATCAATTACGAGTCTGGCAGTAAGGGAAAGAACAGCATGGCCTTCTCTATTAGACAAGAAATTGGAAGAAGTGTCAATGGCTTGTGAGGGCACTTAGATCCTGTGATATTTAGCACTGGCTCCTGTCCCCTGGAATAAAGATCTGACATAAATCTAGGAAATAAATAATGATGATGAATGTCTAGCTCTAAAGATGACAACATATATCACTAAAACTTGCCCTTAGGGCCTGTCTCTCTCCTCCAGTGATCAGACAGCTTGGCAAACAGTGAATCCACTCTTCCTCCAGCCTGTATCACTCCCTGGGCAGGTCAGCTCCATGCTGAAGTGGCATTAAATCTTTCAAGCCATACGATGCCATTTTCCTGAGCCGAGACTGAGTATCAAGATAACACACTACTGTGTGGGAAGAGCTAAGGCATGATTCCAAAGCCCCCTCCTCAAAGCCTCGGGGTTCACATTCTTAGGGAAGAGGAAGCCCAGGGAAAAGATCTTAATGATTCTAAATACCTCCCAAATCATTGGGTTTTCAGTAACCTAAGGTTTAAGTGGATGGGTTTCAAACACTTTTAGAAACAGAACCCTCTTTTCAAACAAGATCCTCCAATACCTCCACCGTATAGAACAGATAAAAACTGAGCTGCTCTCTTTGAAGAGGAGATGGAGTAAAGGCAAAGGGGAGAAGAGCAGAGCTGCCATGTACTGCTCCACAGGATGAGCACTGTACAATTCCAGGAAACACCATTCATGCAGAGCAGCAGTCTCTCAAAGTGTGGCGTGAGGACACTGGTGGTCTCCAAGACCCATCTCCAGAGGTCCCCGAGGTCCTCCCTTTTCCAGATATATGTTTGTGGGAGGTTGGATCTTCTTCACATACTTCAATCCAAATAATATATTAAAACAGTTGGAATGCAGAAGCTGATTGAGAATCCATCTGTCTTCTGTGAAGCCAGATATCAAAGAGATTCACAAAATATAAAATATTGCCACTAATGTTTTTTGCTTTTGAAATCAATTTTTCATAAAAATATGTTACTATATGGTAGGTGCCTTCTTGTTATTTTAAATGAGTTAACACCTGGTTTTGAAATTTTCTCAGTTTTATTTTTTTATTTTTTAAAAAGATTTTATTAATTTATTCATGAGAGACACAGAGAGAGGGAGGCAGAGACATAGGCAGAAGGAGATGCAGGCTCCCTGCTGGGAGAACAATGTGGGACTCAATCCCAGGATCTTGGGATCACGCCCTGAGCCAAAGGCAGACGCTCAACCGCTGAGCCACCCAGGGGTCCCGAAATTTTCTGTTTTAAAATCAAATATAGTAAATAGCAATAACTAGATTCCATATAAATAAAAGCTCTTCAGAGTCCCCAGGGATTTATAGGAGCATAAAGGAGTCCTGATACCGTGAAGTTTGGGAACCACTGACCTCCAATACAATGTGAATGGGAGATGTGCAAAGCCCTGAGGCCCCCAGGGCTGCACTACAGAGTTGGCCTGGTCCCTGCTAGTCTGCTCCCACACCTCCCTTCCTCTGAGGAAACTTTTGGGCCACCTCCTCAGAACACTGTGGGTCCAGCTGATCAGGCCAGCCCCCTCACTTTAGAAACCAGGAAACTAGGGAAGTCAGGGTTAGGGATCTGTACGTTAAAAACAGCCGGGATTACAGCTGGGTCTTTCCTGACACTGGGCTGCCACTAACCTAACAATAAGCAGCTACCAGTTGCTGAGCTCTCTGTGCTGGGCACTTTATCAAATCCATGTCGAACTACTCCCAGGCCTCACTTCCACACTGCAAGCGCTTGTGGCCTGTCAGGCTCCAGGTTTGCTAAAGCAACGGAGAGAAAAGCAGGCACCAGGCTGCCCTCCCTCCCCCAGCATACTCACCTCTGAATCTGGCCAGCGCTGGCCTCCTCAGTACAAAGGATTTGAGCTGGCACCGATTTCCTCAGCACATCTTGATAAGCAGCATGCAACCCACCAGAGGGGGGATTTTTGAAAAGCCAAGAATCATTTAATTTAATCAGGTGCCTGTACGGTTTGAGAAAGACCCACAAGGCAACAACCGAGAAGTTAAGCGCAGCATCTTGGTGTTTTGCCACGTGGTGACTCCACAGAATGTGCCTTTGGGCCTCTTGCCCTCCTACCCTATGTACGCTCCCTATTCTTTGAAAAGACTCCAGGGAAGGGGCGCACCGAATATACCATTGGGCTGACCCTTGTACCACCAGAGGGGCAGCAGCAGGGCACCCAGTACCTGAGAGGGGATCCTACCCCCCCACTGATTCTTCCTCCTCACCAAAAGTGGCAGAGCTGTGAGGGTCCATGGAAACCGGTTAGCCAGGGTCCTAAACTAGAGGAGCACAGCACAATCCCCTGGCAAGCTATTTAAAACAGGCAGGGCCTCCGGGCCCTGCTCCAAGGGAAATCCTGCTTTACTGGGTCACGGATGGATGGCTAGGGCACACACTGCTGGGGAATCAGTGAAGACCAAAATCTCTCACTTAGCAGATGAGGAAACTGAGAGAGGGAAAGCTTTACCTAGTACACAAAGAGTTCAAAAAACAGCTGGCAGGAGCATCCAGCTATCCTGACCCCTAATCTAGTGCTTTTCCCACAATTCCAGGCTATCTATGCTCAATTGAAGGGGCAAACTACTGCACATGTGTGCGTGCATGTGGGCGGGAAGCAGATATTGAGGCACATTTAGAAATAACCAAGCCATTTTTATTTGATTCACGCTTTTCATTTCACATTCTCTCCCTCTTCTTCCAACTTGATCACTGGATCCAAGCCTCTCACTATATTTATAGATGAGGAACCTGTGGGCCATAGTGGATTAACGTCTGATTCTTGCCTTGGGTCTAATTTAGGATCCATATCTCTGTGCTTTTTGGCCTGTGCTCTTTCCACTACATGTTGACCCTTAAGCCCCATCCAAAGAGAAATATATTATTATAGATTGTATTTCATTATTATTCCTCCTACAGACAGACAAATTCTGTTAGAAGCCGATACACTCCCTGGCTCTATAGCACCAGCCTGCCCTGGGAGCTGCTCTGACTGCTTATTTCCAATGTAAGCCCATATTTCAGGGCCGCCCTGGAAATATTAGTAAAGCCAGCTCTGCTAATCTAGACAAATGACAGCAAAACTGAAGGGTAGTATTGGGATGAAATAAATTATTTGCATAGGTGGGACTTCTCTTTTAATTTTACTATTTTAAGATTACAAATTGTTTTCTGACCTTTATGTATAATTAAATATAGATGTTCTCAGAACTTAATGTCAGTTTAAATTTCAGCCCTTGGAAAGTAATTTGTTTGTATGTTCAGTGAACAAACCATTTCTTATCGGTTTCAAAGACCCAGGCTCATGCATCATGAATCAAGGTTGCCTTTACCAAAGCTATAAAGGTCAGGCAAAGTGGGCTTGCAACTCAAGTTTAGCCACTCTTTCAAATAGAAAAATAAAGCTTTCAGTTCTCTGCCTTAAGTACACAAATTGTTTTCATTTCTTTAGGCATGTGAATGATTCACTTGTGCCCTCTCCACACACAAAAACCAGGTAAGTAGTGTTACTGAGCCATTAGGAGGAATCTGAACAATTCCCTCTACTCTCAGGGCCTCAGTTTCCTCTTATGTATCAGGATCTCTTGTCTGCTATTAGCTTTAGATATTGACAGGCAATCCCCAGAGGTGATTTTAAAATGACACTGATTTGACCTAGAAAGTAGTTGATAAGGCTTGGGGTCCTTTAGGTTAAGCAATCAGCAGGGAAATTAGACCCATTGGTCCTAAGGCAAACTTCTCCCTCTGGCCTCTCCCTCATTCCTCATCCAGAGAGATGGCAGCTCTTCCAGTCCCTTTCTCAATAGCTGCAAGATGATTCTCACTTCTTTAGACACCCTTATAGTTCCAGAAATTTATTCTCCCCATGCATTCACCAGTCTCTTAGTGCTTCCTTAGTAAATCTGCATGTATACTAGGGCTCATAAAGGGAATACTGCTCATTGTCAATACACAACCAAGATATTTTATTGATTGGAAATAAGAGGAGGTTGTTAAATAGGCTGTGTAGGATGATGCTAGTGCCCTGATCCCCATAAGTAAACCAATCAGCCCACACTTTCTGATAGGGCAGAAATCTAGACTAACTAGGATTTGCTTCACTTCCCTGTTAAAGTTACCTAAGGAGAATTCCAGAAGTTATCCTATAGGTACTTACTAATGGGATCTCTGTTTTATCTTTCGTTGGCATCTACAGAAGCTCTCCTTTTTAAAATATATTGAAACTCTGGTTCGATTTGCCTGAATCCCTGCAACTACTAACATTCCAGTATGGCAATTCCTAACCAGAAAACACAATGAATGAGAAATGTTTGGGTCCAAAGCCTTCCTTATCTCCATAGTTGGATCTTCCTTCCATATTAGAAAGACTAGCTAAGATTTATCAGAGTGTGGAGACTTCTAGAAGAGTGTCAGCAGTGGCTCTGGAACTAAGGTCACAGACTCAAGCCAAAACTAAGTGCTTTATGATATATTTTTTGTTTAATTCTAACAACATAACCTTAAGATAGGGATGCCTGGGTGGCTCAGTGGTTGAGCGTCTGCTTTTGGCTCAGGGCGTGATCCTGGTCCTGGGATTGAGTCCCACATCCGGATCCCTGCCAAGAGCCTGATTCTCCCTCTATGTCTCTGCCTCTTTCTCTCCATGTCTTTCATGAATAATAATAATAATAAAACCTTAAGGTAAAGTATTATTATTTCCGTTTTACTGGTAAGGCACAGAAAGCTGAAACTATTTACCCAAGGTCAAATCTAGTGAATGGCATAGCTGAGTGGAGATTTGAACCCAGTCATTTGTTTTTAGAGCCCATGATTTTTATCTATGCTTTAAGGTAGTATGTTAGAAAAGCAAAAGCCTACGAATCTTTAAACCTGGGTTCTAGTCTCAGCCTTACTATTGACCCTTTAACTCTGCCAATTGGTTAGATACGCAGATGGCAGAGAGATGGTGGTGATGGAATAGTCCAAGATGACATGGAGGTTTGTATCTTGAAAAAAAAGAGAGTATTTCATTAACAGAAAGAAGGGATATGATGATGAGTTTGGTTTTAGATTAGTAGGTGACATTGGAAGGTTGGCAACACATGCTTATGGGAATATCCAAACGGCCTTTGAACCAGAACTTGGGACACAGGTCTGGGCTGGAGGCACCAAAGCTTCCCTCATAGCAGTGATGCTCAATGAGATCTTGAGATGAATGTAGACAGAAAGGCAAAGGGCAGAGAACTGAGCCTAGGAGAAATCCCAGTTAGATGTATGGACAAAGAAAACCTTCAAACAAACAAACGAAAACATGGAGAAAATAGCACAATGTCAATCAAACCAAAAGAAGGCAAGATTGAAAAGTGGGAGGTGAGTGAGGTGACAGAGGTGGTGAAAAGCAGCTGAAAGACAAGTCATTCCCTCTTTTGAACCCTCGGGCTCTTTCCCCTCTCTGAAGACATTTCTCTCCCGCCATGGGATCCCAAGGTAAGGGTGAAGTTCCACTTTTCCCCGGATGCCCTGAATGTAAGTAAAAACTCAGTGTTCTTCTGCTGGACTGAGTCATACTGCACTGACTAGTTTAAGCAGCCGCAGTCCTATAGACTACCTCTCCTCAGGCAAAGGCAACAGGCAGCCTGAAAGCATAACAACAGGAGAAAAGCAGCTGCCATCCAAAGCATACTTTTTATGAAGGAATAATGCCACATTGGTCCTTTCAACCAAACCTGGATACCATCATTAGCTGTGTCTTCAGTGAATGAGAACAGAAAGAATAGTGACAGAAGACCGGGAAAGACACAGTATGTAGGTGGAGATTAGCTCTACTGGGTGTATTTTTTCCAGAGAGAACATTGGTGGGGAGATGGTGAGAGGTGGGGGAAAGGAGGAGAGGCCCGAGAAAATATGAGAACAACAAAAAGTAACTAAATAAAAAGGCAATTTCATGATCATTTCAATTTTGGAAACACAATTGTAGTGTTTTCTTGATTTTTTCCAAACACACTTGAAAGATGTAAATACAAGAGCCGAAAAAAAGAGAGAGAGATCTTTTTTTTTTAAAAGATTTATTTATTTATTTATCATAGACAGAGAGAGAGAGAGAGAGAGAGAGAGAGA
The DNA here is from genome assembly GCF_048164855.1 of Canis lupus baileyi. NCBI lineage: Eukaryota > Metazoa > Chordata > Mammalia > Carnivora > Canidae > Canis > Canis lupus. The sequence continues at coordinate 20,335,179 of NC_132876.1, read as the reverse complement.
GAGGCAGAGACACAGGAGGAGGGAGAAGCAGGCTCCATGCCGGGAGCCTGACGTGGGACTCGATCCTGGGACTCCAGGATCGCGCCCCGGGCCAAAGGCAGGCGCTAAACTGCTGAGCCACCCAGGGATCCCCAAGAGAGAGAGATCTTATCAATGTCTTGAATCAGTTGTCAACCGAGCCACTCCTCATACACAGCTGTCATTCAATGCTTCAGTGTCCCAGGAGGGAGGCCTGTGTGTGCCCAGAATGGTCATTGTTACACTGAAGGGGGATGGCATCAAGGCAACAGAAATAAAGCAGGCTAGGAGGTGGGCTCCAAAAGCCAGACATCTGCTAGAGAGCCCACTGCGCAAGAGGTCAAAACAGAGGTCAAGAACATGTAAAGACTCCAGGAAGTTCCAAAGGTAAGGGTAGGATATCAAGTAGCAGAATCCAGGCTGTGACAAGGAATTCAAGCAGTTAATCATGCATTCAGGATCAGGCAGGTTGAAAAGGTCCAAGCACACAAGCAATCTGGAATAAAAGTATGTGAGGGGAGTTCTGGACACCAAGCATCAGAGCTTAAACAGGAAGCCTCTTCCCATGGCTTCTTCCTCTGTTGATGCATTCTATGGAAGTCCAAATGGAATTCGGGTATGGCTGTGATTGGGCCTAAGGACACAGCGGAGAAGGAGCAGCTGGAGCTGGGCAGTGGGGGTCCCATGGCTTTTTCTGTTAATTCAGGATTGAATACCACTCACCATCTCCCAAAAAAGAAGGCTTTGAAGCACTTCAACTATGTTCTGAGCAACCACACACCACATTAGAGGTCACACATGGTCTCAGTTTCCCTTCTGTGAAACAGGTAAGGAAGTGGGAATTAGATGAGAAGGTCATTGATGGTGTCTGACATTTGATCTATTCAATCCAAAGATAGGAGAATAACCCCATTAATACCAGGTCTGATGCTTAAAGTCTCCTAAGTCAGATACATGGCATCAGATTTCACCATGGGAATGAAAACACACACAGGCAGCTTCTATTAGCTTATTTGCACAACTTTTCCTATTTTTTTGGTTAAACAGTCTTTGAGTAATATCTACTCTAGTTTGCTTAGCCTGTAAATTAATAAAATATTAAGAGTATTTGCAATACTCTTAAAGTAGCTGACTGTATTCCTAACAATATGCTGTAGATTGCAGGGTGCCCCCAACAGAGACGGTGTGTGGTAGTGCAGACTCCAGCAGCGTTCACTGAAAATCACCTCCCATCCTACAATACTGATGATGTTGCATGTTCTTCTTCTTCTTATGCATACACATTGCCCAGCCTGGCCCCAGCCACCAAGTAGGCCCACCCTTGATATAGCTGAGAGAATGAATAAATGAATACACAAATGAACGAATGACCAAACAAACCTAAGATGGAAGAGTGGTATCAGATGACGGGTCTGAGTAGCTTAGATTAATACAGGATTCCTCCTCACCCTTCCTGAAAATAAAAGCAGAAGACTCACTTTGTAAAGGAAACAAAACGGACCCACATGTCCAAATTGGTAAGGGGCAAAGAACACAGAAAGAGTTGAGTTTAAGAATATGAGAAGGAGACAAGGCCCTTGAAATACAATTTGGGCCAAATGAGAACAAACCTAAATGCACAGAGTTGGATATCTGAGCTGGAAGGCACCACAGAGCTCATCTGACTTGACTCTCTCATTTTACAGATGGAAACACTGAGGCCCAGAATGGAGATGCCACTTGACAAAGGTCAAGTTGCTAGTCTCTGAGGGCAGCCATGCAAAAGAATCAGACTGAGGCTAATCTGGGCTCCAGGAAGCTGCACAAACCAAGAAACAGAGTGAAAAAAAAAAAATGGCTCCAGAGCTAATCTTCTCTATCCATGCCTGGGCCTGAGAGTTCCTTCTCCATAAGCCATTTGGCCCCTTCCATACCCTGACATCTGCTATAAAACTGTTGCTGGCGCTTTGAAGAGGAGACACGCATTGCTGTCATGACAACTTGTTGAGCAGGGTTGGGGTTCATGGGGAGTGAAACAACAGCTAGCAGCTGGGTGGTAGCAAACATGCGCTAAGCTCTTTTTGTCTCCATTTTTCAATGGGAGTCTTCCCTGTGGCTCCCGGCTCCTTCCACCTGTAGCAAGAAGTGGGCGGTGGGCAGATGGGCAGGAACCACAGCACACGGGCTTGGCCCTCCAAGTCGATCCTCCATCATCAATTCAGCCTACACACCGGTTTGACCGACTTCCTAATCGAATCAACCAATTGTTTCTCTGAATCGTTTCAGTAAATCTCTGAGGTCAGTTCTGGGAAGAGAGTCAAACCAGCAGAAGGGGCAAGCACAGCTGTTTGGGCATTTCTCTGGCTGGAACATACCCTGTCCCCCTAGGGTAGATGGAAGGCCCCAGACCTGGGCTAGGGAAGTGCCAGCTGTGGTGGCCAGCAGATTAGGCACGGAATAGCTGCTGGAGCCTCCTGCTGGGTCCCCGAGATAGAGTTCCTGGAAGTAGACCTTGGTGCCCTAGGCAAGACGCCAGCAGCATTGGAGCAGGACCTTAGTGTTGGCTCCCATGGCCAGTGTCTGTCCTGTTCTCAGACTCACTGAGCTAGTTCTGTTCCCACCTGAACCAGCAGCCTCAGTGAGTTAGCACTCCTGGAACCCTCATCGCACACAGAGGAGTCGGTCTATACTGTGTTTTCTGGCTTGCTCTTCCTTCCTTGCATGTTTCTCTTGCCTCTCCAGCTGGAGTTATCACTTGAGCTTGTGAGTTATCACTCACACTGGGTCTTGCTCACTCTGCCAGATAGCCCCTGGGAGGGGGTGGGGACCTTGTGGGTATATGGGTTCACCTCAAATGGACCAAACATTGGCATGCTTTTGCCTGAGTCACAGACGCCCTCCCAAGGTCAAAGAAAGTGGTCTTCCTGCCTCTTGCTTTTCTCGTGATGTTGTCAGATCTGGATGGGTCCGTGATCAGACTCCTCAGGGGAAGGGTACAAATGCTTCCCTGGGGCAGGATGCATGGCTGTGAGGAAAGAATGGAACCAGTCTGCAGACAACAATAAGGGGACCTCTCCATTTGGATCTCAACAATTAATCTACTGTGTGACATCTCTTAGGAAACGAAACAAAATGCCATTATTGCTATGACATCGAAGCCGTGTTGAAAAATGATTTTGTAGAGCAAATAACTATCTTATGCCTTATTGAATAACCAGCAGTTTATGAAAACAACATTTCATGAATATGATCACAGGTTCCCAAGTGTAGATGCAGCAATGGCAAGTCACTGTTCTCCTGACCTCACTCTGAAGCTTGTGCCACGTTTTCCCTACTCTGGGCCCTAGAGAAGCAGGGAGCCCGCACCCAAGTGCATCCTGCCAGGCCCAAGAGACTTGATATGAGGTAGCATGGGGAAGGGTTGGAGTTCTAGCAAGGCCAACGTTAAGCTCAACACCAGATCCTGCAGAGGGTGGAAAAAGCCTCCCATTGGGAGTCAGGACACCTGGATTTCCGTCTTGTCTTTGCTACTGACCAGCAATGCAACAAGTCACTTTATCATGGGGAGTCTCTGCAACTCAGGACGCTCATCCAGAAAATGTGGATAATTGCACTTGCCGCCCCCAACCTGTCTGGGTTGGGACAGAACAAGGTAACTGTGAAAGCTTCCTAAACAAGAGGTCACTAGATGCACAGAAGGGGTTATCACCATTGTTCTATCCTGAAGAGGAAGCTGCCAGAGCCAGTGGAGTTTTCTTAAGCATATTTAAGGCAAGGTTGCCTGATAGGTGTGCCAGGAAGTCCCTGAAGGGATTTTGGGGTCATTGGTGGGGTTGACACTGGATGCACTCCAAGATCCTTTTAAGCTCTAACTCTGTGAGTTGGTGATGTACAGGCTTCTCATGAGTTTCTTGCGGTGACCAGGTGTTTGAGTTGAATGATCATTCTCCAAGCTTTGGAGTTTTTAAATTTTTACCAGGTTTTTTCTAATTATAAAATTAATACATACTCTCTGTAGAAAACTTGGGTCATATAGGAAGAATAAAGTAGGAAAAAAATCACCATTAGTCTTCTGTCTTACAGATGGCTGTTTATGTGAGATATTTATAGCTAGTCATTTTTTCCTGTGCATTTTTTCAAAATTGAGCTATTTTACAAAATGAGAGTATGATTAGTTTTGTATTCTGAGAGGATTCTGAAAAAATATTATACCTAAAAAACACTGTCCTATAACCTAAAGAACTTAAATATTCCCTAAGAACAGGGTTTTTGATAAATAGTTAATAATGTTCTAGCCTATGATTCAGTTAATAAACACTTTTAGACATTCCAAGTCCTTTATCCTTTAGTTTTTTTCTATTAGAAGTAATGCTTCAAAAATATCCTGATATTTGTATCTGATTGTTATTTTGGTGAAATTCCTAGTAGCAAAGCTATAGAGCCAATGCATATAAATGTTTTTAATGCTCTTGATCACACTGCCAGCATGTTCTCGAGAAAGGCTGTGAGTAATCTATGACTCCTACCAGCAGTGTATGAAGAAATCCATTCCACTGCATCCTCTTCAACCCTGGGAAGTTTTATTTTAACATTTCTCATCCAATTTTATGTAAAAATAATTTCCATTGTTAGATTTAATTTACAATGAATTGACTACTAGGTGAAGTTGATTTTTTGTCTTTTGTTTATTAGCTATTATTTGTACATAATCCATCATGAATTGCCTTTTTTATTAGCCCCTTTTAGAACCTACAATTCACACCGTTCTGCAGATGTAATCATTTCTGAGTCATCAATATCGAAGAAGAACAGGGGTGTTTTGAATGAGCCAAACCCCATCAGAAGCTCCTAGAGCTTCTCTGCCTGCAAACCACTTAAAATGTGTTTGTGTTGGGGGGGGGGGGCGTTGGATAAAGAGGTGGTGTGTACTGAAATCCATCAGTGATTTGTGTTTCCCTGCATTTGTTTCTCCTGCTCTGCTTCTTGTATAAGAGCTAATAAGTTGCAAAACTGACAAAAGACTAGGAAAGAAGAGAAGAAAGGGCATGGTTAATCTCTTAACTAGGATTGAGGAATGGATGGGGTTTGCCTTTTAGAAATGGGGAAAAAAATACGATTTTTTCTAAGTCATGCAGTTCCCAGTATGTACCACTTGATGGCAATCCTCCATTGGTGCAAAAGTAAGCACTCCCAAGGCTAGGGAAACTGAGGAAGCCACTGTTGAATGTGAGAGACGGGCACATGAAGGCGGCCAACAGTTAAATACAGGTGGCCTTTAGACAGCACTGAGAACAAGGAGATGAGACATAAAGATTCTGTGTTATAGACAATGACATTTTGTGGACATTGGCTAAGGAGGATCAGAAAGGAGGGCAATGCATTTCTTCAAGGCTACTTTGCTTCTTCCTTCTTCTGCTCTACTTTAAGTATTGTTTGATTGACTTCTTTGTACCCGAAAAGCCAAAACTCTCTGCTTTGGGCTTGTAACTGTAAGTACTGCAGGCTTCTCAGGGGCCGCAGTGGGGAGGATGCTGCATAGTAGGGACTGAAGCTGGGCTGTTAAGGGCGTTAGCCAAAGCAGGGAACTAAAATTCCTTGGAGCAGAGAATGGAAAGTGGATTTACAAGGCCCTTTAAGTCATGTTCCAATCCCAAAGGCAGCCTAGTATAATAGAAATGGCCCAGGTTTGGAAGCAGGCAGCCTCTGATTCATTCCAGCTTGGATGCTTATAGGTGTGTGCTCTTGAGCCAGTGACCACACCTCTCTGAGCCTCCATGGCTTCCCCTCACAGCATACAAGAAAGATTATTATAGTTACAATGATGATGATGGTGACGATGGCCCAATTCCACCCAGGATGCAAAAAGCAGAACATATAATAGAGGTTGAGAGCCTCAGATTTGGGTCCAACGGTCCTAGATCCTAACACAGGCCCACAATCTATTAGCTGTGAGTTACCTTCATTAAGTCCTCCCTCTTCTCTGTCAAAGAGGATAGTAATACCTATTCCACAGGATGTTAGAAGTATCGAAGGAGAAAACATCCATAAGGTACACAGCACATAGTACATGGTCAGTCATTGATAGGTGCAATGTGTAGTGGTAGTAACATTATAATATAAAGGTTCTCTCCCTGTCTTCAGTGAGCACAGTCAAGAGAAAGGACTTGCACATTCAGTGCTAAGATGGAGTGGTCTTGTGTGGTCAGTCAATACATGGAACCAGGCAGATCTGAGCAAGAGTGAGCCTGTGCAGGAGCTAGTACAGGACCCAAAGCTGAGATGGAATCCATTTCCAACCATGTGCCCTTAGCTACAATGTGCTTTGTTTTGTTTTATTTTCAAAGGTTCAAGGTTGAGACATAAATTTGTTCATGGATTCAGCTGCTTCTCTTGAAGTCACTAGAATAGCCAAAGATCAAATCTGAAAGGGAACCTGTGAAGCCAAACTCTCTTGGAAATTGAGACCCAGACATACGCAATGACTTGCCCCAAGTCACAGAGAATTGCACTGAAGGAAATAGATTCCAGGCCCCAAGGTTATCAAGAGGGGCCCTTCGCATGGCAGTCCACCATATGGCTGGTCCTTTATAGAGCCTATTACATAAAGGCCAAACAAGGATGCTCCCAAATTTGGGTGAGCCACTGTTGCATATCCTCATCTAGTTTCAAAGTAAGCAGCCAAAATTTGCTCCAATGGCAGGTGCAAACATGGGTTTTATTTGTGCTTCTATTCATTCAAAGCTTGACTCTCATTAGTTTATGTGCCAATTTAAGGAAACAATTACTTGGTTAATCCTAACTTCACATATGGACATCTGGTTTTCCATAACACTAAATAATTTTCTGAATTCTATGAAGCCTTGGTCAATACTTAAAATCACACACATTTCTCACATTCCACTTAAAAGATTCAGGGGAACAAGGCAAGCCCTCCAGAGTTCTGTCTAGACATAATGGTAACATTTCAAGTAAATGCCACCAGATATACAGCAATGCCTATTTGAGGATAGAGATCCAGGTTTAGGTAGATGCTAGGGAAGACCTCAGAGCTACTGCTGACAGGAAGCTCAGCATCAGTGTGGGGATGCATGGCATAGTGTCACAAAAAAGCCAGGTTCCAGAACAGTGTAGTTCTAGGACTCATTTTGTATCCCACACTCCTTGTGGGAGAAAATGACAAGCTGAAGTATGACTGAATGGAAGGGACTTGAAGGGTGAGCAGTGAGAAGATGTGTCATGCTGAGGAGTGGCTGAAGAACAAGGGCAATTTCTTAGCAACTATCAAGATGACAATGGTGAATGGTAATCATCGTAACCATTATTTATTGTCCACTGATATATCAGGCACAGTGTGAAATGCTCACATCACCTCACTTCGCACCTGTGACAGAGGATGAAGGAAGTGGGGCTCGCCAATAGATTTTAACCTGATTTGTTTAAGCCACTTAGTCAGGAAGTGGTAGAGCCAGAATTCAAACCCTGGCCACCTGACACCAAAGCTTGGTTCCTGTCCACTGCACTCATTGCAGCATTATTTTTAGAAAGAATCATCAGGGCTTCCACCTATTAGATGCTTTCTATGTATATGCACCAAGTGTTTTTCCCAAGCATTTTCCATGCCTGATTTCATCGAACCCTCCTAAACAGCCATATGAAGCAACCAAAGCTCAGATAGGTCAAGCCATTCACTCAAGTTCCCCCAGCTAAGAGGCTGCAGAGTCTGATTCCAGAGCTGAACACAGCTCTTCTCCTTTGCTCAAGAGGAAGCATTGGGGATAATGAGCTGAATAACCCCAGAGATTTGAAGGACTGTATTATGATGAGGGAGAAGATTCATCCATTCTCATGGTACCCCAGGGCACTTGGTATTGCTACTCCAATCTGGTTTCGATGACTTGAGCTAACCTGGCTCCAATAATTGCTAAGCAGATGCTTCGGCGTCAGTTGGGTATCTGGCTTCCCAGGCTACAGTGCTGTGGTTCCGCCTTCCTGAATGACTCCACCAGTTCAGCCAATCAAATAACCTAGCAGTCTAACACTTGGATGGCTGGATTGTTTTTGCACTCCACTGACTTGTTTGACTACACAGAATACACTGATGGGCTGCCTCCAGGTTATGTAAACACTCCCACCACCACCCTGCCACAACAACCAAGAGCTCTCTCTGTAAGCCCCAAACCTCAAAAGCCCAAAAGTCAAAAATCTACTTCTACCATGTGCCCACCACACATTCGGATCAAAGAAATGAGTGAATGGAGAGCAAGCAACATATAGAAACTCATCCACAGTTTAAAATCACTTAAAATTTGCCATAAAACTGCTTTGGCCATCCTATTCTAAATATACCTTGGAAACAGTTTTCAAGCACATGTGACGTTCTATAATCAGTGAGGATGAACCAGATACTCTGACAAACCAGTGGAGTCAAAGACAAAAATCATTAGTGCTCAGTGGCCTTACACGGTATGACGAGAAGAGAACTGCCTCAGCCAAATGCTTTTACCTTTACCCACATACTTGATGTTGACTCAACCAAAACTTAGATGGAAGCAAAGCTCCAGATGAGAGCAGAGTTAGCATCTCTCTCAAAATCTGTAGTGTCTCAAACCATCACAGAGATGGTGGGGGAAATCCTGAGGGTCCTAGTTTAAAGGATGACAACCTCTTTTTAGAACCCTTTAGAAAGTAACAAAGAATAAGGAGTGAACACATTATCACCTTCTACTCAGGCGGGTGGTTCTCAAATCTGGTTGCACAGTAGAATCATCTGGAAAGTTTTTCAAGAACTAACGCCCAGGTCTGACCCACAAGATTTCAATGTAATTGCTCTGTGTAAGGCTTGAGCACCATTTTTTCCTATCAGTTCTGGTGTTAATAGTTCTTGGTAGAAATATTAAAATATTCTCTTTTTAAAAGATTTTATTTATTTATTTGAGAGAGAGAGAGAGAGAGAGCGCAAGCGCACAAACAGGTAGCGGCAAGCAGAGGGAGAGGGAGAAGCAGGCTCTCTACTAAGCAGGGAGCCCGATGTGGGGCTTGATCCTGGGATCATGACCTGAGCAGAAGGCAGCCACTTAACTTCCTGAGCCATCCAGGTGCCCCTAAAATATTCTTAATAGAATCTTAGCTTAACTTTCAATTTTTTATAAAAGGCATTGAATGTGCAGTGTTAAGAATGACAGACACAGGGATGCCTGGATGGCTTTGTGGATGAGTATCTGCCTTCGGCTCAGGACATGACCCCGGGGTACTGGGATTGAGTCCCACATTGAGCTCCCTGCAGGGAGCCTACTTCTCCCTCTGTCTATATCTCTGCCTCTCTCTGTGTGTCTCTCATGAATAAATAAATAAAATCTTCTTTTAAAAAAAGAATGACACACATGAGTAAGAATTTGAAAGCAAGCTACCTGTCTCCTGTGACCTATCATCAGCTGGCCCTCCTCCTAGAGCATTGGCTACAGTGCAAAAATGTTTTGCCCATTTCCCTGAAGCAAAGGGGTCTAAGCCAAAAACACTGCCTCCAGTGACCCAGGATCCTGCAGGTACATGACTTTTAGGAACAGGAATACCATTAAATGCAAACCTGTAGAGCTCACTAGAAGGTCATAGAACCAATACCTCATTTAGTTAAAAGACTGAATATATTCTGACCTAAAGCTCTGGCCTCCTCATAACCAAGCCCCACCTCTGCCTTGAAGGATGCCTCTCTCTCCCAGAATGTTTTGTGAAGGACGGTAGAATTCAGCCAGAAGAACAACCTCCCACCCTATTTTCTGAAATCTACAGGCACAGGCACCCCCAAAGAAATGCACCATAAGACGTGCCCTTGCCACCACAGAGAAGGCTATTCAGGATTTGAGCTAGCCGTGTCCCGGGAGGTATCATGGCTAATGAGTAACAAAGAGCTCATTTGGATTTCCTATTTCTCCTCCTGGAGTGTTTGGTTTTCTAATTCACCAGAGGAAACAAGAATCAACCTTTGTAACCACGGGAAGCTAAGTCTTTGGTCATTCAAGAAACACGACTGCCTGCTTTGGGCCAGACCCTGCACTTTGCACTGGAGACATGCAGAGGACACGGCCCCTGTCTTCAAGAAGCTCACAGTCCAGCAACGGAGACAGCTTTATTTATTTTTTTTTTTTTTTAATTTTTTTTTATTTATTCATGATAGGCACACAGTGAGAGAGAGAGAGGCAGAGACACAGGCAGAGGGAGAAGCAGGCTCCATGCACCAGGAGCCTGACGTGGGATTTGATCCCGGGTCTCCAGGATCGCGCCCTGGGCCAAAGGCAGGCGCCAAACCGCTGCGCCACCCAGGGATCCCCGGAGACAGCTTTATAAACGATGACACATCATGTAATAAGGGCTAAGGTGGGGGGAGGTCTCCCAGCTCCAGCTCGGAGATCAGGAAAAGTTTCCTGGAGGAGGTGATGCCTAAAGGGAACAGCCCCCTTCCTCCCACTAGGGAGGTTTAAGGACAAAACCTGGGCCTGGGAGGGCTTAGATCCGTAATATGACTTCGTCCACCTGCCTCTCCTCTGTAACTGAGGAAGTTCATCAATGCTCTACTTAGAAGGCATAGGAAAGAAGCAGCCATCTCCCTGGTAGAGAAATAAATGTGCCTCGAAAGAACTGAGGTGGTTTACCTGCGCGAGGGGAGTAGCAAGAAGACCAGGCCCTCTTTTCCTCACCTTTCCCTACCAGCAGCAATTGCAGCCTGGCCCTGCCCCTCCGGGAGAAGAATCTGAGGCTCCTCCTGCATCTGGGAGGGACTTCAGCACTGGACGGAGAGAACCCAACTTCTCCTCCTGGCTCAGCCTGCATGACCATGAGCCAGTCTCTTCCCCTGTCTGGACAATAGTTTTTGCCTTTGTACAAGGAGGAGATGGGCTCAGGGCTCTCCAAGACCTCTCCCGGTGCCCATGCCTTTGGATTCTTGGCCTGCCCGATATCAGCAGACACGGGATGAAAACAAAGACCTGCCTTTCGGCATGGTCACCTCTGTCCTCTCTTTTTGTGGAGGCTGCAGCCACCAGAGGATGCTGATCCTCTGGGCTCCATACCCTCCAAATTAGAGGCCAACATTCTGCTGACTTTACCACTAGGGTAAGGAAACAGCAGGCCTGCCAAGGTTGAAAAATAAAGCCACGTGGAAGATCTGCCATTCATGACCAAAGTTCTACAGTATTTTCTCTAGTTAAAAAAAAAAAGAAAAAATAGGGGAGAGCAGGTTGACATTTTTCCAAATAATGCCATTGCTTCTTTGCCACCATGCCCATGAATCAGACATCATATATTTTCTTCCAGAGCACCTGGGTGGCTCAGTGGTTGAGCGTCTGTCTTTGGCTCAGGTCTTGGTCCCGGGGTCCTGGGATCGAGTCTTGTAGTAGGCACTTTGCAGAGAGCCTGCTTCTCCCTCTGCCTATGTCTCTGTCTCTGTCTCTCTCTCTGTCTCTCATGAATAAATACATAAAATCTTAATATATATATTATATATATATTTTCTTCCTTCCCCAACATAGCCCCATGTGTAGGAGCAGAGCCCAGTGTCAGTAAGAGCGTTAAGGGGGAACTACCCAATGACACAGCTAAGCAGTGGATCCAACCTCCAATCAGAAAAAAAGCAATTTCAAATCGTCTAGCCATGACTGCCTTCCTCTTTTCTCTGGAAAGACCCTTTGATTTCTTTCTTTCCTTTCAACTTCTTTGGCTTTTCAGGCCAAGCTTGAACACATCAGTGATACTCAGGAGTCTGTTAGGTATTCGCCTCTTAAGCCTCACTCAGAAAAGGATTGTTGGTAATGGGACCAAAATAAGTCTTCTTGGGTTTAACTCCTCTCTCCCCCAAAACGGTTGTCCTTGACTGCCACCACTGTGCCCCCAAGTAAGGGAAGGTGGCTACATACCGACCTTTGGGAACCAAGGAGGAGCCATCCTGGAGGACACACACTTGACTCTTGGAAAATGCTGATGGGCCCTGGGTGGGGGAGTGGGGATAAGGGTGGAGCTGAGTACTGATGGATCACAGTGGCAGTGATGAACCTTCCTACAGCTAGCTGCGCTTGATTTAGTCCATTCCCTGGGAACCCACCCTCCACAGTAGGCCTCTCATCTCTCGCCTCAGGCTCCCCAAATACACCAAACGTGTGCATGCTTTTCTTGACCCATTTCTCCCTGCTTGGAATAGCATTCCCATCTGACCCAGCTCAAATATCGCCTCCTCAGAGCAGCCTTTCCTGACCCTCTCCACTCCCAAGCACAAGCAACATGTCCTTCCTTTGGGTTCTCCAGGCACACTTTGTTCTTGCTGCTATCATGGTGCTTATTACATTGGGGCCACTCCTGAGAGACCGTGAGCTTCTTTTTTTTTAAGATTTTATTTTTTTATTTACTCATGAGAAACACAGAGAGGCACAGACATAGGTAGAGGGAGAAGCAGGGTCCCTGCAGGGAGCCTGATGCAGGACTCGATCCCAGGACCCCAGGATCACAACCTGAGCCGAAGGCAGACGCTCAACCACTTGAGCCACCCAGGTATCCCAAGACCATGAGCTTCTTGAGGACAGGGCCCACAGCTGATATTGGGCCACCTCACTTTGGGTTCAGCCTATCAAAAGCTTCAGAACCTGCATCGAAAGGGGGGTACGAGGTCCTAAAAGCTGTAAAATGCAAACATCTCTAAAAATTAAACATGGACCCACAGGCACACTTGATCTTGGGACTTTGGGGAGGGATGTGTTCTGGCCATGTGAGACAATTGGATAGATAGGGGACTGGGTGTAGAAAGAGCTATTCTCTTCACTCAACTCACCAGATGTTTTGGCAAGAGGCTCAAGGACTTGTTAGCTAAGGGTGCCGCTAGGGCGTATTCGTGCTAGGTGGACAGCTGACTACCAGCAATGGACTGGTGGGGACAGTTTCAGATGGGGTGACTGTCTATAGTCACCGTAACCTGGTGGGGGGAGTGCTACTAGTTACAGTTGCTTAGCTGTAAATAAAGTATCCCCTGGAAGGAAGCATTTTAATTTGAAGCAATTCTATCAGAAGCATATGAGAAACCTTTCAAGGCAAGTGGCAGTGTTAAAGGGACCCTCCATACTATTAAGAAAAAGGCTTTCAGAGGAGCTAATAACGTTTTAGCATGCAGCCCTGAACACGAGCGAGGCCCGTTGGGATCCTGGTCAGTGAGTTTCAGAAACAAAGCAATTTAACCAAGGCAGGGGCTGGGGAGGCCACACTGCCCAGCTTCCTTCTTGAAGCTTCCTGTGAAACACCAGGACCCAACAGCCTCTTCGCTGCCAGCCTCCCACCACAATCTGCAGGGACCAGGCCTTATCTCCAAACTGGATGTGTATCCAACCTGGGCCTATGGTCTTGTAACACCCTCCTCCAATTCTGGTGCCTGGAACAGGTCCTTGGACCTGGAAGGTTCTCAAGAGATGCTAACTGGCTTGAAATTTTGGAGGAGGTGTTTTGTTTCTTAGAAAGAGATATACCACTGACCCAAAAGACCCAAAGAAAGCCTGCAAGCCACCTTGTATCAAACCAACAGGAAACAGAATTAGGAGTAAGCAAGTAAACCAAAAGCCACAAAATCTATTTTTAGACCTATAACAATATATGGGCAGCACAGTAGTACTGCAAGCTTTGTTTTTATCTACAGATATCTGTTTGGGGTTTCTTTGGCTCCAGTGCTTGGTGTCTGTGGTGTGATGGGCCGAGGGTCTGAGAATTGGGTAGAATCACTTGAATGTGTATGCCCAGTTCCCCAAAGAGGCATACCACAATCTGTGGAAGGAAAAGGAGCTCTCAAAAGGCTATGATTTAATAAGAACCCAGGAAAAAAAACCCTGTCCCCAAATTTCCACCCCCACCCTTCAACCTGCAGCTAATACCTAAAATCATACCATTAATGCATCAAGCCTTTGGCTCTAAGTATTCATCCATAAGTTTCAAGGCTTAATATAGATCTCTTGCAATTTGTATCCACTGACAGCAGGGAGTATCTAATAAGCCACAAACGCCAGGTTGCACTATCTTTTGCTACCCAGTTCCCGGAGGGCATGGCAACCAGCTCTGAGCAGGCTGTGGAAGAGACAATGGGTGGACCAGAGGATGAGGCCCAGGACACAGACAGTAGTCTGAGTGTAACGGAGACAAATTGCAGGCACCCAGGGCCTTGTAGAGCAAGTCAGAAGGAGCAATCATAGGCCAAGGACTTGCTTTGAAAATGCTCTACATAGTTGGTCTTTCTTTCTTTTCTTTCTTTCCACTCTATTTGGTTTCTTTTTTCTTAAGACTTTTTTTGGTTTTTTTATTCACGAGAGACACACAGAGAGAGGCAGGAGACATAAGCAGAGGGAGAACAAGCTCTCTGCGGGGAGCCTGATGCGAGACTCAATCCTGGACCCCAGGATCATGCCTTGAGCCAAAGACAGATGCTCAACCTGACCACTAAGCCACCCAGGTGCCACTCTACATGGTTTCTTAATTCACAGTCTACTCATCCACAGCTCAGCCCAACCTCTGAGTACACAAAGAAAGATCTGGGTGGACAGCTGCCATTCGAGATCCATCCCATCCCCAAAGAATCGTTAGGAAAAGTGTGCCCCACTAATCGATGGGGGGTGTTTCCTGTGGCAACAGATGCTTGTATCCCCCACTTTTCAATGAGATAATCTGATTTTCAGCTGCACCATCAAAAAAAGAGCGAGCCCCTTGAGTTACCATTGTTATTAAAACTAAACTCCCCTTGATCCCTTCTCAGGACTGCACCTGGAAAGGCAGATGCAGGATGTTGCCCCCTCTCAGGGCTGCCCCTGGTTCCTAGGGATCTGAGTGCAAAGCCCAGACCAGGGTCATCACACATTCCAAATGCAAAGAATGCAATATACAGCCTGACAGGGCAGGGGAGAGAGGGGGGACCAGCTGCCCCCCACCCCCAATGGGGCTGCTCTCCTATGTAATCCCCTTCTTAACCAAGGGGCCCTTCCTCCCTTCCTCTTGTGGGCCTGGAAAAGGAAGGATAGAAACCATGCTCCTGTGGGATACCACCTTGAAATACCATTATTTCTCCCTGCTGTCTCTCCCAGGATTGTCCCAAGAGCAAGATTTTGTTCCTGAGCTATTTCTCATTTATTAATCAGAAAGAAGGAAACATCCCCGTGAAACTGGCAGACCTCCTGCAACACATCTCCAGAGTGACTCATGGGTCTGTATGTTAGCAGAAGTGCCCCCTACCTCAGCCCCAAGTGACAGAGTTTGGGTGACAGTGGCCACCCTCCATTAGGCACCTCTCCTGTGCCAGGCACTGGCTCGGCCTTTGAATGAGCTCCTTTAATCTCTTGGCAACTCTCCTAGTGTCACCATTCTACAAATGAAGAAATTGAGGCTTCGTGGGATTGGGTGACCTGCCCAGATCACCCAGTTAAGACATTCTTGAGCTGGGATCCAAACCCAAGTCTGCCTGAAACCAGAGCCAGTGTTCTACATGAAACCGGATGGAGCGTCTGGCGTCCACTTTCCAGCACTTCCCCCGCTAACCCCCAAGTGGCAGAGCTGTTAAAGAACAGACACCAGATTCAGCCACTTATTCCCCTGGGAATCACACTGCCTGGCTTTGAAGGATCTTCTTACAGAGATGCCCTTCAGAGATGAGATGGTGCACTGAATTAGTGTCAGAGCCCCTTACTCCCGGATCCCAATTTCCCTCAAAACAAATCTTTCCACCAAAGTCAAATCAGCTCAACACTGTGCTTTTACTGATAGAACAAAGTGAAAGTAGTGTCTCTACCCAGCTTCCTGCTGCTGGCTGGCAGCCTCTCCAGCCCTAGGAACCAGTTAAGAGTGGAGGCCAGTGTGGAGAGAGGGCTATACCTAAGACATTATGCCTTAAATGGATATTTGTCCTCTCTTATCAGTACTGATGTGCAAAGAAGGAGAGGAGGAAAGATAGTAACAGGAAGCACGAAACCTTCTGGGACACAGGTCTAGGCTTCCAGAGCTCTAGCTGAGTGGCAGACCCAGGCAGCAAAGCCAGGCTATGCCCTTTGTGAGGACAGCTTTCGTTTGCGGAAATAAAGCAGCCAGAGGAGAAAAGCTCTGCCTAACTGGACACAGAATGGCCACCCATCTTGGACTGCACGCTGTCCCTGTGGCTTATGCTTCCAATCACTGCCCGTCTTTTTCACAGGGCTGGATGACTGCAACTTTTGGAAGCGCACACTAAGCTTTTTCTGAGGCCAGTTCTTATTAGACATCAAGGGGTATAATTCAGTTTAAGGAGAAGCATCTGGAGGGAAGAGTACCATGGTGTTATTTGTATAAAAATAAAGAGAACACGGGCCAAGAGGGCAGTGAGCATGCCACGGACCCAGGAAACTAAGCGCCAGGAAATGTGTTTTGCACTGGAGAGCCAGGCAGGACTAGGGTGAGATAAGGGAGGTACTCGCCTTGGGTGTACAATTCAAGGGGGCGTCAAAACAGTCAGTAATCAAGATACTTTTTAAAATAAACATTTCTATTTCAGAATAGTTTCCGATTTACAGAAAAATTGTGAATACAGAAAGCTTCCAGACACTGCATACCCAGTTTCCCTATTATGAACACCTTAGATCAGTAAGATGCCTTTGTCACAGTCAATGAGCTAATATTCATATGCTAGCATTAACTGAAGCCTATAGGTCATTCAGGCTTCCCTTAGTGTTGACTTCTTTCTGTTCCAGGATCCCACCTTACACTAGGTTGTCAGTCTCCTTAGGCTCCTTCTTGGCTGTGATGGTTCCTCAAACTTTCCTTGCATTTGATGACCTTGACAACTGTGAAGGGTACTAGCCAGGTGTTTTGTAGATACTCCTCTATTTGACTTTTCTTGATGTTTTACTCCTGCTTAGACTGAGGCTATGGATTAATGGGGGAAAGACCACAGAGGTCAAGTGCCATTCTTATCACATCATAGCAAGGGTACATGCTATCAACCTGATTTATGACTACTGGATTTAGTCTTGATCACCTGGATGAGGTAGTGTTTGCAAAGTTCCTCTACAGTAAGGTTGTTCTTTTTTCTCTTTTCACACTGTACTCTTTGGGAGGAACTCACTCTTCATCATTCATACCTAAGGAGCATAGAGTTAGGCTCCACCTCCTTAAGGGCAGGGATTTTTTTTCAAAGATTTTATTTATTCATACATGAGAGACACAGAGAGAGAGACAGACAGAAGGAGGCTCCCTCCAGGGAGCCTGATATGGGACTCAATCCCAGGACCCCAGGATTCCGACCTGAGCCAAAGGCAGAAGCTCAACCGCTGAACCACCTGGGTGTCCTGGGGCAGGGGATCTACACAAATTGGAATTTTCCTGCATGGCAGGTTTATCTCTTCTCATCCATTTACTTACTCACTTGTTTATATCAATATGGACTCAGATAATTATATTATACTTCGAGTTTTACTCCACTGCTACTTTATTTTGTTTCTCAAATTTTTCCAGCTTTGGCCATTGGTAGCTCCTTCAGCTGGCTCCTATGCCATGCCCCCATCAAAGATTTGCTTTTTGTTTTGTCTTTCTGGCTTTTAGCACTTCTTTTCTTTTTGGCAGTATAAGATGCTCCAGACTCCTCTTGTATATTTTCTGCCCCAGATCTACAATCAACCATGTCTTCAAGGAACCCTGATTGCTTTCACTGGGGAACAGTATTAGCGACTAAGATATGGGGGCTAGATGGATCACGAATGTTTTATTTTTATTTTTTTTTAATTTTTATTTATTTATGATAGTCACACACACACACACAGAGAGAGGCAGAGACATAGGCAGAGGGAGAAGCAGGCTCCATGCACCGGGACCCCGACGTGGGATTTGATCCTGGGTCTCCAGGATCACGCCCTGGGCCAAAGGCAGGCGCTAAACCGCTGTGCCACCCAGGGATCCTGGATCACGAATGTTTTAATGCGATACTTAATAAAATCAAATCAGCAAACTCTGGCCTGTCAGGCCGTCTGTCTGTTTTTGTAAATAAAGGTTGGCCAGAACAAGGGATGGCACACAGGTGGATCAAGTGAGGCAGGGGTGTCCAAATGCAGATTTGGAGGTTGTCTTTATTTCAAAATTTGACATTTTGCTCATGATGGATTTCTCTGCATTAATTTTGAGTCTTTAAAACATATCATTAAGATATACTTCATTTTGATTATTGAGATTTTTGATAACCCCTTCAGTTTCACACCGAGGCATGTGCCTCATTCATCTCCCCTTACTCTGGGCCCTGCTAGCAAGCAGTCTGGCTTAAGGTCAGTGACCCAGCTGAACTTGTGATTGCTTCTTGAGAAAAGGTACAGCTTAATGCCTGCATCTGGCTGGTCACCAGACTCTCCAGTGGAGCTGTGTATTAAAATTACAGATTTCTAGACCTCGCTTCGGCCCTCTTAAATCATACTTTCTGGAAGAGGGTTTAGGAACCTGCTTTTCCACAAGGAGCTCATGACAATCATCCAGTGTGATACCAGTTCTGATGTGATGAAAGCATGGTCTAAAATTCTGATGCTCACCTTTGTGCTTAATGATGACATTTGTTTTATAATTTCACATAATATTAATGGAGCAGGGAGGGAGTATACGCGTGCCTCCACCTGGGATCTGGGTTTTTATTTTATTTTTTTTTAAGATTTTATTTATTTATTCATGAGAGATACACAGAGAGAGGCAGAGACCTAGGCAGAGGGAGAAGCAGGTTCCCTACAGGGAGCCCAATGCAGGACTTGATCCCAGGACCCTGAGCCAAAGGCAGACCCTCAACAACTGAGCCACCCAGGTGCCCCTATGATCTAGGTTTTTAAAGTGGTTGTACAATACAGATCCTGAGCATATATGTCTGGGCTTCTTATAAGTTCCATTTTGGGTTTCCAAAAGTTGGGCTCAGTCTGGGGCCTGAGCATCTTCCCTTCCTCTCTCACTTACCAAGTTGTGGGGCAATGGCTGCTCACTGTGGACTTTATCTTCATCAGCCCACAAATCTTTGCTAAACTCTCTCGCTGACTTATTTGTCCTTTGAGCATTCACTCTGCCCTCGCACCTCCTTTTACCCCTCATTCTTGCTCCACTCTATGGCTCCTGCCCCTCTTTTTCTCTTTGCTCTTGCAGGCATTCTTTTCTCAAGGCTGCTCGCACTCCTGGGTGTGCTCCTGCCTGGGCTTTCTCTACCCCTCTAGTGCTCTTTCTCTGCCTCTTCCACACACTCCCTCATGCTGTCTAGCTCCCATGCACGATGGTGATGTTGCTTTCTTTCTCGCTCTCTTATGCTCGCTTCTTCCTCCCCTCCCTTTCATGTTGCTCTCTCTCTCTTACACTCTTGCTCTCCCATTCCCTTTTGCTTGTGTACCTGTGTGTCTCCTTCAGAGCCAAAGAGTCATTTCCCTAAACACATAGGGTGCCCCAGAGCAGAATTAGAGCACCTACATGAGGAAAACAAAAAAGGTTTCTTGGGGTTTTTTTTGTTTGTTTTTTTTTTTTTCCATCCACAACGTGAAAATGCCACTGGGTCCCAGGCTCTCAACAGTGATCTCAGAAAAGTCTTAAAATCCTTGGGGCAAAAGGTGGTATAAGGACAGAGATGTGCAATCTAGCATTGTCTGTGATAGACAAAGTAGGCGGCCTCATTAGAAGCAATCAAAATTAGCAAAGGGGAAAACCACTTCACAAGGAGTGTTCTCTGGGAAGCCCTAACAGCTGGGGTTATGTGAGACTAATTGTCAAACTCACCCTTAGCAGCAGGAAGCTGAGGCTAAGGGCGGAAGATGTTTAACTCACCTTAAATGAGATAGCAGCAAAAGAACTTCCTCCAGTAGAAAGCCAGAGTCTCTAAGAAGCAGCCAGCAGAGAGGAGAGCCCCAAGTAGAGCTGCTAGAGGATTTCAAAAACAAGCCTCAAGGATCGAGTCACTGGGTAAGCCTTTAATTTCTGGCACCAAGACAGGCTAGGAGGCTCACTTAATTACCTCTGGAAGCTTCTCTCTCAGCCACTCTCTGCCAGGAAGCAGAGAAGCATGGTTTGTGGTACTTGGGCAGATGCTAGGTGGGAAATGGGTGTGGAGAGACTGCAGAATGGGTGGAGGGACATCTCTGGACAGCAAAATGGGGAGGAAGGGGAGGGAGGCCCAGATGGAGGCTGGCTTATTAGGGACATACGCGCGCGTGCGTATATGTGTGTGTGTGTGTTCCCTTCTCCCCTCCATAAATGAAAAGTTAGCTAATGACACAGTTTTAGGAAGGGGAGATTTAGGCAATGCTCCAGTATTTTTTATGATACTTATAAAAGTCTTTTTGAGACAAACACATGCCAGAGGCCAAAATAAGACTTGGGCTACTCAGAAACTTTCCCCTTTGTTTGGAATATATATCTTTTAAGAGAGATTTAGCCAGTATGTTTGTGGTTCATTTATAGGAATCTGTCTACCTGTAGCAACATAAAAAAAAATCATTCAATTTCCAAAATGCAGTCTGATTTATAGTAAGCTCTTCCTTCTAGGAACAGAAAGGACTGATTCAGTGGGAGCCACTAAATCTCCTGCCCTGTGAATAGGAGGCAAAATTCATTCTTCTCCAAATGAACAAGCAGGAGAAAACAAAATATCCTTGAGCATGAAACCTTCAGAAATGTCCATTTATTAAAATCCAGAAATGGGTCTTCAAGAACACGTTTCAAATTTAATCTCATGGATGCAGTTAAAACTAAAAATGTTAAAACTAGTCCTACAACTTGATATTTTCAATAAAAAATAATGGCCACTTACTCAACATGTCTTAGTAAAGCAGGAACTATGTATGTATAAACCAAAATGAGTGTGAAGCCCTACTTCAGGGTCACTCCTTCTCCATGTAGCTTCCTGATATAACTTTAGTGAATAACTGGATTATTCTGATCCCTCCTTCCTCCACAGGACTCCCGAGATTGGTGTATCTCCAAGTTTGGTTTAAAGACCAATCACATCAGAATAATGTGAGGTGCTTGTTCAAGAGTTGTTTCTCTGGTTCCACCATCATTCTGATTCTGGAGGAGTGGGGCTCAGGAATCTGAATTTGAACAGACACTCCATCTGATTCTATTTTTTTAATTTTATTTATTTATTTATTCATGAAAGACAGAGAGAGAGAGAGAGAGGCAGGCAGAGGGAGAAGTAGGCTCCATGCAAGGAGCCTGACATGGGACTCAATCCAGGGTCTCCAGGATCACGCCCTGGGCTGAAGGCAGGCACTAAACTGCTGAGCCACCTGGGCTGCCCACTCCATCTGATTCTAATGCAAGGTAAAGTGTAAGGAGCACTGACTTACAGCAAGACCTGACAGAGAAGGTGCATTTGAATTACAGACAGCTCTTGGGTATCTACTTCTAGAATTAATATGAGAGGTTGCCAAAATGCGTTAGTCTTCCCTCCTCCCTTTTCTGATCTTATAAGCTATGGCAAAGTTGCTTGAGGCAGGGACATGGTTTCTTTTTTCTAAGATTTTATTTATTAATTCATGAGAGACACAGAGGGATGCAGAGGCAGAGGGAAAAGCAGGCTCTCTGCAGGGAGCCCAATGGGAGACTCAATCCCAGGATCCCAGAATCATGCCTTGAGCCAAAGGCAGATGCTCAACCACTGAGCCACCCAGGTGCTCAGACAAGGTTTCTTTTTTTTTAATTTTTATTTATTTATGATAGTCACAGAGAGAGAGAGAGAGAGAGAGGCAGAGACACAGGCAGAGGGAGAAGCAGGCTCCATGCACCGGGAGCCTGACGTGGGATTTGATCCCGGGTCTCCAGGATCACGCCCTGGGCCAAAGGCAGGCGCCAAACCGCTGCGCCACCCAGGGATCCCCCAGACAAGGTTTCTTATAAAAGATGACATAACTGTCCTTGTGTCCTCCCATGATGAATGGAAAAAGAAAACATGATACATGTATGTATGTGTATATATATATCACATTTTCTTTTATATATATGTGTGTAGATATCTATATCCATCTATCTATATAGATAGATGGATATAGATATATATAGATATCTACACACACACACACACACACACACACACATACACTAGAATACTAGCCAGCCATAAAAAATAAGGAAGTCCTGCCATTTGCAACATGGATGGACCTTCAGGGCATTAAGCTAAGGGAAATGAGTCAGACAGAGACAGACAAATACCATATGACTTCACTTACATGTAGAATCTTAAAAAAAAAAAAAAACTCATAGAAACAGAGGTCAGATCTGTGGTTGCCAGAGGTGAGGGCTGTAGGGGGTAGGGGGATGGGGTAAAGGTGGTTCAAAGGTACAAACTTCCAGTTAGAAGCTGAGTAAGTTCTGGGGACATAATGTACAGCATAGTGACTATAGTCCACAAACTGGATTGTATATTTGCAAGTTTCTGAGAGAACAGATCTTAAAAGATCTTATCACAAGAAATAAAGACTGTAACCATGCAAAGTGATAGGTGTTAGGTGTTAGCTTATTGTGGTGATCATTTCACTATATATATATAATCCTTATGTACACCTTAAATTTATACGATGTTGTATGTCAATTGTATCTCCAATAAAACTGGAGAAAAATTTTTAAAAATTTTAAAAAGTATAGCAACCAAAGAGACCCACCTAGAAATCCTGAACCCTACACAGGGGAAAAAAACCTCCCTCAACAGTGACTATGTCAAAAACTTGCTGAGGGGACACCTGGGTGGCTCAGTGGTTGAGAGTCTGCCTTTGGCTCAGGGTGTGATCCTGGGGTCCTGGGATGGAGTCCTGCATTGGGCTCCCCGCAGGGAGCCTGCTTCTCCCTCTGCTTGTGTCTCTGCCTCTTTCTGTGTGTCTCTCATGAATAAATAAATAAAATCTTTTTTTAAAGCTTGCTGAGGAAAGGCTCCCCCGCCCTTGGCTCTCATGGCCCCACCAGGCAAAGTGGCTAACATACAGGGCCTTCACATACACTTGCCATATCCTAAAAGCATTTTAGTCAATGTGTCTTCCTAAATGTTTGTCCTTCTTCCTGCTTCTTGCTTGAGTACTGAGCCAGCCAGTCTCCCTCCTTCCTGCTCTGCAGCTGACTCGCCAGCACTGCCCCCTCCTCACACAGCCTGGTCTACGGGAGGGCTCTGTACTGTCCCACTTCAAGGAAGCAGCCGGCCAGACTATACCTGAGTGCTGACAAACTGGGCCTCTCCAGCTGCAGAAACCACCAGAAACTTCAAAGGGTCATGTTTTCCCTGAGGGTTATCTGGAATATAACTCCCAAGACTAAAGTTCCTCTCTTGGAATGTGGCAGGATGGGAAGGAAATGCAAAGAAGCTGACCTGCAAACCCTATTCCTGGGCTTTTCCCCATAATTTGTTTACAGGGACTTTAGAAGATCCAGCCCTCCCTTCACTCAAGAGTTTCAAGGCCCTTTCTCTTCCAGCCACCAGACAAAGAAAATAACGTGAAGTATGACGGACAAGCACCAACAGGACAATTTCTACGCTGGCCACAGTGAGACTATTGCTCTTCCCAGATTGCTCGCTGTTCTCTGAGAAGTCAACCCTACAATAATCAGAGTATATTTCTCGTATTTGGGAATGTATTTCTGATGCTTTTGGAAAACCCTCACTATCCAGAATTCACCTTCCTGAACTCCTCAGATTTCTGGAACAGCTCATAATCTGAAAGAAACAGATTAAAAAGCAAGTAATTTGGCTGGCTGGGGTGGGATGGAAAGTGGGGAGTGATTGCTTAATGGGTACGGGGTTCCCTTTTGGGGTGATACAAATGCTCTGAATGAGACAGTGCTGATAATTTCACAAAATTGAGAGCATACTACATGCTACAGCACAGTATAATTTAAAATGGTGAATTTTATGTTATGTGGATTTTATCACAATAAAAATAGCAAATGATCTGGTAAAGAGGAAGCTCGTTCTGAGTCCTGAGCCACATAGAAATAGAACCACTACTATACAAAATCTTCAACAACGGAAAAAGCCAAAATCCCAATGCTCAGTAACAACAGCCCACATTTATGGATTCCTGTGGGCCAGGCACTGTGCTATAAGTTTCCTGTCATATTTTACTGGATTTTCACACACCAGTCCTCTGAGGGAAATTCTGTGAGAAAACTGAGGCTCAGAGAAGTTAAGTGATGGGCTCAAGATCACACAGCTCAGAAGGAAAGACTTGGCTCCAACTCATGGCCATCAGCCATCTAAGGGCACACCCTTCAAGGGAGCATCTGACCCGAGGGTTTGCTCATTTTTTTTAAATTGAGGCATAGCTAATACACAATGTTACACTAGTTTCAGGCATACAACATAGTGATTTAGCAAATCTATAGGTTATGCTGGGCTCACCCCAAGTGTGGCTGCCATCTGTCAGTATACAGCACTAATACAGGGCCATTGACTATAGTCCCTATAACACTCAGGTTCTTTAAATGAAAACTGAGGTGTATAGTATGAAGGCCTTGAAATGGCACACACCACAAATGCAGTGGGGTGGGGTGAAGAAGGAAGGAGAACACGTACTCTAAGTAAATATAAGTTTTAGAAAGGAAAGTGCATGCGTGTGTGTGTGTGTGTGGGGAGAGAGAGAGAGAGAGAGCACAAGCATGAATGTGAGAGGGAATGACATCTGTTTGATTCCATGGAGTTGGGCAGGGTTGGTAAATGTCCATCTTCTCACTCTGCTTTTAACACACAGAACTCATTCACTCTTGAAGCCTGGACATCCTTTACTTCTAAGTGTGTCTGTGTGAGGGGAAAAGCCAATCTGAGGCCCAGGCCAAAGGCACTGGCTTTCTAATAAAATGTTCCACATGTAACCAATAGAAATAAACTAATAAAACTTTGGTAACTAACAATACTTGCAATTATTCCATTTGGGGTGATGTGGTTGGTATTCAATTCAGCTTAACTAAAATAAAAGAGGACACTGTTTTCTTTAAATAAGATATGAGGGGGAAAAGAAACCATTTTCTAGCTAAGAATATTCCATCTTATACAAAAAAAAAAGAGAAGGGAAAAAAAACCCTTTGCTTCTGCATTAGAGCTGGGAACCCTGCAGAGCCCAGGCTAACAGACCCTAGAAACTTTCAGAAAGATGCAGGAAAAGAAGCAAAATTACCCTTTACCTGTCTGAGCACAATTCACTAAATGAAAGCCCTCCACAGAGAAAGTACATCTGTTCTCCCTGGTGTGGTATGGTCTGCAAACTTCCAGAATGAAAAGAACTTGTGCTTCTTTGGGACTGAAAGGACCCTGGGAAGTAAGTGGTCGGAAGTCAATAGGCCTGCTGCTGCTGTGGGAGGGGACAGGCTGCCAATGGGATCCCACTGCGAGAGAAGCCCCAGGAGCCGGCCCTGGCAGGGGGCGAGCCAGCACCAGAGCATTCTGGAAAGCCAATCCTAGAAGTGGGCACGAAGTTCTTTGACCCTGAAAGCGTGGATCCCAGGCTCTGCCATTTCTCAGGCCAATCATCCTCCACCAGCCTCTCTACCTCCCCGTGCGCAGAGGCAGATAATGAAGTGCCTGTTCTGGCTCATGCTGTTGCTTTACAAAGGGAGTTTTTCTGTAATTGGTCCATGCAAGGCGAGTTATTGCGTCTTCTGAACTGTTGGGTCCCGGATGGCAATCCCAAAGCACAATGGCTACAATCACCACCTTTGGAGACAGTATATTCATAGCTACTTCCTGCAGAATGACAGGCAAGTCAGAAATGGGAGAGCGATGTGTGCACTGGACTTAATGAAAGGCGGGTCTGAGTCTTCATTAAAGATACCACTGCTTTTATTGCTTATGAGTCCACATGGCAATTCTATCTCACCTTCATTTCCCGGTCTATACAATGGGGGTCATTATCCATACATCATGGGGGTATTGGTGAAGACTGAACAGAAGAATGAACGCAAAGTGCTGGCTGGCACATGGTAAGCTCTCCAGGAACATTCACTATTACTGATATAAAATGATAATTTGTCATTATTATTCAGCATTTTAAACAAGCTTGCCTCTTCTGAAGAATGGGCATAACTCTATTTATCAGACGAGTTCTACATAATCCAACAAGTTACTTAATAGACAGTTTTTATTAGGAGTCCCCCTGGGTCCTTTTTAGAAGTAAGAAGGGGATAAATAATGCCAAATCTGAAATACTTTTCTACAACAGCCTTACTCATCTCACCTAAAAGGTAGAGTGGTACATGTCCCAAGAGGGGTGACAGTGTTCCCGAGGATCCAGAGGGAAAGAGGTCTAGGAGGGAGGCCATAAAGAAATAGGGCTGTGGACATACTGGTCTATACTGGCATCGTGTCAGCTCCTGGTGGCTCTTTCCAGAAGACTGGTGTAAAACAGCACTTACCCGTGGGCCCCTGTCACAAACAGAACCCAAGAAGTAAAGAAAAAGGGTTCTGATTCTTAATCTTTGCGGAAACGTCAGGGCACAGGGAGTCACCTGCAGTGTGATAGCAGAAGAGCCCCAGGAGGAATCAAACTCAAGTATTTATGAGCTACAACATGGTTAAGAACCTGAAGTCGGAGTGACTGGGTTTGAGTCTGAGGTCTGTCACTCACTAACATGTGTCTTAACCCCTCTGAGCCTCCTTTTACTCCTCGATAAAAGGATGATTACAATAGTAATACTGTCCTCATGAGGTT
The DNA here is from genome assembly GCF_048164855.1 of Canis lupus baileyi. Lineage (NCBI taxonomy): Eukaryota > Metazoa > Chordata > Mammalia > Carnivora > Canidae > Canis > Canis lupus. The sequence goes on along the minus strand of NC_132876.1, from coordinate 20,308,522 downwards.
GTTGGGAAGACTCAGTGAGAATTACGAAAAGCAGCTCTAAGTTACTGGGCCTGCAGACATTAGCTCGAGGCTTGAACACACAAACAGCCCAGAAAAGCAGAAAGAACAGTGGACTCGGAGCCATGAGTTCAAATCTTGACAAGTGGATGGTGCGGCCAAGGGGCAGAAATGACAGGGCATGGCTAATTCCTCATTTGTGACCCAGTAAAAGCATAGTTTCTATTTCCCATGATTAAAGTTCTAAGAATCAGGGGGCACCTGGGTGGTTCAGTGGTTCACCTGAGCCGTCTGCCTTCGGCTCAGATTGTGATCCCAGTGTCCTGGGATCGAGTCCCACATTGGGCTTCCCCACAGGGAGCCTGCTTCTACCTCTGCCTATGTCTCTGCCTCTCTCTGTGTGTCTCTCATGAATAAATAAAATCTTTTAAAAAATTTCTAAGAATCAATGGAGCTAATGCACGTGGAAGTACTTGGTGAAATACAAGCTTTCTGTGCAAATGTAAGTGGCATTCCCACTGGGCATTCTCAGAGAGAGGGAAACATGTTTAGCTCACAAATGCTTGTATTTTAATCCTTCTGAGGCTCTTTTGCTATCATGCTGGGGTGCAGGGAAGCAGAACCCAGTTCGACCCCAGCTATCCTCTCTGAGGAGCTGTGATCTGGTCTGAAATCTTTCTGGGTCCCACCCTGTACAGAAACTTTTAGAGGAACCTTCTGTTTTTAAAGGTCCTTGCCACCAAGCCATCAGTTCAAGAATCAGCTTGCAGCTGTGACACATCTAATCTCGCTTGCTGTGAACCATGCTAGGGCCATGACAGTGTGACCGAGGGTTTGGAGCTGACTGTCACAGCTAATGTCTCAGCTCACAAGACTTGGCAGCTGCCTGTGTCACCCCCGTCCACTTGGCAGATGAAGTGGTATAGAGGGTTGTCATCCATCACCAAATAGAAAGCAATCTCTCCGGATAGAGATAAAACAATCAATACGTTTGGATTTCAATCAGAGAGAATATGTTTTCCTGGACCAGGTCTTAATCAATGTAGGCTCTGCCAGATAGTGTGTTGGTGTGGAATGTGAGCTGTGGGGGAACCAATATAACTTGTCACTGAAACAGATTTCATAGAGGAAGTATACTTCTGAATACATTCTTGCTTCCTACCTCCTCATAGACTCTGTGACACAATTCTTTAGCATGGTTACCTGACTCGCTGGACTGCCAGCATTTCAGCATGAGGAAAGAATGGACTTACCCCAAAAAAGGGATGGCACAGTTCTATTTATGGTAGAGTCTTCTGAATTCAGAGCTAAAAGGGACCTAAAGATCTTCCAACCCAGTTTGCTCCTTCTATAAAAGGAACTGAGGCCACAAGAGGGCAAGTGACCCACCCAAGGTCACATAGCCTGTTGTTGATGGTGGAGCTGGGGTTTAAATCCAAGAAACACCATTGTGGAATAGGACATAATGCAGGAAACCAGCATTTTTTTAAAAAAAAAATTTTATTTATTTGAGACAGAGAGAACATGAGCTGGGGTGGAGGAAAAGAGTAGAGGGAGAGACAGAAACAGACTCCTTGCAAGGAGTCTGATGCAGGGCTCCATCCCAGGACCCCAGGATCATGACCTGAGCTGAAGGCAGATGCTTCACTGACTGAGCCCTCCAGGCGCCCCAGAAACCAACAACTAAAGGCACCTAAGCAACTACTGATGTTCTCGTAGACACGGTAAAAGAACACAGCGTGCTTCTTATTCTAGATGATTGCTAAACCCTCTCCACTGATGGCAGTCCAAGAATTGATGATGTGACATTGGCATTCCCTCTCAGACACCAAATCCCTGTGCTATGAAATGCAGAATCTGGAGGAGGCACATGTTGTCCATAAACCCCAAAGCAGCCAGTTGAAAAGCAGAAATCTCAATTGACCTCCTATTTCACACGTCCTGAAGGAAAACATCCCTCCTTACTTAATTACCTGTTGAATTCTGCCGGTACAGAAATCCCCACCCCCCAAGTCCCCACTACCCACCGAATACGGGCTTTTTCCTTCCTTCAAAAGCCACAGGTGCGATTTCAGGAGATGTCCGCCTATGATTTATAAAAAACAACAGTAATTGTTGGGGGTGCTTTTTAGTGGCGTTCCTGCCAATTCTACTTCTTGTGGGCATTTCCTCCCAAACCTAATGCAGAAGAAACAAGCCAGAGAAGACCCAATGTCTCCCATTTTCATTCTGCCAGTCCTGACTTGCTCAGGCCTAGAAGAGGAAAGAGGTTCTGGTCTGGCCTATTTCAGTTCAAGATCCTCTCACTTCAAGAATTTCAGCAAACATGTCCTTGAGAACTACCCAGTACTAAGCACTGTGTGGAAGCTATGGCTGCAATACAGCTCCTCTGTCCTAAAGGAGCTTGCAGGCTGGGGAGGGACAGATGCGTACTTCATACTAGAATTTTCTGCAGAACACAATGTCTTCTATGGGAGGTACAAATGAGAGAGGTATTAAAGGAATGATGATTCCAGTTGGGAGGCAATGGGAAACGTCTCGAGGACAATAGAATGTCATCACTAAGCTTTAAAGGGTGACTCAGACTTGGAGAGGCCCATGAGTTAATGCAGTGATGATCTTCCTTTAATACTAGTTACTGTTTATTAAGCAGCAAACCACATCCTAGATTTTAAAATAATGCTAGCTAACATTTCTGGAGTGCTACACATATATTTCACATTGTCTCACATCACCATCATAGCTACCTCATGTCAACCGGCAGGTACTGTTATTCTCTTGTTAAAGTCAAGGAAACTAAAGGCCCCAGGATGTCCAGCTAGTCAGTGGCACAGCTGGGAGTTCACCTGATTCTAGAGCTAAGCAGTTTCCTAACAGCGTGCTCTGCATATTCTGAGAAATGCTTAGAATCACTTGTTAAAACCACTGATCCTGAGCCCCAGCCTGGACCCAAGAACCAGAATCCCTGGGTATGTCAGATCCAGGAATCTCTATTTTAAGCAAGATCCCCAGGTAAAAAAAAAAAAAAAAAAAAAGCAACTAAAGTTTGAAAGCCATCGCAATAGAGCATCTGTTTGGACAAAGAGAGCCGGCATCGAAGAGCCAAACACATCAACAGCAGTCACTACTCCTGGTAAATGAATTGTTTCATCATTAATTTACTAAGTCCTTTAGATTTTGCCCTGATATGCTTGATGTCATGTCTAAGAAAGGCAGCACTAAAAGGCAGACCATCTGGAACTTGAGTAGGGGAGAAAGAGTGATAAATGGATAGCAGCCACTAGAAAGGAAAGCAGATCAGGTTGCAAGAGGCAGTGGCCAGGGCAGACACTGCCAGGAAGTGGAATGCAGGGGCCTCAGCAGTCTAATCCTGGCCCTGCCACGAAGCAGGCCATCTGACCCAGAGCAAAATGCAGCCTTCTAGAGTTCACTCCCCTCTTGGAAAAGAACATTACCTTGGAGCACTGTAGGGATCAGATAATAGTGAGGTAGACAATGTGTCAATAAACACTGTAGCAATGACAGCCTAGGACTGGCAGCCAGTCACCTAGGGGTCTTACCTGATTCAGTGCAACTGGGATGGGGCTTTGGACTCTGCCTTTCTCCCACGATCTCATGTGATACTCACATGGTTGGTCAATGGACTACATTTTGAGTAGCAAGGGTCTAGCCCAGTCTATCATGAATACATAGACCTTAATGGGCTATAAGGAGCCCCTTTGTCCATATTGGCTGGAAAATGAGCAGTTCCGAGACAGAGAACATTCTGTGGTGATGTGGTTGCTGTGTACACATCACCAACTTTTGTGTAAATCTCATGCCAGGGAATGCACTCAATTCTAACATGATCCTGCATGTTGTGAAGTCTTGCTTCCATATCTCAGGAGAGACCTTTGTTGGGCACTTGTCATGTGTCAGGGACATGGTAAAGTGCTTTCATGTGGATTACCCAATTTCATCCTCTCAATAACAGTATGCAGGAGATAACTGTGTGTTACCATTTTATAACTGACAACAATGACGCTCTGAGAAGTGAAGTAACTTGCCCGTGTCACACAACTGGAAAATGACAGAGCCAGGACTGGAACTCAAATCTGTCTGACCTCAACAGTCTGATTACCATGGCCCTCCACTGTAGTCAATGCAAAATCAGCAGGTTGGAGGCAGGTAGAAAAGGCCAAGACTGGGAAGGTGGCCTCCCTTAAACAGAATGCCAATGGAGCTAACTACTCTAGCAGACTTCAAGATGGCCTAGAACTTGGGTCCTCACGGAACAATGCTGCCACTGTGGTAGCACCTGCCACTCCTCCCAATTGCCCTCTGATAACCCTCCATGCCAGATGTGCTGTTCTGCACCACTTAGCATACTTAATCTCATTTAATCCTTGCTGTTCCCCTTTTATTCACATTTTTCAGATGATGAAACAATCATAGAGAGTTAAGGAACTTGTCCAATTTGCCCAAGATAACACACCTAATAAGCAGAGAGCTTGTATTCAAAAGTACTCCTGCCTAAACACAAAGCCTTTTTTTAAAAACCATGATGTGGTGGTGTTTCCCCTTAAATGAGTAGACCCAGACAGGCTCTCCTGGAGATGAAACATCTTCCTCTTTATCCAGAGGGCTTTGGTAATGACCCAAGGCATCCACACCTACAGTGGACTCCACTGGGTCCACCTTCAAGGTGAATGTGGCTTTTTGTTATAAGAGATGCCAAATCCTTTATCACACCCACCATACCTGTGAAACTTAGACTCCAGTTCGAGGACATAAATAATTTTAAAAATATAAAGAACATGTACTGGTCAATCCTATAAGGAAAATAGAAACAAATAAAATCCTTACTATCCCAATCTTCACAAATATCCTGAGAAGCAAGTATGACTAACCCCATTTAACAGATGTAGAATATGAGGACCAGGACATTCATTAGCCCAACAACTGAGCTAGGCATGCCCAGGATTCTGTCACCAAAACTGGAATTTCTTCCACGGGAGTTGACTGACCATCCAGAACAAGGCATAGCACTTTAGATTCCTTATCATGTTCAACCTTCCATTTCTCTCACTTTCATTAGGCTTGTCCTTTGGTGTGATTCTGGTTTTTGTGGACCTTTATTCTAGAACATTCTAAGTTTTCTTTCTGAGAAGAAATGTGCACACACATAAATCCAAGCCACAGGCTTCTTCTAAGTGCTCCTTAATATTTTACTTTTCATCAAAATTCTAGGCAATAAGCAACATTCAAATTTGATCCTTTTATGTGATGTGATTAAAAGTCCTGAATAGCATCTGTATGAATCATCAAGCCTTGTGAAAGCTTTTCTATAATAGCATTCCCCCTTTGAATAATGTGCTGATCCATTGATTAAATCAGTTCGAAAGGTTGAATCAGTGAGGTAAAATTGGCAGGCAGGAAGGTATTACCAGACACTAATTCACCTTCCTCAGAGTAAGCTCTATAAATGCGTAGCAATAGAATAGCTTTGCAATCTTCAGGGAAGTCTACGGTGCTGAAATGAAACCCATCAGACAAAAAATACCTTTTCCCAACCACGAATTACCCTGTGCTTTATGAGCAACAGGTAAACAAGTAACTTTTGAAAGCAGAAAGACAATAACATTTTCCATTCAGCAAAGGTTTTATTTCACAAAGGCCTGCAGACTTGGTACTTTAGAATGGTTAGTTTGTCCTCATTCTTTTTAATCCTTGGAACATTGAATGTGTGAGCTTCAGGAGGGGAGAACTCAGCACACATCATCGAAATAGACCAGCTTCCACCCGTAACAGGAAAGTGGCTCAAGGGGAAAAGTGTGCTTATCAATTGTGTTCTGGAGACATCTACTGCAGCTTTACCAGCCGCTGATTTCTGCCAGACACTTAGAGCTCTTGAATGTCCTGTCTACTTTCAAACTACAAAAACTATTCTTTAGTGATGCCACAAGAGACAAATACCATCCACTCCTGAAAAGCTTTGGCCTTGGTAGACAATTCCTAGCAAACGATAGGCACATCCTCAAAACTTCAGAGAGACAAAATGCACTCCAGGTGCCCCAAATAAAGGTGAGTGCAAAGAGGAAAGAGGTGATCAATAGCTGAGTGGGTCAGAACTTGCAATGACTCTGAGCAGCTAAACTTCCTAAGTCTCAGTGTCCTAGGACTTAGACAGCCAATCCTATCTTCAGCGATATGTGCTGAGACTCACCTTTTCCATTGCTCTTCTATGACTAGTGTAGCTCATGTATGATATGTTTTCTTGATCCTTCCCAAAAGAGTTGTCGATATCATTGCTACCTTGATGTCGGCGTAGTACTAAGTGTTTTGCATTTATTATTTCATTGAATCCTCACAAAATCTTTGGAAGACAGGAAAAATCATTGCAAAACAGTAGTAGTTATCATTTCCTGAGAGCCACCGTGTTTATGCCAGGCACCCTGGCAAACACTCGACACATTATCTCATTTCCTTCTTACTACAACTCTGTCATTAACCCCATTTTGCAGATGAGGAAACTAGTGATCGGAGACATTATATAATCTCCCCAAGGTCACTGCTAATCTAAGTAGCAAAATCAGAACCGAAACATAGGTCATCCAGATTCCAATGTCCACACCTTTCCCTGCTACTGGATTTTAACTTTTTTGAGGGCAAAAACTGTGTTCAGTTCATCTCTTCATCACTCACAGCACCTAACAGGCTCTGACACATAGAGAATCAATAACTATTTGGATTGCCTCTCTGAGTTTATGCCAATATCATCTCTCTAGCTCACTCTTACCTCTGTAAAGATAATTCATAAACTTACATGAACAGCCTGCACCTTTGCCTCTTCTTGGCTCCAAATCACAATGCCACTAAACTGGGAGAGCTCTTCCAAGTGGTCTTCAATTCTCCTAAGCCAACTGGCTTCCTCCCAAGTGGTGGTGGTCATTCTGACTCCCCTTGCAGGCAAAGGAATGGACTGTAAGTCTTTCACTTCTTTGAGTCTGCCATTTTGTAATTCCCTTTAGCTGCATTTGAGAAATACTCACACACTACTGGTAGGTGCTTAAATTGGTAAAGATTTTCTGAAAGGCAGTTTGGTTAATATAACAAAAGCCATAAAAGTATGTATGCCTTTTGACATGCTGTTCTGTGTTAATTATAATAACAACAAATATGAAAATATCTTAAAAGACCAATAATAAGGAAATAGTAAATTGTGGAAGAACTATGATGTAGCCATTAAAAATATTATTTACACAGAATATTTAATGATTGGTAAGTGGTCAGAGTGTGATGTTTAGTGAATAAGATGGTCCTGGAGTTGAGAGTCTAGGAGGGGAGACAGATATTAGACCAACAACTATAAACCTAATAATTATAAAGAAAATTAGGACCATGTGTATGCATAGTATATATCCTAACACAGTGCATGGCATATAGTAGGTGTTCATGAAATATTTGTTGAGTTAAATAAAGAATGAATGAATGAGCACAAGTAAACAAAGAGTGTAGGAAAGTAAATCAAATGGAGCTGTCTGGCTTGTGAGACTGCAGGGGATTTTTATTATCTTCATATTTTCCGGGCTTTTAAATTTGTTTTCTCCTGTATTACTTTTAATATCTGAAAAAATATCTTTCTGAAGAGATAGATATTATCTATAAAGGAGGGGGAGGGGCCAAACTTGTTAGTGTGAAGGGAAAATGGGAGTGAGAAATCTAAGAACTGTCTGGAGGACCTGGGGGTATTTTTCAGATTAGAAGTCTTTTTCCATAGAATGACAAGAGGCAGCTGTTGAAACTCCTTTGTACTCTGCATATAACTTTAAAAAGAAAGACAACTTTTAATTCTTCAGTTAGTCCCAAAAGAAAAAAAAATGAGAAGCAGATCACAAAAATGGGTCTCTTGTCCCTCATTCAATGAAGGATCAGATCTCAAGGTCTAATTTGGTTGCTTGGACTTGGGCCCCATGTTACCCTGCTCACACTGGAAGCCTTTGGCGTGTAAAACTGGCAAAAGCCTTGGGGAAAATACTGCCACCAAATCGTCTTTGAAGTAGCTTTTACAATGAGACTTCAAGATATTTTATTTGCCTAAAAATAAAGTGTGGAATGGGTTCACAATTTGTAATTTATGTGAGCCTTTGGCATATATTTGACATCTTCATTTTGATCTCTTCTTTGATGTGATGTATAAATTGATTTTCTTTTCCACTCTCATTGTTCTTGGATTTGTAAAACAGAACCCTTTATTTTCAGAAAAGCAATTAGCATGAAATGTGACTTATGGTGTCCTAAACTATGTGTTCTATAAATGGCAAATGGTTGTAATTACTATAAGATGAAAGTCATATATTGGATACATTCTTGTAATTATTATAAAGAAATGGCATGGTCATGGTCTCAAATCAAATTAAAGAGGCATAAAATTCAATTTCATTTTCTCAAGATCTGTGTAAAAGTTGAGCACATACAAAATATGGTTTCAAATGTAACACACTGGCACAGAAGCAGTCCCTGCACAGACATCGTGAAATGACATATTTCTAGAATTTACCATGCTATCTTGAGGCCAAGTGTGTGTTCTCCTATGACCACCACTTTCTGAATCAGAAAAGTGCTAAAATCTGGTTCAGCAGATCCCCAAACTCTCTTTTTCATTTCCTCTATAAGGAAATACAACACCACCACCTCAGAAAGATGCAAGAAGAAAAATATAGTACTGGCAGGGCCATTTCCGATGCAAAGAAATAACAGTTTAAGCCTTTCACACTTATATCCCATACGTATATTTATACCATACATTTATAATTCAAAAGTCAACATTAATCTAACCCACTAGGATGGCTATACTAAAAAAGAAAGGCAATAACAAGTACTGGCAAAAATGTAGAGCAATTGGAGCCCTTGAGCATTGCTGGTGGGAATGTAATATGTTTTCCATGTGCATGCACTATGGAAAACAGTCTGACAGTTCCTCAAAGAGTTACACATAAATCACCATATGACCCAGCAACTCCACCCCAGGTATATACCCGAGAGAAATGAAAGCACATGTCCATCCAAAGACCTGTGCATGAATGTTCATAGCAACACTATTCATAATAGCCGAAAAGTGGAAATAACTCAAATATCCATCAATGGATAAACAGATGAAGAAAATGTGGTATACTCATATGGTGGAATATTATTACAGTCATAAAAAGAAATAAAGGACCAATACATGCTATAACATAGATGAACCTTGAAAACATTTAGCTAAATGAAAAAAAGCAAGACACAAAAGACCACATATTGTATGATTCTGGTTATATGCAATGTTCAATTTAGGCAAATTCATAGAGATAGAAAATGGATTAGTGGCTGCCAGGGGTTAGGGAGGAAGAAATGGGGAGTGCCATGGATACAGCCTTTCTTTTTGGGATGTTAAAATGTTCTGGATTGGTGGTGACTATGACACAACTCTGTGAATATACTAAAAACCACTCAATTGTACCTTTCAAAGAGTGAATTATATGTCATGTGAAATACATCTCAATAAAGCTGTTACTTTTTAAAACTCAGTATTAAACTGAGAAGCTGAAAATAAAGATGATTATTCAAATAACACCCATGTCAAAAGTTGAAAATTCATTAATTCAACAGCACATTATTCAAAGGGGAAAATGTTGATGGTCTAATGTGTGCCAGACCCTATTGTTGGTACTGGGAATACAGAAATGAGCATAACAACATCCCTGTCTTGATTCAAGAGACATTCTAATGACCCAGCTTTACACATTTTGGCAGATGGGTGTGACTTTAGGTTTGGATGAACTCCCAAGGAGAAGGTTTTGGGGGTTGGGAGAGGAGCTCCTGGGCCTCCTTGTTCACTTACAAAACTGTGCTATTTTCTCTCTTCTGTTCTTCACCCCATTCATTTATTTTTAGCACCAAGTGCAAATAGTCCTGCTTCAAGAAAAATAGCTCCTACAGACAGTGGCTCAAAACTGCTGTGAAGCCAAATTCCAAGGACACCTTATCTGTTTGGGGGAAGCCATAGAATGAGACACTAAAGGCATGGACAATTGAACTTGCAGTCGCTTTCAAGCACCTTCAATGAACTGATCAGCATGAGCCGTAGCTACAGGAATCACAACTCATTTTACTTAAACATGGGTTATAGAACTCTCTAGGACTGCTCCTGTGTAAAGGAAGTTTCTCCCACAAAGTAGCATTATCTTCATGGCCCATTTCTGCACCATAGACTACACAAGGGAGTAGTCGTTCAAGGCCCTACCTTTGGAGTCAGGGGCATCCTGTCCATCCAGCCTTCCAATATACCAGTCATTCCCTATAGACACCATGCTAGTTCTCTTCTTATATGATCCAAAACATCCATCCCATTCTCTCCATGTTACTTCTTAAGGCCCAGTAGAAGTCTGACCTCCTCCAGGAAACTTTCCATAGCTCTCCAGCGCATTTTAGCCTTGGTCTGTGCCATGTAGGACATCTCAAGGATTCTAGCTCAACAGTGGCCTTCCTGAGGACATGGATTACCTATTTGGCACCTTTCCTTTACCTCCTTTAGCACAGCAGAAGGCATGGAACAGATTCAGGGCCAGCACTGATTCTGTAAGCTTATTCTAACTCAGATAAATGAAAGGGCCATTGGGGATTTCCTTTCCGAAGTGAAATTACTAAAAAGATTTCCTTACGGGACACATAAAAAAAAAAGTGGAGCATAGTGTCTTCTTCTTTCCTAAGTAAACAGAGCTTGAATAACACTGATATCTTCACTGGCACACCATCTGCTGAGGCCACATCATTCCATTATTATTTTTCAGAGGGGGAGGGGCGAGGGTCAGAGGGGGGGAGAGAGAGAATCTGAAGCAGGCTCCATGCCCAACTCGGGGCTCAATCTCACAACCCTGAGATCATGACTTAAGCCAAAATCAAGAGTCAGATGCTTAATCAACTGAGCCACCCAGTTGCCCCACATCACATCATTATTTAAATGAAAGGCCGATTGAGCTCAGATTCACGGCACCAAATCACAAGGCTTCACACTGTCCTCGTGACATTTTCTATTTTAGCTTTTCCATTTTAATAACTTTGAGGTTAGTTGTGATAGAAATCATCTCTATCGTGCTTTGGCTAATAAAGCAAGTGACTTTTTCTGTCAGCTAACACATGCTTCAATGATACCAGCCACAGTATGGGGCTCTCTCATTTTCATTTGTCACAGGTCCTAAAAGAAAAAGTCCTGGGATTTTGTTGCTGCCCTAAACTTTCATATACTCACATTTAGCTACTGATTACATATAGATTGGCTAATGACTAACCTCCGAGTCATTAAAATGTGAAGGCACACATGATGCGCCTTAAGAATGCCCTACATGCCATGAAATTGTTAATCTCATCAATGTGAATATTAGGCACTTAAAAAAAAGATTTTATTTATTTATTAATGAGAGAGAGAGAGAGAGAGAGAGAGAGGGAGGCAGAGACACGGGCGGAGGGAGAAGCAGGCTCCATGCAGGGCATGCAGGGAGCCCGACGTGGGACTTGAGTCCAGGACTCCAGGATCATGCCCTGGGCCGAAGGTGGCGCTAAACCGCTGGGCCACCGGGGCTGCCCGAATATTAGGCACTTTTGATAAAAATAAGATATGAAAGATAAGGTTTTTTCAGGTGTGTTTTACAATGGTATGATCAATGGATTTGAACACAAATAATGTGTGTTCATATTATTGGAGGAAAGACAGAATAGGTCAAATTGAGAAAATTTTGGAAAAGGAGACATTGTTGGAAGACATACTGCTGAAAAGAGAACTGTCTGAAGACTATGTATTTTAGCCCCAGGAGCTAATCTAAAAGATCTCAGAAAGTATATTAATGTGAAAAATAAGACAATTACTTTTGAAGACAAATCTGCAGCACCTACATCTTCTGATCTCCAGAACTCAGGCAAAAGAGAAAAAGAAAAACAAATTTGCAGAGCCTTTACCAGTGATCTGCTGTTTGGTGCTTACACAACTAAGAGATGACACTGCCACATTAGGAGTCCATTCTGTCTATTTCAACTTGCTTTGCCCTCTCTCTTTGTAGAAGTAGGGATAACAGTGGTTAGAGGCCCGCTCCCATCCATCCTCTCTCCTACCTACCCTACAAACTTCAGCTAGAGTCAGATGCATCCTATCACTCTGCTGCCTAGAAATCTAGTGGTTCCCACCCATCAGCCTGGCATTCACACCAACCATCCCACCTCATCAGCCTAATCTTCCATGATCCTCTTACTCTTCCATCCAACCCAGGCAGTATATTCACTAGGCTATCCCACAAACCTGCCAATTGTGATGCCATGTGTGCACAGCTTGTGCCATCTTCTCCAACTGAAAGAAACTCTCTGCTTATTAAAATGCCACCCAACATTTTCTCAGGTCCAGTTTAACTCTCTGACCACTCTAGCCCATTCTCTCCAGTAAATTCCTGCCCCCTTTTTTCTTCCTTGACAGTCACATACTCATTTACATGACAAACCACTTAACACCAGTGGTCTTCAAAGGGAGGTGATTTTGCATCCCAGGGGAAATGGGGCATGGCAAAGTCTATAGACATTTTTAGTTGTCATAACTGGAGAGGGCTGCTACTGGCATCTAGTGGTTTGAGGCCCCAGATGCTGCTAAATGTCTTACAATGTGGACACTCTACAATGTCCACAGGACAACCTCTTGTTGAATTATCTCACCCAGAATGTCAATAGCATCAAGGTTGAGAAACTCCAATTTACATACACAGAAGTGTCATCTACTCAACTGGACTGGAAGCTCCCTGAGCAAGAACATTTTAATTTAGCACCTAGCACAATGCTGAGTACCTATGATAGCATTCTTTGATAAATACATGTTGAGCATATGCCACCATGTATTTGGTTGAGTAAAGAGAAGAAAATTTCATCTAAAATGATGGGTTTGGGGATCCCTGGGTGGCACAGCGGTTTAGCGCCTGCCTTTGGCCCAGGGCGCGATCCTGGAGACCTGGGATCGAATCCCACGTCGGGCTCCCGGTGCATGGAGCCTGCTTCTCCCTCTGCCTGTGTCTCTGCCTCTCTTTCTCTCTCTGTGTGACTATCATAAATAAATAAATAAACACATATTTAAAAAATAAAATAAAATAAAATGATGGGTTTGATTTTATCCTACCTTTTTCTGGGGATCCCTGGGTGGCGCAGCGGTTTAGCGCCTGCCTTTGGCCCAGGGCGCGATCCTGGAGACCCGGGATCGAATCCCACGTCGGGCTCTCGGTGCATGGAGCCTGCTTCTCCCTCTGCCTATGTCTCTGCCTCTCTCTCTCTCTCTGTGTGACTATCATAAATAAATAAAAATTAAAAAAAAAAAGAAATTATCCTACCTTTTTCTCTAATGGGGTTTAAATATCACTTTTAAGGACTGTCATTCTAGACTAATGTTTAGTGTCCTTTCTTCTTAAGTGCTTGCTGAGATAAATGACTCTTGGTAAGGAAATGGGTACAGCAATAGTTATAGGACTTGTCTAAAATTGTCAATTATGATAAACTAGAGAGAACAAAAGTCTCAACCATCCATTTTCCACTCAGTTGTGGCTGAGCAGATTATAGACAATTAATTCACCCACTTGACAGACATGTAGTAAACTCCTATTGTATATAGCAAGCACTGAGCTAGGCTCAGTTCTCAAGCTTTAGCATGATGCATGCATTGCTAAAAGCGATGTCATTGTCATGGCATACATTTTCCCATGGAAGCAATGCTGTAATCTTGACTGGAGGCTCAGCATTAAGTATACCATAGATATAACTATGCATGTAACATAAAGGTGACCATAGCCAAATCATAAGGTATTCTCTATAACAAATTCACATAGAATACTGTTCTCCAAGTTCTTTAAATAGATAATGGCCTCTGGATTCAATGATATATGTATTTAACATACAAAATACAACTCCACTGAATTATAGAGTCAACTTGAATGTAATACAGTAGCTATAAAAATAGATACCAAGGGGGTGCCTCAGTGACTCAGTTGGTTAAGCATCTGCCCTTGGCTCAAGTCATAATCCCAGAGTCCTGGGATCAAGCTCTATGTTGGGTTCCCTGCTCAGCAAGGTGTCTGCTTCTCCTTCTCCTTCTGCAGCTCCCCTTGCTCATTCTCTTTCTCTCTCTCTCAAAAAAAAGAATAAAATATTTTTAAAAATGTATAACAAATACTGGGTTGAGAAATAAATGTATTTACCTTCTATGAACTTGGAAGGATGTGAAGAGTGGTGTGCAATGTTGAATTTAAAGTTCTTGATCTTTTTTAAGTCATCTTAAGGAAGCTGGAGTGACCTTTACTTGCTCTCCAGAATCTTCTTGACACTTGACAGCTATCAGAATATTTCATACTTCCAGAAAACGTATATAAAATCTTCCACATATGGAAGATTAGGCTGATGAAGTGGGCTGGTTGGTGTGAATGCCAGGCTGATGGGTGGGAATCACTGGATTTATGGGCAGCAGAATAAGAGGATGCATCTGACTCTTGTTTGTGGAATAGGCTGGAGGGAGCATGGACAGGAGAAGAGCTGTAACCCCCTTCATCCCAGCTTTTACAAAGAGAGAAGGTAAAATCAATGTATGAAGCAGGGATCATCAGCACTACTTTTCTTTTCTTTTTTTTTTTCAAAACCTGCGTCAAAACACTTTTCAAAAAATCATAGAAATAAGGGTAAGATAATATCCTGGAGCCGAAAGATGAATTCAGAGAGAATTGCTGTGTGGGTGGGGAATTCAGCAGCTGCCAAGTGGCCCAGCAGCACAGGGTGAAGTAAAAGAGCACAGGAACTGCCAGCAGGGAAAGTGGGGGGAGGGGAGGATGGGGGGAATTAGATAGGAAAAACCTGCTGGAGTTCAGATGGAGATCTGCATTGTGAGTAGCTGGGCACTGCCTATGATTTTGCAGCAGTTCGATCCATTCTGAAAACAAGAGACTCCTTTGAAACCTGCTTCACACCTCATTGATGATACTTTACATCCTTTCCCCAAACCCATGAGGACCATCTAGTAAATGAAGCTGCTCTAAAGTAGATTAAATGTGCAGGCTGCATCCTCACAGTTAAACCCCATCTAATCTAAGAATTAGTGAAAACTCATAATTTTCACTAGATACAAATATCACATTACAATCATTTCAAGGAAAAGGCCCAAAAGAATACGGTGGAACTGTCAGACACTGATTTCTTAGAGGATAGTTTTAAATTGGATCAAAACCTCTATAGTCTTTTAAAAAGCTCATTAAGATCTGAGCCACAAAATAAACTTGAAAGAAAAGAAGGCAAAGCTTCTTTTAATTAATGGAGGTAAATGCAATATTTGCAGAAGTCGATTTGGAGATTCATTTGGGATTGTTTCCACAAGCTCTCTGATCATCCACACTGGTCCCTCCCCACCCCCCTCCAATCCACTACCCCCCCACCCCGCTGCCACATCCAGCACACACAATGATGACAATAGCTGTAATTTTTTAAGCCATTACCTTGTACCTGGTTTGCACTAAGAGCTTTACGTGGATGAATTCCTTTATTCCATCCAGGTACTCTATCTTCCGTCTACAGATGAGGGAACTGAGACTCAGAGAGGTAGTGGAAAGCTCAGTCACACAGCTAACACATGACAAGGTCACATTGCCAACCCAGGCAGTCGGACTACTGAGCTCACTGCTGTAGTTCTACCCATTAGCCACCCAATTTCACTGGTACCCCTTCCCCAGATGGCCCCTCCATATCTGACAGCTGTACCTCTTATAGGAGTGGATGCGGTTCCCTGTATAGCTGCATATTTTCCCAAAAAGAGTTCTTGTGCCTGTCTGCCTTCTCCCTCACTGCCCTTAAAATGGATCCCCTTTTCCCAAACCCTTGGGAAGTGTGACCATTATCCATTTGGAGAAAGGATTCCCCCTTTGGTTCACTGAGAAGCGTGACTTTCACATAGTTCAAATTATCTCTGGGCCCAAACTATCCTTTAACACAAAATTTTCCTCCTGTTTCCCTTCATCTTGGCTAAAAACAATGTCTCTGATGTCAGCCCATGATAGCTACCATTTATAGAGTACTTTCCTCATGCCAGGCACTTTGCATACATCCTATCACTAAAACTTTTTGACCATTCTACCAAGTAGGCACTAGCCTTATTTCTATCATTCAAGTGAGAAAATTGAGACTTGGCTAGATTCAGTAATTTGCCCAAGGTAACACAGCAAGGATGTGCTGCAGACAGGATTATAGCCTGGACTGTAAAACCAACATTGACAGGCCATTCCACTTTACTGAACCTTTATGTACTCATCTACAAAATGGAGGAAATAAGAGTTGCTATCTGATAGAGTTGTTATAAGGATGAACTAAGATCATACATGCAAAGACTCAGCACAGTACCTGCACAAAAGAAGCTTTTTAATGGATATTTCCCTTTCTTTGTTGAGGAGTAGTCTTCATGGGATGGGCCGCTACTCCCAGGCCTCCAGGCCCAAGATGACTGGAGAGAGATCCAGGCAATAGAGGCAGGCTTTGAACTTCTCTCTTGGGAGAAGATGCTCAGATGGCTTTGGGTTTCTTTTCTGCACCAAGGTTTTGTATCTACCTTATGCCTACAATCAAGCCAATCACTCCACTGTCTAGAAGAGGCAACACACAGAGGTGCGTGTCATGTAGCTAAACTCATTAGCAAAGACACTGCTCTGGACCATGCCTAGTTACAAAGTCTCTCACGTATGTGTTTTTTTTTTTTCCAAAAATGAGAAAGGATGGGATTGTTTTCCTATTAGGTCACTGAGGAGCCCAAGCTTCCTTCAGGAGACAAGGATGGTGTTAAAGTGGGAGGCCTGGGTGGCTCAGTGGTTAAGCATCTGCCTTCGGCTCAGGGTGTGATCCTGGAGTCCCGGGATGGAGTCCGACATCAGGCTCCCTGCATGGAGCCTGCTTCTCCCTTTGCCTATGTCTGTGTCTCTCATGAATAAACAAATAAAATCTTTTTTAAAAGGATGGTTAAAATGAAAAAATATGGAAAGTAATCCATTTGGCTTGAAACATGCAAAGCTACAAAGAAATGGAATAATTTCATATGTTCTAATGTCACGTTCAAGATGTATACAGGTGGGATGAGCACTGGGTGCTATACTATATGTTGGCAAATAGAACTCCAATAAAATAATATACAAAAAAAAGAATTACTACAGATGTAAGTAAAAAAGAGAGGTGACCAATTCTTCCTGGGAGAGAATTAGAGAACACTTCATAGAAGACAGCTGAATCTTCAGTGATAAAATGAAGATAGGTAGAGGTGCATGCGGGTTGGGGAGGACTTTTCAGGCAAAAGAAAAGCACAAAACCACAAAGGTATGTGAAGAAGACATTCTCAATAATGATGAGAGCAGTGAGGGTTTAAGGGGAGGGGTGGTCGGACAAGTGACCAAGATCAGATGAAGAGCCTTATAAACCATGCCAAGGAGTAGAACACGCAGACTATGGTTTCAAAGGTGTTCTGCAGATGGGTTTTGGTGCATCCTATGCTGAAAAATGTAAGTGTGGTCAGAAAGGGTGATTCCAAGATGAAATCCATTTGGGATGGCAAATATACAAAGTTAAGCATGATTTTAACTGGACGATTTCTCTGGACATTCAATATGAACCTCCAAGAGGAGAAGAGCATAATATATTGGCTTTCCCAAAGCTACTTGACCACAGCCCCATTTTTCACAGAGCGTCCTGTAAAACCAGGGTGCAATGGAATTTACTTTGGGAAACGTGGGTTGAACAGTTTTAAAAGGGTCTTGAAAGATCTCTCTGTCAGCAGCATGAAAACAGCCTTGTGCAGTAAAGTAGAATCAGAGAGACATATTATGAAGCTGTTGAAATACTCTAAGACATGCTCAAGTCAAGGAGTCACTGGCATGAAAAGAAGAGAGGTCATCTTTGAGAAACAGTCATCAAATGGAATCCATAGAGCTTGAGGGATTGATTTAGATGAGTGGGTGAGGGGAAAGATGTGCCCAAGTTCCCAGCTTGGTAGAGCATATGGAAGACAGTATCATTATTAAACCATGATAAGGAATATATAGAGAAGTGCAGAAT
The DNA here is from genome assembly GCF_048164855.1 of Canis lupus baileyi. Classification (NCBI taxonomy): domain Eukaryota; kingdom Metazoa; phylum Chordata; class Mammalia; order Carnivora; family Canidae; genus Canis; species Canis lupus. The sequence continues at coordinate 20,290,417 of NC_132876.1, read as the reverse complement.
TGGGGTGGAGTAATAGTAGGTGCTGGATTCCATTTTGGATTGTGTGGGAGTTTGAGATACCTATGGGATATCTGAAATTTAACAAGTCCAGCAGGTAGTTGGATGGATGAGCATGAAGCTCAAGAGAAAGGTCAGGCCTGCAGAGGTAGATTTTGGAGTTGTCATCATATAGATAGTACATCCATGAGAATGAATGAGATTGCCCAATTAAAGAAAGAGAGTGGTCAGCATTAGTGCCAAATGCTATGAAGACAGGCTGAATATGTGTTGATTAGGGTTAAGTTTGACAGTCTGGTCATTAATGACCTAGGGGAAAGTAGTTCCATGGGAGACGTTGGAAAAGAAGCCAGATTTCAGGGAACCAATGAATAATGGAAGGTGAGCCTCTGGAGAAGGAAGATCTAGCTAATAGTCACTAAAAAAACCCCTGAAGAAACAGAAGGTATTTATCTTAAAAAGAAAATATGGGGGAGGAGGGTCATGACAGGTGATGTCAAAAAGGCAAAAGAGTTATTCTGTGTTTCCCAAGAAGGGACCAACTTCAATTGCATGTTAGACTGACCTGGGTTCTTGTCCATTTTGTGTGACCTTGGGCAAATTATGTCAGTGTTCTGAGCCTTGGTTTCTGAATCCAAAAAACAATGAGGTACCTCATAGTACCTCATGGGGTACCATGAGGATTAAATTAGTTACTAAAGTAGCATATGGGTGAATGCATGTATTCCACTGCTTAGCATGTAGTAAGTGCACCAAAAGGGTTCCATCTCCCTTTCCAAATCACAGGGATAATGAAATAATGCCAGTAGTGGTTTGCAAACTCAGTCTTGACATAGACGTCTATGATGCGTAGGGAGAGCATCTGGAAATCTCTCTTGAAATTTTCTTTTGTCAGGAACCTGAAACCTGCGCTGTCTCCTTCTGAAGCCTCAGATCTTGTTTGCTACTGTCATTCATGGCCACCTGAAGCAGTCATATGAAGCAGCCAGAGACACTTTCCCCTTCATCTCCACCCCCACTCACCCAACCCAGGCCCTGGAGTTCCTGGCAGAACACAATCCCTCCACAATAGCTTTCTTTCACCTAGGTGCACACCTGAGCCTCCCGAGGGGATTCCCATGGAGCCACCAAGACAGAGAATTTCAGTCTGGAATTGCTGGTCTCCAGGAACACCTCCTTCAGTCCCCACAAGCTCTGCCTTCAGAAATCCTCTCCAGGAAGGCTGGCCAGGGAGAGCAGAAGAAGGTCTGGGTCATTGCAAAGGGTCCCGGGAATGAAGCCTTGAATGGTAGGAAGATGAGAGCTTCTTTTCTTGGGGCCTCCTAAAAGCCTCCTCTTCACCTTTTTCCACACTGGGAAGTTACAAAGGCAAGCAATCCCTCCTAACATGTACAAAAGGCAGGATTACCAAAAATGGTCTTTGAGAAAGCTGGAAATATTAGCTGGAAAAAAGGCACTAAATGGAGGCAATCCAAATCATTGATCAATAGTTCTGAAGGAATTTGGTACATGTATTCTGAGCATTGAGGCCACCAGACACACTTCTCACCCTTGTCACAATGAAGAATGGGACTCTATTCCTAAATTGCAAGAGGATGAGTGAAGCAGAGCAGGAAAATGTCCCCAAAATTCAATGAGACCCTCTAAGTCAGGGGTTTCCCACATTGGCTGTGCATTCAAATCATCTGGGGAGCTTTTAAAATTACAAATGCCCAGACCCCCACCCTAGACCAAATCAGAATCTTACAAGATGGGGCATGACTCAGCACTTTTGAAAAGCTCCCTGAGTGGTTCAGATATGCATTCAGAGCTGGCAACACTGCCCCCAATGTATGTAAGACACCCAAGCTCAGAGTCGAGGACGAGAAAGCCCTTTTTCTCTTCCCACAGCAGGCACCAACCACACCACTGAAGGAAAACACATTTGCTTGGGCTGGCATCATACCAAGAAACGATCCCACAAATCCCCGCCATTTGCAACACTGTTAGACCTTGAGGGCATTCTGCTCACTGAGATAAGTCAGACAGAGAAAGACAAACACTATATGATCTCACATATGTGTGTTATCAGAAAAAGCAAAACTCATAAAGAAACAGAGCCTGGAATTATGTTTACCAGGGGCTGGGAGTGGGGGAAATGGTGAGATACTGGTCAAAGGGTACAAATTTCCAGTTACAGGATGAATGAATTCTGGGGCTGTAATGTATATAGAGCAAGGTGGCTATAGTTTGCAACACTGTATTGTATACTGGAAAGTTGCTAAGAGAGTAGATCATAAATGTTCTCATCACACACACACACACACACACACACATACGCACAATAATTATGCAAGGTGATAGATGTGTTAACCTTATCACGCTAATCATTTCACTATATATATGTATTAAATCATCACGTTGAACAACTTAAACTTACACAAGGGTATATGGCAATTATATCTCAATAAATCTGGGGAAAAAAAGAACAACAACACCCACAGACAACAACAACCACACAGACTATCAAACAAGATCCTAAAGAAATGACCACATGGCATTTGAAATGTTTACATAATAGACTCTGCCACCCACCAGGCACCAGACATCCCCCTGGGGAACGCTCTCTGCAGTATCTGTCCTTTTCCAATTCACCACCTCTCCAGTTCAGTTCAGAAAAGGGAACATCTTAGCCTTTCAACATCTGATATAAACCTTCTCATTCAGTTATGCTTTTCAATTTTAAGCTGCATTTGAGTCTTTTCAACTTAATTGAGGCAGAAGAAAATGATTAAATGTTCTATCAAAATCAAATGTTACTGTGTGGCTCTCTACATCACTCCCAGAGAGCCCTTGCAGGGTGACTCCATCGTCCAAGACTTCAGGCTGATGCTGAGGCCCAAATGTGGCCCTCAGAAGTGTTCAGAAGACAGAAGTATGAAGAACTGAAGCATGAAATTGCTTTGAAATGATGAAACAAGGATGTGTTTTTCTTCCCAATCAAATCTCTGGAAATCCTAACAGCAGGTTTACTCAACGCCTTTGAAATCTACTCTGTAGCATTGTTTTTTCATACCTTGGTCTCCTGTTCAGCATATCACTCTCTAATGCAGCCCACTTACATTTAAATCACTTACAAAGAGCCACATTAACATTGATGGCCACTTGGAAGATGGCTTCTGACAGGAGTGCTGAATTGAACTGAAGGGTAGAAACACTTTCTGCCAGCTCTGAATCCCTCACTGTCCAAACAGCAATGCCATGTTGGAGGGCAACATTCTGGGCAGTCCAGCCCCGGGGAGTAGGTTGGGTTTACCCCTCACCCCAGAGGTAGGAGAACCACTGAAAAAGAGACAGGGAAAGTGAAGAGTTTGTTTTCTTATTTGTGGTTACTATGGGATTATAATGTTATTTGGTCCACTAATGCCCAACTGAGGGAGTACCACAGAGTTCTGTTTAGCACAGAGGAAAGGACAGTGCACTGGGAGCCAGAAGACATCTATATGATTTTGAGAGATACAGACCTGTGATTATGCCCAAGATCTATGGCACGACTTATGAGCTGTGTGACCAGAGACAAGTCACCAAACCTCTCGATGCCTGTCAGTCCCTCTCTGTAAGATGGGAATGACAATGGTTTCTACCTCATGAGGTTGTTCTGAGGATCAAGGGAGTTAATACAAGCAGTTAATACAATACAGTGACTGGCATGTGGGCATCGCTCTGTAAAGTTTAACTATCCATACTGGTTCCAGCTGCAAAACAAAAGGTGTACTAAATGACTCTTAAGTCAGTGACTGTGTTTTGTTTATCTGTCATTTAGTGTCTCTGGCAGATGTCGAAATGGACACGGCAGCGTGACGAGAATGTCCTAGGCCCATCTGCTTGCTTTTCCAGTAAAATCCTGGATTCATGGCATAATTGGGGAATGAGTCATTCTGGTTAACCAAGTTTTCCAGATTACAAAGGTTTAGTACTTCAGACTTTCTCAGGAGTCACCAGCTGTCCCCCCATCCACCCACCCCCCCCACCCCGCTTGCTGATTCTCCTCCCTGCTACCCTGCCATCCTCACAGCTGTGCCTTAATCCTTATCATTCTCTTCTTCACTCTCTCTGCTTCCTGTCTTTCTTTTGAATACTTTCTTGTGCATTTTGCCTTTTCTTCTTGGAATCAGATATTGCCTCTGCTTGGACCCTCCCCCCAGTTTGGCTCGTCCTAAGCGTCTACTCATTTGCAAGCCCTGGCTGAAACATGCACTTGATTCTTCCCTGTCAGAGCACTCATCACCACTGAAATGACGTTCCCAGAAATATTTTTGAATGAATGGATATTATTCATCTGTTCATTCATTCATTCATTCATTCATTCATTCAATTCATCCTTTTGATTTTCCAAGGCATTCTCTTCTTTTTGGTCGTAAAACTAATTATAGGGCATCTTGCATAATCCTTTGAGTCAGGGGACACCTGGGTGGCTTAATGGATGAGTATCTGGCATTGGCTCAGGGTGTGATCCTGGCATCCCAGGATTGAGTCCCACACTGGGCTCCCCACAAGGAGTCTGCTTCTCCCTTTGCCTATGTCTCTGCCTCTATCTCTTTGTCTCTCATGAATAAATAAATAAAATACTAAAAATAAATATTTTTAAAAATCCTTCGAGTCAGTATTTGGCCTTTCTTCATGCTGTTTGCATAATCATTCTTTGCACCACAAATTAATTAAGAAAATAGATACATATCTCTAAAAATATCACTGCTCTGGATACCTGAGGGCTTTGAATGAGTGGCTGAGAATAAACTTCATAATGTATATTGATCTTTTTAATTTGGTTACATATTTTTTAAAAACACTCTTCAAAGCAAATCTTATGTTAAGATATATTCAAGTCCAAAGACATGGAAAGGTGACTAACACTTGTCATTATCTAAGTATTTTTGGTAATTTTTAAATTTAATTTAATTTTTTATTATTATTTTTGGTAATTATTCAGGGAACTACTTTAGGAAAAATGAGGTTTTTCTTGGTTCTTTTTTTAAGGACTCATGCCATAAGTTTATTTACAAACATATTGGGTATGTTGAATTCAAGAGTTTGAGCCATTTTTCAAAGAGATTGTACCTCTTTTTTAAAATGCTCCTTTTCACAGCTGTTTAATGGATTAATTAAAACATCCTTATTTCTCAAGCAGTTGGTATCTTATATTTAAAAAGGTGCAGCAAATCCAGATTCAAAGTACAGTCACCATAATTAGTAACTGCCACTTGTTTCCTACTGAAAATGCCCTATTCTTCCCTGGGCCCTCCTCACAGACCCTGTGGCTCCTACAGACCACAGAGGTTGTGAACCTCTGGATGCTCTGTCCCAGCATAGTGCTACTGGAAGTTCCGTGAAAGGCACAGAGACCCAAGATGGAAGGAAGCAGGAAAAATGAATGGGGAGTGCACACCAAAACCATTTGAGAGAAACTTATTTTGGTGACAGCTTCATGGAGATATGATATCATCCATACACCACATAATCCACCCTTTCGAGGTGAACAATTCAGTGTTTTTGGTGTATTCACCCAGTTGTGCAACCACTGCCACCGATTTTGAAACATTTTCAACACTCTGAAAGGAAACTGCATCTTCTGTAGCTGATCATCTCTCAGTCTCCATCCTTCCCCTATCACCTGGCAACCGCTGATCTGCTTCTGTCTCTTTGAATTTGTCTATTCTAGGCATTTCATATAAATGGCATCGTGGCATATGTGGTCTTTTGTGTCTGCCTTCTTTCATTTAGCATGTCTTCAAGGTTCATCCATGCTAAAAAAAAAAGGTTCATCCACGTTGTAGCATGGATCAATCCTTTATTCTTTTTTACCGCTGAACAATGATGCCATTGTGTGGAAGTACGCAGCTCATGTTGTTTATTCATTCATCAGCTGAAGGACATTTGGATTGTTTCCACCTTTGGGCTGATTATTTGTTTTCAAGGTATAGATACTGACTTCTCAATTAGGACCCCAAATCACATCCACAACAACTTCATGGGCAATCTTTCTACATGCCAGGCCCTATGCTAGATGCTGGGTTTACATGCAAGAATCATACATAGTCCTTGCCTTCAGAAAGAGCCTTCAGAGAGAGAGTTTAAGATTGAAATTGTGTGTGTGTGTGTGTGTGTGTGAGAGAGAGAGACAGAGAGACAGAGAGACAGAGAGAGAGAGAGAGAGAATTTCCTTCTATAATGGTCCCTATCTTCCTTTATCTCACTAGGCCTGCTAGGGAATTGATGAAAGGTTTCTATTTGGTAGGAGAAGGCTTTATCCTACATATTTACATAGAGACATCTGGCTAGACTTCTGTCTTGGTCTTCTTACATTCTATGATATATTGTACCCTAAAGCATGGAACATAGATGTTAATTCAAGCACCTTTAGAGTCAGGGTGAAAACGTTTGATGTTTGACAATTAAACATTTCTCAGAGCAAGTAGCAACGTTGCCAAGAGTACGCCAAGGAAAGGGCCTGAGAGAAAGCTAGCAAAAAGCAATCTAAATCCAACTTTGTCATGTTAAGTTATTCCTTTTGGAATTTCAATTACTTAATTATAATCCTGGAATTGTGTTTGATTCATTTTTGACAAGACCATATGTGTCTGTGTTGCCAGATTCTAGTAAAATAGATATTCCGTGCCATGTTTCAACACTCTGCCATTTGTAAAATTAGCAATTTCAAGGAAGCAAAAGGCTACTTGCCATTTTGCTGGATCAGCACCTCATTTGGTTTGCTTGCATATGCTGTGAGTAGAAGTAAAGAACGCACGATTTTGTCTCTAGATAAATAAATTTGAATGTAAAATAGATGCAAAGCTGTGTCTTGAGAGACAGGGTTCATTTACATCTCAAACTAGCTTTCAGATCAGAAATGTGGTGCTTGGGCTTCCTTCTGCTCTGGAAATGTGTTTTAAAGACAAGGAAGCTTGCCCACCAAGGGAGGAGGACAGCACCCACTGCATCTCATTTCAAGAATGATGTCAAGGGCATCTGGGTAGCTCAGTGGGTTAAGCATCAGACTCTTGATTTGGGCTCAGGTCATGATCTCAGGGTCATGAGATCAAGCCCCGCACTGGGGCTCTGTGCTCAACGTGGAGTCTGCTTGAGATTCTCTCTTTCTCCCTCTGCCCCTCCTGGCCAGTGCATGTGTGCTTTCCCTGTCTCTCAAATAAATAAAGAAAACCTTTAAAGGACAATTTCAGTTATGTGACTACTCTTTCTTAAGTTTCTCATAATCATATTTATGTGGAGCTTTAGGCTTTCAAAATACTTTGACATGTATCTCCTTATTTAATCTTTACAATGATCCAGTAACACATAATGGGAAAAGATGATGATGTACACTGTACAGATGCAAAGTTGCAATTCCAGAACCTGCCTGTAGTCACAAACGTCTCATATATGGTAAAGCTGGCCCATCTTCCAACACTTAGCACAGGGTCCTTTCCACTGGCCCCAACAGAAGTCTCAGTTTGTTATTCCCTAAAAACCTGCAGGTGGTAGACTTCACAGGGGACAAAGAGAAAGGAAATGACACTGGAAGAAACGTAAATATGTCTTCAGCTTCTCCTCCCCTTTCCTCTCCTCTCTAGCTAGGACCATCCCATCCTTCTACCCCACTGAGGCTGGGAGGGAGGGGATGCTGATGGTGCCTTTCCATATGTGTGTCAAAGCCATCCCTTCCATTCTTCTTACCTCTCCTTGACTGCACCACTGGGGGTTGAAGCAACATGGACTGATTGAAAACCTCCCTGCAAAGCACACCTGTGTGTCCCCATTGCCAGGGCTACTTAGGCAGATCCGGCTGGCTGCAGAGGAGCCCAGCCCACAGTAGCCCTGCCCCAGGAAAAGCTGTGATCCTCTGTCAAATTTACAAGTGCCTTTCCTTTCTTGCTAAACTTCCAAATAGTACAGAGTAAGGGCCTGGAAGTCAGAGAGACCTGGAACTGAGTCTCAGTCCTAGAACTTCCTAGCTATGCAATGTCGATCAACTTGATGTCTGAGTTTTTATTTTCTCACCCCAAACATGGGGATAATATCTTCCACTTCACAGGATACTTGTGAGGATGATGCGAAATCAGGTAAGTAAAGCCATTAACACAGTGCCTGGAATGTGGTGCTTACTGACCACTGGCAGATATTATCTTAAATAAACTCACAAAGCTCAATAATATTTCTTAAGCATGTTCAGGGGGAAGGGGGGGTGGGGACAGACTCGGGTCAAGTGTGAGCTACAGTACTGGGAATCTTCTCCAACTTCCCCGTATGCTAGGCAGATACTGCCTGCCAGCGGACCTACAAATCACATCTAACTTGTTTCTGTTCTTACAAAAGCTCATTAATGATGAATATTTCCTATCCCACCTACTGAATTCCTTCTATCACCTGGATACCATTTTCCCCCTTTTTAATGCCTGCTTGAAGTACCCACCATATGTTTCCAGTAAAGGGGGAACAACTGTGTCCTGATTGTGCTGAAAGTGGCAATCACACACGGATTGGTAATTTTTTTAAAGGTTTTATTTATTTATTCATGATAGACACAGAGAGAGAGAGGCAGAGACACAGGCAGAGGGAGAAGCAGGCCCCCTATGGGGAGCCTGATGTGGGACTCGATCCCAGGACCCTGGGATCATGACCGAGCCAAAGGCAGAAGCTCAACCACTGAGCCACCCAGGTGCCCCCAGATTGGTAAATTTAACTGAGAGTGCCCTCTGCACAGCTTTTGTTTGTACTTTCAGTGCCCATTGCATAAAATGCAATCCTCAACTTTGAACAGCAGTGCGGCTTTGAAATAAACAAAGGCCCACTCATGAAATAAGCCTTCACTGAGCCATCTTCTTCTGAGGCATCCAGCCAGATGGTCACAATTAAAGTCAATAGGCTTCCCATGGCAAGTAGAGAACTGGACTCTGGCAACTTGCCTTCAACTATTTGCTTCATGGATGGCAAAAAGGCTACAGATGCAGGCCCAGCCCAGGTTCCTACAAGGGACAAGAGATGCAACGACTCTTTGGAGTCAATTACCTCCCATGTTTTCCATGGGGGGTGAACCTCTGGCACACCTCCTTATTCTTTTTCAGACACATTAAGGAACTGAGAGCTTACCATAAACCCCAAGTGGTAAAATCACAGAAGAGGAAAATAAAGGGCAGAGGTGGGAAGGGGTGGGTTTGTAGATGAACTGCATTATGTTCATTGAGCCAGAAAACCTTAGCATGCCCTGAGTAGCCCACCTGCTTGTCCTTAAAGAGTGGATCCTGGGAAAGTAAATGCATCCCAACTGAAGGAGGGTATGGGGTTGAATTCAAAGGAATAAAAGTAACTCCAGTTCCAAGAAGTCTGTGGTCCACTAATGCTATAAAGTCCAAAGATTCATTAATCTGTCATGTCCTCTCTCCTTGACTGCCATGGGTACTGGGTGGATGCAGAGAACTACGTAATTGATGGAAAAAAGTATGCTAACCTTAAAGCCAAGTCCTCCAGATGGAAGCCATAGTACCAAACCCCTTCTTTTTTCCAAGTCAGAGGAAAGCTGAAGCCTTCAGACGGTTTAACTGCAGCTGATTACCCTACCACCCTGTAAAAGGTGCTTGCCAAGAACACCAGCACCATTAGAATTCTGGGCTCCTTCTTCTGTCTGCAACCTGGAAAGGAATGGAATTCCATCTAATATCTGTGTAAAAGTACAGCTGTTATTTGTGAGACTCCTGAGTGAAAATAAGAGTCCTTTCTTTCTCTCCAGCACAGTGGTGGAGTGCCTCCACGTGCACGTGCCTGTGACCGACCACACGTGTGGATGCATTAGGAGAGGGAGGAGATGGAGAAAAAGAGGCAAGTCCTCATTCATTCCTCCAAAACGCTGATCCTAGTATTGCATTCTGGTTGGCCTTCTAGAGGAAAGGCCCAGGAAGGGAAGGGCCAGAAGGTTGGAACAAGTTCGTCCCCTTCCTCCCCAAGGCTGGATGCTCTGGGGAAGGCACTGCCCAGGCACATACAAGGAAGGAAGCGAAAGCAATGCTTAATGCAGATTACAGTCTGGGATCTCCCAATGATGTGGCGTTATCATAGAAGTCAAGGGCTTTAGGAACTGAGAGTCTCATCCATCACCCATTCTCCCGACCAGAAAACAGGTCTGGCACTTCCAGGGGTTCTTGGCTGAATAGCTAGCAGGGACTGGTGCTTTCCTCTTTGCAAGTAACTGTTCCCCATGCCGTGCTGCATCTCTGTAGTTAATGATTTTTAGCATTTTGCTCTTCTTTATATTTTTGAAGGTGTAGTTGTTTGTGTGTTACTGATTCAAGCTTCGCAGCACACTGATGTATTCCAGTATTGTCCTATCCATGCTACTTTATAAAAGTATCCCCTGAAGCATGTCAAAACATATAGTTAGTTATTTTAAAGGGAAAAATGGTTCAGTAAATCTCTGCAGAATACATCATATGAGTTAGCATAATAAAAATTTGATTCTGTTAAAATAAAATTGTTTTGGAAGACAAGCGTTTGGCTTGAGGCTGATATCAAGTCCAAGGAGGACAGGTCTCCAGATCTTCTAACAGGGCTGCCACTGTCCAGTCCCAGTGTCCTGAGCACCCGCACCCGCAAAGCATTCAGGGAACAGAGTTACAGATCATCATGGTAGCAATTGCCCAAGGATTTTGTAATTATCTGCTTACTTCTTTTCTTCCCCAGCTGACTATGATCTTTTCAAGGGCAAGAATTCCTTCATCTTTGTGTCCTTCACACCCGAGCAAGGAGCCTAAGTCAGAGTAAGCATTCAGTATATGTTGGTTAAATAAAGTATTAGAGCAGGAGTACACGGGTGGTTCAGGCGGTTAAGGGTCTGCCTTCGGCTCAGGTCATGATTTCAGGGTCCCGGGATCGAGCCCCATCTCCCCCTCCTTCTGCTCATGCTCTCTCTCTTTCTCAAAGAAATAAAATCTTTAAAAAGAATAAATTATTAGAGCAGTATCTCTCAAGGACCCATCCCCCCCAGGTGCTGAATTATGAGCAATTTATGTCCTTGAGCCGAAGGACTTTTTGTTGCTTTAAGTAGCCCATCAAGAAGTAACACACCACCTCGATTCTTTGTAGTGAACAGTGAAATTTTAAGAATCTTTAAGATGAAGATGAGGAGCACCTAGCTGGCTCAGTTTGTAGGTCACGTGACTCTTGATCGCAGGATCATGATTTCAAGCTGCACATTGGACACAGATTAGTTTTGTTTTTAAAAAAAGATGAAGATAAAAAAAGTAAAAAGATGAAGATCAACATCCTTAATAAGAGGTGAATTTGTATGCCTTGAAAGTCCCTTCAGAGAAACTAGTGGTGAGCATTTGGAATAATTACAAGTGTTTCTGGAAATGTTTATCTGATTGAAAATATTTCTAATTACACACTTGTTAGAAAGGTGAGGTGCTATGGAGTAGGACAGTGTGGTCTCATGAAGCTCTTAAACACTGATTTCTGAGCCACTTTATTTCATCCCAAATATTTTCAGTGTCAAACTCTATGCAAAACATGGTGCCCTCTTTCACTTTTGAGCTGAGAATCTGCTTCTGCCACTGACTGGTTCTGGGACCAGTATGTATGCCAGGATAACCTCTTTGTGAGCCTCCCTTCCTTCATTTGTGATGTGAGGATCATATCACTATGCATCCAGGACTGTGGAAATGACTAAATGAGATAATATGTGTGGAAGCCTAGTGCATTTCAAAAGTTCTTGATAAATCTATGCTATTGGGGTGCCTGGTTGGCTCAGATGGTTAAGCATCTGCCTTCAGCTCAGGTCATGATCTCAGGGTCCTGGGATCGAGCCCCAAGTTGCGGGTCCCTGCTCAGTGGAGAGTCTGCTTCTCCCTCTCCCACTGCCTCCACCTCTGGCTTATGCTCATTCTCTCTCTCTCTAATGAATAAATAAAATCTAAAAATCAATCAATCTACACTAATATTCTATCTAGTTCTCTTCTGAAGACCTTAAAGGTTACGCTGATCTCCTTATCTGCTGGCAGAAGTTGAAATGAAAGGTGTAGTAAAGATAAAGGTAAGGTGGAGAATAAGAGAGAACCAATTCTCAAGAGTCCAGAAGATGCCATAACAGTGCTCCAGAGCATCTCACTGCCACCATCCCCTATACTGACTCCTGCCTGACATGCCTGCCTCAACCCCCCAAAACTGCTCTGTGGTGCAGAATTCCATCCCACCATGGTATGCAATCATGGGCTCCAGAAGAACTACACAGCCAGCTGCATCACTGGAAATATCCCAATGCCACAGACAGAAGGGCCACAAGAACTCAGTTGCTTTCTGAATACTGTTCCTGACTCCTGAGTCTGGTGTTTCAAGTCCCTGCCACTGCAGCCTGGTTCACACCTCCCGGAGAAATGAACCCACCGGAAAGACATCCAATGGTTACAAATGTTCTCCTATTTTCCTGCTCTACTCCATTTGCAACTTATTCATTCTACCTCCCCTCTCTTGTGCTGGGTTCATCTGATATTCTGATTAGTTTCACCACCTTGAAAATTGAATATTGATTATGAGATAAAGTATGGAAAGCAATATTAACATTTTTGATTTGAAAAGAAAGGACTTGTTAGAATTGTCCTCTGATGGATTACACGGTTAACTTCCAACAGCTCGAACCCCCAGGTCAGCAGGATTTCAGTGCCAAGTGGCTTCTATCTGCTTCCTTCCTCCCTTGGTCCAACATAGGAAGAAAGCTTGAGGTGGCCTTCTCTTAGGTCTCTTGCATGCAACAGACCTCCACTCTCCCAGAGAGCTTCTGCTGCTTGCACTCGAGGACACAGCATTTGTTAAAGCTCTTAGCATGGTAGTTGGAAGGAAAACATTCAATGTGTGCATCCTCAAAGGATTGAAACAAAGTATGGTTCTGGGATGCTCTATGGAACTACCTTGACAAGCCAGGAATCCAACTCTTTTTAAAATCGATACCTAAGGGACCCAATTAAACATGTGTTTTTTGTTTTTATTAATAACAAAAATAGTGCATCAGAGAAATACAGGATGCGATGTTTTTCCTCTCTAGGGTAAATATTAATGCTAAGCTGTAGGGTAGATGGTGGAGCTTTTATAGAGGCTTAAACGGTTTATAGATTTTAATTGCAACCTGTTCTGAAAGAATACAATTAAACATTGCTTATAATACGAAACACTTGCAAAACTCGTAATTAGAGAAATCTTCTCTTTAATGGGGGTGTGTATGGAAGGCTGGTGATGATGATGAGTAAAGCCATACATGGTAGCAGAAAGCAATCGTGATGCTGTATAGCTAATGGAAAACTCACTAAGTGAGCAGAAACACAAAACCTCAGACACGTAAAAAGAACGAAAGTCATTTATGTCATCAGCTTACAGCTTTTGCCTAAAGACCAGGCAGCATGATGATGGCAACATACCTCAGTAAGTTTGTGTCACACTAGCTGTATAGCTGTCTTTGATGTGAAGGGAAAACCAGACGCATCTCATCTCCATGCTCACATGTTATGCTCCCACAGCAAGGCTGCTTGCCTTCTCATTAGTTACACAGATGAGGGCGAGCCTGGAAAGTAGTAACACCTCTCTGGGAAGACAGACCTTCATTCCAAAATCAACTTCAGAGATTCGAAAAACAGAGCAGACCAGCTGTTCCCTCTCTAAGAAGACTTGTTGCTAAATTAACATCTCCACAGACGGTGGTAAGAAGTGAAAAGTCACTCTGATGCTCCCCGGCCAAGCGAACAATAGGGACAGCAGGAATGCACCACAAAGAATTCGCCTTCACACAAAAACACTAAACTGAGCCATTGTGACGTTTCCTGGCTCCTGAGACGGAAGGAAGAAGTGGAAGGAAGAGGATCTTCAGTGCCATGACAATGACCACAAAGGACTGAAGAGGACCAAGTCAGGGAGGGGAGATCAGAGAGTTGAAGGGGATTCAGACACTCTTCTCTCTCTCTAGCCAACATATGGAGTTTGGGATCTCCCTAGAGGATACAGCCTTACTAATAAACCCAACCTCCCCACTCCCATTCATTCCTTCCTCGGGAACGTGGCCATGTGGCCCTGCACACCGGAGCTGCTTGACACGAGCCATGAGAAGAAAGCTGGGTGGAAGGGACGTCTAGAGGAAGCTGGGCCAGGCCCATGGTCAGCCCTGCCCAGTTATGGCCATTCTGTCCAGCTCTACTAGGCCCAAGGCTCTCTCAACTTGGTTAGTTGGCCAGTCAGCTTTTCTCCTCAGTCTCCCCTTCACTGGGCCCTACAAGCTAGAGCTTCTTCTTCAGTCTTCCTGGTCTCCCAGGAAACTGTTCCCTTTGACCTGCTCTCCTGGCTTCCTGCTCTAGCCCTGGGTCTCCAGCTCTGCCAGGTCTGCAAGATACCCCCCAATGGACACCCCTCCAAGGGACGCACCCCCACAGAAGTTCACAAACGTGGTGCATACAAATGGGGTAGGAAGTCAGGCAGCTTTGCTTTAGAATTCTGAGAATTCCTTAGAATTACTAGTTGGTGTCTTGGAAAAGTGAATCCCGAGCCTCAGTTTCCCCATCTGCAACATGGGTATAAAAATAGGGCTCTACCTCACAGAACTACCAGTGGTATTAAATGAGGTCACGGTTTGTAAACACTTTGACAATGCCTGTCACATAGTAAGTACTCGGAAAATGGGAGCTTCCCTTCATCATCAAGCATGACTTTAACGCATGCTCCCCTGTAAGAAGAGACAACCTCAGAACACAGGGCTCCTGCTGGCCAACTGTGTTACTGCCATAGTGGATCACAAAACTCTAGGCCATTATTTTTATTCTTAAATCAAAACCATATTGAGAATTTATACATGAAAATCAATGGCAAACTAAAATAATTGGTTTTATTTACACCTTTGAGCTTTTCTCTGTTAAAAATGTGACTTCAGTGAATAAACATGGCTAAAGGACTAGTGACAGATGGTTTTCTTACTCAAGCTTCTTCCCTGAGCTCAATCATTCAGTGGGCATTGCTAACATTCCAGCATAGCCACAGAATCACAATGGCCTGAGGTCGACTCCCACCACCCACTGCCTCAAACCCTGCACTGAGCAAGCGCACAGATCCCTGAAAACTGACCACCACCTGGTCCAAAGGAAACACATGAACCAGAGGCTGGAAGCCCAAGAGCTCTTCTTGGCCAGAGCCCATGAGTCATTATACTACATAATGTTGACATCTCTAGCTGTGCCCACTGATGTTCTCCTGCCTAAGCCATTCACAAGACAGAGTCAGAGGCTCTGTTGTTCTTTTCTTTTTTAAAGATTTTATTTATTCATTCATGAGAGACACAGAGAGAGAGAGGCAGAGACACAGGCAGAGGGAGAAGCAGGCTCCATGCAGGGAGCCTGACGTGGGACTCGATCCCAGGTCTTCAGGATCATGCCCTGGGCCGAAGGTGGTGCTAATCCGCTGAGCCACCCAGGCTGCCCATCTGTTGTTCTATTGGAGTGGTAGTATGGCTATTCAAATGGATTCCTTTATTTTTTTCAAGACTTCTTATTTGCATATAGTTGACACAATGTTACATTAGTTTCAGGCATACAACACCGTGATTCAACATCTCTATGTATTATACTGTGCTCACCACAGTGTAGCTGCATGTATCTGCACACAAAGCTATTACAATACCATTGGCTATATTCCCTATGCAGTGCTTTTTAACCCCGTGACTTATTCATTCCAAAACTGGAAGCCTGTACCTCGCACTCTCCTTCATCCATTTTGCCCATCCCCCCTTCCCTCTAGCAATCATCATTCTGTTCTCTATATTATGTTATTATTTATTTATTCATTTGTTTTGTTCTTTGGTTACACATATGAGTGAAATCATATAGTATTTGTCTCTCTTTGATTGACTTATTTCACTTAGCATCATATCCTCTAGGTCCATCCATGTTGTTGCAAACGGCATGATTTCATTCTTTTATATGGCTGAGTAATATTCCATCACACACACATTTTCCTTATCCATTTGTCTTTTATTAGATATTTATATTGCTTCCATAGCTTGGATATTGAAACTAATTCTGCAATAATTATAGGAGTACATATATCTTTTCAAGTTTGTGTTTTTGTTTTCTTTGGGTAAATACCCAATAGTGGAATTGCTGGATCATATGGCATTTCTATTTCTTTTTTTTTATAGCTTCTTTTTGAGAAAGAGAGCACATAAGTGCAGGGTGGGACAGGAGGGGCAAAGGGAGAAGGAGAGAGGGAATCTCAAACAGGCTCCACACTCAACATGGAGCCCAATGCAGGGGTTTGATCTCATTACCCAGAGATCATGACCTGAGCTGAAATCAACAGTCAGATGCTTAACCAACTGAACCACCCAGGTGCCCCCTGGTATTTCTATTTCTAATTTTTAGAAGAACCTCCATACTGTTTTCCACAGTGGCCATACCAAAATTGAATCTTCTGTAAAACAGCTTGTTAAGTAGCCAGATTTCTACTCTGTATCCAAGCCTCATTGAAGTGGAAGTCCACCAGTAGAGTGTATAAAAAGGAAGCCCTCTTTATACACATAGTACATAGCTGCTTTATACATACCGTACATAACTACTGATTGTCAAAGATGTTCAGTGTGCCTCCCTGAGGACAACAGAATGAGAAAGAGGGAAAAAGGGCAAAAAGCACCAGGCCCAATTCTATAAGGAAGATTCTGATATAAAACCTCAGGCTGTAACCTCAGGCTCAATGGATTATGTATCTAATGAACTTGGAGTGCCAGTTCCATACACATGTGGCCACCTTTCAGCTTGACCTGTTGGCTATCCACAGAAGCATGGGGTACACCTGGAGAAAATCAAATGTTAAGAAGTACATCTCCCCTAACACCAATCCTGTAAGTCTAAAAGCAAGTGGTGGGTAAGAGTAGGAGGTTCTGAGATCCTCTCAGAAAGACTTAGTTAAATACCTCTTCTCATGACCTCCTTGCCTTCTTCCTTCCCCTTGTGGCAGGCCATTCTCTCACCACCACCACCCCTCAACTCACCTGTGGCTTTACAGCCTAGGATCCCTCCCTGACAGACACTCATATTGGTATGTCTACATAGCTCAGCTAAACACACATCTTTCATCCCAGGAGACCAAACCTGCAGATCTTGCCCACCCCTGTCTCCAGCCCCATGCCTACCTCACCCCTACTGAAACAGCATTTCATTAAGGCCACAGGCCAGGCAGAGGATAGACCCAAGGATCAGAACCTCAGCATTTTTAGCCTCTGAACTGATAAATTTCCATCCCCACCACCACAATTCAAAACCAGGCATTATGTTTAGGTGTCTATATAACTGCACATTTTGTAAAGCAGATGAAATTTAATATCTTACATGCATTCAAATCAAGCTCCAATACACAAACACCTATTAAAGGCCATCTTGGTCGAACAGACTGAATGGACTGGGGCTTGTTCATTATACAGTATTTTGCCTTCCAACAGGATATTGTATCTATATCAGCAAAGCAATTTTAATATGAGTATCATCCCTGTAGATCTCCAAGGCTCCTTCCACCCTGGATATTCTAAGATTTTCCATTTCTCTACAGAAATTGCCTTTTTTGGAAGAACGGGGTGTTAAGGTGATATTTGCTGAGATGAGACTGCCACATTCAGAACCAACATCTCAGAATTATGGTACACCTAATAAGAGCAATTTAATACATTTTACAAAAAGAAACTAATCATCCATTCTCACCTCCTTGCAGAGAAAGTTCTGACGGAAGAAAGAAAAATAAGAGGACATGTAAATGCTTCTAACCAGTGGTGCCACTACTTTTAAATTCTTCCCAATCCCTCAAAGACACAAGGTGATCCCTTTAAAATGCCACAAAAGCCTCATCTCATTTGTCCTACAGGAACCTATATGATTTCCTCCTTTGTAAATTAGTCTGCACACGCAAACACACACAGAGTTTGGGGATGTGAGTAGTGACGATAATCTGAAGATTATTCCCAAACTATCCATCCCTCTGACATTCCACCAGACAGGCAGCTAAATGTCCTAGAGCAGAGATTGGCAAGTAGTAAATATTGAAGCTTTCCAGGGCATATGAACAATGTCGCAAGTACCAAACTCTGCCATTGTAGAGCAAAGGCAGCCATAGACAACATTCAGCTGAATGAGCATGGTTGGGTTCCAATAATGATTGATGGATACAGAAATATGAATTTCATATGATTTCCCTATCCCACAAGAACAGTATTCTTAATTTTTTTCAACCATTTAAAAACATGAAAATCATTGTTAGCTCACAGGCAGGCTGGATTTGACATTTGGGCCATGGTTTACTGCCTCCTGTCCTAGAGGAACAGTATGTACTAGCATTCTATACTATTCTTAATTGAGCAAGTCAAGGAAATAACAACCATGATGATGACATCTGAGTCCAAGGATTATGTACAACTATTTAAATAGAGTCTCTTATTACACCCTCACAGCTAACCTATGATATTGTGACTACTGTGGTCCCCATGTGTAAAATGGGGAAATGGACACAAGAAAGTGAAAGGACTTCTCCAAGGCGGCACAGCTACCAAGTAGTAGAGCACAGACTGGAACCATATGTGACTGACTCCAAGGCCCACACTGCTTATCACCACCACATGTTCTCTAGCATGGGACTGCCAGCTCCACACTAATTCAACTACCCCAAGAGTATGAATTTCTGTCCCAGGAAAATGTAAGTACAATGACCCTAAATGCAAACACTATCAAGTACATGAACTAGTGGGCCTGAGACAGCCATGATTCAGTCAAAGTCTAAAAAGCAGAAATTTGATTTTCAGTGAGTTTTCTTTTTTTTTTCTTTTTTTTTTTTTTTCAGTGAGTTTTCAAACAAGCATATAACATGCTTGATCCTTGGGGCGCCTGGGTGGCTCAGTTGGTTAAGCATCCGATTCTTGGTTTCGGCTCAGGTCATGATCTCAGGGTCATGAGATCCAGCCCCATGTTAGGCTCTGCACTGGGCATGGAGTCTGCTTGAGATTCTCTCTCTCTCCCTCTGCCCATCCTCCCTTCCTCTGTAAAAAAATTTTTTTGTTTAATAAATTAAAAAATAAAGTGCTTGATTCTTTTCATATCTGACTGAGATAAAATAATCTAGGCAGCCTAAAGAGAAAAGGTGCCAGACAGGCACAGGTGAGTGGAGACGAGTTCCAACAGGGTGTGGGACAAGGAAGAATGAGTGGACAGTGGCAGGGCTCATGCTTCTAGATACTTGCTTCTCTCTTTACTCAATTTCTATAGCTCTTGATTGAGCTCATGTCAGAGCAGATAAAATTGCTAAATGTGGCAAAATTGAAAATGTAAACACCTTAAAAGACACGAAATGATTCAAGAAGCAGCTGATAAATCCTTTGCTGTGAGGGGCAAGAACAGTGGGAATAGAAAAATCATGGGCATGATTTTGGCTGAAATCCAGGCAGTGCTAAAGGACACTAAAAACGTGACTCAAGATGGATGGTTCTGGGCATCAGAGCAAAACAACACTAGCACTAAAAGGCTGATGGGAAGGTAATGTCATGGCAGAGAGTATCTTTGTTTGCACTCCCTTAAGAAGGCTGGAAGAAACTTGGCTCTTTAGATTCAATTTCCTAGTGTTTGTATTTTGCTCCCAGAGGGAAGGTTCCTGAGTCCTCTTATGCAATTGCACTTGAAGCTCCCTAGCCTACAAGACACTTCAAGCTTGGCTGGCTTGGTGCAATCACTTTTAGTAGAGAAGGGTCCCTTACAGCCCTTCTGGAAACCTTACCCTTGTGGCAGAGAATGGCTTTCCCTAAATCCTTGTCTCCGGAGATCAGGCAGGTGAATTAAGATCACTATCTGAATAAGACACAGGATGAACAAAAACAAGAGAAATATACAAAACAGGAGATATTCCACTCAAGCCCCCAACTAATCTCCAAAAACCTCTTTCAAATTTCCAAATGTCACACTCCACACTTAAATAAACATGCCTTTCTTCCAGACAGGGAAAAAAAGCATCCAATTTGTTTTGATATTTTCAAATGTTCCCATGATATAAGTGAGGCCTGTAATGGAAAATTATGGGGCAAAGGAGATTTTTATCTTGCAACTCTACAATTCCCCACAGTCCAAGCATCCACGTGCCTGGGAGGGCAGTCACTCTACTTCCCAGGGCTCATTGCTCTATTTTCTCCTAAATCCTAGCACCAGGAAAGCCTATGTTGTCAAAGACACCAAAGCAAGAAAGCCTTTTGGAAGCAACTTCTACTTTACAACTCAGAACTCCAGGGTCCCATGATTGCTTTGAGGGTCAAGAGCCAACTCCTATCCCCTAAAATAAGGAAGCTAACAGTATAGTGTTAATTCAAATCTGGCTGCCCAGGGTAAAAATCCTCAAAATACAAACACTAGAAAATTGAATCTAAAGAGCTAAGAGATGCTAAATGACTGGCTCAGAATTCATATGAATAGAGCTGGCCTGCTGGTGGTCCTCAGATCAGCATACTGGACCACAGCTTTCCCTGTAGTGACCGTGCTCGGGCAAGGGTAGAAGATGAGAATCACACCACCACCTCCAGGCAAGACTGCGTTGGTGGCAGTTACAGCTACTCACGGATTTCACAAATAGGGTTTCTCATGCATCAAATGCAGGAAGGAGAAGGTGGGACCCAGGTATCCGATTTCAAACAAACTCTATAGCTGATTCTGATTCACATGGCCCATAAGGAACACTCTTCACCTTACTCAATCAAAATCTCGGAGAGTGGATCCCAGGAATCTGTAGACATTCATTCAACACATATATTTTCAACCCTGAATATGTGGCAGGCATTGTGGTTGGTGTCAGGAATATCCTGGTTCCTGCCTTACTGAGCTTGCGCGTGACCTGCATGGGGGCAGCCATCTTAAGGGCAGCCATCTTAAAGTATATCTCTAATTCCACATTTTGACTAAGGGCCTGAGGAACAAAAACCTCCCACAAATAGGTAAATAATTGGAGTCTCTTCTTACAGTTTCCTTTCCTTTCTTTCCTGTACATGTTCTTATTGCTTGGATTACTATTCTAAGAAAGGCCTCGTCCAAGCAACAGTCTAAACTTTATGATCCTATCACATGCCCCATAAACCACCTCGATGCTTCATTTCCATTATACGAGTTTCTCTGGGACAGAAATACATATTATAACGAGCAACACAAAACAAACCAACAATGCCTTCCTGACCTGTGTTGAAAAATAATACCTTACCAGCTTTAATACAAATGCATTGTTCTTTGTAAAAAGTAAATGACTGTATGAAATTGTCTGAAACACAGATAGAGTTTGAGTTAAGCCTCTGCCTTCAAGAGACCAAGCAGCCTGAATCATAAATTGGAGCTAAGGAAAGAGGTATTTGTCCCCCAACTTGCAACCCTATTTTATGATTGCAGTTCCAATACTGGTGCCAAGAGACACCAGACAACATTTGTGGAAGTGCTGTCCATGGATTACCCACATAAAAATTACACTGGGATGCTTCTTTTAAAAAAAGATTTTATTTATTTATTCATGAGAGACACACAGAGAGAGGCAGAGACATAGGCAGAAGGAGAAGCAGGCTTCCTGTGGGGATCCTGGAACCCCAGGATCACGCCCTGAGCCAAAGGCAGATGCTCAACCACTGAGCCACCCAGGCGTCCCTCTGGGATAGTTTTTAAATGTGCATGTTCCCAGGCTTTACTTAAGCATTCTGTAATAGATTAATTCCATTAGTGTCCACAGTTAATGGCCTCTCTATAGCCTTGCCCTTTGCCCTGTAACTTTGTAGACCCCTCCTACTCTGTGAGCAAAGCCATATGACTTGCTTTGGCCAATGGGATGTTAGCAAATGGAAAGCAAGCAGAGACTTGAAAAGCTCATGTGTATTTCCACTAGCTCTCTTATATGATTGACTTGCTTGCTTAGACCTGTGTCACATCCTAAGTATAAGCCTGGGTTAATGCTCTCAAGATTGAGAGGCCACATGGAGTAGATACAAGTCATCCCGGCTGAGGCCATCCTAGAAAAGCCAACCCCTAGCAGACCCATCAGCTAACTGCAACTGAGTTCAGCTATGATCAGAGAAGCCTGGCCTGGATAAGCAGGTCCATCCAGCTAACTTTCCCACCAGTGGCGCTTAAGGGTTCCAATCTCTCCAATCCTCACCAACACTTGTTATTTTCAAGGTTTTTTGGTTTGTTTTTGTTTTTTTTGCCATCCTAATGGGCGTGAAGTGTAATCTTGTTTTACATTTCCCCAATCAATCATGTTGAGCATCTTTTCGTGTGCTTATTAGCAGTCTGTGTATCTTTTCTAGGAGAAGGATTTCTTCGAGTATTTTACTCATTTTTAATTGAGTTATTTGTTGTTGTTTCCATAGGATTTTATATGGAATAAATGGAGCAAAGTTTCTTAGACAAGAAGAGAAATCTAGGGGTATCTGGGTGGCTCAGTCAGTTGAACATCTGCCTTCAGCTCAGGTCATGATTCAGGGGTCCTGGGATTGAGCCCCACATTGAGCTCCCCGCTGAGCAGGGAGCCTGCTTCTCCCTCTCCTCCCCACTCATGCTCTCTCTCGCTATCTCTGTCTCTCTCAAATAAATAAATACAATTTTATTTTAAAAAGAAGAGAATTCTAAATTAAAGAGGTAACTAATCATGAATGCCTTGCACTTTTTTTCTGTTAAAAAAGCCCTAGTTTATCAATGCTGTATGCATTCTTTCCTCCTAACCCCATCTTAGAGGGAGGCCTCAAGTCCACAGCTAACCTTCTCTCTGGCTTCCATTCTCTCCTGCTTTCTCCAAAATCTTTATCAATTATCCACCATTCTTTCCCCATTTATTAGCTGCCTCTTTACTGATTCATTCATTTCTCCTAAAATATGTGCTCAAACTTCCCCATCCTACAGATAATTTCCTAAGATCTGTTTTTGTCCTCAAGATTCTGCCATCATTCTACACACTCAGCATCTCCCAAAAACCATTCAATTCAGTTTTCAAACCACTACCACATGATTTCCACCCCTAACAGTCTATTTGACCTGCTTCCTATTCCTCAATAGCTTCTTCAATCGCTAAATGGAAGGCACATTTTTCGATCTATCTGATGTGGCCATTCTGGAGCACCTGACAATGCCAACCACCTCTTCCTTATTGAAATTCATTTCCCCTGTGATTCTGATTCTGGTGATCATTCTTGGTTCTCTTCAACTGCTTCCTCTTGGTTCTGGTTGTTTTCTGCATTTCTTCTACCCAGAATACGCATGTAGATATTCCTCAGGGTTCTGTCCTTGTTCTTCTTCAAGCTTCAGACCCATGTATCTATCTGCTTCCTGGACACTGACACTGAGAAGACTCTGAGAAAGCTGAACCATAACAAAACCAGACTCACTTTCCTTCCTTCTCTAAATCCATGCCATTGCCCAGGCTCCCTATCTCATTGAAGAGCAGCAGTGGGATCCGCTATATCCTACCAGATGGAAAACCATGTCTTCATTGTCGACTCTCCTTCACCCTTGCCCTGACCGCATCAGATTGGTCATATGTCCTGGTGAGCCAGCCTCTCTCTTACATGTGCCTCCTATTCTCCATTACAATGGCCTTAGTTCAAATCCTCCCTACCTTTTTCCCATCGCAAAAGCTTCACAAGTGATTATTCTTAGCCTTTGATCTCTCCTCCCTTTAAGTAATCCTCTACATTATCCAGAGAATAAATGAATAAGTAAGTGAATAAATAAGGTACAATGAAAATGTGTTTCCTCTATATTCAAAAACCTTCAAAGCTCCGTTTTCCATAATGTCCAACTGACATGCAAGTCCGAGGGTTGATGTGGTATGTGGAAAGAGCCTGGGCATCATGGTCGGAAAGAGATCTGTTTGATTCTAGATCTGCTACTTGCTAGGTGTGATACTGGTCAGTTTACTTCATTTCTTTGCACCTGCTTCCTCAGGATGATGGTGAGAATCAAGGAGTCACCTTATACACATTTAGTACTCAATACTTTACAGAACCTGGTATATATAGATAACAATTTTCTTTCCCTTTCCTAATGAGTACATTCCCAATCTATATTTACAGGCTTACTCCCTAGGAAGTCTCAGCAAACTATGCTCTGGACACATGCAACATTCATCCTTTCCCCAGCCATGGCAAATACTTTCTTTCCTCTGCTTATGCTATTACCCTAGCCTGGAACAATTTCTGTCATCACTTTCAGTCTGATTTCAAAACCCAAATCAAATGCCACTGCCTTCATGAAGCTTTTCTAATACCCTCAATTCTTCATGTATACTTCATTTGGGGCAGTTCCTGTTGCTTGCCTTGACTTATGTCTACTTATCTGTTCACCTGCCATATCTGTTCACTTGGCTGTGAACTTAAGTGTACAGACTGTTTCTTAAACATATACTTATTTACTTTTTAAAGAAAATTTATTTACTTATTTTAGAGAGAGGGGAAGAGCAGAGGGAAAGGAAAAGAATCTCAAGCAGACTCCCTGCTGAGTGTAGAGTCAAACACAGGGCTTGATCCTAAAACCCTGAGATCATGACCTGAGCTGAAACCAAGTGTTAGACGCTTAATGGACTGCATCACGCAGGCACCCCTTAAACATATTTTTATACCTAGCACTTAACACTCAAAAACACTTAGAACAAACTGTTATTTTCACATTGGAACAAAATGAAGAAAAACTATGTATGAGGACAGTCAGGATTTAAAATCCAAAGGACAAATATGTAAAGCATATTTTAGAATCTAATGAAATATGTGTTTTCATACTCAGTAACAAAGTAATAAAATAATAATAACAGCCACTTGTATAGTGCTTATTCTGTTGTAAACACCATTTTATGTATTTTACATATATTAACTTACCTAATCTTCACAGCAGGCCTGGAAGGCAGGTGCAATTATTATTTCAATTCCACAAAAGAGGAAACGGAAGTTCAGAGAGATTAAGTAACTTGCCTGATATGACACAGCCTATAAAAAATAGAGCTGAGAGTCAAAGCCAGGGAGTCTGGCTCTAGAATCCATGCTCTTAATCTGCCACAATGCTCCAAACTTTTACATTGTGATTAACTTTGTAGCATGCTCATGCTAAAATGGCAGAACACATGGATCTTAATCTTAGCAGGATTAGTGATGTGTCTTTGGGCAAATAACTTCACTTCTCTGAGGCTCGGTTTCCCCATATGTCAAATGAGAAGATCATATCCAATGATCTGCTTGGTCCATCTCAGTGTCAACATTCTATGATACACTGATAGGTATGCTTGATCTGCCTGATGTCTCTTTCAATAGCTCGTAAACTCCTCAAAGGCAGGTCCTGTGTTAGTTGAATTTGTATCGCCTCGGTGATTGCCTAGGACTGAGGGAGATGAGGACATTGGTGAGTGATGGGATAAAGGCTACAAGGAATCTTTCTGGAGCCATGAAGATGTTCTAAAATTGACCAAAGAGATGACTACAAAACTCTGCTCATAAACCAAAAGCCATTGAATTGTACATCTTAAATGGGCATATTATGTTATTTTTATATATCTCAGTAAAGCTGCTACCAAAAAGAACTGTATCCCTAGGGACACCTGGATGGCTCAGCAGTTGAGCATCTGCCTTCGGCTCAAGGCATGATCCCAGAGTTCTGGGATTGAGTCCCACATCGGGCTCCCCACGGGGAGCCTGCTTCTTCCTCTGCCTATGTCTCTGCCTCTTTCTCTGTGTGTCTCTCATGAATAAATAAATAAAATATTTTTAACAAAGAGCTATATCCCTAGAGTCCAGCACATAATGTTGCTCAACAAATGTTTTTTGAGTATTGAAGGATTGTACTATAGGGCTTTCAACCTTCAGATTTGAAGAGTCTACTGATAAAATGGCATGTTATATACTTACCAGGTCTTTGCATGCAAACTGGCACCTTTTAGAAAGCGTGTTCTACTTGGCAACTTAAATAACCCCTTTGCCAGCTTCCTTTCTTCTTGCCATAGACTTATCAAATTTGCTCTTCACACAGTTATTACCTCTTAGATTAATGGGGGCTCGATTACAGAGGTTTAACTATATTTCTTTTTTTTTTTTTTAGGTTTAACTATATTTCTGATCACAGTGTTCACTGTTATGCTGCCCATGAGCACATTAAACTAGCCTCCAAGATTCAAAGGTTATTGACTGCTTTGAGTTCTTCAAGTGAGAGACCTACCGGGAAAAGACGGTGTCACTACTGTAATTAGTACTTCAGGTACAAAATTAGTTATTTGAACCAAACGAGTAGGTAGTCCTTGTCAGCACTGTTTTCCACCTCAAAGGACATAAACGAAGCCTGTGAGTTCCTGGGAAAACAGTCTGTGGTTTGTGCAAGAATCTTCACTGGATGGCAGTTTTCTTAAGATATTTACTGGCTTATCTAATTAATGTTGGAGGAAAAATACTTCAACTTGGAGACCAAATGGTAAGCCACTATAGTTGAGAAAACCCAATTCCAAAGCCAAAAACTTTGGAGTTCATTGCCAACAAAGAATTATGAAGCTTCCAGACCCTAGGAAGGCCAGCCACCAGCTGGGTTCTGTACCTTAGTACAAAGAGGTCCATCAGGCTGAGAGACAGGCAACAGAAGCAGCATGGATTCAGGGCTTTAATCGGCAGTGATCAGAGAATAAAATGAAAAGTAAAATAAGATCACAGTAGGCCAAATTAAGGGAGCAGTGGAGGCCACAAAGTTAAAACTTGGAACATGTAATCAAGATGATTAAAAACTCGAGTGGCTCCACTTGGTTACTTGTCAGCCCATCAGCTCACTGTTCATTCTCCACCATTACAGTCAATTGTTCTGATATTTAAGAATGCTTCATTCTAGAATCCCAACTACAGTCAAACTTGTATTAGGGCATTTGAACAGGATTTGTGTCTCCATCCACCCTCCCGTCAATAAGCCAATATGCCATATAGAGACCTAGATTTGAGTCATGCCAGCATACAAAGGGTCTGGGTGGCTTCTGCTTGCCCACTTGCAAGTAAGAGGCAAGAGAGATCATGTATAGTAATCAGGACATGAAATACCACGTAGATTCACAGAACCTGAAAAGTCACCTAGCCCATAGTTGGAGGTAGCTTGCAACCACTCCGAACAATCTAATCAGCCTACTGGAGGAAGAATAGGCTTGGGGTCAGTGCAACAGTCTTCCAGGGAGCCCTGATTGAAAGCAAAGAGCCTAGGGGCACCTAGGTGGCTCAGTCAGTTGATTTCAGTTCGGGTCATGATCTCAGGGTTGTGGTATCGAGCCCTGCTTCAGGCTCCATGCTGGATGTGGAACCTGCCTGGATTCTCTCTCTCCTCTTGCCCCTACCCCTGCTCACTCTCTCTCTCTCAAAAACAAACAGACAAACAAAAAGGCAAAGCGCCTATATGCTTTGCCAAGCAACCCAGCTTGAAAAATTCTGATAAGTTATCTTCTGACCATGTTGGTTCTCTTCATTCATCCAGTCAAGATTTATGGAGTCCCTACCACAGGCCTCAGAACTTTGAGCATGAGTCCTAAAACAAAATCTACGTGGAACCAGCAGTATGTGAATCGACACAATTCACCAATTATCAATAAATTCCTTTCTATGTCAGGCACTGTGCTGGCAGACATGCAAATGAATTAAAAGGTACATGCAGTCAAAAGTGGTTAATTGCAAAGATCCAGTAGCCACAGTGCTTGACTTCAAATCAGATCCCTGTTGTCACTTACTGCCTTTGTAACCTTGGGCAAGCTACCTCAGTCTTAGTTCTTCTCTCTGGGAAATGGGCATGATAATCATCCTTTCCTCCTACAGGTGTGGTGAGAAGGAAATGAGTTTGCTTATGTTCATGTATATAAAACACTGCCTGTCACACAGCAAGGGCCACATGCACTATAGCTATATGTGGAATTTTCCAACCATTTTTATGTCATGAACTTCTTCAAGAAACTGATGAAAACTAGCCACACATCTAATTTTTAGCACCTTATGGATTCCTCAAGGTCCCACAGACTTTTTTTTTTTTTTTTTGGTCCCACAGACTTTAATGAAGAATGTCTGATTTCATGGGAAAAGCCCCCCAAAAGTTAATAATCCCAATACTCATGTGACCCCAACCCCCAGTTTTAAGAGTTGTATTGGGATTGAAAACCTCTTTGATTCTCAAGAGATGAAGCAGAGTGCCAGTTAAGAATAGGGGCTGTAGAGTAGGGGAGCTCCAGACTCCAGGCCTGACACTGACACTCACTAGTTGTGTAAGCCCCAATCTCCTCCTCCGCAAAACAGAATATCACCAGTATCTACCCCTAGAAGATTGTAGGGAGAGGCAATACGTGCAACACTTTGGCGTGTGCCCAGTAAACGCTCCATAATTGTCACTGATACTAAGGATATCTACTAGGATAGGCAATAATTCCCACCAAAACAAAGAATGACGGTCAGTAATGCTTCTGCATTAGGATTAAAACAAGCACCTGGACGTCTTTTCTTTTGAAAATAACAAGCTAAAGTTTCCTACTTACAACTAAATCTCCATTCACCTCTAATGGGAACATGGGCCAAACTTGGTCCAGGCTCACTGTCGAAGAGGTTGATGTCCGGTGACTTTCTCAGTAAATCAAAGACAGTCTGTTTTCTGTATTAGCAGAGCTAATGCAACATGCTAAGAGAAATAGGTAGGTGTGACCAATTGGGAGTTTCTTTCCATACCACCAGGCTGCTGTATGTCTCACCACATCCTTTGTCACCCAAATCAGCAGTGAAAAGCACTGTCAGCCAGCCCCCAGCGCATTCAGCCGATAGGTTGCTTAATTAAATATGCTACTGAATGGGCTATAGAATTCTATTGCTTATTCTGACAGGTGAAAGACAGAAGGGACAATTTCCTGGGTTTTTATTTAAGAAGTATTTTCAATGTATCCTCCACAAAGAGTGTCTCAGGCTGCATTAATTTTTATAAGATTTTTTTTTCTAAACCCAACTTTACACAGAATGAGGTGGTTGCTGAAAACAAGCCTAAAGTCAGTAATGCTCCTATTGTCCTCGCACTGAGAACCAACTTGCAAAGAGGGGATTAGGCTATTAGGAATGATTTGGACAACGATGCAAAGAGGTGTTGGGAAACTGCCTCTCTTTCTACCATTCTCGGTGTTGATGCCTTTTGGACTAGGAGTGGGGAAGCATCCTTCACTACCAGGTGGGAGTATGGCATCTGTAGCCAGTAACAAGTTATTAATATCCTGGATTTTTAGGTTCACAGAATATTAGTAAACGATGACTCGCTTCACCTGGGATTCACCCAGCTTTGAAAAACCAATGCTGGAGCCAAAAAATAAGACACGAAACAATGCAACAGTCTGGCAAAAAGTACAGCAGGCCTGGCTGCACGGGTCTTGCTGGAACACTGAGCTAGGTGCTCACCAGGGCCAGCTGGGGCCCAGGCACCAACAGTAGGCACCAATGTATGTGATGTGTCCAAAATACAATGCTAAGAGGACTCAGAGCTGGCCCCACAGTCCCCTGGGAGCTGACCTTTCTGAAATAAATGTCAAAAAAAGACAAGGCCCCCAAAGCATTCTCTTTTAGACCAGTTTGAAAATTGGGAAGAAATCCTCCCTCCTATTTTCCCACCTGGAGACAGAATCATAGTTGACATGCTCCAGGTCACCTGTGTTCTCAAAGTCAAGCACTTGACCTGACAAAGGAACTTACAAATGAGCCTTCTCCAACCCCTGCCCCCTTTCTCTCTTCTTTAGTTTAAGCTGCTGAATATGTGATAACACAATCCTTAATGCTGGGATCGCAACAAAACACACTGATAGAGCCCACCCAGTAGCTTAGCAACTGTTTTTTTTTTTTTTTTGAGAAGTAGAGAAAAGGAAAAAAGCTTTGTCAAAGTGAATGTCACGCCATTGTACTTCTTTCCACTTCAGGGGGATAGGGTCGAGGAGGGGCCTTGGCCAAATGGTAATTGTAAGCTGTGAAGCCTTTCATTCTGCAGTGGTGTAGGGGAGGAGGCTCTGAGGCAGAAGGGGGTGGCTCCTCCCTTCCCTTACAAGGCATCCTGCACACTGGCAGTCTTAGAAGGCACTTTGAGCCTCCCCAGTTTGTGGTCTATTGAAAGTAAGAAGGCTACATCTCTCAGAGCCAGGCATTTAGGAAAAGATTTAAGAGAGTCCAATTCCACCACTTTGAAGATCCCTTGCTTCCTTCCTATTGTCTTTGTACAAAACAGGCAGATGAAAGATTTCAACAGACAGGGTCCAAACCGAGGTGACTACCCTTTCCTTAAGGTCAAGAAAGTTGAACACTGCCACAGATCTAGCCTAAAGCTAGGGTACATGGGGAGGGAAGGGGAACCAGAGGACCGGGAAGGATCCCCATAGATCTCTGAACCCAAGAGTTTAGTAAAGAAAGGAAGAATGGAAAAGTGGCCTTCCTTGCGGGCATCTGGAGAAGTCCATGTAACACAGGAAAATGGTGCACAGAAAGCAGGCTGAAGATCAGAACACAAGCCTAGCATGCGGAGCTATCCGGGGGGGTGAGGGCAAAGGGAGCTGCAGATGAGCACTATCATAAATCAGTGCATCAGACTACATCCATGGCGCTGTGTGAGGATGAGTGCCTGCTCTGATCACTGAGGAATATTTGGAGTAGCAGGGCATGATCGCTGGCCTGTGATCTGCCGTAAGTCAGAGGAAGGGCCTGAGCTGCTCTTCCCTTCAGTCAGAACAGAGTGGTCATTAGGCTGGAGGTAGGGCGGACAGTGTTGGTGTGACTGCCTAGAGGGCAAGACTCTTATTCTCACTCCACCCCCACAGGGATCTGGAACACTAAGGGTATGCTGTTTCTACGGGCCACATCCCAGGGCACTCGGTGTCACTGCAAGCAGGGAACAGTAGCATCTTTTTTGGCCTCAGTCCCCCTTAACAAATTAGGGTTTGATTATGAAATTCAGATCTCCTCCTTGTCAAAGTGACTTGACTGATAATTCTTGTCACCTCCCTCCCCAAGAAACCTCACTGATAAAGATATATAAAATTCCTTTTAAATAAAGGACCATTTCTTACTTGTAATGAGTACAAGTCCACTCATCAGGGAAATGCAAATGAAAACTAGAATGAGATATCACCTCACACCTGTCAGATTGGCTAAAATCGACACCATAAGAAACAACAGGTGTTGGTGACGATACGGAGAAAGGGGAGCCCTCTTGAACTGTTGGTGGGAACGAGAACTGGTATGGCCACTCTGGAAAACAGTATGGAGGTTCCTCAAAAAATTAAAAGTAAAACTACCCCATGAGCCAGCAATCACACTGCTATTTACCCAAAGAATACAAAAACACTAATTCAAAGAGATACATGAACCCTTATGTTTATATATATACATACAAACATATACATACATATATATATGTATACATATACATGAACCCTTATGTTTATATATATACATATAAATATAAATACACACACACACACACACACACACGCGGAGCTATCCAAAGGGGTGAGGGCAAAGGGAGAGGGGGCACTCATGAGTGAGTGGGCACTCATCCTCACACAACGCCATGGATGTAGTCCGATGCACTGATTTATGATAGTGCTCATCTGCAGCACATGGACAGAACTACAAGGGGTAATGCTGAGCCAAATAAGTCAGTCAGAGAGAAACAAATACCATATGATCTCACTCATAGTGGAATTTAAGAAACAAAACAAACAAGCAACATAAAAGAGAGAAAGAGAGACAAACCAAGAAATACTCTTAACTCTAGAGAACAAACTGATGGTCACCAGAGAGGAGGTGGGTGGGAGATGGGAGAAATAGAGGATAAAAATAAAATAAAATGATTTTTAAAATAAGTGAAAGTCAAAAGTAGTTTGTTTTTCTTTATGAAATCTAGTTTCTCCAATGAAATTATATAGTTCCTGCTTCCTATTCCCATTCTTTGGAGACAAGAGGAGGGATCTTGAGTGGCTCCTCACCCAGACCCTCCAACCCTCTAGGAGCTCAGTTCTCAGAGTTCAGCACTGGGGCTGGAGAAAGCCAAAATGAAGATTCTAAAAGAGTCATGTTTTATGAATACAACAGCTAACAGGTAAAAAACACATGCTATGTGCCAAGCAATCTTCTAGCACTTGACAATACAACCCATTTAATCTTCATAAGAAGCTGAGGAGATGGGTACTATTATTGGGCATTTTACAGATGAGGGAACTGGGCCAGGAAGAGTTTAAGTGACTTGCCCAAGGTCACAAAGTTAATAAGTGATAAAGATCAAAATACCAAGAGTTCAGCTCCAGAGTCTATATACTTATGTCATGGTAACTCAGAAGAGCTGGCTCTGTCCAGTAGGCCAAAGTGACTTCTGTCTCCCTTCTCCCCACTGGTCCAGAGTTATCTCTACCTCCATCCCTGCTCATGGTCTTAGAGAGGATCTTGTACAAACGCCCCTCATGCTCTAGCTAGAGGGAAGGGATCCTGGCAGCTCCTCAAGCTCTGTCTGGGCTCCTGATATGTGCTATATCACTTTCAAATATATCCAGATTATTACCCCAATACTTCACCTGAACCGTCTTAATGAAATATGAGTGGATATTAACTAAGCTGTAAAATCCATAAAACTGCTGCTTTACAAGAGACATTTACTTATGAATCAGCAGTTGGGTTAATTCATTATTTAGTAGGCTTGTTATTTATAGCATATTACAGCTTGGTAAATTATTTATATGTGCTTGTTTCTGTGCATGATTTTCCCTTAAGAGAGGGAAAATGTTTATCAACCACACACAGAGAGGTTGTTTCAGTTAGAGGCCTGTTGTTAAAATAGCTTGGGCTACTTTCTCTGTCTTTACTTCCTGCTCAGGTCCAAGGGCCGACAGAACTGTAACCAGACCAGTCAGTCCGTCAGCCATTGTGGGGGAGCAATGGTCACTGGAGGAAAGCATTTCCCAGTGGATGTGGGTTATCGAATAAAGGTGCTGTAGGTTAATCAGTTTGGTACTACTAAGTTAAAGTCAAAGTTTCAAAGCTGCAAGACTTCTAAAAGCCTTTAATATACCAACAAGTCTCTTAAATTTCCAAGAGGAGGGCATGTAATGAATTATTTGATGACAGAGTCCTTTTTATGCATGAAACTCATGGGACTGGAATCTACATTAGGAACGTTCCCCTAGAATATAAAAAATAGGGCAGTCCAGGTGGCTCAGCAGTTTAGCGCCGCCTTCGGCCCAGGGCGTGACCCTGGAGACCCAGGATCGAGTCCCACATCGGGATCCGTGCATGTAGCCTGATTCTCCCTCTGCCTATGTCCCTGCCCCTCTCTCTCTCTCTCTCTCTCTCTCTCTGTGTGTGTGTGTGTATCTCTCATAAATAAATAAATAAATAAATAAATAAATAAATAAATAAATAAATTTTTAAAAAATAGTGAAAGGGACCATAGGGGAAAGGAGAGAAAATGAGTGGGAAAAATCAGAGAGGGTGACAAAACATGAGAGACTCCTAACTCTGGGAAACAAACAAGGGGTAGTGGAGGGGAGGTGGGTGGGGGGATAGGGTGACTGGGTGATGGGCACGGAGAGGAGCATTTGACGAGATGAGCACTGAGTATTATACTATATGTTGGCAAATCAAACTCCAATAAAAAAATATATATACCAAAAAAAAAAAAAAGAGAGAGAGAAACATTCCCCTAGGGGCTCCTGGGTGGCTCAGTCAGTTAAATGTCTGAATCTTGGTTTTGGTTCAAGTTGTGATCTCAGGTCCTGGGTTCTAGCCCTGTGTTGAGCTCAGCAGGGAATCTGCTTGAGATTCTTCCCCCACCCCCCAACATCCCCCCCACTCGCTCTCAAACTCTCTCTCTCTCTCAAATAATATTTTTTTTAAAAAAAGGAAAGAAAAATTCCCTTAAGAAGAAGTATTCCTCATGCTCAAAGAGAATTTCCACTTGGTAAACAAGAGGGACTGAACTCTGCCATCTTGTCCTTCTGGGAGAAACCAAAATGGAAACAGTCAACACAGACCAATCTACTGACAAAACACATAAGCAATCTAGTGTGGTGACACCTAAGATCTGCACCACAACATTCAACATACTCTTGTATTGCTTTTGTTTGTTAATCGCTTTTTGTCTTCCTTCTGCTCTCTAAAATGACAATGCTTCAATACAGCAGCTACTGCCTTTGCCCCTTCTGGTCCTCTCCTCACAGCGCATGCCTAACACCAGTCCCAGCAGACGTGAGAATAAGCAGCAGATATTAAGTAGCAGTAAGAAGTGGGGCACCTGGGTGGTTCAGTCAGTTGAGCATCTGCCTTCAGCTCAGGTCATGATTCTGGGGTCCTGAGATCAAGCCCCACATCAGGCTCCTTACTCAATGGGGAGTCGGCTTCTCCCTCTTCCTCTGTGGCTCCCCCTGATTGTGCTCCCTCTCTTTCTCTCTCTCTGTCAAATAAATAAATTTTTAAAAAAGTAACAGTAAGTAGCAACCATCTATTTCAGGTCTCAGCAGTCTGGGCTGATATTTCTTCCAGGGAAAGTTGAAAGGCAGACAATATATCATGGGGTGAAGTCCATAAAGTTAAATGGTGGCAGGGGTCAAAAGAAAAAAGGGTAAAGGAATTAAAGGTGGTGGGACCCTTGGGGCCAGGCTTCCAGGGCCTGAGCACTCAGTGCTATGAACAGTGTGTCAGGTAAAGTGGGCAGCTGGCACACCTACCAGAAAGCCCGGCCTCCACTGTCTGGTCATATGAGTATTTTTTTTTTAACTCTTAAGTTTTTTTTTGTTTTGTTTTGTTTTTTTACTCAATGATTTGTTCTCCAACTGGAACCGCATTCAGAGTAAGGTTTTCATTGAAAAAGTCAATGCTTTTCTTTTAAATGTGAATTTTAAAGATTTGCTGCATTCATAAGTCCAATTTTATTCCATTCAGCAGTGTCAACATTTTTCCCATTTGAAGGACATCTGATTTTATCAAAATTCATAAGACTATAGAGTCCACTTACCAGAAACTCATTTTATAGCAATCGTTGCTGAAATCCATCTCTCAATAGAGGGATACCTATCACCTATAAAAAAGTTTTTCAATTGTTAAAGAACCATAGACAGCTAAAACAATTACTCAGAGTAATTGAAATACACTTCCTAATCTGAATATGTTGCTTTCTATTGAGACCTTTGAAAAATGTTAGCATAGCTCTCTGGGTGGAAAGAATTCTGATGTGGACCCCAGTTCTGCTGCTTCTTCTTCTTCTTCTTCTTCTTCTTCTTCTTCTTCTTCTTTTTTTTAAGATTTTATCCACTTATTCATGGGAGATACAGAGAGAGAGAGAGAGAGGCAGAGACACAGGCAGAGGAAGAAGCAGGCTCCATGCAGGGAGCCCGATGTGGGACTTGATTCCGGGTCTCCAGGGTCACACCCTGGGCCAAAGGTGGCACTAAACCGCTGAGCCACCCAGGCTGCCCTGTTTTGTTTTGTTTTGTTTTTTAAGATTTTTTATTTACTCATGAGAGACACACAGAGAGAGAGGCAGAGACACAGGCAGAGGGAGAAGGAGGCTCCATGCAGGGAGCCCGATGTGGGACTCGATCCCAGGACCCCTGGGATCACAACCTGAGCCAAAGGCAGACGCTCAACCACTGAGCCACCCAGGTGCCCCCAGCTCTGCCATTTCGAAAACTGTGTGACTCAAAGCGAGTATCTTCTTCTCTGGGCCTGTTTCCTCTTTCTGTCAGATCAGAGCATTGGACTAAAAGGTGTCTGAAATCCCAGTTTTCTATGATGACCTTGAAATACTGAGAGAGAAAGGAGGAAACCAATAGGACACTGAGTTATAAAGGCCTGTGCTTAATGACATCAGTCCACAACAGAGGCATCATATACCAACAGGGCTGGTTAAGACCTCTTCAAAGGAAACACATTGCAAGGAATCTTTGGCCTAGAGCTCCTCTGCTATATGTCGAGGTGGCACCTCAGCGCCCCTGTAGTACCTCTGTCAATAGAGGTGGGGCCCTCCCATTACACAAAGCACACACATCACTGCCCCCCAACATTCTCAGGAACATGACTGCTAATGGTTAAAGTGAATGCTGAGCTGAGATAGGTTTAGATTCAAAATTTTGCTCTGTCAACTTACTACACATGTGACCTTGGACGAGGCCCTCTATCTCTCTAGAGATTCAGCCTTCCAATTTGTAAGATTCAATGACATAATACATAGTTAAGCACTCAGTAGAGGAACTGACCCCTAAACACTCAAGAGCTATCTGCTCTATTATTCTCACCATGTTATTGACCAAAGCATCTTAGCCATCTCCCCATACAACTAAGCAAATCTACTCACTGTCTTTCCAAAGCTTCTGATACTTAACCAACCCTATACCTTTGCTCGAGCTGTACCGACAGCCTGAACTATTTGTCCTCCATGAATTATTCCTGACCACTTCAACTAGCAAGGACTGTTTTTTTCCTTTAAACACACAATCCTCTAAGACTTAAGCATTAATCACAAAACTGTCTTGTGGTTGGACACATAAACTACCAACTGGAAATGGCTTCACTTTTCATGTGTGACTACTATGATGGCAAAGGCTGGATTGCTGTCCTCCAGCTCCTCCTTCAGTGCCTAGCATAGAAGAAAGATCCAGTAAATATGTTGGGCTATTTGTCTATGGACAAACTAGCTCCATCTATCTTTACAGGAAAGGTTCCACTAGAAGTTTCTTTGGGCCTCTGCTGTCCAATATGATAGCTAGTAGCCACATATGGATGGCTATTGGGCACTTGAAATGTGGCCAGTCCAAAACAAGATGTGCTATAAGTATAAACTGCATAAATGGTATCGAAGGCTTAGTACAAAAAAAAGGGATGTAAGATATCTCTTATATTACTTACATATTGAAATGATGATATTTTGGATATATTAGGTTAAATAAAATAGAGTATTAAAATCAAAATCAATTTCACATGTCTCTTTTTTCACGTTTCTTTTTACATTTAAAAAATCTTATTTACATATATATTTTTGAGTAAACTCTTCACTCAATGTGGGGCTCAAGTCATATGCTCTAGTCACCAAGCCAGCCAGGTACCCCTCTTTTTACAATTTTTAATGTGACTAGTAGAAAATTTAAAATTATATGTGTGGCACCCATTATATTTCTATTGCATAGCACTGCTGGGGCCTTTTGAAAATATAAAGCATGTGAACACACTGGTAATTAGGTGCACTAATTATTTTACCACTGAGCCATCCAGTTCTTTTCAGAGAACACCTATCACAACCTGCTGGTGTTTGAATTTCATGTCTATTCTGATCCAGCACTGTAGGTGTGAACTGTTCGCGGGTCCTTGGAGAATGGGAGCTCCCAATGCGTGTGCCAGATGGGAACCTGTCTGCGGAGTGCTTGGTAAAGGGATATGCTATGGTCAGGCCATCTTTTTCCTGCTTGGAATGTTTTCGTTATTAATTAAGAAGCCCGAAAGCTCCCTGGTGAAATACTAAAATAAAATACGGTCAAGTAGTTTATGCGTGCAAGTGAAGAGGGTGGCAAAGGAACAAAGTGAGTGATCAGTGTTGGATGATGATATTGACTTTAAGGCAGTAACTGGAGAACTAGAAATCACTCAGGAGCTCTTGGTATATTCACAAAGACCATTTGGACGCCAACCATGCCTACAAAAGCATCCTTCCTAATCAGAACCTCGTCTTTGTCACAGCATTATTCAGGCCTAGAAATTGGATGCTGTGTGCATGCAACTTCTCCAGGTGCCATGGTGGCTGCAAAAGACATCAGATAGAGCTCCAACATTCAAAGGTCATATGCTTCTGAGCTTCCTGTGGTCCACAGTGTCAGGGAAGGCTTCATGGGGGAATCAAGGCTGGAGTTGACCTTGAAGGTCATAGCACATTAGATAAGACACCATTCGTTATGGCACAAGATGCTACACCAAAGGACAAGAAAATTGAGGAGAGGGAAAACAAGGATGTTCATCTTGGGACATATCGTGGGAAGAGAGGAAGTGGTAAAGAAGAAATGTAGCTGCGAGACTTTGGATGTGTTTCAATTTCCTTATCAACAAAGAGGGATGATATCCACACTATCTTATCGTGAATCTTAAATGAGTTACTGCACATGAAAGCACCCAACATCATACTTGATCTGTTGGAGACACTCCAACATCATTCCCTCCCTCTGTCATCTTTCATATTGGGCTTAGATCTCTTGGTCTGACCCAGACACCTGGATTTATACCTGCCACCACTGCTGAACCCTAAATTCTAGCCTATGATGTTCCTAACCTTGATGTCATCTCTCTCTCTCTTGCTAATAGAGAGGATTTCAGGTGCTTGTTAACCCATGAAGAGTCAGTTCAACTCAGTAAAGATGAAGGTAGCTGAATAAACCTCCCACGGAAAATGAAGAGCCATGATTTTCATCAAAACTGATAGCAAAATGACCAATTAGTCTCAGCAAGTGAGTATTCTCTCTCTGAACCCAAATTTCAGGCTGGGCTGACCGACACTAATACACCATTTGCTCAGCCAATCCAACTTACCCTAGGAGACTCCATTCTAAATTTATTTCCTAGGGATTTCAGTATAAAGTACAATTCTGCCTTGGCGAAGTATTGCAAGATCTGCAAGCAAGCACTTCACACATCCTCTATTTTAAATCATCTATAGAAAATAGACAGGCAGGAGCATTTGGGGGGGTTGTTTCTTTTAAAGTCAGAATCACTCTTGCTTTATTTCTGTAACACACCTTCTTATCACCCCTACCTGCTACCTCACATGGTTCAGAACAGATGGCAGCAGTGCTGCTCATTCTTGGAGGTGGGGGGTAGGTAGTGGATATGTTATGTACAGTCACAAAGTGATACTAAGACAACCTGGGCACAGAATAAGCTAAACTCAGTATAGGCAACTGGGTAGAAATGAAATAAAAACCATGCAGATCTGCTCGGGCCTGCCAATGTGAGGTGGTAGGAGTCTGGGTGGCGACAAGGACATGAAGATCTTCCCTCAGAGATCACCTGTCAAATCACTTCAGATGAAAGAATAAATTTTCAGAAATCATTAAAAAGCGAGGGACTTTTAGTAAAAACAATGATTATCTGAGAGAGGGCATACAGATACTATCTGGGGCAGGGAGGACCCTTCTCGGGTAGATGGAAATATCACATATGTCTAAATCTATATCTTGATCTGGGTAGTATTCACACAAATGAACATATGTAAAAATTCAGCACGCTAATGCACTGTAGATTTATGCAATTATTACTGTATATCAGTAATATCTCATTTAAAGTTTTTTTTTAATTATTAAATGAGCCCCAGTGCAGGCCTAAAGGAAGACTCCAGCCTTGTTGCTGCCAGCCATGTCTGCTG
The DNA here is from genome assembly GCF_048164855.1 of Canis lupus baileyi. NCBI lineage: Eukaryota > Metazoa > Chordata > Mammalia > Carnivora > Canidae > Canis > Canis lupus. Next base: position 20,250,995 of record NC_132876.1, on the reverse strand, counting down.
GCACAGACCTTTCAGAAAGCAATTTGCCACCATGTATCAAGAACCTTAAAATAGATTCAGAACCTTTGCTGCAGTAATCCCATTTCCGGTGTCTCTCCTAAGGAAATAATCTGAAACACGAGAGAAACTATGGGCAGGCTGATGGTCAGGCAGATAACCGAATAGGAGATATACTCACTTATGAGAAACTAAGCTTTGGTTGTGAATGTTAGGTTTAAAAAGCAAGCTATAACACCTCGTTTGTACATTTTAACTTGTCCTGACAAAAGAAACAGAGAGAACAAAAGAGGAAAAACACCCTAAAATTACAACAATGTTTAGGTCATGATAATGGAATCACAGGTGATTGCTCTTATGAGTCTCTGTTCCAAGGTTGTCTTAGAATCACTTTGTGCACAACATATCTACTGTCTGTGTTTTCTATGAAATGTAATTATATTATTTTCCCCAAAAAATCAGGGGATAGGGAACCTAAGGGTCTCAGGATGGCTCCACTCTCAACAAGTGCACCAGGTATCAAGCCAGAGAGATGAACATTAGCTTAACAAAATGATACTCTCAAGGTAATATCATACCCTACCTGGACTCTCTTATATTAGTACCATGCTTTAAATATTTTCGACAGCACTTTTACATAAATACATCAAAATTCGAGACAGACACAATGATCAAAATGCAGATGTAAAGAAGCCTCTGGATCTCCCAGATCACACAGGCCTCTCTAGGCTGGATATGAGACCAGGAGCCCAGTGACTAAAAATCAGTAATGAGCACAAAGGTAAGGCTTTGGCTGACCAGCTTTGTCCTTCAAATCCCTGTATTTCCTAAGAAATTTTGAGCTGGTCTTGATTTATTCTGGTAGGTGAGAGATTCAGAGGCAAAAAGTTGAAACTCACATTTTTTTCCACTGCCTATAATAAAAGCAAGCATCTTCAGGTGTTTCTCATCATTCCTTGCTACTTCCTGCATTTCAAACCAAGATTTTGAAATTCCCGTCACTTCTCAGAACTTCTTGAGATTTTTCTCCTTTCCACCTGCATGAAGTTTGAGGATGATTTCACGTTTCCCCTCTAGGTTTTTCATTAGCTAAAGCCATTAGAAAGAGCCTGAACCCTGTCTTTATGAGGCCTGCTTCAAAGTGGGCTGTCACTGGGGTTGATGGTCCGGTTACAAGATTGAAGACTTGGACTCTGTAAAGAACTCTGCTCTTGAAAAGTCATTAGTCTCTTCAACAAATGGTGTTGGGAAAATTGGACAGCAACATGCAAAAGAAAGAAGCCGGACCACTTTCTTATACCATACACAAAAATAAATTCAAAATAGATTAGAGACCTAAACGTAAGACCTAAAACCACAAAAATCCTAGAATAGAACACAGGCAGTAACCTCTTTGACATTGTCCATAGCAACTTTTTAAAGATTTGTTCCCTGAGGCAAGGGAAACAAAAGCAAAAATCAACGATTGGGACTACATCAAAATAAAAAGCTTCTGCACAGTGAAGGAAACAATCCACAAAACTAAAAGGCAACCTGCAGAATGGAAGAGGAGTTTTGCAAATGACATATGATAAAGGGTTAGTATCTAAAATACATAAAGAACTGATACAACTCAACACCCAAAACCCAAATAAACCAATTAAAACATGGGCAGCAGACATGAACAGACATTTCTCCAAAGAAGACATCCAGATGGCCAACAGAAACATGAAAAGATGTTCATCATCATTTACCATCAGGAAATCCAAGTCAAAACCACAATGAGATATCACCTCACACCTGTCAAAATAGCTAAAATTAAAAATACAAAAAACAAGTGTTGGCAAAGATGTGGAGAAAAGTGAACCTTCTTGCACTGTTGCTGGGAACAAAAACTGGTACAGCTACTGTGGAAAACAGTATGAAGGATCCTCAAAATGTTAAAAATAAAACTGCCCTACAATCCAGCAATTACACTACCTGAATTTACCCAAAGCATACAAAAACACTAATTCAAAGGGATACATGCACTCCAATATTCATAACAGCATCATTTACAATAGCCAAATTATGCAAACAGCTCAAGTGTCCATTGACTGATGAATGATATCTATTACATACACACACACACACACACACACACACAATGGTATACATACATGTGTATGTATACACACACAATAAAATATCATTCAGCCATAAAAAGAATGAAATGTTGCCAGTTGTAATGAGGTGGATGGAGCTAGAGCATATTATGCTAAGCAAAATAAGTCAGAGAAAGACAAATACCATATGATTTCATTCATATGTGGAATTTAAGAAACAAAACAAACAAGCAAAGGAAGAAAAGAGAAAAATCAAGGAACAGACTCAACCCTAGAGAACAAACTGATGGTTACCAGAAGGGAGGTGGGTGGGATTGGGGAGGCATGAAATAGAGGAAGAGGATGAAGGAGGGCACTTGTGATGAGCACCGGATGATGAATAGAAGTGATAAATCACTATATTATATACCTGAAACTGATATAACACTGTATGTTAACTAACTAGAATTACAATTTTTAAAAAAGTCATTAGTGAGGTCCCGGGCCCATGGTTTTACACCCAATACAGAAATTCCCAGGGCATTTTATCTCCAGTGAATACATAAATTCCATTAATCCGCTTATACTTTTCTCAGACTGTGCAAGGGAATGATTACGTGTGCAGAATACAACCAGTAGAAGGTAGTGGAGGGAAGAGGAGGATGCTGGGGGTTATATTGTTTTATTCTAAAGATTTTGAAGAACAGGTGTCAAGAAATTGTCTCAGGATTTTCATCTTTCCAGAACTTTTCTTCCTTTTAGGTCTCTGAAACCTTGCGCTAAACCTAGTGACCGATCAATAATTTCAGTACACAGGATTAAGGCCCAAATCACAAACACGAGGAAGAAGACATTTTCCAGAATCTGACAAAAAGGCCAGGAAACAACTCTGAAATACCTTGATGTTATTATATAGAGGCAGACAAAATGCCACCAACCGACTTCATTAGAAACAAGACACTTTGCTAACCTGGACATCAGTTTCTTCATCTGTAAAATGAAGGGTTCCAACAGAAGAACCTTTCAGTTTCCAGATTCTCTGGTACACAAGGGGAGCATGATAGGGGATTCAAGAGAAAGGCTCTCCTTAGGAAGCCAATCTGCCAGGTCCTCCTTTGTGAGGCCTACCCACTGAGACATTCCATAGCACACAGGCCTTGTCCAACTATATTCTGGATGCTGCTCCTCAGTTCTCAGAATGGAGAGGCTTCAGAAATGGTTCTCATCCACTAAAATGTACCCAACAGCTGTACTTGAGGGCTGGGAGGAACATACACGTTCTGTTCCAAGGGCACACAAAGGGGTCAGGCCCGTCTTAGGCAGAAGCCACCCAAGGCAACAATGCTTCTCTTCACATGAGCTTTCCCACCTGTCAACAGATGCTTAAAGCAACAGGATGAATATGGAACAGCTGAGTTGGACACCAAAGTAGGCAGAGCAAGGCAGCTGTTCCTTGCCTTTGAGTATAAAAAGCATGGCAGTCATGTTGAAAAGGGCCTGGTGGCATATAAATTTGATCACTTTGCACATTCTCTTCTCTCCACACATTTTAGGACTTGAGTTATTTAACTGAAGAAATTGTAGAACAACTGAAAGCTTTATGTATGGTGAGGCCAAAGCAGACATAATTATAGGAGACAAAGGATAATAATGTGTTACCACGGGGAGGGGAGGGCAAGCCAGAGGATCATTGCCCTTCAGAATCAAACTTCAATGGAAAGACTGGATTTGATCAAATGGTTCAGAAAAAGTTCATCTTCCCAGCAGAACTTCAGTACTAATCAATTGAAGATCACTTCTTTGAATGTTTAAATAAAGGCTAATACAATTCTTGCTTAAATTGATAAAATGGATTTTAAGCTCCTGACATGGCGATTTGGAATGCATTGTGATCATGAAGGGGATCAGAATACACCACCCCAAAATACATCACTTTGATTCAAGGATTATATTGAGCAGAAGGCAACTGAGACACAGCAGCACAGGAGGAAGTCTCTGCCCTTCCCCTTTCTGCTTAAAAGCAGGGCATCAATTTCCCACTGTGAAGGTGTTCTCTCTCTACACTCCCATACCAGGAAGAGGAGACAAGTATCAACACTGGAGACAAAGTCAGCACTGAGGTGGGTCTGCACAACACACCTTACCAAAATAATCTTTATCCTGCTTAGTTTCCCCCAAATATTTACCATCCCAGAATTTACCACCCCTAGATGTCCAACCCACTTTTCCTTTGTCTTATCACTTCTCCACAAATATATCACCCTTTGTTAAAATGGCACATATGCCCCTGAGTTTAACCACTTCATTGGGTCTTTATTTCTTTTCTACAAAGGCCCCCATGCATGTAAAAAATAAAATACTAACATCAAATAAAATTTGCATGCCTCTGCTCCTGTTAGTCTATCTTCTGGTCAGACTAATTTGCAGGTTCCAGGAACAGAACCTAAGAGGGTAAAAGAAAAACCTGTTTCCCTCCCCTATAATTACAAAGATAATTTTTATTTTACATTCTAAAGCTTCTAAAAGTTCTAACAATAAACCCTGCTAGACATCAATTCTGAAAAAAAATTAGTATGATTAGGATATTTATCACTGACTTCTACTATTTCTGACATTTACATCTTGTGTTTTGTATCCACCATGTTTGACAATTTTATCAAAAGCTAAAATCTTAATGAATAAGCTAAGTATGGACATTTAATCCAAAGTACACAGAGCCATACAGTTTATGCTAAATTTTTACTTAGTGTAAAAATAATTTTCATCCCTTATATTTTATATTTTATCACTGTGAGCTGAAAAAGGTGACATTAATTCCCTTTTATATATTTTGCCTTTTAAGTAGTTTTTTTCATTATAAGATGGTGAAGTATACATGTGTTCACTATAGAAAATAAAATATAGGAAAAAATTAGTAAAAAAAAAAAAAAACAGCCACAATTCACCACCAAATCATATCCACTGCTAGCCTCTTGGGAAATATCTTTCTTTTTTTAAATAATAAATTTATTTTTTATTGGTGTTCAATTTGCCAACATACAGAATAACACCCAGTGCTCATCCCGTCAAGTGCCCCCTTCAGTGCCCGTCCCATTCACCCCCACCTCCCGCCCTCCTCCCCTTCTACCACCCCTAGTTCGGGGAAATATCTTTCCATTCTATTTCTCAATGTATAAGGTTTGTTGTTGTGGTTTTTGTTAACAGCTTTATCGAGATATAATTCCCATTAACATACAACTTACCCATATAAGATGTGCCACTCAGAACTCGCAGAGATTAAATAGACAGTACAGAGGATGTAGTTAGTAGCACCATCATAATGATGCACAGTGACAGATGGTAGCTATACCTGTGAGCCTAACACAATGTGCAGACTTGTCAAATCACTGTGCTGTACACCTGAAACTAATGTGTCCTCTGTAATTCCATAAAAAGTAAATGAATTTAAAAATAAAATAAAATAAAATATACCATTCAACATTCTTTAGTATATTCATGGATATGTGCAACCCTCACTACAGCCAATATTAATACATTCACATCATGCCTAAAAGAAACCCTGCACCCCTTACACATCAACCCCACACACACACACACACACATCCTAAGCAACTACTAATCTAATTTCTGTCTCTGTAGATTTGCCTGTTGTTGTATTGGTTTAAGTTTCTAATGATACTATATATTTTTATAGGGGGTTTTCAGCTCACATTATAACATGTGCATTTTCTTTTTTTTTATTTATTCATAAGAGACAGAGAGAGAGAGAGAGAGAGAGAGAGAGAGGCAGAGACACAGGCAGAGGGAGAAGCAGGCTCCATGCAGGGAGACCGACATGGGACACGATCCCGGGTCTCCAGGATCACACCCTGGGCCTAAGGCAGCACTAAACCGCTGAGCCACCTGGGTTGCCCACATGTGCATTTTCTAATGTTAATTACCAAGTTTTTGTTTAAAAAGTCATGATTGCCTAATAGTCCATCAAGTGGATTTATAGTAATATATTCAATTAGTTGTTATTGGACATTTAGATACTTTCCACTTCTCTTTGTTCTGATCAGTTTAAGTTGCACTGGCCCTTGCACAAAAGCAATCGGTCAGAGATTCATTCATATGAATTCAAGTCCCAGCCTGTGACATTAAGGCAACACCAGCCTTCCCACCAGCCTCTATTTCTCCCTCTCTGTCAGAGTTTACTGCTCAGCTAGAATTCTGCCCAAGGAACCCTTGGCATAAGTGGCTAACCTTGTCAAGGGGAAACTAGAGCTCCAAAGTGCTCCATGTGACAAGCTGTCAGATGCCAGATGCCTGGTGTCCTGTTATCATCCCAATCTGATCACTCTCACACACAGAATACCATTCCTCCATTCCGCTTTGCAATCTGATGCCCTCGGGCTGCAGCCAGAAGCACACAGCAATCAGAAAACCTGCAAGAATCTAGTCCTCACTCCGGAAGGAAGTAGGCAAGAGGCTTCCAGGAACATTCACAGGAAGGGAAGTTGCACATTCCACTCTCACTGAATATGAAAATTAATGGAACAAAAAAGAGCAAATCTGGAGGGGGCATGAGTTTTCAGGTCATATTCTGCAGTAATCTAAAACCGACAGTGACCACCATTAAGGACATAATAATACTAACTGCAGGAAACACTTATTGAGCAGTAACATGCTTTTATAGGCACTATCTCATTTAATCCTCACAACACAAATTTGAAAGTACACATTTCTATTATCTATTCCCACCAGGCAGAGAAAGACCTTGAGGCTCCAGGCTCAGTAACCAGCCCAAGGTCATGCAGCCTACTGTGTCCCTCCCCCTAACCCCCCAAAAAGGGGCAGAGGTAGAATTCAAATCCAGGCCTTCCCCATCCCAAAGTTAGAGCCCTCTGATTCATTTAAATACCACCTAGTTGTTACAAAAGAGAAGGGAAAAGGCACTATCACCTATTTATTAGAACACCTGCTATATCCCAAGACCCAGGGACCATATTCTCTTATACACGAAGACCCAATACCCCTGTGACTTAAAGCTATCTCCATTTCGGAGTTCAACAAACCAAGACTTTGAGAGATTAACAGATTTGTCTCAGACTTTATAGCTACCTACGATGGACTTCCTGATTCCAACAAAAAAAAATCTTACTGCTAAATCCAAGCTTAAATAAAAACGCCTTCATCGATAAAGTCAGGGCCCATGGTGACAACATTATTTGAAGACGCAAGTCTCAGGAAATTGCTCTTTGGTCACACTGAAGGAAAACAGGTTACACCTGGCTCAGGGGGCAATAAGTTGTGAATACTTGGTTTCCAAATGTAAGATAAACTCAATGGAAATGATATAATTTTCTTCACAATTTGAGAATTGCACATCACACATAAATGTGCACTTTATCAAAGCTTTGTAGTTCACCTTTATGCTTAACAGACCTCTCGGGAAGCAGAAAAATATGACAATTATGCAAATAGCAGTGTTGAGCCAATTACATGGAAAAGTGGGTGTACTTAAAAGAAAAAAAAAAAGGTTTCACAAAACGTAAGCTTCCTTCCCTAACAATGGAGAGCTTAAATTCGAAGACATTTTTGGCAAACAGGAGGGCATAGGTGGCTCTTGCTCTCTCTCTAGGTGTTATTAGCACCAGAGGGCTCCTCATCCTTTGTTTTCTGCTTTTAATAACCCAAGTGCTTTCTAATGATATTTTAAGTGAGTTGCTAGAATGTTCAGGATTCATCTTCCGTGTTGAGCTCCACAGAGATGATTTTCAGCAGGCAAATAAAAATAAGCATTTAAAATATTTCTTTGCTCATCAAATGGTGAAGAAATCCATTCCTTTTAGCCTGCTCCATGCTTGAAAAGGTTAGTGTGGCCTTTGGAAAATACCAGGTTGTGCATTCCGTACATTGTTAATGATTCCCGGGATGCACTGACACTTGCAAGTACATCTTAACCTTTTTAAAATGGGGCCTCCATTGTCTTACCTTAATAAGCAGTTTGTTCACCTTATGTCTTACAAAGGCCACTGTGGTGGAAAATACATATGAGATGTAAAGCTGCACAAAGGAGCAGAGGAACAGGAAGAGGGTGGGGCGCAGCTTACATCAGACACAACCTGCAGAGGGCGCCCACCCCATCTCGGACCGCAGCCCAGGAAGGACAGCTGCTGGCTTCTGACACCCAATGATTACGCCTCAGCTCCCTAGCTTCTTGAAGTCCTCATCTAACATAGCTGTGTGAATTTCATTCTTGGATATCTATGTGTCTCCTGGTAGCCACCAAGTTCCAAGTTCGCCAAGTAGCCCCTGTGGCTTTGCCAACCAGACTGATAAGAAACCTGCTATATTCATTTGACTCTTCCACTCTGATGCCTCCTACGGTCTGGTAGCAAGGGCCCTGACCTGCCCCTGTCTTTCCAATTCTAGATCTTGGTAATCCCTACACATTCTTCAGCACGGCTCCAGAGTCCCCTGTGTTGGGTTACCTGTACCTTCCTCCAGACTCCCATGACACTTGACTTCTTTCAGGAGCTTGAAACATTTGTTGAGCATCAACCATCTGTGAGCCTGATGCTGGGCTACATAGTAACAAATACTGAATGGCACAGTCCTTGTCCTCAATGAGCTCAAGACCATGTTGGTTGCACTTCTGTAGAGCAGAGATCTTTCTGCATAAATTGCTATTTGTCCCTGGCTGACTCTCATGCCTGACTGACTCTCCAGGGTCCTGGCCACCAACTACTTGGAGGTGGCTAAGGGAGGGGTCATGCATCCTCGAGGGGGAGGATGGGAAGAGAATTTATGAAGATCATTCTGGAAGAAAAGCCCATTTTGGAACTTCTCTGGTCAACCTTCTCAACCTCTGGGCAGAGAAATTTTCCTTTCCAGCCTCCCTCACCTCGACACGGATTCCACATACTTTACAGTAAGTGGCTAGCATCTGAGCTAGCAGCTAGCACATTGCATGGCACATCCCACGCCCTCCCTATTACTTGCCAGATGAACAAATAAATAAAGGAAAGTGATGGGTTGGTTAGGGGCAAGTCTTGATTATTAGACTGAGGAATTTGAACTTGGTCATGCATCATTTTTCATGAGAGAAGTCAGAGGAAATAAAGTCTCTAAAAGGAAATGTATATTCATTTGTGTTTCCTATAGAATTAAAATTTCTAGCTCCTACAGTCTAAAACAAGATATTAAAAACTCTATTGGACAATCTGTTTGTGTGAAATGAGGAGCCATTTAGGATTCATCAGAGCAAAGAGGTTTACTTGAGCCTTGAGGTGGAGAGAAATGGTATTATAAATCCATTTTAAAAAGAAAAGCCAAAAACGCCTAGAAAGCATTTTGCAGTACAAGAGAAAAGCAATTTACTTGTTACTGCTTCAATTTCTTAAATCATCTGGCTTCATAGATCAACACTAACTCTCTTTAAATCTACCAAATGAAATTCCATCCAATGACTCATTACCCAGGGCAAGCTGCAAATTGTGATTTGTGATTCCAGTAGTCCCTCCAGGAAATGCCGGAAAAAAAGATTGTCTGGAAAACAACAAAGCCCTGCATGTGTGTAAATAGATGCAATTCACACGCCTTCCTGATTCTGCTCCATTATGCCCAGAATTGGGAAGACGAATCCAAAATGGCCCCGTGACTTCTCCGACAGGTGTTCCTAACTGAATATTGACTCTTGGCCACTGTGTGGCCACAAAATGCAGGAAAGTTGGCAGAATGCAGAAAGTCTGGCTTCACTGTCATTGAGTTCCAGATAGTATCCTGAATCCCTAACTCAAATGGGAACCCTTTACAGCACTTTCATCTGGGTAAGTTTTTGTTGATCCCTTCATTCACACTTCTCTCGTACATCTGGGCAAACCATCCTTTACAGAGGGACATTAAGGGAAAAAAAACTAAAAAACTCAGATATAATCTCTCATTCAAACTGGTCTACACTATTTTAGAACTGTAACTGCAGGGGCCCATAGGGAATACAGAGAGTTCTTGGTTTGACCCCATTTCCCAGAATCATCCTCTCATCTCAAAAATGGCTTGCCTTACTCTGTGGAGTATTTGATTCAGTCTTACTTTGTATGAATTTATTGTTTAATTAATGGCTTTACTGACAACAATTAACATGAGTATGCATATATACGTGGTATCCATGATTTTTCTCCTACAAAAAACCTGTGTTCTTTATGGCACTGGCACACTTATAGTCATCAAGCTGTTATCTGATCTAACACAGCAAATTTTGCAGTAATTATGTTTTCATGGCTGTATTCTTCCACACTGAAACAAAAGCATCATTTTAATGATCAAAAATTCTTTAACCATCTTACTCTTCTGTGAACACTTGTGCCACTTCACTGGATTCTGTAAAGCCTACAGCAAAGCTTCACAATACACTTTTCCTCTCTCCCCCGATATAATACGTGTCCCCCTCTGCTCTCTCCACCATTTTCTTGTCAGGCAGAGTCATCAGTTCTGTTCTTAAAAATGTCACTCATCCAATGAGATCCTAAGAACTATCCCCTGGTTTCTGTTTATCCAAAAGCATGTAGGTCATTAGCGACATTCTTGGTTTTGCCAGATGATGTTTACAGACAAGAGAGCTATGATATCCCCAAGTGATAGGCCTGGATTGAAGGGGTAATCTAAGGGGGCTTTGGCTCCTAGGATCCGGAATTATAAATTATAATATGTGAACTGAAATTGGACTCCGCTTGGCAACACTGAGCTTAATATCTTATCATTTTAACTTGGATTTTATTTTTTCCCACTAACAAAAGACTTACAAATCCCCAAATCACAGATAGTACCTTCAAAAGGATGCAGAAAGGCTTTTTTCCCTGCATCAAACTTAGACGTGGAAAAAGTGATTATGGATTTCTAAAACATTAGCTGAAAAATGTAGTTGTAGGTGATAATTTAAGGATAAAGAGCATCCCACCTCCTACCACCATTAAATCTGTTGCCTAAAGTAAGCAAGAATTGTTCAAAAAATAATAGGAGGATAAAGAAACAGATCCCCTCAGAAGTGTGATAGCATCTTTAGATGAGAGCCTCTGTAGGACTAATGAGAACAGCTGAAGAGCTGTGAACGGGGCTTAGTCCTTTTGTTCCTGACCATGACACATGTCTTAGTTCTTTGGGGGTTTTTTTAAAGATTTTTTAAAAAGTCATCTCTATACCCAATGTGGGGCTCTAACTCACAAGCCTGAGATCAAGAGTCACGTGCTCCACAAACTGAGCCAGCCAGGTGCCCCAAGTGTCTCTTAATTCCTATCAACATTATACCCCACAAAGATCCAATCTGTTTAATAGTTGGATTTAGTGGGGTGGGGGAAGGATTCAAAATAATGAGATAAATAATGCAAGTTCCCAGGGGCACCTGGGTGGCTCAGCGGTTGACTGTCTGCCTTAGGCTCACTGTGTGATCCTGGGGTACTGGAATTGAGTCCCACATCAAGCTCCCTGCAGGAAGTCTGCTTCTCCCTCTGCCTATGTCTCTGTCTCTCTCTGTGTGTCTCTCATGAATAAATAAAATCTTAAAAAAATAATGCAGGTTCCCAAAAATCCAAATGTTTTGAATCGAGACCAACTTTGTGGCTCTTCCCTCCCTTCCTGTTCCGTCTCCTCCTCCTTTAGGTTGCGTGTGTCTCTCTGCCTCCCTTTCTCTCTCTTAAAAAAAGTACTCAACACATTTTTCATTAGTATTATTGGAATTTTAAACGTGTGTACATTGCAAGGGCACTGGGAGGATTAAATGAAATTGGGTGTGCAAAAATGCCTAGTGCAGTGCCTGACACATTTGGGGTGCTCGTGAAATATATCAATTTTACTCTCCTTTTCTCCTTCCCTTGCCTTTTCCTCCTCTCCACATCCCCATCCTCTCATTCCCCCTCCTGTCTTCCTACTTTGCTCTTTCTATAACCATTGTGCCCTTATCTGGCCATGACTGGGAACTGAAGCCAATTCTAATATATACAGGTAGGCACTGAAATGCATGTATGCACTTAAATCTAGCTGTATGCCCCCTGTTCTCAATAATAAAATGCTTATGTTGAACAATTTATATTTCTCTCTTGTATTTAATGTAAACTGTGTTTGTTTTTTATGGACTTCACAGGGATGGTTCATAAAAATCCCAAAGCAATTTTAAAACTGCAGTGGGTCAGTGGAAGGAGATAGGCTTACAGAGCTTCATTGTTTTTTTAAGTGCAACAAAGTTGCTCTTAGGTACTAGTTATAAATGATGTGAAAGCCCTAACAGGGGAAATAAAATCACCTGGTCTCACACACTCACCAGATTTCATACTTTGAAAGAAATTCAGTTCCTAAGTTAATTTTACAAGAAATAATGAGCTAGTACTCTTATGTAGACCCATGATAGAAATTTGTGATTTACCAGCTTTCAGAGAGTTCCAAGGAAGCCTGTTAGATTTATTGCTCATTTCTCCAAAGGTCTCCAATGAGACTGCTCTTTTTTTTTTTTTTTTTTGAGACTGCTCTTCTTATCTGAAATTTGTAACCCCCTACCCCGAATCAAGAAAGTATCTATAATCAGCATAAATATTGCTTGGTTGTTCCATCCTTGAGCCTTCATATATCCCACAAATACTTCTCCAGCATCCCCTCCGTGGGATACCCTTGCATCTTGTGGTTATTCTTTTTTTAAAAAAAGATTTTATTTATTTATTCATGACAGACACAGAGAGGAGAGAGAGAGAAACAGACAGACAGAGGGAGAAGCAGGCTCCATGCAGGGAGCCTGACGTGGAACTCGATCCCGGGTCTCCAGGATCAGGGCCAGGGCTGAAGGCAGTGCTAAACCGCTGAGCCACCTGGGCTGCCCTCTTGTGGATATTCTTAATGGGTATCAAACTGGGCAGCAGAGGGACCTTTGATCTTTCTGTAGGGAGCAACCACAGGCACGATACTGATTATGGAGTTCAAGGGCATAGAGGCATTGCTGGCTATGAAGTTCATTACCAGGACTAGACAAGGATCCTTCCTGCTGGCAATGAAGCTCTCAATAAAATTAAGAGCAAACTGAAGCTAATTCCTAGCGAATATTTTACCCAAAGAAAAAAACACCAATTCAAAAAATATATGCACCTCTATGTTCTAGCGGCACCTCTATGTTTTACCAGCATTTACCAATGCTGTTTGGCAGCATTATTTACCACAGCCAAGATGGGGCAACAAACTAAGTCCCTATCAACAGATGAAAGGATGAAGGAGATGCAAGATGTATATATAATGGAATATTATATGTGTATCTAATGGACTATTCACCACAAAAAAAGAGTAAGATCTTGCCATGTATGACCATGTGGCTGGAACTAGAGAACATTATGCTAAGTTAATTAAGTCAGATAGAAAAAGGCAAATATATGATTTCACTTCTATGTGGAATCTTAAAAAAAAACAAAACCAACAAACAAAACAGTAGAAACAGACCCATAAATACAAAAAAAGAAACTGATGAGTGCCAGAGGGTTGGGAAAAATGGGTAAAAGAGGAATTTTTTTTTTAAAAAAAAGCAAACTAAAGGAGCATTGTCTGCAACAGTCAACTTGATGATTGATCCACCACATGAAATGCAGAGCACCCACATAGATGATTCTCAGAAGCAGGCTTACGTTTAACTTGATACTCAAACAGCCAACTGAAAAGCGAAAAAGGCAAGCAACCATGTGTCAGGTTTTATTAAAATAAAAAAGACAGCTTTACTGATTTTTTTTCCACAACGCAGTTTTTTAAAAATGAAATCAGCCTGTTCTCATAATCAATAGACTTACCATCATAGGTTCCACCTTTTGTCTAGTATTTTCATAGAAATAGGTTGGTGAAACTGCTGACCACACTGACACTCCCAACCAGGGGAAGATGAAAGGAAGGATGAAGTCCTTGTAGCTCTTAGAGTCTCCAAAGATTGCAGATGAAAGACACGGGGTCAGACACCAGCTATGAAGACATGTGATCAAACACAAATGATTAAAGGCTGGGAAAACTCGACCCAACGCATTTAGAGGTTTTGTTTTTATGAAGAGGCAAAACCAGAAACACTTGAGAAATCTGGTCACTACATCAACCAGTTTTGGCTGAACACACTAACCCAACCTGCTACTTACCAGCAGCCATTCAGCGTTCTTGGCCATTCCATGCAACAGCCCAGGGTGGCCAATGCTTTCCGACAAGGTGGCCCTGACTCTCTATGGGGACCACATGGGCTCAGTTTTGGTTTTGTCACTATTATAGGAAGCCTAACTTCAGCACATTCATTTTTCACACTGTGGTTTTATTTATTTACTTACCATGTTCTGCAGATTGGTCCCTAAACACCAAACAGCTTGCAAGCAAGTACCTTTAAATATGTTAAGTCTAACTCCTACTACCAACTCATTGTGGAGCTGCGATGACTTTTCATTACCATTTCTAATTAAATGTGTCCCAAACTATCAGGAAAAAATTTTCCTTTTTATTTCCAGCAACCATAAGAGAGCAGGACAGAGAAAAAACAGTGCTTTAAGGCTGGCCTGCCCCCTGTCCCCTCTTCCCACTAGTTATGATGGCTCTGCGAATGAAGACAGAAGCCTCCCCATACAAACATGCAGATAACTCTGAACACCCTCATTGGTAATCAGTGCATCTGACAGAGACAGGCACTGCAGGATTTGGATCCTGGTGACTCTATTCCCGAGGGTCTTGTCACATTCGGGATGATTAAACCTGCCCTGTCCTTACCGGCAATTCATTATAGACTTGGCACTGGAGGGAAATCTCCAGCTCCATTTCAAGTCTGTAGATCTATAGCTAATGATTTAACAGCAATGCACTTACAAGGAATGAACATAAAGAAACTATTCTATTTATCTAAGGAGCAGAACCACCACACATTGGCACAAGGATCCTCTGCCTTACACTTACAGCTGTTTCTATATACACTGAGCAGTGCAGCCTTCTTGGCACCATTCCATTCCAGGCAGACCCCACTGGCAGTGGCCATTTTTGACATCTATGGATGGCGGGTGTGTGGGGGGGGTATCTCCACCTCCTACTTGATTCACATTGCCTTGCTCATTTTATAAGACATGTGACTGTTTTTCTACCACAAACACATTCTTCATAATGATTATATCCATTAAAAGCCCCGAATGCTACCTGAACTGATGTCTACCACTACTTTCCCGTGTCTTTCAAATAAACATGCTAAGAATTCCTTCAAAAACAAATAACGTATCATATAAAAATAAGTCACTTATGGATTTTCATGGCTGAATATTCTTACTAAACACTATACCCCTCACATGGGTTTTGGTGTTTTCTCTTTAGTGTTTTGCAAAGCAACGAGATTAATAAAGGTAAAATGAGGGCTTCCCTTCTCCCCAGTTCCTGAAAGGAAGTTTACTCATCTACATATATGTGTACAACTGCCCCAATTTGGGCATCAATATGATGCTTTTTTTTTTAATCTAAGACAGTGGGTATACATGGACCCATAAGCCAAACCCACAAACAGATTGAAGAACATGTTGGCAAATCAACAGCTCCTCAATCAGTAGTATGAAGTGGCTATCACAAAAACTACTTAATTGCACATTAATAGAAATATATTATCTAGAACAATGGGGGTGATGGTGGTATTCTGATTTGGACTGATCAGTACACCCATGGAATGCTATCCTCAGTTCTAGTTGCCATGATCTTACAAGGAACAGTGAAAACTAGACAAAACAAACAACATAAGGAAGTGCCTGGAAACCATAGATATATGACAAAAGTTTGGACAGGTTCTTTTGCTTGGGAAAGTCATCCTGAGGAAGGCACGCAAACTTCTTATATTCAAAGGACTACAGAGCAGAAGAGATGGGAAACTTCTTTCCAGTTACTTTTGAGGGCAGGAACTAAACCAATAAAATGAATTGGGGGAAAGTTACATAGAGATAAATTGCCACTCAATGTGAGGAATAACTGCCTTACAATCCCAGCTGAGCAGGCTCATGAAATTGTACATTTGCTACTACCAAGATGTTTAAAGGAGATTGTTCAAACACTGTTTATCAGGATCCCTGTGGAGAGTTCACATTATCTTCTAGAAATGGTACTTTTCATTTTTGGAAGGGGGGGGCAGTGTCCTCAACTCCACTTGGAAGATACTGAAAGCTCTGATTTTTCTCTCCAGACACCTAGATTTTTCAGGGATGCCATGAATTAAGCAGGTTAAGAACCCCTGCATTAGGAGACTGAAAAACAGGGTTCAAGGCCTCTTCCATCCTGGATATTCCATGATCCTTCGGGACTCTGAGTTTTGATCTGCAGGTACAATAATGATAATGACATTTCTCATCTAGCCAAGTATGTCAATTCTGAACCCAAGGACTAGATCTAAATTTTACTAAAGGTCTGCCTTCTTTTTTTATAATAAATTTATTTTTTATTGGTGTTCAATTTGCCAACATACAGAATAACACCCAGTGCTCATCCCGTCAAGTGCCCCCCTCAGTGCCCGTCACCCATTCACCCCTACCCCCCGCCCTCCTCCCCTTCCACCACCCCTAGTTCATTTCCCAGAGTTAGGAGTCTTTATGTTCTGTCTCCCTTTCTGATATTTCCCACACACTTCTTCTCCCTTCCCTTATATTCTCTTTCACTATTATTTATATTCCCCAAATGAATGAGAACATATAATGTTTGTCCTTCTCTGATTGACTTACTTCACTCAGCATAATACCCTCCAGTTCCATCCACAATGAAGCAAATGGTGGGTATTTGTCATTTCTAATGGCTGAGTAATATTCCATTGTATACATAAACCACTTCTTCTCTATATCCATCTTTCGATGGACACCGAGGCTCCTTCCACAGTTTGGCTATTGTGGACATTGCTGCCTTCTTCAGCCAATTATTCCCTTCTCTTCCTCTCTCCTTTCTCTTAGTACCACTAATGCCTCGATCTTCCTCTCCACTTCCAGGTGGGGTACTCAGCCAGGGTAGTTGTCCCCGGTGGGGTGGGGGACACTGATTCCCCAACCAACCACTCTTTACTCTTCTGACCCCTGTCTACACCACACAGACTCCAAAAGTGGAATGAGCACCCACCTGCCTAATGCAGATCAAACATAAACATGCCCTTGACAATACTGTGGAACTACAGACAGATATTTATAGGATGAGTCTCAATTACTGATTAATCTAATCCTAAGGGTAAAAATTATGTATGTGAAGAAATTTCAAGGATATTCTTCAAATTAAGGTCAATTTAGTTCAATTCAATAAGCATTTAATAGGCATCTACTATGTGCTGAACACTGTCTTTGAATGCTGAGAATACAAAGGAAAATAAAGTACAGGGCTTGCATGTAAATGAGCTATGAAAATAGAATATTCTGGGCGCTATAATAGCTTCTCTAGGGTTTAAACCCCAGTTCCTGGGAGAAAAATAAATACAAATTATACAAAAGTGCATATATAATTATAATATATACAATTTTAAGTATATGTAATAATATTTTACCTATATAGACATATATATTGATAGATGTAGATATAAATACAGATACAGATATGTACAGGTTGATTTAAAGGATTAGTCTCAATTACTGATTAATCTAAATCTGAGGATAAAAATTATATAAAGAACTTTCAAGGACATTTTCCCAATTAAAAGTCATTTTAGGGGTGCTTGGTTGGCTCAGTCAGTAGAGTATGCGACTCTTAATCTCAGGATCACAAGGTCAAGCCTTATGTTGGGCATGGAGCCTACTTAAAATTAAAAATTTTTAAAGTCAATTTAGTTTAAATAAAAAAAATATATGTGTGTATGTGGGCAGCCCGGGTGGCTCAGCGGTTTAGTGCTGCCTTCGGCCCGGGGCGTGATCCTGGAGACCCGGGATCAAGTCCCACATTGGGCTTCCTGCATGGAGCCTGCTTCTCCCTCTGCCTGTGTCTTTGCCTCTGTGTGCGTGTGTGTGTGTGTGTGTGTGTGTGTGTGTGTCTCATGAATAAATAAAATCTTTAAATATACATATATGTATCTATGTAAAATAGGAAGCTGATATTTCAAATTTTCAATTTCTCTCTGTATATGAAGCAGACAACTAGCCATAAGCCAAGAAAAAAAAATATAACTTGCCATCAGATTAATTGTAAAGAAAATGAGATAGAAATCCCCTAAAATTCCACATCTAGAAAAAGCTCTAGGAAAGGTTTCCAAACTTAGTGACTGGCACACAGAAAGGGCACAAGAATTCTGTTGAATGAATGTGACTAATGGAACAACCCTAAGATCTACTCAGAAGAAGGAGGCAACCCTTTAAAATGTCTTGGATATCAGAAGTTACTACACAGCCCTAGATTAAGAGGTTACTAAGTCTGCATAGAAAGAATCCAGAAACACCCAGCGCAGTAACTTCAGTGAGCTTCTTGAAATACTCCTTCCAGTTCCAAGACTGTGATTTTATATATAGAATTAGATGTCTTATTTGGCAGTTTCAAAACTCTCTATAGTTCCTTCCTTGGGCCCACATTCGGATACCAAAAGACTCTTATTAAAGATGTTATTCATAAAGTTTATTTTCACAGGGGTGCTTGGGTGGCTCAGTAAGTTAAGTGTCTGCCTTTGGCTCAGGTCTTGATCCCAGGGTCCTGGGATCGAGCCCTGGGTTGGGTTCCCTGCTTAGTGAGGAGTTTGCTTCTCCCTCTACTCTGCCCCTCCTCCGTGCTCATGTTCTCTCTCTCTTTCTCAAATGAATAAATTTTTTAAAAGTTTATTTTCCAAGTCCCCAGCAGATTAAAAGTCACAAAATGAAGAATCTTTTACAAAAACTGTGTTCTAGGCCAAAACTACGTTTGGCAAGCTTTTCCTGTAAAAGTCCAGATAGTAAATATTTTTAGGCTTTCTGGGCCATATGGTCTCTATTCTAAGTACTCAAATCTGCGTTTATTTCAAGAAAGCAGCATAGGTAACATATAAAAACATAGATGTGGTTTGTGTTCTAATAATCCTTTATATATGGACAATGAAATTCAAATTTCATATAATTTTTATATGACATGAAATCTTTTGATTTTTGTCATCTAAATATAAATGTAAAACTCATTCTTAACTTATGTGTCATAGAAAAGAAACAAAATGGCTGACCTCTGCTCTGTGACTTAGAAACTAAAATTGCACATTTGGCCCTTGGAAGCAAAACATTTCCATTATCTGTTAGATTCACTCAAGTGGAAGATCTCATTCTCCAGGGATACCCAATAAACAGGACAACAAAACTGCCTTAGTAGGATTCTTATACTAAGCTTATCTCGTGTCATTTGTTCATGGGATATAATACAATTGAAAGCTGAAATGAGAGTCTGATGATCTTGAATAGCAGTGTAGACAATTTGGTCATTAAGTCAGCAACTGGAGCATTGCTCAGCCTGGTGCAGAAATCAGGATGAGGCAAGAAAGTTTTCCTTAAAACAGATCACAACAGGGGGATCCCTGGATGGCTCAGCAGTTTAGCGCCTGCCTTTGGCCCAGGGCGCAATCCTGGAGTCCGGGGATCAAGTCCCACGTTGGGCTTCCAGCATGGAGCCTGCATCTCCCTCCTCCTATGTCTCTGCCTCTTTCTTTCTCTCTCTCTCTCTCTCTCTCCCTCTCATAAATAAATAGATCTTAAAAAAAAAAAAACAGATCACAACAGAGACAGCAGGATATGGCCACCATTACCATTGATCCTCCATCTCTGTCTAGGAATAGTACTTGAAGGGAATGTATTTTGTCAAGCAACCATCAAGTCATCCTGGTCCCCCCCTCCCCCATTTACCAGGATTTACGGAGGTCAATACTTTTCCTTCTGCTGATGTGGCATTTGGAGATTCCATTTGCAGAGCAGTGGTGCTTAGTTAAACTCTCTCTTGCTAATCTGATTGAATGAGGGTGGCTGCAAATGCCATTCTAGATCACACCAGTTCTCTGCTCCTAGGGAAATCTGACAGTACAAAAAAAGCAAAAAAGGAATAAAAGGAATAAAGGAATAAAGAGACTAAGCCCAGCACTTCCTAAAGATCACCAGCCCACCTGCCACAGAAGCCCATTTCAGTCCAGGAAACCAATCTGTATTAGGTAACAGAGAAAGTCTCTGACTTTGGTAATAACTGTCCATCAGAAGCAAGAAAGGCTCATGGGTGAAGCTAGAAGTACTAAAGCTGTGCTGCCTAACAGTGTGTCAATCTTGCCAGTATAAACAGATCTCAGCACACTATAGTGATGGGATTTCTAACCAGATGAAATTAAATAGGAATAAATATAAGGTCTTGACTTGGGTCAACAGAACTACCTTCACGAGTGAAGCAAAGGAATTTAGAAGGAATGTGGACACATATGGCTTTAGAGGAATCTTTGGTATGACCAGATCGTCAATAGAACAAGCAAGGTCTTAGGCTGCATTGTTAAATCATGATAGAGTTTACAGGAAGATGATCAGTACAAGTGAGACCTTATCTGAACATCTTTAAGAGCTATATGGAAGAACCAGAGCTTATTCTATCAGAAGGACCAAAAGGGAGAGGAAAAATTGAAAATATGTTATTGAAGCAAATGTTTGTGCAACTACTTATCCCATGCCTTTCTCTAATTCAAGTTAACCAACCACACTCTGTCTGGCAAGGAAAAGAATGCCCTCCTGCTGTTATCTTGAAGGCATCCTTTCATTCTTCCTTGCTTCTTCTCTACTTCATTAGAAGGGATGTCAATGGAAAAGGACTCGAACCAGACTACAGAGAGTGGGAGTAGGGTGTCACACAAAGCTCTGACAGGCTGGCATTCTGCAGAACAATGAGACTTCTTTTGTGCAGTTCCAAGAAGCCCCGCCAGCACTGATAGATGGGAACAATTGGGAAGAAAGTTTCAACTCAATGTATGAAATGGGTTCTGAGACCTTCGTTTCTGAGAGCATCATGCATAGGCAAGGATGACAACTTGGTTGTAGAAGCAGCTGGAACATCAGATGGTGGTGGGTGGGTGGAGGAGATGACTTTTAAGAGCTCTTCCAGCCCAAGATTCCAGCAACTATGCAAATGGAATGCTGTCAACACTGTGCTCCTCCCAGAGCAGGCTAAGAAGGCAGTACACTAAGCCATTCATGTTGAAGATACCAGTACCATACTTCACATGAGATCACAAAGATCACCTGTCCCCACTCCACCACCTTTGGAAGAACTATGGTCTGTCTAATAATAAAAAACAAAGCACCAACAAGCAGGGCTTCCAGTCAGCCTTCCTCAGTACTGCCTCCATACCTGAAGATGTGGCCCTCCAGGGAAGCTGGGATGGTGGGGAGTCAATCACAGGACACTGTTTGGTACCAGCACATACCCAACACCTACACAACTGGAAACATGAAGAAAATCGCTTTCCAGATCCTTTCTGCTCAAAGAATTAGTGTCCTTTAGAATTCCTAGCCCTCTTCCACAAGGTAGTGTCTTCTACTTCCCTGGCACTTGGCCTCAGTGGCATTCAACATACATTGATCTGGCTGTCACGGGGCCATTTTCATAGATGTGTGCCATGGACTCTTGGGGTTGCATCTGGGAGGTCTGTTCACTCCCAAAACATAAGTGGTCCACAATGTACAGCTTGTAATCAATCACTCAACGGGCACTATCAAGAAAAATTCTATGCAGATCCCAAGAGCATCCTGGCTGAAGCCTGTAACTGAAATCCAACAGCATTCTGGTAGGTAACCCAAACGTGGTGTGAACACGGAGGTTTCCAACTCTGGAAACAGCACCAATATTCCAACAACTACAAGGGTCAATCACAAGCAAGTGGACAGACAGGCCATCTGTGATTAGAAAGATGCATACAGATTCCCCTCTTCTTTTGAAAGAACACCAACGAATGTAACTGCATTTCACACTCTTAAAGGTGTCTAGGTTCCCTTATGGCATATCTTAAAAGGAGAAAGATAGAAATCCCCATGTCCTTGAGCTAGTCAGGCAAAGTGGGAAAAATGAATGTGCGTGGGTATGGGGAATCTGAGTAACCAGATAAAATTCAGATGCATTGGTTTGGAGAGGCCTTCTTTCTCCTTCTTCATTAAGGATTGATAAACCTCAGTGAGGCATTGAAACAAAAAACAAACAAAGATAAAAATCTCCTTTCAGTATCTGCTTTTCTCTTTGTTATAATTTGTAATAAATTCCTTCTGGTGATTTTGATTGCAGAAATAATTTGTGCTTTTATTCCTTCAGGCAACACAGCATACTAACTCTCCAATTTTCCCACTGACAAATGCAAAGACACAGTCAAAAACCTGGATGCAAGGAGAAGGCATTCCAGCTACACATACTATACTGTGTGGCTTCCAAGGAGCAAGACAAAGAATTGTATATGGAAAAAATCAAGAGGGGAGGTTGCCAGTCAAACACAACTGTCTTTTCAAATCCAAATCATTATAATCACAGAAGCCTCCATGAGATCACAGGGGTTATGCTAATAATATCAGACAATCATTCCTACCTATGGGGACCATGCTGTACTGCCAATATTAGCACTGAAAAGACAATACTTTTCAGCATTCTCCCTCAGTGGAACCCATTTATTCTATAAAGTAAAATATCTGAAAAAGGCAGAGATGTTGCAATGGGGAACACTGACTTTATAAATCACTTACGTGGTAACACTACGAATGTCAGCAGATCTGCTGTATCTAATACACAAATAATAAGGTTTGATACAATTGCGTGTATTGTACCTACTTCCTGTCATACAAGGACACTTAATTATCTACTAAATTAACTTTTTAAAAAGATTTTTATTTATTTATTCATGAGAGACACAGAGAGAGACAGAGCAAGGCAGAGACACAGGCAGAGGGAGAAGCAGGCTCTACGCAGGGAGCCACCCAAGCTGCCACCAAATTAACTTTGTATACAAAACTACATATTATGTGGCACCTGGGTAGCTCAGTCGGTTAAGCCTCTGACTTCAGCTCTGGTCATGATTTCGGGGTCTTGGGATTGAGCCCCGCATTGGCGTCCCTGCTCAGTGGGGAGTCTGCTTGTCTCTCTCTCTCTGCCCTCTGCTCCTCCCCCAGCTTGTGCGTGCTCTCTCTCTCCCTCTCTCTCTCAAATGAATAAATAAAACTTAAAAAAAACCCCTACCTATCAGGGGCAGCCCGGGTGGCTCAGTGGTTTAGTGCCGCCTTCAGCCCAGGGCATGATCCTGAAGACCTGGGATCGAGTCCCATGTCAGGTTCCCTGCTTGGAGCCTGCTTCTCCCTCTGCCTCTCTCTCTCTGTCTCTGTCTGTGTCTCTCATGAATAAATAAAAAGAATTTTAAAAAACCTACCTATCAGAAAACTTTTATAGTGATATTCAGAAACTAGAAGTAGTGCTGTTGAACCATACAAACATTTTAGAAGCCTATGAACCATGTGTCTTCCCATTTGCAGAGATGTATGAAACAGCAAGGTGCTATAGAAATCTTGTAGTTCAACCCTCTTATTTTGCAGTAAAAGATCTCAAGGTCCAGGGAAGTGATTCTACTTGACCAAGGTCACACAGCATGTCCATGGAAAAATAAGTTAGAACCTAGGTCAACTGCCTCTTAGCAGCAAGCTCTCTCTCCAGACACACACACAATGGCTCCTTACTTTCTACATCAAAACAGGTTGATTTTTGGCATCTCAGAAACTGTCACATTTCAGTGGGATTTTATGTTCGGGGAAGGGTATGATGTACAGTTTTTATAATATTCTCTAAAGTATCATAAAAATATATTGCAAGAAAGACCTTCATTTTCTTTGAATCCATTTTCTAACCAATGTATTATTATGTAAAAAATGCGAAGCTCTGGGGAGCCAACTTTCCCCACTCTTAATTCTTCTTGAAATTTACCTTTGGCCCAGAACTTTTCTCTGGCCACCAGATGCAGCTGCCAACATATTTTTGCATTCTTTCTTTCTCTAAGAAGCAAAGAGTCAGAAACAATGATGGCAGACAGACAATGTGACATGCCAGTTCCAGGCAGGCAATCTGAGCTCCAGTTTGTGTGGCTTTTGGAGACCTCAATTTCTGCATCTCTAAAATGAGGGGAACACCTATCAATCAGTTACTCACTGTCCTGGGACCTAGTATTCCTAAATTTGATTTATGCACATCACTGGCAAGTGGGGTGAAAGGGTTGGGGGTGATGTGTTAAAGGGGAAAAGCCTCTAAGAGCTCAGGTGGGAAATCTACACATAGAAATGTATGGATACAGGGATCCCTGGGTGGCGCTGCGGTTTAGCGCCTGCCTTTGGCCCAGGGCGCGATCCTGGAGACCCGGGATCGAATCCCACGTCGGGCTCCCGGTGCATGGAGCCTGCTTCTCCCTCTGCCTGTGTCTCTGCCTCTCTCTCTCTCTCTCTCTCTCTGTGTGACTATCATAAATAAGTAAAAAAATTAAAAAAAAAAAAAAAAGAAAAAAAAAAAAAGAAATGTATGGATACAATTCACTTTAAATATAAAACTGAAAAAATATATAAAACTGAAGTCTAGATAAGAAACAGCTATATTTCTACATCTATCTATCTATCTATCTATCTATCTATCTATCTATATACTTCCACATGGTATGCACCAGCGTGGAATACAGCCTGATGTATTCTCTCCCCAGAGATAAACAGAAGTAGCCTGGCTTGGTTTGGTTTTCTGTACATAGCTACTTCCAGGCACTGCATGTTGAAAATCAGGGTTGTGGGGTTTTTTCACTTTCTTTAATCCTGTACAAAAGATCATTGCTCTGCTGCTTGCCTAATGCTCGCTCTCTGCCATCTATGGTCCTCTTCAAACTACACAATAGGAGGTCAATATTTGGTAAAATTAAAAGCCATTAATCTATGTGGAGATAAATAGAAGACTTACAAAATCTGTGTTAAAGATACAATATCATTTAAAAAAAAAAGAAATCACATCACTGACCCATGGAGTGTCTCTACATAGCTTTCAGGGAGAGATAGGTTGAAAAGAGGCAGCAGAAAAAAATACTTTCCTATCAATTATTGATGTCAATAGTTACCTGTTTATCAAAGGATGAGGATAATGAGGATGGGGAAGAGAATATACCTTGTGGTTTTAAAACCCAAAGTAATCAGGTAGCATAAAGACATTGATAATTGGCTATCTGTGATAGAATAAAATTTTCTTCATGTCACAATATCATTCGATGTCGATTTATTCCATAACCTTGAGAGGCATGTTTCTCCATGAGCACATCTGCAGTAGAAACACAAGGCCTTCCCTGAGCACCTCATGGGCCTTTCTATTAGATTGTATTTATCAGGGAATCTATTTCTAGCCAGCATTAGACATACCTAGACTTCATATTCGTCAGTTAACAAATGAGTTTGGCAGCTTCACAATAGAAACCTAGAGTCTAGGGACGCCTGGGTGGCTCAGCGGTTGAGCATCTGCCTTCGGCTCAGGGCATGATGCCATCCAGGGAGTCCCACATCGGGGAGACCCAGGATTGAGTCCCACATCAAGTTCCCTGCATGGAGCCTGTTTCTCTCTCTCTGCGTCTCTCTCTGCCTGTGTCTCTGTCTCTCTTTCTGTGCCTTTCATGAATAAATAAATAAAATCTTTTTAAAAAAAGAAACCTGGACTCTATTAACAAGCAAAACAAAAATGAATCTAAGACAATATAAGACTCTCCCAAACATTAGGGAAATTATATATTTAATAGCTGGTGTAAATGTACTTCTATGCTGAAAAAAAAAAGAATATAATATTATTAACCATATCCAATGCGTGTAATTCTCTGATGCTCCTAGGATCTCTGCACATATCAAGAAGCTAAAGTTGTTTCCATATGATACTAAGGAACACATTTCAAACCAGGGGGTGAGAAAGAGAGAAACAAAATTTAGTTCTAATCAAATTTCTCTTTTCTATTCTATTCAAGAGTAACCAAAATGCAATCAAGAGCCTCCAGAATTGACTTGAGAAATAAATATCCTTCCTTTCTACAGAGACACACTTTGCAATGAGCCCTTTAAAAAAAAGTAAATGTTAGAGGGGCATCTGGTTAGCTCAGTCAGTTAAGCATCTGCCTTCAGCTCAGGTCATGATCCCTGGGATCCTGGGATTGAGCCCCATGTTAGGATCCCCACTCAGTGGGGAGGCTGCTTCTCCCTCTCCCTTTCCTCCTCCTCTCCTGGCTCATGCATTCTCTCTCTCTAGCTCATTTGCTCTCTCTCTCTTTCTCCAATAAAAATAAAATCTTTTTAAAAAAATTAAAATAGGGATGCCTGGGTGGCTTAGCAGTTGAGTGTCTGCCTTTGGCTCAGATCATGATCCTGGGGTCTGGGATCAAGTCCCCCATCGGGGTCCTTGCAGGGAGCCTGCTTCTCCTTCTCCCCAAGTCTCTGCCTCTCTCTCTCTCTCTCTCTCTCTCTCTCTCTCTGTGTGTGTGTCATGAATAAATAAATAAAATCGTTTAAAAAATTAAAATAAAATAAGTAAATGTTAGAAAGATCAAGGTCTCTGGCTTCAACAAGGCACATACATGAGTTTGGTTCAAGTCACTTATGTGAGTTTGGGAAAGTGGCTGAACCTCTCAACCTCAGGGTTGTTTTGAGAATTGAACTAATCCATGCCCGGGAAGGATCTAACACATAGTAAGAACATCACTGACACTACTGTCCTCCTGTTGGATGTTACTAATGTGGGTGATGGAAACAATTTCCCTAACGAGACACAGTTAAATATCACTCCATAAATTGTCTGGTTTCACAGATCTATATCATGCATTTGCAACAAGGGCAATATCACCCACAAGGGGAAGAAACCTGGTTCCTAGAGAGGATGAGAGACAATCTTAGATCTTACAGTGGTTTGTGGTATTCATAGTCTGCTCCTATCCCACTTACTTTCCCCCCCTCCCAATCTCATTCTTGGTATTTCATTTCTATTGTTAGGGATCAGTTATATCAAATTTAACTTCCTCTTCACTGGAATGATCATGAAAAAAAGTTGAGAAACACTGATCTGTGGCCTTTGCATTGTTGAAAAGATAAACTCTTAGACACTGTCATCCTATTTCCTTACACTGGCACCCCACTCACACTGCAGTGGTAAGCAGCAAGGGGCAGGAGTAACTAGAGGGGTGTTAACACTATGTACAATAATGTATGGTATAAACACACAACATTTTCTGGTTTTAACATAATAATAGTAAATTCCATTTGTTAGCATCTACCTTTATAAATTTTTGCATATCCCTCTTCCCAGCTTCTGATTTCCCTATTTTTTAAATTTATTCATGAGAGAAACAGAGACACAAGCAGGGGAGAAGCAGGCTTCCCACAGGGACCCGGATGCGGAACTCGATCCCAGGACCCTGGGATCATGATCTGAGCCGAAGGCCAGCACTCAGCTGCTGAGCCACCCAGGCATCCCCTGATTTCCCTATTTTTAATCCATTTCAGAAAGACAGTACCAATACACTACTTTCCTTTTCAGCCAGGTTTTGGATAAGCAGTACTATATCAAAGCATTCTTGGAATGGATGCAGATTACATATGAAGCGTCATTCCTGCCTATTTGCATTGATATCCATCCATAGAAATTCATCAAGTTTCCAGGGGTGACCTCCTAGATATAAATCCACCCAGCTATCTCTAATGAATCTGTATATGTCAGAGTCCTCTCCTATTTTGTCATCATCTAATGAGCCTGAGGACCCATCCCAGTATAGGATTTGGATTATGGCCCTGTAGTTACCTAGGGCCATTCTATAAAATGGATAAATGGATGCCACCACTGGTTCAGTCCCTTAAGTGTTAGAGTTGTGATTAAAGTGGGAGAGGGGTTCCAATTGGGAAGCCCACACACAGCTGATAGCCCTAGGCTCTGCCGCCTGTTCAAGGTCTTCCCTGCAATCCCAGAAACACTATGTAACTTCAACTCAAGATTTATTTAGTCTTTCATTTATAGCCAGCCTCTGATAATTTGTAGTCCTGGGGGACAAGATGACCATGGATAACCGAAATCCACAATTTCCTAACACACCATAGCCAAGAATGTCGGCCCTATCCGCCTTTAACTATTTTCATTTGCAAGAGCAGTAAATAGAAATTAAATCTGTCTCTACCCATCTGTCCCCCTCCAATCCTACACAGACTTTGTATTTGGAACTTAGAAAGGTGCAAGGTAAGCATCCAGACAATAGGAAGCAAAATGAGGCAGAATATTCCCCAATAAAAACAATCAGACTCTGAATAAGAGCTGGACCTTCTGTTACCCAGAAACACCCAGTCTTCTAGAAACATCACGTTTTCTAAAATGTTATGGTGTGATCGTAAGTGAATTGTGTCCTGGGCGTGAAAGTATTGTGAGCCTGTGTTGGGACTCTGGGAGGCATGACCCAGAAGCTCAAGAACCGCTAAGGAGCTTAGGTGCATCGAAAGCACAAATAAAACCACATTACCATCCTGCCTACTTGGGAAGGGGACCAGCAGCCTGGTTTAACAGCATTCTGGAATCTGTGCCATTCTCACAGCTTTCTTTCCATCGCTAGTCGCAACACTACTCTTTGCTGAGATTTTTTTTTTTCTAAGATTGCCATCTTCACAGTCTTACAATATCAGGCTTTTTAGAGATGGATATCTTGTTTAAGGAGGTTCAGACTTAATTACTTCTCATCTGTCTGAAAGGATTTGGGTACTAACCTATTCATGTCAGTGTGAGTGAAAGAGTAAAATGTAGCTGCAGTGGCCGAGTGCTGTGCAAAAGAAAACTGGGTTTCTAGTCCCACTTTCTGTCTCTGACACACAAGTTCTTGAGAAAGCGTCTGCATTTCAATGTCTTTACCCATGAAACTGAGGTAATAATCTCAGCCCCATTAGGCAAAGTAAAGTGAGATAGATGTAAAAACATTTTAAAGATTATCAACTAGGGCACCAGAATGGCTCAGTTAGTTAAGCATTGGCCTCTTAGTTTCAGCTCAGGTCCTGACCTCAGGGTGATGAGATTGAGCCCTGTGTAGGGCTCTGAGCTCAGCATGGAGCTTGCTTGTCCCTCTCCCTCTGCCCCCCCCAAAAAAATAAATAAATAAAATATTTTTAAAAATAAAGAGCATAACCCATTATATGTGTGTAACATATTTAATGACCCATGATTCTACAAGTTTGGGTCCCCCCTCCAAAATTCATATGTTGAAACGTAACCCCCAGTGTGACGGTATTTAGAGGTGGGACCTTTGGGAGGTGATTGAATCATGAAAGTGGAGCTCTCATGAATGGGATTAGTGCCCTGTTAAAAGGGACCTCAGAGAGCTCTCTCCTCTCTCCTGCCATATGAGGGGATGGTGAGCAGACAGCCATCTAAAGAAATAGGTTTTCATCAGACTCCGAATCTGCCAAGACCTTAATCTTGGACTTCTCAGCTTCCAGAACTGTGAGGACAAACGTCTATTGATTGTAAGCCACCTAGTCTGTGGTGTTTGCATCATAGCTGCCTGAACAGACTAACACAAAAACGTAATGAACTTGTGATCCCTTCTAAACTATTATGATATGACATAAATAAAAATAATTTTAATGTGCACAGGAAACCTCCATTTTTAAATGGAACAAGCAAGACTTTTATAGTACAGAAACTCTTTAAAAATATCCACCTACGGATGCCTGGGTGGCTCAAAGGCTCAGCGTCTGATCTGGGATCGAGTCCTTGCTTGTGTCTCTGCCTCTCTCTGTGTCTCCCATGAATAGATAGATAAATATTTTTAAAAATCCACCTAAAAGTGCTCATTATGGAAAAAAATAACCTTGCTTTGTCATGCCTTTTACAAACCTTTAACATTCATTCTGGACTCAACTGACTAAAATTAACAGCTAGAATTATTTTGATTTGTTCTAACACAGATGAACAGATTTTCAAATCTGTCAACCTCACCTATACTCTCCCTCATTCCTGGCAACTAAGAAGGAGATTGCTCATTCCATCTGGACTTATGATAATTTCCAAAATGCTTAAACAGCCATCTTTATATTTCCCATGGTTAGTTCAAGAAATGGCACACTTAATGTACTTTGCCTTCTCATTCAAATGTATTTGAACTGAGTCTTTCAATGTCCATGTGGGGATGCCTGGGTGGCAGAGTCAGTTGAGTATCCAACCTTGGTTTTGGCTCAAGTCATGATCTCAGGGTTGTAAGAGTGAGTCCCGTACTGGGCTCCCTGTTCAGCATGGAGTCTGTTTAGGATTCTCTCTCCCTCTCCTTCTGCCCCTCCTCACACTTGCTCTCTCTAAATAAATGAATAAATAAAATCTTTTTTTTAAAAAGTGCCCATGTAGAAGAAGGGGCAGTTCAAGATGTAGCATTGGAAGACATTGAACTCACCTTCCCCCAGAGACACGCCA
This sequence comes from Canis lupus baileyi, assembly GCF_048164855.1. Taxonomy (NCBI): domain Eukaryota; kingdom Metazoa; phylum Chordata; class Mammalia; order Carnivora; family Canidae; genus Canis; species Canis lupus. The sequence goes on along the minus strand of NC_132876.1, from coordinate 20,220,546 downwards.
AATCTATAGCTAATTATAGAACAATTCTCTCTGAAAAAGACTAGAAAACTAGCTGAACAATCTCTCTACAACAAGGGAGAAAAGGGCAGCACTGAGACAGCTAGGCAAGGCAGAGACACAGTCTCACCAAAAACCCACCTCCAGTACAGTGACCCATAAGCAGGAAGAATCTCACAAACCCAGAGCATATCCCTGAAACACGAAGGGTTCAAGCCCCTCATCAGGAAACCCAAACCCTGGGACCTACACTGGATAAAACAGCCCCAAAACATCTGACTTTTAAAGCCAAGGCTTACATCCAGGAGACTCAAAGACCTGTAGGAAACTAAGATTCCACTCTTAAAGGAATCACGCACAGATTCAGTCTCCACAAAAGCAGCAGGTCGAAATGTACATAAACCATATGTGAAGGAGATTCATTGGCTAATTGTAAAGGTTTTGCTAGAAGGGCAGGGGTTTATTGGAACTCCTTCCTGCAATGGAGGCACTGAATTTTTCTGCTCTTCTACCTTGCCATCACCAGCACTGGAGAGGGTGATCCTTTACTCTCTCTCTACCTTGCTAGAGTCACATGCTCTGTTCTGGCATTCACCCAGAGACCCACCTCACTAAATTCAGCAAGCAAGTTTGCCTTGGCTCAATGCTTCTTTGTGGCTCCAACAAAGCCAGTGGAGGCCCAGGGTCCACACAGGGGATGCCCCTTGAATACCTGGCTTTGGTGCCCAGGATACCACCCCCAGGACACTGCACAGGCAGCAGACTGAAACACACTCTTAGTCTTCCTACAACCACTCTTTCAAGACTGAGAGAAATAGCTGTTTCACTTAATACACAGAAACAAACACAGAGTGAAGCAAAATGAGGAAACAAAGGACTGTGTTCAAAATGAAAAAACAGACAAAACCCCAGGAAAAAAACTTTATGAAATACAGAAAGTAAGTGAGGTCAAAATAATGGTCATAAAGATGCTCACAGAGCAGAATGAATGTACACAGAAAGAAGTTAAACAAAGAGATAGAAAATAGAAGAAAACAGACAACACAGAGCTGAAGAACACAGTAACTGAACTGAAAAATACACTAGAGGGGTTCAATAACAGAACAGATGAAGCAGAAGAATGGATTAGTGGAACTAACCCACCCAGAGCATAAGAAGGAAAAAAGAACTCTAATAAATGAAAGAAACAAAAAAACAAAACAAAAAAAAAAAAAAAAACAAGCAAAGGGGGGAAAAAAGGAGAGAGAAACCAAAAAAAAAAAAAAAAAAAAAGATGCTTGGCTATAGAGAACAAACTGATGGTTACTGGGGGTGGTGGTGCAGGAGGGAATGGTTACAATGGTAATGGGGATTAAGTGATGCCTTTGTTGTGAGGAGCAGTGGGTGATGTATGGAATTGTTGAATCACTATATTGTACACCTGTAACAAATATAACACTGTATGTAAACTATACTGGAATTTAAAATAAAATAAAAGGAACAAACAAGGCCCAAAGTTAGTAAAAGGAAGGAAATAATAAAGATGAGAGTGGAGAGAAATGAAAATAGAGACTAAAAAGACAATTAAAAGATCAATGAAACTAATAGCTGGCTCTTTTAAAGATAAGCAAAATTGATCAATGGTTAGCTAGACTCACTAAGAAAAATTAAAAGAGCTCAAATAAATGAAATCAGAAATGAAAGACGAGAAATTATAACTGACACTAAAGAAATACAGAGAATCATAAGATTCTACTATAAATAATTATACACCAACAAAATGGACAATCTATAAGATTGGATAAATTAGACACACACTCTTCCAAAACTGAATCATAAGGAAAAGGAAAATCTGAAAAGATCAATTACTAGCAAGGAGATAATCAGTAATCAAAAACCTCCAAACAAGCAGAAGTCCAGGACCAGACAGCTTCACTGATGAGTTCTACCAAACATTCAAAGATTTTTAACATCTATCCTTCTCAAACACTTCAAAAAATTGAAGAATAGGGAATGCTTCCAAACCAATTTTTTATGAGGCCTGCAAAATACCCTGATAACCAAAATCAGACAAGGATACCACACAAAAAAATTACAGGCCAATATCCCAGAACAACATAGATACAAAAATCACCAACAAAATATTAGCAAACTGAATTCAACAATACATTAAGATCGTACACCATGATTTAGTGGGATTTATTCCAAAGATGGGAGGATCAATCAATCAACATGATACACCACATTAGCAAAAAGAAGGATAAAAATCATGCTATCATCTCAATAGATGCAGAAAAGCAGCTGACAAAATTCAATATCCGTTCATAATAACAAGTCTCAACAAGGTGGGTATAGAGGGAACATACATCAACATAATAAATACTATATATGACAAATCCACGGTAATTATTATACTCAATGGTTGAGAGCTGAAAGCCTTTCCTTTAAGATCAGGAACAAGACAAAGATATCCACTCTCACTACTTCTTTTCAACATATTACTGTAAGTCCTAGCAAGAGCAATTAGGCAAGGAAAATGAATAAAGGGCTTTCAATTAGGAATGGAAGAAGTAAAACTATCACTGTTTGTGAACAACATGATTTTATACATGCAAAACCTTAAAGATTACACACACACACACACACACACACACAAACTGTTAGAACTAGTAAGTCAATTCAGTGAAGTTGCAGGATACAAAATCAATATGCAAAAATAGGTTGAGTTTTTATACATAACAAACTATCGGAAAGAGAAATTAAGAAAACATTCCCATTTACAATTGTACCAAAAAGAATAAAACACCTAGGAATAAATTTAGCCAAGAAGGTGAAAGACCTGTACACTGAAAACTGTAAGACATTGATAAAAGAAATTGAAGAGGACACAAATAAATTGAAAGACATTCCATGCTCATGGATTGGAAGAATTAATATTATTAAAATGCCCATATTAGCCAAAGCAACCTACAGATTCAATGCAGTCCCTATCAAAATCCCAATGGCATTTTTCACAGAGATAAAACAATCCTCACATTCATATAAAACCACAAAGATCCTGAAAAGCCAAAGCAATCTTGAGAAAGAACAAAGCTGAAGGCCTCACACTTCCTGATTTCAAACTATAATACAAAGCTATACTAATCAAAACAGTATGGTACTGGCCTAAAACCAGATATATATGTCAATGATATAGAATAGAGAGCCCAGATATAAACCTACGTATATACAGTCAATTAATTTACAACAAAGAAGGCAAGAATGTACAATAGGAAAAGGACAGTTTCTTCAATAAGTTGTGTTGGGAAAACTGGATGGCACATGCAAAAGAATGAAACCAGACCACTATTTTCCTTCCACTACACACAAAAATAAACTCAAAATGGATTAAAACTTGAACATGAGCCCAGAAACCATAAAACTCTTAGAGAAAACAGGCAGTAGCTCCTTGATAAATCACTCGAGATAGATAGATAGATAGATAGATAGATAGATAGATAGATAGATAATAGACAGACAGATAGACAGATGATAGATTTTATCTGACTCCAAAGGCAATGGCAAGAAAAGCAAAAAATACACAAATGCGACTACAACAAACTATTACAAAGCTTATGCACAGTGAAGGAAACCACCAAAGAAACAAAAAGGCAACCTACTAAATGGAAGAAGATATTTGAAAAATCATATATCCAATAAGGGATTAATATTTTAAAAATTTAAAGTTCATAGAACTCAATAGAAAAAAAAAACCATGCATTTTAAAAATGGGCAAGGGATCTGAATGACATTTTTCCAAAGAATACATATAGATGACCAACAGGCATATGAAAAAAAAAAGTTCAGGGGTGCCTGGATGGCTGAGTTGGTTAAGTGGCTGACTCTTGGCTTCTGCTCAGGACATGATCTCAAGGTCGTAAGATCGAGCCCCACATGGGGCTCCAAGCTCATTGAAGAGTCTACTTCTCTCTCTCTTCATCTCCCTCTACCTCTCCCCTTACTCATGCTTGCAGGTGTATGTGCACGTTCTCTCTCTCTCCCTCTCTCTCTCTCTCTCTCTCAAATAAATCTTTTTATTAAAAAAAATTTTGATGAAAAAATGCACCACTAATCATCAAGGAAATGCAAATCAAAACCATAATGAGCTATCATCTCACACTTGTCAGAATGGCTATTATCAAAAGATAAGAAATAACAAGTGTTGGTGAAGATGTGGAAAAAAAAGAACCCTCGTGTACTGTTGATGGGAATGCTAATTGGTGCAGCCATTATGGAAAATAATATGGAGGTTCCTAAAAAAAAAAAAATAGAAATAGAACTACCATGTGATCCCGTAATTCCACTTCTGTGTATTTATCCAAAAGAAACAAAACCACTCATTTGAAAAGGAATGTGCAACCTTATCACTGCAGCAATAATAGCCAAGATATGGAAACAACCAGTGTCCATCAATGGATGAATGAATAAAGACGATGTGATATATACACAGACACACACACAATGGAATACTATTCAGGCACAAAAAAATGAAATCTTGCCATTCATGACAACATGGATGGACTTTGAAGTTATTATGCTAAGTAAGTAAGACAAAGAGAAACAATGCCATATGATTTCACTTTTATGTGGAATCTAAAAAACTAAACAAATGAATAGCAAAGCAAAACTCACAGATGCAGAAAGCAGATTGGTGGTTATCAGAGGGGAAGGGGGTTGGGAAATGGGAAGAAGGGGTCAAGAGGTACAAACTTCCATTCATTAAATAAATAAGTCATGGGGATGTAAGATACAGCACAGTGACTACAGTCAAGAATATCATATTGGGCATTATGTAACTTTATACTAAGGCCCTCCAGGACTCACAATGATTATAAGAGCTGCCATTGATTGAGGTTCTACAATGTCCACTATGTGAAGCATCACACTGGTGCTTTAGATACTGGTCTTCTTTCATTTCTACAACAAGCCTTCAAGGTAGGCATTATGCCTATTTTAAGATTAATGACATTGAGACTCAGAGAAATTAAATGACTTAGTATTTCATTTTCTTAATTGCTTAAGGAGCCCAGATGGTAAGTTCCATGAGAAATCAGTCTGTTCTGTTCACCAACATATCCCCAGTGCTTAATGTAGTACCTGGAAAATAGGAGGAATGCCATAAAGCTTTGATTACTGACTGATGTGATGAGGTGGCACCATAAACAAATGGCTATATCAATGTTCAAAATCCAATAGAGCTGGAGGATTGGAGAAGAAATAATGTACTGAAGTATAACAACTGAGTTTTAAAAATAATAAAAATGATAAGGAGTTCCCAGTCATTTACTAACTAGAAATTTGTGAAGTAGTTGGATTGGCTTCAACTCCTCCCAGGCACTGCATGGCCCAAATCTTGAGACCCATACCAGTTACCAAATAGAATTTGTTTGAAACAGCTTAAAGTGATGTTTAATGCTCCTTGCTTATAGAGAGAAGCATATTCTGGAACAAAGCATTTCCTTTCCATTCCAGGTAACTAGGATGCAGTGCCCTGAGTTGGTCAGTGCTCTCCTTATTGCTAATTATAATGCTCACAGAATCTTAGAAACAACCATCAAAGACAGGCCATTAGAGTTCTCACGTAAATTCAAACTTGATATGTATGAAATTATGAATCGAAAATAGACCCTTAAAAAAAGAAAATAGAACCTTCACCTCCTTAGACCACCCCATTTAATAATTAAACCTGAATCAGTACACATCCCTAGAAGAATGTATTTATTTGTCCTATTTAGAGATTACGTTGCTATTGATCGTACCTTATGATCGAAAGTGAAGCCTACATAATGTGTGAATGATCACTGGACTGAAAACACTACACAGATCATATGGGATTAAATTTATCATATTTCCTTAAGATTTTTAAAAATTAATCACATTTTTTGAAAAGTTGTATTTTTTCCCCAATAAAGACCAAATCAAATGCTACTGCCAACAATGAGGTTTCCTGTGAGGTAATTACTATTAGTAAACTAATATTACTCCAGTAAAGTAACCACAATCCTGCTGGTAGCCAGGCAAAAAGATGTAACAACATTAAACAAAGCTATTGTGGGAAACTCATTATAAAAGAAAAACGATATCCCCAAAATAAACACTCAAGCTGCGTCAAATCAGATACCAAATTATTTGGAAATGAAATTATCTTTGAGAGGATATTTACTATAAGCAGTCAAGATTTAAACAAATAAAATTATAGGAGAAAAAAGACCCAATTTTCTCCTAAGGATTTATCATGGTTAAACAGGCAATCTCCTGCAGCTCAAGAATTCAAGGCTATAACTCCAGGAGTTGCTCTCAAGACAGAGGACTAAAGGATATAAACACAAGAAGGTTAATACTGTGTATTGAGAGAAAATCTAAATACTTAACTGAATAAAAGCTGATTGTGAGCTGAGTACTCAAGGTAGAAATAAAACAGCCACTCTTTTTGGGCCAAACAAATTCTTAACAGAAAAAAAAAAAAAAAAAGAATGATCTAGGCCATACTTGCCTACTGGGTATTTCTACCCCAAAATGTTAATACTTCACAGGGGGACACATTCAAGTCCCAGGTGAAGAAGTGATTTTGTGGAGGCCATACACAGCTAGTAAAACGCAGATCTGGACAAGAATAACAAAAGCCCCATGAAGGCAGGGACTTTATATTGTTTTGTTCATTAGAATGAAGACCAAAACAGAGTACATGCTCAAAAAAATATCTGTTGAAGGAAGAAGGGGAGGGAAGGAAGAAAGAAGAATGAATTCAGTTGAACTCAAAAAAGTATTGTAAGATGTCCTGCTCAGAATTATAGGAGTGTACGTGGCGTTGTACCTGGTGCCAGAAGTTTGCAGTTTATTTGGGGTAAATAAGATGTACCCAAGAACGGTGTGACTGAACTACAAATGTTATATGCTGAGGGCCAAATAAGTGGTGTGGGCGTCAGCCCTGCAGGTAGGTTGATAAACTGCTGTGGTCAGGGAATTTTTGATCGCAAAACAAGAAGGACTAGGCGCCACTAAAGACATTAATATGACTGGAGTTCCAAGCCCACTGACCACCTAATGCAACAGGATCTCTTCACAGTTTCCCAAGTACACTCAGTTTGTGTTGTTTCCTGCACTTCCATCAAAGCACTAGGTGGTAGGCAGGAACTGGGGGCTGATCTCCTCTGAAGAGAAAAGAGACATTCTCAAAAATGAGAATTCATTCAACCCAGTGCTGTACGTGATGGCATCTATCCATGTCTGGGAAGCTGGGAGTCTTTTTTTTTTTTTTTTAATTTTTATTTATTTATGATAGTTACACACACAGAGAGAGAGAGAGAGGCGCAGAGACACAGGCAGAAGGAGAAGCAGGCTCCATGCACCGGGAGCCTGACGTGGGATTCGATCCCGGGTCTCCAGGATCGCGCCCTGGGCCAAAGGCAGGCGCTAAACCGCTGCGCCACCCAGGGATCCCCCGGGAAGCTGGGAGTCTTAATGTGGATGTTTACTGCATATGTAGGATGAGAAGATGCAAGATGGTCACAGACTAGTGAAGAAAAATTGGTAGGTGGTACAGAAGAACCAAAGCACAGCCAAGAAATGTAGGAGATGATGGAGAAAAGGTAAGCACTTCCTCTAGTGAACAAGCTGAGCCATTCTCTCCCTTGTTCCATAACAACAATTTGGAGAGAAGCCAGTACACCCTACACCCACCTCCACCGGGGATAGCTAGGACTGCCCCTAGCACATATGCTACCTTTATGTAGAAGACCAAAAGATACCCTCTCCAGGCACACCCTCCTCTGGGATGATATAGTCCCCTTCCAAAGCACAGAGCTTGGTGCGCGAAGCACGGGCTGCATTTCAGCTCCCATGCATTTCCTCTGCTAGGCATCTTTATACAATGCTCAATTGCACACCCAAATATGCCGACCATGGCAATCACCCATTCTGTCTTTGACCTGCTGTATTAGAAGGCACTTCCTTTCACAAGGTCCAAATCCACCTCCCACTGGGACGTGTCAAGTTCTTTCCAGCCAGATGGGAAATATCGAAGTGCCTTTCCCAGGGAAAGTGTCCTCAAACACAGACACTGCTTCTATGCCCCTTCTCAATCAGGCTGTGGCACATAGCTATCTCCATGGAAAGAAACCCAAACAGCCCCAAAGCCACAGCCGAACCACAGTGTCACTGACAGCATGCTTACAGCAGAGTTATCATGAAGGGACTGAAAATACCAAGATCATGACAAATTTATCAACACTCTAAAGGAAGCAGTCAAAACATGAAATGGTGGGGGGAGAAGTAGCCAAATATGCAAGACACATGCACTCGAAAGAACCCCAGAGTCTGAACAACAAGGAAATGGAAGAGGAGGGCACTTGATGGGATGAGCACTGGGTGTTACACTATGTGTTGGCAAATTGAAAAACAAACAAGGAAATGGAGAACTGAAGGAAGGCTGAAAGGAAAGAAGGAGAGAGTGCAGTGAAATGATAAAGCATTCCAGAGATGTAGGCTCAAGGATGAGGACTAGAACTGCTTAGGAAAAGAAAAGGCAGGTGAGGAGGAAGAAGATGCGGGGGAGGAAAGAAGGCAGTAGGGGAGAGAAACACAGCTTATATCCATACACATATCTGGTTGTCAGGTTTGGGTGTTAGACTTCACCAGTGAACGTGACTCTGGAGACATCAAACCTAACACCTTATTAACTCTCCATTTATCATATTCATGGAAACAGTAGCTCTGTCTGAGGCATCTGTGGGGGTGGGGAAGGGGTGGGTAGTTTGTTGATTTTTTTCCCCAAGGCAAGTCCACATAGAATATGGTCTGCAAAATCTGGCTTGAATGATGTTCTTGGTCGTGGGCATATGAGTATATGAGGGGCATATTGTCAGTCCGTAGTTGATTAGTTTCATAATGCTTCAGCTGGGCTTTTCCCAAGTCTACTGCATTTGGATTTTCTTCTGGTATTTCATGTTCATAATATGCCATTTAATTTGCCACAGCACATTTGACCAGATGGCCTCCTCTTTCATTCCCACTATGCCAAATCTGCCCACTCTTTGTACGTCCTTTCTCCTGCCAACCATCACAGAATAAATCTTTTCACATAAAGCAGTAGTACTTTCTTCTACTGACTCTGTTCCATGGAAGGCTGGATAATTCTGATAACTTTCTGTTCATCTAAATGAGGAGTAGGTGTGTGAGGGCCAAGGGAAAAAAGGAGCAGCTTCCAACAAACAGTAATGCTCAATGAATAGAATTCATTTCTGTGATAGCTTGTTCCTGTATGCATTTCTATTTCTTTATTACAAAATAGGATATAGGTAGATAAAAATAAAAATAAATCACCCGTAATCCCATGATCCTAATATACCATTTTCATTTCCCTGAGCTCCATTGCTAGAGTTCCACATGCATTATGTTTGAACAAGGTTGAAATATTAGCCCAGATATAAAAGCACATCTCACTGTTTTCCATTTGCCATTATGAACATTTCCCATGTTGCTACACAGTAGTCATAGTGATTATTTTAACAGATGTATAATATTCCAAGGAGTATGTGTATCCCTATAAATGACTGGATATTTTCTATTGCTTCCCTTTCCTTCCTTATTAGGGTTGATGCTATAAATTTAAATTTGTAGAATTTAATATAAGTTTAAATATTCACATATTCAATATAGACTTTTCCCCCCACTTTAAAGATATGGTAGAAGGAAGTAAATTTTATCAAATTTCCCTTCTAAAGCAGAATAATTTTAGCTGCAACATATGAAAACACCAGGGTAACCACCTCTCTCCAGCATGAAGAAATCTCGTTTTCTTAAAGTTTGATAATTCAAAAGGTATGAAATGCTGTCTTGTCATCATCTATGCTGTACCTCTTTAAAGAGCCCCATTTCAACTGCTTCCCCATAGTTCATTCACTAGTTGTATCCCCTGTTATGTGAATTGTCTGTTAAAGTTCTTTTCCATTAATTTTGGTGGGTGTCTTAAGACAAATATTTCCCAAATCTATTTTCCTTTTTATTCTAAATATTTTTTTTACACTCACGAGTCTTTATTTCTTCTTTTTTTTAATTTTTATTTATTTATGATAGTCACACACAGAGAGAGAGAGAGAGGCAGAGACACAGGCAGAGGGAGAAGCAGGCTCCATGCACCGGGAGCCCGACGTGGGATTCGATCCCGGGTCTCCAGGATCGCGCCCTGGGCCAAAGGCAGGCGCCAAACCGCTGCGCCACCCAGGGATCCCTATTTCTTCTTTTTAAAGTTTATTTTAGTCACCTGTACCCACAACATGGGGCTCGAACTCACCACCTGTGATCAAGAGTCGCATGCTCTTCTGATTGAGCCATCTGGGCATTTCCTTAAGTCTTTATTTGTTAAGTAATCAAAATCTATATATTTTTTCCTTCATTATTTCTTCAGTTCAGAACTTTATCACGTAACAAATGGTTTCTCAAATGAATTTTCCACTGTTTTTTATTCTGTAATTTGATTTTTAAAATAAGTTTATTCTTTAATAATTGAATCATATGCCGTTTGAAATCGATTTTCATATAATATATCTGGTTAAGGGCTTATGTATATTTATTTGGTGGCCAGTTTTCCCCAAGCCAACAGTTAAATAGCACTTCCTTTCCTTATTTTTTTGTGATGTCCAGTTCATCACATATTCAATTCATATATATGAATATAAATAGAACACACAAACATTTATTTTCATTTTTTCTATATTTTTTCAGCCTTATTGAGGTAGAATTAAATAAAATTGCAAGATATTTAAAATGCACATCATGATCTGATATAACATATACATTATGAAACTATTCCTCCCATCTAGTTAATTAACACATCCATCATCTCACAGATTTATCTCTCTTTTTCGGGGGGTGAGAATATTTCAATTCTATTCACTTAGCAAATTTCAATTTTACAATACACTGTTATCACTTTTCATATCTATATACCATTTTTTCTGTTCCAGTAGCCATACTATTTTGGGACCAGAGTCATGCTGTTTTAATGAATATTGTCCTTTATTGTGTATTTATCAGCTTTCTTCCTTTGTATGGTTAATTACAAGTGTACTGGAGGCGTTTCCTCACAAATTTTGACACAACAGGAGCAAGCACAGTCTAAGAAATGGTCACAGAATAGTGAGATAAGGACATTGGCTTCAGAATCAAATCCCTGCTCTGCCATTTCCTCGCTCTGTGACCTTGAGAAAACTATTTAGCCTCTTTGATCCATAGCTTCTTTATACCTCATATTCACATCATCCAATACTGTAGCTACTGGCCATATTGGCAATTTACATCTTAACTCATCACAATCATACAGAATTAAATCATCAGTTCCTTGGTTGCACTAGAAACATTTCAAGGGCTCAATATTCAAATGGCCTAAAGGCTGCTGGAGTTATGCTGGTATTATAGAACACTTCCATCATCTTGGAAATTTCTATCGGACAGACCTGCATAGGGTTGACATGATGACTAAAGAAGGTACTTCATGGAAAGCACTTAGCACACAACCTGGTACACAGTAAACACTTTATGGTAACTTGTAGTAGTAAAAGTGTGAAACACAATTGTTTTCAAATAAATATTAAAGTAAATACTACTAGTAAAATGGAAATTGTCTTCATCAAGAAGTTGTATTCACAGGGCATCTGGGTGGCTCAGTCGGTCAGGCATCTGCCTTCGACTCAGGTCATGATCTCAAGGTCCTGGGATTGAGCCCTGTGTCGGGTTCCCTGCTCAACAGGAAATCTATTCCTCCCTCTCCCTCGGTCCCTAACCCCTGCTTATTTTCTCTCTTTCTCTCTCTCAAATAGATAAATAAAATCTAAAAAAAAAAAAAGAAGTTATATTCGCACCTCATAGTAGACCACTTATAAATCAGCAGCTGAGGAAGCAGAAGAAATAGATCAGTTTCATCAAGCTGGAGATACATGGCCTCAATCCTATATGAAAATTCCAAAGGTGCTCTGATTCTTCAGGATTGAGATTTGGCACCTCAGTGAAATAATCCCTACCAGAAAAGAGGTAATATATGTGGAAATATGTCAACTCTGCTCTCCTGGAGCATTCACTAGTCTAGAATTTGATGTCCTGAGTGGAATCCCCACTAAAGGGTATATCTTGAGGGTCTGAGCAATCAGTGCCAGTTGTCAATATAATTAGTACGTGAATGAAATGGAAATTTATAATTACAGATCAGTGTCTTTTACATTTTATCAAAATCATTCCTCCAAAATTTGATAAGCTCTTGGTGGAACCCAACATTCCTTAAGTTATCCATTTGCCAACAAATGGGTTTAAGCTCTAGCCACTATCTTCTCTTGCCTCTCAACACCTGTCTAGGGCTCACTTCTCACCATGATCAATTGGTATATGGTAAAGATGTGAACACATGCCATTATTATTCTGGGCACAAAACCTGCAACTCCTGAGCGGAAGTGGGAGAGACCTTCAAACAACCCACATCAGTCATCCTTCACTGGTGCAGAGGACTGAGAATTGGTTATAATCTTACACAAGAAATTGTTTTATCTCCGTGATATGCTTACTTTATAACTGGAAATTTGTGCCTCTTAATCCCCTTTGCCTATTTCACCCATCCCCTTGGGCAACCACTCTATGGAAAAGTCTATTTGTTTTTGTTGTTATAGTTTCTTGTTTTTTTTATGTACTGCACAGAGAATATAGTCAATAATACTGTAGAAATGTTATATGGTGACAGATGGAGACTACACTTCTGGTGAGCACTGTGTAATGTATAGGATTGTTAAATCACTGTGTTGGTACACCTGAAACTAATATAACACCAATGTCAACTATACTTTAATAGTGAAAAAATAAAATAAAAAGAAAAGAAATCAGTTCAAAATCCCATTTAGATAAGGTCCTTGTACTAGATTTTGGAAGTCAGGCTTTTAACTAAATTTCCATTTGCTTAAACCATTTTACATGGAAAACATGCCAAGGAATAGCCTGTCTTCTATGAGCTTTTTTAAACCTTAGGATATTAAAGCAGGATGAGAGATCTAGTGGGAACTGAGATCCCCCAGCTTCCAGATCAGGACAGCAAGTAGGAAGAGAGGGGAAGTGACTTACCCAAAGTCATAGCTAATTAGTGGCAGAGTCACTAGAACCCATGTGCACTCATTCCCAGCAGAGTATTTCTGAAACAAATTAAGTGCCTCAGGAGTATTTTGCACACATACTAACAAGTCTTATAATTTAACAAAATCCTTCAATATGATCACATAATCTCCGTGGGTGTGCTTATTATTTAATAAATTTAATATTCACAACTCAAAATGTTCGTGGAGAAGCTGCTATGGACTGAATGTTTGTATCCTCACCCCCCAATTCACATGCCAATATGGTAGCATATTGAGTCTCCAAAGAGCCTGCCTTTCCAAAGGAAGCAGAGTCCTGCAAAAAGTCTTCAGGCAACTGCATATGGGCCCTGTGAAGTTTATTAACTTGTTTTTCACCAAAGTGTAAATGTTGTAGATCCAAATAACAGCAGTTGGGGGGGAAGAAAAGGAAGAGAGAATGCTAGATCAAAATATTCATTACCACAATGACATTGTAAAGAACTTAGGGAACATTTATTCATAAGTTTATAGATTAGATAGATAGATAGATAGATATCTCCTCATCTCCAATGCCATGGTATTTGACAGTGGGGCTTTTGATAGGTGATTTGGTTATGAATGAGATTAGCATCCTTATAAAAGGGACCCCAGAGAGCTCCCACATCCCTTCTACCAGGTGGGTGCACAGCAAGAAGACAGCTGGCCATGAACCAGGAAGCAGGTTCTCACCAGGCACCTGATGGGCCTTGATTTCACACTTAACAGTTTCCAGAACTGTGAGAAATAAATATCTGTTGTTTATAAGACCCCTCCCCATCCCCAACCTCCAATCTATAGTGTTCTGTTATAGTAGTTCGAATGCTCTCGGCAGAGGCTGACTCTCTGTCCTTTTGGGATACTAAGAAACTACCTAAATTGCTGTGTTTTTGAAAGTAGGAAAAAAAATCAATGTGAGATTGGCGCAGAATTATGTTACACAAAGAGGCTTCACAACAAGATATTTTAAACAATAATAAAAAAAAAAGATGGCCATGAAACAATCAATAAAATGCTATCTGGACCGGCTGATCAAACAAAGCTCTGCAGAAGCCCAGAGATTCCTTCCCAGAGTCCTCAAGAGTAAAGGTGATGCACTGCCGAGTCCCACAGTTAAGTCATGTGAACATCAGGCCATCTTCCAACTCAGCTCATCAGCTCCTGCAATCTTCCAAACTGCATTAAGGCCAATTAAATGTTTAGAAGATTTAAAAAATCAGTAAGAAGGGGATAAAGTTCTGGCAGTGGCAAGCACTGAGACATGTAGCATGGAAATGGTGTGACTGGTACTCAGTGACAAGTCTATGTATGCTGCTATTGCAAAACCACAGAGTCACAGTGGCATGCTCCCAATCATTCTTTCTGTTGTACTTGTGATAGAAGTTTGCTGCTCTTCTATTTCCACACATCCTCTTAAATTGCTCCCAAGGAAGACAGGAAACAGTTACTCTGTGAGTGACAATGAGAGGTTCTGGGTCCTCATTCATGCATCCAAATATGTTATTCCAGACTTCTTGTTCCCAACAATTTCCCCTTGCTATCAGACCTCTGGTTATAAGAAGATATTAAAACACTTTGGGGAGCCTGGGTGGTTCAGTCAGTTAAGCGACTGCCTTCAGCTCAAGTCATGATCCCAGGGTCCTGGGATCTAGCCCCACGTGGGGCTCCCTGTTCAGTGAGGAGCCTGCTTCTGCTTCTCCCTCTGTCACTCCCTCTGCTTGTGTGTTCTCTCTCTCTCTCTCTCTATCTCTCTCCCTCTCTCAAATAAATCTAATCTTTTAAAAATAAAACACTTTAGAAATAGAAGCCTCAGTGGCAAACTTCATTACACCGCATCTGACTGAAGCATCCATTCACACTCATGGAAACTATATGCCCAGCATACACTTAATTTCAAAACGCATTTCTTGGATGAACAAGAAAGGGAGAGAATGAATGTATGAATGGCTTTCATGACATAAGCAGCCATCAGTTAAACCAACATATGAACTGGTTAAGAACAGAAGTGTCCACCTACTTAATGATCAAGAACAAGAATTTGGTTTAGGACTCGAAGAGAACAGACCTGGATCCAGGGTGAAATTGTGAGCAGCCCCCAGTTCAGGCTCCTGCAAGATGAATTCAAAACTTCACTGTCCTAACATCAGACAAATCCTCCCCGCACACACAAGTGATGAAACATTGTCTTTATGCATTTGACAGCTTTCTACAGCTCCCTCTTACCTCCTGAGAGTAGCCCCTACACAACAAATTTCTCCTAAAGCAGCCAGAGGCTTTGTACACGGCTCTCTGCCAGGTTTATCAATAACCTTGAAGCTGCAGAATTGCCCTAGATCCGAGAGGGCATTTCCCCAGCATTCTTGCACCGGCCTTGGGAACTCTCTGTGTGTACTTTGAGACAAACAAGTGATCCATAAAAAACGGCAAGAATTTATCTCAGAGCTGCCCCTGCAAAAAGGAATACTTTGAGTCAATAAACAGAACCATCAATGCAACTTTATTTCAGTGTTGAAACACTCTCCTGAGGGTGCAAGGGAAGCCAAAGTGATTGGTCATGGTAAAACCCTCCACACCAACAGCCCAGAGTGCCAGATAGCAGAAGTTGGAGGCGCTGATGGGAACTCGCTCAAGGCCCAGATCAAACACTTCTCCCTCGTGCTACCAAAGACAGGACAAGGCTCCCTTCAAGAGGCCTTGGAACCCCACCTGTGCTTCCACCCCCTCAAAGCGGCTATGTGAGAATGGAAAACCCAAATCCCAGCGCAATCTGGGGCCAGCACAATATCCGGGCCAGGGACCCTGCCAAAGGCCTCCCTGGACTTGGCTGGCTGTTCCACCACGTGGGAGAGGCTCTCCCACACCCCCTCTTTCAGAAGAGAAACTCACGGTAGAGCATGGACAGCAGAAAGTCAGGAATGTTCTTTCTCTATGCTTCTGCCATCGCAGGGAGGGCCATGGATAACAAAGGAGCAGTCCAAGAGTCCAAGGAAATAAGATCCACTTCCTAGAGACAAGAAGGCTGTTGGCTACTCTCTACCAAGAAGCCCGACTCACTAGCAAAGCAATGAAACTGCAGGGGCTGCCAAAGCCTGGGGCAGGAGGCAGGTGGCTGGGGTAGGAGGAGTTTGGGCTGCACAATATGGTCCATGCAGGTGGCATGGTAATAGCAGAACTACGAGGTCTTAACATGTCCCTGAGAGAAGTGAGTGGGGCGGTGGGGAGAAAAAAATTGATTTTAAATGTTGGGTTTACTTTTGTGCTCCCTTCAGTCCAAGGTTCAAGTTTAGCATTTAAAGGGTTTGAGGACCCTTAGTTCCATTCTGAAGATGGAGCCCTGGTATCACTGTGCCCAGCCCTGCTGGAGAGGAAATGCACAGTCTCAAAGTCCCCCATCTGCAAAGGCTAGCAGGCTGGCGTGAGAAAAAAGTCAGGAACCAGCCAGCTGTTTCCTTTCTCTCCCTCCATCTGTGTCAGCAGCACCCAAGATGTCTGAGCATTTTGTTATGGGCTAGGGAACTGGTTAGCTAGCAATTAGCACAGACCTTTCTGCAAAGCTCCTCCTGGGGGGCCCTTGATGAATGGCAGAGGAGACCTTGCATGAATTCATTTTCATTAGCTGATAAAAACGAGGATGTAACACATCTGTAGAAAGACACACTTAAGGCCAAAGTCTACAGTCCAAGGCTTGGATGAGAAGTGGATGTTTTATTTTAAAATCCACTACACTTTTAAGACCACACAAATTTTGGGAGGGAGGCAGGGGAGGGTTGATGGGAACGAGGAGATACTTGGTTTTACACCAACATTCTGTTCTCTGTTAGTCCACAAAACAAAAGAAAAAACAGCTTCTTTGGAAAAGATGCTATCACTGAAAGTTTTGCCACTTGGTCATTTCAATTCAGGGGATATAAAAACAACCACAGTCCTACAAGGAGGGGCTCCAGTAATGAGAAAATCCTGAAATGCCTCTTTTCCAAAAGGCAGGTCTATAATCATGTCCTGTGACAAATATGGGCTTGTTTAGGTAATCCTCCAGAGCACCCCCAGCCCCTTTGTGGTGAAAATATCAAGGCACAAAGGGGACTGGGGGATGGGTAATTTATGTGAGAATGGAAGGCTTAATCCCCTGCCACTTTAGGCAAACTTCATTAACCTCTGGGATACCAGTCCCCATTTACTGATGCGCTGAGACCCATCCAGAGTTCCACAGGCATCAGGTGCTAAATGACTTGGCATCTGGATCCCTAACTTTCCTTTCTTCCTTCAATAGTTCTTTGAGTTGTACAACTTTCAATGAGGCTATTTGTGATCTGGAGACAGAATAACAGCTTATTTTCAAGTAATCTGCATCTTGGAGTGGGGGGGAAGATGTTTACATTTAGGAGTGCCCTCCCTTGGCAAGTTTTCGTTTTGAGGCTTGATTGCTTTTGGTCCCAAAAAAGAAAAATCAGTCACGGGATAGAAAGGTTCTGGGAAGAATGCATGGGTGAGGAAAAGAGGGCTAGATGGCCGGAGCACAGTCCTGAAGGAATACCTACTCCTTTGTTCCTTTGGGAGGAAGGTGAGAGACAGCCTCAAGGGACAGAAGAGTGAGTGGCTGCTGAGGAATCGGCTGGCTCCACCCCCACCAGCGGGGGCCTGGTAGGGCCTTCATTTTAACCCTTGGTTGACCTTGGCAAAGGGAAATCACACTCTTGGCCAGCATAACTGTTCCAGCACAGATAACACCTTGCAGTGGGAAATGCCGAGGAGGGAAACAGTTTTTGTAGTTTTGTTCTCAAAATCTGCAGCGAGAATATATGCAAGCAAATATAATATTTCCCCCACATCAAGGACATGAGTTCTAAAAGAATAATATTTAGCCTGTTTTATTGGCTGCCGTTCAAGGACCTGGAAACATTTACTAGCAAATGTAATTACTTTGCATTTTTAGAGCTGAGGAACTAGAGCTAGCAAAGCTAAAAAAAATTTTTTTTTTTAAATTTTTGAAGTTGTGTAATCCAAGACACAAGCAGTCTGTCTTCAACACACATCCACCAAGATCTGGGAAAGCCCCTGCGTCAGGACAGTCCACAGAGGACAATTCACACCCAGGAACTATTTATTAAATACCTCCTGTTTGCTAAGCACTTCCACATACATTATCTTACTGGAGCCTCGCAATAAACCCAATGAGGAAGGTGCGTTTCAGTACTTCCATTTTTACCAAGGGAGAAATACAAGGCTCTGGGTGTGGCAATTCAGTACCTGTGTTTGTACTTACTGTTTCTAAAATGTCTACCCAAATACTTGCCCTTTTAATCTTCACAACACATTTTCATATTATATACACCAGGTATTGGCAACATTTGTAACATGTAAAATAAGGAGGTTAAGCTCAGAAATGTGAAGTAACTGAAGATCGTACTATCAACCGGTAGCAGGTCTGGGGCTTAAATTACGTCTTCCAACACTAACTCCTCAGATCTGATGGTCACTTTGGATCAGAACCTTTTTCATCCTGGCCATTTGGCTCAACCAGTGCTCCCTAAAAGGATCAGCTTGATATAGAAGGAAGGTTGTTCATGCAACAAACCTGCACTCTTCGGGCACTGTGCAGGACACCAGGAGAGAGTCAGGTCCAAACTACATACTTGCTTTTCTCAAGTATCTGCCAGTCTAATGGCAACTGTGTTCTAGAAGCTCATTGAGTAAGCTGCACCTTGGCAAGAGAGTAAGAGAGGCGTTGACAAAGCCCCATGGTACCAATAGTGACAAAGTCACCAATTCCATATGTGGAAGGAGAGACAGTTAGAGAGGCTTCTTGGAGGAGGTAGCCCTCAAATTGAGTAGGAGATGGAATTCAAGACATTCCAAGATAAGGGAATCATGGGAGTAAGAATATTTGAAAGACATTTGGTGGTGGTGGGCGGGGAGTTGGGAGAGCTGGCAAATAGCCATTAGGGAGTAGGATATAAAGCCCTTTCTAGCAAGATACATTCTTCTAAGTAATAAGCAGTTGTAAAATTACTGCTGCTACCAAGACTGTAGCAATTGGTTCGGCTCATATTCAATGTGAACTTTAAAATGAAGAGACATTCTATGCTACACAAAGAATGTATTTGCTTTTTTTGAATACTCGAAGACAGTGAATTACAGCAAATGCCAATGAAATGCTCCTAAATGATGCTAGAAAGCCAAATAGAATCTCAAAGATTGAACAAAATATTAATTTAAAGAAAATAAGATCATTTGGAATATAAATCAAAGATAATCAACCCATCACATTGTCAAAATCTGAAACATTTTCAATAAGGTACCACATCCTAGATACCACATACAATCAGACAATTTTCTTGGATATTACAGCTTTAATACAGAGCACCACAAAATGCTTCCCTGGCACCCTGAACCAGTTCCAATCCTGAAATAAAAGCCAGAAAATCAGTAATTATGCCTGAGAAAGCAACATTTGAAAACCCCATTTCCAAGATGAAGAATGTCATAAAAAGAAATTAAACAAACTTCACCAAAGCCAGCAATGCCCCAGTTGCTTCAAGCTCCCCAAACAGATTGCTTGACAAAAAAAAAAAAAAAACCACAAATCATGAGAATTACTAATTATATGCATTTAAGGAATGAACATCTATGTTTAATTAGCAAATTGGAATGGAAAACCCAGTTTCAAGGGCCTTTAGCCTCTTCTCGCTAAGCAGGAGAATAGTGTTCTTTGGTCCAGGCTTAAACCACATGCAAAGTAGCTAATAGTGCAATCCCTCTTGAGGGATGACTCCGAGTAACTAGACTCCTGCTAAGGCAAGCCCAGGTTTGCAATGGCCTCTGCATAACAGTCATTGCCCCTTGAAGAAATCCTGTGTATCATAAAGAAGAATGTCTGTTCTAAAGAACAACACAGGGATCCCTGGGTGGCGCAGTGGTTTAGCGCCTGCCTTTGGCCCAGGGCGCGATCCTGGAGACCCGGGATCGAATCCCACGTCAGGCTCCCAGTGCATGGAGCCTGCTTCTCCCTCTGCCTGTGTCTCTGCCTCTCTCTCTCTCTCTCTGTGACTATCATAAATAAATAAAAATTTAAAAAAAAAATAAAATAAAGAACAACACATTTTCAGAGATGGTATGTATAGCAAGTGTGGTTATCTCTCAACTCCTGGAAACATATTGTTTGGGTCTTATTTGAAATTCTATCACATTCTGGTAAGTATGACAAGAAATTGACACCCTCTCAGGACCTGATTGAAAACCTGTACTATTCAACCACAAAGAGGTGGTTAAAACAAAGGGAGCACAGGATTTCCCTCCAGGAGACTTAACCAGACCTGTCATGGTTGAAATCAGAGGAATTCGAATTTTCAGGCTAGAAGGAATGGGAGAGATCAGCTTTCGAGTTCAGCTCAATCTTCAATTTTTTCTTAACCATTACACATGAACTGAACACTTTGGAACAAGCCTCTGCTCTGGGCACTGGAAATACAAACGTATGACTCAGACATATTGTGGTGGTCCAGCTGTAATATACACAAATATT
This sequence comes from Canis lupus baileyi, assembly GCF_048164855.1. Classification (NCBI taxonomy): domain Eukaryota; kingdom Metazoa; phylum Chordata; class Mammalia; order Carnivora; family Canidae; genus Canis; species Canis lupus. The sequence continues at coordinate 20,199,885 of NC_132876.1, read as the reverse complement.
GAATCATTACAGTGTACACCTGAAACTAATATAATGTTATGTGTCAATTATGCTTCAATTTAAAAAAAGAAAAGATTAAAAAGAAAACCTATCTGCTATAGCAGCTCACACTCACGGGGAAACAAGTTAAGAAAAAGCAAAAGGATCTACCAGGCCATGAAACTCTTTTTCCATCCTTTGGAAGCTGAGCACCTACAATGGTCACTACTGCTCTTTTGGCACTTCTCCACATCCTGTTCTTGCATATTAGAACACAATACTTCAAAACTTATACTGAGCTTGACTTCAGGGACCACTTTAGTCCAATCTTGTACCTGAATGCAAGAACCCTTCTTCAGAAAGAGTGCCAAGCGGTTGGTAGCCAGCTTCTGCTAGAACAGTGTAGGTGTGAGCCAAAACTTCTCCAGGATTTGCCAAAATTTCTCCAGGACTTGCCACTACATCACAGATGTTAACAAAATGTTTATTCACGGATATATTTCTTTCTCTCAAGCACACCTTCACACCTTCTTTTTCCCTTCCGCATCCTTCCGCCTCCCTCTACCCTAAAATTAAAATAAACGTGGTAAAGAAGCTTAGAGAGAAGAATCTCATCTGAGAAGACATGTTGTAAATTTAGTAGAGAATCTGTTTCATCAACTTTTCGCGTGCTCAAATCCATGGTGTGGGGAGCAGTTTCCAGTGGGGAGGAGCTTCTGTGCTGAGTCAAAGCAAAGGGCATGAAACCCACCAAGTCCTGAGGGTACCAAAGTAGGCTCAGCGGGGGAGAAAGGAAGAGATGGGTGTAGTCAGTGATGGATGTGGTCAGAGGTTGTGGTCATTGGAGTGGAAGCCACTGACACAAAGTATAAGATCAAATGTTCAGGGATCCCTGGGTGGCGCAGCGGTTTGGCGCCTGCCTTTGGCCCAGGGCGCGATCCTGGAGACCCGGGATCGAATCCCACGTCGGGCTCCCGGTGCATGGAGCCTGCTTCTCCCTCTGCCTGTGTCTCTGCCTCTCTCTCTCTCTCTCTCTCTCTCTCTCTCTCTCTGACTATCATAAATAAATAAAAAAAAATTAAAAAAAAAAAAAGATCAAATGTTCATTAGGCATGGTGACTAAGGGTGACCCGTACTGGACTGTATACTTGAAAGTTCTGTAGAGAGTAGCTCTTAAACATTCTCACCACCAAAAATAAAAATAAATAAATAAAAAGGTAACTGTGAGGTGACAGATGTATTAACTTATCTCACTGTGGCCTTCTTTCACAATATATCCCTGTATCAAATCATCACGTTGCACGCCTTACGCTCACACAACGTTATATGTCAATTCTATCTCAGTAAAGCCAGAAAAAAATAAAAATAAGAAATGAGAAAGATCAAATGTATGACTGTGCTAGTGGGTGCGTGAGTGGAGGAGCATGGAGCAGAGGCGCTTATCAACAAATCTAGCAGAGTAGAGAGACAGTGAGGTATTAGAGCCATCTTCAGTGTGCAAGTAAGTAGGTGATGAGTGGGAAGAAAGACTATGATCAGTTATACAAAGGTTTTTAATTTCTCCCCCACTAACATAAGGAGTTCAGGTGCATAGGCAACAACTCCTCTTACCCCATCCACCTGTTAAGAGGACATTACTTTTGGCCTAGAGAGTAATAATAGCAGCAAGCGTTCAGTGAATACTTACTGTGTACCTGGCATTAGGTTGTGTGCTTTACAGAGATTATTTCATTTAATCCTCAAAACAACCTTATGGTCAGTAGTATCAATATTACTATCGTTATTCTTGTAACACAGGAAGAAGATACTGAGCCTTGGGGGAACGAGTACCATGTCCAAAGTCACTTAGCTATTAAATGGGAGAATTACATTTGAATCCATGTAGTCTGACTCCAGGACCATAGCATCAAACTTTCAGCTCCACAAAAAAATATAGAAATATAAAAATGGAAGGGTGCTGGTTTCAATGCAGGCTTTCACAGCCATTATCAGGACCAGAGCTGTTTCCAAGTTGAACCATCAGAATGGTTTGGTGAGCTTAGAGTACCCTGAGCTCATATGCATGTAATGTATTTATGACTTTTGATTTTTTAATTCTGTAATTACTTCCTGGTCACTGATAATCAAATATTGATCAAGTTCATTTTTGTGGTTACAGATGTTGAAAGTGCAGAGATCCTGGGTAAGTACTGATGAGCCTCCCCTCCACTACGCTACTGGGTGAGGCTGTTACACAGTTCTAATGCCAATCACAAGAGCGAGGGAGGGAAGCTGAAGGTCACTGGCTTTCAAAGCCAGAGAAATCAAGGAGTACTCCTGCCTGGGTTTTGGCCAGCAGTCATCAGGAAAGTTATCTAAAGGGTCTAGTGCATTTATTTTTACCTAATTATAGCTATCAACTGGCATTTTCAAAGGGCTTCAATTATGTAGTCAGCAGCCTGGGAACTCACAGCATCTGATACAAATAAATTGCATACATTACTATGGACCCTTCTTAGTCAAGGCTTCAGTAATAGAGAAATTCCAGAACCATTTGCAGAAGAGCACATTTCTGCTGGAGCAGTAATCCTTAACCTACTTTAGTTCATGGGTCCAAGGAGAATGTGATGAAAAGTTCCCAGTTCTTTGCTCAGAAAATGCACATATATACATACATGAATGATTTTATATATAATCTCGGGCAGGGTGAGTATAAAAACTTCCTGAGGCACATTCAGAGACCCCTGCTTAGGGGTTACTAATCCCGGACTGAAGTCCATGAGTAGGGCAGGAACATGATAACCTAGTGCATCCCCTCACCTAATTTTTAACAAAAATGTTGTTAATTGAAAGAACAAAGTGTTCTGTCAATATGACTTAGCATCATCATGTTCAATATGGTCTTTAAAAGCAAAATAACATTTTGTCATGCAGTATCACTTCAAAAATATTTTTGTTAAAAATGCCCCATCAGGTTATAATATTCTTGACCTCCCTTGTATTTCTGATAGTGGACAGTCTTGCTAATCAAAATGTGGTCCATGGATGAGCAGCACTGGCATTGCCTGAAAACCTGGTAGACACACAGAATCCCAGGTCTCATCCCAGAAGTACTGGATCCGAGTCTGCATTTTATAGGACTCTCAGGTGATGTATATACATGTTCCATTGGAAAGGCATTTGTACATAGCAAAGACATCAAGGCATAAAGATGCAGTGAGATGTGGTAGAATGAAGACCTTAGCTCTGAGGCCAAGTTCTCATGATCTTGGGCAAATCCTTCTACTTCTCTGGGGATTCTTTCCCAACTCTATCCATATCTCATAGGGCTTTTGTGCCTAACTCATAGTCATCACTTAACAAATGGTACTTAATGTTCTTACAGTTAAGATTTTGATATGTCTTAACAAATATCCTATGACAGTGTTTAGTAAACTCAAAACCCTTGTAGACATTAACAAAAGGAAATGAATGGGAGCAGTGTGCAATTGATCTAAATGGTACGAGTGCACCAGATGGCTCCCATGGCTGATGCATGCAAAATCAGGGGTCTGTGGCTCTACTGACCATCTCTCAGACATATGCCTCAGGGCATAGAGGGGAGGACTCAAACAAAGGCCAGACTATAAGCTCAAATGCCAGCTGGACAGCATTGTCTGTGAAGCCCAACAGAGTTCTTCCCAGGCTGGGAGATACCCAGGGGCTGGGTGGCAGTGGAGAAAGAGGAGGGGGCATCGCACCAAGATGGTTGGATGAAGCCAAGGAAGACAAGAATGGAGAAGAATAAAGATGGCACTGAGGCCCATCAAATGCTGTCACAGACGGTGTCCATTTATTACAGGCAACCAGGTTGCTGTGTTCCCTAACTACAGAGTCCTGAGACTAATTTCGAAATAGTAAAGGACTGGGCCAGGGCCAGAATCCAGGCCTTTTGACTCCAATTCCTGTGCTCTTTCTACTTCATGGCGTAAGTTTCATTCAGCACTCACCAATGACCTAGGCCCTCTATGTAACATGCTGGGAATTTGTATAACATGGGGCTGTTGAAATTCACTTGTGGCCCCCAGCAGGCCAACACTGAGGTGCTTCTGAGGGAATCACAGTTTATACTTATTAAGTCTGTTTTGAGGCTATGGCATCACAACACAGTCCCAGTCACTTCCAAATCACAAGAAAAGATAGACCTATTTTTGTAATGGAAAAGATGACTGGGAAAGCCACATACCTCATCTTCAAAGATGATACAGTTTCCAAAGGGATAATAGAAGAGGCTGAAGGGCAGAAGTCCAGTTTCATGTGAGAAGCAAAATATTGCCATCCAAACTAAGGCAATGTGTATTTTTAAATTTCACTTCAAGTGTAGCCAACTTTATTTTTTTTAAAGATTTTATTTATTTATTCATGAAAGACACACACACACACAGAGGCAGAGACACAGGCAGAGGGGGAAGCAGGCTCCATGCAGGGAGCCAGACGTGGGACTCGATCCCTGGACTCCAGGATCACGCCCTGGCTTGAGGCAGGAGCTAAACCGCTGAGCCACCCAGGGATTCCCCTAGCCAACTTTATTTTACCTATAAAATCAGAACACCTCTTCCTTCTTCTTCTTCTTGTCACTCTCAGTTCAAATTCCGTCTCTGATCCCAAGGGTTTCACTACTCCAATAAACTAGGAAGTTACAATTTTTCTCCTCCAACCCATTACCTTTTACTGTCACTTAAATTTAGCACAGAGAGCATGCCACCAAGAAGAGGATAGCAATTGCATTATTTTTTTTTAAATGTTCTCATTAATCTGACCATGTAGAGAGAAGAAATTCTTATTTTATTAAATGCAATGGCTCCTCATTTTTCTAGTCTCATTGGAGAAAAAGTGTTCCATTGTGATAACTTAAAGGTATTTCTCAATGATTTTTCAATTCTAAGTACTTCCACGGAAATCATTCGAAAATGTCATACAGTCCTCTCACTTCTTTAATGTATCATGTATATAGTGATATATATGAAGTATAATAATAACAATTTAGCTTTTTCATTCATATATATGTGTATGTAATGTATATACACACACACTTTATTTAGCACCTTTATATGTGGCAGGCATTTGAGGAGGACTTTATACACATTTTGTCTTAGGGCCTTTAGGAATATCTATTACTGCACTAGGTTATAAAAATGTGATGCTCGGTAATATCAACATGGAAACAACTCTGGAATCTGGTCATATTTGTTAGATTCACCTGTTTCCTCCTTCTGCTATCCATGATCCCTTCTTCTTACTGACACTTGACTGTTGTTTCCAATCTCCAGGTCTTACCAATAAACTGAGAGTGATTCTGCATGCCTACAGTGTATAGTGCATGAGCTTGATGGAAACTATTTACACAACTCAGGTGTCTCTTTTGCTTCTATAGGAGAATCATTCTAATGTTGTCACCTGGCAGATCCCAAAGGTAAATAATTGGAGGAGCAACAAACATTAAGAATGGAAAGACTGATTGCCTTGAAGGAGAAGGATAATGTTAAATTCAATGTTTGCTCATATTAGGAACTCAATGAATATTTTATGTTAGGAATTTGGAGCAAGTTGTAAACAGAGGGCTGCTACATCATAGGTAACTGGAGAGTCAATGTACCATGTGAGAAAGCCAGACAGACCGTGTAACCACACCCAAAGCAAGTACTGATAAGTCAAGTTTCAGAAGGATTTCTGCAGGATGTGGTCTATCAAAAAAGATAACATCTTATAATTCTACTCCCAGGGGGAGAAAAAGTTTTTGAAATGAGCTCAAAAATTTTAAATGAGGTGAAATCAAGGAGTAACCTTAGAAACAAGTTGTTTTCAGATCAGTTATTGGTACAGAGAAATACTATTGATTTTTGTAAGTTGATATTTAATCACATAACACTGCTGTATTTTCTAATTAGTTTTCTTTTTTGTATATTGTTTCTTCTGTTGGTGATCATGTCAACTGCTAATAATAATAGTTTTATTCCTTTCCTTTCAATCCATGTACCTCTGACTACTTTTCCTTTCCTTAAGGGATAATTCATTGTCAGAACCCCATCATTAAAAGAAATAATAAAGTTCTTTCAGCGGAAGTAAAATAATACCAGATGGAATACTGGGGATATGAAAAGGAACAAAGAGCACTGGAATTGATAAATATGTATATAAACATTAAATATTTGTTTCTTTTTTAAAAAAATTTCTTTCAGGGGCACCTGGCTGGCTCAGTAGGTTAAGCAACTGACTCTTGATTTTAGCACAGGTCCTGATCTTAGGGTCCTCGCATTGAGCCTCATGTTAGGCTCCGTGCTCAGCAGAGTCTGCTTCAGGATTCTCCCACTCCCTCTGCCCTCCCCCCTGCTCTCTCTTTCTCTAAAATGAATAATTTTTTTAAAAAAAATAAAAAAACTCTTTCAAAGATAACTGTTTAGAGCAAAAATAATAACATTGTATTATATGCTGTATAACATATGCAGAAAAAATTATTTAAAAAAGCAGAAGCTGGGGCACCTGAGTGGCTCAGTTGGTTAAGCATCTGGCTTTGGCTCGGGTCATGATCCCAGGGTTCTGGGATAAAGTCTCGTATCATCATCGGGCTCCCTGCTCAGTGGGAAGCCTTCTTCTCCTTCTGCCCCTCCCCCACTGGTGCTTGCATTTCTCTCTCTCTCTTTCTGAAATAAATAAATAAAATCTTTTAAAAATAAAAACAAAAGCAGAGGCTGAGACATGGGAAATTAATACATACTGTTGTAATGTTTCATAGTACATGTGAAATGGTATAATATTATTTCAAGGTAGAAAAAAAAACAAGGTAGAATGTTAAAAGTTAGAGAGATGCTATAATAGGCAGCCTATAAGATGCCTTGTTTTCTGTGTGCCTTTGGGTAATTCCCTCTCTTTAAATGTGGGATGGATCTAGCAGTGACTTACTTTCAACAAAGAGAACAGAGTAATGGTGCTCAGATGTCACTTCCAAACTTGAAGTGCCAAAAAGATTCTGGCTTCTCTCTTGTTCACCCTCTCTTGTTATCTCTCACTTATTCTGATGAAAGCAGTTGCCATGTGGTAAAGTGCTCCATATGGAGGTCCATAGGGCAAGGAAATGAGAGTGACTTTTGACCAACAGTCAGTGAGGATCTGAGGTTCTCAGCCCAAACATAATACAAAGAGATGAATCTTGCTAATAACCACATGAGTCAGCTTAGAAGAATATCCTTTCTCAGTTGAACATTCAGATGAGGGGACTATAGCCTCAGCTTGATTGTAATCTTGTGAAAGACCTTGAGCCAAAGGATCCAGCTAAGTCATGCCTAAATTTCTAACTCACATAAACTAATGAGGCTGAATATTTTTTTTTTGTTTGTTGGCCATTTCATTTTATACTTTTGTACAGGACTTAGTCATCCTTCACATATTTTTTCTTTTTTCTTTTTGTTTCTCCCCAGATGTTGTTCTCTGTGTATTCTGTACATTCTAACTTGAATTTAAACAAAGTCTTTGGGGAAAAAAACCCTTTCCTTTATAGTTAGCACTTTCTAAATGGCTTGTTGAGTAAGTGATTTTCTGCCTTGAGGTCATGGAGACACTCTCCCATATTATCTTCAAAGGATTTTTCAGATACGTTTTTCATCTCTAGGTTTCTAATAAATCTGGAAGTGATGTTCTTGTTTGTATGATAAGGTAGTAATCTGAGAAATTTTTTCCACCATATGGATCTCGAGTTGTCCTACTACCTTTACTGAAAAGTCTATCCACTCACCACTGATGTTCCATGTCTTCTCTAGGGAATGTCAAAATCCATGGATTCCTGTATCTATTTCTCAAATTCTGTTTTACTGTTCTAGACAACTACTCTAGTGTTATGATACAGACTTATTTATTATAGCTTGACATCTAAAAGGGCAAATTCACTCATTTTGCTGTTGTTCAAGAAGATCTTGTCTCTTTTTGGCTCTCTCCATTACTCTATAACTTTAAAAATCAGTTTAACAGGTCCCACAAAAACAAAGGGATTTTGATTGCAATTACATTGGATCTGTGGATCAATATGGAAAGAAGTGCCAGTTTATAATATCAAGTCCTCTAATCCATGTATGTAGTCTCCCTCCACTTAGGTAGGTCATCTTAATGTTTCTCCATAAAATTTTACAAACTTCAGTGAGGTCTTGCATAGCTTTTGTTACTTTTCCTAAGCATTTATTGTTTATTGATGATGCCATGCCAAATGGCATCTTTTTCAAATTTTATTGTTTCTATGTAGAAATGGAATTGATTTTTATATTAACTTTATATCCAACAGCTTTGCTTGACTTTTATAAATTCTAAACATTTATTTGAAGATTCTTGTGGATTTTCTCTTACACAATTGTACTTGTGCAAAATAGCAGGTTTTTTCCTTTCTTCTTAATTCTCATATCTTTTTATTTTTCATGTTTTAGTGTGCTGTCTAGGATTTCCAGTAAATTATTAAAGAAGAGCTGAATGTAGACAGCCTTGCCTTGTCACTTTCTGAAATCTCCTGTAATAACTCCAAGTTTAGCAGCCAAACCAAGTCATCAAAATTCTGGGATAACAGGCAGAGCTGTGACATACCCATGCTATTCCTCACTAGACAGTGAGTCTTCCATTTTACCTGTAATATGACCTGTTAACTCTCCACCACCTACCTCAGCAACAGTGAAATACTCTGGCTAAGGAATTCCATAAGTTTTTATAACCGGGTCCCAGTTAATGTTGTTGAGGCAGAACAGGTCACCATAAGTAAAGATTTAGAGTATGGTTATTGTGCTGCCACCACCAAAGCCAGCTCACCTCGACTCCACATATCCTCTGCTTGAAGTCTAAATTACAGTGAGGCTGCTGCAGGGTAATGTTGGGAACTACCAACAGTAGCCTTTTCAGGAAATGGTTCTGGGTCAAATCAATAGCTACATATAAAAGAATGAACTTGGACTCCTATCTCACACTATACACAAAAATTAACTCAAAATGGATCAAAGACTTAAATGAAAGAGTTAAAATGATAAAACTCTTAAAGAAAATGTAATTGTAAATCTTTGTGGCCTTCGGTAGGCAATGGCTTCTTGGATGTGTCATCAAAACCACAAACAACAAAAGGAAAAATAGATAAACCATATATTATCAAAATTAAAAACTTTTGTGCTTCAAAGAATATCATCAAGAAAGTGAAAAGACAAGTCACAGAATGGAAAAAAGTTTTGCACATTCTACAACTCATAAAGAGTTTTATCTAGAACTTATAAAAAACCATTACAACTCACTACTAAAAAGTCAAATAATCCAATTAAAAATGAACTCTGGGAAACGAACTAGGGGTGGTAGAAGGGGAAGAGGGCGGGGGGTGGGAGTGAATGGGTGACGGGCACTGGGTGTTATTCTGTATGTTAGTAAATTGAACACCAATAAAAAAATAAATTAAAAAAAATATCCAAAAAAAAATGAACAAAGATTCTGAATAGATATTTCTCTAAGGAAAATATAAAATGGCCAATGAGCAGATAAAGATATGATCAATATAATTAGTCATTAGGAAATGCAAGCCAAAGTGACTATGGCATACCTCTTCACACCCACTAGAATGGCTATGATGAAAAAGACCAATAATAACAAGTGTTGGCAAGGATATTGAGAACCTGGAACACTCATGCATTGCTGGTGGAAATATAAAATGGTGGCTACACCATTTGGAAAATAGCCTGGCAATTCTGCAAATGATTAAACACAGGATTACCATGTGACGAAGCAATTCCATTTCAATGTATATACCCAAAAGAAATGAAGGCATATGCCCACATAGAGTTGTACACAACTGTTCATAGAACTGCTATTCACAAAAGTCAAAAAGCAGATACAACCCAAATGTCCATCAACTGATAAAGAGATAAATAATATGTGGTACATCCATACAATGGATTTTATTTTTATTTTATTTTATCCAACAGTAAAATATAAAGTACTAACTGATGTTACAACAGAGATAAACCAAGAAACTAGTCACAAAGGACCACATATCATATTATTCCATTTCTGTTAAATGTCTATAATATGCAAATCTGTAGAGACAGAAACTAGACTGATTAGTGGTTGCCAAGGCTAGGAAGAAGGCAAGACTGGAGGTGAAAGCTGAGGAGTGTGGGGTTTCTTTTGAGAGTAATAAAAATATTCTAAAATAATAGACTTGTCAAATCACTGTACTGAACACTTGAAACTAATGAAACACTGTATCAACTATATTTCAGTTTTTAAAAATTCTAAAACTGACCATGGTTTTGGATGCACAATTTTGTGAATACACCAAAAACTATCGAATTGTACCCTTTAAATGGATGAATTACATGGTATGTGAATTAATCAAACAATGGTTTTTTTTAAAAGGAGAATTTAGGAGAGATCTTAATAGTCCTATCAAAGTAGCTGAGTTATATGTGGATTGGTTTGTGCCCCTGCTTTCCTAAATTAGAAATCATGGAAATGTTTCAAGCCAGGCCCACAGAAGAACCCCACCCAGAATCCCAGGTTTGGGACTAGGCCCTGGCAAAGCCTATAGTGTGTTGGACCCCAACCAGCATGGAACCAGTCACCAGGCTGTCTTTTCTGATTAGAAACAACAAGTAGCCATGAGGTGTTAAGCCAGGTTAACATATAAATGTGATTTTCTGCCTGAGCAAATACTGCTCTAATTAAGTAAAATACTTCTAAATGATTATGAAAACAGGGCTACTACTGAGTGGTCTTAAAACATGGAAATGCCAGGATTTTGATGCCTAAAGGTTTTCCAAAGTAAGTTGTACAGGCTCTTGTTTCCTGAATCCAGGCAGAGAGGGTTCTCGACTGTCAACCCTGCATAGATCTGATTTATCTCATGGCCCAGTGGCGACACACTGGTATATTTCCCACAGCTAAAGGGGAATTATCAATGTAAGACCATATATTAAGTCTAAACACAAAGAGGTAAGCAAATGCAGTGTCTTTACTAAGAATCATTGATTTAAACTTTTTTAAACACAACTGAAGTTAAGTTAAATTTTTTGCTAACTACATTTATGAAAAGAGAATGCTTTGCTGAGGCTGAGGAAGGTAGGGAGAGGGAGCACTCGTCGTAAAGTCATTCCTCAAACCATAACAAATTGAAAACTGTGGTTTAATATATAACCCAGATGGTCACTTTTGTAATGATTTTAAGTTTACAGTATCTTCCCTTTTTTTCTAGGGCATTATATTTCACTCAGCAATAGCTCATATCCTGGTTTCCCACCAGGCACTTTTCAAAGGCAGAAATGTACATTACTTCATCTGGTGGCTCAGTCCTGGTATACGGAGCATTACATCAGCAGAGATGATTTCTTGTAACCACCTCTGGTCGTTACAGATCCTCAGGGAGGTAGGATTTCACGCAGCCTAATTTCATCACCACCAAGAATGGTCATCACTTGTATAGTGATACCACCTCCTATCACTTGTATAGTGATACCACCTCCTACAGAGGTGGTAGTAAATGAGGACATCAGAAACCCTCACCCATCCCACCCATCCCACGCAAACAGCAAACAGCATTCCTAAGTGGACAGAAAATGACGATGTGATCTTGAGTGCCTGATATATTCACATTCACTCCACAATTTGCCATCCTGGGATCCTGAAAGCCTTCAAATTTGGACCTACGCCTTATAGCAGTAGACTTCTTTGAACTCTTGTGAAAGCGGGTTGCTATGAATCTGGACTTTCACCAGCACTTCTTGGAATTTTGGTCAGGATTAAGCTACAAATGCAGACAAATCTAAGGATCCATTTTAGTAAAACACCTTCTGCTTTGTTGCTGGGGCTAACCATCTCAGAACTAATTCGCGTAAAAAAAAAAAAAAGAACTAATTCGTGTTCGCCAGTTTTGTGTGGCCAACATGTTATATCAAAGAACGTCACCTTGAAAAGCATCACCATGAAAAAGAAAAGGAGGAGCAAATAAGAAGCCAAGATCTGGGCTCCTTTATCTTGTTTCAGGCAATGTGCAAGGCAACTTATAGGAGCTCTTTCAAGGAAACACACACACACACACACACACACACACACATTCCTTTGAATCACTATCAAGGAACACCCTGATGACACATATTATGGAGAATGTGGATTTTGTTAATGCCTTCATAAATCCTATCAATGTACAGTCGTATCAGAAAGGAGAAGGATAGGACATTTTCTGCACAGCACATGTAAAGCAGAAAAGTGCAATGCATAGAGTCAGAGGCCAGTTGGTTCCAGAGCAGGAAGTAAAATCCTGGCCCTGTGTTGCTTTGTTCCGGGGCCTAGCCCACACAGGGATGGTTTTAGGTTTCCAGCAGCAGTGGTTCTTTGCCTTTGATCCATGTGCCTCTGTAAATACAAGCTTCTGATGGACACAGGAAAAAATACTTCTAGGAATCCTGTAGCATGACGTGTATTAAAAGTCTCACAGGGGAAATATTTGCCAGTATTTTCCCAGTAACCTGGTCCTACAGGCACTTATAAGGCCATTCCTAACTAATTTCCTTCCCACTGCTCCCGGACCCCTATTAGACTCCCATGATCCATTCTGCTCTTACCAAAAATTCAGCAGGTATAGAGACAAGTTTTAAGGGGGATTTCATTTCACAAGTCTCTGGTGCAAACTTTTGAGTTAGGTATGTCAGCAAAGTAACACCTGCCCAACGGGCCTGTCAAAGAATTACCTCCAAAAAGGGCTTAAGCAAAGATCTCATCAACATTCCTTGGAGTGAATGGACCTCATCGTCTTTGCAACTGTGATTCCCTCAGCCTGATACTTTCGGCTTGTCCATGGCTAGTTCCTTCGAATTATTCTCTGGGATTTCAGCTCAAACGTAACCTCCGTAGAATAGCCTTTCCTGAGCATCCTTCTTAAGAAGTCCTGTCCTCCTCCCACAGCAAAACCCCTTTTCAAATACTCCTGTAGTTATGTCCACAGGCTATGAGACAGACCCTGGCTTCTGCCCTTCACTAGTGTGACCATAGCCAAGTCCCTTAATTATGTCTCCTGACCTTCCTCTGGGTGATCGCCATTGCAAAGTCACCATGAAATGTAAAAGACAACAAACTCTAGATTAAGTATTGGGGAGGGAGGCACCTCGGTGGCTCAGTGGTTGAGTGCTTGCCTTCAGCTCCGTTGTGATCCTGGGGATCAAGTCCCACATTGAGCTCCTTGCGGGAAGCCTGTTTCTCCCTCGGCTTGTGTCTCTGCCTCTGTGTGTCTCTCATGAATAAATAAATTAAATCTTAAAAAAAAGAATGGGGGGTGCCGAGTGTCCGACTCTTGATTTTGGCTCAGGTCATGATCTCAGGGTCATGAGATTGAGCCCCTACTTGAGATTCTCCCTCTCCCTCTGTTAGGCCCAGGTTAGGCTTTCTGCTGACACTGGAGCTAATACTCTCCCTCTCCCAGACCAGTCAATTCAACTCAGTAAAATGCAGAGTTTAATAAATGCAAGCTGTGCCCATATTTCCTCCCTGCCCCACCGTGCGTGGTGCTGGAAAGGTGTTTACAGCCAACAAAAGGGGTCAGGGTCATCTGTGGTGTGTGGCTCAAAACATGACCCTCTAAAATTGCACTAACATTTCTCTTGGGACCTTCTTGGCAAATTCAAATGTTCATCCTGTGCTCCTCAATCAGACGAACACCATCCCTTCCATTGACCCACTATGGAAACTCCTCACCCATGGCTTTCCCCGTGGCCTCTATGTCTGGTTTGCCTGGTGGACCTCTACTCCTCACTAACCTTCAAGGACATCCTCCAAATCTCACTCCTCCAACCCTATGCCAGGCCCTGCATGAGAATCTAAAGATACAGCAATTAAAACTACCCCCGTGGTCCCTGATTTGGGATGGAGGAACATGTTACATGTAAAAAGCCTGTTCCACCAAGTCAAACATGATTATGTGCCATCCTGGTAAATGATGGCTGACGGACCATCTTCTCCTTCTGCCTCTACCCCTCGGTCAGGCTCCACACTGCCTGCTCTGGAATGTTGTCCTTTTGCCCGCCCTTGTAAACTGTGGCTTAAGTTTTCATTCAATTGTCTCAACTGAATTCAATAAAACTCACTAACTAAACATCTTATCTGAGATAAAATGTGAACTTTTGCTTCAGGAGTAAAAATAGACCTTCAAAGACCTTCAAATTTACCCCCCTTCTGCTCTCCCAAAGGGAGAAAACAATTAAGGTGCTCTCCCATTGCTAACATGGACTCCCTGACAGTATGCTTTCCGCATGATCTCATCACGTTAACAACTTGCATACAAATGCTTAAATTAACCAGGGAGTTATGGAACCCACTGACAATTACTACCCTAACAAACATACCTGAGCAAGGCAAAGCTGGACCCTCATATGACAAGTATCACATCAATGAAATAGACTTATGTCTCTGAAGTCAGTGTGTGTTCAGAACTGAGGGAAATCACACTGTAAAATTTCAGCCTAACCACCAAATGTTATTTAGAGTGGTTAATGTTTGTGAAGTGGTTTACTTACAATCCTGTGTTTGGCTCCCTCCCTGCCCCTGCACTTAAACTAAGTGAAATTAACAGCATAGAGTTCTGTAGATGGAAACTTTCTACTCATCCACAAAAGAGAAACACATAGGAGCTATCCTTTCCAGGCAGCCAATTCACCAACACTGGCCCTGGCCAGGGACCAGCACCTAAAGACAGTTCGATTTCTTGGTGTGACCCAATCTTTGTCTTCTCCACCTCAAGGGACATTCAAAGGGCTAGCAGAGCTGGGCCTGCTCTCCTAAACCCAGAGCTGCCACCAACTCCACTCACAAAAGGGACCAAACAAGTGCACAGGGGTTTTCTTCCTTCCCATTACATTTTTTAAGAAGATTTTATTTATTTATTCATGAGAGACACACACACACACACACAGAGAGGCAGAGACACAGGCAGAGGGAGAAGCAGGCTCCATGCAGGGAGCCCGATGTGGGACTCGATTCCGGGTCTCCAGGATCAGGCCCTTGGCTGAAGGCGGCGCTAAACTGCTGAGCCACCCAGGCTGCCCCTATTACATTTTTTTAAGTGTTAACATTTATAAACATTTATATGCCAGCTTAAAACAATGATCAACTTTTGAAAAATAACAATGTCTCATCCAATTTTTCGAAAGAAAGATGGATTTGAAAGGGGAAAATTGCAACACACCGAGAAGCAGCCAAGTGTAATGAGTCCTGAGGCTCTCCTGTAGCTAGGCTGAGGTGCGGACAGATTACCCAAAGCTAGAGCTAATCCTCACATTAGCCATTGGACCGTTGTCAGCCTTGCCCTTTGGGGCCAGCCCCGGCTCCTCCCTGGCCTGGTGCTCCCGCTGGTAATGCAGAAAGCACTGCTATTGGCTATCAGCCCACTGGTGACCCTCAGCAGTCTCCATTACCATAAACGCTGAGGCTCAGTATAACACAGTCCTCAGGGCTTGAGCTATGGCAACAACTTGCAGGTGAAATCACCCAGCGACCTGGTATTTCTAAGATCCTGGTGATTCAGTCTCCCTTATGTAGTCGAGCTGCATTCAGCAGTAAAATGATGTCCCAGAAAGATGAAATATGGCCATGGACAAGAGGTACTAGGACAAGGTGAAGAGAATTTGCTTTGCACTTGAGAGGCCCGAGTTCTAGTAGCAGCCCTGCTGGGAACTATCTATGTGACCTTCTCCTCTCTGAGCCTCTCTGCAGAAGCAGCAGGCTGGACTAGGTCAATTTTCAAACTTTGTAGGAGCAGTAATCTGTCACATGAAACCGCATCTGTAAGCCCAACAGAGGAAGCAAAGAAACCATGTCTTTCCAATGGTATTAACTTTCACTGTTTAGCAGAAGCCAGTACATCTTCTTCATTTTAAGATGCATTTTTTTAGTCATAGTTCGCATTTAGAATAGTAATTGGTCTTAGAAAGGTGGTGTCCTTTCTTTTAATATTTCCGAAGTGCCAACAGTAAATTGATGCTAGTTAGAACTAATGGCATCTTAATATCAAAGATGATGATGCTTTGGAGATCCCCAAACCTCATGTCCCTTCTCCAAACAGTTGAAATCCAGGGAACATGGTTTGAAAACTACTGGACCAGAATGTTTCCAAGGGCATTGGAAATATGACATTTCATGGTTTGAATACCATATGTGACTATTAGAAATGGTGGCAAAGTCCAAGCCTATTCCGGTAAGTGACCATGCTGGAAGATGTTTCCTTTATGCCTAAAAAGACCAGTTCTGAAGGCCATTCTCCAGCTGGGGGTTCCCAAAAGGTTAAAGCCATCCCTACATAGTTGGAAATGCTGTGTCTTCCCAAGGTGACTTCTCCAAAGGCTCTTATTTTGAGCCTTCATTTATTAAATGGAGTCATATGTCTCTATAGGAGAGAATACTTCTTTCAGTGTTAAGGTGAGAAAAAGTTTAGCAGAGCCCTGGGCCTGCCTGACCATGGGCAAATGGGGAAGCCCTTTACTGTACGCAAAGCACTTTAACGTCCATGACCTCCTCTGATGCCTCATCAAAGCCCAAGAGGTAGAGAAGGCAGGCACTGTCCTTCCCCCATCTTAGAAAGAAGCAACTGAAAGATCAAACAGGTGAACTAAATTGCCCAAAGCTGCCTAGCTAGCCAATGGCAGAGTTAGGATTTGAACTGCTTCATCAGGACTCAAAGTCCACATCATCTGCTATCATATATGTCTGCTCACAGACCTTACAACATAGAGTCCCAGAGTAATTCCAGCTCTGCCTGGGATCAGGTTCATTTTAACAGAGGGGCTTCATGTGGTAGTAATTTACATGCCATTCTCTCTGCCAGGAGTGGAGGGCCTTAATTTCTTAGGTCTGTATCTCCCCTTTGAAATCGTCAGGAGCTCTGAAGATTGTCCAGACTGTCCATTCTGGAAGAGCCAGATGACAGACACACAGACAGCCCTGGCAGCTCGATTCAGCCGAGGCATGATGGTGGCATGGAGGCAGACTTGCCAGAGGTGCATGAAAGGCTAGGACACTTGGTGCTGAGAGCCAGTAATTTTTTTCAACAGGCCACAAACAGCCATAATTTTCCAGATAGGAGGCATTTTGCCCCACATCCTTGAAGAAAGCCTTCAGAACTACAGTTCAATTGAAGCCCATCAGTTGCCTCCTTGGAATCCCGTTGGGTAAGATATGGTCTCTCTTATTGGGTGGTCTTCAGTGAAGCCCTGATGGCTGCCCTGTTTACTCTGAAAAAAGCCCCACTCCTTGCTGACAGCCAGCCAAACACTCACCCTCAGTTTCATGGTCCCTCTTCTGGATGCAAATGACAAGGTGCCTCAGGACAAATGACTTGCCAGAAGGCAAGAAAGTATTGCAAACTAGTCCTATCACACCCTCAGATTGGCCCTAAGTCCATGCTGCTTCTTTATGCAGCCAGTTCTTAATTTTTATGCTACCAGATGGGAACGATGTAGAGAACTATCTAGAAAAGGATATAATAAAGAGATAATTCGTATGGGATGGTGGGCCACATTGGGTGATGTTTTATAAAATTTCTTTCTCAATTATGTTTTCTTTAAGGGATCGTGGAAATAACTTGCCTTTCCTGGTTTGGCAGTGGCAGGGAGTCTTGCAGATGTGTCTAAGAGGAGTCAATTTCCACGATAAACTTTTTCACAGAGGGGCTTCTAAGAACCCGGAGATCAGCAGCATGGAGTTCTAAAATCCTAAACCACACCCTCCGAAGATTTTTTCTGAAATACAATTGAGGTCTCAGGTTAGTTGTTTCTTAAGCCTTATAGTAGCTGACAAACTAAAGAAAAAGTGAACCGACTGTGAAGGGGGATTTTGTGAGGCGTCCCCCCTCACACTATCCTCTCCCCAGCCCACCCATAATGCACGCAAAGGTACAGTTTTTACAACTTTGATTTTCCATTAGCAAATTCCTTTAAGTCAAAGGCACTTCACTTCCCCCTAACTCTTGAGTTTTCAACAGTCATTTGAAATCTAAGCAGAACCAGAGGCTAGGACGTGATTGTAGTGCTGCCCGCTGGGAGACACTTCATGGGCAGAGTTCGGTCCCCAGAAGCACTTCTTCTCATTGAACAGAATCAAAGCTGCCTGAACACATCAGAAAACCCAACTGACCCTCTAAGATCTCCTTGGATTGATCTTCCCAGCACTGCTCCCTAGAGAAAGCCAGCAGTAAGCATAAGTCAGCATACAGAAAACCCTGGAAAGAGGAATGAAGAACAACCCCATCAATGAGATGCTCAATTAAAAAGGTAGAGAACAAGTTCTAGCAAATGTCGACATGGCTCAGGGTTCTCCCCTGAATGCAACCATGATCCAGAGGTGGGGATGGGGGGTGCGGTGGGAGAGTGGAGGGCAGCTCTGGCTGAAGACTGTAAAGTGGCACTGGAGCTAAGAATACCTGACATAGATCCTCACCCCCATCCTCGCATCCATCCACCAAAAACATAGGATGCCTTCCTCATCTCCCTCATCTCTCCACCTCCTAGAGTCTGGCCATCTCAGATAGAGTAAGTCTCAACAAGCACAGGTGGGCTTCTTTGTTAAGGCCGAAACAAAATGACTAATCCTGGAAGTGGGACGTTGTGCCACTGCCACCTAGGCACTGTGGTAGGACCAGGTAACACCTACACCCACCTGGGAAGGCTTCAGTTTCAGCAAGGCTTACATTTCCCTGAGAATGTACACACACTAACCATCTACCGAACTCTGGCTGAAAGCAAGGCAAGAGAAATCAGAAAAAGGAAATGACAGATAATCTTTTAGGCATAGGATTTATAACAAATTGCTATCCCAGGTACACTAAAATCCTCAGTAATTCAAATGAAAGGAAAAAAAAAAGAATGTGAGCAGGGGATTTTGGACTGACCAGGCCCAGAACAGCAAATATTTTGACTAGAATACATTGAGGCAATTCATTGCCAGATACTCTGAAACAATGGATATCAAGTTATTGGGGTTTTACAATAAATGATGTGAAGAAGCCTATCTGACTGTCTGGTCCAAGAGCCAATAGTCTTAGCATGTTGAATGCCTGACCAGCTAGTTAACTGACTGGATGAACAAATGGATGGATGGATGAATGGATGAATGGATGGATGGGTGGATGCAAGGAAGGATCTGCAGGCAGCCTTCCTAAGACTGGTCCACCACCACTCAGCCCTTGGCTCCTCAAACCTGACTTTGTTTTGCCCCTGCCTCTGCTCCCAACTAATATAAAGACAAACCTAGCAACAGATGGGGTTGTTGCTTTATCTTCATAGAAGGCTACAAGGATGAACATGATCAGAAATATATTTGAGAAATATCATACTGGTTATGGTGTGTATAGAGAATGGAGTGAAGGGGACAGAGCCAGGGAGATTAGATGAAAGTTACTGCCATAGTTCCTCCCCACCCCCCAAAAAGAGAAAGGCTTCAGCTAAAGTGGTTGGCAACCAGAACAGAGATGAGTAGTCAGAGCTGGGACAGAAGAGATAGGGTCAACAAAACTTGATGATGGACTAAATTTTGGAGATGAGGCAGAGACCAGAGTCTAAATCCTTGCTACCTGAAGGGCAGTATACAGACCAATGGTATTAGCATCACCTGAAAGCTTGTTAAAAATGCAGAATCTTAGGTCTACCCCAAACCTACCGGATCAGAATATGCATTTTCACAAGCTCCCCAAGTGACCTGCACACAGTAAAGTTTGAAAATGTTGTTTTAGAGAACATTCAAGATCCCTGGAAAGCTGGCTACAGCGCCACCCAGTGAAAGACAAAACTAGGTTTAGCTTCTGGAAGGTTGGAATTATGATGCTTGAAAGTGATTTCGCTTATTCAACAAACATGAACCGACTACTATAAATAGCAGCTCTAAGACAGACATGAAAGACAGCTCCTGGCCTTAAAAGACTCTTACATGGTAAAACAAACTTTTTAAAAAGACACTTATATTATAGCATGATGAGTACCACATTTGAGGTATTCACAGGCTACAAGTTTGGTACACTATTCAAAAGACGGTTCAGCTTCCTACATTCATCCTGAGGTCAAGAGCCAGCCAGAACCCCACCTGGGCAGGCTCAAGTTGAATGGGTAAGGTCTCCCTTCAAGTTACTCAGCCAATGAGAAGCCCACATCATCCTTCAGCCAGACATGTCAATTACTTAGGACCCTAGGGCTTCTTTCCTTCAAATCATGTACTTGCAGGCAGGAGGCAGGAGAATATTTTATGGAATGAATAATTTGGTTCAGATGCTTATGAGCAATCATTTCCATCATCTGCCTTACAGGTCAAATCTCTGAAAGGAGTAAAGTCAGAAAGCTATAGACATAAAGCATCAGCAGCATTTTAACAGTTAAACAATCTTTCAAAAACTTATTAGGCAGATTTGGAGAGTATTACCTTGGCTCAGCTAAAAAGGCTTTTCTCCATTCACCAGTACTCACTAATTCTGGCGGCCTCCATTTATAACACCCCCCCCCCAAATTCACTTCATTACGAACAAGTGAGAAAAAGCCATTCAACCCACTGGGCCATAAAATACTGAAATCAGACCAGTATTTCAATGGCTCCTTTCTATTGGAAGAGCAATACTTTCCTCTTCACTCTAACACCATCTTTTCCATCTGTTTACTGATGCCAATAAACCTGTTATTTGGTCTACATATTTTGCTCCCTCAGTGATTCATTTCTTGACCATATATTGATACTTACCAAACTACAGACTACTTTCTTTGAGAACAAGGTATTTCTCAATAGAACTTCAAGTGGTTCTAAGGCATGATCTAATTATCAGTCCTGCAATTCTTTAAAAAAAAAAAAAGATTTTATTTTGGGGGCGTTTGGGTGGAACAGGCAGTTAAGCGTCTGCCTTTGGCTCAGGTCATGATTCCAGGGTCCTGGGATCGAGTCCCACATCAGGCTCCCTGCTCCATGGGGAATCTCTGTTTCTCCTTCTCCCCCTCCCCCTCCACCC
This sequence comes from Canis lupus baileyi, assembly GCF_048164855.1. NCBI lineage: Eukaryota > Metazoa > Chordata > Mammalia > Carnivora > Canidae > Canis > Canis lupus. The sequence continues at coordinate 20,178,920 of NC_132876.1, read as the reverse complement.
TACTCCCACTCTATCTCTCACTCTCTCTTAAATAAAATCTTTTAAAAAAAGATTTCATTTTTTATTTGTTTAATATTTATTTATTTATTCATGAGAGACACACAGAGAGGCAGAGACACTGGCAGAGGGAGAGGCAGGCTTCCCACAGGGAGCCTCATGCGGCACTTGATCCCAGGACCCTGGGATCATGACCTGAGCCAAAGGCAGATGCTCAACCACTGAGCCACCCAGGTGCCCCAAAGATTTTATTTATTTTTTTTTATTTTTTTTTTAAAGATTTTATTTTTAAATCATCTCTACACCTAATGTAAGGCTCAAACTCACAATTAAGAGGTTGGGAGTTGCGTGACCTACTGACTGAGCCAGCTAGGTGCCTCTAGTCCCGCAGCTTCATGAGTTCAGGGACAGTGTTAATTTCCACTTTGCCATTAAGGAGCCTGACGCAAAGAGCACTTTAGGGGCTTTGTCCAAAATCAATGTGCTGAGCTGGGAATGGAACCCTTATTCCAAGGTGTAGTACCATCTACCGTAGGCCCTCCCGCTATGAAAGAGCATTCCTAAATAGATTACTCAGGTGTACAATAACAAATCTCTAGGCATCAGGAAATGTCTGTGGAGCTCCATAAAATTTTTGCAGTGCCTGGATTTCTGCAAAAAAAAATTAATTTTCCCCTCCAGCATCCAACATTAGTTTGAATATCTTGCAAAGATGATAAGACTCCTTATGGTAACTATTCCCCAGTTAAAATTCATAACTGGGTAAAAACCTGGTTCTTCAGCTATCCCGCATCATCAGAGGCAAGCTAAAATAGCTAATATCCTTCAAATATGGCACATTAGCTGAACTTCATCTCTTCCCAACATATCCAACTCAAATTAGAAATCAAGGATATTGATGGGACACAATGAAAGAAAGCACTAATAATTGCAAGCATTAACTAATATATGCAAAAATCAAATAATACCAATGTTTGGGGACCGTTAAAACATTTCAAGGTGAAGCAAAGAGCAAAAGTAGCTACAAAATCATAGAAGTTGATACGTTTTAGGTTTTATATAAGCATGTTTGAAACAGTGGATGAATCATCAAGAGATACCCTCAAATGTGTTCCTATAAGATTGGGGGGAAATCTGGGCAGAATCAATCCTCAATGAGCCTGAGATTTAAAATTCAGACCTAGGGACACCAATAATGTAGCAATAGTCTTTCTTATTAGGGGAAAATAGGTTAAAAGTTACTTTTAAGTGAAGCAACACAGTCTGATATTAACAACACTCTCTCACTCCCCAGGATCCACACCTTCCAGTCACACATTTCTTTCTATTCTTCCTCCCAAATACATCCTGAAACCATGCACCTTTCACATGCCCCAAGTCCAGTCACCACTCCATCTGCCCTAGACTTCTGCAGCCTTCTAACTGGGTTCCCTGCTGCATTCTCAGCCCTCTCCCGTCCCTTCTTCACACAGCAGCCAAGGCAACTAGTTAAAACACAAATCAGGGATCCCTGGGTGGCGCAGCGGTTTGGCGCCTGCCTTTGGCCCGGGGCGCGATCTTGGAGACCCAGGATCGAATCCCATGTCGGGCTCCCGGTGCATGGAGCCTGCTTCTCCCTCTGCCTGTGTCTCTGCCTCTCTCTCTCTGTGTGACTATCGTAAATGGGTAAAAATTAAAAAAAAAAAAAAAAAAAAAAAAAAAACACAAATCAGATCACGTTACTCCTTTGCTTGACTCCCCATGCCCTCTGACAGCGTTCAGGATAAAGTCCCAGATATGTTCCATGCCCTACAAGGCTCCACGTGACCTGGCTTCTATCTAGTTCCGAAGTCTTGGACCCAGCCCCTGAGTACAATCCCTACACCCTCTTGTAGCTGTGCTTTTACTTGGGCTGTGTCATAAGGTTTTCCCCTGTGCCTTGTCTGGCTGTGGGGCTTTGGGGACCCAGCCTGGGTGTCACTTCCATCAGAAGAGCTTTTGAGGAACCCTCCTCTCCATCTTCACAGCAGCATTGCTCAACTTTATCACAAGGCCAATCACCCTATTTGCTTACTGGTTGCCCCTCACTAGTCTGAGAACTCTCCAAAGTTAGTGCCTCTGGCACTGCCAGCTTTGTCATCCCAACACCTGACCCAGTGCCATTCAGTACATACTGAATGAATTGTTAATGAACAGATTCCAACCTCATCAAAATAGGTTGTGTTATCGGTTCTACATCTTAGTGTGAGACAGTGTTTTGATTCTGTTCATGCTGAGCTTGTGGTAGCAGACAGAAATTTCCAGATCCCACATTATTCCAACTCTTCAAAACCAAATGCCTACATCAGGAAAGGAGAGATGGATGCAACCAAAATAAGAAAAGATGGGGGCATATTTAATAAAAAATATTTGGACTTCAAGAATCTGATCCCTGGAAATAAAGAAAACAGGGCCACTACAACTCTCAATGTATAGAGAAGTTGACTTAGTAATTGGGAATGGCTGTGCTAAAATCAGCTGAGCACAACACATAGCTCCGATACCTTAAACAGCCAACCCAGATCATTCGAGCAAACAGAAACAGGTGAGCTACATCTACTTCCAGTTCTGGGCAGGAGAGAGTATACATATTTCTCTCTATTCCTCCAACTAATTATAGATCTGTATATATATACATTAAAATAAGCATTAGAAGGCACTAAGAGGTAGAGAGAAAGATATACCATGCACTCATGGACACATGAGTGGGAACAAAGCATAAGTGGCTATGTTAACATTAGATAAAACAGACTTTGGAACAAAGAAAATAACCAAAACCAAAGAGAGGACATTACATAATGCTAAAAGTCAGTTGACCCAGAACACGTAGCAATCCCAAATCTGTCTGTAACAAACAACAGAGCTGCAAAATATATAATGCCAAAACTGATGGAACTGAAAGGAGAAAGAGACAAATCTGTAATTATGGTTGGGGACCCTACCACCTCTCTCTCAATAACTGGGAGAAAAACTAGACAGAAAATCAACAAGGACACAAAATCTCCACAACACCTTCAACCAACAAGACCTAATCAACATTGACCCAAGAGCAGGATCTAATGAACTCCACCCAACAACAGAATTCTCAAGTGCACTCCTAAATTATTGATGTTTAAGGACAATAATGTACTGCTTGGTTTGTAAAATACAGATGTAAATTTTATAACAATAACAGCACAAAAAAGAAGAAGGAATAGATTAAGGGAAACGCTTCTAAATCTAACTACAATGTATTACAAATATGAAGTTGATTCTGAAAGTTACAATGTATAGATTAAGCCCTAGAGCATACACTAAAAAAAAAACAACAAATTACAGTAAAAAAATATTTAAAGGAATTAAAATGATATATTAAGAAACAGTTGCCTAGTACAGCAGAAAGCAGTGAAGGAGGAAAAGAGAAACAACAACAAAAAGATATGAGATATACAGAAAATAAAAACGAAATGACAGTCTTGGATTGAGCTATCAATAAAATTAATGGATGAAACAAACTAATCAAAATGCATAGACAGGGTACTTGGCTGGCAGAGTCAGTAGAGTGTGCAACTCTCAATCTTGGGGTCATGAGTTCGAGCCCCATGTTGGGTGTAGAGATTGCTTTAAAAAAAAAAAAAGCACAGACTGTCAGATGGATTTAAAAAAACAAAAACAAAAACAAGATCCAGGACACCTGTGTGGCCTGGGTGGCTCAGTGGTTGAGTATCTGCCTTTGGCTCAGGGTATCATCCTAGGCCTGGGATCAAGTTCCGCATCAGGCTCCCTGTGAGGAGGCTGCTTCTTCCTTTGCCTATGTCTCTGCCTTTCTCTCTGTGTCACTCATGAATAAATAAATAAAATCTTTAAAAATAAAAATAATAAAAAAATTAAAAAAACAAGATCCAACTATATGTAGTTCACAGAAAACACACATTACATTCAAAGATAGAAACAATCTGAACAAAAAGGAGAAAAATATATTATGGAAACAGGAACCATAAGAAATATGGAATGACTATACTAATATCACAGAAAATCGATGTTAATAAATGTTACTAGAGATAAAGAAAAAATTTTTACAATGATAAAAGGAACAACACATCAGGAAAACATAACAATCATAAATATACATGCAATTGATAACAGAGCCTAAAAACACATGAAGCAAAAACTGACAGAATTAGAAAGAGAGAGGTGCCCGGGTGGCTCAGTCAGTTAAGCATCTGATTCCTGATTTCAGCTCAGGTCATGATCTCAGGGTCGTGAGATCGACCCCCATGTCAGGCTCTATGCTCAGTACAGAGTCTGCTTGAGATTCTTTCTCTCTTTCTGCCTCTCCCCTTGCTTGTGCGCTTGCGCTCTCTCTCTAGAGATGATAGATAATAGAGAGATGATAGATAGATAGATAGATAGATAGATAGATAGATAGATGATAGATAGATATATAGATATAGATATAATCTTTAAAAAAACAAAGATTTAGAAAGAGAAATAGAAAATTCAATAATGATAGCTGGAGACTTCAATGCCCCAATTTCAATAATGGCTGGAATAAGTAGAAAAACATCAATAAAGACACAGAAGTCTTGAGCAGTACAATAAACCAAGACATAGCAGTCATCTAAGTACATTGTCTCTCATACACACCATAAAACACTTCTCAATATATTTTAAAAGACTGAATCATGTAGTGTATGTTCTCTGACTACAGTGAATGAAATTACAAATCATTTAAAGAGGATATTTGGGAAATTCATAAATATGTGGGAATCAGACCATGCACTCTTAAATAAACAATGGTCCAAAGAAGAAGCACAAGGGAAATTAGGAAATCTTTGAGATAAATTAAAATAAGACAAAACATAGCAAAACTTATAGGATGCAACCAAAGCAGTTCTTAGAGAATATTTTATAGCTGTGAATGTAAAAAAAAAAATGAGAAAGATCTCAATCAATAACTTAATTTTCGACCACAAGACACTGGAAAAGAAAAAGCACACTAAACCCAAAGTAAGCAGAAGAAAAGAAATATTACAGATTGCCATGGGAATTGAGAGTTGAAAAGAATGGAAAAAATCAATGAAGCTAAAACTTGGTCCTTTGAAAAAAAAAACAACAAAATTGACAAACCTTAACCTAGGCTGACCAAGAAAATAGAAGACTCAGTTACTAAAATCAAGAATGAAAGAGGGGACATTAGAACCATCCTTTAAAACTACAATGAGCAGTGTCTGGCTGGCTAAGTCAGTAGAGCATGAGACTCTTGATCTCAGGGTTGTAAAATTCGAGCCTCATGTTGGTGTAGAGATTATTTAAAATAAAATCTTTTTTAAAATGACTAATCTAGGGATCCCTGGGTGGCGCAGCGGTTTGGCGCCTGCCTTTGGCCCAGGGCGCGATCCTGGAGACCCAGGATCGATTCCCACGTCGGGCTCCCGGTGCATGGAGCCTGCTTCTCCCTCTGCCTGTGTCTCTGCCTCTCTGTCTCTCTCTCTCTCTGTGACTATCATAAAATCAATAAAAATTTAAAAAAAATAAAATAAAATAAAATAAAATGACTAATCTATAGATGAATGAAATAGAATTAAGAATCCAAAAATGATGGGCAGCCCAGGTGGCTCAGCGGTTTAGCGCCGCCTTCAGTCCAAGGTGTGATCCTGGAGACCCGGGATTGAGTCCCACGTCGGGCTCCTTCCTTGGAGCCTGTTTCTCCCTCTACCTGTCTCTCTCTCTCTCTCTCTCTCTCTCTCTCTCTGTCTCTCATGAATAAATAAATAAAATCTTTAAAAAAAAAAGAGTCCAAAAATGAATCCATACACTGATGGTCAATGATTTTCAAGAAAAGTACCAAGGTGATTCAATAAAGAAAAAGAAGTCTTCAATGAGTGATAATGGGACAAGTGATATCCACATGAAGAAGAAAGAAGTTGGGCCCCCTTCTTACAATATGCACAAAAATAATTCAAAATAGCTCATGGACCTTACTTTAAGACATAAAGCTATAAGACTTTCCGAAGAAAATATAAGGGTAAATCTTTGAGGTCTCAGGTTAGGCAAGGCCTTCATAAGAGACAAAACAAAGAATAGTTAAATTAGATTTCATGAAAATTTAAAACTTTTGTGCTTCAAGGAACATGATGAAGAGAGCAAAAAGACAACTCACTGAATGAGAGGAAAATATTTGCAATAAATAAATCTGATGGGAGACCTGTATCTAGAATCTATAAAGAACACCTAACTCAATACTAATGAGCAAAAAAAATTTTTTAAGATTTTATTTATTTATTCATGAGACACACACACACAGAGAGAGAGAGAGAGAGAGAGAGGCAGAGACACAGGCAGAGCGAGAAGCAGGCTCCATGCAGGGATCCCAATGCGGGACTCGATCCCAGGTCTCCAGGATTATGCCCTGGGCCGAAGGCAGCGCTAAACCACTGAGCCACCCAGGCTGCCTGCTAAAAGACATTTTTTTTTGTTTAATGGCAAAGATCTGAATAGATATTTCTCCAAAACAGACATTCAAATGGGCAATACCACATGAAAAGATGCTCAACATCATAACCTTTGAGGAAAATGCAAATCAAAACCACAATAAGGTTACATTTCACACCCGTAAGGTGGCTAGGGGGTGGAAACAACAGACAGTGACTGCTAATGGGTAGAATTTGCCACCAGTGATAGTCTCACAACTTTCTGAATATAGTAAAAGCCACTGGACTGTGCACCTTAAAAGGGTAAATATTATGATGCATGAACTGTAACTAAGAAAATAATTTTGAAATGTATCATAGACTTAAAAGTAAAAGTTAAAACTATAAAACCTTTAGAAAAAATACTGGAAAAAATCTCATGATCTGGCGCTAGGCAAAGAATTCTCAAACTTGACACCAAATCATGATTCATAAAAGGAAAAATTGATAGATTGGACCTGATCAAAATCAGAAATTTTGGGACGCCTGGGTGGCTCAGTAGTTCAGTGTCTGCCTTTGGCTCAGGGTGTGATCCTGGTCCCGGGATCGAGTCCCACATTGGGCTCCCTGTGAGGAGCTTGCCTCTCCCTCTGTCTATGTCTCTGCCTCTTTCTCTGTGTCTCTCATGAATAAATGGAATCTTTAAAAAAAAAATCAGAAATTTTACTGTGTCGGGGCCCCTGGGTGGCTCAGTCGTTTAAGCATCCGACTCTTGATTTCAGTTCAGGTCATGGCCTCAGGGTCTTGAGATCAAGCCCTCCTGCTCTGTCCCTACATTGGGCTCCACACTAGGTGTGGATTCTGCTTAAGATTCTCTCTTGCCCTCTCCCTGTGCCCCACTCCTCCCCACTCACAGGTGCATGTGTGTGCTCTCTCTCAAAAAAAGAAATTTTGCTCTGTCAAATGCCATGTGAAGAAGATGAAAGGCAGGCAATGGACTCAGAGAAAATATTTGCAAACAATGCATCTGACAAAAGACTAATATACAGAATATATAAATAACACTCAAAACTCAGCAGTTAAAGAAAAAAGAATCCCATCAGAAAATGGGCAAATGGCATGAACAGGCATTCCACCAAAAAGGATACACAGAAGGCTAGTTAGCATGTGAAGGAATGCTGAACTTCATCAGCTATCAAGGAAAGGTAAATTAAAGCCACAATGAGATATTACTACACACCTATCAGAATGGCTAAAATAAAAAATAGTGACAATACCAAATGCTGACAAGGATGGGGAGAAATTGGATCACCCATGCATAGTTGCTGGGAATGTGAAAAAATATATAGCCCTTCTGCAAAAACAGTTTGGCAGTTTCTCATAAAACTAAACAAGTAATTGTCAAAGGACCCAGCAGTTGCATTCTTAAGCATTTATCCTAGAGCAATGAACAGAGATCATTCTACAAAAGCCTATACACAAATGTTCATAAAAGCTTTATTTGCAATAGCCAAAATCTAGAATCAGCCCAGATGTCTTCCAACAGGTGAGTGGTTAAACAAACTGGGGTTCATACTTACCATGAAAGATTCTTCAGCAATAAAAAAGAACGAACTGTTGGTACAAGCAACAGCTTGGATGAATCTTGAGTGAATGATGCTGAATCATGAGAGGCACCCCAAACCAGCTCTCACCCTTAATCCAGCAGAACCATGGTGTCCCACAATTCCAAGTTGACAGCCACCAGTGGCCCCCAGACCTATGTGGCAATTTGCATGGCACCACTGCCTCCCTCTTGGGCCCTGAAGCAGATGTGGGTGCAACTGATTGTCCCCAAAGTTATATCTGGAGAGGGAGGTCTAAATCATTAAAAGGCAACCTGTCATTTAATTATGGCAATAATTTATCTTTTTTTCCCCCAATGGTATTTCTCTCCCTTAGACCCAACTTAAGCTTCTGACATTTTAGTTGGAACTCCTACCATTTTTGTGAATATTTCTACCTGCTTGAAGTTGTGGGAGAACGTTTGTCTTCTTCCCTCTGTATTTCTTGTACTAAGCCAAATTTGAAGATCAAGAGCCAAATAATATAGCTGTGCAGACCTCCAGCTTTGTGGAACTCAGATCTCTGCATCTTACCAGGCTCACTACATACAAGAGCTCCTCTCATTAACCAGAAAGAGCTGCATCTCAGAGTCAGACCCCAGCAAATCAGAAGAGCTGGATTTTCGTGGCCCCTGGCTTATCTACTGTCATCATGTAAATCTGACCCAGCCATAGGTCACAACCTGAGACTCCATACTCTGTCCCTAGATGCTGGAACCATAAGCTGTCTACAATGAATAATGGTTACATCACCATGCTTGAAAAGCAAAACAAAATATGACATTCAATGGGGAGCGTCACAGTCTTGCTCATTCCATTCCAATCATACTATTTAAAAGGGGGGAGAGGGATCCCTGGGTGGCTCAGCAGGTTAGAGCCTGCCTTTTGCCCAGGGAGTGATCCTGGAGTCCTGGGATCGAGTCCCACGTTGGGCTCCCTGCAAGGAGCCTGCTTCTGCCTCTCTCTCTCTCTCTCTCCCTCTGTATCTCTCATGAATAAAAAAAGTCTTTAAAATTAAATTAAATTAAATTAAAATTAAATAAAAATAAAAGGGGAGAGACTGTCAGTGTAACTGCTCACTTCCAATGCGTGCAGATCCCATATGCAGCCTTTAACTTAGCATTCAGCAGAACTCTAGAAAATCATGAACCACTTTCCTACAATAGAGATAGATGAGGTGCCTGCGACACGAGACTCCCTCCTTGAGATGAGCTTAGCTCATTTGGCTTCACTGAACAGTCTAGCTAAGCCACATATATACCTTTAGCTCCTCCATGTCAAAAGTATACCCCCTCTGGGGGGATGGGGTAACTGGGTGATGGGCACTAAGGAGGGCACTTAATGGGATGAGCACTGGGCGTTATACTATATGTTGGCAAATTGATAAATTAAAATAATAATAATAATAAAAATTTTTAAGTATATCCCCTCTCATACAGGAGAAACTGCTGGAAACCCAAGTGTGATTTCAATCTCTTCCTTTTTTTTTTAAATCTCTTCCTAATGTATCTTGTGACATCCAGGTCTCTAAGGCCCTCAGTAATAATTTTTCAAAGCCATCTGGAATAAATAGAAGTCTCACTCAAAGCTGCATGTATGCAAATTTCCACACTTTAAGTGGATTCTGTCCTTAAGTGCATAAACCAAAAAGCATGGAAGCAATTGGATTAGAAAAGCAAGGTTTTTTTTAACCCCCCTCTAATTGGCATTAAGTCACCAAACATTGTCAAACACATATCACTTGCTTAATTACTTTGTGTGCACATGTGTATATCTTTATAACTTCATAAACATATAAATGAGAGAGAGATATGCAGATTTAATATACACCCATATGGTGATAAATACAAAAGCTGCCAGAAGATTGTAAAATGCTATACTAATGCTAAAATGATATCTTTTTTATCTTTTGCTTTGCTTCCAAGTTACAGAGAACAAACTAAGAGTGGGAGATGCTAAGCATGGATCCTTACCTAAAAGGAGAAATATGCACAGGCCATTTTGTTCAATAATGCAAAAATACTTTTAAAAATACCTTGCTTCAGATCCATAGTCACATACTAGAGTGTCTTTCGCTAATCTTATGGTGTGTTTATTATGCATTAAATCGTTTCTACATATCCATGAAAATTTGTATGGAAGCAATTTTTCATAAACAACCTACTATGCATCATTCACCCCAATATGCTTCATTTCAACATTGCTTTTATGAGTTGGAGTTGACCTATTATGCTCCTGGAACATACTGTACCACCCTCAGCAAAACCAATCATGAAAATCATAAGTATTTTTGCCTCTAGTGTATCTAGTAAATAAGCTCCATTTCCCAACCTTCAGGATGTCATGCCAGTTAACATTCTACTTAGCAAAGTCTCAGCTGTGAGGTATCTGCCAAGGTGGCCACCATTCCAAGGTCACACTGGCCTCTGGTAATAGTAGGCGTCTCTCTACCATTCTTCCAATGCCGTCAACCGAATTTCCTGGCCACCCACATTAATGTCTGCCAGGCTGGTAGGCCCATGCCAATTTACATATGCTCTTTTCTTTCTTTTTTTTAAAGATTTTATTTATTTATTCATGAGAGACACACAGAGAGAGAGGCAGAGACATAGGCAGAGGAAGAAGCAGGCTCCCTGAGGGGACCCCTATGCAGAACTCGATCCCAGGACCTTGGGATCACGCCCTGAGCTGAAGGCAGATGCTCAGCCACTGAGCCACCCAGGCATGCCATATATATTCTCTTTTCCAAAGCCACCTCTTCCAAAAGAGAGAGAGGGGTCAGTCCTCTCTTCATGATGGGCCCTGGAGATGAGAGCAGGCTTCAGGATTCATCACTTGGTTTTGAGCAAAAGTATCTTATTTGACTGGCTTTTCATGTTTCATGACTACATGAACTGATCTGGCTGAACTCACTCACACTCCCCTCCAAAGGCTGTGTCTACACAGACCAAATGCAGTGAAAAAAAGCAATGGTCATTTATAGAAACAGGCCGTGGTCTGAACAGTGCAACTTAACATTGCTAATGAACCAAGTGCCAACATTCCAGAAGGACTAAGATGCTTTGGCCTCTTACAAATCTTATCAAGTGTGTGCACCATATTTTAAGTCCACATAGGGCATAAATTAAAATACAGTTAAGGTCTTCATTTTCCTTATCTGAAAAAAATCTTTCCTCTAACATAACTCCTTTCTTTTTTTTTATTTCCCCTAAAACATCATTCTTCTGTGTAAATCAGTGTTGAAAGCATTTGCAGTATCTTAGATATCTACTTATTTTTATTGGTGGAGATCTAAATCTTTATTTAAGAATGGGCAAAAGGAGTTGCAGAATTCACCCTCAAAGAGTAATTTTTACTAAACTTTCTAAAAGATGCTTTGAAAAAAAAAATCAGCTAACAGGTCTCCATTTTACTTAGCTTATGTAGTAGACATGGCCAAAAAATAGGCAGAGGCTTTTGGAGATTTGTCTGAAAATGCAGCAGAGAATAAAACATATCAGACAGGCCATGTGCCCTGATTTTAATTGCCAGCTCCAATATTGACTGGCTGGGAAGATTCAGGCCCAATTCTCTGTTGTTTCATCTTTAAATGGGTTTTTAAAACATCTGTCTTACAGGGTTGTTTTGAGGATTAAATGAGAAAATATATGCTTTGCCCCAGGCATAGGGCCTGGCTTAATAAATACCCCCAAATATTAATAGGTCTTCAGGGAAAGTCAAGCCAAGCTTCCGGAGTCAAACCATCACTTTCCAGTACTTCTCTTTGTCAAGGTCTTGGAGTTCTACAATCTTGCATGTCAATTAAGAAACCTGATGTGGTTGTTGAAGGACTGGCAATACTTCCAAATATATCAGACTACTAATGTTCCTTCTCATGCACTCAGAGCCTGATCTCTTGTTCCTGCCTGACTGGTTACAACATCCAATGACTAAACACTGCATGGTCAGATAGTATGGACTGTAAGATATTTACTCACGGAAGTTTTTCCAGACTAACTTCACAGCTTAGTATATGGTCTATTTTTACAAGCGTTCCATATGTGCTTGACAATGTGCATTCTTCTAACTGGGTGCAGGTCCACTGTACTGAGCTTGTTAACCAAATCTTCTGTATCCTTACCCATTTTTTTTGTTTGTTTCATCTGTCAATTTCTGAAAGAGGTTAGCAGATTTTACAATTTCTCCTTGTCAATAGCCCTGTCAATTTTTGCTCTATGTATTTTTTTTAAAGATTTATTTATTTATTCATTCAGAGAGAGCGAGAGAGAGGCAGAGACACAGGCAGAGGGAGAAGCAGGCTCCATGCAGGAATCCTGACGTGGGACTCGATCCCAGGTCCCCAGGATCACACCCCGGGCTGCAGGCAGTGCTAAACCGCTGCGCCACCGGGGCTGCCCTGCTCTGTGTATTTTTAAATGATATTAAGTACATACGAGTTTAGGATTGCTATCTGAAAAGTGGAACTTTTTGCCAATATTCAGTGATCTTTTTTATCCTCAATAAAGGTATTGACAGTCTATTTGTCTGATTTCAGTTTAAGTACTTCAGCTTCATTCTAGTTAGTATTTGCATAGTATATCTATTCCAAACCTACCTGTATCTTTATGTGTTAGCTTTGTCTCTTATACACAGCACGTAGCTGGATTTTGTTTTCTTATCCAATATGATAATCTATGTCTTTCAACTAGTGAGTTTAGTCAACTTCTATTTATTATAACAACTGAGAAGCTGACTGCCAAGATCAAAGGACCTTTTTAAAGTATCTCTTTGTTTCCTGGCTATCACCTGGTCATCCTAGTCAATTTGTAAACACTCTTTGCTAGCAGTCATTCTCTTGTATGAAGTTAGCAAAAGTCCAATGATCTCCATCAGTGAACTGGAGCTGGTACTATACTGAAGACTTGTCTTTATTAGTACAGTTATGGGAAAAAGTCAATTAATGCAAGGAATGGTGCACACAGGCCTAATCCATTTGATGTAAATCAATGCATTACACATTTCAATTGCTCTGTATTCCTTCAGAAAAGTGCATGGAAGTGATTCATTAGAACTAAACTCTTCACAAGAAACAGACCGATTCTCTTAGGCTCACTAGGGCATCTTTGCTGGTAAAATTTAAAAAGCAATCAAACTGAATAAGAAGTCTCTTTTGCAGACATTTACATGGGGGAAGAACATGATTCTTGACAATTCAGAGTAAATGAAGTGCAAATTATTCTCTTATACTATATCCCCGGAATGAAACTTAAATTGTGACTAAAAAAGAATCCACAGTTTAATCAGAAAAATATATTTATTGGTAATTCCCAAGCTTCTATTTGATACATTTATATCATAGGATAACAAGTTCATAACTACTGCTAAGTTATAAATATGGAATATATGCAGAATTTGCATGTATTGAATTTTATTTTGAATTTGCAAGTGTGCCTATATTTGAATATTTATAATATTCCAGAAAAAGCACAGTGGAATGTGCAAGACAGATTTATTTAGTGTAATGCTCTGAAATGTGTCAAAGTCTTCAACACTGTTCTTTAGAGGCAAAACGGCAGAAATAACAAATGGGATGCAATAAGACCAACAGAATAATCTGTGAAGTCCAATACCCAGTAAAACAGGAAAAGCTCTTTTGCCAATAAATATTTTACTAAAGTTAGACAAATATTTCTGTAAGCTTACAATGGCATTGTATTAGGAGATATATACCATTAGTTGGATTCTTCATTATGCTTTACTAGAAAAGAGAATAATCCCATCCATACTCTTTTGTCCCCATAAACTCAGTGACTAAATATCTTATTTTGTCATAGAATGTTGCTGTTAGCTTTTCCACTGTGAAGCACGTTCTTTTTACCGTCAAAATAACTGGTACCTAGAATGGAGTTTCGACAGTTAAATTATGCACCTCACTGTATAAGTAGTCCCTCAGATACCCAGAGCAGTTGAGAAATGAAGTGTTCTAATCAACTTAATGCATAATTTAGAAATTTAATTTGAAAATATATTAATAAACTTAATTTAATTTATAGTTAATTGAGGGGCTCTTATGCTCTTATGAAGGAAAACTGCTCTGTGAGGAGGCTGCCCCAGTAAAGTGGACTCCCTTTCTTTCCTGGATGAGGGCAACACAAGCACCAACTGACCTAAGTTCTCAGTTGTGGTTGTTTAGAAAGGCCCCCAAGACTTGACTCTGATCCAGACTACTAGCTCTGGTGTCCATTCACGTGGATAGAGGCTCATGAAGATTCAAAGCCCAGGCTGTCTTGCGTGGGTCTGGCTGAGCAGAACAAGTCTTATTATTTCCAACTGCGTACCATTATTAATTTCCTGCTCCATTTAACTTTTAAACAGAGAAGAAACGATAGCAATATACTCAAATATCTCTATAATGGAGTGGTGTAAGGGTTCCATGGTTTCTTTGGCGTATGATAACAGCACTCATCAAAAAAAAAAAAAAATCAACAGCCAATTCCTGACTTATCACCTCTGCCTTTCAGTCTGAGAGTTTATTTAGCTGAGAGTTTATTATGTTTTCCTCAATAAGAACTCCCCAGATACTGGGGCATCTGGGGGCTCAGTCGGTTAAGCGGCTAACCAGCTCAGGTCATGATCTCAGGGTCCTGGAATCGAGCCCCACCTCAGGATCCCCACTTAGCATGGAGTCTGCTTGTCCCTGCTCCTCCCTCTCTCCCACTCCTCTTCCTCCCCCTGTGCTCATGCTCTCTCTCTTGCAAATAAATAAATTTTTAAAAAATTAAAAGAACTCCCTGGATATCAAGAGGCTAAGGAAATAGCCAGCCATGGTCTTCAGGAACCAAAAAGTGGACATGAGTATAATTTATCACAGCCACGAAACGACATCATTTTAAAAACTGTTAGTGTTGACTTTTATTATAAAAGCAGTGCAGGGGATCCCTGGGTGGCTCAGCGGTTTGGCGCCTGCCTTCGGCCCAGGGCGTGATCCTGGAGTCCTGGGATCGAGTCCCACATTGGGCTCCCTGCATGGAGCCTGCTTTTCCCTCTTCCTGTGTCTCTGCCTCTCTCTCTCTGTGTCTCTCATGAATAAATAAATAAAATATTTTTTAAAAAGCAGGGCATATTCATAAAGGAAATGCAAATCCTTCGGAGAAGCAGAATAAGAATAAATCACTAACTGATCTACTAATATCCTGGTATTTTTCTTTCATGCTAAGATTTGGAGGAATGGGAAGATGTTATGTGTGTCTGCGTCTCACTCTCCCCACTCTCTCTCAATAACATAGTTATAGTTACACTGTGTTCATAATTGTCTCTCTCTTTTTCCCTTAGCTTTAAATCACTAGCAATTTTCCATACACCCTGAAAGGGCATTTAAATTATTTTGTAATAGCCCTTCAAGTGGATGCACTGAGATTCCTTGAACCATTCTCCTCTACGTGGATGTCCACATTTTTTCAATTTGTTGCACTTATAAAGAATTCCAGCTAGCCTGCTCGTACTATTAAATCACCCTATATCCCACCCCATGGCATTTCTCACAATTTCAAGTCATTAACTGTTTGTTTCATATCTATCTTTCCCACTCCATGAAGGCAGAGACCACAATAGTGTCCCCAGCACATAGCACATTGATAAGGGACACTCAGTAAATATTTGTTGAATTAAAAAGTGAAGAAATAAATGAGTGAGGAAATGAAAAACATGCATAGGATTATGGCTTTCAGTAAAATCTCGGAAAAGAAACAATGGGTCAAAGAAAAAATGTTTCTAATGTTCTCTGTTTATGTTGTCTAATTTATTTCCAAAAGAATTGTTCAAGTTTACACACTCACTTACAATGTATGCAATGTATGAGAATTACGGGATTTACCACACCCTCATCAGCACTGGCTACTAGCTTTTTTTCTTTCATGGTGGTGGTGATGTATGTTGACGGTTTTTTAGTTTTTGGTTTTCCTTTTTAAATCAGGGCTAGACGGGCAGAAAAGGTTTTCCTACACTTAATGACTTAAAGTTGCATTCCTCTAGTACCAGTGGGACTAGATGGGTTTTCCTTGTCTATAAAGTCGTTGTGAGTCCCATGATGAAACTTGTCTGGTCATACCCTTTGTTTTTCTCATCAATTTGTAGGAGTACCTTCTACAGAAAGGATGTCATCATTTTGTCTGTTTTATTTGTCGTGCCTATTGTCATTAGTTTGACATATGCCTTTTCATTTTGGCTACTTTTTGACAGATGAACAGTTCTCGTTTTTATGTAATCATAACTGTCTATCTTTTCCTCTATTCAAACATCCTTCTCCTTGGCTGAGTCCCACGTGTGAATTGCAGCTATCATTTAAATAATAATGCCAATTGTTAAAGCAGATTAACTGGGTTCAAAGACTCCCACATATACATCTAAGCCCTAATCTGCCCCAGAGTGTTTTTCCCCTCCCTTCAAGCCCTGGCCACTACATGTCCAGGCAACAGAGACCAGTCACATCTCTTTCATACAGTGCCCTCCCCACACAAACTAGATCTCCTTCTCGACCTCTCTGATTTGGTCGCTGATACCATCTCCACTCCACACTAGAAATCAGGAGGTGCATTCAACTGGATTCCAGACTTCATCTCCTTTCGTATTTTTTACATTCCTCCCATCCATATGCTTCTCCCACTCACTGGGGTTCACCTTCCTTATTGCCATTCCAGGACCTTGACCATGAGGTCTCACCCCATCTACCTCCCTACCTCACCCTTCCCCAACCATGACCTTCTCAGTTCTGGCCAGCCCTGACTAGGTGAGGACACTGAACCTCAACGATGCCAAGAGGATGCCATGCCCACCTGCAATGCCTCTGTTCTTCTAAAATACAACCCACACATTCCCAGATGTCTTCCTGAATACATCTCTCCTTTTTCTGGCCTGTTCCTTCCCTCATTTCTTATGAAGGAACAGGCCTGAGAAAACATCTTGGTTAAATCTCCCATTCTTCAGAGGGGGGATGGGCCTGCCCCAAATCACAAGCACCCCCCACCCCCACTCTGATCCACAGTTCTGCACTTTGCCCTCTAATCTTTATGGACTTGAGGCTGAAGATGATGACACATTGGCTTTTCTGGCTTTGTCGTGGCTCTAATCTCCCCCAACTGCTAGCACTGTGCAGAGGTCATGATACTCCAGAGTTTGCTGATTAGACACAAACTTCCACATAAACAGATGAACTTTTCTCTGTGTTTTACTATATCCCCTCAAAGGTGTGACATTTTAAAGACATTCTTGATATTCAAGTAATTTCCAAACAAAATTCGTCTCCTTTATTGAACATCTAAAATACCGAGTTATTTTGTTCTGCTGTAAGCTCTGAGAGAGCAAGAATGACGTGCCTTCCCTGGAAGATAATGGGCAGTTTCACAAAATTTTGTTTAATGAATAACGATGGAAAAGATGACTAATCTTTAATGTCATTTCATACTACCAAAGTTGACGACAGATATCTATAAAAGACAAGCTCTGACATTCTTCTTGCCAAATAACACCACTGCTCTAAAATTACTATTGAGAAATGCTAATTTTGAAGAGCCTTTTTATACTACC
This sequence comes from Canis lupus baileyi, assembly GCF_048164855.1. Taxonomy (NCBI): domain Eukaryota; kingdom Metazoa; phylum Chordata; class Mammalia; order Carnivora; family Canidae; genus Canis; species Canis lupus. The sequence goes on along the minus strand of NC_132876.1, from coordinate 20,161,348 downwards.
CTGAGAACTGAGAGGGGTTTTTAAAATCTATATTTATTTATTTGAGAGGAAGAGAGAGAGAATGGGGGGGCAGAGGGAAAGAGAGTAGCAGACTCCCCATTGTTCAGGGATCGCAGGGCTTGATCCCAGGACCCTGGATCCATGCAACCATGCTAACAAATTCTGCTCAAGTTTAACAGATGTGATGGGGGGTTTTCCCCTTCTCCTGTGAAACAGGTGGGAGAATACAGCAGCTCCTCTCAAAGGCAGCTGAAGAAGTGCACACTGGGCTATGGTGCTGCACCTATGAGAGCCAAGGGGGGTGGTTCTAAAGCCTGGAGGGCCACAGAGCATCATCACTGCAAGTCGGGCCTGTCATGCTGCCTCACTGCCAAATCCAAAACAAGGAAGGAATCGGAGCATGGACACATGAGGCATGAGTGGGCACAGGCGCCACAGAGTTCCTGTGAAGACACAGCTCGTTCAAGATAGAGCCACCTTTTTTAAAGAAAGGGAAAGAAAAAATAGAGCTTTTCTTCATATAAATGCCTTTTAGTAACTGGATTTTAGATGACAATTAATTACTCTTCCGTATGGCTGCTGGAAAATGTAGAGACCCTACAAGTCTAGGATGCAACAGGACCCTCACAATCAGATTCTTTGACTAGTACAGCTACAGAACTTGGTCTGTGCCCCCGCACCCTCCAGCTGCCCTGTGCATGCCAGCCAGCACGGTACCTGGCAAAGAAAAATGAGGCCAGCACACGTTCCCTGTGACCAATTCGGAATTCCTCCCACAGACCAAGTGGTGCTCTGGAGTTGGCTACAAACAAGGAATTTGGCCTTAGAAAAGCTTGCAGAATTTGGGAGTTTTAACAGCTGGTAAGCAAGAATGTTTTGATACATTTTGAAAAATGGTCTTAGAAATTCTAGAATGAGCAGGACCTGTCTCTGACCCCAAACAACATATTGGCAGACAGATGCATGAAATGCAATTTCTAGTTTATTCTTCTTTTCTTTTTTTTTAAGAAATATTATTCTCAATAAACAACTTGAACCTTTTGCCAGCCAAGCATTCTGTCTTTGTCCTCGCCAGGCAACGTGCTCGTAGTCATTTCTATTCAGCAGCTATATATCACCCGAGCACTCTGCCATCCTCTGAGGCAGGGAAGCATGACAAAAGTAGCACTGGGAGCAGGATTCAGGGTCTTGGCTTGCAGCCGCAATGGCCTCTCATACCCCCTGTAACGTGGATAGATGGCTGTGAGTCAGAAGGTGGCCCCTGTTGCTACTCAGCACTCCTCCCATTGCTTATTCACCAGGTCCCCAAGTGTCCTGCCATCCTGTATGGCTTTAGAGTGATTTCCAACATGGCAGTGAGAGGCCTTTCTGCAACCTAGCCAGGAGACCCACTCCTCCACTCCCAGAGCACAGAAAGCCTCAGGGTGCCAGAAATCTGTTCTCCCCGGGGCCGTGGCAACCTTGGTCCTATCCTGTGTCCCAACTCACCCGTGTAACATTACTGAACCCAGTGACCATGCAGGTGGTAACAATATCGGTTCACATTAATCCAGTGTTCACTTTGTGGGCATTGCTAACATGAAATGCCTCACGGTGCTCGTGTCAGTACCCTGTGCCTCAAGGTGCCATCAACAGAGCAGACAGAACTGCAATATGATTTCCATGGGGCCACCCCAGAGATCCATGACCTTGGCAAAGTCTGTCGGCACCTTTGGGATTTGCTCTCATCTGATAAATGGGGATACTTTTGTTCACTCCTCCCTCTCCCCAAAGATACTGCAAGTTTGTGGTGAAATAGCAGAGATAAGGGAATGTGAAAGCTCATCAGCAACCGGAACGCACTCTCCATACATACAAGGCTTGGATAGCTCCAGTCCAAGGTCACATAGCTCGTTTGTGGCTGGCCTGCAGTGAAGGCCCGGGTGTCACAACTCCCTGGCCAAAGAGACAGAGCCTGCTATTCCCCCCAGTTCAGCAGAACACACAGACCACCAGCTGGCATGGTAGGCCACTCCACACGGGAACTCTGCATGGCTGACTCTCATCTCCTGAGACCAACTCCTCACCCCACGTATCACCACTGCCCTTGCATCTACATTCTCACCACACACGCTCTCGCACACATTCTAACTCACATACACTTAATGTATATCTTCTCTCTTCTAGATTATCAGAACTCACTGAACTGGTCCTTCTGAAGGCAGGGATGTATCAGCACCCTGGGGAAATTCTGGAACCCTCAAGCTACCACTATTCTTCAAGATGAAGATTTCTGGAGGTGGGCAGAAATTAGTGAAATAAAAAGATACAATCGGGGTAGCAATGTTTCTCTAGCAATTTTTTTAAATTTGTGCGAATGGTGTAAGATCCATTAACTGACTGTTTAAAAAGTGGTTCTTCTTTGATTAGACTAGATGGCACTGTGGTATCACCCTTTTACGAGCAAGTAAAATCCCATTTCGTGTCAGATAATGTTGCTTCAATTTGGGACAATCTAAGAGGATGAACCTCCACTTGAAGGGTCTTGATTATCTTATGAAACATTTCTGAAGGGGTCTGGCAGAGAATAGTGGCCACCAAATACATAATCTGGGCCATGTTTATAAGGTCTGTTTAGAGACCGTGTCACACCCTGACCTACATGTCCCGAAGGATTTGAAAAGGAACATGTGCCCTGTGGGGCTCTAGACATGGCCATGACTTCCACAGTGGCCAACATCTCATTTTTATTTCACCAGCACAGTCATGGATGTGGGATTCTATTTTTGCTCTAAAGAGCTTTTTTTTAAAAAGAAAAATATAACCATCCCTCACTACACCTACAAGCTCCATCAGCAAGTGAGATTGTTTTCAATATTGCTGAATTGTTTGGGATCTTGCTAAACACCAGTATCTTATGATGACAATGACTTCTACAATTCTTACAATGGACTGAAGTGGCAACCTTCCTGGAGCGAAGGTTCTCTTCAGATGGAAAAAAGAAATCTGTTAGGGCTGTAAAGGCAGTGAAAGTTCAACAGATTCTGCCAGAATCCCAGCATTCAGGAAAAAATACTGTGAAGCCAGGAGAAAGGAGAGTGAGCCGGGGTGATGTCTCTTCAAATTTCAGTGGTGACCAGGGAGAGTCAGAGGGCTCCATTTGCCTGGTCTAGAAAGAAGAAACTGCACTGGGTCTCACATTCCAGGAGCCTCTGCAAAGCACCTCCTCCTTCAAGGCACAGAGTACCCTGCCTGGGGGTGGGGGTGGGAATTGGGAGCCCATCCAGTAAGTAGCTGCTGTAAACAGCAAACTCCAGGACCCCTATGGTCACCTGATGGGGAGGCAGGGAGCACATCCCTGTCCTTGCCTGCCCAAAGACCCTGGCCAGAGAGGCCCCGTGGGGCAATTAGACTTATTCAGGCCATTGCCTGAACTCCCTGCCCCGGCCGATTTGTTTTATTTTTTTAAGATTTTATTTATTTATTCATTAGAGACACAGAGAGAGGTAGAGACATAGGCAGAGGGAGCAGCAGGCTCCCCATGGGGACCCCAATGAGGGACTCAATCCCAGGACCCCGAAATCAAGCCCTGAGCACACAGGTGTCCCCCAGATTTGTTTTAGGGACAGTGGCATAATGGGAGCCCAACACGCCCTTCTCCCCCTCCCCCTTTTACTGCACTCCGTGACCTCCAGCAACTGGGCATTGCGGCTGGATGAAGGAAATGCCCTAGCTTTGAAACCAACCGGCTACAGGCTCTTCATAAATCACCATTTCCCGAATTGGCCCCGGGTTCCCGGCGCGTGGGCTGCCAGCCTCGCATGCTGGAGCTCAGCTTTTGTACATCTGGAGAGGTTTTTCAAGACCGAAACCTACATGGGGTCAGGGCAGCGTCCCAGCTTGCCCTTTGGCACTCAGGGTGTCCCTCGCACTCGCAAAGCGCGGCAGATGCCTGGAGTGCAGCCAGTAGTGGAGGGCGCAAGCTGGGTACCACAAGTGCTCTCCAGGTGTCCCCAAACAGGGGCAGAGGGGACTTGCCCCTCGCCCATACATCACTTTGCATTTACAAGCACCCAGGGAGAACAGAGCCAGAGGAGAGAAAGGAGGACAGTGGCAAAAGTCAAGCAAAAAAGAGAAAAATCAGAAAGGGTAAAGGAGACAGAATGAGAGGCAAAGTGAGAGAAAGAAGAAGGCAAGAGGGAGCGGCCAGGAGCCCACAAGATTAGGAGCAAGAGAAAAAGAGGAAGGCAAATAGAGGAAGTGAGAAAAGGAGGGGGGAGAATGCGGGAGCGGGATAGGGAAGAGAGGGCAGAAAGGCGGCTTCGGAAGCGGGGTGCAGAGAAAAGAAGAGAGAAGACAAGAGGGACTCAGGGTTCTTTCCGGCGCTGCAGTGCGGAGTCCCCGTGCGGTACCCTGTTCCAGCAGCGGCCGGGGGGCGCTCGTTCTGGACCTCCCGGCCGCTCCCCACCTCACGCACTCTCAAGCCGAGGCCACTCACCGGCACTCACAGGCCAACCCGCCGACGGACAGCCGAGCCGTCCCGGGCCGCAGCGGACAGGCTTCCCGCGGCCGCCAGGGCGCCGTGAGCGCGCGCGCCAAGGAGTCTGGCGCCCGCTTAGTCCCGGCGCGCCCGCCTGGCCGGGAGGTGCGCGCGGGGCGCCGGCAGCGGCCAGCCGGGACCCCCGCCCCCGCCCTCCGCCCGCCCAGGCCCTGGTCGGCTCCCGCGCTCCAGGGCCCCCCTCGGCCGCGGGCGTGCACTCACCTGGACGGTCTCAGTCTGGCGTCGCGCTTGCCGTCCACCACGGCGGGCACGCAGCTGGTGAGCTCGGTCCAGTCGGCGTGCAGCCCGCAGCTCCAGCCCGTGGAGAACCTGGAGAAGAGCCAGGTCTCCCGCTTACCCGGCCGGTGGCAAGTGCATTTCTTCTGACCCACGCGGCACTCGCACGGTTGCTCCAGCTGGATGTTGCGCACAAGGTGGCGGCCGAAAGTGGTGCCTCCGGTCTTCTGAATGTGCAGGAACACGATCAGGTCATCGCCCTTGATGTCGAAGTCTACCTTGCGCAGGAGGTCGCCGCGGCTGAAATTGTAACGGGGCACGAACCTGGAGGAGCTTTCATCCTCCGAGCGGTATGGGTCCGGCATCGGGGAGCTGAACGCCTGCAGGCGGAGGAGCTGGCATTCTGTGCCGGGGCACACGTACTGGAGGACGATCACCGCAAATAGGAAGAGCATCACCAAAGCCAGCAGCAGCTTGTTGGATTTCTCATCCATGTTCCCGACGCTGGGGGAAACCCAAGCTCGTTACGTCAATCCCGCAGCTCAGCCCGCGCTCGCCGTGCGCCCGCACCGCCCCCCTCCCCCCGGCGCCGCCGTTGCGCCCCTTTCCTCCCTCCCCTCCACACCGAGTACTCCGCGGCGGCGGCGCCCTTCCCCGCTTCCTTCCTTCCCGGCAGGCTCAGCGCTGTGTCTCCTGCCGCACACCCCCCTCCCCCCGACTTTTTCCCGCTGGCCGCCTGCCCTCTCCACCCGCTGGAGCTCTCCAGAGCTGCGTCGCGGGGTTTCGTACCCACCGGACGCCGCCCGCCCCGGTCGCCCCACTCCCCAACTAACACCCCGGGTCCGAGCCCCCGCACGTCTCGCTCCACTCTCGGTGGTTCCCATCCTCATCCTGCTTCGCCCACCGGACCCCCCCCCGGCGCTCGTGCCCCCAATCCCCTGGGCGCGCATGCCGCAGCCTCCCCGCCTGCCCGACTCGCGGGGTCCCTCCCCTTGCGCCCCGAAGCCCTGCTCTTGCCTGCGCCCAGTTGCCCACCTTGAAGGCCGCCTCGAGGGAGCTCCGAGCCGGGCGTTTGGAGTTCCCCCGGGGGGACAAGTCCGCCGGCAGCCGGACTAGAGAGCGGAGACGCTGCGCTGCCGGTGCCCGCGGAACCGGGGGAAGGGAGCCGCAGCGTGGCCAAACGCGCGCCGCGCCCCTCCGGAGCCCCCGAGCCCAGCCGCCACCGGCCAGCTGGAACTTTGCGCCTTTTCCTCCCCCTCGCGGCTGCCTTCCCTCCCCGCACGGCTCCTGCGCGCCCCGGCCCGGGAGCGCGAGTCCCTCTTTCGCCTAAAACGTACCTGGCTAGGGGGCCGAAAATCTTGGAGAAGATCGCACCGAGCACGTGCTTCAGCGAATGGCCCAGGGCGGCCAGGCCCCGAGTGAGCAGGGCCCGGCAGAGGGAGCCCAGGTCCCAGCGTCTCCTGAGGTCGTGCATCCGCCTGCGGCGGCCTCGGGGCAGCAGCGCGAAGAGAGGGGTGCGCGCGGCTCCCGCCGGGGAGGAAGACGCCTTTAGGGGCTCGTCCAGGAGCGGCTGGGAGTTGAAGCCGCGAGACACACCCCTAGGAGGGCCCGCGCGGACTGAGGCGGCGACTGATCCAGGCCGGCTCCCTGCCAATTCGGCCTCTACTCTGGAATGCCGGCGGGGACAGGTGGTGCGGGCGGGCGCTCCTCGCTCCGGTTGCAGCGGCGGCCCGAGCGCTTGGGCTGCACACGCAGGCAGTGCCATTCCCCCCTTCAGGCAACTCAGGGTACTAAGGATAGGCAGCGAGCTTGAATTTATGTAATAATGCCTCACGCCTAACAGCTCGAGCCACTTCACAAGCAGAGGACCTGGGTTTTCTCCTGTCTTGGGGAACGGAGGTCACTCCAGTGAGCACATCACTCCACTTTGGCTGGTAATTTCAACCTCCCCTAAAATAGCAAAGGCGCAAATTGGACCTTTTCCTTCTCTCTTTGCCAATTTCCATTCTCCAGCGGAACCGGGGGCATTTTCTGAAAAGGTAAGTCAGCATGAAGGAAAATCATGAGAAAAATAAAAACAACAACAAAAAAAATACAAAAAACAAAAACGCTACAGAATGGAAACTGAGCTTTTTCAGAGCAGAGACTTACCCTTACTCCTCTTTCCTTGCTGAATCCTCGGCATCTAGCCCCGTGCCTACAGCAAGGCTTCACTCCTCTACGGTTTACTGAAGGAAAGATACATGACTGCACACTACATCAGAGTAGAGCCATCTAATCCAAGATGATGTGGTAAATGAGGAAACCGAGGCCCAGAGAGGAAAAGATATTTGCTCAGGATCACACAGCAGAGTTCTGGATTTTGGACCCAGAAAACCAGGCACCATTTTCCGACAGTGACACCACCTACTCTGATAAATAGGCAGACCACCCTTGAGTCCTGATGTTAAAAGGCTCTTTGTGGCTGCAGGGACCACAGACATAAAAATGAGCAAGGGGAGAGGGCCTGTCCCTTCAGGACGATGTCCCTGGGAACTCAGGATTCAGACTGTTCTAATTGATCAGGGGGGCTTGCTGTCTATCAGGAACTGACGTCTCTGTGATCAAATGCCCCCTCCATCCAGCCCCACTGCTACAGAAGGGGCACAGGGGGCAGCAGCATTTCGAAGCAGCACTGTCAGGGCCAAGGGAGAGGGGACAGTGAGACGAGTGTGGGAGTGAGGGCATGTTCCTCAGGGACAGGCTCACCCATTATTTCCCTCAGAACATTTGATCCCTCTGTGCAGTGAAGCAACAAGCACTGATCTGAGAATCTATCACTTCCTTGCTGGGCAGCCCTGAGATAATCACTAGCCCCTCCTGAGCCTCAGTGTCCTCTTCTGTAAAATAGGACCAATTCCTCCTTCACCACCTGGGTCATTGTGAGGATGACCCTTGAGCAATTTTACTTGCTGTATTTACCTGCTGCTCTAAGCTCCGAGGTCCCCACTGAGTCAGTCATACGCCAATTAAGGAAGGAGTCCTTCTCAGGCAGTCTCTCAGCTGTGCCCCCTGCCCTTACTTTCCCCCATACTTCTCCAGTCCTGGCTGGACTTCCGTGTGCCCCCAAACCTACTGGGGACAGCAGAGGACCCTATGTCTGGCTCCAGGCAGGGAAGACTTGGAGGAATCCTGCCATTCAGGCATTCCACCTGTCTCAGGGTTCCAGGGGGACACTCTAACAAATAAACTTGTGTAAGGAGCAGCAGCAACTTGTAAGGTAGACATCTCAGCTTCCTCCAGACCTCCCCTGTTCACCAGGCTTGTGGGACATGCCTGCTCCCCCTGAGAATAGGTGACGATGTGAGCCAGGGGACCGGGAAACTGTGAAGGTGGCCGGGGAGCTCAGCTTGCCAGCTATCTGCTGCCTTCTCCTTGGGTACCCACAGCAGCCAGCCACTTCAGGCCAGCAGGTGGCTCTCCTCATGGTGCCATATGAAGAACCCTCTGGCCTCGCACTTTTATAATGGCATTCTGTGGGTCCCTAGAAAAACAATTTGGGAATGGGTGGGTCACACGTTCAGGTCCCCCAGCAACTAGTTGGAGTTTCTGGAATTGGACCCAGGGAAAGTGTTTTGGGTAGAGATGCCAGGAAGAAAGGTAACCAATAGAGGGGAAAGTTGGGATTTACTCATGCACATGCGTGAGAACACATGCACACATGCATTGGTGCACGCACACATATGCACACACAGGTAACAGTCTGACTCCCTGAGGAGAGAGGGAGTCAGATTGGTAGTTGCAGAGCCAAAGGAGGGATGGTGCCGAGAAGCCTAGTTTCCAAAGATCTAGTATGATTCCACACAATAGCTCACTGGAGGATATTTGCATTTACAAGCCTTTCCTCCACCCACCTCAGGCTGTAAGAAAAAGAAATTAATCTCTCTTCCAATATCTGAGATCCTGAAGTGGAAGGAAGTGTCTTTGAGGGGACGGGGGGGGGGGGGGGGGGGGGGGGGGGGGGGGGGGGGTGCCACAAGTCTCAGAGAACCCCCCTTGGGGGCAAAGAGGCTCCCTGCTAAGAAGAGAAAAATCTTCCTCTGTGTGTGTGTGTGTGTGTGTGTGTGTGTGTGTCCGGAGCTGTGTTCTGCTGAGGCCAGGCCTGGGCCTTGGCAGGAAGTTCCAAGGCCTCTTGCAGTCCTGGGCTAAGCCCACCTCCCAGAAGCCCCGTCCTCTCAGGAACTGAATAACAAAGATCCTAATACATTAGAATCAGCCCTATTTGGGAACTTGGGCAGAGGTAGCTGAGGGGGGTGGCAAAACGAGGGAGAGAACTGGCTGCCTTACCAGCTCTTTGGTTTTGCCTCTCTGTATTTCTTAGACCAGCCTGACATTCTACGTGTGTGCATGTATTTGGGATTCAGTACTTGACAGGTAAGGAGGACTCTGCAGGCTGAGCCAGGTTCCGGTTGTCTCCACAGTGTGCTTTGATTTTAATTATTTTTCCAGAACTGTCCTTCCACGGTTTTCACAAAAGTTTGAGGATTCTGGGAGCATAAAGGTCAGCCTTAGTGCATACTAAGTAGTGTACTTCCAGACATCCGTTGGGTTGCTGGAGTCTGAGAGGGCAGTAGGGAGAGTGGGCAGAACGTGGGCCCTGGAGTTCAGAGACCTGGGTTCCAGTCTCGGCTCTGCCACTCATGAGCAAGGAAGCCACTTGCTCGTTCTTGGATTCAGCTAGCTCCCCATTTTGTAAGAAGACAGAGTTGATGTTGCGATTCAAAGGGCACTTTTCCGCTCCTAACTTCTAAGTCACGTGATTTCTGGTCTTCCTCAAGGGCCAAAGTGCTGCCAAACCCTCTTTGCCCGTCACAGTGGGGCGGAGTGGGGAGGGGGAGCCAGTGATCTGGTCCTGGATTTCTTCTATTTGTTTGTGAGGTCCCACAGGGCAGCCAGCAGCTGGACTTGTTCTGGGACCTATGTCACAAGGGGCGACAGCAGGGTCTCCTGCTCAAATTAGAACAAAAACAGTGAAAATTTCATGTTGAAGAAAGTGCTGGCACTCTTCAAAGAGAGCCTAATACAATAGAAATGTGCTTTTTCCCTTATCCTGAGCATTCTCTTCCGCCCTGTCTTTCCAGCTGTCTCCCTTTTTTTTTTTCTCAAAAACGTTCATACTCTCAATAATAGGCGATTCTTGTCACAAAGACTGAAGGCATGCAAACTATCAAGGCAGTTTGTTTCTGTTTTTATGCGTCTCGCCAAACTGAGTGAACGGCAGTACTTAATGAACAAGCCGTTCAGAAATTTAAGCTCTAATATTATAAACTGGTTGGGTATGTTGGATACATCACTGTCAACAGCCAACCTCTCCCCCCACCCACCCACAAAACACTGATTTTTCTTTGTTTAGCCTTACAGAAAATGGGGCTCAAGGAATGAAGAGAGGAGGATAATGCTGAGGTGCTGTGTAAACATTTGGGGTGCTACGTGAATGTGTATTGCAGAGGCAAAATGAGCACTGGATGGAGGTCATCACAGACGCCGAGCATGCAAACCAATGATCACCTGTTCTCTGAGGAGGGGCCCCCATTATTTTTCTGAAGGTGGAATTCCCACTTGTCACTAAGTGGAAGAGTCCACTCACGCCGGCTAGGCCTTGGAAACTAGGGAAGCCAAGGCTTGGCAACCACAGGCCGCAGGCTCCACTCAGCCATTTTACTTATGTGCACCTCATTTGGCATTCTTATAAGACAGCCTGACTAGGTACCTTCAGAAAGCTGGTTTAGGGATGCCTGGCTGGTTCAGTGGTTGAGCGTCTGCCTTCATCTCAGGGCGTGATCCCGGGATCCTGGGATTGAGTCCCGTATCAGACTCCCCGCAAGGAGCCTGCTTCTTCCTCTGCCTATGTCTCTGCCTCTCTTTCTGTGTGTCTCTCATGAATAAATAAATAAAACTTTTTTTTAAAAAAAGCTAGTTTAAGGGTATAGGAAAGAGGAATGCAATCTTAAGCGAGCTTTCTATTAAAAAGGACAAAGCAGAGGTTTGGAGAGGATGTTGCCCTGGAATTGAATCAGGGCCTCAGTTTTGTCATCCAGGAAAATGGGACTAAATACAGCCCCCTTACTGGGTTGTCATTCATTGAGAGCACTTAGTCTAGTGTCTAGAAGAGTAGATCTTCCATAAATGTTCGTTTCCCTTGCTTTTTAACTCTGAGTATCTTTGATTTGAGCTCTTTGTAATATTTTCCACATAATAACATACACAGATTTAGTTTTGTATTTTTTTTAATTCTCTTAAAGATTTAATTTATTTATTTGAGTGGAGGCAGAGAAGCAGAGGGAGAGAGAAAAGCATGCTCCCCAGTGAGCAGGGGGCCTGACAATGCAAGGCTTGATCCCAGGATCCCAGGATCATGACCCAAGCCAAAGGCAGACACTTAACCAACTGAGCCACCCAGGTGCCCTAACCTGCACAAATTTAATGACAGGCCTTGAGTGGAGGGTGATAGGTCTAATTGTGACCCAGACTGGCTTTGCCACCCCATCTCATTTCTTTATATGCTCCTTTATCTTACCCTACCTCTCTCTACCTCTCCAGTGCTCTCCTGACCTGTATCCTATGGAGGAGGAAAGCTTCTGATCCATTTAATCACACTGAGGAGTGGGAAACATATCTGAGACCCCTCCCAGGAGATACAAGGGATGAGGAGGATAGCAATGCTTAGCCCTAATGAATGATCCCTCCAATGAGATACCACGAACTACATAATATGGGATGCTACATGCAGTTGCCCCTTGAGTAACGTGAGAGTTAGAGGTGATGACCTCATTCAAAGTCAAAACTCCACATATAAGGGGCATGTGGGTGGCAGTAGTTGAGCATCTGTCTTGGGTTCAGAGAATGATCCCGGTATCCTGGGACTGAGTCCCTTATTGGTCTCCCTGCAGGAATCCTGCTTCTCCCTCTGCCTATGTCTCTGCTTCTCTATATATCTCTCGTGAATAAATAAACAAAATCTTTAAAATAAATCCATATATAATATATATCTCCCTCAAAACTACTAAGAGCCTACTGTTGACCAGAAGCCTTACCAATAATATAAACAGTTGATTAACGCATATTTTGTATGTTGTATGTATTTTTAAAAAGACTTTATGTTTTTTTAAAAGATTTTATTTATTCATGAGAGAGATAGAGAGAGGCAGAGACACAGGCAGAGGGAGAAGCAGGCTCCACGCAGGGAGCCCGACATGGGACTATCCTGGGTCTCCAGGATCACGCCCTGGGCTGAAGATGGCGCTATACCACTGAGCCACCCAGGCTGCCCAGATTTTATGTTTTCAAGTAATCTCTACACACAATGTGGGGCTCAAACTCACAGCCCCGAGATTAAGAGTTGCCTGCTCTGCTGACTGAGCCAGCCAGGTGCTCCTGTTATATGTATTATACTGTATTTATACAACAAATTAAGCTGGAGAAAAGAAAATGTTATGAAAAAAATCATATGGGGGTGCCTGGCTCAATCAGTTAAGCGTGTACCTTCTGCTCAGGTCGTGATCCCAGGGTTCTGGGATCGAACCCCATGTTGGGCTCCCTTCTTGGTGGGGAGCTTGCTTCTCCCTCTGCCTGTGTCACTGCCTTTCTCTCTGTATCTCTCATGAATAAATAAATAAAATCTTTGAAAAAAAGAAAGAATAATATGGAAGAGAAAATATATTTATTGTACTGTAAACAATTTGCATATAAGCGGCCCTCCACAGTTCAAACACACATTGTTCTGGGGCCAGCTGTAGAACAGGGCAGGGAGGAGATGCTTGGGATGCAGAAGGGGAGCAAAGAAACAAATTTTAGGTGGGTGGAAAACTAAGTGGAGAGGTGAGTGGAGAACCAGTTCCACTCTACACTATTGACACTAATTTTTAGCTCCATTCCCTTCAAAACTTAACAGTTGATCTGGCCAGAGCAGTTTCAATTTGATCAGCTGGTCAAACCACAGCAGTCAGATAGAAAAATAAGGTCAGTTTTGTGTTCACCCTGTAGGAACCAGAGCTGGGCAAACCCATCCATCTGCTGAGCCCCGGGCCTGCAGTACCAGTTCACAGGGGCAGGGTAGGAAGACCACCAAGCTGGATGCCAAGAAAACAATGTTGGAGTGTCAGTTCTGCCCCTAGCTCACTGTGTGACCCTGGGCTAGTTGCTTGATGTCTCTGGGATTTAGTTGCTGACCTTGGTAAAACGAGGGGCTGCATTTGATGACCCTGAAGGCCCATCCCAGTGGGAGCTTTCTGTGATCTAAGCCGTGCTAGCTAATGAGAAGAGCTGGGGAGGGACACCACTCTCTAGCCTGTGTGTTGGCAAAAACATACGACCAAAGATGACCCTCCAGCTACTCACTGAGTCGAAAAAGCAGAAGGATTTAAGTAAGGAACAAACTTCCTTAGATCATGTGGGTGAGACAGAAATGTGCAAATAAGCCTTCTGGGCTTCTCCTGCCTTGGATGGTGACGTCAAAACTGAAAGACTGGAGGACAGTGTTGAAACTGACTTCCAGCTGACACAAAAGCCATAGGTAGGTTTTAATAATGATAATTAAAACAAGAATAGCCTTGCCTGTCCCTCAGTCTCCCACTTGTTTCTGTGCTCTGGGATCTTGGCAAGAGAAGAACACACCCATTGCTGATCTTCTGACTGATCTCCATGGGAGTTCTAGTTTTGAATAATAAAATCAAGAGCTAAAAATTATATCTCAGATCAACACAAAGGATTTGAAGAAAGCTAGCCTCGAGGTCAAAGTTGCTCCCAGGAAAAGGATTTCTTTGTCACTCAAACAGCTCTGACAGGGAATAAACCAGGAAAAGAGAAAATTAGTTTAGAGAAATCATACATGTCACGGACTAAATGAAAATTAATTTTTCATAAGACAGAGCCAGACTAGAGGCTACTAAAGCCCTTAAATTGGGCTTGATAGAAAAAACTAAAAGGATTTACTTTGTATGCACATATTTTCAAAATCCACATTTCACCAAAATGCATTAAAATGCTGAAAGCTACATTAGAGCAGCAGGTGGAGGGAGATGTTTAAACTTGTTAAAATACACTTTGTACACTCATCTCCACTGCAAAAAATCACCTTTATGGCTCTTGGCTTATAGAAGATTTACTGAAAGCAGGAGGCAATATTCAAATACTCAATGAAAAGAGACAAAATGTGGTTTGGTAGGGCCGAATGAAGCATTAGAAATGTAATGGGGTAGCTGAGGGGAGGGCTACATGTTGTCCAGGATGCTAACTCTGATGCTCTGTACAGTGATCAGGGATGGCTGGCATTGGTGATGTCTCCTATAGGTTACCCTGGAATGCTTAGTGAATATTACCAATAACAGCCCACATATTGAATGCCTATTGTGTGATTGTGTGCCAGGCACTTGACTAAACACTTTCCATGCCCTCCCTCAATTTACATTCCCAGTAACCCAATGAAGCAGCTATTTCTATTGATCTTAATTTACAGATAAGTGAACTGGGGTTCAGAGTTATAGTCACACAGCTAGGAGGTAGTAGAGCTGGGATTTGAACACAAATCTGTTTGAGGGCACAGCCTGAAATAATTCTGATGCCCCAATGCTCCTCGCCCAGCTCCAGGATGTCTGGGCATGAGCTGGAGAGTATGAGACACCCTGTCCCAAAATGAATATCAAGAGATTTAGATAATCCTCATCCTAGGAGGGAGAGTTTGGTGGAGAGAGATTGGGGGTAGAGGGTACATATACACATGCGCAAGTGCTGTGAGAGCACTGAAGGCAATAGAGGGTAGGGGACCAGAACCTGAATATTAGTAAAGAGGGAAGCAGAGATGGAGACACTGCTGACTGGGCAACTCAATACATACACAACCTTGGGACTGTACCCACATCATCTGATACTGTTATTTTTTTAGAAATGTCATAAGCCACTTTGTCTACTTTACTAAGCAATAACTTTCTGGAAGGCTGGAACCTTGGCTTCTTCACTTTTTAAAATTCCCCACAGTGCCCAATAACAATAATATTTGGTCTAAGTCTTCTCAGTTTACCAAATACTTTCACAGACACTGACTGGACCTTCCCAATAGCTCGGCAAGACAGCTATTGTTGCCCTCACTTTATATATGAGGAAACGGAGTCTCTGAGGGCTGAGGGAACTCAGCTAGGACACACAGCTTTGCGTGGAGTGTTCTCTGCTAATCACTCCCTTCATCCCCCCAAGCACACATGCCAAATGAGGTAATGGCAAGGCACCTCACGAAGGATTTGGCACAGAGTAGGTGCTCAAGAGACATTAGTTTTCCCCATACCTGAAAATTTATGACCAAAAAAAATGTTGCTTTCTGCCCACTAGATCTGGGTTTCTGCCCATCCTACCAGGTACCCCAATATCTTCATGTTCTCTGAGAACTTGTCGTTAGTGCAAAGAAATCCAGCTAACATGCACGAGCTTGAGGACAGCGAGTGGCTGACTGGTCTGTGGCACTGCACTGAAAGCAGCAAAAGCTCAGAGGACCCTCCACAGCGGGCTGAACTCTTCAGATAAGTTTTCCTAGCCAACACTGAAAGGGCCTGGAAAAGTCAATCAATCCCCTCTCCCCTCCTTTTTGTCTTGATCCCAGAAAGAGGAAGTTAGGCTCACAGAAATTGTTTTTTTTTTTCATTCTTCCTTGTGCCCAGTGCACCCAGTCCCCAACGTGTCGATGAGATTGTATAAAAAGTGTCCTTGCTCTCCCCAACTACAAATCCCACCCTCAGTCTGCAGCTCCAAGAGCATGACATTGTGGGGTCTTTTCATCAAGAGAGCAGTGTGTAGTGTTACAAGCACAGTACAGTCTGTGTTCACATCCACATCCCCGTTGGAGAACAAATAGTTGATTTTTTTAGACCAAGTCTGTAAGCTGCTTTTTGCAGGGAGAAGAGAGAGCAGGACAGACACTGTTTAAGTAAAATAAAAGACACTCTGCATTTCACCCTACATGTTTCCCTAGTTCCAAGATTTTTTTTTAAATTTTTATTTATTTATGATAGTCACACACACACAGAGAGAGAGAGAGAGAGGCAGAGACACAGGCAGAGGGAGAAGCAGGCTCCATGCACCGGGAGCCCGACGTGGGATTCGATCCCAGGTCTCCAGGATCGCGCCCTGGGCCAAAGGCAGGCGCCAAACCACTGCGCCACCCAGGGATCCCTAGTTCCAAGATTTTGCCAGCAGTTTGGTAGCAAGTCGAAGCAGAAACTGACATTTGGTGTTCCAGAGTCTTCTAGCACATAGCCAGATAATGAATTACCAAATGAACAGTTTCTGGCCTTCTTATCAAGGACAAATCATAGGCCATCTGAGATTCTAGGATGCTGTGGCAAACAACAACAATGCCAACAACAGGACAACACAAGTCCGGAATGCAGGACAAGACTATTTTCCTTGTTGGCTGCAATCTGGAAATATGGCTAGATGTGATTTCTCATCCACTTAGATGCTTACATCATGATATCCTCAACAGAGACATTTCATGTTGCATATCAGCTGAAAAATTCTTTATTCAACAATAAATTCGTCAAAAACTTGATAGAGCCAGATTTGGTCAAACGATGAGGGATAATTAGTAAGATGTAAAAAAATTCACTCCAAAGACATTCTTTTATTCTCCCCAGCTCTTTTGTGCTCTATTATACTAGAGTTTGCAGCCTAATACTTACATAAAAACTGAAGGTAGAAGATTCAGGCTGAATTGTGCACACAACCACACGTCCCCATACCTCCACAACAGATCTGAAATGAGAAGGCAGGGGTCCCTCTTAGGAATACTGATGGACCTTTTTTTTATGTAGAATAATGTAAGAACTCCACCCTCCTAAAGCCAAAGCAACAAGAGGACTCTGAGCAGGTCTTTTTCCTGCCTCCCCCTTCTCAGAAGTCTGCTGCAAAGGCTCCTGGTCAGGGTTGTGGGTTGCTCTTTTATCTCTGTAACCTGAATGCCTTTGCTGAGCAGACCACAGGTCAGGTGTCAGGCTCCCTCTCTCCGGTATTTAGTGCATTCCCAGTCAAGTCCAGACTCGAGTCAGCTGCTTCCATTGTAAGTCTTATGCAATTGGATGGCTGGCTTGCCCTTCATGTCTTGAGGATTGGACTCTCCTGTGCGTGGACTGGATTCTACTTTCTGTGTCCATGATGTGTGCATCAAGGTTATTCACATAGTCTATACAGGGAGATCATATTGACAGCAAGCTGGAACCCACATAATAAAGTCTGTGGCTTAAAGGTAGACTGAGCCAAGCCCCTGGGAGGAGACTGAGTCACCCTAAGCCACCTCTGGGGAACTTTGAGAACTGTCCAAGTGGACTCTGTCTGGGACACAGTGTCTTCCTTCCCTGTCGACCCCACTCTCCCAATCTCCCCACCCCTGCCTAAAAGTGCCTTGCGGCACCTACAGGGGAAGAAAGTAACCCTAGGAATGCTCATTTCCACCAAGGTGTGAGGGGCGCAGACAATTCCCCTCCCTGACGCTCAGCTTACAAGGAATGAATGAACTGTAATACAATGACTTCTACCAGCCTAATAATCAATATGACCATTGGAGGAGCAGGCCACCATCTTGAAAAGAGTTTCCTCCCTGGAGTCAGACCAAGATTTGGATCTCAGTTCTGCTCCTTCCTGGCTGTGCGGCCTTAGGCTAGTACTTAGCTTTCTAGAGCCTGTTTCTTCTTCTGTACAATGGGAATGATACTAATCAACTATCTCGGGGATCCCTGGGTGGCTCAGCGGTTTAGCTCCTGCCTTTGGCCCAGGGCATGATCCTGGAGTCCCGGGATCGAGTCCCGCGTCGGGCTCCCGGCACGGAGCCTGCTTCTCCCTCCTCCTGTGTCTCTGCCTCTCTCTCTCTCTGTGTCTATCATAAATAAATAAATAAATCTTTAAAAAAATTTTTTTTTTAAAAATCAACTATCTCATAGAACGTGTGAGAAATGGGAGAGATGATGTATGTCAGGCACCTTCTACAGGGCCTGGGAAAGAAGAGGTATCCACAAATGGTAGCCATTGTC
Source organism: Canis lupus baileyi (assembly GCF_048164855.1). Classification (NCBI taxonomy): domain Eukaryota; kingdom Metazoa; phylum Chordata; class Mammalia; order Carnivora; family Canidae; genus Canis; species Canis lupus. The sequence goes on along the minus strand of NC_132876.1, from coordinate 20,143,543 downwards.
ATTGAACAAGGCAAGAAAGATGGTTGGGTCTTGCTTAGTGTCCTTCACATCCTGGGTGAATGTCTACATGTAATCCAGATGAGAATTACTCTTCTCAAATAAGTCACTGGTCTATACATATGCTTTACTATTTCTTCTACCTTCATGTTTTTAATTACCCAAATAATTGATGACTGAAAACTCTATAAAAGTTTTCCGAATGTCATAGAAAACACAAAAGTTCTCTTGACCTCCATACAATCTCTTTCCCTTCCCCTGAGGTGATTACTCTTTTCAATTTGTTTTGTAGTTTGGAGGGCTTTTTTTTGGTAAGCAAGTTCACATATGAATATGCATTTATAAAAATACAGTGTTGGAGCACCTGGATGGCTCAGTTGGTTAAGCATCTGCCTTTGGCTCAGGTCATGATCCCTGGGATCTTTGAGCCCGTTCTCTTTCTCCCTCTCACTCTGTTCCTCCCCCGCCCCCATGCACACTCTCTCAAAGAAGTAAATAAGTAAAACCTTTCAAAAAATTGTTGGGTGTGTGGGTCTGAAAAAACAAAATGTATGTTTTAATATTTTATTGGAGTGTTTATGGAAATATGCATATATGGAAAAGTGAACACAGGATAAGTATACAGCGTGATGAATTTTCACAAACTGAACACACAAATAAACAGCACTTATATCAAAAAACATTACCATTACCCCAAAAGCCCCTTTTCTGCTCCTTTGCAGTCAAGAAACTCCCAACAATGGCCACTATTCGGGCTCATACCAGCATAGATTAGCTGTGTCTGCTTTTGTACTTCGTGCAAATCGACACAGTGTATTTGTTTTATATTGCTGTGTAACAAATTCCCACGAGCTCTGTGGGTTTAAATAACACAAATTTATCATCTCACAGTTTCCTGGATCAAAAGTCCAGGCAAGTTCATGTGACTGGACTCTCTAAAGCCTCAAATCAAGGTGTCAGCCAGGCTTGGGGTCTCATCAGGGCTCAGGCTTGTCTTCGAAGCTCACTGATTATTGGCGGAATTCATTTTCTTGCAGCTGTGGGACTGAGGCCCCTATTTTCTTGCTGGCTGGATGACCAGGAGTCGTTCTCAGGAACTAGAGGCCATTCACATTCCTTGCCATGAGGCCTCTTCCACCTTAAAGCCGGCAATAGAGAACTTCTCTTATGTCAGACTCCTTCATGCTTCTACTCTCTGACTTCCTCTTCCGCAAACAGCCAAAGAACATGCTCTGCTTTTAAAGAACACGTTGGATGAGTTTAGGCCCACCTGCGTAATCTATCTTAAGGGTTGCTGATTTGGGAGTTTAATGGAATCTACAAAATTTCTTTACAACATTACCTAGATTTGTGTTGACTGAATAAATAGGGAAGGTATGTACACCAGGCTCCAGGAATCTTGGAGGGCTATTTTAGAATTTTGTCTACCACATGTAGTGTTTACTCTTTTATGTCTGGATTCTTTCACTCAACATTATGTTTGTGAAATTCATCCATATTGTGAGGAACAGGTCTTTGGTGAACATATGTACATATAAGAAATAAACTTTCTTTGTAGTTATAAGGAGCTAAGATTTTGTAGTGCTTTTACCACAGAATAACCCAGCCTGTCCTGACTGCCACAGAAATCTGGAAGTAGAGTTGCTATGACCAAGGGCCACAACTACAGCAATATTGCCCTCCACTGAGGCAATCTCATGAATATTGTATGAGAGTACCTTGTTGGCCACATCCTTACCAAGACATATTATGATAAGCTTCTGGGTATATATGAACTTTGGTCCACCTGGGATTTATTTTGGACACCTGTAAAATACAGATTTTACCCTGCCTAAGAATCTAGGAGAACATGCCTAGTTCCCCTGCCTACTTGAACTGCTAACATTAATACCAAGCAATGTGGATATCCCTTACTGTGCTCTATTTTCCCATGGAACTTATCATTCTCAAATATTCCATGTTTTTATACATTTATAATGGTTATTGTTTCCTTTCTATCTGTACCCACTAGGATATAAGCTTCTGCATGGCAAGGATCTTTATTCATGTATTGATATGTTCCCAAAGGCTTAGAAGGGTGTCTGCCACGTAGCAGATGCTTCAAAATATCTGCCAAATGGACAAATAAATGCTAATCCAAGTTGTAAACTTCAGATAGTTATTATTACTAATAAAATTAAATTATTTTTACAGTTATAGTGATCATTTTCAAATAAAACAACCAGGACACTGCAAAAAAATGTTTTCTGAAGTTAAATGTGGGAAAAGATTTAATTATGCATTTATATCCATTGAGACTCCTCTACCTCATTTTTTATTTTACTTTACATGGTTGTATTTGACTTTTTAAGAATACCCTAAATTCTTTCTGGCTATGCCTATAAAATCGAGAATTGAGGAAATTCTCCAAAAATTGAGAGAAATGAGCAAAATGCTCTCTTCATAGAGCACTGTACCATATCAAAACAATAAACATTTGTTCCTGTAAATTCTGTCCTGAAATATCTTCCCTTCTTACCACAACTAATGAACATGCTGTTCCTCCCTCAAGACTGGAGTCAGGTGGGGTCTCTAGCAGAGCTGTCAAAGAGAACTTCCTGGAACAATGGAAATGTTCTTTATCAATGTTCTCTGATACCATAGCCACTAACAACCTGAAGCTACTGACCACCTGAAATGTGGCTAGTGGGACTGAGAAATTGTCTTTTAATCCAACTTAATTAAAATTATTGTTATTCAATTTAATTTTAAGTTAAATTTCAATGGCCACATGTGGCTAATGGCTATCGTGTTGGGTAGCAAAGCTCTGGAGGAAAGAGATGGAATCCATTTTGGATCCTTTGATTGTGACAGCTAGAGGAATCCTGAAACTCATAGGTGGAAGAAGAAGAAGCCAGGTCTGGTCTCTTTCTTCAAAACCCCTTCCTCCAAGTGATGAAAAAGGAACAGTGTTCTCTTACCCTTTCTCTTCAAGGAAGGGAGCTTGGCCTAGGGGACAGAAAGATTAATGTTCTTACAGTCATTGGACATCACCTTGACTTGTTCTTGCATGTGGTCATTGGTTTGGGCTGTGCCTACACCGGCTCACTGACTCAAGCTGGATCTCTAAAAGTAAAATGAGAATGGTGGAGACATGGATTTCACAGCTTACATACAGTTTCTCTGCTTCTGCTGTGCTTTGTGCAGCCCACCCTGGGGGCACGTGCAGAGAGGCACTCAATCTACCTGCCAGAGGATTGGACATTTCAGAGGAGGTGGTAATTACTGAAGCAGGTAATGGATCATAAGGAAGTAAAGTCTAGATAGGTTATCCAATAAAGAAAATAACCAGACCCAGGCTTTCAAAAGAGCAAAGAAAAAAGAATATTACCCTACTTTGAGTTACTTCTTGGAGCAGAGAATATGTGGCTCCACTGTGCTGTTATGAAATTAATTTGAAGTTGAGAAACTGTAATATATTACAGCTATCAGTCTCTCTGGACGGTTTTACAATCAACATGTAAGATATGAAAAAAGAAAGATGCCAATAACATATTAATGTGGTATTCGGTGTTCAATCTTCTTTATGCAGCAGAATATTACAGTTGAGCAAAAAATGATCAAAAAGTTCGTTCTCTTTTATACAAAGAAACAGAAGAAGATAACTTGAACTTTAAATTATCCTATTTGTCACTTCCCATTGATTGAGACTTGTTCATTAAGATAAATTCCAAGCCTGACTATCATTTTTATCTTTTGAGCACTCCAGAATATATGCCTCCCAAATGCCTTGATTTCTTTCTTTCTTTCATTTTTCCTTTCACTTTTTTTCTATATTTGCAACTGCTAAGGAAGAATGAGAGAGTCTATTCCATGGTGTTTCCCTTCATGTTTGAGTTCTTCTAGAAATATATGTACCTGCAGCTCAACACCTGATGTCCGTCTGCAGATAGACCCAAGCCAAATCAGAAATACCCCCTTTCCCTCTTTCACATGTCACATTGGTATAAGAAGGATGTTTGTGGGGCCTGGCTGGCTCAGTCAGTAGAGCATGCAACTCTTGATCTTGGGATCGTGAGTTCAAGACCCACATCGGGTGTAGAAATTACTAGAATAAATAAATAAACTTTAAAAAAACATAAAATGTGCCTTAAAAAAAGAAGGGTGTGTGGTTTCTTTCAGATAGAAGAGAACCCAAACTCAGTTCTATCATAAATTGGCTGTGGGATGTTGGAGAAGTCATTGGTGCTAATTCTCAGCTTCATGTCTGTTGCAAGGGAGATACTAATGAAGAGGACAGGAGGGCTAAATGAGCTTGTTTTCTATCTTTTGGCTGGTTCTCACTATCTTCTCCTGACTTAGTTTCCTTTCCCTCCCAACATGTCCTGGTTCTGTTCAGTGAGTTATTTCAGCCCTCTCCTAGAACTATTGCTGAGATTACATGGCCATTCCTTGTAACTGGCGGATAGCAGGTGCTCAAAAACAGGAGTTCACTCCTCCCTGCCCCTTATTCTCAGCAAAGCAGCTGGAGCTGGATATTAAACAGCAGTCCCTTGCTCTTCCTCCTGCCCTTTGTTGCCAGGGATAAAGTGAAGGGACAGCCAGAAGCACTCATGATTCCAACATATTTACAATGATTACCCAGGTCCAAATGGACCTGTGAAAAGTGAAAAGTCAGAAGTTTGTGTTTAGTTGCTTCACATCACTCCCCACCCCCTGTGGACCTACACTTCCCCACTGCCCCTACTCATGGGTTCCCTCCTAAAGTCCACACGCAACCCCTTCATTTACACTACAGCGTTAAGTGGTAATCTTCCTTGCCCCACATACATTTCCACACGGATCAGAATCTTCAGTTAAAACAGATTGCTTGGAGTCTAAAATCTTGGGCATTCAAAGATACAGATGCAGTGAAATGCTGGGACACCTGCACCCCAATGTTTATAGCAGCAATGTCCACAATAACCAAACTGTGGAGGGAGCCTCAGTGTTCATCGAAGGATGAATGGATAAAGAAGATGTGGTCCACGGGACACCTGGGTGGTTCAGTAGTTTAGTGCCTGCCTTCGGCCCAGGGCATGACCCTGGAGTCCCAGGAGAGAGTCCCACGTCGGGCTCCCTGCATGGAGCCTGCTTCTTCCTCTGCTTGTGTCTCTGCCTCTGTGTGAGTGTGTGTGTGTGTGTGTGTGTGTCTCATGAATAAATAAATAAAATCTTTTTTAAAAAAAGATGTAGTTTATATATATATAATGGAATATTACTCAGCCATCAGAAAGGACGAATCCCCACCATTTGCCTTAACTGGTTGGAACTGGAGGGTATTATGCTGAGTGAAGCAAGTCAATCGGAGAAGGACAGTCATTATATGGTTTCACTCATAGGGGGAATATAAGAAATAGTGAAAGGGACTTTTTTTAATTTTTATTTATTTATGATAGTCACAGAGAGGGAGAGAGAGAGAGAGAGGCAGAGACATAGGCAGAGGGAGAAGCAGGCTCCATGCACCGGGAGCCTGATGTGGGATTCGATCCTGGGTCTCCAGGATCGCGCCCTGGGCCAAAGGCAGGCGCCAAACCACTGCGCCACGCAGGGATCCCAGTGAAAGGGATTATAAGGGAAAGGAGGGGAACTGAGTGGGAAAAATTAGACAGGGTGACAAACCATGAGAGACTCCTAACGCTGGGAAATGAACAAGGGGTAGTGGAAGGGGAAGTGGGCGGGGCTTTGGGGTAACTGGGTGATGGGCACTGAGGGGGGCACGTGACAGGATGACAGTATGCCACTGGATGGTATACTATATGTTGGCAAATAGAACTTCAATAAAAAATATATTAAAAAATAAAATAAAATCTTGGGCATTGAGCAATGGGAGAATATCCTCCATTTCAAATGAATGTTCAAAGGAACTCTTTTCTGGAGTTCTGGAAATAAAGCATGTAATTACATGACCACGGGGGTGAGCCAACACCACAATGCGTTCTTGAACCACAGCACAGCCAACTATTTTCCCAATGGAGATTGCCCAAGTATTACCCACATGAAAGAAATCCTCGTAGGTCTCTGTCAGTTTGAACAAGTGGGGGCAGCAGAGAGCAGTCTGCCAGAGCTGCAAGAGCAGAATCAGCAGCATGTTTGGATAAAACGCTGCAGTTGGGGGGACTCTGAGTGGCTCAGTGATTGAGCATCTCCCTTTGGCTCAGGTCGTGATCCCGGGATTCCGGATCGAGTCTCACATAGGGCTTTTTGCATGGAGCCTGCTTCTCCCTCTGCCTCTCTCTCTCTCTTTCTGTGTGTGTCTTTCATGAATAAATAAATACAATCTTTTTAAAAAATGCTGCAGTTGGAAGAGAGGTTTTTGAAAAGGCAGGTTGGAAATGGGAGAAAGGTTGATGCCAAGAGAACAAACAGAACCAGAGGAATAAGTCTAGGCTTGAACAGACAGCTTTGGTGCTGGGGGCAAAGAACGATGAAGAGGTCTGGATCTCCAAATAAAGTCTCTAGGCAGGAAGCAAATGATTCTTCAAGAGACTAGAGCAGCCCTCCCCAACCTTTTGTAGGTTATGAAATAGCCCAGGTTTGAAAACCTGATGAAATCCGAGGGACTTCTCTGGAGAAAAGTAAACACAAACATATATTTTACAGTCTTGAGCTCTCACTCCTAACCTATGCACGGGCTCCAGGTCCAAAATTAATCTATATTCTCAGAGACAGTAAAAATGGAGCCATTTCGTCATTCATGTTTCTTGTCCTCTTAAATGTACAGACCTTGGATTCCTTTCTCATTCAGAAAGAGGACTGGGTGTGTCTTCAGAATGACTGGTATTTGTATTCATTCTAGACCATCCCAAAGTAGCTTTGGGCTCTGGAGTTCATTAAGGATCCACATAAAAGATTTGGAAGTCCCCCTAATGCTCTCTACCTCCATGCACTGGCTAACATATTGACATATTCATAATGGCTAAGGACTTGGCATTCCTTACCCAAACATGGTCTCACAACAATAAACAGTTAACTCTTATTTAGCCCATTTTATAAACAACAAAAATGGTGTTAGGACACGTAGGTGGCTCAGTTGGGTAAGCATCTGCTCAAGTCATCCTGGGATCAAGCAGGGAAAAGGGCTCTCTGCTCAGCAGGGAGTCTGCTTTTTCCTCTCCTTGTACCCCTTCCCCCACTCATGTTCTCTCTCTCTCTCTCTCTCTCTCTCTCTCTCTCAAATAAATAAATAAAAATCTTTTTATAAAAAAACCTGGGGTTAAACCACTTGCCAGGTTCATAGAACCAGTCAGTTACAGTGCTAGGATGGGCATCAAGCACACTCTGAGCCTGAAGTCTGGGTAATCAACATTGCCTATGCTGATTATCCAATCCCGCTCAATCCTCAGAGCTTTTAGAACAACACTTAAATATTGTTCTATGTAGGCACATTGTTCAGAAAGTTAGTTTCAAGTCTTTTTTTAATTCTTAAAAAAAAAATTTAAGTAGGCTCCACTTCCAGCATAAGGCTCCAGCTCACATCTGTGAGATCAAGACCTGAGCTGAGATTGAGTTGGACGCTTAGCTGACCGAGCCACCAGGGACCCCAAGTCTTCACTTTTCTAATGTGTAGTGAAGTTCCCAATCATTGGGATCCTTATCCAATATTTGATTAGGCAGGTCACATTCCCACCTGGGGATTAGAGGGACATGTGGGGCTTGTTTTTTCTATACCCTTAGTTCACTTGGTGCTTCTTTAAACACCTGACCCCCAGATAACTGCACAGGTTTGTGAATAAAAAAAATTTCTGCACCAGAAATCTATATAACTTGTTGAAGTCTGTAAAGACAAGTTGCTTTCTTCCCTTTTATTGTTATGTTCTCTTAGATTTTTAGGTGATAAGATGTGCATGTCAAAAAAGAGAATACGCTTTACAGAAAAAAAGGAGAGCCCCTCCCCCCCACCTAGTGTGGACAACTTCTTCCTCACTTAATGATGGAAATTTGGATTTATTAGATTGTGTGAAAAGATAGCAACAAAACATGGGTCGAATACCTGCTGTAGGGACACCTGGGTGGCTCAGAGGTTAAGCATCTGCCTTTGGCTCAGGGCATGATCCTGGAGTCCCGGGATCGAGTCCCACATCGGGATCCCTGCATGGAGCCTGCTTCTCCCTCTGCCTATGTCTCTGCCTCTCTCTCTCTGTGTCTCTCATGAATAAATAAATAAAATCTTAAAAAAAAAGAATACCTGATGTATTAGTTGGCCCATTTAAAAAACAATAATAAATTCTTTAAATAATTATTTAAAAAGATTATGTTTGTTAACTCGCTTTTTGAACGACCCCACAGAACACAAACAGATATGATCACAAATAGGCATCTTACATAATAATGAAGTCTGACACTATCATACAAATAACAGGTTCCTGTGGGTTAATTTAACTTGCATTTATACAAAAAATTCCGCTACCTTCCCTATTGTTCAATCTGCTGTCATCTTATATATACGGGCTTTTCACTAGCTTTGTAAATAAGTTGGATCAAAGCGTCCTACAGTAAAATGGAAAAAATTAAAAATGATGTTTCTCAACTTCCCTATAATGGCATGGCATTATGGCTGAGATCCATGAAATATTCAAAGTGCTGGGGTTTGCTCTACTTCCCATATTAAAACATATTTGTCGAAGTCTTTTATTTATTTCTTATTTATTTCTTACAGCTGCCTCAAATAATGAGAGTGCCCAGTCACCCACTCTAATATTTTAGCTCTAACATATACTTTCTCCAGCAAAAAAAAAGAAAGAAATTTTAATTAACACAATTCCCCTGCATTCCTCAAAAGAAAATGGTAGTCTTCCAACGACACTCTCTGTGCTACTATGCGACACAGGAAGCACTACCTGTCTAGGGGAGTTGCTTCCTGCAAAACAGCACAGTCCTGAAGAAGGGGAAGGGAAAGGGAAGAGAAGAGAAGAAAGAAGTGAAGAAGGAAGACCGAAGAAGGGTAGAAAAGGAGGAGGAGAAGGAGGGGTGCGGGAGAAAATTCTTGAGAGCAGCCTTGATATTGAACTTTGAATGAACTGAGTTGAAATGAGAAACAATGAGTAACTAATTCCCCTAAGTGATTTAGTTTTCAACCAGAAGATATTGAGTCACCTTAAAGGGGCAAGGTTTCATAATTTCCTCCATCCGTGGAAATGGGGGCTCACGAGCAGGTTGAGATCCATCACAGAGAAAGAAAGTTACATTTCTGCACAGACGAATTAAATGAAATCACAAATCTGCTGGAAGGTGCCAATCCCCACGAAATTTCCAAGTGGCATTTAAATGCTTGCATGTCTTTTGGGAAGTTTCTCTTAATCTATAGCTGACTCCATGGAATAGTGATTTCACAATACATTATCGACCATAACATAAAAGGAAGTGTGCCATGGTCAAATAAATGTAGGAAAAGCTGAGTTAAATAAAAGAAATAGGTACTTGCAATTGCAGGGCTTCTTAAAAAAATTTTTTTAGGCTTCTTAAAATCTTTAGTGCTGATCAGCATTGTACATATCCCATAGGAGGATATAACACATTACAAAGGGTTTCCCAAACATACATGTAAGGGAGTGTGTTGTTCACAAAACTCCTATTAAGGAGCTTATTTGTTTTTTTTTTTTTTTAAGTAATCTCTACAACCAGCATAGGGCTCAAACTCACAACCCTGAGATCGAGAGTCACATGCTCTTCGCACTAAGCCAGACAGGCACCCCAACATCTTTTAACATCTCATTGATCTAGTGTTCCCTGAAAGAGTTTGGGAAGTATGACTCAATAAATGAAGGTGCTTTCCACGGTATCTGGGCCAAGGATACAGAAGAGAAAAGATGGGAGTCCCTAAAGTTTGGGCAGAGGAACTACAAGGACAAACTTGCCCTACTTCCTAAGTTTACCTTGGCTAGCCCTGGGCTGGTCATAGTAAGAACTACCTCTGGGTTTCTCTGAGGGTAGTGAAGAAACCTCTGTGCCTCACATAAGTACAGCTTCTTTTCAAGCTTCAGATCTGGATGTGAACAGGAATTAGGCTAGTCTAGCCCAACTTCTGGACCAAATTCAGAGGACAAACAGCTGGAGCCTTCGAAACCACCAGGGCACCCCAGTCATGTGCATGATGTCCAAAGATGGCAGCCTAGAATTTGTCATAGCTGCTAGGCATCTCACCAAGAATCAGTGACCAAAAGGCAAGGGGGAGGGAGAGAAACAGAGCCAATGAAAATGGCAAGGGAAAGATTTTTCAGTTCTACAGTTGAGAGACATGGCTTTTGGAATTTTTATTTTACTTTTACCAAAATGATGATGCTAAGGTTCAAGATTTCAACATGGTTCTAGATGTTGGCTAAGAGATCAAAAACAGAAGAATCTTGATATTTATAATAGAATCTTGCCACGTTTCTATAACCTTAACTTACCCACAGATTATCTGCAAAGTGACATTTTAGTCCAAAGCCATTTTATTGTGCCTTTTCATGAATGTGGAATGTCCCGCTTTCCTGGAACTGCTAAGTTTCTGTCAAAACTCCAAAAGACAGGAAGTTTGGTAATGGAGCATTAGGTTAGTGAAACGTAGTCTTTCTGCCCTACTTCTGAATCTCTTTGCTGTTTTTCCATGTAATCATCTTTGACGTTTAATTGAATGCCCATGTTTTTTACTAAACAACTCATTTGAGCCCTTGGTGGTCACTTAAGACCCACTTCATTGCCATCTGGCACTCATCCGAAGCCAAGATTATGTAGTTAATGCATGGTTCAGTTCTGTCTGCTCTAGTCATCTATTGATCTTGTGGTTCTTGGAGAAGTGGCATTTTATTCATATTTTAAAGTCCTTAGGTTATAATGAAGGTTCTTTGGCTTCTCATGGTTTCATAGCTGTGAAATCAATTATGACTTCAGTAGCACCGACAATGTACTATATTTGTGAAAAGAAAATTGAAAAATTATTACCTGATAGATGAGAAATGATTTCGACATTTAAAAGCAGAAAATGCTTCTCCATATCTCTTCTAAATGATGTCTGATGTTGACATTAGCATTTATGTAATTCATCCAATTGTAGGAGCCTCTATGTACTAATTCTTAATAGCAGTAAAACCTAGTACAAAGAGGAATAATATGCCTTCAGAAGGTTTTATTCCAGTATCCTTCTAGGCCAATCATATCAACTCTAAAATAATTAACTTATTTTGCTGTAGTTCTGCTACAAGAAACCTTGAGGAAGAAGTAATGAGGCACTTAGAACTAAAGCCGAAATGGATAGGGCAATAGGCCTTAGTCCAAAGGTTTGCATTCATTCAGGAAATGCTTAAAAGGGCAAGATTAAAGATTGAAAGGTTAAAAAAGATGATTGGAAGGTTTCAGGGATTTTGGTTTGTTTTGTTTTTTATTTTTGTTTTTGTTTTGTAATGAGGGCCAAATTTTCCCTTAATTATCCATAGGCAATTTTGTTTTTTTTAAACAATATATTTTTTAAGATTTTATTTATTTATTCATTCATGAGAGACACACACATACACAGAGAGAGAGGGGTGGGAGCAGGCAGAGGGAGAAGCAGGCTCCATGCAAGGAGCCCGATATGGGACTCGATCTCGGGTTTCCAGGATCACACCCCAGGCTGCAGGCGGCACTAAACCACTGCGCCACCAGGGCTGCCCCATAGGCAATTTTGATAAAGAGAAAATATAAGGCTTATGTTCGGGGCAATCTTAACAGAAAATTGTAATCTACCTCCCTATGATGAGAACAGAGGAAAAGGTTATTCTGCCTCCATTTCCCCACAGTTATTGGCTTTTGAAGGTTGAAGGCAAAAGCCTTCAAAATGTCTACACATGGAAGTGAGTACATGTTTAGAAGCCATGTCTCTATGGAAAAGACCTGGATAGCAGAACCACCTCCTATCAGGTGGGTCAGAAGACAGAGCGTGGTCTGTGTTTACTGAGCTCACCAACCTGTGTCTGCACCAGGAGAGCTCTGTGGGGTGTTGCTAGGATGTTCTCTTGCTCTGGTCACCTTGCCAAGTTGAAAACAGGGCAATGAGCATTGCAGGTGGTGGGAATCACCCACGCAAAAGAAAGGAACTGTGGAAGAATGTGTTCTGGAAATATTAAGAGACATTCATTCAGTGAGACAGAGTATGTGACTCAAAGGGTCCCATAAGTAGTCTGGGACAATATTTGATTTTATTTTAAGGATTTTATTGATTGATTGATTGAGAAAGAGAGAGAGAGCAGGGAGAGGGGCAGAGAGAGAGAGGGAGAAAGAGAATCTCAAGCAGACTCTGCACTCAGCATGCAGAGACCGATGTGGGGCTTTATCACACGACCCTGAGATTATGACTTGAGTCAAAATCAAGAGTTGGCCGCTTAATCAAGGCACTTCCATCTGGAACCGTAGTTTAAAGAGCTTCTCATGCCATACTGAGTTTGACGTAATTTTGGAGAAAGATAAATCCCAGAGTAGTGAGAATAGTCTTGGGGGAAGATTGGCAAGATGTCCTTTTTCTTCTTTCCCTGGGGATTCCAATTCATCAGTACAGACTTAGATCAAGCACTACCACCATACAATCTGTATGAGAGCCTCTGCACAATCCCATCATTATACACACACACACACACATACACAATCAGTTAAAACTCCATTTCACCTGTATTTGTCATTACCCTGATACCTAGCACAATCTAGCGAATAAAATCATATATATGTCTGCTTCCTTAACTGGAACATGCCATCTGCTCAGTGTGTTTTATTCATCTCTGTACATTGCCGGGCACATAGTAGGATTCGATGTAGGTTTTTGGAATGGAAGAAATTGCTGTTCTCTTTTCTGCAGACAACTTTGCAGGCACAGAGTTTGATCCTGCTCCTACAAAGAGGGTGTGGTGTTAAGATTTTCCTCCTTAACACATTGGGAGGATATCACACATGCTGCTCACAACCACTAATTTCTATTCAATCACGGTTTGTGCAAAACCCACTAAGGGAGAGTTACATTTGTTATTTGTTTACAGTACATTAAAAATAGTGATTTGGTGTTCAAAATCCACTGTACTTTTGACTTATTTACTTCTATTTTTTAAAGATTTTATTTATTTATTTATTCATGAAAGACACAGAGGGAGAGACAGAGACAAAGGCTGAGAGAGTAGCGGGCTCCCTGCAGGGAGCCTGTTGCAGGACTCGATCCCAGGATCCCAGGACCCCAGGATCATGACCTGAGCCTAAGGCAGATGCTCAATCACTGAGCCACCCAGGTGCCCGATTTATTTACTTCTAAAAGAGAAGTCAAGAGATATTTTTTTCCTCTTTAACTAATGGGTACAGCAAGCCAACAAAAATACATTGAAAGACATGTGCATTCAATTTTCATTTGTCTTAGATCAAAATTAGATGTTTCTCCTCCATTATCTCATAAACATACGAGATTTATGAAAGAAACTGAAGCGAGTGTCATTAAAACTGATTACCGTAAGTGAAGAGTGAAGCGCATGTGGGGATGCACTCGTGATTATGATGTTAGGAAAAGTAATTTAATGATCAGTGGAATAATGTCATTTTGTGGTGTTGCTAAAGACTAACAGCAGAAGCCCTTGGTGAAATCGCACCTGCTGATCCAAAATAGGCCCCGAATCATGACCAAGAGGATGTTTATCTTTTATTTCACCCACTGATACAGCCCCCACGGGGACAGTGTCCTCGGGCTGCGCCAGTCAGAGAGGCCACACTGCTCCAGACCTCGGTGACACCTGAGCCCTCCTGTCTTATGCAGAAACCAGGAGAAAGAAGGGAGCACACAACAGGAAGGAGAATAAACATTCTCTCAGGGAGGAGTGGCTCTGTGTGGCATACATTTCCACAAATGCTCCCAGCCCTAGCTCCAGTAACTGCTTGCTCCTTCCTTTGCTGGGTGTATCCTTGATCGACCCTGTCCCACTTGCTTTGGGGCTGGACCCCTCGGTGATGTACCTCCTTCTTGCAGAGCACCACTGTCTTATAGCTCTAGTAGATCCCCATTTCTCAGAGCTTCTCAACTTCAAAAAATCTTCCAACTGGCACTGCCCCTCCTCTATCTTTCCATTCCCCACAAAACTAATGGGAAACACACCTTTCCTCACTGTCCCCCGGCCCCTTCCTCCTGAGTTTGGATCTGATCTCTGCACTGGCCTGTGCTCAAATCCTCCCACTGGCCTTCTCCTGGCATGTGTTCAAATAACATAACTGGTCATCCCTGTCATAAATGCCACTGCCTCTTCTAGGTTCTCTGGCACTGCTGGAGAAGCATCTGCTGACTTTGTGAAATTCTCTCCCCAGTTGGTATCCCCAATATTGACGGCTGGCTGGCCTCTGTTTACTCTCTAACCAACCCCTTCTCCATTTCCTGCCACCTGCATGTGGTATCTTCAAGATTGTCCTCACCTCTCCTCTCCTCCTCACGGGTGCCTGCTTTTCCCATGACTTAGGTGACTTCCCCTTCTGGGGCTGACTCTAACATCTGGGACTCCAGCCCTCTCTGCCGTGCTGTCCCTTGCCCCCTAGCTCCCGCTGGCACACAGACAAAATTCCCTTTCCACCACATGCCACACCATGGTTCATGTAATGTGAGGCATTTCACCACTATGGTCCACGTCAGAGCGTCAGACAGAACGAGGCTGGACCTCCAGCTCTGCCATAGACTTCCTGTCTGAACTCTGACAGATTTCTTAAGTAGCCTGAGCTTTACTCTCCCCATCTATAGAACCAAAGATATTAACTCATCCTGGCCTCATGAGCTCATTGGGAGAATTACAAGAATTCGTGTAAATCACTTGGTGCATAATAATTATTCCTTAAGCTTTAGCTGTTAACATACTCAGTGCACATTTATTGAATGAAGGAATAAACTATGGGTATGCTTCAGGCACCGTAGCAGGATGATGAGAAGGGAACATGAGGTCTGAAGACCTTCGAGCCCTCTCATATCCCACAATATGGAGTGCAAGTACCCCTCCAGGTGAGCCAATGCAACCCGATGAAGATGCCTAATCTTTGCAAAATATTGCTTTTAAAAAGAATATTTGCTGCTACAGAAAGCATACAAGTAGCAGCTGTCTTTCGGCTCAAGCTGTTTATCCACTGTAGCTTAGTGTATACAAACCCCATCGTGAGGTTATTCCAATTTTTGCTGATTACTTAAATAGAATACAATTACCTTCAGTGAAAATTGCGCAAACAAAATGCGCCATCAAAGAAGAAAAGCACCACTTGATTTTCCTGAAATCAAAGCATCCTCTCTTCCCTAGCCTAGCCAGGTTATCATCTGAGATATAACAGGCTTTTTCTGCGAAGTAACTTTCTCACCAAATCAAGCAGTCATCTCCCTAAAGGATCCACCCCCACCCCCACCCCCGGTGTGGGAGAAATCAGTACTTTGATTAGCAATTTCTCTTTGCTTCATTGACTGCTCTGGTTTCTTCTTCCCTGAGCCTCTTTCTTAAACAACCTTTTTATTTTGCAGTGATTGTTTATCTATGGAGAATTTAGAGAGTTCTCATATACCTGTCATCCAGTTGTCCCTAATGTTAGCATCTTACATAACAATGATTAAGTTTGTCAAAACTAGGAAGTTAACATTGGTAAATTATTATTAATTAAGCCATGGACTTTATTCAGATTTCCCTAGTTTTTCTGCTAATGTCTTTTTTTTCTACTCCAGGATCCAAGCCAGTATACCATATTGCATTTAGTCATCATGTCATTTTAATAAATATTCCACTGATATTGAATAATGCCAAATAATTACTGTCAAGTGTTCTCTGCTCCATTATAGTATATAAAACCTGTGAAGTTCAAAGTGAGATGGGGAAAGCTGGCCAAAATAGACTTTAGGCCAGTCAGCCGAATAAGCAAATCTCATTGGGAAAATTTGTTCCACATAGTGTCAAAGAGAAATGTTAAAATGCTTTGTTTCTTCCTCTCCTCCCCCAGAACTTTCTCTTGTTTTGTCTCTCCAGCGAGGCTACGCTTCTGGTGGCACTTCCACATGGATTTGTGGGTTGAATTTTACAGCTACCCCATTGCATGAAACTGGAAGACACAAAGAATTGTGTTCATCTTCCATGAAAACACAATTTGTTGTTATGTTGATTTGCCAGTTCTACCCCACTTGCGAATATCTGGGCAGCTAGGCCTGGGTATCTGTATTTTCACACACACATACACCCCTGATGATGTGGATGCACAACAGGGTCTGGGACCTGGGTTAAACTAGCCACACACTTCCTTGGGTTCAGAGGCAAAAGTGCCCTAGAAGGTGCCCTCTAACAGGAGGCCAAGAAAAGGGATTAGTCTAGTTGTGGAAGCAGATCTGGTGCCTCTTGGGCCCCCAAGACCATATTATTAAGGGACAACTCCATATGTCCTAGTCTTCTGTTGCATTCCACCTGGGCATGCAGTGAGGAAATGCACATGTAGCTCTCCATAGTCCAAGCACTGGCTTCCTGTGCATTCTATTTAAAGTAATTTGGGGGAAAGTAGCTAAAGAAAATAAATAATATAGATGAAAGTTTAATAAAGACATTAGGATTTTGGTAAATGATAACTTATCTCTGTTATATTTGAAATTTCTGCATTGATTACACTTCATCCCTCACCTGGGAGTGCAGAAAAATTAAAATGAAATTATTTCACATGATACAGTAACTCAATCTGCTTACTTTACCTGAATTCTACCTTTTAAGAAATCCTCTTAAACATATACCAAGAGCCAAAACATAATAAGAAAATATTAAAAGAAAGAAAGAAAAGAAAAAAAAAGAAAATATTAATAGGGCAACCCAGGTGGCTCAGCGGTTTAGCGCTGCCTTCAGCCCAGGGCGTAATCCTGGGGACCAGGGATTGAGTCTCATGTTGGGCTCTCTGCATGGAGCCTGCTTCTCCCTCTGCCTATGTCTCTGCCTGCCTCTCTCTCTCTCTCTCTCTCTCTGTCTCATGAATGAATAAATAAAATCTTTTTTTAGAAAAAGAAAATATTAATAAGTTGAGCTTGTCTGTTATTGTTGCAACATTCTCCATTTAATTCATAAGGCCTCAGAGCTGAAATAACCTCAGAGATCAGATAATCAAAACAGATTATAGGGGTGCCTGGGTGGCTCAGTCTGTTAAGCATCTGACTTTGGCTCAGGTCATGATCCCAGGGCCCTGGGAGCCAGCCCTGTGTCGATCAAACAAGGAGTCTGCCTCTCCCCACTCCTCCACCCCCTGCTGTCTCTTAAATTAAAAAATAAGATATTTTTTTTAAAAAAGAAGATTATAGATCAAATAATTCTATTACATGGGAGGAGATTGAAAAAAGCCAAAATGCAAGCAAAAGGCAACAGCGTGTGACAATGTGAGAGAACTGATAATTAGTCAATTCGTATCACAATTTTTTGAAGCACCCATCGTTTGTAAATTTTCCAGGTGAAGAAATTAGCGCTGAAATGCACACATAGCTAGCAGGTGAAATAGGAATTCAACCCAGGGCTGGAGCCTCCACTGTCATGCTCCAGAGATGCTCAGCGTATGCAGTCATGAAAATGGACAGATATCCTTATATCCTGCAGGTAGGGAAATAAATTGATATGACCAACCATGCAAGCAACTTAGCATATATGTAATGTCTTTTCAAAGTTTATACTCTTTGGCCTGGTAATTCACTGTCCAGAATCTTATTCTAGGATAATAATTAGAAATTTGGAAAAAGGGGATGCTTGGGTCGCTCAGTTGGTTAAACATCTGACTCTTAATTTCAGCTCAGGTCATGATCTCAGGGCTGTGGGATCAAGCCCCATGTCAGGCTTGAAGCTCGATGGGGAGTCTGCTTGAGATTCTCTCTCTCCCTCCCCCCACTCCCACGGTCTCTCTTTTTCTCCTGGGATGCAGCCCTGCATCAGGCTCTCTGCTCAGCAGGGAGCCTGCTTCTCCCTTTCCTACCTGCCGCTCACACACTCATGCTCTCTCTCTCTCTGTCAAATAAATAAATAAAATCTTTTATAAAAATAAAATAAATAGCGTCTTTTAAAAAGAGAGAAATTTGGAAATAGGTTTATTTGAAGAAATACTCATTGAAATAGTACTTAAATTTTTTTGTAAACATTCAAAATTAGATAATGAATGAAATAAATGATGGTTCTTTATATGCCATCATGTCATGCAAGCATTAAAAATGGTGTTTTAATGACACAGGAAACTATAATATTGTAAGTGAAAAAAAAGCCTGATCAAAATACTGTGTGTGCATAATGATCCCAATTTTGTTAAAAGAAAAATATGTGCCTATGTAAAGAAACGTAAGATGGAAAGGAAATATATCAAAATAGTTTAAAGTGTCTTAAAAATGAAAAAAAGCATTCAAATGATTCTTTTTGTGCCTTTCTGAATTTTGAATTCACTTCAGTGGGAAATGAACTACTTTCATAATCAGAAAGAATACAGTGCTATTTTTTAAAAGAAATGAAAAAGTCAGATTACAAAGATAAATACATAACATAGAGAATGCTATGATATGTTGAGTGAAAACACAGAAAAATCGCACACAAAGTAGACTTTATGAAAATGCATACATAAATAATTGTAACACTGCAAAGGAAGGGCCAGAATGAAAATACAGCAAAATAGTTAAAGTATTTGATTTACAGGGCAAAAATAAAGTGGATTTCATCTACCCCTTTTTATTTTAAAAATTCCATTAATTAACAGGATATTAAAAATTATGTTTGGAAATTCCTCCATCTTCCCCAACCCCACCCCAAGAAATCCCATGACAACCTAGGTTACTGTGTGGGTAAGAGCCTGCAAGTTCTGTAATCAGACATGCATGCACTCCAATCTTGGCTCTGAAATTTACTAGCTGTGTGTCCTTAGGCAATCAGCTTAACTTCTCTGAGAAATAACATTGCTCCTAGCTCCTCAGATTATTATGAACAGGAAGAGAGATGACAGATGCTAGTTGCCTGTCATGTAAACTGTCCAAACCACTAAAAGAGCTTCTTGGCCTTTAGGGTAGGGAATAAGATGCGTTTGGAGCTTTCACTTCAGTATCTTCAGCTTCACTCTTGGTTCCGCTTCACCAGGCCTCAGAAAAGTGAGGGTAAAGTCGGCAGGTCTTCTGGACCCTGTGTGTCACATAAGGAAAACACCCCACAGTGTGAAAGGGAAAAGTTGGAGGAAAATGTGTTCTTCCAGTCCTGCTAATGATCTAACCCACACTGGATATCTCTGTAGGTGGTAGATCTCCTGCCAGAGAATTTCCACTTTGGTCAGTGTGCTCAACCTCTGGTTATCAAACTTCAACTCAAAGATGTGTTTGTTTGACTGTTTTATCAATGCCTGTCCCTCTTTTATATAAGCACATCTTTAAGGAATAGTGATGGGTACTCAGGTCATGGACAGGGACATGCACAGACACACACAAGGATGCACTCCATTGTCTTCCTGCTGGCCTTCCCTGCTATCTGATGACCTGTAACTAAATTCAATCCTTTGGGTCAACTTCACACTCTCATAAAATGGAGTATTTACTCATATTCAATCTCATGTCAATGCCATGAATTCGTTACGGACTTCCTCGAATCAGATACCTGGGAACAGTGATGCCTGGATGGCTCAGCGGTTGAGTATCTGCCTTCAGCTCAGGGTGTGATATCTGTCCCACAATGGGCTCCCTGCGAGGAGCCTGCTTCTCCCTCTGCCTATGTATCTGCCTTTCTCCGTGTCTCATGAATAAATAAATAAATAATCTTTAAAAAATTTTTAAAAAGATACCTGGGAACAAGGTCTACTGTAAAGTAGATTTTGAAGATAAAGGATAATTTCAAAATTGGGGACTCTTTACTGAGAGAAGCCTAAGCATAGAGTCAAATGTGGAAAGGCAACGGACTCAAGGAGGCTCCCCAGGGATGTGGTGAAGAGCCCTCATCCTGGTTTTCACTGCTCTAAAGGAGCCCAAAGCTTCAGGCCTGCACTCCTTGTCGAGACCATCACCCTAGTTTTAGAATCAGCGGAAACAAATCATTCAAGGTCTGGGTCAGTCACATATGAACTTCCACACGGAATCCACACTATAGCTGTGGGGCCACAAACAATATTACCTGAGATGACATCTTCCACCAACAGGTGATGCAGTGATTAAGTAAGATGCTAGCAATATTGAACAGTGCAGAACTTGGCACAAAAAAGTCCTCAATAAGTGGAATAATTATTGCCTTACCTTCCTTCTTAAAAGATTTTATTTATTTATTCATGAGAGACACACAGAGAGAGGTAGAGACATAGGTAGAGGGAGAAGCAGGCTCTGTTTGGGGAGACCGATGCAGGACTCCATCCCAGGATCCCGGGATCATGATCTGAGCTGAAGGCAGATGCTCAACTGCTGAGCCACCCAGGTGTCCCTATTTCTCTACTCTTTGAGGTCATTCTTATTCCTAAAGATTCCTCTGGTTCCCAAATTACACGCTGTCTTGGAAAATGAAGAGACAAACCTCTCTCTGACCTGTGGAAGTTGACAGCACATAGGAATACTAGCAGTAGCAATTCCTGTTTCCATGTGCCCTAGACTTTCCAAAACAGCACTTATCTTAGCTTGCATAACTCTCACATTCAGAGTAAGGTCAAGGGAAGGCACTCCTGGGGGCTGGTGGAGCTGGACACTGCAAGCTTCATATGAACCATGACAAAAATTCATTACCAGACTCCCATTAAGTTTGAGAAGGTATTCATAGCAGTCCCCTAAATGTCACCAACCGTCTGTTCATATAACCCCTAAGTCCCTCACAAACTGCTCACCACCCCGAAGAAAATTTCTGAGACTCTCTGGGGAGAGGGTCACATGCTGTGGCAACAGTGTACTGTTTGCAGTGAGGGTGAGCATAGGGGTGGCTCACAGCTCCATGGACAACCCATTCCTTTCCACGGAGAAGGTAATAATGGGGATATTTATAAATACAGTTCCAGCTGCCCTGGGAGACTGGAGAGGAAGTGCTTTGCCCTCCACATGCTGAGGAACCCCTCCCGCAGCACGGGAGATGTGGCAACCGGGCCCCTCTTGACTAGACGGCAAGAACGGAGCTGCTCATACCCGTGACCCAAGATCCTTATGAAATCCCAGGGAGAGACCTGTGTCCCACAGATGGCCACAGTCTTTCTCTCCCTTCCTATGGGGATAGATTTTAATCACAACAATGATAAGGCTATTTGACAAATGTTTAAATCACGATCAGCTGCACAGAGGATATGCAATTGTAGTTAATTGGAAATTTTATATTAGAAGTGGGCAATGCATTCATATTTTTAAGGGACAATGCCACAGATAATCTTCACTTACCTGCCTCTCTGGATTCTGCCCTTACTAAGACTTTCTAAGACCAGGTAAAGTGGTATAAGAAGAAACACACCTGACCTAAGGGGCCAATAGTCCACTAGAGGCTTGACCAGGTTTTCACTGTATGCCACTGATTGCTTCCGGCCCAGGTTCCCATCAGATCTGGACTGATCTGCAGTGCCATGTGTGTCTGCTATTCCTCCAGCAGAGGCAGAAGATGCTGGTTCCCACCTCCCACAATCTCCAAATATGTATTTGTGGCCTTCACTTCTCATAGGGAGAAATAAATTTTCTAAATTTTTTACCTTAACAACAGAGATAACTTCATTCCTGGCCTGGAGACCCCTACAGCTTGCCACAAACAATCTGTCCTCGATGCATCCATTGATATAACTGCAAGCTCTGCCCTGGAACACTGGGTGATGAACTTGGCAGAACCACAGATTTCCTTGATCATGCTTGTATTCATGTGAATAATAAAAATCTACAAGCAGGAACATTATAACAACAGAAATCATTGGAAAGACATGAGCATCTTATAAAACACACAAAAAAAAGAGCAATAAACACACTTCACAAAAACAGAAACAAGAGAGACTCAGGAGAACTCAGTAGTAGGTCTTCTCAATAGTGTTCTCTGTAATAAAAGAGCATTAATGAGACTTAGCAGGCTATATTGCTCAGACCTACTTCCAACTTACAAAATTAATATGACATATGCTGAGATGAATTCAACTAAGGTAAGTGACAAATATCGAACCAAGTAGCTGTGGCCAGGGACTGAGTGATATAGAAAACCGAAGGGAAGGGCCCAGAAAAGAGATGTCTGCTGGAGGGACCAATCAGCCTGAGATGACTGCCTTCCACTCTGTAGCATCCAAACACATTACAGATGTATTTTGACGAGTTCCCGTATGTAGCATTCTCTGTGTAAGCACAAGCGCATGTATTATAAGCAATGAAAACAATCCCATGTCCAAGCCAAGGCCAAACTGAAAGGCAAGGCACCCAAAATACTGATGTCATGAGGCCTCCTTGAGTGGAGGTCTTTTAGGTAAAGTTCATGGCTTCTGTAGAACTGCTATAATTCTTTGAGATTCAAAAACCTATGGACTAGGGGTACCTGGCTGGCTCAGTCAGTAGGGTGTGCCACTCCTGATCTTGGGGTCATGAGGTTCAGCCCTAAGTTGGGTGTAGAGATTACTTAAAAAAACCCTCTGGGGGCACCTGGGTGGCTCCAATGACTAAGTGTCTGCCTTCGGCTCAGGTCATGATCCTGGGGTCCTGGGATCAAGCCTGAGGTTGGGCTTCCTACTCAGTGGGAGAGTCTGCTTCTTTCTCAACCCCTGCCCCTCCCCTTGCTATACTATCTTTCTCACTCTTTAAATAAATAAATAAAATCTTTTTAAAAAAACCATATAGACTAAAGGTTAACCTTAAACACCACCAGTGCAAAATATTATATATCACCTAGAGGGTCAGGGGAAAACAAGTATGTAGAAGCTATAAGTGGCATTTCCCATTTCCTCTTGTAGCAACATTCTTCCCCTTGGGTTCTACAATCCAAAAATATTTGAGGGGAAGACTCATTTGTAATCACTGGAGGTTCAATTCACACCTCTAACTCCTGGTTCCCAAATCCATCTGATACCAGAATGGTGTCTACAACAGGCCCTCTTGGAATCTGTAAGACCCTTGTGTCTGACTGATGGTGTGGATTGAGAAAATCAGTGAATCTCATGGGCATTAAGCCACTGCAGTTCTCTGGTCAAGTTGATAAGAAGCACTACAGGGACACCTGGGTGGCTCAACAGTTGAATGTCTGCCTACGGCTTGGTGCGTGATCCTGGGATCTGGGATCGAGTCCCGCGTTGGGCTCCTTACATGGAGCCTGCTTCTCCCTCTGCTTGTGTTTCTGTCTCTCTCTCTCTCTCTATGTCTCTCATGAATAAATAAATATTTTTTAAAAAAGAAGCACTACTGGTTTTATGAACATTTCAAATTGATAAGAAGTAAATATGAATGTGAAGGAAGAGGCAAGAGAAGCTCAGAAATCCAACCTAAATCCAAACTATTAGACAGCCTGCCTGGAAGGAGTCACTAATCCTTACACAATGATATGGACTCAGGGGACAAACCCAAATCCTGAGGCATCTAGAGAAGATCATTCCAATTGCCATTATATGTAACATACATATATACACGTCGCATTCAAGAAAAGCCATTAAATGACTCCCACACCAACCATCCTACAACCCACTAAGGGCTGTAGTGATGTTTGTGTTAGTTATAAGCCAATAAATGCATGAGTACAATGAATCCTGTCCAGTAACAACCCATCAAATTACATCCAAATTATCCCATCAGCTGAGTCAGGGCTTGAGGTAAATTTGAAGTAATTCAAGAGTAGATAAGAGTACAGGAAAAAAAAAGACAAATTACATGTCAGAATCATGAGGGATCCCACCCGAAATTCTTTCCTTTTAGCAATTGACAAGCACCCTGAAATGGCTCAGGAATGTAGAGATATCCAGGTGCCTCCCAGTGGCAGCTCCATAGACCCTTGCTTGCACTTAAGAGGCAAAGAGAGTCCTCATGGCTTCTACTTGATCTCCCTATCATGATGGCCTTTGTTGCATGGGTTCGGAAGCTAAGGTGTATGTTAACAAATGCTCAATATACACATTTTGTTTCTATTATGCCTTAGATTATATCAATGAACTATAGATTACAATAAATATGGAAATTACTTGGAGAAACTGCAAACTTCCCCCAGATAAGTGATTGTAAATGTGCTTTGGGTCTCATATTCCTCAATAGCTGGATATGTGTAAATAGAACTTCAATCCAGAAAAATCTGTAAGTACCAACAATTGCATGTTTTGTAGGGAATTCCAGTTTAAAAGCCCAAGACCTAGATATAGTATACTCAATTTCTATATCCCTCAGTACCATAAATTCTAGGAACTGTGCATAATATCCTTTTCCTTGCAAAACAAGGGAAAAAAGGAAAGAAAAAGTGAAAAAGGGAATTTTAAAAATGCAGAAAAAATAAAAGTGAAAATTTAAAAATTGTTTTATTTATTTATTCATGAGAGACACAGAGACAAGGCAGAGATGTAGGCAGAGAGAGGAGGCAGGTTCTCTGCAGGGAGCCCAATGTGGGGTTCGATACCAGAACTCAGGGATCACATCCTGAGCCAAAGGCAGATGCTCAACCACTGAGCCACCCAGGCATCCTCAAAATGACAATTTTTCAGCCTCTTTCAATAAACTTCATTGCAGATTGTGTGCCTGCATCCAAATTCTGTGCATGAATTAAATCATGTCTGCCAACTTCCCAAATTTAACATTTCATGCTCTACAAACTCTCAATACAGAGAATATGAGGAACTTAAAAAAAATGAAAGCCCTCAATTTAAAGCAAAATGACCAGTATAGATTTCTTCACATATAAAGTGAGACTATCAAAGACATATATTCACAAGTTAAGAAACGTATCTAATTTGAACAATTGATATTTTGAATTTCATAATCTGTCCCACAAAATGATTCTTTTTTTTAAAAGATTCTATTTTTAAGTCATCTATGCACCCAACGCGGGACTTGAACTTACAACCCTGAGATCCAGAGTCACATACTCTACCCACTGATTCAGTCAGGAGCCCAAAAATGATTCTTTACTTAGACTAGATGGCAAAATCTTCAGCGAGTTCAAAAGAAAGAAGGGAAGAACATGAACTGTTTTGGAACTCATCTTCAGTATTTTAAAATGTTTTCAAAGTGTAGGATTTTTCAGCATTTTTAATATTAAGGATCTTCAATCTAGCTAAGTTCATCTCCAAATAGCACTAATGTGACTCCACAGTGGTAATACAAAGTCACATTACCACAGCATGAATAAAGTGGGAAGTAAAGTCTCCTAAAAATGACTACTGCTATTATGCTTCTGTGTTCTTTTCCAGACTTTTCTACACATATATAAGCTTTTTATTAAAATGGGATCATACTATACGAGCTGTTCTACAACTTCCTGTCTTTGCTTGATATTCCTTAAATATTTTTCTGTAACTGGAGATAGAGATTTGCCTCATTATTAACTGCAATGTGGTTTTCCTTTGTCTGGCTGCCTATGAAATTTATTGCCCTGTACCTGTCAAAGTATGGCTGTCAGCAGCTGGAGCCCAAGAAGTACCAATCTCTGCTCACCATAATCCAGCAAGTTTGGTATTTTAGAACACCAAAGCAATTTCTGATGTTGAAGGCAAAGTATTCTACCGGTCTTTGGCAACATCTTCAACCTCACCTCAGTCTCTAGTTGTCACCTTCTCTTTCTGAGCCTTCAGATTTTTCCTTTTGAGGGAGGGGGAGGAGGAGAGAGAGAATATCAAGCAGGCTCCATGCCCAGTGCAGAGCCCGATGCAGGACTCAATCCCACCACTCTGAGATCACGACCTGAGCCGAAACCAAAAGTCCAATGCTTTAACCAACCGAGCCACCCAGGTGCCCCAACTCTTCAGATATTTTTGAAACCTAAATTACTGTGTTCCTATCATCCACTTCTCTAGTCGCCTTCTCCCATAAATCTCAATTATTCTCTTACCCTGAAGTGTTTTACTGTACGTACCAGATACCCTGAATTGAAAGAAACACGGCCAATTTATTTCTTAAAATATCATCTGTTTTTTTTTTTCTTTAGTCTCCTTCTCCACAGTTAGGAGGGAGGATACTTCTTCCCACTCCCAGTGCCTCCCTTCTCTCTACAAATTGAGGAGGCTGGTAAGCACTTAACACATGTACTTAGGATTGCAAAACTGCCACCAACTGCATGATTTTAACATGCCCAGACAATACGTCATTCACCTTATTTATTCAAAGCAATCCGATAAATATTTCATAGTGACCCGAGCCGGCCAGGGGCCCTATAAATCATGCTGCCCTGCCCACAACCCAGACTGAGTCCCGTGGTTCTGATCTGGCTATCAACCCCAGAGTTTAATGATCTGAGTTCTGTGCCTCAAACATGTTCCTTCATATTTTTATCATGGGAGTGCTATCTGCCTGGTTTCTGATTTAGGTTTCTGGCCTAGGCCGTGGCCATGGCAATGGGCTTATTCTCGTCTCTATGAATAGAGCACAGGGGCCACAATACAGGTAATAACACCAAGACTCCAGGCCCCAGCCTGGGGCAGCCTGCCCTGGAGGGCCTGCTTTGTTTGAAAGATAACTAGGAAGCCATTTATTGCATACAACATACCATTTTAGTGCCATCTGATAATCCATCTGTCTTTACTTTGAAGCGTTCACAGTTGAGTGAAATCAAACTATAAAGTGTCCGTACAGCTCTAATACAGATAAGAATGTATGTGTTTAGTATTTTCTCTATTCTCTTAGATATGTCTGCATAATCTTCATCTCCATCATAAATAGTGGTCAAAAGACACCATTAAGCCTGTGCCTTTACTGGGCTTTTCCAGTTTTATCAGTTATCTTTGAGAAAGGTAGTTACTGGGCACCTGGGTGGTTCAGTCAGTTAAGCGTCTGCCTTCGGCTCAGGTCATGATCTCAGGATCCTGGGATCAAGTCCTATGTGGTGCTTCCTGCTCAGTGATGGTCTGCTTCTCTCTCTCCCTCTGCCCCTCCTCTTGCTTGTTCTCTCTATCTTTCTCTCTCTGTCTCACTCTCTCTCTCATAAATAAATCAAAAATATTTTTTTAAAGGTAGTTACTATGCTTCATGGTTCTAGAAAAGTTCTCACTAGGAAAGACCTGCAAGTGGTTTCATTTTTCAGTGAACATACACCCTTTACTTGCTCCAATAAAGTGGTTCTGGTAAAAAAAAAAAATCAACTACTTTTGTGAACAGTCTGCTCTGGAAGCCAGGCAGCCAGGCAGCCAATTAATTAGCCTTCCATAGAAAGTGTAAGAGCTTTCAGTTGCACCTGGACAAGAGCTGGGTTATTAGATGGTAAATAGGGAATCACTGCAAAACAGGAAAAATCCTGGAATACAACTGTTAGGGTACTTGGTCTCAGATTGGCATATATAGTCCAGAGCAGAGAACAGGATAGGTCCACAAAGGGGAATTGAAATAAGATGCTCCACCTGCTTTCTGGCAATAAACCAGACATGTCCTTGGCTGGCCTGTTAATACCTATTTCCTTTTGGAATAGAGAAAAAAGTCCTAATGCTTCGAAGAAATGCTAGAATCAGTCTATTTCAACAGCCTTACTTGACATGGGTGTGAAACACATCCATCTAAGCTAGTGTACTTTCTCTGGTAAGACTGCCTCTCAAAAAAAGTCACATGGTTCATATAATCCACAGCATCATTAGAAAGCAATACCAATTCAAAGGTTTTTCTTTGTCGTTATTTTTTTTAAGTAGGCTCCACGTTCAGCATGGAGTCCAACATAAGGCTTAAACTCATAACCCTGAAATCAAGACCTGAGCTGAGATCCAGAGTCAGTTGCTTAACTAACTGAGCCATCCAGGCACCTCCAAAGGTTTCTCTTTTTAGATATGAGTCTTCTGGAAGCATATCTTTTATTTCCTGAAACTAAATAGCACTAACTTACATTTAACTCAGGCCGAATCACCAGAGAATTCACATTTGTATATGCATAATGTACATATGATGTAAATGGATTTCTATCTTCCTGTCTTTGCCTTAACTTGACGTTTGGGTTTGGCTGTACTTCTCTGTAAGCACTAACTAGCAGGACATGCTGGGTTGATGGGAGGAAATACCACATACTACAGCAGTCTGAGGCATGACAGCCTGGGCCTGTCAAGATGGCATGTCACTGCATACCAAGCACAAAGAGGCTCTAAATAAAATTTGATTTCCTTTTCATGATCACTTTATGGCAGACAGAGTCCCCTCATCTCTTTTTGTGCCACTGAATCAAACCTTATCTCAAGACTATTCTAGAAACTCCTCTGGAGGAGAATGAGATCAAGAATCTGTATAAGTAGCTTAAGACAAAGAGAAAGGAACGTACTCCAAAGTGGGTAACCATCCCAAGCATGCATAATGCAAAAGCGAACTCAGGGTTCCAGCTTTTTCAATAGTATCATATACTCCAAATCCAAAAGCCATAAATAGAATCTAACGGAAGTACAAGGAAAACAGCATCATGTGAACTTGCCTGAGTGCGGAAGCACGTGTATTTGGAACTAGGAATCCTCTGTTGAGCAGCCATAAAGAGTATAATCACCCCCCCCCACTGCCCTCACTCTTAATTCCCACGCCTGCAGCCCCAGAGAAGACTGTACACACAGAGAAATGAAATTATAGCCCAGTGTCTCTGGGGGAGCTGTATGCCCCATCACCAAGGGCACGGTAGGCTGACCATTTTGAAAGCTGAGTTTTTATATGTCAGCATGTACCTATATTCATTTCAACTTCCTGAAGCATTTATGAACATAAGTTAGTCATGTTTCAGCCACAGTATGGGAGATAAGACAGCCAGGAGATCTCATAGGTAGGTTGTGAGGAATAACTAATGAAAAAGTACTTTGCAAAATATGTTCCTAATGCTCTATAAGATACTTTACTTGACCATTAGCCTACTTTATCCAAGCTCCCTGGAAGTAAAGGCAAATGCTACACGTCATCAGCACAGCCTCCAGTTATGGATTAGGTTAGATAAAACAAACTCACTTTGGTCAGAGCTGTCTCATCCCACATGAAACCAGGTCATTAAACTTTTCTAGAGGACACCCAGTTCTTGGGGTCTCATGACCCCCATTTACCGTTCAAAAATGAACTTTGTAGTAAGGTAAAAGCAGATTTAATCCATTCATTTCTTCTGGAAAAACACTACTAACAACATCTTGATTTCTTTTTTCTTCATAAAGAAGGCAACTTATTACCAGATACTCAAGCCAAGGGTAGTCTAATAAAGAGGCAGGGCAGTTGGAATTATAAATAAAGGCCTCTTACTTGCAATTCATTTTCAATCCTGAAGCCCAGAAACTAAGGCCACTTTGAAACACTGGGATACAACAGATAATGGGGACTAAACTATGAATATGAAGCTGACATCAGAGGAAAAAAAACAAATAAACAGGAAATGACACAGGCCTGGAGTTTCTGAAAAACAACCAAACCTTCTTGAAAAGCTAAAGCTACAACATGAATAAAATAAGCATCCTCTGTCTTAAGGAGATTTATAATCAAAAGGAGATGACAAATAAGTAGGATCTCTAGGACAAAGCCTTCTGTAAAATCTTATAGGAAGAAACTGTCACCATTCGCTTCCCAAACTCCCATTTGAAATCACATATACTCCGATGAAATGTTACAATGTCTGGAATTTGCTTGAAAATAATCCCATGGTGCTAGGAAGGGGAAAGTGGCAGAGATCAAACCTGAATGACCATGGGTTGATACTTATTGTACATAGATTATGGGAGCTGGAAGTTTCCTCATACTACTTGTCATTTGAACATTTCCATGATAAGTTTATGAATTGCAATCCGCCTTGTAGAGCAACCTTAAATGCAGGTCATCATGAACAATAAGTGCTTTCTCACACTTGGTTTTCTCTAGAGAGCAGGAAGCTAAACCAACCTGTACGCTCAGCATTGGAAGGTGGACCCAGGCAGGAGGGGTCAGAAAGGCTCTGGAGGCATGGCTCAATAGACTCATCATCATCTGGCCAGGAGCTAGCTAAGGACATTTTATTCCTGACAGGAGACCTCAGACCAAGGATCCCATACAGGGTTATGAAAGCACCTAGATGTGAGTAACACAAGCAAAGCTAGCGGCTCTGTAACAGTCTCTCCAGAGACATCCATCCCCAGTTACCAACATAAAACAGAATCATCCTGTGCAACTAACACCACACAGTGGAAGCTGGCATTAGAGGAAATAAGGTTATGTTCCATGGAACCCATCTGAGGCCACAACTGTTCTGGAAGTCACAAAGTAAAAGCAAGCATGTACCCATTTCATGCTTTAGCTCACTCTTTGTACTGACTCCGAATCTTGCTAATATCAGGAATCAAAAAACCACAAACAGATTTAGAGCTGATTTCTCCCCCTAAAGCCAATCCCATCCAGCTTTTCTCTTCCTTTTTTTTTCTACTGCAGATGTTGAAAAGCTAAACATATCATTGCCAGAGCATCTTGCAGCTATTTGTGGCCATGTGTGAAATGTATTGTCTGGGGCTGCAGCACCTAGATTTAAGGGAGGAACCATCAGATCGATATGCCAAGGAAGACAAAGCTGAATGATCCTTCACATTACCTGCTATGAAACATATATGTTTACATCATTGTTAAGTTACGTTTTCAGTTATGTGCAGCCACATACCCTCTTACCAGGGTCAGGAAGAGAATCACTGTGTCTCTGAGCAGAGGAGAATCCAAAAGGGATATGCATGCTGATAAATATTTATCAGTCAGTTCTCTCAAAGGCAAAGAGAAAAGACCTGATGTGTAGTATCTGCCAATTTCTGTGGAGTAAACACACTCACTGTGGCCAAGTTGAAGCTACCAGTGGGTGTCATTAAGTGTGGAGTTGGGAAGAAAGGCACATACACATCTCCTACCAGGACAAACCTGCTCCAGCCCACCAAGGTATATGTTGTTTCTGAACTTCCCAGGAAACCAGGCTTAAGCAGATTGCTTAGAAACTGCTTATAAGCCCGTAGAGAAATGATACCAGAAGGGGCCCTGTGGCTCAGGGGAGGGGGATGGAAAGATGGAGAGAAATGGGAAAAGCCAAGTAATTTTGACTCCTAAATTTCCTCAGGGAACAAGAGGTCTGGAAGTCAACAATCTGGGAAGCAAATGTTTTGTGCTACTTGGTGATTGCCCTTGACTCTTAAATTTGTAACATGGAACCCTAAATAAAGTGCAGGCACCTCCACCTTTAACACTTGTTTAACGCTTAAGAGTCTATGTGCTATTTTCACACAGGTTATCTCACAGAATCCCCACAATCATCCAGGGACAAAGAAAGGATTTTGTGTGGGGGTTTTACAGATTAGGAAACTGAAGCACAGACATTAAATAGCATGTTCAAGGTGAGGCAGCTTCAGAATTTACCCCTTCTGGGAATAAAAATCTGTGATGCCTCTTCTCATGACAATCCCAAACCAGTTTAGGGCAGAGTCACAGATACAGAAAAGGTTTCTCTTAGTGGACTTGGAATTCCGATCTCTGAAAAGATGGTGGTTCATTATAAAAACAAATATAGCAGTGTTGTTTGTTTGTTTGTTTGTTTTCCCTGTATGGAAATCCTGTCCCTAACACAAACAAGAACAATACCCACAGGGATGGTGTGTGAAAAGTATTATAAGTTCTTACATTTATTCCTCAGATTGGAGTTTTCAGAATAACAGCTCAGGTTCCTGGCACTTCAGTTGCACTTGAGTTGCACTTACAGGTAACCACTTACAAAATGAAAACGGCAAATGAAAATTAGAAGCTTCTAAAAGAGGAATCTGAAAATCCTACAGAAAAGACAATCATTTTCCATAATGGTCATAATTATCAGTAAAGGAGAGCCTCTGCTTAGCAAACTTCTCATTTCCTACTTGTATTTGTCCCTGCTAAACTCCAGCCTCTCCCTCAGAATAATGTCATCCCAAATGGGAAAAAAATAATTACAGGCATTAGAGCAAATTCCAAGTGGCCCATATGACTAAGTGAAAAATGTCTGGTAAGTACCAGACACTGGAGTGATTTCAGAATCTAACCCTGTCTCTTTGCCACAAGACCCTAAATGCCCCCAGTTAGAGGGGAGGGGAGCTTTCATAGATAAGAATTCACCTCAATGGTGCAACTGCTATTACCTCAACACTTGAGCGGGTAACCAGTCTCTTGAGAAAAGCCAAGTTCTGAGGTGCCATAAGGGAAGGTTAAGAGGAGGGAGAAAGAAAGAAGAGAGAGAAAGAGGCAGAATAGGGAAAGGTAGTCTTGGGGGTAACACTGAATGGAGAGTGCCAATAAATACTCAAGGTGAAGGTAGACATAAAGGTGAACTATGAAAGTTAGGAGGAATTATCCAAACCCAAAGTGGTCTATTATGTAATGGTGCTCATGCACTAGGCTGTTCCATGTGAAGGGGTTGCAGAATAATGGGCATGTATGTTTGAACAGAGTGGAAAGCTATCTGCCTTCAAACCACACAGAGGCTTGTGGAATTAAGAACAATACTAGGGACATTTTGTTGCTGCCCTAGGTCTTCTGGGTAGACTCTGCTCAAGGAATACACGTCATGTACCAGAATACCCGCTATTACCAGAGGACCTGCTGATGGCCCGAGCCATCTCCGAAGCTGCTTGTCCCCACCATGCCCTGGGCCCAGAGCCTGGTAGCAGCAGTAAAAAATGAGGTATAGGAAGCAATTGCTGCATCACATACTTTCACTACCACCAGGTACTCTTTCCTAATGCAAATCAACCTTCTCTGCACCAAAAAGGCTGGAAGCAAAGATGAGTGGCATGTTAGTATAAAAACTCCCAATGCCTTTCTTTCTTTGGTAGAGCCCTAAAGCCTTAAGTCTGCAGATGAGCTCTCCAAATTGCTTTTCTGGAGCTTCCAAGACTGCAGAATGAATGTATAACTTGTTTAAAAAGTTTTAAGTGGATGGGACGCTTGAGTGGCTCAACGGTTGGGCGCCTGCCTTAGGCTCTGGTTGCGATCCCGGATTCTGAGATCGAGTCCCGCATTGGGCTCCCTGTAGGGAACCTACTTCTTCCTCTGACTGGGTCTTTGCCTCTCTCTCTCTCTCTCTCTCTCATGAATAAATAAATCTTTAAAAAAAGTTTTAAGTGGAGCAAGTCTTCTGTCAGGTAGAAATAGGAAGGACTGAGAATTTTAGGCAGGAATCTGAAGAGACCTAGTTACTGTCAAGAATTTGTTAAATATATTGCTCAAAACATGCAAGTATTACACCCTTGATAATACAGATGGATTTAGTGGGTGGGGAATAATATCCCTTGAGCTATATCCCAAGGATCAGAAAAACTGATCTCAAAGGTGTAGTAGCTCAATGGTCACATAGGATTTTAATCAAGAGAAGCAGAGGCCTGGTGACACTGAAGTGAAGAATCCATGCCAGTTATCAATGTATTGTCTCGTAGCTCCAAATTTGTCTATAAATACACCCTTGGAGGGGCAGCCCGGGTGGCTCAGCGGTTTAGCGCCGCCTTCAGCCCAGGGCGTGATCCTGGAGACCCGGGATCGAGTCCCGCGTCGGGTTCCCTGCGTGGAGCCTGCTTCTCTGTCTCTGCCTCTGTGTGTGTGTGTCTCATGAATGAATGAATAGAATCTTAAAAAAAAAAAAAAAATACACGCTCGGAGGTAACAAGCGAGGATTTCTCCTTTAAGGCGAGCACAAAGCGGACTTGGCCAGTAGAGGGCGCTGGAGAGACATTGCAGGAGAAAAGGGTTTCTTGGAGAAAAGGGTTTCTTGGCTGTTTCCGGCCATCGCGCAGTGTAGGTCAGCGGTGTGGATGTGAGGAAGTTTGGAGAAGAGGTCTGCTAATAGACGACTCCGACTAAGCGCAGGACCTGAAGATGTCTATCAGCTTCTTCCTCCGGCCATCTGACTGCTTGCTCAATGAGTTTAGGAACAAATTGGCTATGGTGGCGGGCACAGAGGCTGCGCATGGGCTAGCCGACATCGACTTTCCCTTAACCGGCTGATGACGGACGTCAACTCTAGGCCCGGATATGGCACCATTTCGCGGTAGGCCCAGCCAGCCACCATCGGCAGGTTGATTGGACCTCTTCCACTATAAAGGGGGCAAATACGTACCTACTAAAATAAGAATGTTTTCTGGGACTGTGTTTGTCTTCCTTGCCAGTAATGCTTTGCTTCTGCCAGCACCACCACCATACATGGACTCTCAGAAGGCCTTATCTAGCGTCATGGCAGTCCACACAGCCTTGCCTCTGATCAGGGAACTCATCTCACAGCAAGGAAGTGCACCACTGGCCTTTTACCCCTGGAAATAACTGGGCTTATGACATCCTCCGTTCCCCACGAGCAGCTGGCCTAATGGAATGGCATACCAAAGACTCTGTCGCAGTGCCAATTGGAGAAAGAAAATGCCTTCCTAGGATGGAATTAAGTCTCATAAAATGCAGTGCATGCTTTAAACCACAGGCCACAATGTGGTGCCATGTCCCCCACGCCCAGAATACCCTGTACAGGCATCTGGAGAGCTGGGGAGGGCCAGAGGGGCTTCTTTCACTATTGTACCTAATAACACACTTCTTGAATTCTGGCTTTCCATTCCAGGAATTTTGAGCTCTAGTGATTTGGAGATACTAGTTCCTGAGGGAGGAATGCTTTCACCACACACGTGTTTCCACTGAACTGAAGTTGAGATTGCCACCTGGACATTTCAGTCTCCTTGTGCCACTGAACAAACTGGCATAAAGAATGGTTAGTCCATTAACTGGAGCGATTGATCCCCGCTACCAAGGAGAAATCTACTTACAGCTACACACTAGGAAGACTTTGTATCAACAACAACAACAAAAAAAAAAAAAAAAACAGAAATGTCTGGACCTACGTAAGGAGAGATTTTATTTGAAGAGACTATTGCAATAGGGGGAGGGGACTATTGCCATAGAGAGAATCTTCCAACCATAAGGTCTGCGAGTGTCTCAAAGGTCAGGTGGAAAGGGGTTTTCTTCTATCAGAGGGAGTAAATAAGGCTAGAAAGAAGTGAATGTGGGAGAGTGGGAAGAGCATGTAGTACATAATTGGACAAATGATCAGGGAATGTCTTTCTGTTTGCAGTGAGCTGATTTTTGGGAGGGATTGTTAAGGAAAGGGCCTTTGGCATTCTGATGCTCACTCAGACTTAGAGTGAGTCACAGTTCAGGGACCTGTGGGGGAGGGAAGAAACTGGATTAAAATTTCGTCAAGCCTAAAGATAACTGGTGTTGTTCAGGTTGATCTAAGGGAACAAACAGTTGAGTTCAACTGATGAGACGAAGAATGGGAATTTGAAAGGTCTCTGTCTGGCCTCATCATAGGGAAACAAGGTGGTCATGCACAAGTCTTGCCTAAGTCATGCACAGAGGAGAGATTCTTTGCAATAAGCCATTCACTAGAACATAGAAGAGTGGAGGGGGTTCTTTCTCCCCCTCAGTTTTACTGAGATATGATTAATCTATAACATTGAATAAGTTTCGGGCAGCCCGGGTGGCTCAGCGGTTTAGTGCCACCTTCAGCCCAGGGTGTGATCCTGGAGACCAGGGATCGAGTACCACGTCGGGCTCCCTGCATGGAGCCTGCTTCTCCCTCTGCCTGTGTCTTTGCCTCTCTCTCTCTCTCTCTCTCTCTCTCTCTCTCTCTCTCAGAAATAAATAAAATCTTAAAAAAAGAATAAGTTTCAGGTGTGCAAGGAGTTGATTTTATACATGTACATATTGCAAGATGACTACCACCATAGCATTAGTTAACCTCTATCCTGTCAAATAATTACCATTTCTTTTTTGTGGAGAGAACATTTTAGATCTCCACTCTTAACAACTTTCCAGCACATAATACAGCTTTAATAGCTGTAATCACTATGCTGTTCATTAGACCCCCCAGATTTTTTTAATCTTATAATTAGAAGCTTATATGCTTTGACCAATATTTCTTCCACCCACCAGCCCTTAGTAACGACCATCTCTCTAGTTCTTTCTCCCACTTCCACTTTTAAGGATCATTGTGATTATGTTGGGCCTACTCAGATAATCCAGGGTAATCTCCCATGTCAAGGTCAGCTGATTAGCAAGTTTGCCATGTACCATAAGATAATTCATAGGTTCTGGGAGTTGGCACAGGGACATCTTCAAGGGGGGCATGTATTCCACTGCCTACACTTGGGGTTGGGATGAGCTTCATTCATTCGAAGAAAAAAAATGTGTCTTTTGGTGAGGACACAGTATTGTTATCTTTGGAATGCAAAAGGGTGTTTGTCTTATGGTTGGAGGATGGGTGTTTATGTGGCAGTAGGAGCATGTTCTCTAATGTTATGTCTTTTGTCATGTCTGTCCTGGGCAACACTGTCCAATTGCCAGCCATTCTCCAGCTAAATGTTGTTTAGCTGGAAAGGCATCATTTATACTTTGGCCAGCTTCTCAGGTACCTGGTGTTGGCTCTCGTGAGGATGGATTGTGAGTGGAATCCAGCATTGCTGTGAAAAAGTAATCAGCGTAGATAAGCACAATGTGTTATCTCAAAATTTCACATGACATCTATGCATCTATCTTCATCTGAGAACCTGTTGACATACCTAATGAGACCATTATACAATTTGTAGATATTACTGGACATGTGATAAGGAAGGTGATAATACAAAGAGCGAATTCCTAGTGGGCAAAGAGTTGATCAGTGCTCATTTCCTTCACATCAGTTACTTGCCATGAAGATGACCATGCTGGGGCAGGTGAGGGAGTAGGTCATATCTGAATAGGAAAATGCAGAGTTACATGTATATTCAACAGTGGCCTTTTAGGCTGAATTAGTTTCTAAACATTCTTTTTAATTTTTAAAAATTTATTCATGAGAGACACAGAGAGAGGCAAAGATATTGGCAGAGGGAGAAGCAGACTCCCTGCAGGGAGCCTGATATGGGACTCAATCCCAGGGCTTCCAGGATCATGCCCTGAGCCATAGGCAGACACTCAACCACTGAGCCACCCAGGCACCCTATTCCAAGACTTAGTTTGCCTATTTGTCCTGCAGAATATTTTGTGGTTTGTGGTAGATAAGTTGGTACAGATTTTGTAAACAAACCAGAGATGAGCAACATTATATTAATTTTTAAAGAATTTCACAAAGCTATGAGTGAACTGTAAAATCTCTTAATATGTTCTCAATATGGACACGGATGCCACCTTTACTCCTTCACACTGGATTTGTTTCACTAGGATGCCATTTCGCAAGGCACATGTATGGGCTGTCACTTAACCCCTTTCCAGACATTCAGGATTCTGTTCTCTTTAGCATAAGTAATAATCTCTCTGGATACAAGAGACCACTAATCAGTATATCCTTTCACATTAATTGAATGTAAGTGAGCAATTTAAAGATGCTCAGTCAGCTCTTTAGTGATCACATAGCTTGGGCATGGGTTTGGTCACCACTCTTGATGGCTCACTTCATCTTGAGGACGTAGTTTAGGATGCTGCTTTAGTGCCACTGTGTGTTGTCATATAAGGATAAGGCAGTCTATATGTTATGCTATCACTAAGCCCATCCCCTTGCTTGAGATGCCCCCTTTTCCATATGTCTGAGTTTTGTGACACGCTCAAGGCTCAGCTCAGTTGTCAAGTGTGTCTTTAAGCTTCTTCTCATCAACCAGGACCACAGCAAATCCCTTCTCAGAAATTTTATGCCTTTCCACGTCTAGTTGCTCCCTTTGGTACTGTATAGTTTCCTGAGTTATGTTGTCTTATCTACATCATAGACTCAAAGGATTGTTAATTGACTGAGTTGATTGATGACGGTCTGGTCTAGGCTGGTAGCCCTGGGAATGAATGAAAAGAAAGAGAGAGATGATTGATTGTATATGTGGTAGTTGAGGAAGAGGGCTGAGCTAGAGTAATGCTATTATTTCAAGGTTGGTAACCCCCATCCACCTGCTGTCTGCTAGTATAGATGTAGCACTCAGCTAATTCTTGTTGAACTTCGTTGTATTCACTTCAACTGGCACCTTTTCTCTATTGTTTTGGAATTTATCCAAAGTCCCATGTGTTGAGGCTTGCCCTTTTCAGATGTTGCAGGGAATAGTATCCATATAAGTCCGCCACCCCATGCTCCCTATTCTCCACCTGCATCCTATATGGCTAAATTGTGTTCACAACTACCCCCTTCCTTGCTCGTATTCTCTGCTCTACAATACCTCTCAATGCCCTAACTTCTTCTCTGACTTCTCCTATCACTGCATTTCTGCCCTAGGCTAAAATTTGGGAGAGAAAAACATCTGACCCTATGAAGCCTGGAGTATTGTATCTATCCAGGGCTTTTTCCTTTACCTGTAGGAACATTCCCAAATTATGTCTTTCTAATGGGGGAATTTCAAGCACTAGCAGAAAAATAGTCTACAGAAGAGTGAACTTTCTCTTTAAAGGGCAAGACAGGGGTGCCTGGGTGGCTCAGCTGGTTAAGTGGCTGCCTTTGGCTCAGGTCATAACACTGGGGTCCTGGGATCAAGCCCCACATCAGGCTCCCTTCTCAGCAGGGAGTCTGCTTCTCCCTCTCCCTCTGCCCCTCCCCCTGCTCATGTGCATGCTCTCTTGCTCTCTTAAATAAATAAAGAAAATCTTTAAAAATAAAGGACAAGACAGTAAATATTTTAGGCTTTCCAGGACTTCTCACAACTGC
Organism: Canis lupus baileyi; assembly: GCF_048164855.1. NCBI lineage: Eukaryota > Metazoa > Chordata > Mammalia > Carnivora > Canidae > Canis > Canis lupus. Next base: position 20,104,868 of record NC_132876.1, on the reverse strand, counting down.
TAGACCAGGCTGCTGTAGTCAGAGAATATGTAAATGAATTGGTTTGGCTGTGTTCCAGTAATATTTACAAAAATGGAGCAAGCTATATATAGCCCATTGACCACACTTTGCTGAATTCTGGGGCACAGACTTGTTTTTGACATTCCCAATATTTCTCAAATCATAACACAAAAACAATGGCCATTTTCCTTGATCTATCCATCTACCCACCAACCTACCTGCCTGCCCATCTTGCATTTCTGGAGCAGGAAATTTTGTCATATGCAGAAACAGCAAGGAAGTATGCATTTCCATTGAGAACACTGGTTATGAATGTTACAGGTGCTGTCGTCTCAGAGAGAGCTACCGAGGCACCTTCCAGAGACCCCAGGGGTTGATGACTCATAGGTGTAGAATTAGAGATAGGAAATTAGGAGTGTCTGTCAGATGCAAAGACTCTATTCTTGGAAACCTGCTTAATTTTATGCAGGAAGTTTTATGCTGCAAAAGTGGTTTAGAACAATGATACTTTTTGCAATAATGAAACCGAAGCTAGCTGCCTGAGAGTTTTATTAAGTAGCCCAAGGAACAATTTCCTTAGGCAGTGTTTTTTTTTAAGTAAACTCTATGCCCAACATGGGGCCTGAACTCATGACCCCAAGATCAAGAGTCCCATGCTCTAGGGACTGAGCCAACTGGGTGCCCCTGTTGGGTGTTTTTGTTGTTGTTCTTAATACTGTCCAATTGAATTTTTATTCCTAAGACTCTTTTGTTTGTCTTATGATAATATAGGATTATAACACAAAACATAGTGTGCTTTAACAAACTGGCTTTTTAAATAGCTCGTGCTTTTCTTCAGGTACACTAAGTTTGTGGATTTACATATAACACGTGACATTTTAGTTTGATGTTATCACATTGCATGGGCTGTAGTTCCCAGTTGCTTAATCAAACAACAATCCAGGTGTTGCTGTGAAGGTATGTTGGAGACATGGCTAACATCTATGATCAGTTTAGTTTAAGTAAATGAGAGGACACTTGATAATGTGGGTGGGCCTTGTTCAATCAGTTGAAGGCCTTAAGAGCAAATATGTTTGCCAAAGAAGAAATTTTGCCTCAAGATTGCAGCAGTCTCCAGCCTGCCAGCTGGCCCTGTGGATTGCAGACTCCACACTACAACACTGACTCCTGCCCGAATTTCTAGGTGCCCAGCCTGCTGTACAGAGTTCAGAATTAATAACACATTCAGCTTAAAAGAGTAGCTTGACTAGTGGTAATCTCAAGTATGAAATTTTCAGATTTTTTTTGAGCAGAGTACTTGGCTTATTTCTGATGCAGGTGAATCTCAGGACAGGGGTAGATTCTGGGATGTGGGGGCGGGTGTCAGGCATGGACCAGGGCTAGAAGTCCACCTTGCAGGCAGGAAAGGCCTCATCCTGCATGGACATAGTGCTGTTGCAGCCCAGCACCATGATACCCAGTGCGTGGTGCCAGATGTGAGTCTCCCTGTACCACTCATGCATCACCACTGAGTCAGAGTGGCGACCCAGGGTCACCTGGAGCTCACTATCTCATAGTTGCTTGCCAGCCATGGAACCTTTCAGTAGGGCAAATAATCCACTCTGCTAGGTTACAGAAAAATACTTGGCTAAGAATTCTCTTGTGAAAGGAGCACCTGGGTGGCTCAGTCAGTTAAGCATCTGCCTTTGGCTCAGGTCATGGGTCTTGGGATCAAGCCCCACATCAGGATCCCTGCTCAGTGAGAAGTCTGCTTCTCCCTCTCCCTCTGTCCCTTCTCCCTTTGCTAGTGCGCGCTCTCTCTCTCTTTCAAATAAGTGAATAAAATCTTTTAAAAAAAGAATTCTTACTGACTGGAGTCAACATAGACAGAAATTTAACTAGGTTGATAAAGGGTGAATTAGACACTAAAGAGTGATGGTGTGGTGCAAACTCTGTCACTGACACCCATGAACCTGTTTGAACTGCAATCACTCCATAAAACCATCTAGAGGTTCTTATTGTTATCTACATAGCAGATGAAACATTAAAATAAGAGGTGCTTTCTTGCTATCTTAGCTGTCTCTTCCCAGTCACGCAGTCACGCAGAAGACTAAGTCACACAGTCACGCAGAAGACTAAGGGTGCCATGGCAGGAGGCCTATAGCATGTGGATACCTGTCAAGAGGGCCGGGCATCAGAAGGACCAAGAAATACAAACCTGGGAGGGCCATAAGATCAAAGGGAATCAGGGTATGGGTATCCAGAGCCCTGGAATTCATGGTGTCCAGGTTGAGATGGCATCAGGTAAGTCATCACTAGACCAGGTAGCAGCTGTAAGGTTACGAGGGACCACACATTCCGGTTCTGTGGCTGGGTTAGTGCACCCCCAGATATACTCACAATCACAGCTCACATTGTTAACCCACCTCAACAACTGGAAACAGCAAGAAAGCCCCTTCCCCGGCAATGTACGTCTTATACCGTCTACTAAAAAGCTCAACATGTGCTCACTGTAAAGAAGGAATGCCTGAAAGTGTTCTGTCCATTGCTGCAGAGCATGTACTGAAGGGTAGATTTGGAGCTGAGAGGCAATATGTTGGTAACTGGCACAGCCTATCCCTTTGGTTACGCAGCTTCCATCTGCATCCCTCTACATACATTTGAACTCTTATAACAGCAAAACAACGATTTCCAACTACTGGATACACCTTTTTTTTTAATGTTTTCACAGTTCTCTCAAATTAGATGACTCAAAGTCCCAAGTCATTGGTATCCATCATGAGCTTTATTAATTACTCAACTGCAGGAAGGCACCCATTGAATATTATTACCTAAAGGCTAAATTGTAAAGTTAACCTCCAATAACTTGTGCATAAAATATAGGAAGCAGGATAGAGAAAAAGAGTAGTGAGTATAGACAAACAGACACATACATAGAATAGAGAAAATCTGCAAAGCTATTGGAGCCCTTGTTTCTATAACTGGTCTCAAGGTATTCTTCAATGACCACTTTCAAATTTCCCTCATCATTGGCCAAAACCATAGGTGCTTTGGGTTCTTTACCTGGTGGAGAGACCAAAACCATTTCCCCAGTGTCTGAGTCCTAAATCGGTCTGCTTTTTTGTTGTTGTTGTTGTTGTTGTTGTTGGGACAAAATGGTTTTTCATTGACTTTACTATGAGTAGGCAGAGTAAGGGCCCCACAAAGATGTTCATATTCTAACTCCTGGATCCTGTAAATCTATTATTATAAAACAAATGGGAATTAAGGTTGCTAATCAACTGACTTGAAAGTAGAGAGATTGTCCTGGATTATCTGCTTGGGCCAAGTGATTGTTGTGGATTACCAGATTGGGCCAGTCTCACCATGATTCTTTTTTTTTTTTTAATTTTTTAATTTATTTATGATAGGCACACAGAGAGAGAGACAGGCAGAGACACAGGCAGAGGAAGAAGCAGGCTCCATGCACCGGGAGCCCGACGTGGGATTCGATCCCAGGTCTCCAGGATCGCGCCCTGGGCCAAAGGCAGGCGCTAAACCACTGCGCCACCCAGGGATCCCACCATGATTCTTAAAAGTGTAAGAAGGAGGCAGAAAAGGGAGAGCCAGAGATGGTAGTGTGAGGACTCAGCCTGATACTGCTGGTTTAGAAGGTAGAGGAACGAAGCCATGAGCCAAAGAATGTGGGGAATTCCCTAGAAGCTAGGAAAGGCAAGGAAATAGATTGTGCCTTCAGAGCATCCAGAAGGACTGTAGCTCTGCCAACATCTTGATTTTAGCCCAATAATACCCATCCTGTACTCCTGACTTCCAGAACTGTAAGATAGGAAAGTTGTGTTTTAAGCCATTAGGTTTGTGGTAATTTGTTTTAGAAGCAAAAGAAAACTAATACACTGTCAAAGAAAGTTTTCACATCCATGGATTATTTAGAAACGTGACCTGGGCAGGGGGGGCACCTGGGTGGCTCAGTCACTTAAGCATCTGCTTTCAGCTCAGATGATGATCTCAAGGCCCTGGGATTGAGTCCTGCTCAGCGGGGAGTCTGCTTTGCTCTCTCCTTCTGTTGCTCCCTCCTACTTGTTTGTGCACATTCAAGTACTCTCTCTCTAACAAATAAAATCTTTAAAAATATAATAAAAACAGAAACCTGACCTGGGGGCACCTGGGTGGCTCAGTTGGTTGTGCATCCAACTCTTGATTTCTGCCCAGGTCATGATCTCAGGGTTGTGAGATCAAGTCCATGTCAGGCTTCACACTGGACATGGAGCCTGCTTAAGATTCTCTTTCCCTCTGACCCTCCCCCCCAACAAATAAATAAATACTATCTTAAAAAAAAACCACCTGATCTGTAAATTAGAGAACTAGTTAAAATTCATTAATAAGTAACAGCTACTGAGTCACTTAAGAATTATTCTATTTTTTTATTGAAACAACAGTATAGCAGGCAAATAGTGTATACAGCACTTGGACTTTCTTCTCACAGGACAATTATGGATTCCAGCCATGCCATCTGTCCAGGAGGACAGATCTTCCCTGTCACAGATATCCCGACCCTCTTCTTCACCTTTTGACTTAGCCTGCATTCTGGAAGTGCTACGTGCTAACAAGTAGCATATTCAGGATGTCTAATACTCTACACTCCACACCACACATTTCTAAATCTCAAAACTACTGTCATCTTCATTTTCCTTTCCAAGCAAAATCAGTTTCGCTCACTCTTTACTAAAACTCTTGCTTTCATGCCTATGTGACTGAGCTCCAACTGAACTCTTCTAGAGAAGAGAATCCCAAAATTGCGAAACCAAACTGTAATTCCTCTCCTCCAAGTGTAACTCCAGCCTTATCCTTCAACCACTGCAACTGCTGAAGTACTATGCAAGTTGAACACATTTCTCATCATTGCATCTGTGGCACTTTCTTTCATGAGACTGATTAATTCCATCTAGAAAGCGCCCCTTCTCGCATCTGCCTCAGTAATCTCCAGGTCTCATTCAGACCTCCTTCTTGATACACCGTGTTGTGAACAATAGAATTCCTTAACTTTCCAATCTGGTTTTCCCTTTTGAGGGCATTTTCTAATCTTCTTACACTACTGTGTTCCAGCTTACCTCTTTAGGGATCTCTGGAATTAAAAGCATCAACAAGCTGTTGGATGAATACAACCATAACAAAAGCATACTCCATACACAAGGGGGGACACACCTGTGCTAGTAAAGGTAGAACCAAAAATTCAGTCCCTCTGTGTCCTGTGAGAGAGCCTTTTAGCATGAGTAATCTATAAGTAATATATTCCTAACAAAGGTACAAGGTGTTACAGGTTCACTGCCTCAGAGGCGAGAAAACGCTAGGTGACAGAGATGGCACCTACATACTATCAGAACTCCAAATCCCTAAATCGCATGGAGTTCCGACAGAATATGACCACCTCGGGATCCATGAGGCTTTAATCCCTGAAGCAGATCATCTCCAGGCACAAATTTTATGACACTGTATTAAACAGGCACAAGTTTTATAACATAGTATCAATAGGTGCAAGTTTTAGGACATTGTACAAAATCAGTAATGAGTAAGACTTACAAATCCTACAAGGCCACTTTAAAGTGTACGCTATTTATTCCTTAAAGGAATAAAGCCAACTTTGCTAAAAGATATGGAGAAATAAAAGAAATCCAGAATTAGTCTTACAATGTTGAATGCAGAGGATTGTTCAAGGATTCAGATAAAGTCTGAATGAGACCTTTGAGGCAAAGCAAGTGTCTCTCTGAGAAGACCAGAATGACCAAGAACAGCTTGCTAGGAAACAGGAAAAAATGGGTCAGTTTCTTAAGGGCAAATAAGTTCTCCATCCTTACGGTTTGAGCTTGAAGGTTATATACTTTCATGTCCCTTTGACATTGAGGAAAAGGAAGAGTTTAAGAAACAATTTGGAGACTTGACCCAGTGTTATAGTCTCATTTGCGTATTTGCAAAGGATTCATTGAGTTACCCGCTTAATTTACTATTTATTGATAGGACCACAGCAACTGTTTTTTTGTTTTGTTTTGTTTTTTGTTTTTTGATTGCTAGAACCTAGGCAATTGGTGTTCTTGTTTTTGTGGGTTTTTTGGTCAGGACTTCAGAAACTAACTTTTTTCATCAAATCACTGGGTATGATCAGAAAAGTGATTTCTGTGTGTGTGTGTTATGTTTTTATAAGTTTCTGAAGGAAAGGCATTCGTGAATATAAGAAACAAAAAGCATAATGAAACCCCTTTAGAAATATAAATCATTCCAATATACAACAGCAAAATCCACCAAGATATTCTGACACACTACAGTAGCTCTCCAAATTTCTCAAGCATTAGACAATCTCTATCAAATTGCTGTTCCAACCTGTCCCCACCAGAGTTTCTGTATTACTAGGTATGTGTTGGGACCTAAGAATCAAGAATCTGCATTTCTAAAGAGGTTTCTCCATGCTCCTAATGCTGCTGGTTCAAGGGCTGCATTTAAAATCCACTACACTAAAAAAATAAATAAATAAATAAATAAATAAATAAATAAATAAATAAATAAATAAATAAAATAAAATAATAAAATAAAATAAAATAAAATAAAATAAAATCCACTACACTAAAAATAAAGTAAAATAAAAATAAAATAAAATCCACTGCACTAGAATATGGAGAGCACAATTGTAGTCTACTAGAAAAGAACGTTTATCAGGTGGAACTGTGGTATTGAAGTGTCTGTATTAGGGTTAGGAATGGAGATTTTTCCAAGTGTTTCTGCTTGAACTCTCGTCCTGAATGCCAACTACCTCTTCATCTTTGGCTAGAGTTCAGAGTTTTTCTTCCATGGAGGAAGTGGTAGCCAATGAGGCAATCAAGCAGATGTGTAAAACCAGGAGTCCATCCCACTTATTTCTCCTGAGGGATCTCCCCTGTTTCTGTGCTCGGAGACTGGGAGTTCTCTTCCCTTTTCAACAGCTCTTCGAATATCTCATTGTGCATGTAAAAGAAGATGTACCCGGTGCAAAGTCTGGCCTCCTGCATCAGAGCTTCTTGGATACTTGATACCTGGAGATCATTGTATGTGAACCACACTTGCCTCTCAAAGTCATAGGCATCACTGATATAATGGCCTGAATTTGGGGTCTTCCCCAGATGGCTGACAACACCAATGAGCCGATAGGCATAGCGATCATTCACCTTCGCATTTCTTTTTGATTTCTTGGCTTTAATTTCTGTCTTCTCCGTATCTAAAACTTTCTTGTTTCCAGGGTTTTTAGTGGAACACGATGCACCTTGGGAATTTACTCTGGCCTGCTGGGGACCTAGGTTTGTGGGTCTCCTGAGGTTCTGCATGTACCACTGAGCATCTGGCTTCAAAAGGATCTGAAGCAGTGCCTGCTGAAGGGCTTGTTCGTAGATCCTCATTGCTTCATGCTGCTGTCTCCGTTCAGCTGCTTTTTGGAATTCTGTTTTTTTTGAAATTCTGGGTTTTTTACCTTCAAAAAAGTCTTCAAGGATCTTAGCAACACTCTCAAAATCTACAAACATGTCAGTTTTGTCGTATTTCTTTTGCTTTAGATTTTCAGATGCTTCTTGAAGATAGGCTTCAGCAAGGCGTATTTCTGGACTACTGGTGGGTTTACCATCTTTGTCATGGATCAGAGAAGGGGACACTGCTTCCAGATCCATCATTAAGCCAGCAGCAAATAGCTCTTTTTCAATGAGTGCTCCATTTCCTAAGTTCAGCAATTTGGACTCTGTTATATTCTGTTCAGAGCTTTTGCCCAGGTCCTTTTTCTGTTGTACTCTGCTGGACCCGTCATAGAAAATCTGGCATTTCTGTGGTTCGGACCCTTTGTCTGGTCCAGCATGCGGAACTGGGGAATCACTGGATGCCGAGGCCAACTTTGATGAAGCTGCTGATGGACAGATGGTGCCAGCACTCATCTTCTGAAAGAGTTTTAGGATTTGGAAGTCCCTATTATGCGCATTCTTGCTCACGGGAAAAGGTGGTTTCGTACTTTCATTACAATGAGATGATAACTTTAGATACTTGGAAATAACAACTTCCTGATCATCCTTCCTTAGCGACCAAAACTCGTTGAAGATATAACGTTTCAGGTGAACAATAAGAACCCTGGGGAGCCTACTGAATTTGTGCACTGCAACAGAACTCCTGTGCTGACATTTCTCACATCTGTACTCAAGTTCTTCTGCTCCAAAGAAGAGATCAAAGGCTGACTGAATAGACAAAGGAAGTGCTTTCATTCCCCGGGGTAGATTGATGGATAGATAATTACTCACTTCCGTCTTCAAAATTACCTGACCACATGCTTGACAAATAATAGAGCGCAGCAACTCAAACTCAAAATTAGTGATGATGGGACAAATGAGTACTCTGGTGGTAGCACTGCCAGCAAAGACCTGTTGAGCTGAATTGTCCTGCTCAGATTCAATTTTCATTTTCCAAAGTGTGTTTATTTTCCCCATGTTCTCTTTCATCTGATCCAAAAAGTGACCTAAAAACTCATGAGCATCATTTTGTATATTGCCAGAGAATATCTCTGCAACTGTTGAAATGGCCTTTTTAATATTTACAAGTAACCTCTCCTTGATTTTTATGTTATAAATATTTTTCAAAACAAACAGTTGTGCCAAGCACATCCTAAGAGCATCAAGGGGAATTTTACCCCACGGGAAATCCTGGCTGAATAAATCATCAGCAAATGATGGAATGGAAAATAAAGACTGTAAAACAGCATTCATGTAACAGGTGTTTCCCAAATTGGGGAGGCCTTGCCATAGTTTCTCTGGGTAGAAGTTGAAGGTCATCTTGAGTTTGTCCCACTCTGGGTCATCTGCATTATACCTTGGTTCCAACAGAAATGTCAAATATATTTTCTCAGAGAGCATCTGAAGAAGACTTTTGCCATCTAGGTAAGGCTCTCCAGGAGAAATGGACTTGAGTAAGGGCTCAAATTCTAATTTCTGATTCTTTTTTAAAAGTTTTAACCTCAGTTTTTTCTTCTCGTCATGACTTACATACCTCAAGGGGTTTGTCTGGGATTTCTTCTTTCTTACAGAGTTACTCTGTATTTTCCCACTCATCTCTGAGCCAGATGATAGCATCTTTTTCTTCTTCCCATCTCCACTCTCTGGTAAATCTTTCCAACTAAGTCTTGATGACTTTGATGTAAACAAAGGCATCTTCTGAAGGTCAGGTGTTCCACTTCCTTCTCTTGTCTCAAAAGATCCACTACCTGGCTTCTTGCACGCTCTGTGGAAGGAGTTTTTGTTAATTTCCTTTGGTGTTGTCATGCTGGCAAAGATACCTCCATCCTTAACAGGTCTCATGGATGGCTGAGTATTATTTTGATGGACTTTATCCAGGAACATCTTCAACTCTTTAGCATCTTTGGAAGATAATCTTTCAATAAACAAGAAGTTATTATTTTGGAAAGTTAAGTGCAGGTGATTTTGCTTTTTTCCATAGGATCTAAGGACCACATTTTTAATATTATTACTTAGCTGAAAAGTTAGATATTCTCCATTGGTGAAATAGACCACCAGTCTAATCTTCTTCTTTCCTTCCACTGTTTCAATGTATGCTTCTCTGGAGCTAGACATCCCCTTCTTCTTGCTCCATATTTGAACAAAACCATGTACCATTAGAGTAGCCATACTTTCTTTACAAATAAAATGCAAGTATCCTGAATTATTGACAATCTCAAAGTTCCAGTTTGTTTTGCAAGCTCACTTTTGGAGACAGCACCTAGAGATATTCCTTAGTTTTCTATAAGAAAGGTCCTGTTTCTAGTGTTGGTTTTATACTATTGCCTCTTCAGGTTCTGAATGTCCAGTTATTTAGTGATAAAACCAATACTTCAAAAGCTGTACATGATTACACGAGGGAAGAGTCTTGATTTCCAAGGCAAGGCAGCTACTGGAAAAGAAAATCAAGAAAAATTATTTAAGCTATCATAGAATGCTTGGATAGAACTCAAATTCTACTCATACACTAAACCTCCTTTCCAATACTAGATTCTATTCTGATTAATTTCCCCACTTCAACTGAAATTATTAAACACTTGAAAGACTTTAAATACATAACTGAAGAGCAAAATGAACAGTGTCTCAAGTGTAGGCATATAACGTGCTAATCTTCTTGTCATAGAATGACCCCACAGAACAATCGTAATAAGTGAGTAAGAGAGTGGAGTAGTAGGCAGCCCTCAAACCAGTAACAGGTAAATAGCTCTTAATGTCCAGAAATATACAGGACTTCATACACAGGCCACTAAATGTAAATCAACCTACCTCTTTCCAAATCCAGTTATGTTCCTTTCTTGTATGTGGCACAGTGTGAAGTCCACACATCTTACCTCATGTGGATACCTAACCTACCACTGCTTAAAGCAAGTATCAAAGAATTGGCTGTCTCCAGCTCCAACAAGCCAAGATGACCTGGTATGCTCTAAGCAATCCTGATTCTTATGAGTGTGGGGTAATTGAAAATTTGAAGCCATGTGAAGTAAGACCATAAAAAACAATTTTGAAAGTTGGTTAAAATTATGATAGAGACTAAGTTCAAGACTGTGTTTACTATGCTTTACTATTGGACAAGCAAATGCAGGTAGTATAAACAATTTTCAAGAAACAGAATATGATGAGTGGAAAGTTTCCCATGGGCTCCAATGTTGGTTTCACTGTTCCTATGGAGGCATGCCCAAAGTTTCAAGGTTCGTATAATAATCCATGCAGAGTAAAGAATGTCCCAGGATAAAAAAATAAACAAACCAATGGTTTGTGCCCTTTTGGCCATTATACCAAGGGTGAAACCAAGTCAGCATTAAGGGTCGTTATTAACACACATAAATTTCTTACTAAGTCCCAATTACCGTTTTTTTCTACCTTTCTTTTTTAAAAAGATTTTTATTTATTTATACATGAGAGACCGAGGAGAGAGACAGAGGGAGAGAGAGAGAGAGAGAGAGAGAGAGAGAGAGGCAAAGACACAAGCAGAGAGAGAAGCAGGCTCCATGCAGGGAGCCTGACATGGGACTAGATCCTGGGTCTCCAGGATCGGGCCCTGGGCTGAGGGCGGCGCTAAACCGCTGAGCCCCTGGGGCTGCCCTTTTTTAACTTTCTATTTCTTAATGCATCATCATATGGCTTAGAGGAAAACTGGTAATGCTTGACATGGATGAGTTATGTACTAGACAACACCATCTCCTGGATCATTAGTGCTGCCTTCGTCATACCTGTAACTATGTTTACATTCACCTATCTAAAGTAGAATCACCAGTAGATCTCTGGGTCAACTGGGCTGAGGAGAACTTTCATGAAATTCTGTGGTATAATTGGATCACCAACCCAGGCAATGGGAAAATCACATATAACATCTTCTAGTAGGCCTTAGGTCTCATTACTCTTTTCCAGAAAATACTATCTGAACACCTTTAGAACATGTCTAGCCATCCATGGACAAGTACAAGGCATTTTCATTGAGGGTTATTTACGGGATCTGGACAGTGAGTGTGAGATCTGTGTTCCAGACTACATGAAATAAAGACTGTAAAGTAACCATTTTTATAATCAGTCTAACACAGTCTTTCTGATCGGCTAGAATTGCTTCCACTTTCTCCTCCAATTGATTATGTCTTATGATTATTACTGACATGAAATGCCTGACACGCACTTCCCTCAAGCTAAATTAGGTCAATTTCTTGAAATAATCTCATCTCTCTACTCCACAGGTGCCTTGCCTACTAAAACCACGAATGAAACAGGTATTACAATAATTTAGGTGTTACCGAATTTACCCGACTCAGGTCATTTTTGGCCTGAGAACTTCACAGCCATCCATTCTGAACCTTAGTCGAAGAACTCTCCAAACAAGCTCTGAGGCTTTGCAAACACATTTCTCATGAAGGCATCCTAGCACCTTTGAATTAGTTTCAAAAAGTGATAAATCTATAACCCTAATTCTTTACATATTAACACTTCCAAACACACACTGCCTGCTTTGGAACAAGCCAGATACCTCAGGAGATGCTGCTCAGGATCCTGTAGGGCCCCTGACATCATCCTAGCTAGCAGAAGGTAAGTAAAAGCAAACAGTCAGACAGCAAATCACTGATGTAGGAAAAGAGAAGTCCCCATCAGGTTACGAGGAACGGCACCAGGACAGTGCACTAAGATCACCACAACCTACGTATAAGAAGTCAAAGTAGAACTGAAAACTTAACCTACCACTAAGTGCCCTAAAATATTACAGGAAAAGATCAATTTTTAAAAAGCCCCACCATGGGCAATTCTACTTGTCATTCTGTATCAATTGCAAATTACACATGATCAAAAAATACAGCCAAACGTCCCAGCTTCCCAAAAATGTCTTGAACATCCTATGTGAACACTCACTAAGCTTATGAGATTGTGTTCAAGGCAAGGACAAACTCTTGAGTACTAAGTAAAGAAACCACTCCCCAAACCCTAAATGTTCTAAGATGACATTAAAATTGACTTTAGGTATAGTACTAACAACCAAGACATCATCTATTGGCAATGAATGTTTCTCTCTAAAATAGAATGGATCCTCCCAATACCCATCAGTATCTGCCCATTGGTACTGAGCACTGTACATGTATGTCTAAGAAAAGACAAGGGTTAGTGAACCTCCTGATAAATATTTACCATTAGACCAAGCCGAGACCTTATTCTATGAGGTATCAGAAATCAATGTGCTGTTGCCCCCCCCCACCTTACTTCTTCCATACTTAGTTCTCCACAGTACGCACCAGTGACTCCAAAGAAGTTACATTAGTAAAAAAAAAAAAAAAAAAGTTGTATTAGTGACTAGCATCCCACTGACACCATGGTCAACTCCAGAGTATTGGGCTCACTGATAAAAGTAAACCTAAGAATTTCTTGTTCATTGTATGTAAGCTAGAGAGGCCCCTATGGCCAGTTTTGGCCACAGGGTCCACATAATCTGAAATAGCTCTCCATAACTCAAAACTAGCAAGGAAAGATCAGTTATACTTAATCACTAAAAATTAAAATTTTCTGAATAACTCAATAGGGGACCAATCTTTAAGCAAATAGGTTAGCACTTAGCACTACAAATGTTTGTATCAGAAGGCATATGCCAAAATTGATGGGAGGCTGTATTTTCTCCTACACAAATACTCTTCTTAAATCTTGTCTGTGTTATTAACTTGTTCAGCAAACCTTATCTTTATGGATAATGCTAAAGGAAACTTCTGCTTGGTCCCTGCCCAAATTATCAAAAACTCAACATTGATGGAGAATAAGTTAGTGAGATTTTTGTTTTATTAAGTATTTATCTATCAAGCTCTATTCAGTGAAGTAGGGATTGCACTCATCCATGCACAAAAGTGCATATGCATCCAAGTGAGAGAATGATCATATTTATCATAGTGGAAATGGGGCCATAAAAACATTCAAGCACAACAGCAGATTCAAAGTTGTCTGTATTATTTATAGTTCAATGTCCTACTGTAGATGCTAAGTAAGAGTTTAACTATTTCCTCTACACACACACACACACAAAACCAAAATCTTCATATCTTCACTGTGCCTCTTTCAACCACTTGAGAGAACCTACAACCCCAGAACAACTTCCAAGCTGCATTCAAAAATTTTGCAATCCCAGTTGATCTGTATTTATCAATAATTGTTGTCTGTTCTTTCTAATGAAATAATCTAAAACCCTCATGGAATTTCTACTCTCTGCCTTCAAGAGTGCAGTTAAGAGACATCTGTTTCCAAAAATGATGTCTCCACTCATCATGCTTTGTTCACAGTTCAATGTGCGTATATTTCATTCCAAAATAAAGGCATCTTCTTTGAGCCCACTGACGAGGGAAAGTGCAGATTAGGAGCCATCTTGTTGATGGACAGCTGAGGAGTCTAACCACTGCTCATTTTCCCCAGCTAGCACATCTCAAGTTGAAATCCTCTTTGTGATTCTGCCTTGTCCCTGAAAGGCTTTTAGGGCTTCTTTGCTCATTTTTAGAAGATTTTAAACAAAAATGTATCTGTTTTCCATGTCTCCACTGAAGAGTGCTATGTGACTCCTCTATGCAGGTGAAACTGGGCTTTGGCAATAGTGATATTCCAGCTCCATTCCAAAGCTGTGAAAGCCAAAGTGTTTTTCTCTCATTTTGCCCACAGACTCAGTCCATTCCATTTGATTGGTTACCTACTAGTGGTACAACACACAAGGCTAGCTGATCTCAAAGCACGGCCAAAAACTCATAGAGCTGCACTATTCTTGTCAGATTGGAGGCATCATCTCTAGTGTCAAGAAGATGGCTATGAGGTTAAAAACTCCTGATAGAAATGTCTGCTTCATAGTTCACTTATTAATTCACTTTACATTGATCTCTTTGGTCACTGAACTTACTGAGCATCTGCTCTATGCTGCAGATTATGCTTCTTGAGTGTCTGCTTTATGCCATATATTGTGGCCAGGGCTCTCAGGGACACAAAGGATGTGAGTATTCACTGTACCTAAGCAATTTAGATTGTAAACATCATCCTGTACACATTATAATTGAAAAGGGCCTTGCTTCTGGTAGGGACAAAGGATCTGGGAAAATATCTTTTCACTGCCATTTTCTAGAGCTTAATACAAAGTCAGGGTGGGAGCAGTGTTTTGTGAAAAAGAGGATCTTCTGGAGTAGAGATTTCCCAAGCCTTCCTTCAAAGAAATTGGCCCTGGATAAAAAGGCCTGCAAGTCTAAGAAGCTCAGTTAATAATTGCATATTAAGATAACTTTAGGAGGATTTATGAGGTTTTTGGTGTATTTGCCCTCTGTGTCCTGTATTTCTACTTCCCACCATTCATGCTTTCATTATTTCAAGAGCAAAAAAGCCTGAAAACCAATGAGAATACATCCTTCAAATTTTTTTTTTCATCCTTCAAATTTTAATATGCATTTCTCATTCCCAAAGCATTCATTACAAAAGGAGAAAATGTGGAGGTATTTATAACCTGGAAGCAGAAGAATAAACCCTAGAAGGTTCTTTTGGCTCATGGTTATGAGAAAGAAACATCTTTATTGTCAGATCTTTTCCACTGACATCTTATTACACTTGTGATTGCCTATATACACTCAAGTGCATGTTTATTTCACTGAATAGGTGGTGGGGGGTGAGGTAAAGAAGGTTTGGTACAGGTGGTGGGTTTTAGTTACCATTTTATTTCATAACTTCTTAAGTTTGAAAACATGTGGAGTGAGAGGTGCCTGGGTGGCTCAGTCAGCTAAGGATCCGACTCTTGGTTTCAACTCAGGTCATGATTTCAGGGTTGTGAAATGGAGCCCCACACTGGGTTCCACACTCAAAATGGAGTCTGCTTAAGATTCTCCCTCCCTTTGCCCTTCCCTTCCTTCTCTAAAATAAATAAATAAATCTTTTTTTAAAAAAAGAAAACATGTAGAATGAGTGAACAAAGACACATCTAGCATATGGTGAGAAATCCTGGTTACCCTAGCAAGCCTCACTAGATAGAAATGAAGGACCCATGAGTAGTGTGCTAGCCTCTGTATGTAGTAAGTAAGACAAGGCCAGACAATTACCACAGCGGTTTCTGATCATTTCTTAGTAGTCTAATAGTCCCAAGCAAGATCCCTAAAAAGCCAAACAACTCCAACTCACATTTATTTTAAACTAAACATAGATTAGTGACCACAGATAAGCCAATTTCACTATTGGGGCTGATTAAACTAACTGGAAAATGATCTTGTAAGATTCATGGGAGACTATGATGCTAAGTAGGATATACCTAATCATCACATTGAATTTTCCAAGAAAGTACAAGTAAAAAATATTCTCTCCACCAATTAGATGATGTGCATTGAATCTGGGCTTGGAAACTATGTCCACTGTACAAAGCATACTGGAGGGTGAGTAGATGAATCTGCTGGGTTTGGCAAATGGGAAGAGGGGATCCTTAAAACTCAACAGGCATTCATCTGTCCATTCAGTCCTTAAATAAATATGTATGACATACTAGCAAGCACTGTGTCAAACTCTAGGAAGAAAAAAAAAACTCATGGTCTCATAAGACTCCCATTCTAGCAGGAAGATAGAAAATGTACACACCAAAAATACATAACGGCAGTAACTCCTAAAGAAAACATAAAGGTAGGGGCACAAGGTATGCTAGTGGCAGTGGGGCCATGCTCACTGCCTTCTGAAGAGTGGTGGCAGGTGTGACTGAGGAAAATGACATAGTGCAGCAGAATTGGAAGTGAAGGAGCAAAGAGACAGATGTGGGATGCTCAATGCTCCAGGCAGGAGGGAAGAGTGAGTCCAAAGGCCTACGCGTGGGAGTGTGCTCAGCATGTTAGGAACCCAGGGTGGCCGGAGAACAGGGAAGAGATGTAAAGGGAAAGGTGGTGTGCAAGTTTTATAAAAGAGCAGAATGAATGGACTAGAACCCTTGCAGAGCAGCACAAAAGGCCAACTTAAGGCCAGTCGTCACAATTGTACAGCGAGGCCAGTCTGCAGATTTGGGTTTTTCTCCAGCTGTATTCGGCTTGTCCAGCTACCACGGTGCAGACATGCGACAGGCAGAACCTTGGATGTAATTTGGCTCTCAAGTCGGCCATTCGTGAGTCGCCACATAAAAGATATAAGGCAGCTGAAGGTGTATAGGAGGGAGGAATTACAAATATGGACCAGAGCAGGTGAAATGGGGACAGAGAAGAGACAAATGGAAAGGCCTGATCCCATGAACTACTGGGGGTGGGGCGGGGGGGGGGTGGGAGCCTCAGAAGACCAAGAGTTCAGCCCTCATTTCAGACGCTGTAATTCTGCCCCCTGCTTCTAAGCAGCTGTCAACTGCTTGTAGACTTCCTCCTATTCTCTGGCCTTCCTTTCTGTTCTATTCATTCCCACCCTGGCCCCAAAGTGGGAAGTAACTAATGGGAATGTGGGGGGGAAGCTGCATGTTAGGGGTGTGAGGACGGGGTTCGAGGCAGGCACAGTCAGATTGGGGAGTGGGATTGGAGAGGGGAGCTGTCCCCTCTCTTTTTCACCCTCCCAGGTCTGGGTTAAAGGTCAGCACATCAAGAGGCATGTTGCCTCTAGAGCATTAGCAATTAAATCCTGTCATTATGTTTGGTCCCAGCTTCAGTGTGCATGGCTTTTCAAAATGATTGGATCAGGGCAGACTTTGCTCCTTTCTCTGGTTTAAAGGTGCATTTCTGCACTCAGCAAATGTCCAGGTCATTGTATAGCAGAGAAATGCCATTATTTTGCCTCTTGACATACACTGCACATAAATCTCTCCATAGGAGGCCCTGACCAAAATGGGAAGAATTCTCCAGACTAGCAAATTGTTCCCAGGAACTATTCAGGCTCTGAACCTTTTCTGAGAGACATTTGGCAGGGCATTTTTTTTTTCTTTCATTCTCTGAGTGATTATGTTAGTGCTATTAATAAGACATAGCTGATTAGGAAAACAGCATGCAGATTATTTTCTAGAAGTTAAATATGATTTCATTAAGAAAGAGTGGTCTCTCATGAGAAACTTCATGCTTGTTATATGGAAATTATGATAAACGAGGCTTTCTGGAAATTAATTCCTTTTCCCCTACTGTAACTCTCCTAGTATTTGGCAGCCCTTTCTGTGAAGTATTGGGTCCACTTAGTTTATTCACTTACTAACCAAAATATTTATTGATACCTAGTAAGCTGTGGACAAGACCCAAAGATGAAGCAATAAACTGTCCCTGATCACAGATCAGGTGGAAGACAAATATACAAAACATGGCAGCACAAAGGAAAACATATTAAGTAAGAGAAGAATAATTTAGTTAGTGGTACCTACGAGTCCCCTTGTTTTCTTTATATATATATATGTATTTTATTTTAATTCGGTTTGCTGACATATAGTATAACTGCTACCTCGGCTGCTTGTAGCAGGCATTTCCTCTGCCTGGATTCCCTAATAACTGCCCTTCTTTTTGTCTTGGTTCTGCCCTGCCTTTTAAGATCCTGCTGAGTCTTGTTTCATTCAGAAGGTGGCCAGGCCTGATTTTTCCTACCTCCAAATTCACAAAGCAGTCACTTTTTGCAAGACTTGTCACTTACCTTGTACTACCTTGGACCGCTGCTTCTATGACCCGGCCACAAAGTCAATAGGTGGCAGGAAACAATAACTTTGTTTTCGATCCATGTGGAGTGAAGCTTGCCTTTGCCAAAGGAAATCAGAAAGCCTGACAAGCAGGAGTCCATTAAGGATGGGGGTCCAAAGGATTCTAACTTTCCTTGAGACTACAGTGTCCAAAGTCTTAAAATAAGGTCTGGCTGGGCAGGAAAGGGTGAAGTGAAATGGGTTGGTACTGTTGCCGGGACAGCAAGCTGCCCAGGACAGAAGACCAGGTTAAGGGAGACAGGAGAGTGCACAGGTAGAGACCACTATCTGTCTATCAATCACACTTAAAATGCATGCACACAGGGGTGCCAGGCTGGCTCCAGTGGGAGAATGTGGAACTCTTGATCTCAGGGTTGTGAGTTCAAGCTCCATGCTGGGCGTAAAGGTTACTTAAAAAAAAAAAGAATAAAAAAGGAACAACAACAAAATAAGATGCATACACACATTAAGGAGGGCACTTTTCCTGAGGAGCACCAGTGATGAATGAAGTGTTGAATCACTCTACTGTACACCTGAAATTCATATTACACTGGATGTTGACAAACTGGAATTTAAATAAAAACTTAAAAAAATAAAATGTGTACACACATACACAAAAAAAACACACAAAACCCCAAAATGCATACCCACCTTGATGAAGCAATTCTATTAAGGTTTTGTCCTAGAGGCACAACAAAAAATTTGTGGAAATGTTTTTAACAATCAGGATCTTTTAACTTACATAATTTAAAAAATTTATTTTATTGGAGCTCAATTTGCCAACATATAGCATATCACCCAGTGCTCATCCCACCAAGTGCCCCCCTCAGTGCCCGTCACTCAGTCACCCCAACTCCCCGCCCACCTCCTTTTCCACTACCCCTTGTTCGTTTCTCAGAGTTATGAGTCTCTCATGTTCTGTCATCCTCACTGATATTTCCCACTCATGTTCTCTCCTTTCCCCTTTAATCTTATATAATTTGTAAAAGAATCCATAAAATGAGAATTTTCTTCTTGCAGTATTGGCCAATGTGCAAAATTGGTAACAAGAACCACAGTATATGGGATCCCTGGGTGGCGCAGCGGTTTGGCGCCTGCCTTTGGCCCAGGGCGCGATCCTGGAGACCCGGGATCGAATCCCACGTTGGGCTCCCGGTGCATGGAGCCTGCTTCTCCCTCTGCCTGTGTCTCTGCCTCTCTCTCTCTCTCTCTCTCTCTGTGACTATCACAAATAAATAAAAAATTAAAAAAAAGAACCATAGTATATAACAATTTCCATGCATGTGGAGAATTTTGATAATTATCAAAGATTACTGGAAGTAAGGAAATTCATTCATAGGGAGCACCATGACATTTCCCCTACTCCTGCCCCCAAGGCAAGTGTGGGGGTGGGGACTTAGACTGGGGAGGTATTCCCAAGAAAAACGTGTCATTGCATCTCACACCCTGGCTGCACGCTTACTGAGCAGCTAAAATGTTCAAGTCCAAGCTCCTGTACAAGAGCATGAGACACTCAGGGAAAACTTGGCACATTTACCCTGGAGGTGGGTGGAGAGTGGGAGTGAGGGTGCAAAGAAACTGGTGCCTGACTCAAACTGAAAGGTCATGACACAGGAAGAAATGGTCCCAATGACAGGGGAAGAGGAGGAGACAGTGGAATCCAGTTGCACTCCCGCTATGTGGAGATGAAATGGTACACGGTTTGATGGACTAAGTGGAGGATGACTACACCATAACCTCAGGAGGAAAATCATCTCAAAGAAGTGTTTGCCACAAAAAGGCAACCCTCCTAGAAAGAGGCTCCTGGATCCACTGTGGGAGAATAGGAAATAAGGGGAGGATCACAAAACATGAGCCAGATCCCCCTGATACTTCCCAGCATAGCCAAATTCCAGTCCCCCAGGAAGCTTGGAGGAAATCCTTTTAGGATGCTGATGGAGTGGATTCCGCTGCAGCGGCTCCACCAGGGATGTTTTTGCCCCCACATGACACAAGGGGGAGCTACAGCATCTTCCTTTCCAAGGTAAAGAGGGCAGTGATTCAAAGCATCTTTACCTTATTTAAAGGATCTGTGTGACACAGTAAGGCCTAATGAAAACTGTGTGGGAATCTGATATAGCCACTTTTGTGGGGAAAATGAACTTGAAAATTATTAAATACAACAAGTTCTAGGATGAAAATCTCTCACAATGGCTTCCAAACATCAGTCTGTCTTACCTGAGAGATCAGGTCCCTCAACAGGAGAAATGCCAAGTTGCCTTGATGTGTTCATTATGATTTTTTTAACCTGTTTTGAAATATCTCTAAGAATGGATTTCCCAAAACCTAAATTATATCTCTAACCCCTAAAAAAGTGATTCTCATTCATCTCCCTACCAAGTGCTTCCTCCTCCTGCATACCAGATCTGTTTCCTCCTTGTTGCTTTAAAAAAAAAAAAAAAGAAAAGTGTGTGTGTATGACAGCCAGCGAGATGGGGGTTGGGGGGTGGGGGGGAAGACTGATAAAGAGGAGTCCAAAATTTTAAAAAGTCAGTACTTCTAGCTATCTGGAGCTTTACAGATCCTGCTGCCAGGGTCTTTACCCTACTGTTTGACATGAAACAGGGGTTTGCTCTCAGCTTAGTCATCTTGGAAGAAAAGGAGTATACAAAGCACAAGTAAGAAAATGAGCAGCTCTGGACTTGCATCCTCGAACAATTCAACAAACCACCTCACTCCTCCCTCATTTTCCTACTGATATTTTAGTTATGTTTATGTGGTGCTAGTGGAGGCTACCCTGAAAGTAGAGAAAGCAGAAAACACAAGAAGCTTTTCTCTAAGTTGCAAGGTACATTTATTAAAAAGCATAGACAAGGAAACATGCCACCTTGCTTCAGAGGGCCCTGGACCTTCAAAAATAGGGCACTGAACCTTACCCAGTGATTGCTTCCATGCTCCCCCCGCCCCCAGGACTACGGCAAAAGGGGAAAGTCTTTACTTGTCCTGAATGAACTCTTTTTTTTTTTGGTTTTTATTCAAATTTCAGTTAGCTAACATCCAGTATTATATTAGTTTCAGGTGTATGATATATGATTCAACAAATCAATACATCACCTGGTGCTTATCACAAGTACCCTTCTTACTCCCCACCACCTGTTTCCCCCATCCCCCTGCCCCCCTCCTCTCTGGTAACCACCAGTTTGTTCTCTATAGAGTCTGTTTCTTGGTTTGTCTCTCTTTTGCCCTTTGCTCATTTGTTTTGTGTCTTAAATTCCACACATTAAGAAATCATTATGTTATTTGTCTTTCTCTGATTGACTTGAGCGTTATACTCTCTAGCTCCATCCATGTCATTGCAAATGGCAAGCTTTCATTCTTTTTATGGCTGAATAATATTCCATGTGTATATATACCACTTCTTTATCCATTCATCAATCAGCAGACACTTGGGCTGCTTCTGTATCTTGGCTATTGTCGATAATGCTGCTCTAAACACAGAGGTGCATGTATCCCTTTGAATTAGTGTTTTTGTATTCTTTGGGTAAATAGCCAGTAGGGTGATTACTGGGTCGTGGGGTAGTTCTATTTTTAACTTTTTGAGGAACCTCCATACTGTCAGAGTGGCTGCACTAGTTTGCATTCCCGCCAGCAGTGCACGGGAGTTCCCTTCTGTCCACATACTCACCAACACCTGTACATGTCCTGAATGAACTCTTAAAGAAGAAAGGAAGTCATGAGTAGCCAAGCAGCAGTGGCCTTTAGTATGAAAGACCAGGTTACCATTCAACCTCTCAAAATGTATAACCAATGATCAGGGCCTAGCTCAAATGTTACCTTCCCTTGTGAATTTGCCCATCACTCTCCCAACCTAGTCATAGCCATCTTCCCTCAATTCTTGCTTCTTATGTCTGTGAACTTTAGAATACATAAGCACATGGAGGGTTGTAGGACATGTGTATTCCCCCAGTATGCAGATGCTGAAAATCAAAATTATGTACCCCACACAGTCTACTGACTACATTAACATGAGCCTACCACTCCACTATTTTCATGGATATGACTATACTATTTGAAAAGACTCTTGCCCAGGCAGATACAAATTGCAAATAGCTTCAGTGTTCATTCCAGCAACTCTTCAATGGAAAGCATCAACTGACAGTTTGTACCCTAAGACTTTTTTACCTTTTGCATCCAAATCCCTGTTCTGCCATGCCCACCTATACCCATCCCTAATCAAGTCCCCCACTCCCATTAGGACAGACTTCAAAGTATCAAGATCCCACTCTTTCCCTTCCTCTCCTAAAATACGCTTAGACTCTGTCAATATGGAGTTATCCCTTATAGTGGTGAGTGATAAACTCAGCTGGATTTTTCCTGACAGCAGGTTATTCTGGTGAAAATCTGGGGATCCAGTACTCAACATGTCCATTTGATGAATGTGAAATCAAGTCATTAATTCGTGGGGTGAAACGATGGGTTGGATTTAGGCAGGCAGAGGGCAAGTGTAAAAAGAGTTCTTACTTTGGGGTTGACTTTGAAGTCCCTGAAAGGGATTTGCATTTGATTGGTTTTTATGTCCCTATTTTCATACTTGCACTTTTATAGGTTTTACTTTACCATGGCTTTACTAGACACGTGAAAGCATATGTGACAGAGCCCATGTACCCTAGTGCCTTGGCTCAGACCTCAGTGGAACAGTTGCTTTCTTTTCTTTAGAGTCTATATATTTCTGCTTGATACATTAAATACCTTTGGAATTTGGGGAATCACCTATGCTTACTTCTCTAAGGAGCTGCTGGACAACGGTGCAGTCTTCTGCTAGATGTGTCATTCATGATACAGGTTACAGAGACTGCAAAAAGGAAAGAAAAATAGGTTCATGACAGTAGATCAATCAGTAATACATTGTAATACTCAGTGTCTCCTGACAAAGGTGGAAATTCATGAGAATTTCCTTGGGAACTTGTAATTTCCTCATTGAAAGAGCCCATGAGTATTGGGCATTTTCTACTACAGCTATTTTCAGCAATTTCCAGTGCATTTTTCATCTGTGCCGAGGAGTGGCATCTTTAATGATTTCCACACACTAAGGGGCAGGGGTATTCTTATACAGAATCAGAAAATTTGTCTCATGAAATATTTGTCCAAGCTCCTCATTTCCAAATGAGAAAACTAAGCCCATGGATAACTTGCTCAAGAACACAAATCCCCTAGTGTTCTTTATTATTTTTTTTCCCTAGTGTTCTTTAAATATCAGTATATACACTGTCAAACAACACAACCTCATTACTAAGCTCTAAATGCAGATTCTTTATTGATCACCTGGGTGGTATTTCTCCAAGACACAAGGAGTGTCTGTTTATGTGAAAACAAACAAAGCACAGATAGAAGGAACCAATTACCTTCTCAACCTACAGATACTTAAGCTGGTTACTTACTTAACTGGCTGAGGGCTTGAAAAACATGCACAGAGACTACAGGGACCAGGAGAATGAGTTATGGGAAAAGTTGGATTACTTTGGAATGAAAAAAACGAGGCCAATACTCAAGAATACTGAGTATGTCCTCACTAATGCACTAATGTGGGTTGCAGCCAAGTATCTGGCTTTCAGTGGTGTGGTTTTCTGATTACAAAAAGAGAGTTAGAAATGAAGGCCAGCTACCAGAGGGAGATGTGTATTCTTCTGAGATGCCAACTTTCAACTCTGGCTATAGCCACAAGGCGATTAATGATGGCTAATTGAGGCAGTACAGGCAAACCAACTTAATTTACATTAAGAAATCAAGGATGGCAGCAATAATGCAGATAAAGTGCTCATATGTGTTTTATCAGTTTCATATTTTCCATCTATTTCTGGAATAGCCCAGCTATGTAAATGATGACCCCCACCCCCAAATCAAATTCATGGCTACTCTTAATTACTTCTAATATTCTCTATTTTTCTAACTAATGCTTTTTCTTTTGTTCCCCTCTATCACCCAAGACTATTTACACATGCTTGAAAACAGGAGTTTCCATTTCTGTCTAGCTATTACCTAGAATCTAGGTGATACTGACCTATCTCCTCTGTTACTCTTACAACAATCTTAGCTTCTGCACTTTTCTCCTCCACTCTAGCCCTTTTCCAGGCTGAGGGTCTAAAAAGCTTTTTAAAGAGTATGCAACATTTTGTGCCTCTAGCTATTCCTCAATTCAACTCAACTGAAGCCTCAGAAGCATGTGATTTTGCCATCTGGTTTCTTAAAGGGGCAATGCCTTTTAGCTGTTACAGAAAGTAAAACAGAATGAAATCTTTCATAATTTTTATTTTTCTCAACTGAGTTCTTTATGGTCATTTAGGTCCTTGCTATATTGTAATGTTAAGTGGCTCAATGCATTAGGAATTAAAACACTGCAGGATACCCAGGGTGGCATTTTTAGCTACTCATTTATACCAGAGCATAAAAGAACAGCAAAATATAGGTATAATTTTTTGAAAATAAGAAGCAATATTAAGAAAAAAGAAAAGTACAGAAAACCATGCTATTTACGTAAAAGAATAATAATATGAATTATTTGGTCTCTGTTTCACCATTGGCCAACTCTGAAAACTGGGAGCTAATCCTGTCCCTTCACTGACCCTATTTCACTTAGCACAGCACTGTGCAATAGAACTTTCTGTGGAGACAGAAAGGTACTATATCTGTGCGGTCTACTATGGTAGCTACCAGCCACATGAAGCTATTGAACACCTGAATGTCGCTAATCAAACTGAGGTCCTGGATTTTCCATTGTATTTAATTTAAATCTTAATTGCTACAAATGGCTATAGCTATAATTAGCTATCATATTGGACACAGATCTATGAAATAAGGTGATTGGAAGCATAACATAATACCTTGCCAGTTATGGGAATTCTACTGTGATATTTACTACTGTTTGGCACACACTATAGGTTGGCTGACCCCAGCCCCATCCACAACATTTCCCTTCCTGACCCTTTTTCCAAAGAGTCGAGGACATTTGACATAGCTGCCAATAGAGAGCAGTAGAAGTCTATACTGAGTTTGTGTACCTGATTTAAAAAAAGAGAGAGATAGCTGGAAAGACCAGTTTTGCCACTCAACATTCACTCCTTTCCTTTCCACCAACTGAATACAAATATGACAACTAGAATAAGGAAGCCTTCCTATCTCGTAGGTCAATAGTATGAAGATGAACTCCACAATAAAGAAGACTTATTAGTTCCAGAAAACAACAAATATGAAGATGAAATATAATCATAATTGAAGAGTGAAAAGATTCCTTAAAAACATGGTTCCTTGAAGATGTCATTGGGCCCCTGTAATACTTACCATGTTTATTTAAGCAATTGTAGTTCTGTTTTGTTTCTTGCAGTTGAAAACCCAGGACTGGGCAGCCCTGGTGGTTCAGTGGTTTAGCACCAGCTTCAGCCCGGGGCGTGATCCTGGAGACCCGGGATCGAGTCCCACATCGGGCTCCCTGCATGGAGCTTGCTTCTCCCTCTGCCTCTGTGTGTGTGTGTGTGTGTGTTTCTAATAAATAAATAAAATATTTTAAAAAACCAGGACTACTGGATATGGAATACCATGAGGCTTAAGTCCAAACATTGGGAGATGAAAAGTAATTTTATTTATTTTTATTTTTTATTTTTCTAAAAGTAAGCTCTATGCCCAACGTGGGACTCGAACTCATGATTCCAAATCAAGAGTCACACACTCTACTGACTGAGCCAGCCAGGTGCCCCCAAGAGGAGTAATTTTAGATTAGCTGAATTGGAACGCTAACCAGTTCAGGATGGTGGAATAAAATGGAAGATCCTGAGAACATTGATCATTAATGATCTGGAGCTACTACACAAGGAGTGAATTTATCACCAACACACTTTCTGTGATGTGAACCTGTAGTTTTGTTACGTGTAGTCAAACATGCCTCAATGCCTGAATTAGTTTTAATCATTAGTTCCATACTCATGTTGGGAAGAAGCCCAAAATAGAAATTTTGACAGCCCAAGATATTGTTGTCAGGGAAAAAAATAATTAAAATAATTAAATTACTACTTATTTAAGTCACTAGGGTCACTTCCCGTGAGTTGTTTCTTGACAATCTGTTTAAGTATTTCACATTCATGTCTGCTTTTATTATGAAATACATGGGATTTTGACAGCCAGCACTGGAGTGATAAAAAATAGAGAGATGAAATTGTAGAAATAAATGATCAGCATCAACAAGGGTAAGGCAGTGGCAAAGCATGAAGCATGTTGCAAACGCAGTTAGTATCCCCTTTGGAGAGCTTGGTGCTATGAGTCACTAGGATATGGAATTTAGTGAGTCCAACGTATGGTCCCAGAAATGAAACATGAAAAAGTGTTTTATGACAGTGGGCTGTGAGTTCAAGCAAGATTGAAGTATATAATTGGTTATACATTTAGGCAGCTCAGACAGCACACCTGGGTAGGAATGAAGATGACATTCAGATGCCATATTTGTGACCAACAATGCAGCAGGTTCAAATGTTTATAAGGTTTCAGAACCCCTTGAAGAGCTGACTTAAAAATGCAGAAAAGAGAGTGAATGTGTCTGTGACTACCAAAAGGTGAAAAAAATGTAAAATTTTGATTTTTATTCTTGTTACAGACTTCACAAAATGAATTCCACAACTGGGGAAAGAAGTCCCTCCAAAGATATCACTAGAGACATCAACTTGATTGTCTTTTGGTTATTTACAGTTGGAAAAAAATGTGTGTGTGATTCTAGCCAGGGGGTTGTTTGTACAAAGATCTCCAGTAATAGGATGAAGACTGGTGTGCACATTTCGATGGCAGTGTAAGTGCTGAGCAGACTGGGAAGAGACTGCTATGGACTGCTGTTGACTGTCATAACCCATGCCCCCTGCCCTCCAAGATATGTTCAGGTGATGCACATAACCCATGTGGGGACAATCAGACCCTGAGTCTAAGTCTCTTGGAATGCAGGTGAGGACGGGAGCACTGGTAACTGTCTCCTTTTGTCACATGGTGAGGGCTTTTCTGTGTCAGTAAAGAACCCAGACTCGGTGAACAAGAGAAAGTAACTCTGAGAAGTAGAATGAAAAAGAATACTAGATGTGAAACTAAGCATTACCACAGGATTTCTCAATAACATGCCATAAATTTCTATTCTTGCTTAAAAGCTACTTTGAGCAAGGACACCTGGATGGCTCAGTTGGTTAGGAGTCTGCCTTCTGCTCCGGTCACGATCCTGGAGTCCTGGGATCAAGCTCCCTGATCAGCAGGGAGTCTGCCTCTCCCTCTCCCTTTGCCCCTCTCCCTGGCTTGTGCTTTAGCTCTCTGTCTCAAGTGAATAAATAAAACCTTTAAATAAATTTTTAAAAAGCTACTTTGAATTGCTTTTCTTTCAGACACCTTCCATTGAAAGTGACTCCACTAACATACTATGTATACAATACTTGGTTGAGAATACATAGTCATTATGCAAAGCCCATGACAGGGATATGTTAAGAAAACAGGATATTAACCATAGATATGGTATGAGCTCATGTCTTCTTTCAAATATGCATAGAAAAATTGTAGAAAGCTAATATTTTCTACTGCTGATACAAAACAGATTCATACTTGAGACAAGCCAAAAGTAAGGAGGCTTAATCCTTTAATGTGAGCATTCAGGAGCTGATCAATGTTTTTTTCTAAATGGCTCCTTTTGCCAACAGGTCACAGAACAGGAACCTCTCTGAGGTTGGTAAATGCACAGACTTAAGGACTTGGTGCTGATGAGACATAAAAGATCATTAGCCTCATAGCCAAGTTCATTAGAGGAAGACACTCAGGTCACATAGATTTTAAAGTGTCTGCGCCCGGTCTAGAACCCAAAGCTCCTACCTAAGTACCTACCTAAGTACAGCCTCTTCTTTTCCAGTCTATTCATTAAGTGAAATGAAGGAGCACAGTCAGAATGAGGAGCAGCACAAAGGTCCAAAGCACAGAGTCATGTTAGGTTCGAGGAGAGAGTTGGGGTAATAAGGTTATTCATTATTTCAGTAACTAAACTCCCCTGGATAAACTCCAAGAACTGCTTATCTTGATTTCTCTTTTCTAGTGCACAAAGTTAGAGTCTGTTCCAGGGGTTACACTTCCTACGTGCGGGCAAGAGGTTAACAGACTTCTAGAGATTCAAAAGAAGTGACTCATTCAGAGTCCTCTAGACAGCATTTAATTCTTTAACTATGGATGCAGCCACTGGGTGGGAGTGTCATTGGTCTCACAGCTCCAATTAATTTTTTCCCACCTTCCTCTTTTTCACTCACTTTACATTTTCCCTCCTGAGTTTTAATGATGCAAACAGCACCGAGGCGCCATCATCTTCAATACCTAAACTGAAATGGATTCACATAATAGTTTTACAGCACTAGGCATTCAAGTCACAATTGCTGTCTGGTTTGCCTTGCTCTGTCTTAATGGCCAACAGAAAATACTCTCAGAGACCTTTATAGGAAAGCAGAGAACTTCTTAACATAATAATAGCATCTTAACAATTCACTGGAATGCATTATGGGCTTAGCTGGTTTTAAGAGTCTGTTCCTTTCCAAGCTTCTGATGCACTTTTTTTCCTTCTCACTGCCCATAATGAACCTCATTCTCTTAATTTATCATTCAAAATCTGGGTGATTTGGAAATTGAAGACCATCCATTTGGATAAATTATTTGGTGTAATAATGCTTAATGATACAACCTAAATAACCTTACCCTCGAAATCCTAGTCCGACATTCTATTATCCCATTCAACTTAGCCCACAGAATAACTGGTTCTTAGGTACTGTCATTGAACTGCAATGTTGACAATAAAATTACAGGTGTTATTTATCAGCTAAAACATCTGTTATAGCCCTAGAAGACAATCACAGGGATAGCTGCTGCTTACATGCAGATGGCTGATACTCCCAGTTTCTAAGATCATCCCAAAGTACAGTAGTTAGGTAGGGAGCTCAGGTACTAATGATATCCTTAAAAGAATGTATTTGAAAATTTCAACAGAGACCTGCTCATGAATTCTTGAAATGAAAAAATAAAAAGCTTAAAGTTTCAATGATTGATTTCACAGCCAACTTTGCATGTACTGAAAGGAGGGGTGATATAGGAAAAATATTGCTTTTACTGAGTTTTTAAGAGAAGTGATGTGTAGCAGTCAGTGAGGCTGGGGTAAAAGGATGTAATTAATTACACACAGCACTAGTTTCTTGATCGAATGGGGGGGGCAACCCAGCTCTCAGAACGTTGCCAGTGACAGATTGGAGCTACACAGATGCAGCAATGGCCCTCATAGTGGAAGTCATTACATTAGGTGTCAGGCAATGTAAATCACAAGCAAAGAATGAAACCCCCTAACAGACCAAGATTAGAGTCAGCTGTGGAGTTGAATTATTACATGAAATGACTTTCTGCTATTAAAACACAAAGAGACAAGCCAAATTGCCCTTTAAACAACTGTAAACAGCAAACTTCCACTCAGGGAATTTCTTTAACCGTGCTTTACAAGTAGGCAATACTCTCGCTATTGCCCCCATTGATCCTCCATGGCTAGAGAGAGAAAGATGGAAGATGTCTTAGCTGGAGCTGCCATAACAAATACCATAGACTGAATGGCTTAAAAAACTGAAATTTCTTTTCTCACAGTTCCAGAAGAAGAACTTGGCTTCTGGTGAGAGTAATTTTCCTGGCTTGCAGATGGCTGCCTTCCTGCTATGTTCTCATATGGCCTCTTCTTAGTATGTGTGCATGGAGAGAGAAGGAACTCTGTCTCTCTCTGTCCCTCTCTCCTTAGAAGGCCACCAGTTCTATCTGATGACTACCCTTACAACTTTACTTACACTTAATTACCTCCTAAAAAGCTCTATCTCCAAATAGCTACATTAGGATTTAGGGTTTCAACATATGAATTTTGAGGGAACACAATTCAGTCCACAGCAGAGATAATGATCTTGGGGTCTCTGAGCATGACTGTTTTGTTCCAAGGAGATCTGTTATCTCTACATGGAAATAATTCACAGGATTTAATAAGCAAAAGGGGGATATAATCAGGGTCCTAAAGAGACACTGTCCCTGTGCAACATAAAAGTAAGTACTCAGCAACATTTGATAGCAGTCTTGGAAAAGACTATGACTAGAATGAATCTTAGCAGTAGCATTCAGGTGCCATCAAACTGTGGCCGCTTAAGCTCCTTTCCAAGTATCTGAGCACTCTGGTTGTCTACCTCTTCTTTCCCACAATCCCTTGTTGCTGCAGTGGCAGTTGGTTTTGGGCCTTCTTTCCCCTCCTGTCTGAACCTTTTCATATCCCTCCCCCTTACTCCTTTCTGACACAAATGAATTTATTTTCTGAAAACACAGCTAGAGATTCCTAGGAAGAGCCAATTAAGGGATTTCTCTGTTAGGAGATAGACTAGCAGCCCAGTGACTCACAGGTAGAGATTTGGGACAGGAATGCAGTATTTGAAATTGCACCTAATCATAAGGTTTGCCTCAGGTGAACCATTGGTAATGTAAATTTAAAAAGCCATTCACAAGTGATTTTCTTTTTTGCACTTGGGATGTGCTGACGGGACCTGGCTTAGGCAGTTTGAAAACAATACATATGCACTGTTATTATTTGCTGCTAAAATTATTGTTATCATTATATTCAATCTTTCTGCCTTTTACTGAGCACATAAGGCCCATTTACCTTAAGGGAAAATAAAAGACAAGTCCGTCTCAACCTTCAGAAATTTTGCCTTGGTTGAGGTGAACCCCCATATTAAATCAACGCTGTTCCCTAGATGAGTGAGTGACAATTCCATGTGGTCCCCAAACACAGCCACAGGCCTGGCTAAGCCACACTCTGGCATCTTTGTTCCACTCTTCACTATAGCCACAGCAGACTATAAATTGACCGCTAAACTCAACCAGGTCTTCTGTGAGTTGATCACCTGAACAGAAGCCCACAGCCTTCAGCAAAGCCCCAATCATTCTTCATTTTTATTTTTATTAAATATTTTATTTATTTATTCATGAGATACAGAGAGAGAGAGAGAGAAGCAGAGACAGAGGCAGAGGGAGAAAGCAGGCTTCCCGCAAGGAGCCAGACGTGGGACTCGATCCTGGACCCCAGGATCATACCCTGAGCCGTAGGCAGATGTTCAACCGCTGAGCCACCCAGGCGTCCCTATTCTTCATTTTTAAATTGTATTTTGAATAGACTTTGTTATTTTAGAAAGTTTTAGATGTAATATCATCAGATCCATAGCGATATTCTTCTTTCATTTTAGACATTAGTGATTTGTGGTTTTTTTTCTTTTTGCAGTAGGCTCTAAGCCCAATGTGGGGCTCAAACTCATGAGCCTGAGATCAAGAGTCACATGCTCCACCAACTGAGACAGCCTACCCTATGTCTTCATTTTTTTAAACCTTCATTACAATGGCTAGAGATTTATCAATTTTATTGCTCTTTTCAAAGAGTTTCCTTGATCTCTATTATTTTTCTGTTTTTAATTTCACTTATTTCTCCTCTAATTTTTACTGTCTCTTTATTTCTTATGTTTGCTTAAGGCTCAAATTGTTCTTCTTTCTTCAGTTTCCTAAGGT
Organism: Canis lupus baileyi; assembly: GCF_048164855.1. Classification (NCBI taxonomy): domain Eukaryota; kingdom Metazoa; phylum Chordata; class Mammalia; order Carnivora; family Canidae; genus Canis; species Canis lupus. The sequence continues at coordinate 20,073,134 of NC_132876.1, read as the reverse complement.
GTAAGCTTAGATTAATTGCCTTTAAATCTTTCTCTTTTTCTAATATATGGATTAAATGCTCTAAATTTTCCTTCAAGCACTGCCTTTGCTACATTCCCACAAATTTGATAAACTGTATTTCCCTTTTTGTTTAGCTCAAGATATTTTTAAATTTCTCTTGAGACTTCTTTGATCTATGTGTTATTTTATTTTTTATTTTTTTATTTTTTTAAATTTTTTTATTTATTTATGATAGGCACACAGTGAGAGAGAGAGAGGCAGAGACACAGGCAGAGGGAGAAGCAGGCTCCATGCACCGGGAGCCCGACGTGGGATTCGATCCCGGGTCTCCAGGATCGCGCCCTGGGCCAAAGGCAGGCGCCAAACCGCTGCGCCACTCAGGGATCCCTATGTGTTATTTTAAATGTGTTGATTCATCTTGAAATATTTGGGGCCTCTCTAGCTATTCTTCTGCTATTGATTTTTGTTTAATCTGACCGTGGTCCAAGCACATACTTTACATGACTTCTAGTCTTTTAAATTTGTTTAGGTGTTTTCATGGTCTGGAACATGATCTATGTTGGCGAATGTTCTATGCGAGTTTGAGAGTATGTACTCTGCTGTTGTTTAATCTATAAATGTCAATTAGATCAAATTGACTGATGGTGGTTTTCAGGTCAACTATATATACCCTTACTGATTTTCTGCCTGCTTGATCTATCAATTAATGAAAGACAGGCATTGAAGCCGCCAACTGTAATAGTGGATTTGTCTTTTTCTCCTTGAAGTTCTATCAGCTTTGCCTTACATATTTGACAAACTGTTGTTAGGTGCAAACACATTAAGGATTGTTATGTCTTCTTGGAAAACTGACTTCTTTTTATCATTATGTAAGGCTCCCTTTTATCCCTGGTAATTTTCCTTGTTCTGAAGTCAACTTTGTCTAAAATAACACAGCTATTCCAGCTTTCTTTTATTCAGTAATAGCATCTTTCTCCATCCCTTTCCATAGGAACTACCTGAATATTTATATTTAAAGTGAGTTTTGGAACACCTGGGCAGCTCAGTCCATTAAACATCTGACTCTCAATTTTGGCTTAGATCATGATCTCAGGGTTGTAAGATCAAGCCTCACTTTGGGCTCTGCACTCAGCACAGAGTCTGATTGAGATTCTCTCCCTTTCCCTCTGCCCTACCCCACTTGTGCTCTCTAAAATAAATTAATTAATTAAATCTTTAAAAAAAATAAAGTGGGTTTCTCATAGACAGCATAGAGTTGGGTCTTACTTTTCCATCCATTCCAAAAACCTGCTTTTTAATTGATATATTTAGGCCATTTACATTTAAAGCAGTTACTGATATAGATAGATTAATATCTACCATGTTAGTAACCATTTAATCCCCTGCTCTTATTTTTTCTTTCCCTCTATTTCTGCCTTCTCTGATTTTAATCGATCATTTTATACAATTCCATCTAATCTACTCTCTTAGCATATCAACAATACTTGAAAAGAAAATTTAGTGATTCCCTTGGAGTTTACAATCTATATTTACAACTAATCTAATTTCATCCTAAAAACACCATACCACTTCACAGGTAGTGCTGGCACCTTATAACAGGCATTCCTAATTCCAAACTCCCATCATTTACAGTACTGAAGTCAATAACTCATTTGTCAAAATGCTGTAATCACCCATCATTCTATTACTATTACCAGAACAGTTACTTATTAATTAAATTAATGTTTAAATTTTAAGATTTTATTTTCATTTATTCCCACTCCAATACTCTTCCTTTTTTATGTAGATCTGATTTTCTACTTAAATCATTTTCATTCTCCCTGAAGACATTCTTTTAAATATTCCTTGCAGGGCAGGTCATCTAGCAAGAGGAGACTAAAAACTTCAGAAACTCCTCAGACTTACACAAGTGGAATCTCTCTCAAGCACTGAACAGTGGCAAGAGACACCATGACACACCTAGGTATTATGCTCTAGGTGCTCTATCTGGTGTTAACTAGGCGTTAGCTCTATCTGCTCTAGGAAGTGTTAAATTACTAAATTGTACACCTGAAACTAATGTTACTCTATATGTTAACTGGAATTTATGTTTTTAAGAGTTTATTTATTTATTCATGAGAGACACAGAGAAAGAGGCAGAGACACAGGCAGAGTGAGAAGCAGGCTCCATGCAGGGAGCCCGACGTGGGACTCGATCCTGGGTCTCCAGGATTATGCCCTGGGCCAAAGGCGGTGCTAAACCATTGAGCTACTGGGGCTGCCCAACTAACAGGAATTTAAATAAAAACCAAAAAAAAAAAAAAAAAAAAAGAGCATCTGCTCCAGAATCCAATTGCTTTGGTTTGAACCCAAGCTTTGATGGATAAGCAAAAACTGAACTGCTTTAAGGCTCAGTATCTTTATCTCACCTTTATGTAGTGAGACTTAGCACTCCTCTTTCAGATAGCTTTCAGAATTTAATGCTATTTACACTTTGGCTGAAACGTACTAAGCACTCAACAAATGCCAATTGTTATTGTTTTGGGTGGTACTATTTACAGAACTGAAATCTGGGAACAAAGTTGACAATGGAAAAAATAATATTCCAAACATTATAGATTTGGAGACTCCCTATGATCACCAGGACAATTGAAGTAAAGAAACTGTCCACCAAATAGTTCCTGTAACTTCTCTCCCCCTAAAGCAAAGTTCTGGGACTGCCGCTCTTTTGACTGCCATTAAGCCCCAAGAGCCAAGACTGCTCCACAAATTCTCCAGGACCTAGCTAAGGACTTCTCTCAACAGATGCATATGGCACATTTGCTTCCTTGACCCCCAACTCCTCCTCTTCCTTAAAAACACTGACAAAAATCTCTAAGATATTATGAAAAAGTAAAGAATTACCTAAGATAGTAAGATACAAGAAAGAGACCTGTAGAAGTACATTAAACCTAATAATTCCTAAAACTCTTATTCTGCTCTGTTAAAATGCATCTTATTGAGCAGATTGGTGTAAGAGTACCAAAGAAAGACAATAGGCCTTGGCCAATTCCTTCCCTGTGACCCACCATTTCCCAGTTCCAAGATGTTGAATGCTGTATGACAGAAAGGGGTATTAATCAAAATAGAATTCAGTCTTGCAGTGAAAGGAGATTTAGTGCATGAGAGGTTTGGAGTTTTATGCAAGCATTTCTCTAAGACCTTGAAGTACTCTTCTGCTATGGCAAGAGAGAGTATGACCTACAGAAGAAGTCCTAATTCCTAATACTTTATTATTCTGCTCTGTGTTGAAATGCAATCTGCTCAGCAGATAAATGTAAAGGCACAAAAATATGACAACAGTCCAGATATTGGTCTTGCCTTGAAATCAGACAAAAATTTAAAAAGCATTATTCACTACATTAGGGATATTTTACTTAAATGATATTTTCCTAATGCTAACGACCTAATAATTTACTTTTTTTTCTTCCTGGATTGTAAAAATCTTTATTTTTATAGTTTCTCTGAGTGCTTATCACACTGCACTTGTGGTTAGAGTAAAAATTAGTGATTTCTTTAAGGTTGCATCAATTCATGGAAAATTCATTATTAAATGTACTGGTGTAATCTTAAAGGCATACCATGCCCAATCCTGTAAAAGATGTTTATCTTAACCTTGCTAGGATGGTTTAATATCCAGCTTCAAAACACAGTAAAAATACATAATTATGGCAGTTTTCTAGTTATGAAGTACAACAAAAAGTTTGCTATTAATAACCTTGACAAAATGTTAAAATGAGACTATAGAAGGAATCTGTGAATTGATTGGAGTTGATGGTTTTTCAAGTCTTAAGATATTGTTCTGGAATGCCCCCTCTGCTTCTTAAATCCAGATGTAGAGAGGCACATTCTTTGAGTCTTCATGAATATTCCAATGAGGCAGAATGAACAGCAGTGTGTGTTGAGGGTCTTATTTCCCTCAGTCAATTCTAAGTATGAAAGCTATGACCCCATCTGTCACTTCCAAAATTACAATCTGTGTATGCTTTCACAGGTTGTGAAGTGAGGAATGGTATGTGAAACTTCTGCCTTAATAAAAGCTGCTTAAGTGAACAATGAATGGAAAAGAAGGTAAATACTTCTTCAAAGAAACAGTGCCCTCTAGCTCCAAATTCTAAGATCAAAAGCCTCACCTTTAATCTCAGAGTGTTGTTTGGGCATCTTGAGATAGTTTAAGGGTTGAAAACCCCCTTTTTTTTTTCATTTACCCACTGCCTATACCCACTGACAATATGGACCCTCTACTTGAAAGCAGAAGAATTTGGTTAATTACCAGGAACTGGTAGAGCTAAGTGGGCCAGAAATCTTGCAGCAAGTGGGAGGCTGCATGAGTCTATCATCTGGAAGGTTTCCACATAGCACAAAACATAACATTATTGGGGGAAAATTCTCAAGAATTTCTGTGACAGAAGGGATGCCATATATTTCAAGGAATAAAGTTAATTGCAGAGCTTAAATGAGTGACTTGTTGATATATATTAAAGCAAAAACTATTTGGATTATCAAGGCGATATTTTGGGGGTGTTCTGCCAATTAAGAATGAGCTAATTAGCAACTCATATGAATGCACTGCTTACTACTGACTTTTAAATTTATAATTTTCTGGGTAGGGAGACTCCTACACAAATAACCTCCCTCCTTCCTTCATTTGTTGCTTAAGATGTTTTTAAATGGCTCATTTAATGCATGACCTTGTACTATTTTTATTTACTCAGATTCAAAAGGAAAAGGTGTAGAAAACAGCTGTGGAATAAGTTCACAAAATAAATCCTATTCAAAGCTTAGGCATGGCATTGTGAAAGGCAAACTTCATGATGTTTTGTCAAATAGGGAAGTCTATAATTGATGTTTTATGCTGCATAATGACATTCCAAGGGAAGGAGAATTTACATTTCCATGAGAAATTAAGGGGGATGACAGTAAGGGAAGGAAGATTATTTTTTATTTATTATAGAATACATTTGAAGATTAGAAATAATGACATCTGTGTCTACTATCACTGTAGTTGGAGTCACCATTATGAGTGAGAAGCTTAATAGGGTCCATCAAAAATAGGACCCAGGGACGCCTGGGTGGCTCAGCGGTTGAGTGTCTGCCTTTGGCTCAGAGCATGATCCCGGAATCCCAGGATAGAGTCCCACATCTGGCTTCCTGTGGGGAGCCTGCTTCTCCCTCTGCCTGTGTCTCTGCCTCTCTCTCTGCCTGCCTCTCATGAATGAATAAATAAAATCCTTTAAAAAAATAAGACCCAGGAAAGACCAAGGGAATGAGGGGTGCAGTGTCCACTGTGACCTAGAAAAGGGTGTCCAATGAATGAGTTACACAGTATTGAGAATGTGTTATCAGAACATACAGAAAAATGTCAAGGAGACAGATATAAAAAGAAATATGTCACAGAGGATTGGTCCAGGAGATCCAATATCAATCTGACTAATGAAAGATCCAAAAAGGTGGAAGAAATGGAAAATAACCAACTCTAAGCCCATGATTTTGAGCCTAGAATTGTATACCAAGTTATCAATCAAGTATGAGGTCTGAATAAAGAGATTTTCAATTAACAGTTCAGAAACTCTCTACCATATGCATATCTTTCTTAGGAGCTTACTGAATGATTTACTCCAGCAAAATAAAGTGATTATAAAAAAAGAGAGAGTGCTTTTAATGACCTGACCATGGAAAAGCAAAGGTACATCTGGCAGAGTGCAGAATGTAAAAGGGAAAGAAATGAAGGGAAAGACAGAAGCACAAAATAAATGTCCTTGTCACGTATAGAGTCTTGATGCAACAAGAGATAGAAGTTGAAGTACAGTGGCCAAAGTTGCAGAGGTAACTAGTAAAAAAAAATTGTCTCATAAATTTCAGGGAACAAGACAAGAGAGAAGATGAGGGTAGGGCAGCTGAGCTATTAGAGCAGAAGACAAGAGACAATTTCCTAAGAGGCCATTTTAAATAATGGCTATTAAGATACTGTATGTAGATAGGGAAATGGTCAGAACAACTAAAATCAGGTATTAGGGAGGGTTGGTAGAGAAACATGGGAGAGAAGGCTCTAGTTCATCACAAACCCATCTGTATGTTTGAAAGCATTTCTATTTTTTATTCCAAACAGTTTTTATTTTAAATAACAAGGAATAATGTCAATTTTTATGGTATATGTCCTCTTCTCCAGTGTGTTAGCATATTCTAGGCCTAGCCATCCACCTGTTATGAATCTGGACACCATGGGCCATCCCTCTTTCTACTCACGGACCCTAGAGAGCTTATTCATTCATAACACCCACCAGCCTAGTGTGTTTGCACTTTCTCACAGGTCTTTAGGAGATGGTGCTGGCAGCACTCTTGGCATGTCAAGAGTGTCTTTTTTGCCCTTCTAATAAAATTCTTTCCCCTATAACATTTAATTACTCTAATTTTCCAGTTGATCTGATGTGTTTAATGTGTTATATAAATTTCTGTTATGAATGATAGAATGTGGATAGTCTGATTTATCTTCCAGACATATTAAAACCAGCTAATTTTCTCTTCTCAGAAAATTATGAGTGTTTGGGTGGCATTTGATGATTATTGGCTGACAAATTGAAGCTCCAGGGTGAGTAAAAAGATATTTTCAATTTAATAAGTTGAATATGTCATTTTTCGATGTTGATGAATTTCTACTGGTTAAGAAAAAATCTCCCAGGATTAATGAACCTGTTTGGACATCCTGATACAAGCTTGAAGCCTCAGTTATACAAACCTTGAATGTAAAATTAAATCATATTGGATAAAAACTAAAACAAACACACATCCCGACATGAGCAAATGAATATTTGAAGGCTGAATAAATACAGACACAAGCAGCCTAGGGACAAGTTTACTAAAAGCTTTTGAAATGTTTTTCAGTAAAGTCTGTAATAATGTAAACATTTTAAGTATAATTTACTTGAGAAGGTTTGTGTGAAACCACTCATGGCTTCTTCACATGGGGTACCATCTCCCAGACCTCCTACAAGTCCAAAGCAGCAACATGACCCATTATTTAGTAGAAAAGGATTCAATTTTTAAAAAGTTTAAAAGCAACCCAACAATAAAGTAAAACAACTGTGCAATAGCTGAAAAGGATTAATTACATGAAAATTAATTATTATTCTAATATCAAATGCCACATACAGAGGTAGATGTGGTGTTGCAATTTCCTCATATGAGTGAATCAGTTTCTTTACCTACCTGTCTGGGCTTCAAATGGCCTAGTAGGAGCCTTTGTTCCCTCTGTTTCTTGCTTTTGCCTGGTTCTGGTCACTGGCTTACTTTATTGGATGTTTGGACAGTGCATTGCCTTCTGTGCCTACCTAGAACAAGACCAAGTAAATGAAGCACTACAAAGGGCTTCAGTAATCATCTCATTAGAACATTATAATATTAGTTTATTAAAAACTTGGACTTGGAGAGATAAAGGGATGGTCGGTCTGAAGTTCACGTGGCTGGTTAGGAGGGAACTGATAGTAGATAGGTGTCTTGTATCCAGCACAGGGACAAGAGTACATGGTAGGCAACTGAATGTCTTATGATCAAATAAGGAAATAATTGCTTAGAAAACAATAACAAGATTTCTTAGCCTGGGTAATATGTTGGATTCCTGACGTGGTCCTTAAAGCTCTAAAAAATTATAAAAGTCTACGGATATGTACAAAAGCCTATTTTTTTGAAGAGATGGTATAAGATGCAAACAGGTTATCAAATTGACCCTCCCCCAAAAAACGGTTAAGAAAACCACTGCTTTTGAACAAATAAAATGCATCCCTACAAATAGAACTCTTAGCGTTACAGATGGTATGATCTACCATACGGTCACCCTACTGTGTATATGCATGTGTGCAGGTGCAAACACTAGATGGGGTTAGCATTCTCCACAAACAAGCATACTATCAAGTTCCTTTAGCTTGCCCTGCAACCATGAAGGCGGAAACATTTTTCACTACCCTTTAGGATTCTTTCTGGTTGCTCTAAGAATTAATTGACATGAGACAGATTAATAGGAAAAAAATCAAATTCAATTACATACCCCTAGGTCTGAAAGAATATGAAGCCCAGAGGTAGGCAGTCAGGCAACAGAGGCTTATATGCCATCCAGGGCTAAGGAAAAGAGCACAGGGGTCTGGGACTTCAAAGGAAATGAAGACAATTCACAGGAAGATGAAAAGAGTAAATGTTTGGTGAACAAATGTTTTCTGGGCCATCCAAAAACAATGGGACATAGAGAAGAATCTTAACAGACTTTGCTAAGTTCCTCCCTGTCTACCACACCTAGATCGTATTATACCATAGTTGTCTATGGTGATAGCTCCCTTCCTGGAGCAAGTCCTTTATTTAAATTCTTTTAGGGGGATCCCTGGGTGGCGCAGCGGTTTGGCGCCTGCCTTTGGCCCAGGGCGCGATCCTGGAGACCCGGGATCGAATCCCACATCGGGCTCCCGGTGCATGGAGCCTGCTTCTCCCTCTGCCTGTGTCTCTGCCTCTCTCCCTCTCTCTTGGTGACTATCATAAATAAATAAAAATTTAAAAAAATTAAAAAAAAAATAAATTCTTTTAGGTGGGCAGCCCGGGTGGCTCAGCGGTTTAGCACCACCACCTTCGGTCCACGCTGTGATCCTGGATCAAGTCCCATGTCGGGCTCCCTGCATGGGGCCTGCTTCTCTGCCTCTCTCTCTGTGTATCTCTCATGAATAAATGAATAAAATCTTTAAAAATTTTTTTAAATAAATTAAAAAATAAATTCTTTTAGGCATTTAAGGTATAGGTCAAAGGTTCTTCTTGAGTGTTCTGTTTCTTAAAAATAATCAGCCTAAAGATACATCCATGAAGGCAAAAGAAACAAAAGCAAAAATGAATTATTGGGACTTCATCAAGATAAACAGCTCAGCACAGCAAAAGAAACAGTCAACAAAACTAAAAGACAACCTACAGAATGGGAGAAGATATTTGCAAATGACCTATCAGATAAAGGGCTAGTATCCAAGATCTAAAGAACTTATTAAACTCAACAGCAAAGAAACAAACAATCCAATCATGAAATGGGCAAAAGACATGAACAGAAATTTCACCAAAGAAGACATAGACATGGCCAACAAGCACATGAGAAAATGCTCCACACCACTTGCCATCAGGGAAATACAAATCAAAACCACAATGAGATACCCCCTCACACCAGTGAGAATGGTGAAAATTAACAAGACAGGAAACAACAAATGTTGGAGAGGATGTGGAGAAAGGGGAACCCTCTTGCCCTGTTGGTGGGAATGTGAACTGGTACAACCACTCTGGAAAACCGTGTGGAGGTTCCTCAAAGAGTTAAAAATAGGTCTGCCCTAGGATCCAGCAATTGCACTGCTGAGGATTTACCCCAAAGTTACAGATGCAGTAAAATGCCAGGACACCTGTACCCCGATGTTTATAGCAGCAATGTCCACAATAGCCAAACTGTGGAAGGAGCCTTGGTGTCCATCGAAAGATGAATGGATAAATAAGATGTGGTATATGTATACAATAGAATATTACTCAGCCATTAGAAACGACAAATGCTCACTTTTTGCTTCGATGTGGATGGACCTGGAGGGTATTATGCTGAGTGAAATAAGTCAATCAGAGAAGGACAAACATTATATGGTCTCATTCATTTGGGGAATATAAAAATTAGTGAAAGGGAATAAAAGGAAAGGAGAGAAAATGAGTGGAAATATCAGTGAGGGTGACAAAACATGAGAGACACCTAACTCTGGGAAATGAACAAGGGGTAGTGGTAGGGGAGGTGGGTGGGGGGTTGGGGTGACTGGGTGATGGGCACTGAGGGGGACACTTGGTGGGATGAGCACTGGGTGTTATGCTATATGTTGGCAAATTGAACTCCAATAAAAAATTAATTAATTAATTAATTAAAAAATAATAATCAGCCTAAAATAATCTACATGCCAAAGAGACACATTTGGGGGTGGCAAATTTTGCTCTCATACACATCCATTCTAAATACATACATTCACATATATAGAACCTCTGTGAAGACTTTGTCTACTTTTGCCTTTCAATATCACAAGGGTGAGGCATGACAGAGCATTCTGTAAATGGTACATAAAGAAAAACTTATTATAATTTAAAGCAATAGCATCATTAAGTTGAACATAATACTCTATTATTTCAAATCTTGTGACAAATAAATAATGACTACCATAAACAAGGTAAGCTGTGCCTTTTGGCAAGAAGAATTCTGATCCTTACTGGCTCTAAGAAAAAAATCCAAAGCCTTTAAAATGTCATTTGCAGATGGTTTCTATTCAATCTACCAAAACATATACATAAACCAAATCATATACTCATGAGATGGAAGAGACCTTATAGGTCCTCTGGGATAACCTCCCACCCTCTTCAGGAGACCCTTTTACAGCATTCTTGACAGTTTGTGAACATAGATTGGCCTGAATTAGAAAATCAGTCCAGGGGATCCCTGGGTGGCGCAGCGGTTTGGCGCCTGCCTTTGGCCCAGGGCACGATCCTGGAGACCCGGGATCGAATCCCACATCAGGCTCCCGGTGCATGGAGCCTGCTTCTCCCTCTGCCTGTGTCTCTGTCTCTCTCTCTAATAAATAAATAAAATATTTAAAAAAAGAGAAAGTGCAACTAAGAGAGTGTGATATTTTACTGCAAGCAGTATGGTTATCAGTGTACTACAACATTCAAACTAATTGTAGATTTTAGTGGGAAAGCCGGGATTGGAAACTTTCTAAATAGCAAACTTGTAGTCCATCCACAGAGTTAACACTGACTTTGTACTTCACTCTCATTGCTCATTTGAATACCTACTCTAGTGAACTATTAAATGTCCCCAATATACTCTATTAATATAATAGAATTCAATACTTGTTTGCTGAGTTAATGAGAGTAGGAATAATAGTTGTCTCAACTTGTTTTGTAGATTCCAAAAAAATAATATACTTTTCTCCAACAGCATCTAATGGTTCTATTTATTTCCTATCTCTTCCAGTGGTTTTCCCAAATTCACAGAAAACATGTGCTTAAGAAAGATACTCCCTTGTGTCTATGCCTTCTAGTAACAATTTTGAGTCAGATTTAAAGCATTAGATCCAGATTCAGACCTCAATCGTAGCACTTACTACTTTCTAACTTCCAATTACATGCTTATAAAGGAATTAGAAGCATGTAAATTATAAAGCATGCTTATTACATGCTAAGGAGCTAAACTCTTACGAGATTCAACTATGTACACTGCATCACTATCCCCTTTCCACCCTTAATACCTCAAACCTAAGCCTAATCTAAATGTGGACACAAGCATATAAGAAATTGCTATAAAACTCTGGATTCTGGGTTCTGGAAGGATGGCAAAGACTTCCTAATGGCTGAATGTCACATATATACCAGTTGGCCTATGCAATAAAAAAACACCTAATGATACAGTTACTGAACAAGGGTGTGGCCACAGCATAGTGACATTGATTCTTGACCTAGTCCTCTCTCTGGCCTTGTGACTGTGGAGAAATTATTTAAGGTCACTGTGGTTCCATTCCTCTATGTGGAAAAGGGGCTAATGTACTGCCTTTGTTTAACAGTCCACTATGTGGAAATGGGACTTTTCAGTTCACCAGAGAGAAAAGGTGCACAGTGGAACAGACAAGACACAACAATACAAAACAAGGGACAGGATTGCAGTGCAGGTTTAATCACAATCTGTGTGGTCATTGCTAAGTTGCCATTTCTTCACTTATATAGTGGAGAGAGCTCCAAGGGCCCACTTGTCTCTGACAGTCTGAGACTAAGGACTAAATTAAGGAAGGGTATTGAGTAGCCCCTGAATGTGGCCTGAATTGATCATATGAGGAGTTCCATATGAATGAGAACATACATGGTCCTGTGTTCATTTCCCAGTATTGAACACAATGCCTCTTCTTTACATGAATATACTCCTTAACCTTTAGGCATCCTGTAACTTTTCATTTCTAGGGTGCACTGGAATAGCTCATTGAATGCTCTGTTGGGGGACTGATCACACACATACATACACACACACACACACACACACACACACACACCTGTAAGAAAATATCCTTTGAGAAAGGAGCTTGTTTAACTTATTTTGAACTCATTTTGGCTCAGTTGGTTGAGTGTCTGACTCTTGGTTTTGGCTCAGGTCATTGCATCAGGGTCATGAGATTGAGCCCTGCGTCAGGTTCTGTGCTCAGTAGGGAGTCTGTTTAAGATTCTCTCCCTCTCCTCCATCTCATTTTCACACTCTCTTTCAAATAAATAAAATCTTTTAAAAAATGAAAGTAGCTGGTTTCATTTCCATATTCAAGAAAGCAACTAGTATGTGGCATAAAACAGCCTTTCCATTTCTTTTTTAAGATTTTATTTTCTTAAGTAGTCTCTACACTCAACATGGAACTCAAACTCACAACCCCAAGATCAAGAGTCATATGCTTCATTGACTGAGTCAGCCAGGTGCTTATAGCCTTTTCATTTCTGACCTTGCAAAACAATCAATGTTACAACTGTGTGTACATATATGCACAAGCAACTGTTTGATAGCCTTGAGCAAGATTAAAATGCTCTAATCAGATATTTTTCTCACCAGTTCCTCCGGGAGAAGTGCAAAGTTTAATGCAAAATTCAGCCTGAACTCCTAATGCAAAGTGTTTCTAAACAACTCTGGAGATTTATAGCCTGAATGTAGAACTATTCCCTGTTCTTTTACTTGTCCAAATGCAAAGAAATTAATTTTATGGTCATAATTTCAGTACTTCTGGGACACTATCAGGACAGAAGTAAAAATAGAACATCATTATATTGTCAGGTCCTATAGCTGAGTGTGACTAATAGCTGTAGTGTCACAGACGTAATAATCCAATAAAGCTGTATACTCAGGGCCAAGTAACACCAGTGCTGGGAAAGATCTAAGTGTGGTTGCAGGAGCAGATTTCAATCAGCAATTCAGCTTTAAAGATCAGAGGTCTATCTGGGCCCTCTTACTTTTGTCCCCTTACTTCATACCTTTCTCTTGAGTACTCTCTCTCCTTTGTGGATTCTTGGGTTCGCTCTATCCTTGAAAAGCTAAAACAAGTTCCACCTCACCATTAAGATTTTCCAAGACTTCTCTATCTAAATTGCAATGTTTCCTTCCCCTCAACTATGACATGGGTTAAGTGAATGTAAGTTAGTTTTGCCTCTCTGACTAGGCAAAGGAACATTTCTTTGCCATGGGTTTTTACATTCCCTTCAAAGGCTTTGTCCTGAGTTTATTTCAAGTATGTGATACATTCTTTGAATCCCGAGCAAATCTATTTTCTTCAATGTTTTTGTTTCCCAAATGAGATAGGACAATTACTATGAAGCCTCTGAGCACCTTTCTAGTTCTCCTATTTCATCATGGTCCACACTGGTACTCCAATGGTCAAATACTACACTGCAATGAGACTATAGAGAGTTAGGGATCAGCAGACCAGGGATGGCTAATACCCACATTCCAGGCAGAGGAAATAGCAAGAGCAAAAGCCCTGAGACAATAAAACATTTATCATGTGTATGAAACTGCAAAGAGGCACAGAGTTATGAAAAGGCTGGGAATAAAAAAAAATTATGTCAGACAAATTGTCAGTTTACTAGCATTAAACAGCACTGCAATGAACAGTGTTACCTTTTAAGCACAGTTGTTTTATCTACTGCCCCACACCTAGAGGCAAGAGAGAAATGAGGAGAAAATTCCATAGCAGAAGGGAATTAAAAAATTTATAATAGGCAATCAGACTATTTGAGTACCTTTACTTATATTATCCCTTTCTTTTGAGTTGTGTTAATTTATTGAATTATCTGTAAAATCAGTAGGCAGGTAGACTAGGCCAAGGATTATTTACATTGCCCAAGTCTGAGAGTTTCAGATAAATATGTGCAATAACATAAATACAACCACATGGAAAGGTAGAAAGGCAGGAATTTATCAATCCAGTGGATTAGCATATGCTACCAGAAGCCATAATTAATAATCCCCAGGTGAGGCTTCAAGGAGAGTGGGGCACTCAGAGAACATGGAAGCTCTTCAGCCCTTCGCACATACCTTGCCCCATGCATCTCTTCCATCTGGCCATTCTCATAACAAAGTAGTAAACTAGTTTTAAAATTTTCCAATGCCAAAAATGTCTATGTGATGAGGAATCAAATTAGTACTATTAGTGTTACTACTATTATTAAATGTAATTTATCTGGCTCACACAACCTTCTCAAACATGCAACCCATGGGGAAAACAGTCAGTTTCTTGGCGCTCTAGATACAGAGAAGCATTAAACAAGATGATACCTGTAAGTCCTTCTAGCAAGAGAGTAGGATGAATTTATAATTTACTAATTTCCTTCTTACACAATGGTGACAGTTTCTTACAAAGGCTACCTCCTCAAGTTCACAATATTTCATAATGAAGAACAGTATTGATGACTGCTGGGCTTTTGAAGTAACTGCAGGACTAAGTCAGGCTTTGTAGTAAGCAGCTTCAAAGATGGCCCTCAAGGATCCCTACTGCCTGGTATTCACAACTTTGTGTAATCCCCTCCCCTTGAGAGTGGGCTAGACGTAGTGCCTAGCTTTTAACAAGGAGAACACAGCAGAAGTAATGGGATGCCAAGCTGTAGGTTACTAAAAAGCTATACCATATACCAAAGGATAATACTCTTTCCTCTGTGTCCATTTATTTCCTACAATGTCAGAACCATTAGGAGAAAATCACACAATTAAAAGATGAGTCCAATAATAATGATTTGATGTTTATGTAGCCTAGAGATAATGGACAATGCAATAACATCTCAGGAGAACCAAATTTTAACTTTTGGTCCAATGTTAATATAATCTTCCTATGATATTGTACCTATATCAGTATATGGGTTAAACAACCTATGCTCCAGTTTATGGCCAATGAGTTTTTTAAAAATAGTCTATGTATACCATGTAACTGGAGTTAACTAGTGAGCCAGAATGGAAGGCCAGAATGGAACCTAGAAAGAAAAGACTTACCAAGATTTCACTTTCAGATAAAGGCAGAAGGCTGACTTGAGTTGGCCAAGTGAGTCTTTTGTTTCACCCAGCATGTTGGAGTATATCTGCCCCCAAAATATTTTATCTAGCTTTCAAGGATTAACCTGAATTAAAACCTCCTAAATTTACCCTTCATTATCTTTCATGACTGGTCACTTTCTAGAGTGTAGATGAAAATTGTATAGCAGTTACACACTTGACTTTTTCAAAGTAGGCTGGGCCCAGGCATTGAAGTAGAGCTAAATGACATTTCAGAAGCTTAGTCATTTTCAATAATGATTCCCCTTCCTACTGAGTTTAAGCAGAAAAAAATATTGCATTTAGGTAAAAAGGCATAAGAATAAAAAACAAGTTACTTTATTAATACCACCACCATCATTTATATAGTACTTACCAGTTACAAAGTGCTTTTGTATACTGAGAACTAAAAGCATCTACCCACTCACAATGCACTGCCTACATTAACATGATTTTACTATTTTAGTGTCTTATCAAACATTATTTCACTATTCTGTATTCATCAACATGACTTTACTATTCCAGGTAATTCCTGCTCATGAAGAAAAACATTGCAAATAACTCTGTTGTTCATTCCAGAAACTTCCAGAAAAAATTCAAGTGAACAGCAAACAGGCTTTCAAGCAAGTAAGATTAAAACCAAAGCCCTTGTCTCAAAAGCCATCAATCCTAAACTATTATATCATGATCTTTACCCAATCCTAACCAAGCTTCCATACTCAAATAGCCACCTTCAATCAGATTCCAAAACCTCCCCATTTTGCTTTTCTCCCTCCCTGACATGCTAAGGCTCTACCGAGGTAGTGCTCTTCATTACCACAGTAAGGATAAACTCAACTTTGCCTTAGCAACAAGTTATTGTGGTGGTATTTCTGAGGACCCAGCATTCAACAATGCTTTTTACTTCTGCCCTCACAGCAACCCCTTTAAGAAGCTAGGGCAGGAGGGGGAGGAGCAAAATGGCGGAAGAGTAGGGTCTCCAAATCACCTGTCTCCACCAAACTACCTAGAAAACCTTCAAATTATCCTGAAAATCTATGAATTCGGCCTGAGATTTAAAGAGAGACCAGCTGGAATGCGACAGTGAGAAGAGTTCGCGCTTCTAACAAGGTAGGAAGACGGGGAAAAAGAAGTAAAGAAACAAAGGCCTCCAAGGGGGAGGGGCCCCGCGAGGAGCCGGGCTGAGGCCGGGGCGAGTGTCCCCAGGACAGGAGAGCCCCGTCCCGGAGACGCAGGAGCTGCACCGACCTTCCCGGCGGAAAGGGGCTCGCGGGGAGTTGGAGCAGGACCCAGGAGGGCGGGGATGCCCTCGGGCTCCCGGGGACAGTAACAGCAACTGCGCGCCCAGGAGAGTGCGCCGAGCTCCCTAAGGGCTGCAGCGCGCACGGCGGGACCCGGCGGGACCCGGAGCAGCTGAAGGGGCTCGGGCGGCGGCTCCGCGGAGGGGGCTGCGCGGCCCCGGGAGCAGCTCGGAGGGGCTCGGGCAGAGGAAGAGGCTCCGTGCGGAGGGGGCTGCGCGGTTCCAGGAGCAGCTCGGAGGGGCTCGGGCGGCGGCTCCGCGGAGGGGGTTGCGCGGCCCGGGAGCGCGAATCCAACAGCGCAGGCTCCGGAGCACAGGGCGCCGGGACACAGCCCAGGATCCCGCCTCCCCCGGGACAGGCAGAGGCCGGGAGGGCCCAGGACAGCAAGGACACTCCTGCCCCAGCTGAGCAGATCAGCGGCCCCGCCTCGGAGCCTCCAGGCCCTGCAGACGGAGTTCCCGCCGGAGCTGAATCCAGGTTTCCAGAGCTGGCCCGCCACTGGGGCTGTTCCTCCTGCGGCCTCACGGGGTAAACAACCCCCACTGAGCCCTGCACCAGGCAGGGGCACAGCAGCTCCCCCAACTGCTAACACCTGAAAATCAGCACAACAGGCCCCTCCCCCAGAAGACCAACTAGACGGACAAGTTCCAGGGGAAGCCAAGGGACTTAAAGTACACAGAATCAGAAGATACTCCCCGGTGGTTCTTTTTTTGTTTGTTTGTTTTTGTTTTTGTTTTTGTTTTTGTTTTGTTTTGCTTTTTGATTTGTTTCCTTCCCCCACCCCCTTTTTTTTCTCCTTTCTTTTTCTTTCTCTTTTTCTTCTTTTTTTTTTTTTTTCGTTTTTTTTTTTCTTTTTCTTCCCTTTTTTTTTCTCTTTCTCTTTTCTTTCCTTCTTTCTCTCCTCTCTTTTTCTCTTTTTCCCAATACAACTTGCTTTTGGCCACTCTGCACTGAGCAAAATGACTAGAAGGAAAACATCACCTCAAAAGAAAGAATCAGAAACAGTCCTCTCTCCCACAGAGTTACAAAATCTGGATTACAATTCAATGTCAGAAAGCCAATTCAGAAGCACTATTATACAGCTACTGGTGGCTCTAGAAAAAAGTATAAAGGACTCAAGAGACTTCATGACTGCAGAATTTAGAGCTAATCAGGCAGAAATTAAAAATCAATTGAATGAGATGCAATCCAAACTAGAAGTCCTAACGACGAGGGTTAACGAGGTGGAAGAACGAGTGAGTGACCTAGAAGACAAGTTGATAGCAAAGAGGGAAACTGAGGAAAAAAGAGACAAACAATTAAAAGACCATGAAGATAGATTAAGGGAAATAAACGACAGCCTGAGGAAGAAAAACCTACGTTTAATTGGGGTTCCCGAGGGCGCCGAAAGGGACAGAAGGCCAGAATATGTATTTGAACAAATTCTAGCTGAAAACTTTCCTAATCTGGGAAGGGAAACAGGCATTCAGATCCAGGAAATAGAGAGATCCCCCCCTAAAATCAATAAAAACCGTTCAACACCTCGACATTTAATTGTGAAGCTTGCAAATTCCAAAGATAAGGAGAAGATCCTTAAAGCAGCAAGAGACAAGAAATCCCTGACTTTTATGGGGAGGAGTATTAGGGTAACAGCAGACCTCTCCACAGAGACCTGGCAGGCCAGAAAGGGCTGGCAGGATATATTCAGGGTCCTAAATGAGAAGAACATGCAACCAAGAATACTTTATCCAGCAAGGCTCTCATTCAAAATGGAAGGAGAGATAAAGAGCTTCCAAGACAGGCAGCAACTAAAAGAATATGTGACCTCCAAACCAGCTCTGCAAGAAATTTTAAGGGGGCCTCTTAAAATTCCCCTTTAAGAAGAAGTTCAGTGGAACAGTCCACAAAAACAAAGACTGAATAGATATCATGATGACACTAAACTCATATCTCTCAATAGTAACTCTGAATGTGAACGGGCTTAATGACCCCATCAAAAGGCGCAGGGTTTCAGACTGGATAAAAAAGCAGGACCCATCTATTTGCTGTCTACAAGAGACTCATTTTAGACAGAAGGACACCTACAGCCTGAAAATAAAAGGTTGGAGAACCATTTACCATTCGAATGGTCCTCAAAAGAAAGCAGGGGTAGCCATCCTTATATCAGATAAACTAAAATTTACCCCAAAGACTGTAGTGAGAGATGAAGAGGGACACTATATCATACTTAAAGGATCTATTCAACAAGAGGACTTAACAATCCTCAATATATATGCTCCGAATGTGGGAGCTGCCAAATATATAAATCAATTATTAACCAAAGTGAAGAAATACTTAGATAATAATACACTTATACTTGGTGACTTCAATCTAGCTCTTTCTATACTCGATAGGTCTTCTAAGCAAAACATCTCCAAAGAAACGAGAGCTTTAAATGATACACTGGACCAGATGGATTTCACAGATATCTACAGAACTTTACATCCAAACTCAACTGAATACACATTCTTCTCAAGCGCACATGGAACTTTCTCCAGAATAGACCACATATTGGGTCACAAATCGGGTCTGAACCGATACCAAAAGATTGGGATTGTCCCCTGCATATTCTCGGACCATAATGCCTTGAAATTAGAACTAAATCACAACAAGAAGTTTGGAAGGACCTCAAACACATGGAGGTTAAGGACCATCCTGCTAAAAGATAAAAGGGTCAACCAGGAAATTAAGGAAGAATTAAAAAGATTCATGGAAACTAATGAGAATGAAGATACAACCGTTCAAAATCTTTGGGATGCAGCAAAAGCAGTCCTAAGGGGGAAATACATCGCAATACAAGCATCCATTCAAAAACTGGAAAGAACTCAAATACAAAAGCTAACCTTACACATAAAGGAGGAGCTAGAGAAAAAACAGCAAATAGATCCTACACCCAAGAGAAGAAGGGAGTTAATAAAGATTCGAGCAGAACTCAACGAAATCGAGACCAGAAGAACTGTGGAACAGATCAACAGAACCAGGAGTTGGTTCTTTGAAAGAATTAATAAGATAGATAAACCATTAGCCAGCCTTATTAAAAAGAAGAGAGAGAAGACTCAAATTAATAAAATCATGAATGAGAAAGGAGAGATCACTACCAACACCAAGGAAATACAAACGATTTTAAAAACATATTATGAACAGCTATACGCCAATAAATTAGGCAATCTAGAAGAAATGGACGCATTCCTGGAAAGCCACAAACTACCAAAACTGGAACAGGAAGAAATAGAAAACCTGAACAGGCCAATAACCAGGGAGGAAATTGAAGCAGTCATCAAAAACCTCCCAAGACACAAGAGTCCAGGGCCAGATGGCTTCCCAGGAGAATTTTATCAAACGTTTAAAGAAGAAATCATACCTATTCTCCTAAAGCTGTTTGGAAAGATAGAAAGAGATGGAGTACTTCCAAATTCGTTCTATGAAGCCAGCATCACCTTAATTCCAAAGCCAGACAAAGACCCCGCCAAAAAGGAGAATTACAGACCAATATCCCTGATGAACATGGATGCAAAAATTCTCAACAAGATACTGGCCAATAGGATCCAAGAGTACATTAAGAAAATTATTCACCATGACCAAGTAGGATTTATCCCTGGGACACAAGGCTGGTTCAACACCCGTAAAACAATCAATGTGATTCATCATATCAGCAAGAGAAAAACCAAGAACCATATGATCCTCTCATTGGATGCAGAGAAAGCATTTGACAAAATACAGCATCCATTCCTGATTAAAACTCTTCAGAGTGTAGGGATAGAGGGAACATTCCTCGACATCTTAAAAGCCATCTATGAAAAGCCCACAGCAAATATCATTCTCAATGGGGAAGCACTGGGAGCCTTTCCCCTAAGATCAGGAACAAGACAGGGATGTCCACTCTCACCACTGCTATTCAACATAGTACTGGAAGTCCTAGCCTCAGCAATCAGACAACAAAAAGACATTAAAGGCATTCAAATTGGCAAAGAAGAAGTCAAACTCTCTCTCTTCGCCGATGACATGATACTCTACATAGAAAACCCAAAAGTCTCCACCCCAAGATTGCTAGAACTCATACAGCAATTCGGTAGCGTGGCAGGATACAAAATCAATGTCCAGAAGTCAGTGGCATTTCTATACACTAACAATGAGACTGAAGAAAGAGAAATTAAGGAGTCAATCCCATTTACAATTGCACCCAAAAGCATAAGATACCTAGGAATAAACCTCACCAAAGATGTAAAGGATCTATACCCTCAAAACTATAGAACACTTCTGAAAGAAATTGAGGAAGACACAAAGAGATGGAAAAATATTCCATGCTCATGGATTGGCAGAATTAATATTGTGAAAATGTCAATGTTACCCAGGGCAATATACACGTTTAATGCAATCCCTATCAAAATACCATGGACTTTCTTCAGAGAGTTAGAACAAATTATTTTAAGATTTGTGTGGAATCAGAAAAGACCCCAAATAGCCAGGGGAATTTTAAAAAAGAAAACCATATCTGGGGGCATCACAATGCCAGATTTCAGGTTGTACTACAAAGCTGTGGTCATCAAGACAGTGTGGTACTGGCACAAAAACAGACACATAGATCAGTGGAACAGAATAGAGAATCCAGAAGTGGACCCTGAACTTTATGGGCAACTAATATTCGATAAAGGAGGAAAGACTATCCATTGGAAGAAAGACAGTCTCTTCAATAAATGGTGCTGGGAAAATTGGACATCCACATGCAGAAGAATGAAACTAGACCACTCTCTTTCACCATACACAAAGATAAACTCAAAATGGATGAAAGATCTAAATGTGAGACAAGATTCCATCAAAATCCTAGAGAAGAACACAGGCAACACCCTTTTTGAACTCGGCCATAGTAACTTCTTGCAAGATACATCCACAAAGGCAAAAGAAACAAAAGCAAAAATGAACTATTGGGACTTCATCAAGATAAGAAGCTTTTGCACAGCAAAGGATACAGTCAACAAAACTCAAAGACAACCTACAGAATGGGAGAAGATATTTGCAAATGACATATCAGATAAAGGGCTAGTTTCCAAGATCTATAAAGAACTTCTTAAACTCAACACCAAAGAAACAAACAATCCAATCATGAAATGGGCAAAAGACATGAACAGAAATCTCACAGAGGAAGACATAGACATGGCCAACATGCATATGAGAAAATGCTCTGCATCACTTGCCATCAGGGAAATACAAATCAAAACTACAATGAGATACCACCTCACACCAGTGAGAAGGGGGAAAATTAACAAGGCAGGAAACAACAAATGTTGGAGAGGATGCGGAGAAAAGGGAACCCTCTTACACTGTTGGTGGGAATGTGAACTGGTGCAGCCACTCTGGAAAACTGTGTGGAGGTTCCTCAAACAGTTAAAAATATACCTGCCCTACGACCCAGCAATTGCACTGTTGGGGATTTACCCCAAAGATACAAATGCAATGAAACGCCGGGACACCTGCACCCCGATGTTTCTAGCAGCAATGGCCACTATAGCCAAACTGTGGAAGGAGCCTCGGTGTCCAACGAAAGATGAATGGATAAAGAAGATGTGGTTTATGTATACAATGGAATATTACTCAGCTATTAGAAATGACAAATACCCACCATTTGCTTCAACGTGGATGGAACTGGAGGGTATTATGCTGAGTGAAGTAAGTCAGTTGGAGAAGGACAAACATTATATGTTCTCATTCATTTGGGGAATATAAATAATAGTGAAAGGGAAAATAAGGGAAGGGAGAAGAAATGTGTGGGAAATATCAGAAAGGGAGACAGAACGTAAAGACTGCTAACTCTGGGAAACGAACTAGGGGTGGTAGAAGGGGAGGAGGGCGGGGGGTGGGAGTGAATGGGTGACGGGCACTGGGTGTTATTCTGTATGTTAGTAAATTGAACACCAATAAAAAAAATAAATAAATAAAGTATAAAAAAAAAAAAAGAAGCTAGGGCAAATCTTACCATCTTCATCTTATACTAAAGTTCAGAGAAGTTAACTAATCTGCCAAATCAAAGAACATGAGTAGCAGAAGAATTAAAACACAAGATTAAGTTCAAACTAAATATTCATAAGTATAAAATTTTAAAAGTCAGTTTGTGCAGACAGGGGAATATGAGATCTTAAAGACCAGAAAGGACAGATAAAAAGAGAAAACGGTACACACCTAGGTCCACATTCTCTTCAAGAGTGTATTCTAGATAAAGAACGGTATTTAAGTTGTTACAGATCACATGGGGGACAAGGATCCAAGAACCTGAGAATTAATGAAAGACAAGTCAATGATCAGAGAGAATCCAAGAGACAGAAAATGATGAAGAAGCATAAAGGGTGCAGTAATAGTAATTAAGAAACTACTTCGTAAAGATCAAGAGCCCAAAAAATCTAGATGGACTAGAAGAAAAAATCCAGTAATATCAGCATAAAATACTAACAGACTTACAGGATGATTTTCCAGTGACAGTTACTGTAAGTGGATTGGCTTATAGGAATTACATGTTTCCTAAGGGCACATGGCAGAGAAATTTATGGAATTAGGAAAGGCACACTAAAGATGAAACATGATGAAATATAGTCAAGAAGGACAAGGAGAGAAAAAAACAAAGCTTGGAGTGGATTTCAGATAGCCTGATGGTGTTCATGAAAAACAGGCAGAATTTTTTAAAAATATTTTATTTATATTCAATTTCCCCCATCAAGTGCCCCTCTCAATGCCCATCACCCAGTCACCCCATCCCCCTGCCCAACTCCCCTTCCACTACCCCTTGTTCGTTTCCCAGAGTTAGGAGTCTCTCATGTTTTGTCACCCTCTCTGATTTTTCCCACGCATTTTCTCCCCTTTCCCCTATGATCCCTTTCACTTGATGGGATGAGCACTGGGTGTTATACTATATGTTGGCAAATCGAACTCCAATAAAAAAAAATACAGAAAATAAATAAATAAATCACAAAAAATAAATAAATTGAATTTGCCAACATATAATACCCAGTGCTCGTTCATTTCATAGAGACAGGATTTAGTCGAAGAATGGATGCTTTCTGACAGACACAAAACACATCAGTTTCAGAAGTGTCATTACAGTGAGAATGTGTTAAGAAACAAAGGTCTGGGCCAGAAAACAAGGAGAAATCAGAGAAAAAAAGAGGCACTGAAACTCTGCACACAGAACTAGGCCAAAATAAGAAAAATAAATGGACCAATGTAAGGAATGAAAACTTAGAAATTTAGCTGAACCCTCCTGAAAATCACAATGCGGTCCCACAAGAAATCCTACAGGCAGCAATCATGACTGCAGATCACAATTCAGCAGAAAGATGAAATACAGAAAAGCTGAAGGAAAACATATTATAGCAACTCCCCCACCCCAAAACAGCAGCTCATATGCAAAATTCTGTCCCAGGTAACCCAACTCTCTAAACAGATGAGAAGTTGAGAGGCCACCTATCCCCAGAGCCATTTTTCATCCCAGAGCCATTTTTCATCCCAGAGCCATTTTTCAAAGACCCAAGAAAAATCCACAAGGGGCAGAGGCAGCTAAGCCTACAGCAACTTAGAAATACAGAATTCATAGGGAAAATGGTAAATATATTTCACCAATTTCTCAGCTTTGCCAAAGGGCAGTACTCTCTCATGTGCTCAGAATGAGCGTTGGTATCTGCTTTTTCTTGATACGTATTTGGAGCATTATATTGGGGGCCCTTAAATCTCTATAATTCTTAGATGCTCTTGCCATGTGACTGCAGATTTGAATAGACAATCTAATTCCAAACTACTCATTTTCCATTGAGCTCAAGGTGCTTGGAAAGAAATGAATCAGATATATAAATGAAGGGGATCCCTGGGTGGCGCAGCGGTTTGGCGCCTGCCTTTGACCCAGGGCGCGATCCTGGAGACCCGGGATCGAATCCCACATCGGGCTCCCGGTGCATGGAGCCTGCTTCTCCCTCTGCCTGTGTCTCTGCCTCTCTCTCTCTCACTGTGTGCCTATCATAAATAAATTAAAAAAATAAAAAAAAATGTTTAAAAAAAAAAAAGATATATAAATGAATTCTGAGAATTGAAAGGTTTTTAGATAAAGGTCTCCTTACAAATGGGCTGATTGGGAATTGTCTGTTGAGGACTTCCCAGCTCACACACTTTCCCTTCACTCCTTTCCATACTGCCGAATTTGGCCTGTTTTCTTCCCCCTTTCTGTGGGCTCCAGAAGCACATTTATACACCTAAGACTTTCAGCTATCATTTTGCCAGGTTTAGAAACTACCACAGTGAAATTAGTATTTAGAATACCTACAGTGGAGCCCAAAGGTCTTTCAGTATTTTGGTGGATACAATAGATTCTCAGGACTGGAAAGAATGGTTCTCAGACTTTAGATGATAAAGAGAAGATGAACACTACTTACCAGCCTTTCCTCTTGTATCAAGAGCAATCAGTCTATCATTTTAATAACACAAGAAAGAGGATAATATTAAGAGCATGGAGCCACCAGCTCCTTGCCTGAATGTTTAAAAAAGAGATCATAGATGTGACGTTTATTTTTTTAAGATTATTTATTTATTTATTCAGGGAGAGAGAGAGGCAGAGGGAGAAGCAGGCTCCATGCAGGGAGCCTGACATGGGACTCGATCCTGGGTCTCCAGAATCACACCCCGGGCTGCAGGCGGCGCTAAACCGCTGCACCACCAGGGCTGCCTGCAAAGTGTATTTAAATGAAGCATTTAAAGCAACCGATGCAGGACACCTGGGGGGCTCAGTGGTTGAGTGTCTGCCTTTGGCTCAGGTTGTGATCCCGGGGTTCTGGGATCAAGTCCCAGATCAGGCCCCCTGTGGGAAAGTCTGCTTCTCCCTCTGCCTATGTCTCTGCCCCTCTCTGTGTTTCTCATGAATAAGTAAATAAAATCTTTAAAAAAGAAGCCAAAAAAATCTTTAAAAATAAATAAACCAACCAATGCCTCTCAAACTCAGATTACCTTCAAGGATACTAAAATTTAAAGTCTCTTCTATACTTGTATCTTTGCCCAATAAAAATCATCTTTAGGTATTACTCATTATTAGTCGAAATAAACTACAAGGTGGAAGGGGGGAGACATATGAAAGCTTTAAAAACTTGAAGAACAACAGTGCTATGCATTTCTTTTCAATGCCCATGTTCTGAAGCTGAACCCAGTAGGGAGAAGTGGTGTTTGCAGACTGTCATGGTTTTCTCTTGAGATATGTGTCTATCTCCTTCCATATTTGCAGCCTACATCTTTGGGCCATGGTAATGTAACTCCCAGATCTGTGATATCCCTTAGGTTGCTGGGGAGACATTGAAACACATGGAGGAGGGAAAGGGGGAAGGGAGCAGGAGACACTCACCTGAACACACAGTGCCCATGACACCTGTCCCACTAAAAGCCCTTGTCCTTTGAACTGTCTGCTTTGTCCTCATCCTTGGGAGCAGCTCTAGAGGGAGGGTGCTGCTATTCTAGCCCTACTCTGCCCTTCCCCATACTGTAGGCCTCTGGAAGGTAAGAGACCATTTATTTTTTGTCATTCCCTGTCTCCTGGTTCCCTTTCTGAAGATTTATCCTCTGCTAATCCTCTCCTTAGACGAACAACCAAAGTGGCCAAAGAACCCCATCTTAAAATGTTTGGAGCTGTCATGGTTTTCTGAGTGGGTTTCAGCACCCGTTATTTCTACAATTGCAAGATCATTTGGTGCTGCCTTAGAATAAACATGGTGAACAGGAAATGGAATGGTGGTAGGTGGGGGGGAAGTACTGTTTTTATGAGTAAATCTTATGAAGTCATTTTATTCTTTAGTTGTCATGTTGTGTAAGTTTGATAAAAATAAAAATAAAACATGAACTTCTATTTCCTGACTGGTTTGTGCACCCAGTGAGGAGCTACTAAACTCTACTAGGAGGAGCCCTGTACCGACAGGCTGCAGGGCATGCATGTTGGCCCCATGGTTGGACAGTCAGTGACCAAAGAATAGTCCCTCTGACTTATTAGAACACCATGAACAATATGAATTCCTGCAAATGCCTGCATGTAATGAGTGGAGTTTATCATGAAATGAGGCAGAAGGGTCACTGTACTGTTAAGAGAACCCCTAATTTTAATAAAATATCATTATATCTCTCAATCCTGCCAAGAAATGACAAAACAAAATAGCAGGAAGGGAGGAAAAGCTTTTCAGGACAAGGGTAGCTTCTATGTTATTAAGATGCACCAAGTTACCTTCCATCCTAGGTGTATATATATAATGAATCCAGGCAAACCACTGACAAGAAACATTTGGAAATTAGACAAAATAGATTCCTAGACTCAAGCAAAAGTTCAAGGTGAGGGGGAGAAGGCGAGGAGCAGACTCAGATGGAAAAGAAGTCATTACCAGCTCCTCTGGAATACCAATAAACCTTAGTTTTGTGAAAACATATTTTTTATGGAATTTCATAAACATCCCCTTGTGGTCCCTTGACATTTCAACCTAACTACATGTGCAAATGGAGGGCATGTTTATAGAATAGCCAAAAATTAGAAAGGCCGATGGTAGGCAGCTGGAGAGTGTTTTTGCTTAATAAAGGACTGAAAAATTTCACGGGGTTGAAGTACCTAAATGATCTATGCTTATACTAATTAGGTGTGTGAGGGTGACTTTGTTTTGGTCAAAAGTCCAAGGGAACAGATAGGCTTGGGGGTTTCCTGATGGCTGAGTGCCAGCCAGGCCTTTAACTAATTAAGAACCAGTTTCTCTGCATGGATATTTAAATTAAACAAGCCCTCTCACAGCCAAGGCTTCTATCTGGTTCTAATTAACACTTATGCCAGCTGTGAAAATCCTCACCTGTAGCCATTTTGTTTGTTTTGTGACTCAAAACAATATATTATTAAAAATACTTCTATTCTATGGCTCTTGTATATCCTCACCTCCACAAGGATCTGAAGAGAGGCAAGTACTTATCAGCTCAGGTGGAAAGAGTGAGACTAGATCTGTTGAGAAGAGATCACATTTAGAGAAATTACTCTCTGAGCAACAGGCTACATATGTCCCTTTGTACACTAAGAACAATCTTTTCTTTCTTTGCTCTCTTCCCACCACACTTACAGCTGGCATCTCTTGCCATTTCTTGCCTCTACTGACGTCTTTTCCCAGACATTAATCACTGTGTCATCTGCTAGACAAAGACACAAGCCCTTAGGGAGGGCAGAACCTCCACTCTAGACTCCGGCAGAAGAGCTCCAGCAGAAGTGCACAGGTCTGCTATTTGGGGCTCTAGCAGTCACAAGGCTCTCCTGAGGAACTCATGGTTATCCAGAGTCCTTTGGTTGTATTCTACTAGAAAGACCTGGAGATTCTGCCTGGTCCAGCCAGTGTGGCAACTTCATTGGCTTCCTCTGGACCTTGGACAGAACTTCTTTAATTGTCTATCTATGGAACACCTAGGTGGCTCAGTGGTTGAGCATCTGCCTTCGGCCCATGGCATGATCCTGGAGTCCCAGGATCGAGTCCCACATCGGGCTCCCTGCAGGGAGCCTGCTTCTCCCTCTGCCTGTGTCTCTGCCTCACTCTGTGTCTCCCATGAATAAATAAATAAAATCTAAAAAAAATTGTCTATCTACACATAGACACATAGCGCTACCTCGTGTCTCTCTTGACACTTCACCTAGGACCTAAGGTCCTTTGCTAGGAGGCAGTTTTTTCCTAGAACCAATTCCATACACTGGTATGCAAATATGACCAAGCCAGGGGCACCTTGTTGGCTCTGTTAGTGAAGTGTCTGCCTTCAGCTCAGGTCATGATCCCAGGGTCCTGGGACAGAGCCCTGCATCGGGCTCCTGCTCAGTGGGAGGCCTGCTTATCCCTCTCCCTCTGCCCCTTCCCCTGCTTGTGCTCTTTCTCTCTGTCAAATAAATAAAAAAATCTTTAAAAAAATATGAACAAGCCAGAGAAAGTCTCTGTCTCACCCATGTTTATAGTCCCATGGGCCAGACCTATCATCAGTCTGCATCAAGCCACGAGAATGAACCACAACTCTTCTTGTGAG
This sequence comes from Canis lupus baileyi, assembly GCF_048164855.1. Classification (NCBI taxonomy): domain Eukaryota; kingdom Metazoa; phylum Chordata; class Mammalia; order Carnivora; family Canidae; genus Canis; species Canis lupus. The sequence continues at coordinate 20,044,676 of NC_132876.1, read as the reverse complement.
GATCATGGCCTTCTCACCATTCCTACCTATGCTGTTGTTGAAGTGGAGAAGCAATGTATCTGCATCAACCACACAACTCTTTAAATGCCATGCCGTACAATGCTTTTTGGAGCATTAGGTTTAACAAAAATTAGAGTATTTAAAATAAATTTACTGAATTATTATGCGATTTCTAGGTGTGTACATAATATTTGAGTTTGGAGACAAAATGGAAGTGAAATATCTGAGGGAGAAAACATAGATTTACTTACCAAAAACCGGTGACAAGACTCTTCATCAGAACCAATACAGATGTTTTCATAGCAAGACTAGTTGGCAAAACACGAAGATGTTGGCAGTGGTTATAACTCTATGTAATTGGATTGCTAGTGATTTTTGAATTCTTTCAGTTCTGTGTAAGAGCTTGGAGGAGAGAGTGCACAGCTCTTCCTATCTGCATCCAGTGATATCACATCTATGGCTTAAAATTGGCCATGATGGAAGTATTTTCACCTCAGAAATTGGCAAATGCTATATACCAGAGTGCTTTCTCTTCTTATAGAGAGCCAGTTGTTAAACATTTACTAGCATACCACTTTTTGTAGTCTCTAGACCTTCTCTGCAAGAACATAATTACAATCTGAAGTTATTTTTAAAGAAAATAAAATGTGAGTATATTAACCTTTGTGTACATGGTGCTTTTTCATCAAATACTAAGAAAATTGATTTTTCCTACATAAAAGACCCATAATCCACATAGGCTTGCCCTTAAGTTTCCACTAAAATCCAATCTCTCTCCAATATCCATATAAATAAGTATGAAAACACATTTAATCTAAGCATGAGTTTGAGGCAGAAAAATCAAACTGAGAATTTATAGCCCATTAAAATTCCAAATAATTAGCAACCATTCACAACCAGGCCCCAGATGAATAGAAGGGCAAAAGCCTGAATTCATTAGGATTCAAGAAGCCAGGCTCCACCTCAACTTTTGAATATAGTCACTTTCACTTCTCCTAGGTTCCTTAATTCTGGGGAGATCCATACAAATAGATATTAACTGTTTTGGATTCCTCTGCCTTGTGACCATTTTTAAATGCCAATGCTTGGGGCACCTGGGTGGTTCAGTCAGTCTGCCTTCCACTCAGGTCATGATCCTGGAGTACTCGGATTGAGACCCATGTCAAACTCCCTGCTCTGCTTCTCCCTCTTCCTGTGCTCCTCCCCCTGCTCATGCTGTTTGTGTGTGTGTCTCTCTCTCAAATAAATAAAATCTTTTTAAAAAGATAAATGCCAGTGCTTAGTGAAATTACCCACCAGACCATTTATTTAGGTCTTTCCCACACATCCCCCAACTAAGAGACCCAAGATGAGCAAAATCTGCAGTGGGCACAAATGTGTGTGGAATGAACTGGAGGTGGCAGAGTTAAGTTTCATACCTTTCTTGGACTAGCACATAAGTTAAGGTCACTGTCATGGTAGCTGTTGAAGGAACTAAGCGGTTTTGGGTAAAGCTTTCTCTAAATACCTCAGGCCTTAGTTTTTCACTTAATGAGAAATAACAATGACCCCAGGGTCCAGGGCTTTCAAGTAATTTCATCAATTACAAGGATAAATCAAAAGGCTTTGAAATGTCAATGTGCTATGTAACAGCTAGACACTTAAATTTCTAATCAAAAAGAAATGTGGATTTTTTGACCTTGGGTGGGTGAACTTTAGGTTTCATGATCCTACCAAAATATAACTTCTGCTAATATAAAAGTAGAGGAAACAGAGATCTTTTGAGCCTAAAAGTTAACAGTCTCTTGCAGATCATCTTACGGTAGGGCACATTTATATTTAAGCATCTTGTCCCATCTTTCGCACTGCCAATGTTTTCACCTAATCTTAAATAAACTAATCACAGCCCAGAAGGGACTCGTTATAGGGGAAAAAGAGGAGAATTTTTTTTTTAGAGGAGAATTTTCTAGGACTGCCAGTTAACAGGCACCTGTTCAGCTTGACAAATCCTAGGATGTCATTCTGGGTGCTAAGCCACATCAGCCTCGAGTGTAAGGTGTCCACTGTGACCAGTATAGAACCCGGCTCAGAACAAGGAACATCTCAGGTCCCCGGGGCCACCTCTTGCTTCAAAGCAAGGTCACAGAGGTGTGCTATCCAGAGAAACCAGTGTAACCTATGAGGAGTTTGCTGTAGCTGAGGAAGGGAACAGGGAGAGGGCTACGCCAAGCAGTGTAACGACCTGTTCCGATATATACATATACATTTAGAAAATGGGGACTCAGTTCCTTGAGCACCTCCTGTGTGCTGGGGGGATTACAAAGAGAGTCACACTTAACTCTCGCAATATCCTTAATAGCAAAGCATGAGAGTAGTTTTGCAGAGAAGGAAATGGAGTCTCAGAGGATAGACAGTTCCTGGCAGAGGCAGGTTTGAACTGAGGTCTGACTGACCTCGCTAGGCAAGCTAGAAAGCACCAAGCCTCCAAACTACATAATGCAGGTGTGTGTATTCTACAGGTGATAGGAACACATACTGTTCTTGGGCTTACCGTCCCATGGCTGCAGAGGAAGGCCACATTCCCAGACATATGCCAGACTGACTGATACCTCTAAAAGTGTAAACTGGTGAGAAAATGAAACCCCCGCTCTGAGATTAGGTGTTCCTGTGTTCTGAAAGCTTCGCCCCCAAATTAGTATGAAATCTCATTCCTCATCAGAGAGGAATCCTGACCCATACCTTGCCAGAAAATCGACAGTTGGGTGAAATCCAGTACAGACTCATAACCTCTACATGTTTTCAAGAAGCCCAGGAGACAGGAACCTGGGCAAAACGGCACCAAAGAAGGGGAATGCTTACCGATCAAGCCTTGTAGTTTGGCTGCTGTATTGATACTGTGACCTGGACAGGGAGAAGACAGAGCACTTAGCATACAGGAGCATTAAATAATCCAATCAACATTAGCACTTCTTGTCAGGAGCAATTCACCGCAATTCATCCATCCCACTGCACATGTCTGTGTAATGGAGCAGGAAACACAGGGGTCTGGGAGCCTTTGCATATGAACTTCATGCCTTGCCCCCAGCCTCCAGCACCTGATCTTGTTGAAAGTGTTTAACAGTGGCACAAAGGGTTGAAATCATATGTTAGAAGTCAGCTGAGCTGCTATTGCCTTAGAGTGAAAATGAGCAGAGTGTCTCCCAGACTCAGACAAGAGGCTCACCGTGTAGTAAAACTGGCCTGTCGTTCCAGCAATGTCTGTAAAGCAACGAAATGACCAAGGATGTATGGAAGAGTAAAGCTTTAGAGGAGAACTGACCTCTGTATTACTTTAATTGTTGTCCTCTGCCTTCAGGACCCCTATCAAATAAATACAGGGAAGATTGACTGGCAGACAACCATTTCCTGCCCCTTACTTGGTCCATGGGTCTCATCACACCCCCCCTTTTGCATAGATAGAGTTATATTCACACCCATGTTGTCATCATACCTGTTGAGATGAAAGTAGCACCCTGCTTTTCTTTGATTTCTGAAGTTTGTTTTCTACAATCTAGTCCATCCCATCCTTCTGATGTCCATTACTGTCTTTGCAAAATGAATAAAAAGAGAGATTAAAACATTGGTGTTAAAAAGTCACAGTGAGTAATATTATATTGTATACATATACCACATCTTCCTTATCCATTCATCTTTCGATGGACACCGAGGCTCCTTCCACAGTTTGGCTATTGTGGACATTGCTGCTATAAATATTGGGGTGCAGGTGTTCCAGCGTTTCACTGCATCTGTATCTTTGGGGTAGTCAGCCATTAGAAACGACAAATACCCACCATTTGCTTTGACATGGATGGAACTGGAGGGTATTATGCTGAGTGAAATAAGTCAATCGGAGGACAAACATTATATGGTCTCATTTATTTGAGGAATATAAAAAATAATGAAAGGGAATAAAGGGGAAAGGAGTGAAAATATCAGTGAGGATGACAGACATGAGAGACTCCTAACTCTGGGAAACGAAGAAGGGGTGGTGGAAAGGGAGGTGGGCGGGGGGGTTGGGGTGACTGGGTGACAGGCACTAAGAGGGGCACTTGACAGGATGAGCACTGGGTGATATGCTATATGTTGGCGAACTGAACTCCAATAAAAAAAAAAGTCATAGTGAAGTATCTTTGAAATCACAACTGTCTAATCATGCCAAACTCTATAACAGCAGCATCTGCAGCTTAGAGAAGAACATTAAATAATACTGTTACTGCCCAACACAGAGCATGTACACTGAGTACAGGAAATAGCAATGGAAGAAGTGTGACAGTTACTAATATTGGCTTTTGTGGATGTGGCCTTTGGAAACCATCCCCTCTAGGATTCTCTGAGCAAAGTGGATACCACAGATGTGCCTTCAAGCTCGACACCTGGACCTAAATCCCATGGTTAGAAGTTGTTCAAAGTTTAGGGCCCTGTTTGAAACAGTACAATTTGTGAAGCTTTTTAACATCCCCATTCCTAAAACCTTGGTTCATCACAGCAACAAAACCCGAGGCAGCTTTCAATACTGTCAATAATTGATCTTTCTGATTTCTCAATAAAGTCTAGGAAGACAGTATTTGTAGAATACCAATGTCCTACTTACAAGGTATCAATAAGTCATTTACCTAATAAACAATATACATAATTCAAGTCAAAATCAAGAATAAACTAGACAGATTCAATCGGCACCCTTTTACCTTAAGGCAGGAATCCGGTTCCTCTCAGTGAGTAGGGTTTTCAGGTTTTTGAGAGAAACAAGTCTTCCTTTCAATGGGTTCTCCCTTTGAATACTGGAGGTCACACAACAGAAGCATAGATATAAATAAGCGCTGTCTGTCGGTTGCCAAGGCACGCGCACTTTATGTTGAATCGTTGAACCCAGCTTACCACGCCAGAGTCTGGCAGGCGTGCTCCGCCAAAGGGGCGGGGCCAGCATGCGCCAGCAAAGGGAGGAGCCTCGTATTCCCGCCATTTTCTATCCTGACTAATCGCTAATGAACAATGTTGTTTCCTGCTTGTGACTAGAGACTATACAAATCTCCCCCCCCCCCCGCCGCCCCGTGAAATAACACCTGGGGAAGAGGACCTGGGGGGAAAATTTTTAAGTTACTATTATGTTAAATACACAACTATACTGTAAAACAAAACTCAGAACAAGGCAACATGACTTACAGTGGCCACTCACTGCCAGAAAGCACAGCAATCTCACTGTGCCTTTCTTAATTTATATCCCACACTTGTCGAAGGAAATGCATGCAAAAGACTAGGGGCAGAAATGAGTTGAGTAACATGCTATTACACATCCAATTTATTTTATTTTATTTTTTATTTTTGCAAAAAATAAAATCCCAAACAGCATTCAGTGGTGGACAGTGACAGGCACTTGGGGGCATCCAATGTCCTAAAACAAGTTCTTAGCCATTCAGATTGTGAATGTGTGAGCGTTTTTACACTAAAAATACTACAGCACCTTCTTTCTATTAGAAAACTCTTTACCGGGATCCCTGGGTGGCGCAGCTGTTTAGCGCCTGCCTTTGGCCCAGGGCGCGATCCTGGAGACCCGGAATCGAATCCCACATCAGGCTCCCGGTGCATGGAGCCTGCTTCTCCCTCTGCCTGTGTCTCTGCCTCTCTCGCTCTCTCTGTGTGACTAACATAAATAAATAAAAATTAAAAAAAAAAGAAAGAAAACTCTTTACCCTGTTTGTTCATTGAAGATAACACGGAACTTTTTTATACTAAGAGCTACTTGTAATGTCACAAAACGATACTAAACATATAATTCCTCTATAAAACAAAGTGCTAAACCATGATAAACGGCAGTCCATGATGGACACTCCACTGCATTCACTGCCATTAAACATTATGGACTGAGCCAGATGATTAAATTCTACATGTGTAAGCCCAGAGTACCCCAAAATGTTTTTTAAGGAAATGCATGAAGTGAGAACACCACCAGAATTTAAACCAAGTAAATTTATACCAAATACACAATTATCAAATAAAAGGCACTCAATTTGACCATTCATTTCCTCCACAGAAATTGAAATTGCACAAACCTTGCCATCATAAATCTGACATCCTCGACACCAAAATTTAACTGAATGCAATGAGGATGAACAAACCATTGTTTTCTAAAATTAAACATCGAAATGTATTCAATACTGGCTGAAGGGAAGCTTAGGAGCATTCACGGTGTTTGTAAACCATCAAGTGCATATGAGACGAAACTTTTAAAGGAAAATGCATGAGAAGTGGCGGGACCACGTGTGGTTAAATACAGTAATGTAAAAATGCAAAGCACTGTTAAGGTTTCTGAAGGCTCTTTAAGTTCAATGAGCCAAGTTCTACGCTGATCAGATGGTCAGTTTCCTCATTTTTAAAGTTGAAAATATCAGGGAACGTTTTGTTTCTTTTAAAATTAAGTCAGCGTATGAGAGGATTGATTCTGAAATTTTACCACATCAATGATATTTAAGGGGTAACAGCCCTGTAAAACTACGCCCAAAGGAAGCGAAGAAGCACTGTCCTAATGCCGTCGTACACGGTCCCTCAGCATGTGAAATTTCTTTTTGGGGTTGAATTTAACAGAAACAAGGGGACAAAGGCCAAGAACTAAATATACTGAGGCAATAGTCATCCCGAAATTTAAAATCGAAGACAAAATCAGCTCCCTGGCAGCCACCAAGCTGTCCTGCTCCCGCTCAGACAATAGCGCCATCTATTTCCTCATTTTTAAGTTGAAAACAGTACAGTACCTTAACACCACGTATAAGAGGGGACCAAACCCAATATTTAAACAAGTAAAATATCAAAATTATCATGTGGTAGCATAGGGCACAACACTGTGTCCCTATTCAACTAAGAGACCGACACTGTCACAAATCTAAAGCCCTCTAGACTATTAAAGAATATTATTAATTATAATATTATTAAAACACATTACTTCACATACCAACTTATAAAAAGTGTACTACAAATAGCCAACTATCAATGACAACTAAGAATTAAATTAACCTTACGCTTTTGTGATTGTATGTGGGAGCTGCCGCCATGTTCCCTCACCACTGAGGAGAACGCTCTACCACAGACTCACCACAAAACCCAAGACGAAATGGGCACCGTCACAAACCGCTGCGCTCCTTTTATAACCAGCATATGGCTCCGCCTTCAATGATCCTGATTGGTTGGTATGAGAATGATTGACAGGGAAACTATTCACTCTTCTCTTTCTGTGGAAAATCTATCCACATTGTAGGTGTCCGCTCCCTATTGGTGGGGAGGTATTTGCTTGGAATGTTTGTGCTTGAGTTGGGGTTACTCCAACTCCAGGCTAAACAAGCCACTCAGAACTCAAACCAGACTCCCTGATTGGTCCCAGCTTGAATTAAAAACAGACCTCCAACCATTTTTTTTTCAGATTTGCATACCATTGTCTCCTTCTAGAAAGTTCTCTCCACCATTTGTGGTCTTGGGATCAAACTCAAACCAGATACTTGGTTAATCTTAGCAGGGAACTCAATCTCCATTGCAACAATATTTGGGGGTGCTCATTTGGACAGTTCACATATTACAATTGGGAAAGAGGAATAGGGGTGATACTAGGAATCTATCTGAAGTGGAAAGTGAACCTAAATAACTGCCCACCTGACAATTGCACATGTGAATTAGGGGCATTAAATGGGGAATTGTCCAGTCATTGAAGATCAGATACACAGAATGGGCAACTAGGTGACCCTGGGAGGTAAGGAGAATATTCATAGAATAGGGAGGATGAGTGTGGGGTGAGAGAGGCCTAAGGGATGGGATCACTGAGAACTAGGAAATGGCCAGACTAGACTTTGAACCTATGGCCCTCTAGTGCCAATGTCCATACTTTAAGCCTATATACTAGACTAATCACACCTCTGGTGTGGTGCGTCTTCTTGGAATGTTCTTTTCCTCCAATGCTCACCCTGCAGGGCCCAGCTCTAATGCAGCCTCCTTCATGAAGCCTCCCTGATTTTCTTTTCCCACTCCCAAAGTCAATAGGCTCTCTCCTGCTGCTATGGGGTAGGGAATATGGAAAAACAAAAGAGTCAGGGTGCAGAGAAGTGCTGGAATCTCTGGTATCACTTAGAACTGGGCTGGACACGGTGGGAAGGACCTTAGGCTTGTGCTTGGAAGTCTGCACTTGTGTTAGGTCCCAAGGCTTGTACTTAGAAGTTTGAACTTTTGTTGAGGTTGTAGAAATTCTGGAAAGCTCAGGGTAAACAACAAAGTGACTCATACCTGTCTCCTGATTGGTCAGAGTAGTTTAAATGAAAACTACAAGTTGAAAGGAAACCCAATAAAGAAAGTAATGTGCAACAGCCACTGGGATTAGTCAGAACTAAGAAACCAACCTACATGGTAGCCATATTTCAGGCTGGACAGGAAGATACTACCAAGACATGAAACTGAAAGGTGAAGGGAGTGAGATAAACCAAGGAAACTAGACAAGTGTACACTTGCAGTTAGGGGGTCTGGGGGGATGGTATGGTCTGCAATTTTTGTTCTTTCTACTTAAATCTTCAGAGGCCTTCAAGTGGAGAGAATGTAGAAGTACAATCCTCATCCTTTGTAGGCCCAAATCATGTGATTAAGAGTGGTTGACCAAAGCGTGGTTCCTAAATTGCCAAAATCCATATCAGTAGGGTTTTTGTTGTTATTGAGGTGAATTCAGATAACACAAAATTAACATTTTATTTTATTTTTAAAAATATTTTATTTATTTATTTGTGGAAGACACACACAGAGAGAGAGGCAGAGACACAGGCAGAGGGAGAAGCAGGCTCCATGCAGGGAGCTCTATGTGGGACTCGATCCCCAGACCGTGGGATCACACTCTGAGCTGAAGGCAGATGCTCAATGCTGAGCTACCCAAGTGTCCCAAAATTAACATTTTAAACTGAACAAGTCAGTGGCATTTAGTATACTTACAGTGTTGTGCAACCACCATTTCTATGTACTTCTAAAACATCTTCATCAGCCAAGAAGGAAATTCAGTACCTGTTAGGCAGTTGCTCCCCATTTCCCCTCCTCTCCAGCCCCTGGCAATTATCAATCTACATTCTGTCTCTGTAGATTTGCCCACGCTAGACATTTTGTATAAATGGAATCAAACAGTACATGGGCTTTGTGTCTGGCTTCTTTGCTTTTGTTTTTTAAAGTTTTTTTATTTATTCATGAAAGACACAGATAGAGAGAGGCATAGACAAAGGCAGAGGGAGAAGCAGGCTCCCAGAGAGGAGCCTGATTCAGGACTTGATCCCAGGACCCTGGGATCATGAACTGAGCCAAAGGCAGATGCTCAACCACTGAGCCACCAAAGCACCATAACTCTGGCTTCTTTGACTTAGCCTACTGTTTTTGAAGTTATCTGTGTTGTAGCCATCAGCACATATTCTTAATTCTTGATTTATGCTTCTAAATCAGACAGGAAAAAAAATAAAGTTCCAAACAAAAAGACTACATTCGTACTTTCTTTTTTTAAGATTTTATTTATTTATTCATGAGAGATACAGAGAGAGAAGCAGAGACACAGGCAGAGAGAGAGAAGCAGGCTCCATGCAAGGAGCCTGGCGTGGGTCTCAATCCTGGGTCTCAAGGATCACACTCTGGGCCGAAGGCAGGCGCCAAGCCGTTGAGCCACCCAGGGGTCTCCATACTTCCTTTTATATCTATGTATGTAGTTATTTTTACCAATGGTTTTATTTCTCATGTGGATTCAAGTTATGCCTAATATCTTTTAATTGTGGTGTAAAGAACTGCCTTTAGTATTTCTTACAGGATAGGTGTGCTAGCAACAAACTCTTTGTTTTTGTTTATCTGGAAATGCTTTAATTTCTCCTCTTTTTTCCTTCTTTTTATTGTAGTAAAGTAAGCATAACTTAAACTTAACACTTTAGCCACTTAAAAGCATTCAATTCAGTGGCATTAAGTACATTCATAATGTTGTACAACTATCACCACTATCAAGTTCCAAACATTTTTTATCATCCCAAACAAAAACTCTGTACTATTAAGCAATCATTCCCCATTGTATGCTACTGAAATTTAGTTGGTATTAATCAGAACTATATTGTTATAAGTTAAGAGGTTAGTTGCAATCTCCAGGGCAACCACTAAGAAAATAACTAAAAAATATGTAGTAAAGGAAATGAAAAAGATTTAAATGGTGTATCCTAGAAAATGTTTGTTTCATACAAAAGAAAGCAGTAATGGAAGAATAGAAGAACAAAAAGTCTAAAAGACATAAAGAAAGTAAATACAAAATGACAAACATATATCCTAAATTATAAATAATTAAATTTGTAAAAAAGATCAAACACTGCAATAAAAAGGCAAAGATCAGCAGAAGGGATTTTTAAAAATTGATTATTTATTTATTTGACAGAAATAGAGCATGAGCATGAGTACAGGCAAAGGGAGAGAGAGAGAGAATCTCAAGCAGACTCCCTACTGAGCACAAAGTCCCATATGGGGCTTAGTCTCACCATCCTGAGGTCATGACCTGAACCAAAATCAAGAGTTGGATGCTTAACTGACTGAACCACCCAGGCACCCCAACAGAATGGACTTTGAAATGACTCGACTATATATTACCTATGACAGACACACTTTAGATTCAGACAGAAATAAATTGAAAATAAAAGGAAAAGATAGGGATGCCTGGGTGGCTCAGCAGTTGAGCGTCTGCCTTCGACTCAGGGCATGATCCCGGGTCCAGGAATTGAGTCCCTCATTGGGCTCCCTGTGGGGAGCCTGCTTCTCCCTCTGTCTGTGCCTCTGCTTCTCTCTCTGTGTCTCTCAGGAATAAATAAATAAAATCTTTTTTTAAAAAAAGGAAAAAGATATACCATGCAAACTGTAACCAAAGAGACCTAAAATGGCTGTATTAATATCACATAAAATAGATTTTAAGACAAAAACCGTTACTAAAGACAATTTTAGAATGAGAAAAGGTGAAATCACTCCAGAAATTATAACATTTATAATCATACATACACCTGACAGCAGAGTCCCAAAATACATGAAGCAAAGACTGATGGAATTGAAGGGAGAAATAAATAATTCAAAACTTTAATATTCCACTTTCATTAATGGATTAAATAACTAGACAGAAGATCAACAGGGAAATACAAGACTTAATATTATAAACCAACTAGATTTAACAATCTAGAGAACACTGTGCTCTGAAATAGCAGAAAACACAGTATTCTGAAGTTCACATGGAACAAATGACAGTATAATCAAGTCTCAATAAATTTAAAGGGATCGAAATTAGACAAAGTACCTTCACAAAATAGCAATGCAGTGAAATAAGAAATTCATAAAATAAAGAAATTTGGTAAATTCACAAATGTGTGAAGATCAAACACACACCTTAATAACTAGTGGGCCAATGGGAAAAAATTACATGAAAAATTAGTAAATACCTTGAGATAAATAAAAATTAAAATGCAACATGTCAAAGCTTATGTAATGCAGGAAAAGCAGTGTTCAGAAAGATCTTTACAGATATAAGTGCCTACATTAAAAAAGAAGAAATATTTCATATCAATAACCTAAATTTCCACCTCAAAAAAGTAAACAAAACAAAACAAAACAACAACAACAAAAAACCTAAACTGAAAGTAAGGAGATGAAAAAGAAAGATGTAATAAAGAGTACAGCAGAAATCAATGAAAGTACCACTTCATACCTACTAGGATGGCTAGAATGAAAGACATGGAAACTAACAGGTGTTGGTGAAGACGTGGAGGAATTAGAAACCTCATACATTGCTGGTAGGAATGTAAAATGATGCAGCTGATGTGATGAATTTTATGTTATGTGAACTTTGCCCTAATAAATAAATAAATATAATATAAACAAGCATGTGCATGCACATGCACATACACACATAGACTTTCCATTATTTTCCTGAAAACAAGCTTAATGATCTCAGGATGAGAGATCCCTATTTGTTCTTGTCTTTTGATAGAAGACAGGCAACAGTTGGTCTCCAAGTTCTGGCTAAACCCAGAAGCAAGCAACTCAGAGGCCATGCTTCACCAAGTCTCGCTTTCTAAACGTTCATTAATTTTTGCTGTCAGTCTAGTGACCTTGTCCTACGGCTTTTGGCGCTATCCAGACGAAGGTTTGATCCATACCCTTTTACTGATGAGCTTAGTGTCTTTGGGTTGATACACTCCTTGAAAGGCAGAAGGGAAAAAACACATTCTGGGCAGTCTGTCTTTAGTGACTTACATAAATGTTTTTTTTTTTTTTAAGACTTTATTTGAGAAAGAACGAGCTAGAGGGCACAAGCAGGGGGAGTGGCAGAGGGAGAGGGAGAAGCAGCGAGGCCCAGCAGGGGATGTGGCAGAGGGAGAGGGAGAAGCAGAGAGGTTCAGCAGGGAGCCCCACATGGGGCTTGATCCCAGGATCCTTGGGATAATGACCTGAGCTGAAGGCAGATGCTTAACCAACTAAGCCACCCAGGCACCCCTACATAAATGTTCTTTTCAACTCTGTCCATACCTCTAGACTATACAGCCTCTGGCACATACACATGAAAAAAAAAAAACACAGTTAATGTCTATTAAATAAATTCACTTGATCCACACAAAACCCCAATGATTTGGGTATCATTACTTCTGTATTACAGATGAGGTCTTTATTTCTTCATTGGCAAAATGTGAGTTTATTAACACTCATCTCACTTGGTTTTGTTGCATCTTTTAATTATATCCATTGTAAGAGACAGTATAATATTGTAGAAAGAGCATTGGTTTTGTATCAGAAAGTTAGGAGTTTGTGTATTACCTGAACCATATCCTGTGAACATGGGAAAATAACTTCTCTGAATTTCAGTTTCCTTGGCTGTTAAATTAAATGTTATATATAATACTAAATTACAAATTACAGTATATACAATGAAGCATTATACACTTCAGCAACTAGCTGTTCCTTTTTCGGGCTTCTTGCTCATTCTCTCATTTCTAAATAATGTAGTGCCCAGGGCTCCAGCCTTGAGACTCTTCTCTATCTACCCTTATTCATGTATTGATTTCTTAGCTTCAATACTATACATAAGAATATATTTATATATATACATAACATATGAGTATGTATATGTGTAGATATATTTACATGCATGCATATAAACGTTTAGCAACCTAGTGTAATACCTAACGCATACTAACTAATTGAAAAATGGTATTCATTCTTACTTAAATGATAGTTACTATTACAGATAAAACATCCTCAAAATAGGTGCCAGAAAGTTTCTTTCCTCCTTTCCTGGTTTTGGTGTGGCTCCCACGCACTTATAGTTTCCTTCTCTGATGCTACTCCTGAATTGCCTTTATTTCTCTCAGGAACATCCTCTGTTCCCTCCCTCCTCTCATCTAATCCTTGCAACTTTGGCCTTCCTAATAAAGACCCTTGATCAAGCATGCACCTCTCTGCCTCTGCCTTTTAAGCTGATTATTTGACACTGAACACAAATCATGGTCCTTGATCAGCCCTTTGCTGCCCTCACCTGGCCTATTTCAGTGTCTGTTACAGTTGACAGATGACCACTGGCCAGCAGAGGCTCAGCTCTGACTTACTCTGACAAGGAGTGCACAGAAATAATTCCCTCGGGGAATTCAAGCAAATGTATCCCTTTCTCTGGGAGATAGGAATGAAGAGGCAATGGCCAGCTCAGTCTGATACCTCCGAAAGAGAACATTCAGTGCCTTCCCAACAATCTATTTCAGAACTGTTCAGGACTACTCATGACTAAGTCAGCATTATGTGGAAAGAAAGCACAAATCATATGGAAACCCCTGGCCTCATATGACAGCCTTTCTGAGCTCAGTTCATCTCTAGATCTCTAAATGCTAGGACCTACCTAAGTTGAAACTCTATCTCTGAACACCAAAGCTCTCTTCCTGTTTTAGAACCACATGCTCTTCTGGCGGAGGTGGTAGGCAGTGTGAGCTCTATCCTAGTTACTTTACTGTGTGTTATATAAGATGCCAGCTTGGACTTGCCAAGGGAAATTCCATTTTCTTGAAGGCGGATAGCTTGAACCATCTCCCTCAACCACTGTCTAAAGAACAAGTGTGAAATTGGGGTGGGGTGTGGGACAAATGGGTGAAGGGGGTCAACAGGTAGAAAGAAAAGAAAAGAAAGAAAAGAAAAGAAAAGAAGGAAAGAAAAGAAAAGAAAAAGAAAAGAAAAGAAAAGAAAACCACTTTGTCATACCTTCAGACCCCCAGCAATCCGTTCTTGAATTTCTCAAGTGAGCAAACATAAACTGTTTCCCTATTTGTTTATTAAGCAAATATTTTAGAGGGAAAAGAAGTGATGGGTAGTTGTTTTGGGGGGAATATTAGACTATCTATTAACTAGCTACTTGAAAAAAGTGCATGCATGTTTGTGTTCAGCGAAGGTGGGGGGAAGCCACTGACAAAAGGCAACATTGATTCCCCAAACCACAATAAGGATCAAATAGAAAACTGAATATAGAGCTGATCTCTGAATATTTGATACAAAACCCCTAAATCTTTTTTTAAAGATTTTATTTATTTGACACACAGAGAGCACAAGCAGGGGGAGCAGCAGGCAGAAGGAGAGGGAGAAGCAGGCTCCCTGCTGAGCAAGGAGCCTGATGTGGGGCTCAATCGCAGGACCCTGGGATCATGACCTGAGCCGAAGGCAGACACTTAACTGACTGAGACACCCAGGTGCCCCCAAACTCCTAAATCTTTAGCAAATAGATCCATCTTCGTGGGAATTAATACATTGACATTATAACCAAGTGAATTTTCCTTAGGAAGGAAAACACTATTCAAGATTAAGTATTAAATTAATATTATTTGATATCTTAATAAATCAACGGAAGAAAGACTCAGCATGTGGTTATTTCAATAAATACGGAAACAGATCAATAAATAAGCTTATCTATATCTGACTTTTTGGATGCTTAATAAAATATGAAAGAGATGGATACTTTCTTAACCCTATGTCAAATGTCACTAATTTTGAAACAATGGAAGATTTCCATTGAAATCATGAACAAGGCAATGAAAGCACTGAGTTGACTATGATTTCACATTGTTCTGGAAGTATTAGTCATAGCATTTAGAGAGAAGAAAATAAGATATAAAAAAGGAAAGAAGAAAAATTATTATTAACACAGAAAAAAACTATGTATCATTAAAAACTCAGAGGAAAATAGGTTTCCAGGGTGGCTCAGTCAGTTAAGTGTCCGACTCTTGGTTTCAGCTCAGGTCATGATCTCAAGGTTGTGGGATCGAGCCCCATGTAGGGCTCTACACTCAGTGCACAGTCTGCTTCAGCTTCTCTCTCCTTCTCCCTCTTTCTCACTCTCTCTCTTTCTCTCAAATAAATAAATACAATCTTTAAAAAAATAAAAACTCAGAGAAATGACTTAAGTTAGAAAATAACTTATAAGGTAATTGGTTAGAATTGTTAATAAAAATTCAATAACACTTATACTACATTAACATAAATTTAATGTAAGAACATGTCTTATTTGTAAAATAATAATAATGACTGATTTCCTAGAAATAAACTTGACAAGATATGGACAAGGCCCAAATGAATAAAACAAAATTGTAAAACTCCACTGATAACCATAAAAGAAGATTCTAGTAAATGATAAAAAGACATACTGTATTCTTTATGAGAAGATGTAAATGGTTTAAAAAAATCAATTACATTAATTAAAATATTCGACGTAATCTCAACAAACATTAACATAATATTTCACTTTGGAACTTGAGTATATTACTCCAAAATTCGTCTGGAAAATAAGTATGAGGAAATTGCCAGAACCATTTTGAACAGAAGGAGAAATAAGTGGGGCCTAGCATCAACAGATATTAAAATGCGTTATAAGAGGGCTGCCTATCAGTCAGTTAGCCAGCTGCCTTAGGCTCAGGTCATGACCCCAAGGTCCTGGGACGGAGCCCTCATCAGACTCTCTGCTCAGCAGGGAGCCTGCAGGCAAGGCTCAGTCAGTTCAAGTGGCTGCATTGGTTCAGATCATAATCCCAAGGTTCTGGGATGGAGCCCTCATCAGACTCTCTGCTCTGCAGGGAGCCTGCTTGCATTGGGCTCTCTCCTCAGTGGGGAGCTTGCTTCTTCTCCCGCTGCCTGCTTGTGCTCTCTCTTTCTGTCAAATAAATAAAATCTTTAAAAAAATAAAATAAAATGCATTATAAGAATATATTAATAAAAACTATGTGTTACTTAGCAAGAGTATACTAAAAAATTAACGGAACATGATAAAAATTTTTTCAGATAGGCCAAATGTACATTGAAGAAATGTATTTTTTAAAGATTTCATTTACTCATTTGATGGGGGAGAGGGGCCACAAGCACAGGGAGTGGCAGGCAGAGAGAGAGGGAGAAGCAGGCTCCCCGCTGAGTAGGAAGCCCCACAAGGGGGCTCTATCCCAGGACCCTGGGATCATGACCTGAGCTGAAGGTAGACACTTAACCAACTGAGCCACCCAAGCACTCCTACACAAATGTATTGTTATACAGTTTCAAATGTGAGGAAGAAAGCTGGTTTATTGAATAGATTTCCTTGAACAATAGACTAGCCATTTGGTGTGAGTAGAGGAGTGAAACTTTTATCTTATTTTTCACATCAAACAGAAAGAAGGAAAAAGAAAATAAAAATTAACTTTAAAAAAGAACAAGCATAAACTGACATCATCATTCATGGACAATTTCTTTTTTGTAGATTTATTTATTTAAGAGAGAGAGAGCGGGGGAGAGGGGCAGAGGGAGAGGATGTCCCAAGTGGACTCGGCACTGAGCACAGAGCCCAACACAGGGCTCAATCTCATGACCCTGAGATCATGACCTGAACTGAAACCAAGAGTCAGTCACCCCACTGAATGAACCACCCAGGCACCCCTCATGGGCAATTTCTTGGCAGAGGCTGACATCTAATCTTATGCCCCAGAAACCACTTAACATCATAAGACTTCAATGAATTAGTGATTACAAAGTTTCCGAGGGAAATAGTAGCTCACTAGAGCATTGAAATTCAGGCCCTGACCTTTTTAAAGTAAGAACTAAGGCTGCCTTTACATACTAATATGTGATATCTGGAGAGCAAAACTTTTGTCTTTCATTAATTGACAAGAAACAGTTTTCTAAAGAGGAAATAGAAACACCAACTGGCAATCTTCCTCTCTGATGCCATCATTCTTTTATTTACCTCACCTCTTGACACTAAGAGGAAATTTTTATATGTTGCCTCCTCAAAGTTTGCCTCCCTCTGAACATTCTCGTCCATGGTGCTCTGGGGGTATCAGCTCTGTACTGAAGCATGTGTGCCAGGGTGCCACAAGCCTCTAGCTTGAGTTCCTTCTGTGCATCTGTCAGCCCTGTGACTTTGACCTCAGTTTTCCCATCTGCACATGGAAGCAGTTGAACTAGATCATGTTTAGGCTTCCTTTGAGTTCAGGCATCCTATAAACAAAGCCTTTTCAATACAAAGAATCATTCGTTCCCTTTCTTGCATTGCCCTTCTTTTAGAGGGTCTTTGCTAGGACATCAGTTAGATGTACCAAGAGATTCTGGTCATAAACACTTCTGTCCATTCACAGGGGGCAACATCTGAAAAGCGGCAACTAGCCATACTTTTAAAGGACTCCTTGCCAGTTCCTGATTTTCTCACTTGGAGTGCACAGGGCTCTGTGAGTCTTTCTAATCACCTTTACCCCTGTAGTGATGTCATCTGTTCTAAAGAGCAGAAATGCCATCTATGCAAGGATGACTCCATAATAGATCTCCCTGGGCCAGATCTCTCTGGGCCATAGGTACCCAACTGCCTACTAGGTGTCTCTTCCTGAAAGTCTAATAGGTGCCAGTACTCAACTGCCTACTAGACATCTCTTCCTGAAAGCCTAATAAGCGCTGCATATTTCTTATTTCCAAAAAGGACCTCCTCCTCTTTTCACCAAAGTAGCTCCTTCACCAGTCTGCCTGTCTTAGTCAACCCAATACTTAAACAGTTGTTCAGACCAAAACCTTGCAGTCATCCTTGCCTGCTCTTTCTCTCATGCCCTCCATCCAATCCGTTGGAAAATCCTGCGGTTCCTACCTGTAAAATACATAGAGGATGCCATCACTTCCCGTCTTACCAACTGCTACCACCATGGTCCAAAACACCATCAACTTGTTCCTTCCTCTAATCACTTCTTTATTAGCCTCCCTGCTATGGATTTTACTGCCCTGTAGTCAGTTCTCATGGCAAACAGCTAAAAACGTCTTATTATATCCCTCTTAGGCTTCCCATCTCACTCATCTAAAAAACAAAGCCTTAGGTGGGTGGGGGCGGGCTTGATGTGGGCTCAGTATTAAAGAGGGCACTTGTGATGAGCACTGTGAGTAATATGTAAGTGATGAATCAGTGAATTCTACTCCAGAAATCAATAGTGCACTGGATGCTCACTAAGTAAAATTTAAATTAAGAAAAAAAAGAAAACAAAGCCCGTAAATAGGCCTGTATGTGCCCTTGCCCATTATCTTTGTGGTTTGCCTCCTATTCTTCTCCTTTCTCATTCCATTACAGACAGAGGACTTTACTGTTACTCATCACATCCAAATATACTTCTGCCCCAGGGCCTTTGCATGTGCTATTCTCCCTGCCTGGAAAGCTCCTTTCTAGGTATCCACAAAGCTTACTGGCTCCTTCACATCCTTCAAGTCTTCATTCAAATGCTATCTTATTAGTAGGCATTACTCAAAGACTCTGTTGAAAATTATACACATCTCCTGCCAAACACTCCTTGCCCTCTTCTTCATTTATCTTTATATAAAACTTTCTACTCTCCTACACATCATGTATTTTACTTCTGTATTTGGTTATTGCCTGTCTCTCTTCTTTAGCATGTAGGTTCTGTGAAGACAAGAATTCTTGTTTGGTTTTCCAGGGCCAAGAAGAGTGCCTTGCACATAATAGATACCCAATAAATATTTTTTGAATGAATAAATTAACTCTCCCCATTGACCAGATGCCTCAAAGACTCCCGTCCTTGTTAGAGAGTGATAAAATGGCCTTAGAGAGTGAATTAGACTGTGAGCAATAGGTATAAAATACTGCATAGATGCACAAATGATTATTTCATTATCTGGCCAATGTACAAGGGACACATACAAATTGTTCTAATCACAGAGTGATGAAAAAATTATGAACAATGAGTTCTTGAATAAGTGTAGGGAAGAAATAATGGATTCTCATTTAAATGAAATTGGGATGCAACGGCCTACATCACAGATTCTACTTGTTCTACTTGTTGAACACTGTCGTTTGGGAAAAATATCCTTCAGAGAAGTAGAAGTAAGTCAGAAAGACAAGCCAAGTGAACAAACAGTGGGGCCCAGGGCTTCTACTGAGTAGCGTTAGTACTTAAGCGCCTTTTCATTGTGAATCCTTTACTTTTCGGCACAATGTTCTAATTATTTATTTGCAACATTGTATCAATGAGTATTTGCTCCTTTGCCTTGAAAACAAATTTACTCTCATTCAGAATTTGTTAATAGTGATTGAAAGTTCTGGCTACCTCTGATCAGATACCTACCCCATCCAAATATAATGACGTGAACAATACATGGTGATTAAGATTGTGTTTTCCAAGAGAAGGTTTTTGTTTAGGGCAGGTCTACAAAATATTGTTTCCACATCCTTTTGAGCATCTTAGTTGCTGGATGCAGAATTAGAGATTTAGGCTAGAAGTGCTATAGCTAAGGAGAAGCCCCTCACCTAGGTCATCACAGGGTTCAGGGCCAAATGATGATTTCTGCTTGGACAGACAGTGGCACGTCTTACCTTAATTGTGCAAGAGGCTGGATTGCGTTTGGACAGTCGTACATTCAAGGCCATGAAACCGTGGGCTGCAACCTCCCATAATGGTGGAACAAGAAAGAAATATCTAGGCTTACTATAGTATATTAAAGTTTCAGGGTTTTCACACCACAAAAGTAGTTGAGCCCTCAGAGAAGGAGAAGAACCTGTCTGGCATCCAAAGGCAGTGCCTGGCACCAGTGGAAGGCAATACGGAAACAGAACAGGAAATAACTTTTGGATGCAAAGGTAAGGAAAATCTATTACAGCATCCAAAACCATTGCACAAAAAAGACACTGTCTGGACAGTGTCCTCCAGCAGATCTCTGTCCCTTTAGATGAATGTCACATAGGGAACTCAATTATTCCCACCCCTTACCAGTGGCTAGCTTTTTCATTGATGGCTGACAATTCAAAACACAATTAGGAACTAGCTGTATCTTCACACTGACCACTATGCACACTGTTGAAAACATTAAAGTAGTAAAAAGGTCACTTCTACAGACATGAAGAATAAGTATATGTGCTACTAATACAGAGGTGCCATCAATTTTTCTAAGAGGCTCTCCTCTCAAATCTGTCACAAGGTAATATGATGTGTTTCCTTCTTCCCTGTGTTTTTAATCATTGAAAGATGCTTTCAGGTCAACAGTGTACATGGACACATGCTTACTAAGTGTTCAGTGTCAGTTACCTATTGCTGTATAACAAACAACTTGAAAACTTCATGACGTAAAACAGCATCAATTTATTATTTCTTATGTGGATTGATTGGATGGTTCTCCTACTTCATGAAGTGTTGGCTGAGTCTCTGGGATGGCTGGAAGGCTCCAAATGGCTTTATTCATAGGGCTGGTGATCGATGCTGGCTCCTGGCTAAGAGCTCAGCTGAAGCTATTGGTTGGGGGCCTTGATTTTCCTCCCAGTGTGAGCCTCCCTAGGAGCCTTCTTGAACTTTCTCACCATATGATGGCCAGGTTCCAAGAAGAAGTGTTCCATACAGGAAGGCAGGAGCTGAAGAGCTCTCAAGGCTCAACTGTCATCCTTGCCACATTCTATTGGTCAAACCAGGTCAGAGGGCCAGTCCAAATGTGTCTGTCAATGGGAGGAATGGCAAGACCACATTGCAAATGAGCATGTGGGATGGAAATAATGTTGCAGCCAGCTTTGGAAGCACATTCTACCACAGTCAAGAAATGTATCCCCCCCTCCCACCCCCTACACCCTTTGCTGTTTTCCTTCTCATTTTTCCCATACTGGATTTTGAATCAGATCACATAGATGTACCAGATTAGATGATGCTGAGTACACAAGATATTCTGATCTTAATGTACAAACTATGTCAGTGTAGATCTGTCAAGGGGAATGGGACCAGGCAATAGCCATCTGGGGGATTTTAAGGAAATCAAGGGAGAAATTGTGGTGATGTTTGTCAAACTGCATTCTAGAAGATTATTATGCAAAAAGGACCTCAAGTTTTCTGAAGTGTCTCGGTGCCAGGTACCATTCTGAATATTTTACATTCATTACCTTATTTAATTTTCATCACACTTTAAGGTCTATCTCATTGTCTTGATTCCTCAAATGAAGAAACATAGGTCTAGAAAGGTTAGGCGAACTTGCCCAATGATTACAGCTATTAAATCAGTGGAAATGGTCTTACAATTTAGGTTTGTCCAACTCTAAAACCCTTGCTATGTTTTCTATATTCTTGCTACTCAAAGAGTGGCCCCAGGGGCACCTGGGTACCTCAGTTGGTTAAGGGCACCTGATTTTGGCTCAGGTCATGATCTTGGGGTCCTGGAATCAAGCCCCTTATTGGGCTACACACTCAGCAGGGAGTCTGCTTGAGGACTCTCTCCCTGTCCCTCGGCCCCTTCCCCTGCATGTACTCTCTCTCTCTCTAAAGATAAATTAAAAAAAATTTATAAACAAGAGTGGCCTCACAGAATCCTCATTACATTAAGAGAGGTGGAGCCTGAGGGTGGTCAGAAAGGGTTCTCTAAAGTACAGGGCCCAGAATGGAGGTCCTAGTTGCTGATATTGAAGGGAAGTACGGATTCAGAAGTCTACAGTGAAAACTGGGAGTGAGGAATAGCAGCTGGGATTATACAGGTTGCTGAATACCATGCTGGGTAGCAAATTTTGTAAAAGCTATCATGAGCTTATAATTAGGGATGCCTGGATGGCTCAATGGTTGGGCGTCTGCCTTCGACTCAGGGAGTGATTCCAGAGTCCTGGGATCGAGTTCCACATCAGGCTCCCCACAGGGAGCCTGCTTTTCCCTCTGCCTATGCCTCTGCTTCTCTCTGTGTCTCTCATGAATAAATAAATAAAATCTTAGGGAAAAAAATGTAACCTGCTCAAGGAAGACAATACGGTTTCTCTGAGGAGTCAGGCCAGGCTCAACTGTCTAAATTCTTTCAGGGGATAAGAGAGGATACAGTCAATTCATTTAAGTGTGCCTTCCAGAAACATGTTCCTAAAATGAGAAGTAAAACCAGAGAATACCTATAGTGAGTTAGGTGGCAGCCAGAGGCCTCAACAGCCACTGCTCCAGGGAAGCTGGAAAAACTGTATCAGAACTTTGTTCAAGGTCCACATCCTTCAAGAAAGAGGGCAGGGATCCCTGGGTGGCTCAGCGGTTTGGCTCCTGCCTTCAGCCCGGGGCATGATCCTGGGTCCCAGGGTAGAGTCCCACATCAGGCTCCCTGCATGGAGCCTGCTTCTCCCTCTGCCTGTGTCTCTGCCTCTCTCTCTGTGTGTCTCATGAATAAATAAATAAAATCTTAAAAAAAAAAAAGAAAGAAAGAGGGCAGCAAAATCCTATGGAACTAGAAAGTGAAAGCCTTCACTTTTGAATGAGGTAAATTTGATTTTGAATCTTGGTCTGAAACATACAAACTATGTGAAGTCATATAACCTATCAGAGGCTCAATTTTCATTATCAATAAATGAAGAATAACAATACTTACATTTCCTTGTAGCCCAGTGACACAAAAGAGAAAATCTACATCATAAGACCTAGCAGGCAGTGAATAAATAAATATTAGTTTGTTTATTTTATACTCACATACTTTATGCTTACTCGGCCAGGTACTATTCCAAATACTTTATAAATGTTAACTCACTTAATCCTCATCACAAGCCCATAGCTGTAGGCACTATTATTACCTTCATAGTACAGATGAGAAAACTGAGGCACAGAAAGGTTGAGTGACCTGCCCAAGGTCACACAGCCAGTGAATGGGAGCATGCAGACTTGAACCCCAACAGTCTAGCATGGAAGTCCACATTCCTAACCATGATGTTACTTGACCATTCTGCTAGGTCGGAATTTCTGAATTGTCAATCATTAAAATCTTCTAATGATTCATCTGAATAGGAGTCCCATCACACTCTATTTTAAACCTCTGCAAGATATTTTGATGTGAAAATAAAAAGTAGACAGCGTTATGTGGAAACATGGCCACAAGTTACCTTGCCTCCCAGGAAAAAATGTGCCCAGATGCCATTGCTAACTCAATGGAAATGAGGCCCCAGAGC
The DNA here is from genome assembly GCF_048164855.1 of Canis lupus baileyi. Classification (NCBI taxonomy): domain Eukaryota; kingdom Metazoa; phylum Chordata; class Mammalia; order Carnivora; family Canidae; genus Canis; species Canis lupus. The sequence continues at coordinate 20,021,239 of NC_132876.1, read as the reverse complement.
CCACCTCCTATCCCCCTCACACCCCAGGGTGTTGCCTGAAAGCATTGCCAGCCTACACATCCCCTTTTGTGTCTGCAGGCTAGGTCAAGGAGGTTGACAGAGTTTTCATTCTCTCCAAGGTGATCATTAAGGACATAAATTTTTATTTCTCTCCATTAAATTGTTGATTCTGTTCCATAAAAGATAAAATGTAGTCTCTAAGGGGGGAACAAAGTAGGCAGTTTGTCATGATTCTGAGTTTCTATTTAATTTAGATGGAAAGGGGTTGAGAGATCACAATGCATGATTTAGCCCCCTATCTTTCCCCACACCAGAAACCACTACTTCACAGGAAAGCAATAAAAAGTCAGAGTACACCTTGCTCTTTAATATAGGATTATACCTGGTAGAGAAATAAAGGAATGACTTATAGAGCAAAGTGTCAAGACTGAGTCAGTCCAGTTCAGGCCTAATAAGGATTTGCTTTGGCTCAGTCTGTTCTGTCAGGGACTTGATAATTTAATGAATAAGAAACTGTCACTCTTGGGTATGTTCTGCTCCACTGCCTTTCTCACCCAATTCCCTCCCACAATCCACACCGGCGTGACCCCTACCTACTTGTCTTTCTGCTTGGAAATTCCAAACATGGAAGGGGCATTGTCCAGCCAAGGCGGATAAAGAATGGACCTAAGGGAGATGGTGCCTGCCTGTCACTGCCTGGGGGACAGAGGAGGAGGGAGTCCACACTGAGTCTTCTAATTCCCTGTTACAGCTTTTCAGTATTCTCTCTCCCACTGCTCTTTAATGGCTGTGCTGAGCTTTGGTTCTACCAATTCGCCTTTCATGCTCTGGGGGGATGCCAGCTTGGGGAAAGAGCTACAATAATGGTCGGCTTTCCCTTTCCCTCTTTTATTGCTTAGATCTCAAATTTGAACCTTGAATGAACAGGAAATTCTAAATACCACCGGCCATGCCTTGAAAATGCTTCCTGTCCTTCACTCCCTCACCTGCCTCTCTTTTAGAAAGGCAGTACTGCATGAAAATTAATAAAAGGAAATTTCATTTTAAATAGAGTCCGGAGACCAGAAGGGGGAGCTCTCGCGCCCCACCACTTGTCACCCATTGCAGACCCAACAGCAAGAGAAGTCTTGCTACTTTAGCTGCGGCTTTACTACCCCAGCTAGAAGAGGAAAAATTTTCCTGCCCCCCTGGCAACAGCCCAGCCAATGAGGGACAGTCATAGCCCAGCCAATGAGAAGCCGCTATACTTCCAACTTCCAGTTTACTCCAATGGTCTTTTTGTTCATTTTTTTCCTCCCTTTCTTCTGCTTTGTTCTGTCTTACCTGTGCTTTCGCAATACCTTCCTTGTCCCAAATTGCAATTCTCTGCTATTCCCAAATTAACCCATTTTTCCTGGTAAAATAACTGAGTGCTTTATTTTTTTTAAAAAGAATTTTTTTATTCATGAGAGATACACAGAGAGAGGCAGAGACATAGGAAGAGGGATGAGAAGCAGGCTCCATGCAGAGAGCCCCACGCAGGACTCTATCCTGGGACTCCAGGATCACACCCTGAGCCAAAGGCAGACGCTCAACCGCTGAGCCACCCAAGCGTCCCCTGAGTATTTTGTTTTTAAGGTTAACAACTGCATAGGGGTTTCTACCTGCGCTCTGGAGTGGGACTGATGAATCTCAGCTGCCTCCTCCATATAATGGAGAAAATAAAAGGACCTACCCCATAATGTTGCTGTGAGTCTAAAACACATAAATCATTTAGAGCAATATCTGGCACAAGTAAATGCTATGTAAGCATTAGCTACCACTATGTCATGAAATTTGGGGTGATAAAGGTGGGAAAGAAATAGATGATCTAGAATTTCAGACTTATGAAGATGAAAGGGACCTTAAAGATCAGCTGGTTTATGCCACTTGTTTTACAGATATGAGATCCAGACACATGACACTCTGGATTCCCATGTTAAAACCCTTTCTATAATGCTACACCTCAATTAATTTTGTTCCTAAACTGGTCTGGCTCTGATTTAGCTGTGCTTTCAGCCAGCAAATATTCAGCTGAGCACTTAGTAAAGGATTGTCCTAAGGTACAAGTCTGGGAATTTGTGCAACATGGTAACTCTAAATCTGGCTGGTGAGATACTATGGTCCCCATCATCCCCATCTCCTGGTGTTCACGCCATTGTGTGACCCACTCTTCTTGAATGTTGACAGGACCTGTAACTGCTTCTAACTCATAGAATACAGCAAAGGTGGCACAATGTGTGTAATGATGTATATGTGATTACATGACATGAGATTTTAATGTCCATCTTGCTAAGAGAGATGCTCTCTCTCACTGGGTTTGAAGAAGAAAGCTGTCGTGTCATTAGCTGCCATATGGGGAAGGAGCTGCAGGTCACCTCTGGCTGACAACCAGCAACAAACTGAAGCCCTCAATCTGGCAGCCTACAAAGAATGGGGTCCTGTCAGCTGAGAAGTAAATCCTTTCCCAGTAAAATCTCAGGTGAAACAGGAGTCCCAGCTAACAACTTGATTACAGTCTTGTGAGACCTTAAGCAGAGGACCCAGCTAAGCTGTGGCCAGACTCCTGGCCCACAAAAAAGGGGAAATAAGGTGTGTGTGCCTTTAATCTGCTGTATTTGTGGTAATGTCATTATGTGACAATAGATAACTAGTATAGGTTTAAAGGTGAACAATGATTTCTGATTTCAAGAATTTCCATCAAGGGTGAAGACAACTTAAAACTTATAAAAGACAACTTTAAACTTAAGACTACTTAAGCGATGCTGTGAACAAAGAAATAAAGCACAGGGTCTGGGCTGACACCAGGTGTTGGTGAAAGGGAGAACAGACACAGCAGGAAATGAAACTGGAGAGCCAGGCAGTATAGGTGTGAGGGTCATGACTACAGACTTTGGTACCAGGGAGATCTGGGTTCAAATTTCAACTTGGCCATTTCCTAGACTTGTGACATTGAGCAAGGAGATTAAGGATTCTCTGGTCAGTTTCTCCGTGTGTAAAACAGCAGTGATAATCATATTCACTTCTCAGGGCTCCAATGAAGATTAAAATGAAATGATACCCATAAAGCAGTTAGTATGCTACTAGCATGTCGTATGTGCTCAATAAAATTTGTGCTGTGAGTAGAGATCAAAACACGAACTTCCTGGTAAGACAGGTCAAGGAACTTTTAGCCTGTAGACAATCGAGATTTAAGGATGGGAGTGATGTCAACAAGTTTGTGGTACAGCAATGTTTATCTGGCACTCTTGGAAGAAAAGATTCAAAGGGGATAAGACTAATGACACCAGTTAGGAGACTGTGGTGGTGGCCCAGGGAAAGGCTGAGAAATAGTTGAGCCGGTAGCACAGTCATCATAAATGGCTAAGTAGGTATATTATGTTCTTCTTGTTTGGAACAACAACAACCAACCATGGCATAAACATACCTTTTCTGCTACCTGTTTTTACCCTTATCAGGGATCAGACAGTAAGGCCACTTGCTCACTTGGTGGTAAAACTCATGGTGGTCTCCCAGCCCTCTCCGTAATCCAGTGAGAAACTTACCCCCTTGGTTGTTTTCCTTCTGATGTGCAGTTTCAATAAAGTATTTGAAGGTATTCATTTACCCATAAAAGTGCTCAGCTTTGCTCTCTTCAGAGTTGTAGGGTAATTACTCATTTATGAAAATGAAAACAATTTTACTCAAGCTAAATGACTTGTTCTTTTTTTTCTTTTTTTTTTTTTTTAATTACTTGTTCTGATGGCATAGAGTCAGGGACACTGTACTATACTTGCAACTCCCTCAGGTCTTCAGGCCAAGAATGCCGGTACAGAGGGTCTAGGCCTCCTTGCCACCAGACTGCTCAGTAAACAAAACTTCATCTCCCATAGGGCCCCTGACAGGGTTGCAGATTGGTGTTTCCTCGCCCATCAAGGCTGGAGCTTTGTGACAGCCCAGCTCATTAGCACACAGCGCAGATGGAGTCTAACACTGCAACAGAACAAAAAGTTGCCAAGTTTGCGAAGTTTTTCCTACATACTTTCTGTCCACCATCCCCTCTATTGCCCCCTCTTTCTTTATCCTCATCCCTACTTTGAGTATCCACTTGCATCAATCTAAAATTCAGCGTTTGCTTGTACTTCAGAATCACGCTACTAGGGAGAGAGATGCTATAACCGAATGAAGTCACAGTAAGTGGCCTAAGACTTTGTGTTTTGTTCCTTCCAGTGCAAAAATGTCAGACCCAAGACTTCATTATAAGAGTAGCAGAGCTCCAGGGAAGGTTGAATCCTCATCCTCAGCAGGTCTGGCATGGAGATGCTGGGACCCTGGTTAGGAAGGAACCCTAAGACTTGGGTTGGTTGAATGTGGGTTGATGCACTCAAAAATCTTGACTCCTCAGATTCCTCTAACCCCTCTAGGCCTGCAGAAGGACCCCACTTCTCTCTGTGAAAAGCTAGTGTGCTGCACTCCCCACCCCAGCTTACAGGCTACAAAAAGGCCTCTATCTTACAAGACACACACATTCCTGACCTGCCTTCTAGCCCCCAGAAGCATGGTAAATTACAATTCTCTGGATGAATGGCAGAAATCAGTACCGCCCTTAGACATCTAAATGATGTAGGGGGACTTGTTGCCATCCTGTCCCCACTTACTTTCTGCAAAGCCAGACAGATCCTAAAGAGTGACAGTGGCCTGCAAACTTAACCAAGTAGTAGCCATAGTTATGGCTGCTGTGCCAAATAGAGTATCTCTTCTAGAGTAACTTAACACAGCCTCAGGGTCTTGGTGTGTGGGCTTTGAGATCTGAAAAGCGAATGTTTTTCCATCCTATCATAAGAGACTACCAGGCACAGTTCACATTCACATGGAACTGACAAGACAATAAAATGTGTTTATGATCTTACCCCCAGGCTCTATTAACTTTCCAGCCCTCTGTCTTATTATAGTCCAAAGGCATCTGAACATTCCTCAGAACATCACACACATGATGATGACATCATGTTAATTGGACCGGAAAAGCAAGAAGTAACAAGTGCATTAGAAACCCTAGTCAGACATAGGGGTATCCAGAGGGCAAGAGAAAAACACAAGGAAAATCCAGAGAACATGCCACTTTAGTTAAGGTTTTAGATACCCAGTGGCTTGTGGCTTGCCAGGATATTTCCTCCAAAGTAAAGGACAATTTTGTGGTACCTCTTGCCACAGAGAAGGAAGCACAAAAGCTGGGCAGCCTATCTGCCTCCAGTGGGTATGATGGGTGCTAGTTCAATGGTCCTTTCAAGCCTCCCCAAGGTTATACTAAGTTTACTGAATGTAAGCAGAGAGGAGAGAAGTCAAGAATGGAAGGGGCATGGGAGAGAGAAGAAGAGAATGAGAGAGGGGTGGGCCAGAGAGAGGACCATGGAAACAATGGAAGGACAGAGGAAGGAGGGAAAAGGAGAATCAGGACAAAAAGGGAAAAAGAGAGACTGAAAGGAGATAAACCAAAGAAGAAAGAAAAATAGAAGAAACAATTATGTGGGAAGAGAGAAAGAAAAGAGAAAAATTTAGAAAGGAGAAAGGGAGGATATGGAAGACATGGAGAGAGGGAAGAGATTTCTGGATTCCTTGGTTGGGGTTCAGGATCCATTGCAGTGAAGGAGCAATACTTCAGATCATTTGAAAGAACCAACATCGTGGTGAGAAAAAACACGAAGACTTGACTTGCATTTGACATGATTCACCACATTCTTCCCAAGATGTGGACTAAGGCCTCTTTTGGACAAATAATTGAAAAGCAGAAACATAAGAAACTACCATTCCCTCCTCCAGAACAAAACACAGTGAGAAGGAGGAGGGACCAGTGTGCAGAGGGGCTTTATTGCACCCAGACAGAGGAGAGGGAAATGGTGTTCGTGGTGTCGTATACCACTGTTGGAAATCAAAACAGTTTGGCCGGATGTAGGGCAATTTCTATGCATATCTTCTGGCTGAATCTTCTGAAAGCCAGGTCTTCATAAGGCACGTGGGGGAGCTGTCTGCCAGGCCACACCCGACCCAGGGACAGAGCAGGACAGAGTACAATGTCTTAAGGGGTCACCCCATCAACAGGATTAGCACTTTGGAGAGAGCCCATCTTCTGATATTCTTACTGAAACAGTGAGAGCACACTGGAGGAGTCTTTAAAACAAAACTATCACTAAGACCCACACAAAAACATGATCTTTACAGTACAGCTTCATTTTTTATTTATTTTTCGTTTTTATGTGTTCAGCTGAGTTATGTTAAGTATTTTCATGTTGTCATGCAACAGATCTCCAGAAGTTTTCATCTTGCAACTGAAACTCTATACCCACTTAACATCTCCCCATTTCCCCCTGCCCTCAGTCCCTGGAAATCACCACTCTACTTTCTGTTTCTATGAGTTGGACTTCTTTAGATACCTCATATAAGTGGAATCATACAGTATTGTGGCAGGTGATAGGATTTCCTTCTTTTTAAGCCTGAATAATAGTCCACTGTATGTACATATCACATTTTGTTTATCCATCCATCCATCAATGGACTTTTGGGTTGTTTTAACTCTTGGGTATTGTGAGTAATTCTGCAATGGACATGGGTGTGCAGATATCTCTTTGAGATCCTGCTTTCAATTCTTTTGGAAAGAAGAAATGGGATTGGTGGGTCAAATGGAAATTCTTTTTTTATTTTTTCGAGGAATCTTCATACAGTTTTAAATAGTGGCTGTACTATTTTACATTGACACCAACGATCATAGCACATCTCTCCTAAACCAAAACAACCACTAGAAGAAACTGCAGAGATGGCCAGGGATAAATGTAGTCACCATGAGCATGCTGGGGTTCTTCAAAAAGTTACTTTAAGAAAAAAAAAAGATTTATTTATTAATTTATTTTTCTATCTATTTATGAGAGAGAGAGAGAGAGAAAAAGAGAGAGAGAGCACATGGGAAAGCACAAGCCAGAAGGAGAGGCAGAGAGAGAAGCAGACTCCCCAGTGAGCAGCGAGCCTGATGTGGCTTGATCCCGGGACCCAAAGGCAGACACTTAACTGACGGAGCCACCCAGGCCACCACTATGTATTTATTCATTTGAGAAAGAGAGGGGGGGGAGAGCACAAGTGTAGGGGACAGGGTGCAGAGGTAGAGGTAGAGAGAGAATCTCAAGCAGGCTCCACACTGAGCACAGAGCCCAGATGTGGGGCTTGATCTCATGACCCTGAGATCATGACCTGAGCAGAAACCAACAGTTGGACGCCCATCCAACTGAGCCACCCAGACATCCCCCAGAAAGTTTCTTTGTTGACAATTGCTAGCAGAGGCACTCTCACTCATTAAACCAGGAATATACCAAATACCAAGGAGGAGGTCACCTGGTATTTATACAACCATTACTGTTTTTAGACACTGGGCATTAAAGGAGCCACATAAAAGAAGAGCTTTTAATCAAAGCTTATTATAGAGGGCTTCTGCCCAACAGAAATGCTCATTTTGGCATTGCTCAGTATGCGATAGAGAACAAGAAGAAACCAAAATCTGCTCTTAAAACCACTGGTATATTTTAGTACACATTTCTAAACTCCTTGCCAGCCAGAAAGTTAGTTTGATGGTATTTCTGTCCTGTTGATGTCAAAGACAAATTCCTGACAGAATCTGTACTCCAGCTCTGCTGCTGCTTTGGACCCTTTCATATCCCCAGTTAGGGGTTTGGCCTCGTAGTTTTGGTATTTTCTCTGCATGCTTCCAAAGCTCACAGAGAACAGTGAAGGGAATCTCTGAAGCCAGCTGTCTGCTGTTTTTGCAGGGCATCACGCCCTGAAGGCTCATTGTTTCGGGCAGGCAGCCGAAGCCACATGGACAATTGCAATCAGCTGCAGAGAAATCCTGTCTGAGCGTTTCTCCCTCCCTAACCCACTCCTCTCTCCCAAAGGTAAGAAGAATAAGGAGGCTTGGCTAATACTGCTTGGCTGCCTGTAAGGTAAATCCAGGCCAAATCCAGGCTCGGTAATAATAGAAGTTTGAGGACCTGCCATCAAACCGGGGCCTACTCATCCCCAACACCTTAATGTATCATTGCCAAATGCAAGAGAATGTTGGTTTCCATTATTAACGGAACAGGATCCATGCCATGCACAGTCTAACTGCTAATCAGACTTGATGAACCACAAAAGAACGTTGTTTTCCATATTTTTATTCTGTTCTGCCTGACTCCCAGCCCACTTGTTAAAACTCTGAGGGACCCCAATATGGCAGTGGTCAACTTGTGCAATTTCAATTATTTTGTGATCAAAAACTGAGCTATGCTAATATGGTGTCTTTATCTTTTTGTTTTTTTTTAATCTATTTGGGTTTTTAAATTAAAATACCACTGCCCACCAAAATCGAATTGTCCTTCATCTTATTAGGTCATTTATCCATCCCAGGAACCCTATGCGGTGGATACTGTTGTTATCCCCAACTTACACATAAGAAAACTGAGGCACAGAGGAGTTAAGTGTGCCAGGAAAAGGGATGCTGCTCCAGCCTGGAGACAGATGCACAATGCCTCTTTCCTTTGACATTTGTCACAATAATGACCCTGACCTGGTTTCTATGAATAAATGATAGCAGGTAAATTAGCATCTCGCTTCCATTTTGTTTTTTTCTCTTCCTTCTTCAGCCCAGGTATGGCATGAGTACAATGAATCTCATTAAGGCCCACTGGGAACCAAGTGACACCGCGTTCCACTGATACCACACTGTCACATGATCCCCTACTAAATTGAAACAATGAGTGTCATGAAAAAATTTGAAGAGCAAGCGTGTGCCATGTTTTCAAGTTATTTGTTTCATGCATACAGATGTCACTATTTTCAACAGCTTTGCTGGGTTCCAGTAACCCTGGACAGCGGTGACAAAGGCCACTTTGGTTCTCTCTCCTTTGCCAGCTGGCAGTTCTCTTCTATGGCTGCAAGTGTCTTTCTGCCTGGAAGTCTTGCTTTGGGAACTGCCACTCAGGGAATCTTAAAAGTTCTTGAAAAGGGTTTTGTCCTCATAGTGGTTTCGTTTTCCTTTGAGGTGAGGATATTTAGAAAGGGCAGGTGTTCGGCATTTCAAATACTTGGCTTCTACTCCTTCTTTATATTTCTTTTTTTCCCTTCTTCTTTAATGAGAGAATAGACACACATGGAGATAGAAAGAGAGACAGAGAGAGGGAAACTGATTGTCAATGTCCAAGGCCATATTATTAGAAGTGAAGGGAAAGGGGGTGACACATCAAATTCAAGAGTGAAAATCACATCCCCGATTATTTCCACATGGAGCAAAGCCTGAGGTGGAGAGTGTCTAGGACATAGAGTAGTATATATTGGTGGGGGTGGGGGGCAATTGGGTAAGGGCATGATGAAAGGGAGAGAGAGAGGGAGAGAAATTTGAAAGAGAAATGTTTTGATTCTTTCTATGAAAACAGACTGTGTAGGGCTCTATAATGGTGGTGCCAGCAGTGAACAAGGTGTGCATCTTGGAAAAAGAAGATCCAGGGCTCTTTGAGGGGGATTGATAATTTGCCTTCATGGACCACTGAGCATCATCCCAACACCAAGGTCCTTTGAAGACACCCCTGACCGGGAAAGAGGTAGCCTGCTTCCTAACAACCCTGTTGTCATCTTCATCCTCCTCCTCCTCCTCCTCCTCCTCATCATCATCATCATCACTGCTCCATGAGGTAAGTCCTATTGTTTTCCATTAAAAATGTAGAAACAGAAGCTCAGGGTTTGAGGAAAGCTTTCCAAGGACACACAACTGGTAACAGCCAGAGCCAGGAGAGGAGCCAAGCTTATCTCATGCCGAGAACAGTGGATCTCGACTACCTCACTCTACTGCTTCTCAAGCATTCAAATGTAACTTCTATGATTGCCCCCCCCTTTAAGATTTTGTTTATTTGAGAGAGAGAGAGAGAAGGGAGGAGAAGAGAGAGGGAGAGAGAATCCTAAGCTGACTCTGAGCTGAACTCGGAGCCCGACAAGGGGCTCCATCTCATGACTCTGAGATCAAGACCTGAGCTGAAATCAAGAGTCAGGCGCTTAACCAACTGAGCCTCCAAGGCACCCCTTGCCCCTCCTTTATAAATAAAAAAATTACCTAAGTAGGTTTTAGAAAGCTATTCAACAAAACAGAGGGGCCAGGGACAACCTCTGGGAAGATCCCTGGCTCTCAGAGGCAAACAATTCACAATTACTTTACCGGTGGGAGAACAGAAACAGCTCAGCTCGTCTTAGACCCATTGACACAATTCATGATTACAGCAGAACCCCCCTCATCTGGAGGCACTGGAAACAGACACCATCTAACCACTGACTCCTGCCCTCCTCACATGGCCCAGTGCTGCAGAACAATAGAACCTTCTCTTGCCACCACTTTCCCCCTTCTGGAGTAACCTCTCCAGAAAGTAAAGTGAGCAGAATCAAAACTAAAATAGGGTGGCACTGAGCCAGAGGTAGCCAAAGCTTGATGATAGAAAAGATTGAAACAGGGTGGAGACTAGGCCTGGGGCAAGTGAGGCATTCACCTCGGGTACAGAATTGGAGGGAACACCAAAACCTCAGCAATCAAGATGAGTACTCTTTGGGGTGCCTAGGTGGCTCAGTCAGTTAAGCATCTGCCTTATGCTCAGGTCATAACCCTGGGGTCCTAGGATTGAGGCCTGCGTTGTCAAGCTCTCTGCTCAGCGGGGAGCCTGCTTCTCCCACTCCCTCTGCCTGCTGTTCCTCCCTGCTTGTGTTCACTCGCTCACTCTCTCTCTTAAATAAATAAAATCTAAAAAAAAAAAGATGAGTTGAATGCAATGTTCCTGAAATATCAATATTCACGCAAAAGAACATCCTGAACAAAATGTCAAAATGTTAACTGAATATAGGATCTGACTTCATACTTGCAAGACTTGTGTTCGCTGACGTCGCCCCTGTCGCGATCCTCTTGAAAGGAACCTGGTCCAGTCTACATTGGGATAAATTGACAAATGTGATGACTTTGTATTTGGGAGACATGCTTTCTAGAAGTATTTGGGCAAGAAATGATTTCCTTTCATTTGTGCTGACAATTATATTTTGTTTCACTGTACTTATTGCAACTAGATCTACAGTGTAGACATCTCTCTTACATATCTCTATCATACACACACACACACTCACAGGTTCTTTGAAATAAGATAGTACAAGTCAGTTGTCCACTTGCACTTCTGACATTGAACTTTCTGTTGCTATTTCCTAAACATTTTTTAATATTTGTAGTAAATCTGCCCATTCTTGCTTTTTTTCCATTCCATAATCTATGCTAGAATTTGGACCCAAACTATCAATGGCTAATTTTCTGTAACAATGTTGTAGTCTATGTTAAATTGCTTCCAATAGAAAGTGGGAATGCAACAATATTAACTCTGGATACTGAATCATACATCTATTTTTCGAATTGTACTTTTTTCTAGTTTTTTTTTAACCATACCATCACTGATTTATAACAGCATTATTGACATCTAGTAGGCATACCATAGAATTCACCCATTTAAAGTCTACATTTCAGTGTTTTTTAGCATATTACCAAATTGTGAAATGATCATAACTATTTAATTGTAGGATATTTCCATCACCCTCAAAACATACCTTTTACCTATAAGCAGTCCCCTTTCTATCTAGGCCATAGCAAGTACTAGTTTACTTTGTGGCTCTAATATTTGCCTAAACTGGAAATATAAATGGAACCATTTATATTATATTTATATTATATTTAATATATTATTAAATATTTATAATATTTAATATTTACTAACATTTAATATTTAATATATATTAAATATGTTTTATATTTAATATAAGTTATATTTAATATAAATGGAACCATCACCATTCAGCTCAGGTGATGATCTCAGGGTCGTAAAATCAAGCCCCATGCTGGGTTCCACACTAGGTGTACAGCCTGCTTAAGATTCTCTCTCCCCCTTTCCCTCTGCCCCTCCTCTCCCTCCACTAGCACATGCATACTTTCTCCAAAAAAAAATCATCCAAAAAATAAATAAATTTTTAAAAAATGGAACCACATGATATATGGTCTTTTCTGACTAGCTTCTTTTATTTAGAATGATGTTTTCAATATTCATCCATACAATAACGTGGATCAACACCTCATTCCTTTTTATGGCCAAATAATCCACAGTGTGCATATACCACATTTTGAAGACCCATTTATTAGCTGATGGGCATCTAGGTTGCTTCTATCTTTTTTCTTTTGGCTATTAGGAATAATGCTGTTATAAAACCTTTGTGTACAAGTTGTGTGGATGTGTCTTCAATTCTCTTGTGTGTATACCGAGGAGTGGAGCTGCTAGGTGGCTATATATGTCACTTTTTGAGGAGCTGCCAGACTATTTTCCAAAGGGGCTGCACAATTTTACAATCCCAGCAGCAAAGCATAAGCTTTCTACTTTCTCCACAGTCTTGTCAGCATTTGTTTCTGTCTGTTTATGATTTTAGTTGTCCTGCTGGGTGTGAAGTGGGATCTCATTGTGGCTTGGATTGGCATTGCCATAATGACTAATCACTTTGAGTGTCTTTCCGTGTAGTTTGTTGGTCATTTGTATATCTTCCTCGGATAAATGTCTATTCAGATGCTATTTTTAAAAGACACTTTTAAGTGTACAATTTAGTGGCATTAAGCATATTCACATTGTTGTGCGACAATCACCACCATCCTTCTCTGGAACATTTTTTTTAAATCTCCTCAAACTGAAGCTCTGTACTCAATAAACAATAACTTATTTCCCGCTCCCCTGGCCTTTAGCAACTATAATTCCACAAAATTTCTGTCTCTATGAATCTGACTACTCTAGGTGCCTCCAATAAGTAGAATCATACAGTACTTGACATTTTGAGACTGGCTTATTTCATTTGGTGTGGTGTCTTCCAGGTTTGTCCATGTGGCAGCTCATGTCAAATTCCCTTCTTCACACCCACTAATGCACTTCATTCTAGGCCTTGTCCTTGACAGCAGGGTTTTTCAACTTCGACACCATTGACATTTGGGGCTGGCTGACTCTTTTGTTGTTGTTGTTTATTTGTTTTGTTTTCTTAGGGTATTTTTTGTTATACATATATTTTTATACACTTATATTTCTTACACACATATACATTTATATTTTATTTTATTTAGTTTTTTTTAAGATTTTATTTATTTATTCATAAGAGACACACACACAGAGAGAGAGAGAGGCAGAGACAAAGGCAGAGGGAGAAGCAGGCTCCATGTACTGGGAGCCCGACGTGGGATTCGATCCCGGGTCTCCAGGATCGCGCCCTGGGCCAAAGGCAGGCGCCAAACCGCTGCGCCACCCAGGGATCCCTATTTTATTTAGTTTTATAATTTTTCTTAAGTTTCTAATTTTGATTCTAGTATAATTAACATATAGTGCTGTATTAAATTCAGGTGTACAATATAGTGACTAAGCAATTCTATACATGCCTCAGTGCTCATCATGATAAGTGTACTCTTCATCTCCACCTCTGTTTCCCCCATCCCCCCACCTACCTCCCCTTTGGTAACGAGCACTTTGTTCTCTATAGTTAAGTCTTTCTTGGCTTCTCTCTCTCTCTCTTTCTTCCTTTATTTTATTTCTTAAATTCTACATATAAGTAAAACATATGGTATTTGTCTTTCTCTTATTTTCCTTAGCATAATACTCTCTAGCTCCACCCATGTCATTGCAAATGGCAAGATTTCATTTTTTGTGGCTAAATAGTATTCCAATATATACATGGAATATAATATATATATTAAATATATATATTATATATATTATATATTTTGTGGCTAAATAGTATTCCTATATATATATAGAATAAAATATATATATATTAAATATATATAAGCTCTATATCCAACATAGGGCTTCAACTCACAATGCCATGATCAAGAGTTGCATGCTTTACTGACTGAGCCAGCCAGGCACCCCTATACCACTTCTTCTTTATCCATTTATCAATCGATAGACACTTAGGTTGCTTCCATAATTTGGCTATTGTAAATAATGCTGTGGAAAAAATAATGCTTGTGGAAAAGACTGTCTTGCCCATTGAAAGATCTTGGCATTGTTGTCATATGTAATTTGATCATACATGCAAGGGTTTATTTCTGGGCTCTCTCTCTCTCTTTGGTAATCTCTACACCAACGTGGGGCTCGAACTCATGACCCAAGATCAAGAGTACTGTACTGCCTGGGCTCTCTATTCTATTCCATTGGTCTATATATCTGTCCTTATGCCAGCACCATATTATTTTGATTACCATGTCTTTATAGCAAGTTTCAATTCAGAAAGTAAGTCCTCCAACTTTATCTTTTTCAAGATTGTTTGGCTATTCAGGGTCCTTTGAGATTCCATATGAATTTTAGGATGGATTTTTTTTTCTATTTCTGCAAAATATGTCATTGTGATTTTGATAGAGACTGTATTCAATCTGTGCATTGTTTTGGGTAGTAACAACATTAAGTTTAGCAACATTAAGTCTTCCAATTCATGAATATGGAATATTTTTCCATTTATTTTTGTCTCCTCTAGTTTTTTCAGCAATATTTTTTTTTTAGTTTTCAGTATAGAAGTCTTTTACCTCCTTGGTTAAGTTTATTCCTATTTTATTCTTCTCAATGACATTGTAAATATTTTATTAATTTCCTTTCCTTATTTATTTATTTATTCATGAGAGACACAGAGACATAGGCAGAGAGAGAGGGAGAGGCAGGCTCCTCGCAGAGAGCTTGATGTGGGGCTCGACCCCAGGAGTCTGGGATCATGCCAAAGGCTCAACTGCTGAGCCACCCAGGCATCCCAATTTCCTTTTCATTGTATAGAAATGCCACTGTTTTTTTTTTTTTTTTGTATCCTGCAGCTTTGCTGAATTTATTTGTTAGTTGTAGGAGTTTCTGTGGTATCTTTAATGTTGTCTATATATAAGATAATGTCACATGTGAATAAAAGATTCCACTTCCTTTACAATTTGGATGCTGTTTATTTATTTTTCTTGTCTAATTGTATGAGATAGAACTTCTAAGACTACATTGAATAGAAGTAGCAGAAGGGAAGATTCTTCTTTTGTCCCTGATCTTAGAGGAAAAGCTTTCAGTCTTTCACCATTTAATATGATGTTAGCTGTGGGTTTTTCATATATTGCCTTTATTATGTTTTTTTTAAAGATTTTATTTATTTATTCATAGACACACAGAGAGAGAGAGGCAGAGACACAGGCAGAGGGAGAAGCAGGCTCCATGCAGGGAACCTGATGCGGGACTCGATCCCAGGTCTCCAGGATCACACCCCAGGCTGCAGGCGGCGCCAAACCACTGTGCCACCGGGGCTGCCCTGCCTTTATTATGTTGAACCATCCTTGCATTTTCAGCTCCAGGATGTGTTTGGTTCCTTTTGATAATGTCTATTTCTTCATTCCTTTTCCTATTTCATTCATATATCATTTTCCTGATTTACTTTAGGTTTTTTTCCATGTTTCTTCTAGTCCTTTGACCATATTTAATTCAATTGATTTGAATTCTAAGTTTGATGCCTGTTTTTTTCAGTGACAGTTTCTGCTACTTTATTTTCTTCCTTTGAATGGACCATGCTGTTTTGTTTCTTTGTATCCTTTATGATTTTTTTAAATTGAAAAAACAATCAGCTACCTCCCAGCCTGCACATTGGCTCTGTGCTAAAGTTTTTTGCTATTTAGCTAACTGTGCCTTGAGCCTTGGGATCAGCTCATGGAGAAAGCTTAAGATCTTCTCAAGTCTTCTCTAAGTATGCATCTTATGCAGGCTTGTGTCTGGCTTTTTTGATTCTTCTGTATATACAGCTGCTTTTTAAAATGTGTTAATTTCCCAAGTAGTCCCACCCCAGCTTCTTTATGGATCTCTAGCTGGCATACTGTATGTCTGCACCCATAACACGTTGTCAAAGGGTCTTAGTCTCCTACAACTTTTCTAAACCCCACTGCTTCTCCTCACCTGAGATCTGAGTTGAACAAAACAGAGACAGTCCATCAGGCATCCCTCAGACACGTTAGAATGTTGCAAATAAAGTCTGCACTTCTCCTTCTGGTTCTAGGCAGAGAATTGGGAACTGGGCTGCCACCTTTTCCCCACTAAAACCATGCTGCATCAGGGAGGGGATGGGCAAGGGTGAACAAAAATGCCACAAATTTTCCTACTGTCTCGAATGTAGCTTTTTCTTGATTGGGCATTGTCTTGGCTGCTGTAGATCTTTGGCTGTTTCCTACCACTACTATAACATTATTTAGCCAGATTTTATTGTTTTTGTGTTTCCATAGAGAACAAGACCTTAAAACTTCCTATACTACCATTTTGCTGAAGTCATTCAAGGCTGAATTCTATACTATACAGTGTGTACTTACTTCTTGGGTGCTTGCCAGTGGCTTTTAAAAATTATTTCAATTCCTATGGTAAGTTCCTTGAAGATAAGAATCATGTTTTCTGTATCTGGAGCTCTAGCTCTTCTAATCCAGTCAGCACTTAACAAAGGGCAAGGCACACAGTCAGTGTCTATACGTCTTGGGGAACAGGTGGTCCTCTACGTTTTTCAGAACTCAAGATAAGGACTGTTTGCCATCACTCATTCAATAAATATTCATTGAATACTTACTGTCTGTACTAAGTCGGGGTTCTTAAGAGAAACAGAACCAAAAGGATATAGATGATAGATAGATAGATAGATAGATAGATAGATAGATAGATAGATAGATTTATTATAAAAATTGACTCACATGGTTATGGAGACTAAGAAGTCTCCTGATCTGCTGTCTGCGTGTTAGAGAACCAGGAAAGCATTGGTGTAATTCAGTCCAAATCCAAAAGCTTGAGAATTAGAGGCCCAATGGTCTAAGTCCCAGCCTGAGTTCCAAAAGCCTAAGAACCAGAGTCATTGATGCCTGAGGGCAAGAGAAGATGGATGTTTCTGCTCAAGAAAAGGGATGAATTCTCCTTTCTTCTGCCTTTTTATTCTATAGGCCCTCAATAGATTGGATAATGCCCACCCACACTGGTGAGAGTGATCTTTACTTAGTCTACTGATTTTAAGGACTAATATCTCCCAGAGACACCCTCAGACACATCCAGAAATAAGGTTTTTACCAGCTATCTGGGTACCCCTTAGCCCAGTCAAGTTGACACATACAATTAACCATCACACTATCTGTCAGGTGTTGTACTAAGTGCTGGGAATATGGTAGTGATCTAATTGGAATATCCTTATCCCCACAAAACTCAGTCTTTTTTGTCTTAATTTCCCTTAATTATGTGCACAATAAAATCTTCTCTTTTCCTTTAATTTCAGTAATTATGAACTTCAGGAAAAGGAATGATAAACCTATTAATATTGCTTCCTGATACCATTCTTCTGTATTGGATTTAGATTTCACATGGTTTGGAGAATTCCTTAAAAATCTGAATTCCGAGGGCAACTGGCTGGCTCAGTCAGTAGAGCATGAGACTCTTGATCTTGGAGTTGTGAGTTTGAACTCCATGTTGAACATGGAGATTACTTAAACTAAAACAAAACAAAACTGAATTCCAGATCAAATATCCCATGAAATTCAGATTTATTTTTTCTGTATGCTAAATGAAATAAATTTGAGTTGACTTGAATTGAATGGAAATATTTCAGTTCAGTTAAGGGTATGATGATCAACTGAGTTAGGAGTATGATGATCAAATGATCACAGGTATAGGACCTGATTGTTAAAAACCAAACTATTTATGACATAACCCAGGAAAAACTACAAGTCAAAGGAGAGTCAAGAACTACAGTACTAATGTACTATGCTTGTCTACTGTATTTCCTCTCTATAGCTTTGGTTACCTAATCCCTTGAATGAGGGTGTTGGACTAAATCAATATTTTTTTAAATTGTATTTCTCAGAGGCCTGGATCTCCAGGATTCCCATCCCTACTGCGAACAGACTAACATATTCTGTTGGAAGAAAAGTTTCCATGGCTTTACAAATTGAAAACACTGAATTAAATGATCCCAATGGTCTCATCAAGCTCTGAAGATCTATGACTCTATAATTCATCATTATGACCTCTCACAAACAAATAATGCAATGCCCTTTCCAACTTCATTATTCTTAAGCCATCTGTCAACAAGAAGATTTCGTGGAGAAAATTCTATAGGTCTAAGTTTCTGATAGGCCCTGTGGTGGATACCAAGGTAGCTCAAGATGTGGTCTTGCAGTTCTTACAATGCAGATCAATTGCTCATTAAAAATTCCCCCAGGGCAGGTCATTTGTAGTTGTCCCTTCAGTGAGTCCTTTAAAATAGTTTTATCAGACCTAAAATCACAAGGATCGTAGGGCTAGAAGGGACCTTAGGGACTTCTACAAAGATATCATTAAAATAAACTTAAGTATCTATTATTTGTCCTCCTTTTAAAAATGTTGTCTCAAGAGAACCCTGAACATTCAACTTGCACTGAAGCATGCTTCCCGGTTCATGGTTTTTAAAATATTCTAAATATATGGGGTTCTTGGCTTTGTGCCCAGGATCTTGTCTTTTAGGATAGAAGTTTAGGATAAATGACACTTCCAATTATAATTTCTCCCTAAGGAGTCCTCTCCAACTCACTTCAGTAATAGAGTAGTTACCTGGGGCAAGCAGCCTGGGGTTTCATAGAAGGCTTTAGGAGCTGAAAACATGCACAGCTGATAATTAAAGTCCTCGTCCATTTGACCCAAATCTTTCTCTGCCCTTTGTGAGATTTGCTTGTACAGGGAGAATCCTATTTTAACAAGCTTGATGAGACACTAAAATTGCTAGTTTTATCCTGATCTCCATAAGAGGGAAACCTACTGTTACAGGTAGAGGAAGAGCCAACTGGTTGTGGTTTTAATTTTTCCTATGTGAAACAAATGTTTGTTACTGTACTTTATTTGCAAAGAGTACAAGTGTGGTGGGGGGAGTGTAAGAGGGGTGTAGATATGAGGACATGTTTTGCCTATTCCAAAGCAGAAGTGTTTGAGAAAGAATATGCAGATTTGTCTTTCTTCTGTACAGCTGTACAGGAGGTCCTTGAAATTCTGAAATATCACTGTGATATGTGATTTCCCTCACAAAGCCTTTGTGTTCTGCAAGAGAATCACCGCCTTCTTAGATTCCCTTGATTTCTGCTCACTTTCATTGCCAGCACCAGCAGTTGGCTTTCTTTTCAGGGCCTTTATTTTACATGGTGGGGGGTAGTGGTGGACAGGACCAAAATTGTTTTGACTTCATAGGAGTTCCTGTTCTGAACTGTGGAATCTGAGCTATTGGCTCGGCTTAACACATGTTGGGCAATCATTGTCTCATTCTGTACCTCAGCCTGGTAGAGAATGAAGTTCAGACCTCAGGAAATTGCTACATAGTGTGGACATCCTAGATTTCTCCTAAACCTAGAGACCTCGAATGTCAAGTCTTTGAGTGCTCAAGGCACATTATATTTGAAAACACTTAAATGTTTTTAGAAAGCTGGATTGCTGCTTTGGGAAATTGTAGAAGAAAAATTCCCATTTTGGTGGAGGAAGTTGCTTTGGGAATTAGAGACACATTAGCCAAAGCTTTGGGTATCAGAGCAGTAAAGCCAATAGTAAAGGTAAAGGTCTTGGCTTTAATCAAGAGGTAGTGAGGATGAGGTATGTGACAGATATTGGAAGGAACACTGTCAGAAATTGTAGTTATCTTTGCTTGGTATCAGTTGAGTCTTGTCTTTTCCAAAGGGCCGAAACTACAAATTTCTGATGTCAGTTTTAGCTCTGGGATCATAATCTCTCTAAAACTCTATATTAATCATCATTCTTAGTGCTTTTAATATACACATAGATGATCCTTCCTCCACTCTGACATCTCACTCCTTGAACTCCTCTTCACCGATGATCTTATCTCCACACTGCTTTGGCCTCTCACCCCAGGATCTCACTGTCACTGCTGACCCCCATTGCAAATTCATTTTCAAGCCTCCCAATCTGGGGACTATCTCCTAAGTCTGTAGTCCCCTTGCCTTAGAACCCTAACTCCCTCAACCACACAGCATCCTAAAGTCTGCTGACCTTATCATCTTTTCATTTATCCTCGGCCCCTCAAATCTTCACTTCCTTCCTGGCATTAAATTCGGCAGTCCATCATTATGGTCATCCTCTTCAATCCCCTTGCTTCCATCTTCCTCTGTTATTTTCACCTATTTTTCACCAGGTTGGGGCAAAACCCCCAACCTGGTAAGATCTAACTCTCCAATAGCACTGGACCTGCCTCTGTGCAGCCCATTTGAGCTAGAGAAAAGAACCAAGTTCTATTGAATGCTCCCACTTTACCTCCAAGACCATAAACCTCCAGGGCTGCCCAACATCATGCTATCTTTCCCCAGGCCAGTTCTCTCCCACGTGCCTCAAAGATTTCATAACTTCTCTCTTCTTCTCAAGCCTACTACTTATTCTTAGTATTCTGTCAGGTGACTGATGACCATGCTTCCTCCCCCACTGCGAAAAAAACAGTGGTCAGAGGAGACCTTCTACAGTCCCACCACCAAATCTACCACATTGTCTATACCTGTACTATGCTTTTATGTTACTATAGATGAGCTCTCTGTGTTCCTATGGAAGACTGCTCCTGTGTGCTAGCATATTTTTTTAAGATTATTTTATTTATTTATTTTAAGAGAGAGAGAGAGAATGAGCAGGAGGGAGAGGGAGAGAGAATCTGAAGCCAACTCCACACTAAGCATAGAGCCAGTTGCAGGGCTTGATCCCACGACTGTGAGATCATGACCTGAGACAAAACCAAGAGTCTGGCACTCAACCAGCTAAGCCACAAGGCGCCCGTAGCATACTTGCATACTAGACCCCTTCCCATTTCACCTATGCCAGGACATTACACCAGAATTTCTACTACCTGACTCATCATCTTTCCTTCTTCACTGCACTATTGTCATCAATAGACAATCATGCTGTTGTTTCTACTATTTAAAGTGCCAAATGGTGATAGAGTGAAGGGTATGTAGAGGAGGAGAGAGATGAGAAGCCAAAATATACTTTTAAGAGGCCACCGCAGGGATCCCCGGGTAGTTCAGCGGTTGAGCTCTGCCCTCGGCTCAGGGTGTGATCCTGGAGACCTGGGATCGAGTCCCGTGTCAGGATCCCTGCGTGGAGCCTGCTTCTCCCTCTGCCTGTGTCTCTGCCTCTCCCTCTGTGTCTCTCATGAATAAATAAATAAAATCTTTAAAAGAAAATAAGAGGCCATTGCACAGTTCAGATGGAAGATGATGTGGGTTGAATTAAGACAATGGAAGTGAGGTCTGAATGGAGAAGATGGATTCAGGAGACATTTCAGTGACTGAATAAATAGAGCTTTGGGTTCCATTATATGGGGATAGGCAAGGGACTTGAAGGGAGAGGGGAAAAAAGAAGAAGGACACTAATATGACTCTGCCTGGGCCAAGTAAAAATAACAGTGTCCTCAACTAAGAGGTAGGGAAACTGAGTTGTGTTTGGGGCTTGTATTTGTTCACTGGGGCTGCCATAACAAAATACCACAGACTGGGTGGCTTAAACAGCAGAAATTTATTTTCCCACAGTTCTGGAAGCTAAAAGTCTGAGACTGAGGTGTCACCAGGATTAGTTTCTTCTGAGGCCTCTCTCCTTGGCCCATCCATGGCCATCTTCTCTGCCTCTTCTTCACATGATCTTTCCTCTGTGCATGTCTGTTTCCTAATCTGCTTTTCCTATAAGGACACCAGCCATATTGGATTAGAGCCCCCCCCTAATGACCTCAATTTAATCACCTCTGTAAAGACCCTATCTCCAAATACAGTCACATGGAGTATTAGGAGTTAGGACTTCAACATATGCATTAAGAGAGGACACAAATCCACCCGTAAAAGGGCTAATAGTAGTTGAGGTATTTGTGCGGGAGTCCAGTAGAGGTGACTTCTAGTGGTGAACTAGGGCTGGAAATAGGAGTCCTCCTTATAATAGTGAACAAGAGCTCCCAGAGAAAGCCTATAGAAGAGAAGCAAAGAGCAGAGGATCGAACCTCATGGAATGCTCAATTTGAGTGGCATTGAGAGATAGAGCCCTACGACACAGCAATTTTTGTAGGACACAGGGAGCTAGCTAATGGAACAAGAAATAGCTTTGACTTCTAGAAATAAGCAATAGTACATTTCAAGACCTGCCATTTCCATCTCAACTAATAAATGCTGCCAGCACCATTTCTTTCCCCTCTCTCCCACTACCACCTGACGAAATTCCTGCATAGAGCTACATTCTCAAATTGGTTTAGTTCTATTTAAAGAACACATTATGCAGCTAAACAAGTAACTCTCTAGGTGCCATTTGAATGGCACTGGCAGATTAATGTTCATGACCTACACACATATATACATAAACACATCCCTGCTTCTGAAACTCTCACCCCATCCCTGCTTCTGATACCTTCACCCCATCCCTAAAGGGGCTGTGAAAGATGTGTGGCCTTCACTAATGGTGGGCCACTAACAAATGACCCTGCCTTTGTCTCCAGTGGGTCCACGGCAGGACTTAGAGAGCTGAAGAGTCCAGGGGCAGAAAATATTTCCACCCACAGCATCATGTTAGTTTCCATTTAATAAATATGTATTCAACAAGGTTGTGCTTTATAATAATTTTCCCTGGACTGCCACTCAGTGGCCACTCAGAGAAATACCCAGAAGAGAGCTGCCAGTTCTGGAAATTCTCTAGCGTCTTTAGGGAGGGCCAAGTGTGAATGTTTGAACAATATTTCATTTTCTTTGTTTGTTGAAAAAAAAAAGCATGATGAAATCTATGACAGTGTTATTCAACATTGAGTAGTGACAGTGTTCAAAGATAGGGTCTTTTCATTGTCCAACTCCAAATCCGTAAGTCTATGTATTTTGAAGTCTCAGCCTAAGTATTTATTTCCCAGAGGGGTCAGAAGGAGTGTCAAGGATTCTTCTGCAAGTGTTTTCTCCAACAAGACCCCCAAACACCCACTCCCTGCGAAGTCATCCCACTTGTGCTCCCTCTGCCTCTTCCTTGGGGGTAATGTACCTGTGACACACCTCACACTTATCAGCTCATCTGTAATCTCAGCATTTTCTAAATGTGAGGTGAAGGGGGCAGATACAGCAGTAAAACAAGGAGGCATAATCGAAAGAAACACTGAGTTAGGGCATGAAATATTTTAAATTATGACTTGAATGAAGACTTCAATTTTTAACTTCATAAAAAATGTTTAAGGAAATTTTTAACTCACTCATTGCAAAAAAAGCTTTTAAAATACACTCTATTGTTTATATTGGAAAATATTTTTTAAAGATTTCATTTATTTAAGGGGGGAGCAGAGGGAGAGGGACAAGCAGACTCTGTGCTGAGCACAGAGCCCAATGTGGGGCTTGATCTCAGGACCCTGAGATCATGACCTGAGCTGAAACCAAAAGTCAGACACTCAACCTACTGAGCCACTCAAGCAACCCTCACTGGAAAATATTAATTCTTATTTCATTGCAGAAGTTTCCCAAAAGTCTGAGAGCCAAATTTTCAATGAGCATCCATGATTTTATTGCTTCCAATGGTTTCTTGTTTCTGTGTAAAAGCAGATACCTTACTATATTTGGAAAGCTTCTATATGGACTGACCTCCTGTTACCTCTCTGATGTCATTTCCTGCTACCTCTTCTCCCAGTCTGCTCCAGTCACACTGACTGGCCTACCTGAAACAGTTTTCCCCCATATTCTCATGACTTATGACTTGCCTCTTTCCTAAGCAAGGCCTTCCCTTACCACCCTTTCCTACTTTATCCAGAGAACTATAACTTCTCTGGATAAAGGGAAGTTGTTGTCTATCTCCTTACCTAATAGAAGGTAAGCTCTACAAGGGCAGGAATTTCTGTCTGATTTTTTTTAAGATTTTATTTATTTATTCATCACACACACACACACACACACACACACACACAGAGAGAGAGAGGCGCAAAGACACAGGCAGAGGGAGAAGCAGCCTCCATGCAGGGAGCCTGACGTGGGACTTGATCCTGGGTCTACAGGATCACACCCTGGGCCGAAGGCAGGCGCTTAACCGCTGAGCCACCCAGGGATTCCCTTTTGTCTGATTTTTTAGAGTAGTATCCTCAGTGCCTAGAATAGTCCATAGCACATAGTACATACTCAGTAAATATCGAGTGCCCCATGCACATTGCAGTATCATTCATAGCAGCCAAGACATGGAAGCAACCTAATGGATAGAGAAAAATGTAATGTGCACACACACACACACACACACACACACACAATGGAATACTATCCAGCCATGAAAATGAAGGAAATCCTGCCACTTGTGACAACATAGACTTGAAGGCATTATGCTAAGTGAAATAAGACAGAGAAAGAAAAATACTATATGATGTCACTTATATGTGGAATCTGGGGGGAAAAAAACTAAACTTACAGAAACAAAGATCAGGTTGATGGTAGCCGGAGGCAGAGGGTGGGGAAATTGCATGGAGGTGGTCAATAGGCACAAACTTCCAGTTGTACAACAAATAAATTCTACAGATGTAACATACAGCATGATGACTGTAGTTCGCAATACCATATTATATATTTGAAAGTTGCTAAGAGAGCAGATCTTAAAAGCTCTTATCATAAGGAAAAAAATTTGTCACTATATAAGGAGAATGATAACTAAAATTATCGTGGTAATCATTTTGGAATATATCCAACTTATCAAATATATACATATATCAAATCATTATGTCATACACCTTAAACTAATACCATGTTATGGTCAATCATATCTCAATAAAACTGGAAAAAAATTAAATATATTGAATGAATGAAGCAGTAAGTCAACATGAGTACAAGTGAAATAAGAGGGACACCTAGGTGGCTCAGCGGTTGAGCATCTGCCTTTCGCCCAGGGTGTGATCCTGGAGACCTGGGATCGAGTTCCACATTGGGATCCCTAAGTGGAGCCTGCTTCTCCCTCTGCCTGTGTCTCTGCCTCTCTCTCTCTCTCTCTCATGAATAAATAAATAAAATCTTAAAAAAAAACAAATGAAATAAAAAATATCAACCTATTTTCTTTTTATAAGAAAAAAATTTCTTCTCTGGCTGCTTTAAAATGAAAAATTATCTGATGTCAATAACCCAATAAATCCTTGACTTTCTTTGTTTAGTGAACTCTTGGGCAATCTTTTTTTTAATTTTTTAAAATTTTTTATTTTTTTATTAGAGTTCAATTTGCCAACATTTAGCATAACACCCAGTGCTCATCCCCTCAGTGCCCATCACCCAGTCACCCCAACCCCCCGCCCACCTCTCTTTCCACTACCCCTTGTTTTTTTCCCAGAGTTAGGTGTCTCTCATGTTTTGAACTCCTGGACAATCTTTAACACCAAATCTGTGACATCCTTCCTTGCCACCTCCTGCCGCAAGATTAGTCACTTCATCTGAGATCCCATAGTACGTGTATATGCCTTGGTTTATCATTTATCGCACTGTAGTCCAATAATAATAGTAACAGTAATAAACCAATTATAATATAATTAGTAGTAGTAGTAGTAGTAGTAGTAGTAGTAGTAGTAGTAGTAAGTAACACTGGAGACCCTCCAGAATAGAAACTGCTTAATTTATCTCTATAGTCTCTAAGCCTAGTGCAATGC
Organism: Canis lupus baileyi; assembly: GCF_048164855.1. Lineage (NCBI taxonomy): Eukaryota > Metazoa > Chordata > Mammalia > Carnivora > Canidae > Canis > Canis lupus. Next base: position 19,995,526 of record NC_132876.1, on the reverse strand, counting down.
CTGGCACACATAAGGTGCTTAATAAATATTTGGTAAATGAATGAACAAGTGAATGAATCATTGAATAAATGAATTCAAGAATCAGTAAGCAAATAAAGGGTGAAACCTTACTAGTGCAAGGTTCCTACATATGCTAAACAGAGCTCCCTAAAAATGCAAAGGACTACCATGTTAGTTATTGCCTCTTCAGACTCGCAAAGATTGATTTCATGGACCACCCACTGTATTGGTTTATTACATCTTATTATCAGCCAGAAGCGTGAATGTTTTTCCAGTAGCAGGGATGGCTTATAAGCAGTAACTGATAAAAGTTCAGCTGCTCAGCCCAGAATTTAAAAGGAGGCCAAGGTCATGGCTTAGTTTTCATATTAGACTACTTCACTTAATTCTGTAGTCTGCCCATAGAACACATTTCTAACCTCTAGCGAGGGAACTTGTGTGAACCAGTTGCTCTGAGAGGCCATCACAGGGCATCTGGCTGGCTCAATCGGAAGAGCATGCAACTCTTGATCTCGAGGTTGTGATTTCGAGCCCCAGGTTGGGTGTAGAGGTTACTTAAAAATAAAATCTTAAATAAAAAGAAGCCATCATGTATGAGCCTGGAGAACTTGGTGAAGCCTACACATAAAATTATCTGCTGACAGCCTGTTGGGAATTTCATCCTAGAATAGGACACCAAAGCCTTCTCATCAGGTCTCCTGTATCCTTGTAGGCACCTAGTATTAAAAGAAGTTGCTTCAGGGTGCCTGGTTACCTCAGTCAGTAGAGCACACCTCTCTTGATCTCAAGTCCTGAGTTTAAGCCCCACACTGAGTATAGTGCTTACTTAAAAAAAATAACGACAACAACAAAAATAGTTGCTTCAGATGACTGTGGGGCTGAGTGAGCATCTTTTGGAGCCACTGTCAGCACAGGGGCACAGCCACTTCTACAGCTCTGAAGTGAAGTGTTCAATCACAGCGGACATCATGCAGCCCCTAGCCACTGAGCAGTTTCTTTTGAACAAACCCATCAGTGGCCTCCCTCCTCTACCTGACCTGCTGTGCAAATGATAGTCTTTCTCCTGGCTATTTCAAGAGGCAGAGCTAGGATCTGTCACAGATACAAAGTGTGATGTCCCAAGGTTGAATTTGGCTGAAACAGGGAGACAAGTCAAAAAGCATTGAATACCCTGAAATGATCACATCCAGGGGACTAGTCCACCCTCAGCAAGAGACTATATACTTAGAGCTCACCGGGAGGATAATGAACCCAGCACCTACCCACACTGGCAGGGGATACAAAACAAAGAGATTCCAAAAATGAAAAGCGCTCCCTTAAAGTAAAGAGAACTAAAGAGAACCACAATGCCAGTAGCAGAATATTCCAGACAATCTTTAGACTAACCAGCGGCAACATGAATAAATAAAATGCTGTAGTATTTTGCCAGCTTGTAACACGTCCATCTCACGGAGCTGAAGGTCAGTGAAGCTTTGTCAGACCACAGGAGCCAGGAAATCAGAAAGACACGAAGGCTTGGAGGGGAAAACAGTGGTGATCCAGTTCCCTGTGGTACAAATGAAAAGGATCCAAGCAGAGGCACCCAGCAGAATGTGGGTGTCTCAAAGATAAATGAAAGTCAAGCTCACTTAGAAGCACAGTTCAAAATAGCTCAGATTGGTTTCAAATCCCATCTTCTGCACTTGGCTGAGTAAATAATGACTGGAACCCAGAAACAGCAGTGCCTTATCCAGGAGAGATTAGAGGACCCTGTAACAATATATACTAATTAAATTCAACTTGCCGAGTTTTGTTTTCGATGTGACTTAATTCATATTGTGTCTTGTTATTGATTTGTGCCCAGAGTGGAGCAGAGCTCTCCTTACAGTCAGCACATTTTGAAGTGCCACCCACAAATGGAAAAAGATGCAAATCCAATGTCTTCCAAAGTACTGAGCTTCCATAGCGGAATTCTCTCTGGCCATTAGAGATGACAAGTACGTGGATTTTGTTGATCTATGTAGATGTGTGTACACAATAATGTTAAGTGAAACCCTGTGTACATATTGACTACAGCACTGTAGGAACCCAGTCTGGGCATTGGCCCAGGTCATAAGTGAACTTGGAGTGACACAGAATTGAATGTCTGAGTCTTTTTATTTTTATTTTTTTTAGATGAACTGTTTAAGCTCACCATTAAAATAAATGAGGGGTGCCTGGGTGACTCAGTTGGTTAAGCGTCCAAGTCCTGATCTCAGCTCAGTTCTTGATCTCAGGATGGTGAGTTCGGGAGCCCAAACTGGGCTCCACACTGGGCATGGAGCTGAATGGATGAATGAATAAAAGGGATAAAAATAATCCTGCCGTGGTTCCAAACCCATGTAGTAGTGAAGCACGTTTTGAAATCCAAGTCCATCAACTCCAGAAAGGGAGCAAACAGTGGAAGGATGACATAATGACATGGCAAACAAAGGAACTTGCCTAGAAACACAATACTTTGCCGGCAACGGGCTCAAGTGGAATGTTAATGATAGTGTAGATGAGGTGGACACATTCGAGCCATGTGCATTCTATTTGAACAATACTCCTTCTCCTAGGATCAAGGGGGACTGTTTACTTTTCATATGCCTGAACTTCCAGTCGCATGTGTAAATAGCAGTATTTTCTTTTTTTCTTTTAAGAGTATTTATTTATTTATTCATGAGAGACACAGACATAGGCAGAGGAAGAAGCAAGCTCCCTGTGGGGAGCCCAATGTGGGACCTGATCCCAGGACCCCGGGATCATGACCCAAGCCAAAGGCAGGTGCTCAACCACTGAGTCACCCAGGTGCCCAATAACAGTGTTTTCAAATGGACCTAAGGAGGAATTGCAATTGCTACAGAAGCATCAAATCTAAGTCCCAAGGCCTTGGCTTTGTCTCTGGAGAGGGAAATGGTGGCCTTACCAGAGAACTAGGACACCCCAAGCGACCTGGAGGGCCTCATACTGCAGTGACAGAGCAGCCACCATGCAGCCACAGTGCAAATGCAGCCTACCCAGACTCCTTCCCCGGCAGGTAGAGGCAGTGGCTCTGAAGCCACGTAGTCACTGCTCACACTGCTGGGACCTATCTGGCCTCTCTCCAGAGAGCTTGGCCAGACCTACAGCTGTGCCTGCACCGAACACATGCACCACTTGGTTCGCTCTTGCTTTCCCCAGCTCTGGGCCTTGGTCCTCTCCTGCACCTTGGTCAGAAGAGAAGAGGAAGAAGAGGAAAGGCAGCTTCCTAGCCAGACTTGCACCTGTCCCTCCCCCAGTTCCACATTAATGGCAGCGCCACACGGAACCCTGGACTGTTTGTGAAAGTTGATGTAGCAGTAAGTAAGCTTTGTGTTTCTCCAGGGCAAGACTTGCCAGATTCTCTGAGTATTTTATCTGAAGATTGGATTTTGCTAGTTGAGTGGAGAGTTAAGTGTGATGTGGGTTAGTTTGTGGCAAATTTGCATACCCTTCCCCTTGTTTGGGGCTTAAATCATCTGTACCATCATTTTCTTCCCACTTTTGCTGATATGCCAAGGTTGCTGAACTCTGCTTTAATGAGAAGCAACTAAAACAGACACACCAATAATAAACAAGGAGTCTGTCAGCATTGATGCACAGTAGGTGTTAAGCACAGTGCCTCATGTGTGACTATAAAACCCCCCGGAGGAATGGGTATACATCATGTCAGAGCAGTGTTTGTAGCTTTTGTAAACTTATAAGATAAATCAGAGGGACCGTTCTCAGAATCATGTCTTCAGTGATGACACCGATGATGAAGGGAGGGGAACAGAATTGGGATTTCTGGAAGCTTTCCAGAGGAAAGAGGGAGACCAGTGTAATATCTCTGCCAAGGCCACAAATTACGGCTTTGCGCAACAACGTTCTCAGAAATAAAACTCCTCTCCGATGACTGATCAACACAATGTGCAAGTCCACCCAGGGGGGTCCCTGATGAAGATCCCGATGGTGCCACAGCTGAGATCCCAACTTTGTTGTACCCACACATTCAGAGAAGGTGAGGGAGGGCAAGAGGGCATCAACTAGACCTTTATTTTATAAACTATGAGTTCAGTGAGGGGTTGACCTGCCCTGATCCAGAGACAGAAACAAATCCTGAAACAGAAACACAGCCACTTGTAATGAATGTTGGTACCCTGCTCATTGAAGCCTCTGCACCAGGTGACAAAGTGATGGACCCAGTCCAAGGAAACAATGGCAGGAGAAATTGCCTGGAATAACTATCTGGCTGGCGTCCCTGAGCAGGGCTGTTGGGAAAGCCAGTCATGCTGTTGACCCTGGCACCGCTGCTGACTTGGAATTGAGAATCCTTTGTTCTATTTTGCTGACACACAGGCTAATGCAGGGCCCCGAGGCAGACCTTTGCAAAGGATGGAGACTTTCAGCAGGAGACTTCACTGTAGAAGCTTTCATCTAGGCGGTGTAGGATAATGGCGAGTCATTAGTGAGCCCTTACTATGTGCCAAGTGCTGGCAGAAAAGAGATGGTACCTTCGAGACAGGTAAAGAAGGAGAGTTTAATGAAGAGACCACTTAGGAGAGTGTGGGCAGAGAGGGAAACTAACAAGGGATGCGGAAGCGCTTGGATGCTAGCATTAGCCAGGCGCCCTCACCACCCCAGGCTGCGGAGCACAAAAGTGGTGGCTCAGCTGTGCCCCAAAGATGCTGAGAGTGGCTGTGGGGAGAGGGGTGTATGCAGCCTGCAACCATGAAGCAAGGAGGAAGCCAGGTGAAGAAATCCACTATTCCTGCTCTCCTGATTCCCAGTCTCTAGCTAAGCCCAATGCACCCAGAAGCCAGAAGGGAGAGGAGCCCACTTGAGGCATCCATTAAGATGTCTCCTAGTAACAGAGCAGGAGAGAGAAGATGGGGGAGAATGGATCTGAAGGGGCAAGCAGAGAATATCCAGCACTCCCCTATTTGACAAGGAAGCAAAATGAGGAAAAATAACTGTTCGGGGAGGCAGTGGTAGCACGAGAGTTGAACCCAGAGCTATGTGACTTGAGAGTCCCTCCTCGATTACTCTTTTAGATTGTGTCTATTATTATTATTGTTATTGTTATTGTTATTATTCATGAGAGACACAGGGAGAGGGAGAAGCAGGCTCCCCGTGGGGATCCTGATGCAGGATTCGATCCCAGGATGCCAGGATCACACCCTGAGCCAAAGGCAGACACTCAACCACTGAGCCACCCAGGTGCCCCTATTTTAGATTGTCTCTTTCTGGGCTCATCTACCCTTCCCGTCTCATATCCTTCCAGTTTGCTCTGTACACACCCCATGCTGCTGCCAGCGGGTCTACTTCTTGCAGACTACAGGCTCTGGCACATTCTGCTTCCAGCTAAACTGCCATTCTTCCAAGAATTCTTCTCTAGCTGGAGAAATCATTGCAGCCTTTCTCTCTTCTGGAGCCCCAAAGTGCAGTGTCTGAACTCTCTAGAAGACTGAGCTCCTTCAAGGCATCTGCTCTACCTTATTCGTATTTGTATTATCCCCACAATCCAGTGCAGTGCTGGACAGATGGTAATTAATATATGTTTGCTGGTTTGGGGTGCTTGGGTAGCACAGTCAGCCGAGCAACCAGCTCTTGATTTGGATTTAGGTCATGATCTCAGAGTTGTGAGATTGAGCCTCACATTGGGCTCCACGCTCAGCAGGGAGTGTGCTTGAGATTTTCCCTCTTCTTCCTTCTCCCTCTACCTCTCCGGACACTCACACTCTCCCTCAAAAAAAATGTTGCTGGTTTGCTGGGATGAATTTGTGAAGACAAGGAAAACAGAAAAATTATCTCACCAAATGGAAACTAAAGTAGTTAGGAAAAAAACACTGAAAAATTTTAAAGTAGGTATATTCAAACTCACATTTTTTTCAGGTTCAATATTTTATTTGTACCCCAGATAGGATTTATTCATTATAACTTTACTCTTTGGAATCTTATTTATCTATTTATTTTTAGTCATCTCTATGCCCAATGTGGGGCTCGAACTCACAACCCCAAGATCAAGAGTCACATGTTCCTCCAACTGAGCCAGCCAGTTTCCCCTAGATTTAATTTAATTGAAGTTTTTGGCTTTAAGACAAGTACAGCAATGGTAATTCCAAAATGTACTTCTGGGGGGTGTGGGAAAAACACCTTTAAAATACATAAAAACATGTATATAGGGACACACATTTTTTTCTTTTGCCTCAGGCTCCAACATGGCTCAGAACAGCACTGATTCTGTACTTAAATTTCAGAAATGTTGTTCTTGTAGATTGTTTTGCATTAATTTGAATATTTAAAATATTATATTAAAATGTGAGGGCTTGGGCATCCCCTTAAATTTTGCAGCAGAAGCAAGTGTCTCCCTAGCTTCACCCTAGCCAGCCCTGACACCAAGGCAGTAGCTCTGAGGCTGAAGGGGAAAGAATCACAGGGTAAGAAAGAGTGGAGTCTAGTGGAAGTGATATTCTAGCCTCTTATTCTTTCACTTCAGAAGCATTCAGTGAGAGATCTTTTTTTTTAATTTTTATTTATTTTTGATAGTCACACAGAGAGAGAGAGAGAGAGAGAGAGAGACAGAGGGAGAAGCAGGCTCCATGCACCGGGAACCCGACGTGGGATTCGATCCTGGGTCTCCAGGATCGCGCCCTGGGCCAAAGGCAGGCGCTAAACCGCTGCGCCACCCAGGGATCCCAGTGAGAGATCTTTTAAGTCAATCAGCAGCCTGTTCCACGAAAGCTGGAAAATTAAAGTTTCTCCCAAACATAAGGACCAATACAATAATGAGAGTAAGATCATTTCATCCAGAACCTCTTGCCTTCCTTTCAGGTAAATGATTTCCACGTGGGGAAGCTGAAAACACAGTATCGAACTAGGGTGGGGAAGAGCTCTTTCCCTCATCCTTATCTGATGGTGCCTTCTGGGGCTGAGCGCACAGTTAGGAAAGCACCTGCTGCAGGCTCCCAAATACATTGCACGCAGGAAGGTTCCGGCCCCTGCCTCCACCTGGAAACCCCACAGGAACCAGAGGGGTTTTCATTCTGGTTATTTTAAAATGTTCTTAAGATGTCTAAAAAAAAAAAAAAAAAAAAAAAAAAAAAAGAACCACCAAAATTGAACTTTAAAAAATGTAAAGAATCTATCAGTACCTTAGGACAACAGAAAATCACACACAGACATAGACATACATACACTGATGTTCATCATAAAATTGAGGACGGCCTGGGTGGCTCAGCGGTTTAGCGCTGCCTTCAGCCCAGGGCGTGATCCTGGAGATCTGGGATCAAGTCCCACGTCAGGTTCCCTGCATGGAGCCTGCTTCTCCCTCTGCCTGTCTCTGCCTCTGTGTGTGTGTGTGTGTGTATGTGTATCTCATGAATAAATAAATAAAATCTTTAAAAAAAATTGAACACCTGAAAACAACCTAAGTGCCCCAAATGGGGGGGGGGTAGTTAAATAATGATTTTCCACTTGATAGACATACATGCAGTCATTAAAACTGATGGCCATGCAAAGTAGCACCACAGAAAGAGGTTTGGTGAATAAATACAGTATAAGAAATTGAACACATTATTATTACAATTATTTAGAATTTGCCTAGGAAAATAGACTGGAAATAAATCAACTACCCAAATGAATGCTTAATGAGTGCCTCTTCTATGCAAAATGCAGAGATATGCATTTCATAGCTTCTCGTTGAATCCTCACACTGACACTATGTGGTTCCCATTTTACAGATGGGGGAAATGAAGGTGTGACATTGTGATTTATAATAAGAAATAGGTATTTGTCCTTCCTCTGTTCAGTTTCTAGCAGAGAGCTCTTCAATCCACTGGAGTTTCTGAGGTGATGAAAGAGATAAAGGTGTCTTTTATCTTTTGTCAAATTAATGAGGTGGCTTTTAGACCACACCCCAGAATGGGGATGGTTGCCAGAGGAGCCAACCCTTTTCACTCCCTGATTTCCAGGGAGAAAGGGGCTGGAGGTTGAATCAATCGCCAATGCCAACGAGTTAATCAATCACGCCTATATAATGAAGCTGCCATAAAAACCCAGAAAGGTGGGGTTCAAAGAGCCTCCGGGTTGATGACCACATGGAGATTTGGGGAGACTGGAACTTGGAGCAAGCACGGAAGCTCCACTCCCTTTCCCCATATCCTGCTCTATGCATCTCTTCCTTCTGACTGTGCCCAAGTCATATCCTTTCATTAAAAAACAGTAATTTAGTGAAGAAAATGTTTTCCTAAGTTCTGTGAGCCATTCTAGCAAATTAATCAAACCCGAGGAGCGGGTCTTTGGAACCCCTGATTTATAGCTGAGGGGTCAGAAGCACAGGTGACAACTTGGGCTTGCAATTTCCTTCTGAAGTAGGGGTGAGGGTGAGGGGCAGGTTTGTAGGACCAAGCCCTTAACCTGTGGAATCTGATGGTATCACTGGGTAAATAGAGTCAGGATTGAGGTGAGTTGTAGGATACCCAGCTGATGTCAGAGAATTGGGTAGTGTGAGGGGAAACCCTTGCCTCCACACATTGGAAATTGGGATCAGAACCCACAGAGAAGGTGAGAAAGGCTAATTAACAGAACTAATAAATGCAGACTTAGGGAGCCAAACACATTCAGTCTGCCTCTAGAGCCAAGCTTCTCCTCTGTGCTCTTCCACCAAACAGTAACTGTTCTTGGGCCCGGGTGATAGGATGCCCCATTGTCTTTTTTCTTTTCAGTTTTTCCTCATCATAGCTATATTTTCATGATTGGAAAGGTTACTTTATTAATTCAAAGCAAAGTAAAGATTGCCAGGTAGAACTTCAGAACAGGAAAGAAAGCTTTTTAACAATTCTCAAAAGGAAAAACAGCAAAAACAACAACTTCCTCAGAGGAAAAGTGACTTTAGTCGCCATCAGGGAACAAGAAATAGAGACAGGAAAGGGGTTTAAGAGAATGCTGGCTCCAGGTAAGCCCCTCATTTCTCACTGAGAAAGAGCAAACTGAGTTCATCTAAGTCACATGGCCTATGGGAACAGAGTCTGCCTGATGGACCACTAAGTAAGCAGTGGTTACTGAAGCCCTGAGGGGTGGGGTGGAATCGATGCCAAAGGGGGCTGCAAGCGAGAGTTGCTCATCTACATGGCATAATTGGATGGTCATCAATATAGCAGTTTGCTTTCTAAGAACAAGCTGTAAAGTCAGACAGATCTGGATTTCAAGCAAGGTACAGCCTCTTACCAGCTGTGTGTCTTTGACCAAGTCCCTTTACTCCTCTGGGCCTTGTTTCCCTCGTCTGTAACCCAGTCTCCCTCACAAAGTTGTCATAAGCATCTCAATAAGGCTTAATAAGCTAATACACATAAAGATTTTAGAATGGAGTCTGGCACATAGTATGTGCTCAGTAGACAGTAACAGTTATTATTTCCAAGAAGAATATTTCCTATATATTCTGTGGAAACATAGTATGATGTTTATACCATAAGGAATCCATTCCTTGGGTGCCTGGGTGGCTCAGTCAGTGAAGCATCTGACTCTTGGTTTGGCTCAGATCATGATCTTGAGTCAGGCACTCGAGCTCTGCATCAGGCTGCTTAGGATTCTGTCTCTTTCCCTCTGCCTCTTACTCCGCTCAAAAAAAAAAAAAAAACAAAAAATAAAAAAGTAAAAGGAAATCCATTCCTTTGGGCTAATGTTCGCCCTCTCCAGGTACTCTTTACCACCATCATCATCACCAGGCTTCAAAACAAAATGGTTGATGAGCAATGGCCATAGAATAATAGTCTGCCATTTTCATTTCCTATGAAATAGAAAATGTTAAATGTAAAGAAAAGAGAGGCTTCTACTTGGGTTAGTGTGGGACATGAGGCTGAATATAAGCAAAACATTGGCATCTTTTAGTTAGAGGAGGCAGTGGGGGGATTCCAGACCTTCCCCCTTCATCTCTATCAATACATTCTGGAAAAATAAAAATAGGCCATTCTATCCATAGGGAGAGGTGCATGCCCGAAGTGTGAAATCCTGCAGAGGATTTGAATAATCAATGGGGGAGCCTTTGTGCCTTCTTTGAACTAAGTGCCATCTAACCCCAGAAGGTGGTTAATTAAGTTTCATGGTTAAGGATGTAAACTTGGGAAGCAGATGGCCTGTGTTTCAACCTCTCTGCCAGATACAAGCTGAGGACCTTGGACAAGACATTAATATCTGTGTCTCCATGTCCTCACCTTTGAAATGAGAATGATAATAATGTACCTATTTCATCTTGTGAGTATTAAATGAGTTGATAACATCTCAAGTGCCTGGGATGCCCAGGTGGCTCAGTTGGTTACATGTCTGACTCTTGGTTTTGGCTCAGGTCATGATCTCAAGGTTGTGAGATTGAGCCCTGTGTCCAGTTCCATGTTCAGCACGGAGTCTGCTTGAGAATCTTTCTCTCCCTCTCCACCCTGAGTGCTCTCTCTCTAAAATAAAGAAATAAATCTTTAAAAAATATTACATCTCAAGTGCCTAACATGGTGCTCAGCGCTTAGTAAGTGCTCAGTTAGAGGAAGATGTTAGCCTTGTTATCAAGGTACATCAATGGGCAAAAAGCCCTTTTGTTTAGTTTGAGAAACAGAAGATATTTCACTTGGTTGCTTTTAAAATTAAGAGTTTATAAGTCATGGAAATGAAAAGTACAGCATAGGCAATTAAAAATTAAATTAAATAAACTAAAATGAAGAATTGAAGCCACAAATACTATTTACAAATGATTAAAGGACTTTCTTTCGTTTTCTATAATGGACATGTGAGGGGTAGGAGACCAGGAGAGAGGGAGATGGGGAGCCAGGAAAGACCAGAGAGAATAGATTGAAAGGTAAGGAAGCAAAAGAAGAAAGAAGGAAAGGGTCAGAGGCAGAAGCAGGGAGAAAGGATAAAACCAGTCCAGACGGAAAGGGCAAGACAGCCAGGGAGCTGCAGGATACACGGGTGCTGGGGGCATGACCCGTTATTGCCTACTGTTCTCCTGAATTCCAGCCATCAAAGGAAGTTGTCACTACCCTTTGAAATAACACTGTTTTTGGGCACCTGGGGAGCTTACTAGTTTAAGCATCTGCCTTCGGCTCAGGTCATGATCCCAGGGTCCTAGGATCCCGAGCCCGCATATGGCTCTCTGCTCAGTGGGAAGCTTGCTTCTCCCTTTCTTCTGCCTCTCCCCCTGCTCATGCAGGCTCTCTCTCTCTCTCTCTCTCTCTCTCTCTCATACTCTCTCTCATGCTCTCTCTCTCAAATAAATTAAACTTTTTTAAGAAACAACATTTTTTTTGGCTCTTGAAAACAGCTTTTCTGCCTTTTTGCTAAACCTCTGAGTTTATTTCTAAAATAAAATTAATTTTGTTCGTGAAAGGATGAGGGTTTTTTACCTGCACATGGATGGAGAGATGGCTGGGGATTTAGTCATGTGCTTTGGAAGGCAAAAAAGGTCAGCAGATTGTCTCCATGTGGAAGTCTTTTGGCTATCGGGAAGCTATCAGAATGACTCAGCTCTGTTCCTTGAGGCTGCCTTATACAAATGAATTCAGAAAGTTCCGCTTGGAACAGCATGGCCCCTTGATTCTTCTGCCTCTGGGAACAAAGGCAGAGGTGAGCTCCACAGGTCAGAGGTTCCTGCCATCTGCCTGTGGGCCTCAAACCAGAACATTTCAAAACAACTAGCCACCCAGGAATATGAAGGAGTTAAAGGTTTAGTGCTTGGTGCCTTGTACCTGTTTGAGGTTTGAATCTGTGGTGGAGTAGGAGTACGGTAGAGTGAGGTGGGATGGGCTGGGGGTGAGAGGTTGCTAGTTCTCCTCTAGGCTTGTTCTGGTAATACAGAGGGCAGCTGGGACTTTGGATCTTCATAGACTTCTTCCCAAGTCTGTGACAGTAGGGCTGGTGATCTAGCTTAGGGGCTGATACACTTTCTATGGAATAGGCCAGCTAGTAGGTTTGCAGACCATATTGGCTCTTTCACAACTGATCAACTCCACCGTTGTCATGCAAAAGTAGCCAGAGACAACACATGAATGAATAAGCATGTGCTATGTTCCAGTAATACTGTCATATGTCACAAAATAGTATTCTTTTGATTTTTCAACTATTTTAGGAAGGTAATGGGGTGCCTAGGTGGCTCAGTCAGTTAAGCATCTGACTCTTGATTTCAGCTCAGGTTGTGATGTCAAGATCGTGAGATAAAGTCCCTCAATGGGCTCCACGCTCAGTGGGGAGTTTGCTTGGGATTACTCTTTCCCTCTCCCTCTGTCTCTCCCCTGCTTGTTCTCTCCCACCTTTCTCTCTGAAATAAATAAATAAATAAATAAATAAATAAATAAATAAATAAATAAATCTTTAAAAAAAAGAAATGTAAAGATCATTCTTAGCTTGCAAAATAGATGCACAGACACAGGTGGTGGGCTAGACTTGACCTGTGCTCCATAGTTGGCTAACCACCGCTTTACCTAAAGGATTGAGGATCTGGGCTTAGAAAGACTAAGGCACAGTGGAGAGTAAAGTGCCTGAGACCCTGGATCCCACTTCTGTGTGAGTACAGTTCTCCTCTATTTTCCCTGTAAATAGAGGAACCCCAGGCCTTCATCACATAACCTGAATTCCTCATTGCTTGATTATGTCACAGAATTCCACAAATTACTGTCAAGGAAATAATCTTGTCTTCTAATTCCAATACCTGACTCTATTTTTAGAGGTTAATGAATTTGGAGAATGAATAAGGTAAGTTCCATCAGCAGATAAATTAGGGACTCTTACATTAAGAAGCAACTCATTGAACAGAACTGATGAAATTTGAAGCAATTTAAAAAACTAACCAATGGGAGAATGCCCAAAAGCTGCAGCAACTAACATGTTTAAAGATAAACATAACTTTTCAATAAGATATGTGCACTGTTTCAGCACAGACATCAGATGTACACAGGTCCATCCCACCCTTGACCTCCAGGGACCCTTACCCTTATAACTTAGTTATAAGCCATGAACTAAGTCCAGCCCTCTTGTCTCATATAGGGTCCACTAAAGCCTATCAAAGAGAAATGACTTATGTAAGGTCACACACTTTGCCACGGGATGGGGAGCAGACACTTGGATTAAGCTCCCAAAGAGAAAGGTCAAAGGTTATTACTCCTAGGCCCAGGGGCTGGTGAAGGTGGAGAAGAGTATGCCTGAGATGAGCAAGGAATTCTCCCCAAGTGCCAGAATTTCTACAAAGGATTAAAAGTAGGGGCAGTATCAGGTAGAGGATAAAGTGGGCTAATAAAAATGCTAAAAGGTACAAGCCATCGTTCAGGAAGCCTGTTAAGAGCTCCCATCCTGGGGCACCTGAGTGGGTCAGTAGTTGAGTGTCTGCCTTCGGCTCAGGTCATCATCCTGGGGTCCTGGGATCAAGTCCCACAACAGGCTCCCCACAGGGTGCCTATGTCTCTGCCTCTCTCTGTGTCTATCATGAATAAATAAAGTCTTTTTTTTTAAAAAGCACCCACCCTGAGCCTTGAATAGTATTTTGTTTCGTTTTCTTCTTTTTTGTTTGTTTGGTTTTTTTTGTTTTTTTTTCTTCTTTTTTGTTTGAATAGTATATGTGGATTTTATGCCCTGTCTTAAGTCCACATAGTTACTCTACCCTATAAAGTAGATGAGCAAATTTCCACTTTACAGATGAGGAAACTGAGTGGTCCAAGAGATCTACTAAAAATAGCTGTTAATGCTGGTGGGGAAAGAATCCATTGCCATGTTGGCAGCCACAGGAAGGTCCATTTAAGGTGTGACAGCCAAGGATATGCAGGGCCTGAGAAGTAGAAAGTTCACCTTCCTGGTACCTGTGAATGAGCTCCTAGGGCCCCGCTCAGGGATGCAACCTGGGGAAGGTTTGGATTTCAGGGCTATTTTCACTCTCATTGGTACCATTACCCACACCCCACTGCACTCCAGAAGTCTACCTCAGCCCCTCCCTTCCTGCCGCTATGACCTACAGCAGCAAAGGTTCAACTCCTGTTCGTGATGGCCTCTGAAAGCATACATATTCAAACTCTATTCACCTCTCAATAAGTGCCTTGTTCATTGTTTGGGCCATCTGCAGAGGCACAGGAGTCTCACATCTCTTTGCTTCATGGAGGCACATCCTGTCGTAAGGAAGAACACAGATCTGGAATCCAGATTCTGGAGCCAAACTCTCTGGCCTCCACTCCCATTTCCATCACTCGGTGGTTACCTGAACTTGAGCAGGTCACTTAATCTCCCTCTGTGTTTTATGCCTTCATCTGTAAAACGGGGCTACTTGTGTACCTCTTAAGACTGCGAGGATAAAATGAGTTGTTACGGGGAAAGCTTGTGGTGTGGGCTGTGGGAGTGAACTGCTATTGTTAGTAACATCAAGGTCACATCCTCAGTTAGACTGAACCAGGAAAGCAGCAAAGAGCAGTACAAAGGCTGCTTGTAAGAGAGAGTGTAGAGGAGTAGGGAAGTCGGGGAGAGAACAAGGAGAGGGAAGAAAACAGAGAGGTCGAGGAGGAGGGAGGAAGAGGGAAAAAAGGCAGAGAGAGGGATGGACAGGGCTGAAGGAAGAGCAGAAAAGAGGCAGAGAACCCGACAGCAAACAACACTGAAAGAACCGTCTAACCCCACACCAGGGCAAACAGAAGTGGTTGCTTGATGTCGGACAGGCAAATACCAATGGCGGCCACATTGCTTGAGTACTATGTCAGGCACTGTGCTAGCACTCCTTTGTGTTTGCTCTAATTGCACGAGAATTTTACCACAACCCTTTGCACAAATGAGGAGTTATGCTCAGGGAGATCCAGTAAAATGTTAAAGGCCACACATCCAGTGAGAGGCACAGAGAGCCCTGGATTCAAATTTGGATCTGCCTAACTCCAAAGCCCATGCTCCAGATCCATTCTGTACCTGTACCAGTTCTATGTGTTTGAAATCTGTTGGCACCAAATTACACCAAGAGATACACTTACAATTCATTTAAAAGAGTAGTCTAATAGAGACACCCGCGTGGCTCAGCGGCTGAGTGTCTGCCTTTGGTTCATGGTGTGATCCCGGGGTCCTGGGATCAAGTCCCACATCAGGCTCCCCGCAGGGAGCCTGCTTCTCTCTCTGCCTATGTCTCTGCCTCTTTCTGTGTGTCTCTCATGAATAAATAAATAAATAAAATATTTTTTTAACAAGAGAGTAGTCTAATAAAAACCATTAGTGTTCATAAAATGACTAAGTATACCACCATTTGTTAGGAGGTTCCTTGAGAAGACAATAAGCTAGACTAATTTAAGATGCTAGCTGGCCCAGAATGCAAATCGGTTCAAATTCTTGGTGTCTTCTCAAAGAGCTCACTCTCCACGCAAACCTACTGAATGCTGGGAAGATTTAAAGATGTTAATCTCTCCATTTTCAAGATGAGGAAACGACAGCCCCCAGAGGGGAAGTGGCTGGTCTAAGATCATGGAACCCAAAGAAGGGGACAACTGAGTCTAGAAGCTCAGTGCTGTGTCTGCCAGACAAGCACTCTTTCTTTTTCTGCCCCAGTGGTCTTCTTTCCTCCACAGAGTCAGGGGAGTTAAGAGGAATTCCTTTTCCTGGTTTGCCCAAATAAAAGACAAATGTTAAGATGGAAAGAAATGTGCTTTCCCACGTGTGCTTTCTAGCTGATGAGCCTGAAGTCAGTCCATAGCAAAGGGATTTGCCGCTGCATTTTTAATGAAGAAATTATGGAAGGGGGGGAAAAAGTCCACGTGCACTTAAAATTCAAGTGGTAGATTTAGGGAAAAACGAGGATTCTCTGGAGGCTCTTGTTACACCTTTTGGAATGTTTATCCTCGTTTTTCCCATGTCTTCCCCCCTCTCCCTGTTTCTCACTCATGAGGGGCCCCAGGTTTTCTCTTGGCTGCAAAGGCCTGGGTGGAGACTACCTTCCTGGAGTCGATGTGTGTTTGCAAGAGTCCAGAAGGGCTCACTAAAAAACTAGGGTCCTCCCAGATGGAAGGCAGGCCAATAATTCACAGGGCTTGGGCTTCCCGTGGCTCCGGCCAGCCCTGGGGACACTGATCTGAAGTGCTTCCCTAAATCCAAGAAAGACATTTGCCCCAACACAACAAGCTTTAGCAATGTATTTTAAAGATGTCCTCAACTTGCCTCCCTTGTTTGGCTGGAAAGTCCTATGTGAGCTTTTCCAATTTAAACACCCATTGGAATAAAGTACTTCCTCACTTTTCTGTTCTGTTCTGGCTGCAGGGCATCTCTTACACCCACTTTAATCACAGCGCTGGGAACTACAATTATTTTGCATCTCCGGGAGGCTCCTGAGAGACAACTGTAAATAATGCCTTACTCACTTTTGTCACCAAACAAGATGGCAATTGATTCACAGGATCGTCTGAAGACGGGGCCTGGGAACCCCTGTTTGGTTCCACAGGGATGTACTTGAGAGGCTGGCGGAGGCTGGAATGGTCATTTTCAAGCCATATGTTTTTTCAGATGGACTCCTAATTCTAATTTGTCTTTGAATATATTTATCTCTTGCTCTAAGATTCTCTTCTCATGATTCCTCTTTTTTTTTTCTTATCAATAGGAGGGTGTTTCCAGCTGCCCTGGGGTCTCTGAGGGACAGTTGTCATCTATGAGACCCAACAAGTGGAAAATGATCCTGGGAGGCTGGCTGACTGGCAGTTTACAAAGTTTAAAAAGAACGATCCTGAGTGCCTTTTCTAAATACATTAATGTTAAACTTGACATTTGTTTACTAGCCTCCCAGAGTCCATTAAAAACTACCTTCTCCGCTCAGCTCTCTCTGGTTCTGGGCCTAGGAAAGGGGGGGATTAGGAGATTCTCCCCACCATTTGGATACTCTTAATTCTCTGTCACTGCGTTTAGAGCGTCGGCCTCTGATTGGTGGAGATTAACCACAAACAGGTGAGACTTTGAGGGTTTTCCTGCTTGTCTGAATTCTGATCGAAGGCAGGGCAGACTGTTTGGATTTCATTCAAACACAGCCTCAGCCTGAAGTATCATTATGTACACTGAAGGCCGAGGGCAGAAAAGCAAGATGCTGTTGCCAGAATGCTAGAGAGGTGCATTCTGGGAGGCGGTAGAGAGCCCAGGACACACAGTCATGGGCCGGGAAATGGTTCAGAATTCCCTCTTCCAGGGATAGCAATTTTTGGACTGTTCCCTGAGCTTCTCAAGACCAGGCCTCGCCCTTCCAGGGACACTGAGCCCCATCCTCACCTGTCCTGAAATTCCTCAGCTAGAGTCAGGCCTCGTGGTGAAGTCATCTCTTCTGATTCCACTGTCCTCTGAAAAAGGCAAATACCCCTAGAAAATATGCCCCTTGAGGTCTCCCCTAAATTTTGGCTTTTTGTTTTTTTTAAGTGGGTTCCCCACCCAATGTGAGGCTTGAACTCAGGACCCTGAGATCAAGAGCTACACACTCAACTGACTGAGCCAGGTAGCCCTGTCACCTCTAAATTTTGAATGAGGCCTTAGGCTTTTTCCTTTTTTTGAAAAAAGATTTTATTTATTTATTCATGAGAGAGAGAGAGAGAGACAGAGAGAGGGAGGGAGGGAGAAGCAGGCTCCATGCAGGGAGCCCGATGGGGGACTCGATTCCTGGTCTCCAGGATCACACCCTGGGCCAAAGGCAAGCACCAAACCACTGAGCCACCCAGGGATCCCCAGGGTCTTTTTCCTAAGGTACTAGAGAGACTTCTGAAACATTCAGCTGGTAATGATGAAAGGAGGAGGGGCAGGAGAGAAAAGAGAGGGTCCTGGATGGGAACTGAAGGCAGAGGGGAGAACAGCAAAGCTCACCTCCATGTTCTTCATGATTTGGCCTTAGGCCCTCCCTGGTGGTCTAATGGCCCAGGGACACCCGAGCCTTCAGAACCGGAAGGGAACCCACACAGGCCAGCTGCCTTTGTTTCTCAAGAGCCAGGACAGAAAAGCATCCCTGCCCCTAATACTTTTCCTCATTTCCTTTCTCCCCTCCACCAACTGTGAGTCAGGTAACAGTTTTTTCTCCTATACATGAAATAATATACATAAGTCATTGGTTTCTTTCGGAACACTACCCTTCCCCTTTGGAATGCCAACATTTGTCTTCTATTTCCTGGCACATTCCCTTCCACATCCCCCTCCTATCTGTCAGCTCCTTCGAGGGGAGCCCTGCTTCCCAAAGGGGCTCCTCCTCCATGGAGAAGCAGCAGAGGGACTGGAAAGGTGGGTCCGACACGTGAAAGGGCAGCTCTGCCGCCAGGTCCCCAGCCAGAGGGCCACTTCCCACCTACCTCTGCCAGCACTGTGGCACACATTCCTAAACACAAGGCCCACAGAGGGTATTGAACCCACAATGCTACAAAAAGTAACCCCTACAAAGGGTTCCTGGGCTCTACAAAGGGCTTTCATGGTTTTCTAACCATGCCAAGGGAACCAGAGCCAAAACGGCTGGGGAAAATGTGAAGCAGGCAGGTAAAAGTTTTCTCTGCATTCCCAACCCCCCCACACCCCCCTCACCTCCCACCCCACCCCACCCAGCCAAAGCAACCAAAGCTTACTTCTGAAAGGAAAGAAAAGGAAATGGGTCTGAGAAACCCATTCATATGGAGGAGCTAGTAGCTTCTTAATGGGTAGTGGTATGGGGGCAATTTTTATTTGTATTTTTTCTTTTCCCCTACTTTGTTTTTTGTTTTAATTCCAATACAGTTAACACTCACTGTTATATTAGTTTCAGGTGTACAATATCATGATCAACACCTCCATACATCCCCCGGTGCTCATCACCACAAGCACCCTCCTCAAGGATGGCAATGCTAAACACAAGGATGCTCAGATGAAGTTTCCAGCATCAGTGGGGAGGGGCAGTATGTAGTGAGGGGGAGACTTTTCTGCTGCCCCTCAAAGCACACCATGCAAGCGACTACCTTCCTGGATGACAGGCAGCCTTTCATCTACTATTCAGCTCCCAAGCTCATGCTTGAGCCACAGAGAAGGGTTGAAATCTCCCTCTGAGATGTCCTTCTTGAACCTCTTCCCTTGGGAACAAACAATTATGGATCTCACTGCAAAACCACAACACTGGATACTCATTCTCTGTCCCCAGAAAACATTCTTTCTAACCCACAATTGGATTGCTTGTTGAAAGCTATATTTTCTCTGGGAAGTGAAAGATGTTATGCCATAGATACTCTCTCAAAGTTTCTGAGAACAACAAAGCATTGTTTGGTGCCACCAGCATTCAGGCTTAGGACAATTATATAATGAATCAGCAGCATTATAAGGTTGTCTCTCACATAACTTATCTTGCATCATTATTTCCCAATCTCTTAATAATCCAAAAAGCTATTATATCTAGGGATTACCGAGTTAATTGAAGGGGAGGGAAATCCCGGATTTCAATCAAACTTCAATGGTGCTAAACCACCTACCACACCTTTCATGATTTTTTTGAGTTTTGTAAAGGGTCACTTGTTTTTGGCTTTGTTTTAATAGTGATGATAATGAAAGATGAGGAGAGAAGTTATTACCTCATCTTCTGCTAGCAATCCTAATGTCCCAGAAAGAGCTCTGGATTGAAGAGTCAGAAAATCTTGGTTCAAATCCTGCTACCTACAATGTCAACTATTTACACGTTGACATGAGGGGCATTATTGAGCTGTCCAAGGAAAATTTTTTTAAAAACTATTTAAAGGGCACCTGGGTGGCTCAGTGACTTGAGTGTCTGAATTTTGATTACTGCTCAGGTCATGATCTTGGCACTGTGAGACTGAGACTCCCTGTCAGGCTTGCACTCAGCACGAAGTCTGCTGGGGATTCTCTCTCTCCCCCACCCCCCACTCTTGCATGTGCACACTCTCTCTCTCTCTATCAAATATATAAATAAAATCTTGTAAAATATTTAAAGGATGCCTAGAAATCTTGTCCCTCATGTTCTGGAGAAGAAAAAAATCACAATAGAATATCTATGTGAATTGGAGCTATTATCATAAGTATCCAACCAAACTGAGGTTTCTTTTGGAAAGGAATATATTTTAGGTTCTAGAAAAACTAAAGCAAATTTTCAACGCAGTCCAACAGGGCTCTTTCAGATTTTGATTTCCTTGAGTTCTCACAGCAATCCTATAATATGTGGTTCCTACTGAATAGATGAGAAAATTGAGATTGAGAGGGAGTAGAAGACTTGACCAAGGTCACACACCTAGTGCATCCCGCTGGCAGAGTATCCATTATAGGAACAATATATATGGGTTGAATTATCTTCTAAAATGGAGAGTGAAAAAATAAAAATAAAATAAAATAAAATAAAATAAAATGGAGAGTGACAAGAGTGCCTCGTTGGCTCATTTGGTAGAGGATGTGGCTCTTGATCTTGTGGTCATGAGCTCAAGCCCCATGTTTAGTGTAGAGTTTACTTTTTTTAAAAAAAGGAAATGGGGCACCTTGGGTGGCTCAGACAGTTAAACATCTGACTCTTGGTTTTGGCTCAGGTCATGATCTCAGGGTCGTGAGATTAAGCTCTGCATCAGTTCTGTGCTCAGCACAGAATGTGCTTAAGATTCTCTCTCCCTCTCCCTCTGCCACTCTGCTTGTGCTCTCTCTCTCTAAAATAAATAAGTAAATCTTTTTAAAAAGTAAATGTATTTTGTTTTCTTATTTTAAGTGGGCTCCACACCCAACATGGGGCTTGAACTCAGGACCCTGAGATCAAGAGTTTCATGCTTTATTGACCAAGCTAGCCAGGCACCTAAGAAATACATTTGTTTAAGGATTTTATTTATTATTTATTTGAGAGAGTGAGAGAGCATGCACAAGCAGGGAAAGAGAGCAAGGAGCCCGATATGGGGCTCGATCCCAGAATGCCAGGATCATGACCCTGAGCCAAAGGCAGATGCTTAATAGACTGAACCACCCAGGTGCCCCCCGAGAGATGTATTTTATTTTTTTAAAGATTTTATTTATTTATTCATGAGAGAGACAGAGAGAGGCAGAGACACAGGCAGAGGGAGAAGCAGGCTCCATGCAAAGAGCCTGACATGGGACTGGATCCTGGGTCTCCAGAACCACGCCCTGGGCTGAAGGCAGTGCTAAACCGCTGAACCACCCAGGCTGCCCGAGAAATGCATTTTATTTTATTTTATTTTATTTTATTTTATTTTATTTTATTTTATCTTATTTTTTTGAGAAATGTAAATAAAAATACATGAACTGATTCAAAGTTAAGAGCTGGTTTAAGGTATATTATAGTTAATACAAATACCAGTAAAATGGCGATTTATAATCATATAAGACAGTATGGATATCACAGCAAAAGAATAAGAGATTAAATAAGGAAACTATGATAAAGTTAGTAAAACCTGGGGCACCGGGCAGGCTCAGTCTATGGAGCATGTGACTCTTGATTTCAGGGCTGTGAGTTTGAGCCCCATGTTGGTTGTCAAGATTACTTTAACAAATAAAATTAAAATTAAAAGAAAGTCAACAAAACCTAATATTCTCAATTTTTATGTCCCTAAGAACAATATGGGAATATATGTTGAAAAATAGAACTGACAGAAATATCAGAAGAGTCTAATTAAATTTCATTAACAATCTTTTTTTTTAAGATTTTATTTATTTATGAGAGACACACAGAGAGAGGGAGGGAGAGAGGCAGAGACACAGGCAAAGGGAGAAGCAGGTTCCATGCAGGGAGCCCAATGTGGGACTCAATCCTGGGACTCCAGGATCACACCCTGGGCAGAAGGCAGGCACTAAACCTCTGAGCCACCCAGGGATCCCGGATTAGCAATCTTAATATTCGAGATACGATGGCCTATAGTATATTACAGTGATGGTGGCTTATTTAGTAAAACATAAACCTTAGCATTTCAGTGGCCTAACACATTAGAAGTTTCTTACTGACTCTTAAGTAGAATGTGCCTGTTCTTGGTTGGCAGGCAGCTTTCCTTCATAATAATCAAGAAACCAAATTGCTTCCATTCTGTGTTTCTACCATTGTCATAGAATCCCAGAGTCCTCTGCTCCCAGTCATTAGAAGAGGAAAGGAGGAGTGTAAAACCCCCACCACCTCTCAGAGGCCCCAACCTAGAAGTGACATAGTCCTTATCAACTCACACTTCACTGGAGAGAACATGACAGTGCCTAGATGCAAAGGGTGCTGGGAAATGTAGTCCCTGGTTTTATAGCCACATCCCAGGAACAATTCCGCACTATATTAAGAGGGAACAGGATTGTTTTCTTTTGTTGTTTTTTTTATTTTTTTTTATTTATTTATGATAGTCAGAGAGAGAGAGAGAGAGAGAGAGAGAGAGGCAGAGACACAGGCAGAGGGAGAAGCAGGCTCCATGCACCGGGAGCCCGACGTGGGACTCGATCCGGGGTCTCCAGGATCGCGCCCTGGGCCAAAGGCAGGCGCCAAACCGCTGCGCCACCCAGGGATCCCCGAACAGGATTGTTTTTTATAGGCCAGCTAGCCACCTCTGTCACAGACAGGCAAAGAATGAACAAAGCCAAACATAGTAACCGAGGTGGCATTTGTCCATAAGTTCATTGCAAGGCTGAAGGGCAGAGGCAACTAGGAGACACATTGCCCGAAGTGGCCTAAAGTTGAAGTAGATTCAAAGGAGCAGCTAAATTTGTCAGAAGGAAGAAAGAAGCATTCATTCATTCATTCATTCCTAAGAAGCAGTCAAGGCACAATTGAAAAAACAAAGTCGGTGGCTAGGGGAGTAAAATAAAAAAAAGCACTCCCCTCACACCTAAAATAACAACCCCCTCAAATTGGGCAAGGTTTGAAGGTTGAGTCAGATTAATTCTTTGTTCAGGTCTCTTTTTTTTTTTTAAAAAAAAAAAAAGGAGATTATGTTCCAGGGATCTCCCTTTAAGTGCTGGCACCTGGTGAGGGAAGCAGGGGCTGGAATAACATTTTGAAGGAGACTTCTGGGGCTGGACACCATTATTACATGGAGATCGCTTCATGATCAAGCAGTAGAAAACACTTCATTTTTAGTTACTGCAGAAATGTCACAGAAACCAGTCATATGCAGAAAATGCAAACATTCATTTTGTAAATATAAAAAATTCTATATAGCACCTTCTCAGGCTATAATGAAAATAACATTAAAAATATATTTCAAGAATGGAATGAAATAATAAACAGCAATGTTGAATTTTTAAGACTCTCTTAGGTGACTTCCAAGTCAAGGAGGAAATGCAATACAAAATGGCAGAATGTTTTTAAATGAAAATATAAATAAAGAATTTCATAATATATGGAATGCTGCCAATTTAGTACTTAAAGGAGAACTCGTCATTGTAAATGTCTGTATTAATAAGTAGGATAGAGAGGGTGAGAGAAACATGATGAACTAAAAAGCCCTTTAAAAGGAAATAGGCACACCTGGGTGGCTCAGTGGGTTAAGTCTCCAACTCTTCATTTCGGCTCAGGTCATGATCTCAGGGTCATCAGATGAAGCCCTGCATCTGGCTCTACGCTGAGCATAGAGTCTGCTTGAGATTCTCTCTCCTTCTACCCCTCCCCCACCTCTAAAAAATTAATTAATTAAAAAAAAATAAAGCAGCCACCCTAAATATTGAAATAAAGAAGCCAATAAAAATAAGCAAAATGGAAAAGATAAAAAGTATTTGGTAGGCACACCAATAGCTGTTTCTTTGAAAAATTAGCAGAATTTTTGGTCAAATGATTTACAAGACAGAAAAAACCCAACATAGTAAATCAGAGATGAGAAAAGCAATTTTACAACGCTTAGGAGAGAAATTCAAAACACTTGGGATTACATGCCCCTCTTCTGTGTTTCTATAGCACCTCATGTTTATCTCTATTAAAACATGTATTGCACTATACTTTAATTATACATTTATCTATCTGTTTCCTTGTATCAGCCAGGCTCCTGACAGGAAACAGATGGCACACTCCAAAAGGTTTTACTGGATACTAATAAAGGGACTGTTTGCAATAATGCCCACAGGGTTAAGGGAACTAACAAGGGGTGCTGAAGTGCCCTGGGGCTCACAACAGCAACAAGTCAAATACCACCCTAGCCCTAAGGGGCAAGGAGCAGAAATGATGTTAGGGGATGTAAAAATCAATAAAGGGAAACCTCACTATAATGGGATCAGAAGGTTTGGCAGGGGCGACTCTCACTCCCTACTACTCAAAGTCAATTGCAGACCCAGCAAGAAGAGCCAGACCTTGCCCACAGACACTGCTTTACTACCCCAGCAGGAAGGAAGGCTTCCCCCTGCCCGCCCCCACAACAGCCCAGCCAATGAGAGTCAGTCACAGCTCAGCCAATGAGAGGCCACAATACTTGGAACTCCCAGTTTCCTCCAATTGACTTCTTGTTTACAATTGTCCTTCCAAACTGCCCCCCCCTTTACTTTATAAAAGAGCCTTTCTGTCTTTCTCCTTTAGAATTGACTATGATTTTGTAATAGCTTTCTTGTCTCAGGTTGTAATTCAATGCTCTCCCCAAATAAACCCATTTTTGCTGGTAAAATAAATGGCAGTTTTATTCTTTTAAGGTTAAGGGGCTGTGGCAAGAAATGGAGCTGTAAGAGACGGGCCATCCGACAGGAGCTTTGGAGATAGACAGAAGAATGAGGCCGTCATCAAAATGCAGCCTAGAAAGGAGAAAGCCAGGGGAATAAATATGCCAACCTCCCATACCTCCCAAAGATGGAATCCTACCAGAAGCCAGGGGGCAGGAGAGCCTTGGTGGTTGGACCTATAGAGGTCAGACTCCCAGGGCACAGGGAAGGTCAGAGAGTAGTTTGGGGTAGGATTAAGGGGGCCACAAACAGAGACTAACACACTTTCTAATCAAACTATGGTTTAGCGCCGCCTGCAGTCCAGGGTGTGATCCTGGAGACCCGGGATCGAGTCCCACATCGGGCTCCCTGCATGGAGCCTGCTTCTCCCTCTGCCTATGTCGTGTGTGTGTGTGTGTGTGTGTGTGTGTGTGTGATGAATAAATAAATAAAATCTTAAAAAAAAAAAAAAAACACCTGTCACTTTGGGACGCCTGAGTGGCTTAGTGTAATTTAGCGCCTGCCTTCAGCCCAGGGCATGATCCTGGAGTCCCAGGATCAGGTCCTATGTCGGGCTCCCTGCATAGAGCCTGCTACTCCCTCTGCTTCTGTTTCTGCCTCTCTTTCTCTGTGTCTCTCTCATAAATAAATAAATAAAATCTTAAAAAGGAAAAAAAAAACCTATGGTCCAATTGTATCTTCCTCATCTTTGTGCCACCAGCACCGAGGGCAGTGATTCAAAAGTGTTTGTTGAGTGAGTTGAGGGTTAAATTGGGTGAGTTATCCTTCTCAGCTACCAGCTAATGAAAGTGATAACTAAATAGCTAGGAATGACGACCTACACAATATATACAATACCAACGATGACACGGGTAAGTTAGCATAAATAGACTATTCATAGAGGAAATGACAGAAAAAGAAATATTCAAATAGTGTAGTTACCCTACCTCAATAAACCTGAAATTTGAGAATAAGTAAAAATAAAATAAAATAATGTAAAATCAGGCACCTGACTCTGATCCATTTACTGGAGAATTTTTCTGAGAAACAATTCTTCTATTAAACATTCAGTAAGTTACACAGTAAAAATACACAAAAAGGTAGACTACCAAACTTGTTTTATGAGGTAAATATGGTTTTTATTTAATTATTCAAAAACAGCAATATCAAGAAAGGAAATTACAGGTCAGTTATACGACAAGAGACACTAAAATTCTAATTAAGATCATAACAAAAAGAAAACAAGGAAACTGCCGTAAGCTAAGAACCAAACTGTTATAACCATAGAAGCACTTTTAACATATCACATTAATGGATATAATCACAAAAGTATATCCGTTTATGCCTTCAAAAAAGATGTGTGGACTGCATCACAAGTATCAGGCACTATTCTAGGTACTAGGATACAACAGTGAAGGAAACCGGCAAAAGGGAAGCCAGTGAGGCAAAACTAACTAGAGGAGTTTCACGTGGTGACAAGTGCTCTGATGAAAATAAGACAGAGTGACATGATAGAGTGTGGCCAGAGATGAGTGGGCATATTAGATAAGGTTATGATGGAAGGCCTCTCTGGGACTGAGCTGAGGCCTGATACTCCAAAGATGCTGAGGGGATATTTCTCGAAATTCAAAACTTTCATTGGCTAAACAAAATAAAGACATGGAAGATTTTCTTTATTTTTTTATCCTGAGGTAAATTATTTATTCTACAAATTATGTTCGATGTGAAAAGAAGTTGAGGACTCCCTTATATAATTTTGTTTAATTGAAGTGTAGTTGACATACAAAAGATTATCTTTCTTAATTTTTTTAAATTTATTTATGATAGTCACAGAGAGAGAGAGAGAGAGAGACGCAGAGACACAGGCAGAGGGAGAAGCAGGCTCCATGCACCGGGAGCCCGATGTGGGATTCGATCCCGGGTGTCCAGGATCGCGCCCTGGGCCAAAGGCAGGCGCTAAACCGCTGTGCCACCCAGGGATCCCAAAAGATTATCTTTCTTAACAGGATCATTATACACACCTAAAATCAATAGCCAGATGCACTGGAGACACTCTATTACAAACATAAATATGACAAGGATGTCTCTCTCATCAGTCTTAATTAACTTGGTAATAAAATAAGATTGAAGAAAATGAAACGAGCTATAAATATGTGGAAGGAAGAAATAAAAATATCACTCCTCTCAAATGACGGTATTATATAATGAAGTCCCAGGCATCAATGCAAAATTCATTAAAATTTAAATAAATATATACAGCAGAGTGGTATAATAGGAGATAAATGACTAAAGCCAGTTGCATTCCTAATAAGAGTGACACCAAGTTAGACAATATAATGAAAAAGGAGATTCACGATGATGGCAACATATTAAATACTTAGTCATTCGCTTAATTTGAGAGGAAAAAAAGATACATTGAAAGAAAATGATGAAATACCATCAGGAGAAGTAGAGAAAGGACATGAAATAATGATGCTATTTACCAAGAAAAAATAATACTTGAGGGACCAAATATTGTAAAGATAGCTATGTTTGCATATAAATTTAACACCATTCAAATGAAAGCAGTTTTATAGACTTTGACAAGTTGTTAGAAAAATTCTCCTGAAAGATCACAATTATTGTAGCCTCATTCTTTTAAGATTTTATTTTTTTTAATAATTTTATTTATTTATGATAGTCACAGAGAGAGACAGAGAAGCAGAGACATAGGCAGAGGGAGAAGCAGGCTCCATGCACCGGGAGCCCGACGTGGGATTCGATCCCGGGTCTCCAGGACCGCGCCCTGGGCCAAAGGCAGGCGCTAAACCGCTGCGCCACCCAGGGATCCCTCTTTTAAGATTTTATTTTTTTTTCTTTTAAGATTTTAAAACAAATTATCAGCACATATACTTGGATTATAAATGCTCAAGGAAATATTAATATTCTAGAATATAATTGATTATTTAATAATTCAACATCTGGCAAACCATAAACAATAATAGAAAAAGAAATCACTACTTAATTAATGGATTTCAATATGGATAAAAGTAACTTAGATCTATAGCTTAAATCATAAGTAAAATAAATCCAAGGTGATTCAAAGACTTAAGTATAATAAAACATTAAGAAGAAAATGCACTCACATTTTTACCCCAGTTCCCAAATGGAGAAAACTGTTTATCAGATAAATGGAAGCTATCATTTATCACATTTTAATGAATATTTTTGCAATGACATAAAATAAAGCATAGTCAATTATACTTTAAATAAAACAAATATTTTGAAAGCTACAAGATGGAAACACAAATGTGAAAATATGATCAGTGAAATCATGCTGTTAAAATACATTTGGAATTGAGAAAAAGACATGAAATAGACATCCAGATACTACTAGAAAGTGGGCAAAGGAGATGGGGAGCTTCCGCATGAGAACTACAGACATTAAATTTTACAGATGAACAGTCAGTCACTCTGGCAATGGCAGAGTAGAAATCCAAATAGATGTAAAGTGCTATTATACACCTTGTAACTAGGATAGTAAAGATTAAAATGAGAAAACTTAATGTTCGTGAAGCTCTCATGAGTTAGGTACAGTTACATATTGCTCATGGAACTAGAAATTAATTTGTATTTTTAGAAGAAGCAGTCTATGGGTATTTGACATTCTCTTGATCCATTAATCTTGCTTTGGAGAATATAGAAATAACTTGAGTTATTCTATATATATTGGGCAGTAATACATATAAAGATGATCCTGGCATTGTTATTTATAATTTTGAAAAGTCAAAAACAACTCAAAAGGTACCCCCAAATAGAGAAATAGCTAAGCAAATTATAACACAGCACCATGATGCACGTAATTTTTTCTATGCAAAATGACAAATAGATGTGTGACTCTGGGAAAATTCGCCAAGCTGTACTCATATAATTTGTGGATTTTTCTATGTATTATATCTGCCACACTTTGACAAAATTTTATTTTAAAATTGACAAATGTATAAACTAGGTTTTTTTTTTTTTTTATAAACTAGGTTAAAACGACACGTGGGAATGTATGTGAAATGATGTTAAATGAAAAAGCATAGCACACTATACTGGGCACTCACTGATAAAGATACAAATAAATATATGTGTAAGCACTGACAAAGACTGGAAGTGAATTGGGGTGATAGGAAATTTTTATTTGTTTCCCTTTTTAAAAAAATAACAGCTTTATTGAGACATAATTCACATACCGTAGTTTATCCTTCTAAAGTCTACAATTCTATGGCTTTTAGTACGTTTTACAAGGTTGTACACCAGTGTCGTCATCAAATTTTAGAACTTCATCTCCGCAGAAACCGTTACCCATTAGGTGGTGAGTCCTCAACAACCAGTCTACTTTCTGCATTTGTAGATTTGCCTATTTTGAACATTTCATGTAAGTGGAATAATATATTACAGGATTTTTTTAAGGCTAGTCAAGCGAAGCAGTGGGAGTAGAGAAGGAACAAAGAAATCTGTGACTGGCTGTGATCAATTAATCATAAACATCACTGCACTTGAACCAGCCTACCTGATCTTCTTTGACATGCTTCTTTACCTTAGCAGAATGTTTTCAAGGTTCATCCAAGCTGTGACATGTGTTAGTACTTCATTTCTTTTTATGGTTTAATAATATTCCATTGTGAGGATATACCACATTTTGTTTATCCATTCATCAGTTGATGGACATGTGGGTTGTTTCCACTTTTTTTGGTAGTTTAATTTCTATGTATCTTTACATATTTCTCAATTTCATTGTTATAGTTGACAATTAAAAATTATATGTATTGGGACGCCTGGGTGGCTCAGCGGTTGAGCATCTGCTTTCAGCTCCGGGTGTAATCCCAGGGTCCTGGATCAAGTCCCACATGGGGCTCCTCATAAGAAGCCTGTTTCTCCTTCTGCTTATGTCTCTGCCTCTCTCTCTGTGTCTCTCAGGAATAAAGAAATAAAATCTTTAAAAATTACATGTATTTAAGATGTACAACTTGATTTAACATAGTATATATTGTGAAATATTCATTATAATGAAACTAACGCAACCATTACCTAGCATAGTTATCACTTTTTTGTCTGTGGAGAGAACACTTAAAATGCACCCCTTTGGGGCGTCCAGCTGGCTCAGTCAGAACAGCGTGAGACTCTACATCTCAAGGTTGTGAGTTCAAGCCCCACGCTGGATGTAGAGTTTACTTAAAAATAAAATATTTTTTAAAAATATGCGCCCTTAACAAATTCCAAGTATACAGTACAATATTATTTTCATAGTCACATTATTGTACATTAGATCTCCAGAATGTACTCATCTTGTAAAACTGAAACTTTGCACCCCTTGACCAACATCTCCCTGTTTCCTCTCCTCCCCTCCCCAGTAATCACCATTATACTCCTGTTATACTCCTGTTTCTACGAATTTGACGTTTTTATTTATTTTTTTAAGATTTTTATTTATTCATGAGAGACAGAGAGAGAGAGAGAGAGGCAGAGACACAGGCAGAGACACAGGCAGAGGGAGAAGCAGGCTCCATGCAGGGAGCCTGACATGGGACTCAATCCCGGGTCTCCAGGATCCCATCCCCAGGCTGAAGGTGGCACTAAACCGCTGAGCCACTGGGGCTGCCCAGAATTTGACATTTTTAGATTTCACATTTAAGTAAGATCATCCAGTATTTGGTTTTCTGCATCTGGCTTATTTCACTTAGCATAATGTCTTCCAGTTTCATCTATATTGTCACAAATGGCAACATTTTCCTTTTCAAAGACTATTAATATTCCATTGTGTATATATATTTTTTCTTTATCTATCCATCTGTCAATGGATATTTAGATTGCTTCCATATCTTGGCTGTTATGAATAGTGCTGCAATGAACATGGGAGTGCAGATTACTCTTCAAGATACTGATTTCATTTCCTCTGACTATATACCCAGAAGTGGGATTGCTGGATCATAACGTAGTTCTATTTTTAATTTTTTGAAGAAACTCTATACTATTTTCTATAATGGCTGTACCAATTTCCATTCCCACCAACATGCACAAGGGTTCCTTTTTCTCCACGCCCCTGCCAACACTTCTTACCTTTTGTCTTTCTGATCATACTAATTCTAACAGGTATGAGGTGATACCTCATAATGGTTTTGATTTGTGTTTCCCTGATGATGAGTGATGTTGACCACTTTTTCACATATCTGTTAGCCATCTGGATGTCTCCTTTTGAGAAATGTCTGTTCAAATCCTTGGCCATTTTTAAATTGGGTTATTTGGTGTTTTGCTATTGAGTTACACGAGTTCCTTATATATTGTAGATTATTTCCACTTTTTAGCTATTGTCACATTATAAATAATGCTTCCATGAACATTCACCTATGAGTTTTTGTGTTAATGTTTTCATTTGTCTTGGGTACATAGCTAAGAATTGAATGGCTGGGTCATATGATCTCTGTTTTATTGTTTGAGGAATTGTAAGCCTATCTTTCAACCATCTTACCAGCATTGAAGGGGAGTCCAATTTCTCCACATCTTTGCCAACATTTATGATTATGATTATGATTATGATTATTTATTGTTATTCTGATAGGTATTAAGTGGTATCTCACTGCAGTTCTGATTTGCATCCCTAATGGTTAATGATGTTGAGCATTTTTCCAAGTGCCTGTTGGAAGTATGTAGATCTTTATTGGGAAAATGTCTATTCAGATCCTCTGCTCCTATACTAATTGGGTGGATTGTGTTTTATTTATTTATTTTTTAAAGATTGTAGGGGCACCTGGGTGGCTCAGTGGTTGAGCATCTGCCTTTGGCTCAGGTCATGATCCCCAGAGTCCTGGGATCGAGTCCCACATCAGGCTTCCCAGAGGGAGCCTGCTTCTCCCTCTGCCTGTGTCTCTGCCTTTCTCTGTGTCTCTCATGAATAAATAAATAAAATCTTTTTTAAAAATAAAGATTTTATTTATTTACTTGAGAGAGAGGGAGAGTCAGGGAGGAGCTGAGGGAGAAGGGCAAACAGCCTCTGCACTGAGTGGGGAGCCTGACCTGGGGCTCGGTCCCATAACCCTGAGATCATGACTTGAGCCGAAATCAAGAGTCGGACGCTTAACCCAAGTCTCCCTAGGTGGGTTGTCTTGTTACTGTTGCATTGTAAGATATATATATATATATATGCATATATATATATATACACACACACACACACACACATATATACTTATATACACATACACATATATATATGCACATACATGTGTGTGTGTATCTCCTTATATATATATAAGGATTGGATGCTCAATCCTTAACAGATAAAGGACTTACTAATATTTTCTGCCATTCTGTGGATTGTTATCTCACTTCCTTGATGGTATCCTTTGCCAGCATACAAGCTTTTAATATTGATGAACTCCAATTACTTGCATTTGTTTCTTTTGATTCAGTTAAGTTCCAATTAAATAAATAAGGACTAAGTACAACATCTAGAAAGAAATGGCTGCTGGCAGGAACAAGGAACAGCAGACTGAATGCTGCATCCTGTATATTGCATGAGATGTTGTTTCATCCTGGCCTATACCTGAGCTGCAAATAATTGGTTGCTCTCAAGGTGGATCTTTTGACTATTGCATCCATTTATTCAATAAATATGCCCTAGATACTATTACGCATTTGCTGAAAGCTTGGGCTACAAAAACAAAACAGTCCCTGTCCTCAAGAAGCTGACAAAGTAGGAGAGTGGTTAAGTCGTATAACCTCATCATTGCAACACTATGTATCATAATGAGAACCCTGTAAGGGGTTTATGGAAGAGTTCAGATTATGGAGAGAACACATCTGGTTGGGAATTTTCATAAAAGCTACTTTGGCTGAAGGTATTTTAAACCATGCGAAAAAAACAACCACCACTAAATCAAGGAAACCATAGCCACTGAGTAAACACAGTTAAAGGAATGTTTAAAAACTGGGCGGGAGGGCAGCCCCGGTGGCTCAGCGGTTTAGCGCCGCCTGCAGCCCAGGGTGTGATCCTGGAGACCTGGGATCCCACATCAGGCTTCCTGCATGGAGCCTGCTTCTCCCTCTGCCTGGGTCTCTGCCTGTCTCTCTCCTCTCTGTGTATTCTCATGAATAAATAAATAAAATCTTAAAAAAAAAACTGGGCGGGAGCGGGTGTGTGTGGGATTTTCCTAGATGCTCTATCTAAATTCAAACAATGCAGAGTGTTTTGTTCCCCCCCCCCCCACTGCTCCACAAAAGTCTTCATTCTGATCTATATATCTGCATTGGTGCATTATACTTGCTGCTGATGAATGATAGCCAATCCTTTACATTTTTTTCTTATTATGAAGTTAAATTTACCACTGGTACCATCTGAATTCATATAAAAAAAGCTCTCCTTGGTGGGGGGCACCTGGGTGGCTCAGTTGGTTGACTCTTGATTTCAGTTTAGGTTATAATCTCAGGGTTTTGAGAGCTAGAGCTGGGTGTCAGGTTCCATTCCATGCTCAGCAGGGAGTCTGCTTGAGATCCTCTCTTTCCCTTTCCCCCTTCTTTCTCTCTAAAACAAATTTTAAGATCTTTTTAAAAAAAATCTCCCAGGGGATGCCTGGTTGGCTCAGAGGTTTAAGTGCCTGCCTTTGACCCAGGGCGTGATCCCAGAGTCCTGAGATCAACTCCCACTTCGGAGGACTCCCTGCATGGAGCCTGCTTCTCCCTCTGCCTATATCTCTGCCTCTCTTTATCTCTGTGTCTCTCATGAATAAATAAATAAGATCTTTTAAAAAATCTCCCAGATGATAACTAATGAATCTGTAGAGCTCAAGTATTCACTCAACAAATGACTACTGGGTTCTTACTGTATCAAGCACTGTGGGAAGAGATAGGGGAGGGAAATAACCATAAATAAGACAGACTTTCTTTCTGCCCTCTGAGAGCTTACAGTCTAGCAGAGGAGACAGAGACATAAATGTATAATTGCCATAAAGTATAATAGGGGAAATAATAGGGGAAATGCAGGGTATGTATATGTATGAGCATCTATGAGGAGCATCTAACCTGGACTTGGGGTTGATTTTAGGATATTGGAGAACATGATGTCCAAGTTGGGACCTAAAAATGAATAGGAGTTATTCAGTTAAAGGCAGGAGCTAGCAGGAAGAACTTCAAGCAGAAGGAAAAGTGTGGATAAAAGAGAGAATATAAAGTTTTTGAGGAATGGAAAGATTAGGCAATGCCAGATAGGGAAGTGGTGGTTAGGGAGAGAGAGATGAAGCTTGAGTAGAAACTGATCATGAAGGTATGGCAATGAGGTGTGACACGACCAATTTTCTGTTTTAGATTACATGGCAGCTGTGAGGAGAATGTGTAGGAAGCGAGCAAGACAGGAAGCTGAGAACTTTTTTTTTTTTTTAGAATTTCTATTGAATTCTAAGCAAGATGACAAACCTGTTTTTTTTTCTTTTCTTATTTTTTTAGTCAAGCTCTATGCCCAACATGGGGCTTGACCTCACAACCCCAAGATCAAGAGTCGCATGCTCTACTGACTGAGCCATACAGGCACCCCAAGATAGTGATGCCTAAGGGGGGCAGCAAAGGAAATTCATAATGAGTAGAATTGAGATATTATATATGAGGCAGAATCGGCAGGACAGGGAGGACAGGGTGATTGATTGGATATGATGGGTGAAAAAGTGTACTAGACTTCTCCAGAGAAACAGAACCAATGGTATAATACAGATATATAAGAGGAAATTCATGATAGGAACTGGGTCATGTGATTCTGTAGGCTGAGCTATGCCACCATAGGACATGTGCAGCTTCAAGAAGCAGGAAAGCTGTTGGCATAATTCAGTATGAGTCTCTACCAGGAACTCCAATGCCCAAGGGCAGGAGAAGAGAGACATCCCAGCTCCAGAAGCAAGAGAGATTTGCTCTTCAGCTGCCTTTTTGTTCTGTTGGGGCCCTCAGTGGAGTAGGTGATGCCTGGCCACATTGGTCAGGGTGGATCTTTTTCTACTCAGTCTACTCATTCAAATACTAACCTTTTCCAGAAACTCTCTGTCAGACACACCCAGAAATAAAGTTTTACTAGCTATCTGAGCATCCCTTAGCCCAGTCAAGTTGACACATAAAATCAACCATCAGGGGACACCTGGATGGCTCAATGGTTGAGCACCTGCCTTCGTTCAGCTCAGGGCATGATCCTGGGGTCCTGGGATCTAGTCCTGCATTGGACTCCCCGCAGGGAGCCTGCTTCTCCTTCTGCCTATGTCTCTGCCTCTCTCTCTCTCTCTCTCTCTCTCTGTCTCTCATGAATAAATAAATAAAATCTCAAAAAAAAATCAACCATCAGAAGGAGGGGGAGAAGAGCCCAATTTGACGCCCACGAGGAGGACTCCAGGTCAAAGTGCTGGGGGTGGCACAAAGATGGTTATGATCTAGTCCCTGTCCTCAAGAAGCTGTCTGTCAGGCAGAACTGCTAGCACACAGTATCTTTGTGTAAATTAGAAAAGGTGCCTGGTTTCAGCCCCCATTTGCCCTCTCAGCCAGGAACTTTTATTCAGGGCACCACCAGAACAGCTTCCTGGCAGCCCTGCTATCAAGGAAGAACACAAACCACTGGAGTACAGGATTGGAGATTGACACCACATGTCCAGTACAGAAAGAGCTGAAAAAAGAGGGAAGAAACAAGAACTGGAAGTGAGATTGAACCTGGCTCTGATGGCTGGATGGGATTTTCATAGATGGAGATGGTGTAGGGAGTACCCACCCTAGGTGGAAGAGAGAAGGAAAGCCCAAGGGTGAAGGCAAGAAAAACTGAAGCAGGTTGAAGGGATAACAGTCATTCCACTTGCAGCAGTATAGACTACGGAAATGGCTTTTCCCATCTGCTCTTCCCAGTGGAAGTCGTAGGGGCAGAAAGGTTTTCGCTTCTTCCATTCCAGGTTCTTTGGCTGGTGTAAGAATTAAATTAATATGAGACAGATTAACAAGAGAAAAACAAAAGCTTAATAATGTGTATATCTCCTTTGTAAGTGGCAGAGACCAGGGAAATCTGAGTTACTCTCCAAAATGGCTGAAGCCATCACCTTAACTACCATGTTCAGCTAAAGACAAAAGATGGGGTAGAGAGTTTGGGGAAGTGACTGGGAAAACTACAGTAAACAAGGGTAAGACTGTTGATTTAAGTCATTACCTTCTCCATGGATAAACAGTGTCTAGAGACTTAAAGCCATCCCCCACTTCCTGGTACAGTCAGTGAGATGCTCTTAAAAATGGAGATTTCCATTATAAATATAAATGTCTCATACAAAGGGGTTTTCAGAGCTTTACATGCATCCATTGTTTCTTAAAAATAGCCAGCCTAGGGGCCCCTGGGTGACTCAGTCAATTGAGCTTCCAACTCTTGGTTTTGCTCAGGTCATGATCTCAGGTCATAGGATAAGGCCCTGCATCAGGCTCCGTGCTCAGTGGGGAGTCTGCATGAGATTCTCTCTCTCTCTCTCTCCCACTACCCCTCCCCTCTCTTAAAAAATAATCAGCTTAAAATAGTCAATGTGCCAAGGAGACATATTTAGGGGTGGTATATTTTGCTCCCCTTCAAACTCTTCTTAGAGCATGAGAAAAGTTGGCTAGATGATACACATACACAGACACATACATACTGAAATCCCCATAGTAATTCTCCACTTTTTCTTTGTAGGGGAGGAAAATTTTCTTCTTTTTCCTTTCTAGGTTCTTTGGATGGCCCAATAATTAAATTTACATAAAGCAGATTAACGGGAAAAATATTTAATTATGTGCATATAGTAAAACCCACAAAGACATGAGAGGCTCACAGTTAAGCAATTGAGGTTTCTGCACCATCTTCAGCTAAGAAAGGGATAGAGACCTGGGATTTCAAAGGGAGTAAGATAACTCACAGGAAGATGGGAAGAGCGACTGTTTGGTAAACAAATGTTTGCCATGTCAAGCAGAGAAGTCTTCCTTAATGTAAAAAAAAATTATCTTTGGTAATATCTTTCTTTCTAGTACAGTCTCCTAACCTGTATGGGTAGGGGGTGTAGAAGTCTTCTTGAGTCTGTTGGACCTCAATTTTTTTCAACTGGACATTACTTACATTGTGCCCCAAACCCTATCTCCTTCTATTTTTCCCTTCCAAAGCATTTTCCAGGACAGTGCTTATAGTAAATAACAAAAGATCCACTTTGGTTATTAGCCATCTAATAACTCCTTAGGATAGAGCAGTATAGGATATAACTCTAAAGGACCCAGGCACATAGCCTTGACTGCCAGGCGGGAAATTCTGAAGTTGATAGGCAGTAGAGAGCCACTAGACTCCAGTGAGTAGGGAAATGCTACTCTCAACTTGGTGTTTCAGGACAAGTAATCTGCTGGTATTTTTTAGAATGGTTCAAAAAAGTAACCTGAGCAGATGGGCAGACCAAAATGTTTTCTTAAATTATTTAAAAACTTAATATATTTCCACCAAAAAAAATCTGAGTTAGCTTAGAATGTGGAGGAAAGTGACTGTTGATATGAAAAACAAAGGCAAACGAAATATTGGAGGGATCCCTGGGTGGCTCAGTGGTTTAGCACCTGCCTTCAGCCCAGGGCGTGATCCTGGAGTCCCGGGATTAAGTCCCACATCGGGCTCCCTGCATGGGGCCTGCTTCTCCCTCTCCCTCTGCCTGTGTCTCTGCCTCTCTCTCTCTCTCTCTCTCTTTGTGTCTCTCATGAATAAATAAATAAAATCTTTTAAAAAATTAAAAAAGAAATATTGGAAAATAATTAAACTTCCTTACAACTTACAGCCCATTGATAAGTCCTTGGGACAGGCAGAGTGGCCTTTCTCCAGGAACTCAGGTGCCTCAATGTTAATACTTAGCTAGAGGTAAAAGACAACCCTAGCTTGACATTAGGCCCAGGATCCTGAAAGTCTTCTTTAACATATGAAAATACCTTTAGAAGCTTCCTTTCTCTATGCCCCCCTGCCGCCAAGATATATATTAGCAATCATCCTTCAAGTATATAACCCACTGATATACATCTGAAGGGACTCATGACTAAGGTTCTACTAGACAGTGGTGAATGACTTTATTCTTTTTTAAAGATTTTATGTATTTATTTGAGATGAGAGAGAGAGGGGGAACTGACTGGAGGGAGAGGAGGAGGGGGAGGGAGAGAGAATATGAAGCAGACTCTACACTGAGCAGAGAGGTCAGGCTGAGCCACCCAGGTGCCCCTGAATGACCTTATTCTAACAGCAGCTAGCCCCTCAAGGTCCTGGAAACTTTGCTTCCAAATTCTTTACAGACTTCCACTATCCCGAACCCCCTCCTGACTTAAAAGTACATAATCAGTCACCTGTCATAACCTCAGTGCAACTCTTTCTGTCCATAGGTCCTGTCCCCGTGCTTTAATAAAACTACCTTTTTTTTTTTTTTTTTTTGCGCCAAAGACATCTCAAGAATTCTTTCTTGGTCATTCACTCCCAGGCCACAACATTTCACATCAACTGTCATACAGACCCCAGTCAGACCAGGGAAAATACTCGTCCTCTCCTCATAGTGTAATGTTTGTTGATTGAAACACATAGATGAAAAAAAAGCCACTATCAAAGATGTACTAAAGGCCCATGAGAGACTAGCTCTCTTTCCAGTGATTTTTTTGAAGACACAATCAAAACATACTTTTACTTTCCCCACCTACTAAAGCCAGTTGCTTTACATACAGTATCATATTAAGTCCTCACAAAAATTCTCATATTTTTCAGCTGAGAACTAAGGCTTAGAGGACAATCAGGACCTTCTTCAACATTCCCCAGCTAATGAAGAGCAGCATGGGGATTCAGACCCCAAACTATCTGCTCCCAAAGTCTGTCTTACTAAGGCTGTCTTAGTAAGACTTTGTCTTGCTACAGCACCATGGCCTCCCAGCCCAATTCATCAAAAAAGGAAGGAAAATTAAAAGTAATCAAACTGAAAGGGACCAGAATTTGCCACCCCAAGCTATGTCCCTTTAGCACAGGGATTATTTTGAGTTGATTTTTTTTTCTTTTTTTATATTAAAGTTATTTTTTATTGGTGTTCAATTTGCCAACATACAGAATAACACCCAGTGCTCATCCCGTCAAGTGCCCACCTCAGTGCCTGCCACCCAGTCACCCCCACCCCCCGCCCTCCTCCCCTTCCACCACCCCTAGTTTGTTTCCCAGAGTTAGGAGTCTTCCATGTTCTGTCTCCCTTTCTGATATATCCCACTTATTTTTTCTCCTTTCCCCTTTATTCCCTTTCACTATTATTTATATTCTCCAAATTAATGAGACCATATAATGTTTGTCCTTCTCCGATTGACTTATTTCACTCAGCATAATACCCTCCAGTTCCATCCACATCGAAGCAAATGATGGGTATTTGTCGTTTCTAATGGCTGAGTAATATTCCATCGTATACATAAACCACAACTTCTTTATCCATTCATCTTTCGATGGACACCGAGGCTCCTTCCACAGTTTGGCTATTGTGGACATTGCTGCTAGAAACATCGGGGTGCAGGTGTCCCGGCATTTCACTGCATCTGTATCTTTGGGGTAAATCCCCAGCAGTGCAATTGCTGGGCCGTAGGGCGGATCTATTTTTAACTGTTTGAGGAACCTCCACACAGTTTTCCAGAGTGGCTGCACCAGTTCACATTCCCACCAACAGTGCAAGAGGGTTCCCTTTTCTCCGCATCCTCTCCAACATTTGTAGTTTCCTACCTTGTTAATTTTCCCCATTCTCACTGGTATGAGGTGGTATCTCATTGTGGTTTTGATTTGTATTTCCCTGATGGCAAGGATACAGTCAACAAAACTAAAAGACAACCTACAGAATGGGAGAAGATATTTGCAAATGACGTATCAGATAAAGGGCTAGTTTCCAAGATCTATAAAGAACTTATTAAACTCAACAGCAAAGAAACAAACAATCCAATCATGAAATGGGCAAAAGACATGAACATAAATCTCACAGAGGAAGACATAGACATGGCCAACAAGCACATGAGAAAATGAGCTGATTATTTTTAAAGAAAAATAGGCACAGATGATGCTCTGAAAAACAAATGGAAGATACATTTATAAGGGAAATCTCCATATGTCAGGGTGTCTCCCTGGCTGTACCAGGAAGAGGAAGAGGACCCTAAATCTCTAGAAACTGTTGTCAATGGAGAAGTCATGAACCTAATTCTGTGTAACAAAAGTACTCTTGTTTACTGTGCTTTTTCTGGTCACTTCCCATAACTGACTCCCCATCCCAACATCTTTTTTGTCTTTAGTTGGAGATGTTTTTTAAGGTGATAGCTTCAGCCATTTCAGAGAGTTACTGCAATTTCCTGGGTCTCTCTCATGTGTATAGGACATACATATGTTTTTAAATATTTTTTCTCCTGTCAGTCTGCCTTTTATTATGGGTGGGGTGAGGTGGAGTGGGTGTCTCAGCCAAGAACCGAGAAAGGTAGAGGGAAAATTATTTTTCCTGCCCCACTTTATCAAACAGTTTCTGTTATTATGCTCAAAGCAGAAATCTATCTATATTTTACCATAGCATTGTTTTCTTTTCTGAACATATCAGAAAAAAGGTTTCTGCAGCAGCTTAAAAGTCTGTGGTGCTAGGTACTGGGGAATCATTAGATCTACTCTTCTTGGACTAAACAGAAAGCACCGAACTAGTGATTCCAATAGCAATGGCAGATCACCAAGTGGATTTGAAGATGTGAAGCATTTACTTAAGAAAGAATATACCACATAGATACATAAATATTGTAGGGGATCAGGACAGACCCCCCAAGAATGTGCTACTTTGCATGTAGATTATGCGGGGTGATTGTTGCCACAGGCAGCAAAAGAATTTACCCAAGACAGAACAAAGGAAATAGAACTTTATTGGATATACTGCAATGGAGCAAAGGGCAGGATGGTAAGAAAAGACTGCCAGGAGGCAGTGGTGGGGGGTGTATTTGGGTGGGGGCATGATGAGGTATGGGAACTATGGTATTTCCTTTTTTGGTACCTGTACCTGGTTCTCAGCAGCCCATTGGTCAGCTAGGGCCTATGGCTATTTTGAGGTGGGTTGACTAATGGGCCTGTGTGCATTCAGCCTGGTGGACACTGTGGGCCATTCTACCTCACTCAGGTTTCCACTGCTCAAGCCTGTTACCTGAAAGCAGCCTCTACAGATTACTTTGAACTGAAAACACTTGAGATCCTGCTGGCTTGAGGGAAACCTTTGTCTTCCCTTAACCGCACAGAAAAATCTAAATTGGGGATCTTTCCCAGGATAAGGGTTATTAGCAGAGATTCATTTTATGTGAGTGACCCATCTGGATGGCAGAGCAAACATCTAACTAGCAATATCTGCTCTTCTTATTGTCCTGTGAAATTCATTCTTTTCCTCTGCAATCCTGGAGCCCTACCTTCTCCTTAGTTCAGGATGACGTGTAGACCTCTTTTGCCCAACTGCCTTTGGAATTTCCGTGTCTATGTGGATTCCCCATATATCTGCCTATTAAATTTTATTTTCTGTTAATCTGTCCCATGTCAATTTGTTTCTTAGTCCAGCTAGAAAGACCTTTGAAGGGACAGGAATTCTTGCTCCCTGACAGTATGTATATCTTTTTCTTTTGGCTTTTCCTTTGCCCAGTAACCAAATCAACATTAGAACCTCTCTGTGCCTATCTACACATCTGCTTTCCCCTCCCATTCTCCAGGTAAATTAGTTTGGTACTACCACCACAGCTCGTGGGTTAAAACAATTTGAAGAGTTGTTTGGGAGGCTGAGGACAAGAGGAGGGACTTGAAAGTGAACATAATAAAAACTTTTAAATAAAAGTTTTAATAAATAATAAAATAATAAAACTCCAAACTTTTATTTCAATACCACCGTTGCAAATTGTCTTTGATACTTTTCATTATTGAAGCAGAAGGAAAACTTGTCCATCTCAGGAGTTCCCCATCAATTACTTCAATCTTAGAAACAAAATAAGCAGAAATTAGACGTGATAAAATGCAAATAATTTCCTGGGCCTTATCCTCTATCCCTAAAGGGTGAAGAATAATGAATATCATCTTTTAACTGACAAGCCAATATAATGATAGTAAATCTAACTAACCCTGGGTCTGTGGTCTTTTCTGTTTTCAGAGCTGCTATATCCTTCAGAGAGAGTAAGGTCCACCTATCTGAAACTTACCATTTCCAGCATTGCACTGCTGCTATTTAAAACAATAACACCTCTTTAGTTATATGTATTGCTTTTCAGTTGACAAAGTACATTCATATACATTTGTCACATAAATTCATAACATTTTGTGTGGTTTTAAATTATTATTATTCCCATTTTAGAGTTGAAAAAACTGAGAGTCAGAAAGATTAAATGGCATTCCAAAAGCTACATAGCTAGTAAGGAGAACTAGTACTTAAAATACAGTTTCCCAGAGGTGTCTGGCTGGCTCTGTTGGTAGAACATGCAACAGTTGATCTCAGGGTCATGAGTTGGAGGCACACATTGGGTCTAGAGCTTACTTTAAAAAAAAAAAGTCCTGGTTTTCTGGTTTGAAATTGAGTGCCTGTTCCCTCAAACCCCCAGATGCCTATCCACATCCCCCTGCCCCATTCCTGCCCCTAGCCACATCCCTCTGCCCCATTCCCGTCCCTACTCACAATGCTTATAAGCTCCTGAAGGTTCCTGGTATTTCCAAAAAGCAGTAGGCAATCATCAAATTCATTCCACTGTTTAAAAATAAAAATATTTTAATTGTCTACATATTATAATGTTTTTACATTTTAGAAAACATTTCTGGCTAGGGAAAGACCTCTCCTCCTGGAGTAGCCAATTCTTAGAAATAGACAAGGACCTAGCTAGGAGCATGCCTTTGATATGCAAACTAACAATCCAAAGTCATATCTCCTCTATCCGGCCCCTACACCCCAGGAGACAATAGTCCTCTGCCTTAATCATCCCAGGGCCAGGTGTCAGACAGCTAATGACCACCCTGTAGCCCAAAGCCCACAGATATCATTCAAAGAAGCTGAAACTGTTCACCTTGCCCCGCCTTGCCTTTCCTGCCAAAACACAAGGAAGGCCATAGCCTAAACCTTCCCTTTGCTCCTTTTTCTGCCTCTTGACCACCTGGTGTCTCCCTTGTGACCCTGGGAGAGGGCATGTGCCTTTTGTCTTTGGCACCTGTAAGTATACTAGATTTTGTTTTCCTGAGTCTCTCCTCTTCATCTTGTGGCTACAGCTC
Organism: Canis lupus baileyi; assembly: GCF_048164855.1. Lineage (NCBI taxonomy): Eukaryota > Metazoa > Chordata > Mammalia > Carnivora > Canidae > Canis > Canis lupus. The sequence goes on along the minus strand of NC_132876.1, from coordinate 19,952,703 downwards.
ACCAACCATCTCATAAAAGAATACAGAATATCCGCAAGCATTTCTTGAGCAGCTACTGTGTCCCAAACCATGTGCTAGGGACTGGGGCTGGCAATGGTGAACAAATCACACATAGCTCCTATCTTCAAGTAATGCATGATTTCATAGAGGTAAAAGACAAGTAAACAATCTATTACTTAGCATGGTATCTTGTACATGCTAATAATAGCACTTACTATTTATTTATTTATTTATTTATTTATTTATTTATTTAGATTTTATTTTTAAGTCATCTTTACACCCAGTGTGGGGCTCGAACTTGCAGCCCCAAGATCAAGAGCCACATGCTTCACCAACTCAGCCAGCTAGGCACCCCAGCACTTAACTATTAAGTGTATCAGATACTAAGCTTATTAAGGTATTACTGTATCAGGAACTACTGTAAGCAGTATGTATTGTCTCAGTTAACATTGAAAACAAACCTATTAGGTAGGCTTTATTACTGGTCCAACTTTACAGATGAAAAAACTAAGATATAGAAAGGTAAAGTAACTTGCTCAAGGTCATACAGCCAGCAAATAGGGGTGCCAGGATTTGAAGCTTGGTCTGTGTGACCCTTGCCCTCTACATCATGCCAAGTCTAATAGTCCACCTTTTTTGTTGATGAGAAATAAACCTTGAACAAAAATGCTACCTTTTATTGCTTATCTCAGGCCTGAGACAGCCCCACAGTAAATGGGATTGTGTCTCAAAGCCTTACCCCAGATTGTACCAAGGTGACAGCATTCTTGAAATTGTATCATCCCAACAACTTTAGAAAAATAAATACCCCCTTTTCCCTTCCACATTTGTCAATCAACAGCAGCCCATTACGAACATCAAGACTTGGATTTATATTAATGTCATCACATAAATTAAAAAGAAATACACTCAGAGCTTGACTTTGGTCCCAGGAGAAAGACACTTTAAAAATGGAATGGCTGTCTCTCCTGAGTTCTCTTATTCCAAATCCATGGCCTCATAAACACCAGCCAATATTTGACAGCAATGTGATTTCTGTCGCATATCACAATGAAATCAAAACCACTCAAACATGTGCAAAGAAAACAGTTCTCAACTTACTTTCATTACCTGGAGACCAATTCTGAGTTGGCTAAGACAAAATGGACCACACAATATTTTCCATATTTGATCCATTTTAAAAGGAATCTCACATTTTCCGGTGAAAATGACTATTTGGAACAAGTAAAAGTCACATTAAAGCCAGGGAAAAAGGTTAGATGTCTCCTTTACAATTTCCACGTACTTTATAGTAAAAGATAAAATAATATTATGTAAAAATTGGAAATAACAAAAAATTAAACTCTTACCCTGGGTGCCATGTCCGGAATGCCACTCTTTGTGTGCATGGAGAGGTCCTCTGTAGCCCTGTCCATAGGTAATCATGTTCTCCATAATTGCATTTGTAGTGAATATACAATGTGGTATTTTGCTTTTATCACTTGACATCGTATAATGTATTTTTGGTATTGCTACTTAGTCTTTTTAATTATCATTTCAACTTTTTCAAAATAGGTTGCATTAATATTCCATAAAGTAGTGGGACCATAATTTATTTACCCATTACCCTGTTGTTAAACCTGCAGGCTGTTTCCAACTCTTCAGTATTATAAATAATAGACAAATGAACACCCTCATTCATGTAGGGTTTTCCCCCTATTTCAGAATATTTCCTTGAGATAAATTCCCTTTAGTGGAATTGCCAGGCCAATTATGTTAAAGAATTTCAAAGCTATAGAACCAAATGGATCATTGTTAGGCATATCTCCTGCTCATCCTTCAAAATCCAGCCCTGTTTCCATCCTTCCACTCCTCCCTACACTCCACACATAGTGACTTACTCCCTTATTTGTGGAAGACGTGTTATCTTGTATAGACCTCGGTTACAGCATTCACAGTGCATCCTTAGTCAACTTCTTTAACTTCTCTAAGCCACAGCCTCCTTGTCTGTAAAATGGGGATAATCATACCTAACTCAAAGGGCTATTATTGCAAGGATTAAAAAGTATTGAAGTTCATAACATGGACATAATGCTTAAAAAATGAAAACCATTATCAGAGGGCCTGGGTGGCTCAATCAGTTAAGTGTTGGACTCTTGGCTTCTGCTCAGGTCATGATTTCATGGGTCCTAATTTCATGGGTCATGAGATGAAGCCCCATGTCAAACCCCACATTGGGGGATCCCTGGGTGGCGCAGCGGTTTGGCGCCTGCCTTTGGCCCGGGGCGTGATCCTGGAGACCCGGGATCGAATCCCACGTCGGGCTCCCTGCATGGAGCCTGCTTCTCCCTCTGCCTGTGTCTCTGCCTCTCTGTCTCTCTCTGTGTGACTATCATGAATAAATAAATAAAATCTTTAAAAAAAACCCACATTGGGCTCCACACTCAGCAGAGAGCCTGTTTGGGATGCTCTCCTTCTGCCCCTACCCTCCACCCCCACCCCTGTGCACTCTCTCTAAAATAAATAAGTATTTTTTTAAAATGAAAACCATTATCATTATATCATACTGCTATTTTGTAGTTACCAAACTACTTGACTGTGCATTTTTGAGGGGAGGGATCATGTCTTGGTCATCTCTGTGTCCTTGGCACATAGCACAGTGCCTGGCACATAATACGCATTCAACTAAAATATTTATTAAATACTACGAATAAATGAATATGGGCATAAATGAATGTTCATTGAAAAAAATTTACACCACCACCAGCACTGTTTTTAAAAATATTATTTTCGCACTACATTTACCAGCACTGAGTATATATGCTTGATATCTATAAAGAAAAGTAAATTTATTTTTCATCGTGTTCAAACATGTCTATCATGTTTCAGTAACGTGAAGAATACATACTATTTGGGAATAAGCTTCAAGTTTTTTTTCTGCTGAAGAAGATTGGGGATTCTGTACCATAATTATGGTAGCACTAGCCACATGTAGCTATTTACATTTTATTTTAAATAAAAAATAAGAATAAAATGAAATTTAAAATTAATTTCTTCAGTTTCACTAGCCATGTTTCTTTTGTTTTTTAATTTTTTTTAATTTATTTATGATAGTCACAGAGAGAGAGAGAGGCAGGCAAAGACACAGGCAGAGGGAGAAGCAGGCTCCATGCACCAGGAGCCCGACGTGGGATTCAATCCCTGGTCTCCAGGATCGGGCCCTGGGCCAAAGGCAGGCGCCAAACCGCTGCACCACCCAGGGATCCCACTAGCCATGTTTCAAATGCTCAATAGTTACATGTGCCTAATGGCTACTATATGGGGCAAAATTTCTGTAGGTAACTCTGGATATAATCCAAAAAGAATTTCCTGTTTGGTTTTTTAAAGCATTTAATGATGAATTTGCAGTAAAACTTACTTAAGAAGTTATATTTGATTAATTTTAGACTAAATAGACTAATTTTAAAGTCAGTTAAGGGATGCTTGGGTGGCTCAGTCAGTTAAGCACCCGACTTTTGATTTCATCTCAGGTCATGATCTCAGGGTTGTGAGATCAAGCCCCATGTCAGGCCTACACTCAGTGTGGAGTCTGCTTGAGATTCTCTAGTTCTCTCTCTCTCTCCCTCTGCCCACCCCCACTCTCTCTCAAATAAATAAATAAATCTTAAAAAAATAAAATAAAATCAGTTAATATCCCCTGAAGATTTACGAACTGTGGAGTGAGAGAATATGGATGAGCAGTTTGAGAAGCAGTAAGAAAAAGACAGAATGATATTAAAAATTTGCCATACAGTATCTCAAAAAGTTAAATGTAGAATTACCACATGACCCAGAAATTTCACTCCTATAAATATGCCCCAAATAATTGAAAACAGCTACTGAAACAAATACATGTACACATATATTCATAAGCAGCACTATTCACAATAGCCAAAAGGTGTAAATAGTTCAAAGACCCATCAATCAATGATTGAATAAACACATTGTAGAATATCCAGATGATGAAATATTATTCAGCCATAAAAATGAATGAAGTATTGATCCATGCTACCACTTGGATAAACTTTGGAGACATTATGCTGAGTGAAAGAAGCCAGACACCAAAGATCACATACTGTATGATTCAATTTATATGAAATATCCAGAATAGGTAAACAATAGAGAAAGAATGAAGATTGGTAGTTGCCAGGGACAGGGGAAGAGAGGAATGGGTGATGAAAATGTTCTGCAACAAGATAAAGATGGTTGCACATCACAGGTGTACCAAATGCCACTGAATTGTTCACTTAAAATGGTTACTTTCATGCTATGTGAATGTCATCTGAATAAAAAAAAATGCCATAGGTGTTCCACAAAGTGAATCATTGGCACATAGATAAACTGTATTATTATTCCAACTACAAAATGGGCAGCGGTTTCTTTAGCTGGGGTTTGGCAGAGCGAAAGAGTTGTAGACTAGGGAAGGTGGTCCTTGGAGGGGATCTGGTCAACATCAGGTCTCTCTGGATAGTGTATTTCCAACCCCCCACCCCTCTGCCCAACTCACTCCAGGCATATCTTCTGTGAAATTTATGGAACAAACACAGTGTCTGGTTGGTATAAGGCTAGAGGAGTGGAAGCAATAATTGGAGGAGAAAACAATAGAAAATTTCCAGGTGGGACTATCTTTTGGCTATAACCAGGGGAGACTAGGTGATAGGGCTGAAAGAGGTGGGAATGAAGAGAGCTTTTCTTGCTCAGAGTTCCTGTACTGATCGAGGCCCTTTAGAGCCATAGATTAGAAAGCAATATTTTAATGTCCTTGGTCCTGGGTTTGATCTCTGTGTTAAGCCAATAGCTTAATTCTATTGCCTTAATTTGGTTCTCCAAAGTTTGTTACTTGGCAGTGCACTGCCCTGGTGCTCAAGCAGCCTGGAGGCTAGTCCTAGCTCTGTTGGTGATTTACTGAGTGACTTTAGCAAGTTCTTTCCTCTATAGCAGCCTCAGTTTCCACATCTGCAAAATATTGGTCTAAAAGATCAAGTTTCCAGGATAAGCTGAAAGTGCACCATATTCTTCATGAATTTGCAGAAGATAAAACATTTTATCTCTTGCTCCAACTAACCACCTAAAAGTATTTGAAAAGATGGAATGACACATATGGCCATCCAAGACCCCTTCAGAGAAGAAAGCCTTTTATATGATTGGGATACTCCCCTAATGCTCCTAGAGTATCCTCCCTAAAGGACATGAATAAAGTCCTGCAAAGTAATTCTGTCTCCCTTAAAACCTAAACATGCTACTTAGTCGGTAGGTGTGAGGCTTCATTGTTCTCCAAGCAGTGGCGCAATGTGCACTGAGCCATCCAGACTCCACCGTCCAGCCTCACCTGTGACCAACATTGCACTCACAGATGAAAGATACACCTCGGGCAGCCTGGGTGGCTCAGCGGTTTAGCGTCGCCTTCAGCTCAGGGCGTGATCCTGGAGACCCGGGGTCCCACGTCGGGCTCCCTGCATGGAGCCTGCTTCTCCCTCTGCTTGTGTCTCTGCCTCTCTCTGTGTGTCATAAATAAATAAATAAATAAATAAATAAATAAATAAATAAAATCTTAAAAAAAAATACACCTCATCCTGCCAATCGATGGAAAATAAGGAGCATCCTACAGCTTGAAAACCAGAACTGGCAATTTGAGAGAGAAAAAAATAGGGCTGTGAAAACAAGCCCAGGAAGGAAAAGATGACCAGGTGCTCCCACTCTCCATGTGGGAAATAAGATGGTGGCCATCCTGTGGAGACTATCAGGGAGCTAGTAGGGCCAAAAAGCAGCTAAGAGTCTGGTTAAGTCCCAGTTATCTGAGACTACAAGTAAATTATGGCAGCATCAGGAAAATATCTATGTAGGAAGCTTGCTTATACTCTCTATAAAGCATTCCTTTGGGTTCTCTCCTTCATGTAGAGCAAAATAATTCGCAAATGTATCTGCCTGGTCCAACTACATCTAGAGGAATTCTTTAAAGAAGTGCTTTGTTCACACTAGGGCCAGACTGTTAAAGGAGGAACGTGTGGGGGTAATGGTGCTCATAGCATTAACAGTTGAAATGAGAGGGCCTCAAGGCAAAGAACCCAAGCAGGCTGAGTCAACCCACCGGGGCAGCCCTTCTTCCCTTCCTAGTAGATCTGCCTATAGTTTGTTCTGCTTGCCTAAAACCCTGGAGAGGTCTGCCCTTTATTTCAATAAAATCTCCCCACTTCCTTCCAGTGCCTTCCTACCTCATCTAACTACAAATCCCTTTTGGAAACCAAGAGAGTCATTTGCTTTCCTAGATGGAGTCAGACTTCCATAGGTAAGTTCCGTAGGTAACATCTCTGTCTCTCTGGGTGTAATCCCCATTTATGAACTCAGCTCTATTTCTTTTAAAGACCTGTCATTCTTTGCCTTCAAATAATTCTGCCATACTAATTCTGGCACTTCAGCTTTGTCCCCAGTTGAAGTTCTCTCTCTCTCTTTGCCTACCAACCCCCAACCCCTTGAACATATTCCCAGGCCTCACCACCATGTAAACCTGTAATCTTTTTATGCCACTATCCATATTGGTTTATAAAACAGAGGTATGCAAGACATTGGAAAGAAAAATGGCACCTGTCAAATACCAAACCCTATGAAATGCCTGCACAATTTCACTTTTCACCTAGTAAATATCCAATTATTTTCCAGAATAGCTCTTTCCAGAATTCAAATCTGTTTCCATTAATATTAAAAGTTTAGAGGTCTGGGAGAACAGGAAGGGGCTGATTAAAAGCAGACAGGGTTCATTATCTGGTTAATCACAATCCAGCATTTCCCACCCCCATTTACCACTCCCCCACCCCACCCCCCAACACAATTGTTCTGCTTCAGAAAAGGTCACACTAAAATTCTGCAAATAAAACCTTATCCTACAACAGTTCCAAGGGTGGAGCTCTATTTTGGAGGGTTTGAGACTGGTATCATTATAAAAGAAATTGATTTTATACCATTTCACCCGGGAAAGAAAATATCTCCCAAAGTATTGCCTACCATTCTGCCACACAGAGTGGATGCCCGGAGTTTGTTAGAGCCAGGCTCTGCCTGAATGTGAATCATGTGATATTTAGAGTTGCAAGTGCTTCTTGGAGATTCTCTGCTTGTTTTAGTAGACAGGGAAACTGAGACCCAGAGAGGGATGGGATTAGGACACTTACCACTGCAGGCAATGCTGGTGTGTGGGAAAAGTGCCGAAAAGGCCTAAATTGAATGAATTATCATTTCTCCATCTTCAACATTTCCATGGGCCATATGTTAATGGCTCATCTTTTATTGCTCCCCTGAGAACTGACTCAAAGGCAAAGCCAAAATGGGTATTTTAATGCAAAGCATATTAGGAGGCCAGAAGGCAGGAGGAGGTACTGTCTCAGGTTGCCTGGCTGCTTGGCTGGGAAGGCTTTGCTCCAGGCCTTTGGGAGATTACTCATTCAGATGCTCATGATGCCAGTGCCAAAAGGAAGCTGGGCTAAAGGCTAAATACCAGGATAGCGCCCTCCCTTTCCTTGAGGGCAAGTGGAGTTATGAGACAGGATCCCAGGAGGTGCTGAACAGCCTTCTATTGCCACGGGATTCCCTAAAACTCTTTTAGGGATTGAGACTTCCAATGTGGAACTTCCATGGTGAGACAGTTTAAAAAGAGGAGGGGATTGATTTCTCAACACGATTTTTAAAAGTAAAAAGAGAGACACAAGGGGAACTGGCTCAAGAATAAGTACCAGCCAGTGACCTTGGTAGTGTCCTCTCTCCTCCTAGGACTAATCGAAGTCATCTCTTAGACCCCTCCTATGTTGCTGGTGAGAATGTAAAATGGTGGTTCTTTAAAAGGTTTAAAGTAGAGTTGCTATGTGGGCCACTCCACTCTGAGGTATCTACCTAAGAGAATTGAAAGCAGAGACTCGAACTTGCACACCCATGTTCATGGCAACATTACTCACAATAGCCAAAAGGTAGACACAACTCAAGTGTCCATCAACAAATGAATGGATAAACAAAATGTGGTCTGTCCATACAATGGAATACTATGGTATCATTAAAAAGGAACGAAGTACTGTCCATGCTACAATGTGGACGAACCTTGGAAACATGCTGAGTGAAATAAGCCAGACACAATAGGACAGATATTATATGATTCCACATATGTAAAATATCTAGCATAGGCAAATTTGACAGACAGAAAGTAACATGGTGGTTGCCGAAGACTGGGGGAGGGGTGAATGCAGAATAACTTCCTTTTTTTAAGATTTTATTTATTTATTCATGAGAGACAGAGAGAGAGAGAGAGAGAGGCAGAGACACAGGCAGAGGGAGAAGCAGGCTCCATGCAGGGAGCCTGATGTGGAACTTGATCCTGGGTCTCCAGGGTCACGCCCTGGACTGAAGGCGGCGCTAAACCACTGAGCCACCTGAGCTGCCCAGTAATTCTAATTTTAACTTTTTGAGGAACCACCAGACTGCTTTCCAGAGCAGCTAACCAGTTTATATTCATGCTGGCAGTACAGTTTTGCCACATCCTTGCCAACACTTGTTATTTTCCGTTTATTTCATTTATCTAATTATAGCCATCCTAATGTTTAATGGTATCTCATTGTTCATTGTGGTTATGTGGCTGCCCTGTCTTATGGGTATCATGGTCTTGATTTCACATGGAATACTTTAGTGTCTTCTTCTCACGGTTTTAACTGCAGACAGGTCAACCTGTGGTTGGAAAGATGAGTCTTTGAGAGACTCTGCTCAAAGAAAGCAATGACTCCCTGTGCTGCCCCCACCCCCAGCCATACTTCTCCTGTCAGGGAACTAAGGTCTCCCTACCAAGATTCTGACCTAGTTTCCTTCCACCACAACCACAAATCCACATAGACTCCATCACTTCTCTCTCCTCCTACTTTGAAATTAATCAAACATACTCATCTTACTTCTAGGCAGCAAATGGCTGCTGGGTAGATATGTCCTGATGGCAAGCCAGGAGCTCCCAGCCTCCCAAAGGGGACTAATGAGAAGCCGATGTGTTTGTCACCTGTAGGCCCATCTATCATTTCTTCCCAGCCGTTGTCCCTCAAGGAAAAAGCTGGATCTGGGCTCCTGCAAGGATTCTCTTTTTATCTTCTGGTCAACAAACTTGCTGTGGAGGAATCTCGTTTTCCTTTCTCTGCTCAGATACCTGACATCCTGGAGGGGTGGCATGGACATGAAGAAGAAAAGGAGTTAATAATACAATAACATTTATTTGACGGGCTGTGGGACAATCAATAGACTAAGGCCACAATCTACTCCTCACTCTGGAGGCTACACACATTGCCAATTTGAGAGAGAACTAGAGAGCGTAGACAAAGCCTAGAAGTAGCAGAGGCTCAGTGTCAGCCCCTCCCTTCCACCTCTAGATGCAACCTTCCCCCACTCACCAAGTGTGCTAATAGCCATGCTGTACAGGCTCTCCCTCCTCAGGCTTCTCTCCTCTTCAAGTCTTCCCCTCAGGGCTCGGCTCCAGTGGCATGTGTGAGTGCATGCATGCATGGATCTCAGCCTCAGATGCACAGTAGTCCTCTCTGGCTGCTGCTAACAACACAACACCGGCAAAAGGTGGGGAGCTTAAACGACAGAAATTTATTTTCTCAGAGTTCTGAAGGTTGGAAAGTTCGAGATCAAGGGTCTGGCAAGATTGGTTTCTGTTGAGAGCTCTCTTCCTATCATGCAGATAGCTACCTTCTCACTGTGTCGTTACAAGGCAGGAGATGGGGAGAAGAGAGGGAGGCAGGGAGGGATGGAGAGAGAGAGAGAGAGAGATCTTTCTTCTCTTACAAGGCCATAGTCCCACAAGTTAGGACCCCATCCTTACAACCTCACTTAATCTCTTAACCTCCTGAAAGCCCTGTTTCTAAATACAGTCAAAATGGAGGTTAGGGCCACAATATCTGAATTTTGAGAGGACACGAGTCGATAGCAGGTGCTCTACCAAGTTCTGTGCCAGTGCCCTGTGGTGGCTGCAGATAGGTAGGCTCTGCTATACTCATTAGGCATTGGCAAAATTTCTCAGAGACTGCTCAGAGCACAAGACCCCAATAGACTAAAAACTGGCTCCTGACAACTAATTGTTGACACACTCACTAAGCCTCTCCATGCACCCCCTAACATTTGAGGGGCTCAGAGCAAGAGTACTAACAGAGGTCCATATACCATACAACTAATAATTAAAAATTGTAAGTCAAGGCAACAAATTATTAAAATATATTCTATGTTCTATGTTCCATCTCCTACTTTGACAACTATACTTTTATAACAACAAAATCAATGAATATGTATGAAGTGATTTTTATACTTTTGAAAGCCAGTAAAATATCAACAACTAAATTTAATTATGATTGTGCATGTCTGGATATTCTTCTTTTTTTAAGTAGGCTCCACTCCCAAGGTAGGGCTCGAACTCATGACTCTGAGATCAGGAGTTGCAAGCTCTACCAACTGAGCCAGCCAAGAGCCCCTGGTTATTCTTTTGATAGGCCAACAATATTTAGATAAATCATAACTTAAGGATATATATAACTGAGAATTTATCTTGTATTTATTCCATAAAATTTCTTTTTCTTGCCTTTATTCCAGTGAAATTCCTGTTTGTATTATATGTTATAATCAAGATCCTTAAAAAAATAAATAATCAAGATCCTTCATATAACTTGTAGAATTGTCAGTTATGATCTAAAGCAGGAGTCAGCAGGGAAGCCTGGCTGGCTCAATCAGAAGAGCACGCAACTCTTGATTTCGGGGTCATGAGTTCTAGCCCCATGTGGGGTGTAGAGATTAGGTAAATAAAAATAAAACTTAAAAAAATGTAGGGGTCAGCAAAATTTTTCTATTAATGGCCAGATAATAAAAATGTGAGACTTTGCAGACTCTAAGGTCTATCTTAACTACTCAACTGCCATTAGAGCCCGATGCTCTGACAGACAATATTTTTTAAAAAGAAAAAAAGAAGGGGTGTGGTTCTGTTGCAATAAAATCTTATTAGGGTGCCTGGGTGGCTTAGTAGGTTAAGCGTCTGACTTCAGCTCAGCTCATGATCTCAGGGTCCTAGGATAGAGCCCCATGTTGGTCTCCCTGCTCAGCAAGGAGTCTGCTTCTCTCTCTCCCTCTCCGTTCACCCCCTCCACTCATGCTCTGTCCTTCTCTCTCAAATAAATAAATAAAATCTTTTTTAAAAAACTTTATTTACAAAAATAGGCAGCTTGCCTGTGGGCCATAGTTTGCCAACCCCTGCCAAAGGATTAAAACAGAAAATGTAATTGTATGAAATATATAAAATTTAAACACATCTTAATTAAAAAAATAAAATACCTGTTCAAATTATTTAAAATATTTTCATGCTTTCAAAAAACTTATTTTTCTAAGGTATTCAAAATGTTTTAAAAGGCAAACTATAAAAGACAAATAATACTAAAATTTTAAGTTAAATCAATTCAATAATAATAATTAATAATTCAATAATATGTAAATTATTTTATTAGACCTGAATTGTCATTTGATTCAATCTAACTACAAATGTTTATAGAAATAATACTATCTGCAATTTTAGTATTCAATGCTCATTGGAATCATCCTATACGCATTTTATCTAGACCTACATAGACACAAATTTAAGAGTGATATGAATTATTTACTATTGCAAAATGTCCCTCAGTCACCAAGTACAACTGTTGTAAATCCAATGCTAATATGTGAATGCATTCAGAACCATAAGGTGAAAGCAAGGAAACAATTTGCTATGCAAGAATCTATTGTGGTTATGTTATCAGAAAATGAGGATTTTATGAATTAATTTGTCTTTTTTTAACCTTAGCACTCAAATCCCCTCTGGACTCCATCTCTGACATCAGCAGCTATACAACCCAGAAATCTTCACAATATTCAACCATATTTTGCTGTTGTTACCATTGTTGGATCAGAAAATAGGCCAAGAAATGAAGAAATGTTTCCCAGGAATATGAATAGAGTTATTCATAAAGATAGCTGTTTAGAATATGGATCATTGGGATCCCTGGGTGGCGCAGCGGTTTAGCGCCTGCCTTTGGCCCAGGGCGCAATCCTGGAGACCCGGGATCGAATCCCACGTCGGGCTCCCGGTGCATGGAGCCTGCTTCTCCCTCTGCCTGTGTCTCTGCCTCTCCCTCTCTGTGATTATTATCATAAATAAATAAAAATTAAAAAAAAAGAATATGGATCGTTAGTTACAGAAACATCCATGTGTCCTTATTGTCATTCATGCATTCATTCATTTGGTATGTGAGATATATCACAGCAGTGTACTAGAACTGGCTCCTACCAGCTTGGGAGAGCCAGTTGGGAACATCTCTTTCCAAATGTGGGTTTGGTGACATCACAGTGGTTGCTGGAAACCAAATGTGGTGGGACTATTTACACCATGAAAATCAGCAAACACTACAAACCAAGACTTTCTCTTACCCTCCGTACCACACCCCGACCCTCCACCACAGACATTTATTAAACATTTACTGGCATACCACTGGAAAGGTGGAGTCTTTTAAAAGTGTAAAGTTCAAAAAAAAAAAAAAAGAAAAAGAAATAAAAGTGTAAAGTTCAGGGCAGAGGCCCTTCTGGCCCAGGTGTCAGTGTAGTACTGGCCTTATCAGGACTGATTATACAACTTTGGGGCTTATACAAAATAAAAATGTGGAGTGCTTTATTCAAAAAATTTTCAACAATTCAGAGTGCATAGTTGGCTCAGTTGGTTAAGCATCTGACTCTTGATTTTGGCTCAGGTCATGATCTCAGGGTCATGAGATGGAGCCCCGTGTTGGACTGCTTCTCTCCTTCTCCCTCTCCCTCTGCCCCCACCCCACTGTGCTCATGTGCAGGCTCTCTCATAAATAAATAAATAAATAAATAAATAAATAAATCCTTTAAAACATTTTTTTTCAAGAACTTTCATGTGGTGATAGTAGAACATTAAAACTAGCGCTGGGCCTTTCTGAGTGCAAGGACCTATGTGAACCTCATCCATGGCTTTTAAAGTTTTGGTTGGTACCCACAACCTCCTAAGAGATTCTGGTCCTTATGACTTTGTTCGTTTGGGTTGGAATATAAGTAAAGCTTTCCTGTCCTGGCTGACACCTCCTGTCTCAGCAGAGCCATTACTGAAGTGGGTGATGCAGGTGCAGGTTACTGAAAGGATCCAGGAGTCTGTCCTGGGGCTCAGGAAAGTAAAGGTGCATCCACTGCTTGTACAGAGGAAAACAACCTCAGATCACCTACAGGAAGAAGTATTGGGTTAGGTAAAGATATTTGCTGACCTCCCACATGAAAGGTGAGATAGCGCTTGACTTTAACAAGAGAAGTTAGAGCATCACATTTATATTCCATAGGTTAATAATAAATGCAGTCAGAAAAATTCTGTTCATTCAATCATTGGTAATTTTAAAAATATTAATTGACTGATTGCTTGACCCAATTAAATAATCAGCTCAATATGTCAAATGAAATTTTTTATAATAAAATGACATCAATAAGAAAGAAAAAAAAAGAAAGGTGAGATAGCTTGGCTTAGTGGAACAGATGGGGGTCTTGCAAGCAGTTTCCAAATTCTTGGTCTGTGACTTAGAAAGTTACTTTAACCTCTCTATGCCCTGAGTGTCTTCAACTACAAAATGTTGAGTCTTGCAGGTGTTCAACAAATATCTACCCCTTCATTTGCATAAAAGAGATTGGCCATTATTTTGTTATCAGTTTAGCTTCTGCTTTGTTTAATGTCTGCTATTAACAAATTCTCCTCAGACAAATATTAAGACCTCCCATTTAATCCACAGGGTTCAAACAGGATTGTCAAAACAAAACCCTCTTGGCCCTTCAGGGTTCATGAGAAATGGCTCAAGGAGGGTCTTCTGTGTGTCCCACCTTCTGGTCCCCTTAAGTCTGCTTAAATGTGATTGTGTCCCATGCATTCATATGGACTCCTATGGTATTAGAAGGATCTTTAGAGAAACCATCTGTCCCAATTGTCCATCTGGCCAATAAACTTTTTAGTAACATTTAATAGACAGACTCAAGGCCTCTGCTTGAATGCTACCTGCCCAAAGAGTTTACTACCACCTAAGCAGCCTTTTTCTTTGTTGAACCGCTTTTGCCATTAGCACTGTCTTTCTTAAATTAAACTAGAACTCACATCTGTGAGACTTTTTCCTGTTGCCCCTGATTCTTTCCTCTGGACTCACAAAGCTCAATTTTGTGCTTTCTTCCATAAGATGGCTCCTCAGATATTTGAAGACCACTCTCATCATGTCTCTCCTTCTGCAGAAAAAAAGTTATTTTCCTTAGCATAAAATTCTACCCCTGTCCCAGAAACTTGCTGAGATGATAATAGTAAGACTCAGGAACCTTGGGTATACTCCCAGATATTCCCCTAGAGGACCTCAGGAATCTCATCCAAACAATATCACATACTCACTTTACAAAAAAAAAAAAAAATCTAGGGGTACTTGGCTGGCTCAGTTGGTGGAGCATGCTATTCTTGATCGTGGGGCTCATGAGTATGATCCCCACATTGAGTCCCCACATTAGAGATTAAATAAATAGATAGATAGATAGATAGATAGATAGATAGATATTTTTAAAATCTATTTACTGTGATAGCATGCTTTTTTTGGGTTATGTGGTTATCTTTCCTTCAGCAAGCTTAAAATATCTTTCACATCCCTTTTCTATCATCCAACATCATACTCAAGGCATGATTCTCTACTGATGGTGAAACAAAGGCCCCCAAAACTTGTGACTTCCCAGAGGTCATCCTGAATGTGTAGAGGAATTTGAAGCAGAACACAGATTTCCTGACTCAGAGCCCGACTCCAGTGACAGCCCACACAATGCAAACCATGCTCCATTGCTCTGGGATAGAAGAGGCTCACTTGACCAATTTGCAAATTCTCTCACTGTGTTGAGAGGAGTAGAATACAGAATGTGAACTTTCCAAGTTCAAAGTCTATTTCCTACTGGGAAAATGAGACATCTGGTTCATAGTTAAATAAGATGGATCCTAAGGGATCTTTGACAATGAGTTGCTTTTCTAAATTTGCCTTTTAGTAATTTAAACATACATGCATCTGAAACATATGGATGAAATGTACAAAGAGCTGTGGATGCTGTTGGAGTGGCAAACAATGAAAGAATCTTAGAATAATGGGGTAGCAGGGATTTCCAAAGGATCAATAGTCTATTCTATCTTCTCCTTTGCCTAGATAATTTTGCTTCCATCAAGCAAGAAGTATATAGTAAGGACCTATAGATTTTCAGCACCTATTGTGTTGGGTGGCAGTTAAAAAACAGGCCAGAAATGAATAGGTTCTCAGTGAGATAGTCATATGATTCTGAAGAAGAAAATATCCTATGTTTTGTTGACATGCAACTGTGAGGAGCAGCAATGGGCCAAAGCATTCAATGTGAACTCCGCTGTCTTCTGGGAGATGGAGCAAACTTCCTTTGTGCACATTGAGTCTTAAACTATAAGGTTGGGGTGGGAAGGGCAAATATATGAAATACATAAAATAGGGCAGCCCCGGTGGTGCAGCGGTTTAGCGCCGCCTGCAGCCCAGGGCGTGATCCTGGAGACCCTGGATGGAGTCCCTCGTCAGGCTCTCTGCATGGAGCCTGCTTCTCCCTCTGCCTGTGTCTCTGCCTCTCTCTCTCTCTCTCTCTCTCTCTCTCTCTCTCTGTGTGTGTCTCTATGAATAAATAAATAAAATCTTAAAAAAAAGAAATACACAAAATATATGGAAGGTTTGCCATTAATTGAATTATGTGGATAATCCATCTTTGTATTAAAGCTACCTGAAGCAAAGATGCTCCTGCATTAGAGGCCTCAAAATTTCAGGTCTAGTTTGAGTATCTACACATCCATGTACTTGTGTGTGTGTGTGTGTGTGTGTGTGTGTGTGCGTGTGTGTGTGTGTTTATGTGGTTTGGTTGTTCACCTGGCAAGAGATGTTTAAAAACACAGCCCTTTACCAGCCATGAGCTGTAGGTCTTGTAGCCAGACTGTCAGACTTAACATTAGCTCACTTGGAAAGAGGCTCATGAAGCCCAAATCCAGGATGCCTCTGATGGTGCTGGCTGAGCAGAAGCAGGTGTGGGAGAAATCGGATACTTTATCCTACATTTCAAGGGGGTAGAAAGCATATGGGCTTCAAGAATCCAGAAGGAAGGGTAGCCTGGGTGGCTCAGCAGTTTAGCACCGCCTTCAGCCCAGTGGGTGATCCTGGAGACTGGGGATTGAGTCCCATGTTGGGCTTCCTGCATGGGGCCTGCTTCTCCCTCTCCCTGTCTCTCTCTCTCTCTCTCTCATAAATAAATAAATAAAATCTTTTTAAAATCCAGAAGGAATAAAAAAAAAATCCAGAAGGAATAAAAGGAATTTCAATAAGAAAATTTGATTAGAAATATAAGGAACTATAGCTTTTGCTTTTTCTTTTTTTCAAGATTTATTTTTAAGTCATCTGTACACCCAACATGGGGCTTGAACTCACAACCTCGAGACCAAGAGTTGCATAGTCTACTGACTGAGTCAGCCAGGCACCCCAGAGCTATAATTTTTTCCTGAAAAATAATCAAGCAATGGGAAATTATGGACCATAGATTTTCAAAGGCACTGATAAACTATAAATCTGAAGTACGTCTTTATCTTTTAATTCAGAGAATAAGTACAGATCACTGGCTAAGTATATATTTTGCTCACATTTCTATAACAGAAAACAGAAAAGAAATTAAAATGCTTTAAGGCTTTAAGTGTTTGGGGGCAGTTAAAGTCTGTTTTTTAAGTCTGAAATTATTTCAAAATTAAAAAAAAACTTTAAAGAGTGATATAAATGTTCACAAAAATACATGAACAGGAAAGCCCATAGCACCACTATTTGTAACAGCTCCAAAGTGAGAACAACTCAAACGTTCATCAAAGGTAAAATGGATAAATGAAATGTCATATTTTAATAACATAAAATGCTACTCAACAGTGAAAAAGAACACATTACAGCTATACAAAAACAACGTGAATGGATTTCGCAGACATACTATGAAGTGAAAGAAGCCAGATAAAGATACGTATTGTACCACTGCATTTATATGAGGTTCAAAGGGGGGCAGAACTAATTTATAGCTACAGAGGTCAGAATGGTGGTTACATTTGAGCAGGGGATGTTGACCAGAAAGGGATGGGAAACGAGAGCCTGTGATTTGCTAGAACTATAACAATTTGAGCACTTGACTAAGTGTTAATCACACCTCAATGAACACAAAGGTGAACAGTAAAAAAAAAAAAAAAGAATAGGAATCAAAAGCATGGGGCAGCCCCGGTGGCACAGCGGCTTGGCGCCACCTGCAGCCTGGGGTGTGATCCTGGAGACCCAGGATCGAGTCCCACATCGGGCTCCCTGCATGGAGCCTGTGTCTCCCTTTCCCTCTGCCTGTGTCTCTGCCTCTCTCTCTGTGTCTATGAATAAATAAATAAAATCTTTTTTAAAAAAAGGAATCAAAAGCATGGCCTTTGATAGCTCACTCTCTGGCTCTCCTTCCTGGATTTGCCATTCCTCAGATGCATCATTTCCTGCTGCCTCCTTTTCCTGTGTTCCGAGTTTCAGCCCAGAAAACATTATTTATCTCACTACATTAGAGTGGGCTACTTACCTGTATATTTGTTTCACCACCTTGTAAGTTTCCAGAGGAGAGGGAGCACACTGGAATCATCTTATTCCCACCCCATGGCAGGTACCTGGTCCCATACTTTAGAAGCCTCACTCTGGCCCTCCTTTGGCTACACCCCTCCCAGAAGCAAGAATGCACTGGACCAGAGGAACATGCCCAACCAGAGTTCATTCCCTTCCATTCTAGGCCATACAATAGATACCCAGGGCCCAAGAATTTCCTGCCTAAGTAAATGGCCTTATGCCTGTTTCTAGGGCCTGTGCAGGTCTCTGTCCCAGGTCCATCATGTTAAGCATAGAACACACCACCAGTGTGCCAAACCCTTGCACTGGAGGGCCAGGGAGTCCGCTCACATGGGTAAGGCCCCTCGTGGGACAGGACAGAGATGGGGTGGAAGAGAAGGGCGTCTGTAGATCAGGCTAGGGACTGGAAGCCTACAGCTGACCCAACTGTGCTATCATGTTCAGCATGGAATGCTACAGAATCCAAGAATCTTAAACTTGAACCTGAGCTTCCACATCGTGATGAAGATAGACTGTATTTGCTTGAGGTAGGAAGACAGAACACATTCTATTAAACAATGTTAACTTAATTTATAACTTGTAAATCTTTAGACATATGGCATGTGGGACTCCCTTTATACATTTGTCCTGGGCCCCACATATGTTGGTGGCAGGCTTGGCTGACATCTAGTAGCAACTCAGTACATAATTAGCTGAATGACTATCACGGGCTGTGCTGTTTTCATTTCAGATTTACATTTCTTTTTTTAAGATTTTATTTATTTATTCATGAGAGACACACAGAGAGAGAGGCAGAGACACAGGCAGAGGAAGAAGCAGAGGGAGGAGCAGGCTCCATGCAGAGAGCCCAACATGGGACTCGATCTCTGGACTCCAAGATCACGCCCTGGGCCGAAGGCAGGCGCTAAACCGCTAAGCCACCCAGGGATCCCCTCAGATTTACATCTCTATCACTGAGTCTAAATGTGATTACATTAGGAAGTTCTATCCACTTGTTCCAAAGCAATTCACGTCACTAATATGGCATAACCAAGGAGGGCCAAAGTTTTGTTAACCAATCCAGCCTTCATATCCTCATCCCCACCCCAAGACATATACGAAATCCGAGAACAAAAGGTCTGCTGTATTTTCTGTCTATCACCTTCAAGGATCGTTCTAGCCTGGACCTGGGTTCCTCATCCCTACTTAATGAGTCTTTATGAAGTGAATTAGCACATGTAAAGTCTTTGGGATTTTTTTTTCTTTTACTTGCTTTCAAAAGCTTTAGACAGATGGTTTCTGACTACAGATCTTCCAGCCTTCTGTGCCAGGCAGGCCCTCCTGGGCTCCTGCTTGCTACTTCTAGGTGTTGGACATGTGGGGGAGGTTTGCATTTTAATAGAGGTTTCAGCCATGGTGAGAAGGGTACATTGGCAGAGAGGAGAAGAAGAGACGTTTCCAAAGAGGACCAGCAGCGTGTGTGGGTGCACGGGCAGAGTGAGCAGGTACTGGGTGAAGGGCAAGAAGCAGAAGAGTCTGATTAAGGCAGCAGGTCCATGGGGACACCTGGCTGGTTCACAGACATGGCCCCAGTACCTAGCCCAATGCTGGGACATAGTACGTGCATGATAAATATGTACCAGATGCAAAAGTGACTGAATGAGTTGGTGGTGAGGTGGGGAGCACAGTTATGGAAAAGAAATAGGCTGAGGTGTTTGTACTTGGTGCCCGAGGTGACGGGGAGCCACCTTCTCTTCAAAAGCTCTTAAAGAGGGATCCCTGGGTGGTGCAGCGGTTTAGCGCCTGCCTTTGGCCCAAGGCGTGATCCTGGAGACCCGGGATCGAATCCCACGTCGGGCTCCCAGTGCATGGAGCCTGCTTCTCCCTCTGCCTGTGTCTCTGCCCCTCTCTCTCTGTGTGACTATCATAAAAATAAAAAAAAAAAGTCTGTTTCTTATCTTTAAAAAAAAAAGCTCTTAAAGAGAAGAGTAACTTGGTATATAGTGTTTTTAGGATGATGTAGCTGACATAAAGGAAAGATTAGTTAAGAGGAGAAAGTGAAAGGGGAGAGGAGGTCAGCATGAAAGGTTTGGACGATTCACTCTGCTTTGCCCACTGCCATGTATCACCCCCAGGGTTTTTTCATCAAGTAAAATCCAAATGTTGGAGGGAAAAAATGTAGATTGTGAGCCTTCGTTCAGTTTTCCATGTACCAGATTTTGCATGAGCTCTCCATCATAGTGTATGGATCTGAACACAAGTGCCCATATGTCACATAACAGTGTTTTCACGAGGGAGTGAGACATAAGCCTTAATGCTACAGGTGCCAGGTGCTGCCCATCCAAGTAGCTAAATGTTACACAGAAAGGCAATTATGTCTCATTGCAAGGGACCTTTTCTCCCCTGCGATCTGAGTCACCAAATGCACTGGAGAGCCCAGTGTCTTTTGTACAACCATTGGGTTTTTGAAAAGCAACATTCCCATAGGACCAATTTGCAAACACACAGCAAATTCTAGTAGGAATATTATATGAATGCCTTCAATTGTCAAGAGCTCCCCGCCCAATTTACCCAAGCTAATAGAATTGGCACCCACTCCAGTGTTTGCACTGGAGCATGCACACTGCTCGATCAGATAAAGGAGGTACAAACAGATGTGCATTCTGGCCACTCAGTGAAACCTATACATGGTCTAGCATAGAGACAATCACAGCAGGATGGTCTCTAGACCCGGGGCTCGGGTTCTTAATAACAGCAGCCACTTTGGGGCACCTAGATGGCTCAGTTGATTAAGTGTCAATCTTTAGCCAGGTCATGATCTTGGGGTCCTAGGATCAAGCACTGAGTTGGGCTCCTTGCTCAGTGGGGAGTCTGTTTCTCCCTCTTCCTCTGCCACTCCTCCCACCCATGCTGTCTCTCTCTCTCTCAAATAAATAAAATCTTTTAAAAAAATAAAAAATAAAATAAAGAGCATTTGTCTTTCATTAAGGACTTAATATATGCCAGGCCCCAGGAGACTTTTCAGATCTTCTCTAATTCCATCCTCATAGACACTTTATGAGGCAGGGGCTTCATCATACAATTTTGCAGAAGAGGGGATAAAGCTCTATATAAATTAGGAAGATCAAATCAGAACTCAGACCCCCCCCCCAATCTGACCAACCACCCAGAAGCACTGCTGCTTATTAGCTAAAAGAACTTGGGGCAGCCCAGGTGGCTCAGCGATTTAGCGCCACCTTCAGCCTAGGGTGTGATCCTGGAGAACCGGGATGGAGTCCCACGTCGGACTCCCTGCATGGAGCCTGCTTCTCCCTCTGCCTGTGTCTCTGCCTCTCTCTCTCTCTCTCTCTCTCTCTCTCTGTGTGTGTGTGTGTGTGTGTGTCTCATGAATAAATAAATAAAATCTTTTTAAAAAAAGGACTTGGGCAGGGGCACCTGGGTGGCTCAGTCAATTAAGCCTCTGAATCTTGGTTTCAGCTCAGGTTGTGATTTGAGGGTCATGGGATCAAGCCTCGTGTCAGGCTCCATCCTTGGCAGAGAGTCGGCTTGAGATTCTCTCCCTGTGCCCCTCCCCTGGTCATGCTTGTTCATGCTCTCTCTCTCTCTCTCTCTCTCTGAAATAAATTAATTAATTTAAAAATAATTTGGGCAATGGAGCTGGGCACCTACCTGGCTCAGTTGGTGGAGCAGGCAACTCTTGATCTCAGGGTCATGAGTTTGAGACTCAAGTTGGATGTAGAGATTACTAAAACAAAACAAAACAAAAAACTTAAGAAATCACCAAGCCTTCCTAACCCTCAGTTTCCCCATCTACAAAAAGGGGATACAAATGGTATCTACTTTCCAGAGTTGCTGGAAAGATAAGATTAGCAGATAGGCTGGTGCCATGAAAGCAATTCAATAAATGGTAACTATCATATTAATATGTTATTAATATGACCAAACTCTCCATCACTAGGCTTTATAGCTTCTACCATCAGGAGTCACTGATAAGATTCGGGCTTCCTTGCCCAGCTTGAGTAGCTAAAATTCAATGTACACAAATACAAATACAGGACAAATACAGATGAGTTCCCCACCCCCATCTCTGGAATTCATTATCCTAGGCACCATCTAGAGAGAACTTGGATTTCCAAAAGTATCTTCTAGGGAAAGAAGTAGGAAGGAAACTGAAGGAATGGTATGAGTTAACATAAGAAAAAAAAGTAAGAATACTGTCCATTCTCAGTATGCTGTTGTAATTAAAAGCAAAGATCCAGCCTTGTTCAAGAAACTAGAGTGCAGTGTTCTTTGTGGAAAGGGAGCCAGAGCTCAACTGACCAGACACAGCCAGACTGTACCCATCCAGCTTGGAAACCTGCAAGAGAAACAACTTCATCAAGCCAACCAAAGCCATTTGACCTAAGTATTTCTGGGGCTTTGTAGATATTTTTGCTGCTCTGATGTGAAAAAGATGCCATAGTCACTTCTGCCTTCAGAGCCTAAGTCAATCTGGAAAAGACCATCCATCTTCCTATGACAATCTGGAGCCATTTACACAAACTAAAAGCAAATTATGATTGAGGTCAGTTATTACCTTAGGCCCAGGTTCTTGGGAAATTGGGGATACTACTATCTTACAGACTAGGGTTCACTTATTACATGGAATGCATAAACCCTTAAGATTTTAGAGAATGGAAGTATTAGAAAAGTCTAGACCATGGATCATAATGGCAGAGAGGGTGGCGCTGGCTAGCATGACTGATTTAGCATACATTTTTCTCAGAAGTGATCATCTCAAAGTGTTGGCATTTTGCTCTCTTGTTCCTTCTCTCTTCCTCTCTGCCTTTGCATATATTTCAAGGTCCAACCTGAGCCTCTCTACTTCCAGGAAGCTTCTCTTGACCAATTACTAGAGTCTTCATTATCTGAACAACTTACCTAGCATACATTATCATTTGCTGCATTGTGCTGTTTATGCTACCATTGTCTAGGGCTAATATTATCACTAATCACTATTTCATTAGCTGTTCAGATATGTATGTCTTCTCACCCCATTTACTCCTTAAAGACTGAGATCACATAGTTCTAAAACATTATGATTTATTCCAAATGTTTCCAAAAAGGCTTCAAGATTGATGGGCCTATCGTCTTAGACTTGTGTTGTTCACCGAATTTAGCACAGTTAAACCCAAAGAAAGTAAGTCATAATGCTTGTTGAGTGAAAGAATAAACAAAGGAATGGATGAGTACTTGGCTCATAAAAATCCAATATGTTCATTTGGGTCCTTAGCCTTATAGTGCAAACCAAAGTAAGTCTTCTCCACTTCTCTGGGTACTCTAGGCCAATAGCATATGGCAAAGGGAGGCATGACCCAAAGGTCCATGGCTCAGAAAAGAAGCAGCATGCCAGGGACTGGAGAATCCACACACAAAAAAATCATCAGACATCATGAGATGCCTGACTGGCTTAGTCAGCCAAGCACCTATCTGCCTTTAGCTCAGGTCATGACTGCAAGGTCCTGGGATCGAGCCCCAAGTCAGGCTCCCTGCTCAGCAGGGAGTCTGCTTCTTTCTCTCCCTCTGTCCCTCCCTACACTCATTCTCTCTTTCTCAAATAAATAAATAAAATCTTTTTTTAAAGAGTCATCAGACTCCACAATTAGCCTTTTCTAGGACCTCCAGTATTTAGGGGTCTTTGAAATAAACATACAGATATCGAAAGCCATGTGTTCCTTTAAGCAAACACTGGGTTTATACAACTCATAAAGGCCTCCTTACTGTTCCTCAAACACTTCAAGTGTACTCTAGCCTTAGGTGCTTTGCACTGCTTCTTTCCTCTGCCCACAAATATCTTTCATCAAATATCCCCATAACTGAATCTTATTGTGTCATGCTTTCAGGTCTCTGCTCAGGTGACACTTCCTGCTCGAGTTCTGCCTTAGTACGTGCTGCCAAGTGACTTAATGTGTATTTATTCATTTGCTTATGGACTTTCTCTCTCTCTTCTAGAACATGAACTCCATGTGGATGGAGGGTGGTACCTTGTCTTGTTCACCGTACTCCCAGCAATTAGCATGATCCTTGGCATGCTATAGGCACTCAATAAATATTTGTAGAATGAATAAAGGGAGTGAGAACTTAGCTATAAGAAGTGTAGGCCCTTGGAGTCCTCAAAACTGCTCCTTAACTGCATGTAAAGGATTTGAAATTCTTTTTCTAATTCTTATTCACAGAGTAATGCCAACTTTTATTCATGCATTCATATCATATGGTAAAAACTCAACAGCAAAAGCTATAATATAGTGGGTTTATGTGTTAAGACTTTACTACATCTAGGTACGATGCTAAGAATTTTACACACGGCATTTTATTGAATCTCTACAACAACCTTGTAAGGGAGTACTTTCCATATCCCCATTTTACAAATAAGGAAACTGAGAGTCATAGAAGTGAAGCAATTTGCCCAACACCTCATTGTTAGGAAGTCATGGTTTGACTCTTTTTACCATGTACTACAAGTGGAATGGGGGAAGGACATTGTCTAGTCATTAAAGATCAGATACACAGAATGGGCAACTGTGTGACTGACCCTAGGCAGCTACAAAGTATTCATAGAACAGGGAGGGTGGGTGTGGGGTGAGAGAGGCCTAAGGGATGGGATCATTGAGAACTAGGAAATAGCCAGACTAGACTTTGAACCTATGGCCCTCTAGCACCAATGTCCATACTTTAGGCCTATATACTAGACTAATCACACCTTTGGTGTGGTTGCCTCTTCCTGGAATGTTCTTTTCCTCTAATGCTCACCCTGCAGGGCCCAGCTCCAATGCAGTCTCCTGCATGAAGCCTCCCTGATTTTCTTTTCCCACTCCTACAGGCAATAGGCTCTCTCCTGCTGCTATGGGGTGGGGAATATGTATGGGAAAACAAGAGAGTCAGGGTGCAGAGAAGTGCTGAAGTCTCTGGTATCAGTTAGCACTGGGCTGGACATGGTAGGGAGACCCTGAAGCTTGTACTTGGAAGTCTGCACTTGTGTTGAGGTTGTAGAAATTCTGGAAAGTTCAGGGTAAACAACAAAGTAACCTAGGCATATACTCTCTGAAGCCTTCCTAATTTCATGCTTCCCCACCCCCAACAGAGGTGACCAACAGAAGCATTACTACAGAATGGAGGATCAGAAGAGGGCACACTATCTTTAAGTGGCAGAGGCAGGATTGAAGCTCTAGTCTAACTGCAATATCCACACTCTTTTCCATGTAACAATTTGCTTATTAACTTGACATCAAAGACTGTACACTCCAATTCCGTATCAACTGAGTCTGTGGAATAAGCAGTAAAGTACACAGAATGGCCATCTACTCAAATCAGAGGAGCATCCTTGGGCTTAATAACATTGGTCCCAGAGCACCTGGGTGGCTCAGTTGGTTGGGTGTCTGACTCTTGGTTTTGGCTTGGGTCATGACTTCAGGGTCCTGGGATGGAGCCCCACATCAGGCTCCACACTCAGCACAGAGTCTCCTTGGGATTCTTTCTTTTGCCCCTCCCCCCACTCAGGCTTGCTCTCTTTCTCACTCTAAAATAAATAAAATCTTTGGAAAAAAGAGTTTAGGGGGATCCCTGGGTGGCGCAGCAGTTTGGCGCCTGCCTTTGGCCCAGGGCGCGATCCTGGAGACCCGGGATTGAATCCCACATCGGGCTCCCGGTGCATGGAGCCTGCTTCTCCCTCTGCCTGTGTCTCTGCCTCTCTCTCTCTCTCTCTCTCTCTCTCTCTGTGTGTGTGTGTGTGTGTGTGACTACCATAAATAAATAAAAATTAAAAAAAAAAAGAGTTTAGGGGAGCCTAGGTGGCTCAGTGGTTGAGCATCTGCCTTTGGCTCAAGGTGTAATCCCAGGGTCCTGGGACTGCACCCTGCATCAGGCTCCTCATAGGGAGCCTGCTTCTCCCTCTGCCTGTGTTTCTGCCTCTCTGTGTATCTCTAACGAATAAATAAAATCTTTTTAAAAAAGAGTTTAGTAAACATCAGACCCACCGTAGCCCTGATTGCCTTCATTATTCTCAACCTACTGACTATCCTTGAATTTGCTGTAGCCTTAATTCAAGCCTATGTGTTCACCTGACTACTGAGCCTTTATCTACATAATAATATCTAATGACTCACCAAAACCACACACACCACATACTAACCCCAAGCTCCTGCCACTCACAGGTGTCCTCTCAGCCCTCCTTATAATAACCAGTTTGGTAATAAGATTCTACTTTAACTCAACCTATCTTTCATCCTTGGCCTAACAACCATTTTAACTAGATAACAGTGATGATGAGACATGATTTGAGAAAGTACATTCTAAGGCCATCACACACCAAGGATAGTCAGCTAGATAGAGCTGAGGAGGCTTATTCAGGAATCCTTGGTCTGGATGCCTTTCCTTAGGTCCAGGTTGAGTCTACCCTATCTTTTGGGGAGGGGTGTGTGCTGTAGGCGGATCCTTCTGTTAAGCTTCAAAATAAAATAGCCAGTTCTCTTATCAGCAAAATGAGTTTACTGGGGGAATAGAAGGAACCCAATTTGGGACCTGCAAGGTATGGCAAGCCATAGGCAAGACCAGAGAACAAAGGAGAGAAACATTACCTCATAGAGAAAAAAAAGAAAGCAGGGAGGGGCTGCCCTGAGCAAAAGTCTATTGGACAAAAGCAGAGAATTCAGGGTGGTGATGGTTTCTCATTGGTTATGCTGTTGTTGGACTAGAAGGAAAACTTCCTTCCACCTCCTGCGGTAGTAAAATGACCTTCCTGCCCAGGGATGTGACCTAAGCTGGGACCAAGAGGTCCTCTGTGAGAGCTCCCCTTTAGGGCTTCCCAACTGCACTCTATTTTTTTATTTTTTAAAATATTTTATTTATTTATTAATGAGAGAGAGAGAGAGAGAGAGACTGAGATATAGGCAGAGGGAGAAGCAGGCTCCAAGCCCAATGCAAGACTCAATCCCAGGACTCCAGAATCATGCCCTGAGTCAAAGGCAGACAGACGCTCAACCTCTGAGCCACCTAGGTGTCCCCCCAACTGCATTCTAAATAAGATTTCCCTTTATTGATTTTCACACTTTGTACTCTGGCTTTCTACGATGTTGATTTCTTAATGTCTTTTTATTTTAAGATTTTTTTTTTTGAGAGAGGCAGAGAGAACATGATTTGGGGGGCAGAGGCGGAGGGACAGGGAGAAACAGACTCCCTGTCGAGTGTGGGAGCCTGATGTGGGGGTCAATCCCAGGACCCCGAGATAACAACCCGAGTCAAAGTCAGATGCCCAACTGACTGAGCTACCCAGACACCCCTCTTAATGTCTTCTTAATGTCCAAGTGTGGGTTCCACTTCCAGAGCCTATTCCTCAATTCCTGGTCTGTTTCCCTTCACCCTCCACTCTGTGCCCCAGAACCCCTTTGATTTGTTGTTTTGGTTCTTCTGGAGGTGACAAGGTGAAGTGTCTGAACTTATCAGCCTGATGACCCCTACACACCATAATGTCCCATGTAGGCACTGGCAGAAGAGGAAGCTGTATGAGAGGGGAGGACCATTATAACATTAAACAATTTAAAAAGCATGGGAAGCATGCAAGCTCCAGGGTGGAATGTTTTTTAAGTAAATTCTACATACAACGTGGGGCTCGAACTCATGACCCTGAAATCAAGAGTCTCATGCTCTACCAGCTGAGCCAGCCGGGCTCCCCCAGGGTGGAATTCTTTAGCTTGTGTTCTCAACATGTGGTCCATGGATCACCGGCCTCCAGGTCACCTAGGGAACTTCCTAAGAATACAGAATCTCAGGCCCCAAAGCCAAATCTACTGAATTTGCATTTTCACAATTTCCCAGGTGAGTCCGGTATGCACTAAAGTCAGAGACCCAGCACCTTTATCAGCCTTAACTGGTTAAAGCAAAGGTTCTCAGCCTTAGATGCATATCAGAATCACCTGCAGAGCTTAGAAAACTACTGGTTCCTGGGACTCAACACCCCCACCCCCGCCACCCCGGCAATTGTAATTCAACTGGCCTGGGGTTAGGCCTAGACATTCAGGAATTTTAAAAGCTTCCTGGATGTGCAGCCACAGTTGTGAACCATTGACTTAAAACAAACCCACACAGCCCCTCTAGAAAAGAGTTACTCTATTCAAAGTTCTATGTGTGTGTGAATTTAAATATGTATATATACATATTACAGAAATAATATTTAATATATTTAATATATTATATGAATAACACAACATATAATATTTATGATTACATATTAAAATATATACTAATGTAATTAATTATAAATATATTTCAAAAATGTTGAATTCTACTGGGCCTGATGTGTAAAGGAGCATTTCTGACCAGAATTCTGTTGGGGGTGGCGCAGGCTCCCTCTAGAGAAATAAGGCATGGGCTGAATGGACCACAGCTACATCCCTGGCACAGACAACCTGGCAGTGCCCACCCTTAGCGCTGTGGCATTTGGCACTGGTACCATCCAAGTTTCATCCTCTCTGTCGGGCTCATTTCAGGGTCTCTTAAGACCTGGTGATCAGGGTAAAAGTGAAGATCCAGAGAGCTTTTTTTCCTGTTTCCTGTGCCCCTCCAAAGGAACAAGATCTGCCAAAAGTAGCTCTCAAATTCTCAGCTTCAAGCCTCATAAAAGGCTCCAGGTCCATTTATGTGTCTTAGCTGTGACTGATGAATAGCCATCCATCCTCCTGTGACTTGAGCTGTGGCTTGTTGTCATAGTAGGTAAGCAATTGTATAAATTACCTTTCATCCAAGTCACAAAATGTGTTTGCCAAAATGATTTCTTCTAGAATTGTAAAAGTGGAAATAGAGTGCACAGAGAGAAATTGAGTTTGCTCCAAGGGGCTATGAATGCACCATTAAGGAAGCCTCGAAAAGAGATTAACAATCCATCTGGTGTGTTTGCACATCATTTAGTGCCATTTTAGGGCATTTCTGAAGCAATGACAGTCACGGTAGGGAGGAAGAGGAGGAGGTTCCACTAGCTATTAAGACCATATACTAAGAGGCTGTGGTTATCAAGGCATGCAGCTGGGCAGCTCTCTGCTAGCTCTGACCTCAGCTCAGTGAAAATTGCAAAATCTCCAAAGTTTAATAAAAATCAATGCTTGGATTCCAATGCCAGGAGATTCGTTAAGACATTGTCATAAGTTTTGGGCCAAGTTCTCTGCACAAAACAACTCTCCATATCCTCAAATCTCTCTCTCTCTCTCTCTCTCTCTCACACACACACACACACACACACACACATACGTCCTCTCACCAAAGAAAACTGACCGACCAATAGATGAATCTGTACCTTTTGAGACATCATTTTCCAAGCCAAACTGTGAATGACCTTGGTTAAATATGAGACATCTTAGTTAAATTCCCACTGAAAACCCCCACACCCTTTAGTAGTCTTTATATCAAGATATAAATATAATCAGACCGTTGTATAAGAATCATGTTGTAACACAGTCACTTAAATTTTATATAAAATATTTCTTCTTTAGTAGGCAATATATCTTCTTGTGTGGCATTCTTGCATTCTCCTTTGCTATTATTTTTTTTAAGATTTTATTTATTTATTTGAGGGGGTGGGTAGGGGCAGAGGGAGAGAGAGAGAGTCCCTAGCAGACTCCACGCTGAGCATGGAGCCCTCTGCTGGGCTTGATCTTATTGCCCCGAGATCATGACTTAAGCTGAAATCAAGAGTCAGACGCTCGAAGAACTGAGCCACCCAGGCTCCTCTCTCCTTCATGTACCTCATCAGGGCAGTTAGGAAGTTTGTCTACCTCCAATGCTCACCCTTGTTCCAAGAGCTGAAATTCCAGCCACTGGAGCTATTTTCTGAAACGATCATGCAAACTAGGTTAAAGCAATGTTTATAATGAAAATGCTTATTTGCTGGCAGAAATACAACCCAAATGAAACAAGGAGATCAGGTCACAGAGATCTGCCACTCCACTAACAAATGTGGAGTGTAGTCAGTTGGTTCTTAATCCAGAATTCATCTACTTTATTTTCTTTTTTGATCAGAATCGGAAAGGCATCATTGGGTTTGAGTATGTAAAGTCCATGAGAGCAAAAACAATAAGATACCTAGGAATAAACCTAACCAAAGAGGTAAAGATCTGTACTCTGAAAACTATAGAACACTAATGAAAGAAATTGAAGAGGACACAAAGAAATGGGAAAATTTTCCATGCTCATGGACTGGAAGAACAAACACTATTAAAATGTCTGTATTATCCAAAGCAATCTACACATTTAATACAATCACTATCACAGAGCTAGAACAAACAATTCTAAAATTTGTATGGAACCACAAAAGACCCTAAATAGCCAAAACGATCTTGAAAAAGAAAAACAAAACTGGAGGCATCATGATTCCAGACTTCAAGCTATATTACAAAGCTGTAATCATCAAGATAGTATGGTACTGGCACAAAAACAAACAAATAGAGCAATGGAACAAAATAGAGAATCCAGATAGGGACCCACAACTTTTTGAT
This sequence comes from Canis lupus baileyi, assembly GCF_048164855.1. NCBI lineage: Eukaryota > Metazoa > Chordata > Mammalia > Carnivora > Canidae > Canis > Canis lupus. Next base: position 19,922,468 of record NC_132876.1, on the reverse strand, counting down.
CAACTAATCTTCAACAAAGCAGGAAAGAACATCCAATGGAAAAAAAGACGGCTCTTCAACAAATGCTGTTGGGAAAACTGGACAGCCACATGCAGAAGAATGAAACTGGACCACTTTCTTACACCATACACAAAAATAAATTCAAAATGGATGAAGGACCTAAATGTGAGACAGGAAACCATCAAACTTCTAGAGGAAAAAACAGGCATAGCATAGATCTCAGCCATAGCAACTTCTTACGAGACATGTGGCCAGAAGCAAGGGAAACAAAAGCAAAAATGAGCTATTGGGACTTCATCACGATAAAAAGCTTCTGCACAGCAAAGGAAGTAATCAAGAAAAGTAAAAGGCAACCTACAGAATGGGAGAAGATATTTACAAATAGCATATCTGATAAAAGGCTAATATCCAAAATGTATAAAAAAATTATCAGGGGCACCTGGGTGGCTCAGTGGTTGAGCATCTGCCTTTGGCTCAGGGCATAGTCCTGGAGTCCAGGATCAAATCTCACATAGGGCTTCTTGAGGGGAGCCTGCTCCTCCCTCTACCTATGTTTCTGCCTCTCTCTCTCTCTCTCTCTCTCTCTGTGTCTCTCATGAATAAATAAAATCTTTTTAGAAAAAAAGAACTTGTCAAACTTAACATCTTAAAAAACAAATAATCCAGTTAAGAAATGGGCAGAAGAATGGGCAGCCCGGGTGGCTCAGCAGTTTATCGCCGCCTTCAGCCCAGGGTGTGATCCTGGAGACCTGGGATCAAGTCCTGTGTCGGGCTCCCTGCATGGAGCCTGCTTCTCCCTCTACCTGTGTCTCTGCCTCTCTCTCTCTCTCTCTCTCTGTGCATGTGTGTGTGTGTCTCATGAATAAATAAATAAAATCTTTTTTTAAAAAAGAAAGAAATGGACAGAAGACATGAATAGGTATTATTCAAAAGAAGACCTCCAGATGGCTAACAGGCACCTGAAAAGAAGCTCAACATCACTCATCATCAGGGAAATACAAATCAACCATGATGAGATACCATCTCACACTGGTCAGAATCGCCAAAATTAGCAACACAGAAAACAACAGATGTGAGTGAGGATGCAGAGAAGGGAGGACCCTCTTGTACTGTTGGTGGGAATGCAAACTGGTGCAGCCACTTGAAAACAGTATGGATATTCCTCAAAAAAGTTAAAAATAGAATTACCATACAACCCAGAAATTGCACTATTAGGTATATATACCCAAAGGATAGAAAAATACAGGTTCAAAGGGGTACACACACCGCAATGTTTATAGCAGCATTATCAGCAATAGCCAAACTAAAGAAAGAGCCCAAATGTCCACTGACTGATGAATGGATAAAGAAGATGTGGTATAAATACAATGGAATACTACTCAGCCATCAAAAAGAATGAAATCTTGCCATTTGCAATGACATGGATGGAGCTAGAGTATATTATGCTAAGTGAAATAAGTCAGAGAAAGACAAATACCATATGATTTCTCTCATATGTAGAATTTAGGAAACAAAACAGATGAACATATGGGAATGGGAAAAGAAAAAGAGAGAGGGAAGCAAACCATAAAAGATTCTTAATGATAGAGAACAAACTGAGTGTTTATGGAAGGATGTGAATGGTGGGTGGGCTAGATGGGGGATGGGGATTTAAAAGGACACTTGTGGGGCCCCTGGGGGATTCAGTTGGTTAAGCAGCTGCCTTTGACTCGGGTCATGATTCTAGGGTCCTGGAATCGAGCCCCACATTGGGTTCCCTGCTCAGCGGGGAGTCTGCTTCTCCTTCTCCCTCTGCTTCTCCTCCTTGCTTGTGTTCTCTCTCTCTCTCTTTCTCTCAAATAAGTAAATAAATAATTTTTAAAAGAGAGAACTTGTTATGATGACCACTCGCTGATATATGTAAGTGATGAATTACTAAATTCTACTCTTGAAACCAATATCATACTATATGTTAACTAACTGGAATGTAAATAAAATTTTGGAGAAAAAAAAATAACGTCCATGAGGGAAGGAAATTTTGTCAGTTTTGTTCACTGGTTAGCTCCATTGTTTAGCTAAATGTCTTACACATAGTAAGCACTCTGCCTCTGCCCTTCCCCTTTTCCCCCCTCCCTCTGCTCTTGCTCACTCTCTCTCAAATAAATAAAATATTTAAAAATAAATAAAAATAAATAAATAACTATATCATAAAATAAATAAATACATCATAGATGACTTCTTATGAGCTTTCCCAAACTTAAAACCCTAGAATTCTTTTATTGTCCAATTCTCAGGAATACTGGATTAAAAAGCACATCAGTTAATCAAGGCATGACCTATTACCCAGTGCGTGCCCTGCATGGAGAAGTACCTACATATCTGCCATTGATTACCTGCTTATTATATGCCAGGCATTGTGCTATGGGCACATTGCAAATGTTTTCTCACAACACTTTAAAAGGAATACCACTGCTCCTGCTAGACAAAGAAGCTAAGGGAAGCTCAGAGAGACATTCTCAAAAGTGGAAGGGCCCCAAGTGGAAGATAGAACCATCTGATTTTCCAGCCCACTCTTTTTCTCTGAGAGGCTAATTTGAGTGTTGAGCTGTGGCAGTTGTCATGTACTCAGAAATGGGCTAGAGTGGGGTGGGTGAGGACAGCAAGACCAACAGAGTCTCCCCTTGCATGCTACAGATAATGAATTCCAAGAGCTAGGAGGCATTGGAGAGATCCCTACTGGTTGGAACAGTCAAAGAAATCTACATGGGAAGGTGGAATCAGAGATGGATCTTGAAAGATAAGCAAGAAAGCACTCTGTATGGGATGGAGAGGTGGGGAGCAGCAAGATCAAAGGCTTGGTGGTTGAAATTTAACATTTGAGGAACTTGGCCTGGTAAGGACACTAGTCTTACGAGAGAAAAGGGTTTGCCCTGGCAAGGAGTATGGCTATGTGTATGACTGCCTTCATGCAAGGTCCTGCACTGTGTCAACAAGAGTCCCTCATACTCTGACAATATTTGGGAAGCCAAGATATGTAGAACATTCCGTTTCCATATGGTTAGTTAGTTATGAATTCCAGAGCTTGGAAATCTTGCAACCTTTGGAAAGAACCAGACTACATATTAAGGGATTAAAGTTTGAAATGTCATTTTCCATTTCTGCCCAAATGAGGTTGAGAAAATTTTTGGATGAAAAAAAATTCAGCTTTCCATGACTGGTTTCTTGCACGATATCTGAATGATTTGGATCATAGGTTGACTTGGTCGCCACTAAATGCTGAGACACAAATTAGCTCTGATCATGTAAGATTTTCAGCATCAAAAACAGATCCTGATGCAGAGTGGCAGAAGTTGAGTTTCAGAGTTGAGCACAATACTGAAATGTCTTCTTTGATAATTGCATTTCTTTAAAAAGAAGTCTTCCTCTCTCGTTTGATCTGTCATTTGTGTCTAACCCCCTCCACACACACCAAAGAAGTGACTTTCTTCTAACTCTTCTATTTGATGTACTAGACACATTCTAAAACCAGGCTGTGTCTTTGGATACAAACCAGTTTCCTGATTCTGTGTGTAGGTGTAGACTGTTTCACTGCATTTTTGGCTAGTTCTCTCTCACACACACACATACACACACACCTGCTTTAGCTACATTTTTTTTTTTACTTTTCAACCAATTATTTTGATGACAAGTAGATCTAGCCCCAAAATAATATTTGTATCTGTTCCACTTCAATGACCCAATGGTTCAAAGATCATCAATAAGAGATTGGGTTTGGTTTTAAAGTTCTCTGAAATCACAGAAAACACAGTGTTGCAATAGGCCCCATCTATAATGTTTGGCTTGAATGCCAATGAGAGACTCTTGGGAAAATAGCATGCAACAGTCGTCAGAGAAGACTTTGGAAATCGTCACTTCCCCAGTTCTCAGCATCCAACTGTCACTGATCAGAGTTGGCATTCTTTGTGGAATGCCACAAAGAATATAAAAAGAATGTGAACTTGTGAACCTTCTGGTCTGCTAAGGCGGGTGGAGTGATTGGTGAGAGATTCACAAGGTGACCCAAGATGATAATTACTTTGGCCAAGTGGCTTGGACTGTTGTTAATCCATGCTGTCTTAAGATGTGTGGTAGTGAGTCATCTGCTGGAATATGATTAATCCTGTTTAGTAGGAGTAGACAGCACAAAGATTCCACCCAGATCTCATATAACATGCTGGCCCTGGAGCTCAACATACTCTTTCTGTAATAATTCTTAGCTAGAGCATTCTGCAAACTTTGAATAATTATTAAGCCCAGCTTTTGAGGAAGACTGGAAGCACCACCACCCAAGCTCAATCTTGGAGACCATATACCAACTGTCTCCAACCCAAATCTTTCTGTTTTATATGAGCAACACTCTCAGAGGTTGGCTTTCCTTATCAACTCAATTAGTGTGGTCCTATAATATAAGAGATCAATGATCTGAAATTGAGTTTTCATACTCATTAGCTGTGTGACCCTGAGCAAGTCATTCCAGTTCTCCAGGGCTTCATTTTCTCATTTATAAACTGGGTATCAATATATCTGCTCTGCAAATCCATCCACGCTGCTATGAGTATCAAATAAGATAATATACATAAAAGTGCTTTGAAAAACATGTACTATAACAAGTACAAGAGATTATTATAATTAAACAAGTACAAGAGATTATTATAATTATTATGCCTTTGTAGGTATTATATGGTTATTTTTTTGATATGGTTATATTGAAACCTGAACAGAACTTTCTTTCTTTTTTTTTTTTGAACAGAACTTTCTAATATGGAAATAATATTTTTAAAAAGAAAAACAAGCATTTGGTGCACAGTGAAGACTTGGAAATTTGCGTAGAAGGTTTGAGCACTATATTGGGATCTATACCCCCCAAATTTAATTTGAGATAAACCATTGAAACAGAGACTTTTTTAACTTTAGGAGCTTCCAAATGCCCATCCTCGCAGATGGACCCCATCTGTCAGTGACAATGGGACCCTTGAAGCATTGCCAAGAGCCTATCATCCAGATGTTCCATGCATCTGCTCCATGTTTATAAAACTCCTAAACTTTCCAGAAACTACCTAAGATACTTTAAGATGTTATTTACTAAAGGCAGTGGCACAGAAAGCAAACCCAAATCAAAGAGAGAAATATGTATTTTGTGCTGAAGCTCTAGAGCAAGGATTGGCAAATTCTCTGAAGAGAGTCAGACATAACAAATTCTTGTTCTGTGTATTTAGGGGTGAAGGGAACTGAGAGAGCAGAGGTCTGTAAGTAGGCAACGGTCACTAGGACGAGCCTTATTATAATATCCCACCTACACTACCACTTCAAGATCCCTTGGAGGTCATAAGTACTTTTCCTTTAAAATGCAATTTATCTCTGGGAATATAGGAGTCTATCAGCCATTCACACCTTAGTATAAATGCCTTTAGCTAATCCTCAGTCATGTTCTCCTAGCTTAGATCTATCATAATGCGACAATGAAAATTTTTATGAAGAAATACTTCCACGCTAAGCGAAATAAGTCAGTCAGAGAAAGACAACTATCATATGATTTCACTCATATGTGGAATTTAAGAAACAAGACAGACAAACATAAGGGAAGGGAAGGAAAAATGAAATAAGATAAAAACAGAGAAGAAGACAAACCATAAGAGACTCTTAGCTATAGGAAGAAAAACGAGGGTTGCTGGGGGGGATGGGGTAACTGGGTGATAGGCATTAAGGAGGGCACGTGAATGTAATGAGCACTGGGTGTTATATGCAACTGATGAATCACTAAATTCTACCTCTGAAACTAAAAAAAAAAAAAAACAAAACAAAAAAAAACCAAAAAGGTACTGCAATAGGTTGGTTTCTTCCCAGAAGCTATGTAGCCGCTTTTGCTGGAATTCTTTATAAATACATGTTAAGCAGTAAGGCAACAACTCCAAAAAAGAATGTTCTTTTAGAGCTCCTTAGAATACTTCTAGAGTATCTGGGGGTAGGCTAGCTCCAAGCAGATAGTTAGAGGGGGCATGCTACATTTTACGTGGGTAAGATAAAGAAGGGCCACTAGAAAGCAGGATCAAAGTATACAAATAGAGGATGAAGGGCAAAATCCCAGGATAGGTTGTCAGCTACCCTTGTACGCCAACGGAAATAATAAAAGCCTGATGTTTTTGGCATGTAAACTGTGGATGGCCCATGGCTAACCTGGGGAGATGATGGTGAATCCGACATTAATTGGACTTCAAGGAGCATGGAGCAGCAGGAGAGAGGCAGGAATACTACACACATCCCGGTACCCAGTCACTAGTCATGTGGTCACCTAGGTGGCAATCTAAACCACCAGGGCCCCAGAAAGCTCTTCTTTTAGTCTGAGCCACAGGCACAGCACAGAATTGGGACAGTCTGACCTTGGGCTCACCGGGCCATGGCTAACAGTCCATCAGCACCAGCTGCATGTCATCCTTTGATGAAGGTGACACAAGGGCACTGTGTTTGTATCTATGCAGAGCAAGCTCACCAGGGAAAATGAAGTTTTCCAGCTGACAGCCACTTTTCTTTTTAAGTAAACAGGAAAAGAGTGAAAGTTTTGCATGAATCCAGTATAAGGTTATCATTTTGAGCAAATTCGATTGGCCCAAGTCCACATTTGTGCATCAAGAAAAAAAGATGGAGTCATGGATGGCAGAGGGATGGATGGTTGGATCCATAGATAGATGACAAAACCAGCATAGTCTAACATTGGTGGGAAAGCCCAAGTGACAATATAGGGATATTCACGGAGAAAATATTTCAGCTTTGCTATATGTTTAAAACTTTTCATTATAGGGGGCTCTGGGTGGTTCCATGGTTGACCATCTGCCTTTGGCTCAGGTCCTGATCCTGGGGTCCTGGGATCGAGGCCCCCATCGGATTCCCTGCAAGGAGCCTGCTTTTCTTTCTGCCTATGTCTCTGCCTCTCTCTCTCTCTCTCTGTCTCTCATGAATAAATAAATAAAATCTTTTTTAAATCTTTTAAAAAATAAAATAAAATTTTTCATTGTAGAATGTTGGGAGGAAAAGAGGGAATCTCTCCCAGGAAAAAAAATTCCACATTTGCAAAACTGATCGTTTTTAAGATATGGTAGTTTTATAGAAAAGGATTTATCTGATCAATTTTTTTAAGATTTTATTTATTTATTTATTTATTTATTTATTTATTTATTTAAGAGAGAGCAAGAGAGGGAGCATGGAGTGGATGGGGAAGAAGCAGACTGCCCGATGATCGGGGAGCCCAAAGTGGGGCCCCATCCCATAATTCTGGGATTATGACCTGAGCTGAAGGCAGATGCTTAACTGACTGAGCCACCTGAGTACCCATACCTGACTAATTTTTAAACAAGGTCATCCCTTCTGAGGACTGCAGTACACTAACAAAGTGGACATAATCCTTGCTGAAACTGTGTTAGCAGACACTTCATTCCCAGGGAGGGAGGAAACAGAGAAACAGAAATGTCCAAAGTTGCAGAGAAAATGCAACCAGGTTATAATGCTTTTTAATACAATGTCCCCAAAACCCTCAAGAAAGAAAATATTCCTTCAGTTTAAAATGCCTGTTAAGGGGCACCCGGGTGGTTCAGTGATTGAGCGTCTGCCTTTAGTTTAAGTCGTGATCCCAGGGTCCTGGGATTGAGTCCCGCTTCAGGCTCCCCCCGCAGGGAGGCTGGTTCTCCCTCTGCCTATGTCTCTGCCTCTCTGTGTGTATCTCATGAATAAATAAATAAAATCTTTTAAAAATAAAATAATAAAATGCCTATTAAGTTCTGCTTGTCTATGTGTGTGTTTTTCATTCTCTTCTGGGGAAATAAACATGATTTAATTCACAAGAAGTGGACAGATACAAATCTCCACTGTAAAGTGAGTGTAAAAGAGATCCTGTGTGCAGAATTTCCTTTATGAGGGAACAGGAGGGAGAGACTTAGAAAATGCAGAAATTCAGGGAGCCATCTTCTAACTGTAGGCTGGGAGGACAGTCATTTGGGTTCACACTACTGGGATCAGGCTGCATAATTGGACTGTCCTGTTCTTACTGCTTCTGCTCAGACTTGGAAGACAAGAGAAGTGCAGTATGGATTCTCCCTCCCCTACTTGGAAAAATGATACCGTGGTATGACATCGCCAAAGAAGTATCTTCCCATCTCATCTGCTCCTCCACACAACTCACCTAATTCCCATTTCATGGATGAGGACGCAGAGGCTCAACAAAGGTCAGAGAGGTCACGCAGCTGGTGGAGGGTAGAGCAGAGCCGCAAACTCACATTGCCGGGCATCTCACCACTCTCTAAGAAGACCGGATCTGAGGATCTTGGTTATCTACCTTACATCCTCTGACCAGGCATGTGATTTCAAGCTATCACAGCAGAGGCCTCAGCCATGACAAGACAGCTCTCCTTAACATAGCTGAAGCCTTTCGGAGTACTTCTGCCTGCCTCTTCTGAGAAACTATACCTGGAAGATACCACTCTCTGTTGCTCTAAGTAGCACAATCCTTTACCTCTGACTTGAGCCTGTGGCCTGTCTGACAAGAGCAAGGCCACAGCGTTGCTGCATGGCTGCGAGCTATGTGTGTTTTGGCACTTTTGAGTGCTAGAAGGCCTGAGGAATATCTCGGTGTGATGGAGCTTTGCTTCCCCCTACAAGATCTGCTAAGCACAGGAGAGGATGTGGTAGTGTCAGAAGTGATGGAGCTACTGAACCACAGGGACACCTGTCCCTACATTTTCACACTCAGAATGATGGGAAAGATACTCCTCTTTCAGCCCTGAGCACAGGGAAATGAACATGTTGGGAAAGTCAAAATGGCAGGGAAAACGCTGCTTTTTCATCCACAGGGATGTTTGGAGGAGAGTGATCAGAGCCTGCTTTTTGATCCCCACCCCCTACTCCTTTGGCTGATTTCATAAAGGAAAAGAGGAAGGAGAAAAGGCTGTCCGGATTTCTCAAATGAAAAACACGTCCACACTGACAGAAATAGCCTGTTTTATATTAAGGAATCTGGTCATGGTAACAATTAGATTTTTGAATGTATCATCATGTTTATAAAGTGATACTCAAGAAGAAGATTATACAAGGAGATTTTTGTGAACAAATTCCTTCAGCCCAGTTCTCCTTGGGAATGTGTCAATAAGCAACATCCACCATATTGCTGATGTTTTTCTGTTGAGCTTTGACTTGGAGATTTTACAATCGCTGCAAATCGAAGAGAGTCATCCTGTTTTCCAATTTGTGATATTAGTGTTTTCTATTTATCAAGTTCTCCATGCCACCTAGTGTTTATCTGAAGAAATACCATATTCCTTGGAAGTACCCCCAGTCCTGTGCAGAATTTCACGTTCACGTCACAACTTAGTCACACATTCGTACAAAGTCAAACTATGTGTGACATCCTGACTGGAAGAGATGTTTATAATAATCTTCATAATTTCATAATTAAGCATTTAATAAAATGACTTAATTCTTCTCCCTGAACAAAACATTGATTTTTTTTCTTGCATAGGATACACTGACATCAAAGAATCCTTGGATGGTCAGAATAGAAGAGACTTTCTAGACATTTAGCCTATACCCAAACTGCTGTTGTACCAGAAAACTCTTGTCTACAGCATAGCGTTAAATAGGAACTTCTCACAAACTTCAACTCTGCTCTTTCTTTTTTTCTTTTAAAGCATCTAAGCTACATGACAAAAAAGCCAGCAGGGGCCCCAAAACTGTTCAAAATCTCTGTTTTCCTCTGTATGTGCAGAGAAAGTGAGCACCTGGAAACGGTGGGCAGAGAAAAACCTGAGAAAGAAAGGGCCTGCTTTAGCTCTAGCAGATGCTGCTGGCCCAGCAGAATCCAGGTCTTGTGGCTCACAGAGTTCTAGCTGGAAGGGCTTGATCACATTCCTCCTCTTTCTTCCTATCCTCGTCCAAAACCAATAAACTCTAACAAACAATGCCCACGATGTTGGCAACAGCAAAGCAGTCCTTTTCAAAAATCTGTGTTTTATCATTTGTCTTCAGTGATTACCAGGGCCCTCTAAATACTACCAAGAGCAGAGTCAGGACTGGACGGGCATGGGGGTTACCCACAGAGCTGTAGGAATAAGACCAGGTTTCCAAAGGGTACCTGGCAATACTGTAGAGGCCCTTCCTTGGGTTTACAGAAAGTAGTGGTTGTCATAATTCTGGCAAATACATGTCCTGTATTTTATACAACAGTCGCAATTTCAAATATTTCCCCTTGCCGTTCATGTAAGCACACTCAGTCTTGTCACATCATGGGTCCTGATTTTTTATTTTTTTGAGGGGATTGCCTGGCTATATACTTACCATTTCTTTGGGGCTAAGAGCTCACACAGTACAGTACTGTTTCCACCACCCTTTGGCAAACTTACTCAGAGTTGTCACTTCTAACAGGGGCCTGAAAGGCCACAGGTTGCTGACAGGTTGGGGCTTGGGAAGTCAGCTGGAGGCATGAAGGGTTGATGACATTGACCTACACATTTGGAGTCTATAAAACGCATTCACATTAGGCTAGTAACCATGAGGTAGATCTTGATTTGGTGTTTTGGGTTTTCCTATGTTTGCTGGCTTGGGCAGTCTACAGATCTTACTGCAACAGTCAAAATGCCATTAACATGACCTTCTTAAAACCCATCTGCAATGAGACAGGGAGCCAATGGTCAGAAATGTCTTCATGGGAGGCCCCAGAGGATATCACCAGGAGACGAGAGCTACATTTGCCAAACTCTGCAGGCTCTGGATTGCTCATCAGTTCTGTAGAGAAAGGCCAACATTTCTCTTGACCACACAACACATTTAATGTCCTTAATTGGAGGTTTGTCACCATACCTTGGAACCCTTGAGTCCTGCCTAACCCTCCATTTTGTTAGAGGCACGAAAAGTGGGAGACTTTGGGCCAGCTCCAGGGAAGGTGGTGCTGGCAAATTTGGGGGAAAAACCAAAGAAAGAGAGAAGAGGATGAATGGCAGAAGGCACCATAGGTGGAGGGGGGCAGAGGAAGGACATGTAAGCCACCAGAGCAAGAGGTCAGTACTGAGAGAACCCTCTGACCAAAGCTTCAGGCGCAGGACGGGCTCAGGCAAGATGGGGAAAGAGGCCAGTGTGGCCAGGCCTTCAAGCCACACTCCCAATCAAGTCTCCCCAGTGCAATCTGAGGAAAAAGATAAATGAGTCTGCTCTTACTTTAAATATTTTCATTTCTTGGAGCCACATCACCACCACCTCTGTCTCTCTCTCTTTCTCTCTCTCTCTCTCTTTCTCCCCTTGTGAATTTCTTTTTTTTGCCCTTCCTCCAGTGCTGTCATATCATTAGCATACGTCCTCCCAATGCATCTCTTCATCTCTTTCTTCTCTCCTAATCTGGCAGCTCCCCAAGCATCTTCTGATCCCTGGAGTTTCCGGTTGTTGCTTCCTCATTACCCTGGGATGGGGTATGCCAGGGCCCTTGATCCCCACAGCTGCTTCTTGAGACTACAGACATACCTTGTTTTATTGCACTTTGCTTGATTGTGCTTCACAGATACTGTGTTCTATACAAATTGAAGGTTTGTGGTGACCCTGTGTCAAGCAAGTCTGTAGATGGTATTTTCCAACAGCATCTGCTCACTTCACGTTTCTCTGTGATATTTTAGTAATTCTCACAGTACTTCAAACTTTTTCATTATTATTATATTCATAATGGTAATCAGTAATCAGTGGTGATCTTTGATGTCACTATTGTAATTATTTCGGGGTGCCACCAGCCGTGCCCATATAAGGTGGCAAACTTAACTGATAAATGTATGTGTTCTGACTGCTGCCCTGACCAGCCATTCACGGATCTCTCTCCCTCCTCTGACACAACAATACTGGGATGAAGCCAACTAATCACCCTGCAGTGGCCTCTAAGTGTTCAAGTGAAAGGGGGAATCACATGTCTCTCACCTTCAATCAAAAGCTAGACATGATTAAGCTTAGTGAGGAAGGAATGTAAAAGGCTGAGCTAGGCCTAAAGATAGACCTCTTTTTTTTAATTTTTTTTATTTATTTATGATAGTCACAGAGAGAGACAGAGAGAGAGAGAGGCAGAGACACAGGCAGAGGGAGAAGCAGGCTCCATGCACCGGGAGCCCGACGTGGGATTCGATCCCGGGTCTCCAGGATCGCGCCCTGGGCCAAAGGCAGGCGCCAAACCGCTGCGCCACCCAGGGATCCCTAAAGATAGACCTCTTGCACCAAACAGCCAAATAGTGAAGGCAAAGGAAAAGTTCTTGAAGGAAATTTAAAGCGCTACTCCAGTGAACACATGAATGACAAGAAAGAAAATAGACGTATTACTAATATGGAGAAGGTTTGAGTGGTCTGGGTAGAAGATCAAACCAGCCACTTCCCTTAAGTCGAAGTGAGCAAAATCTAAACTCTCTTCAATTCTATGAAGGCTGGAGGATTTGGGGAAGCTGCAGAAGAAAAGTTGGAAGTTAGCAGGGAGTGGTTCATGAGGTTTCAGGAAAGAAGCCATCTCCATAACATAAAAGGACAAGGTGAAGCAGCAAGTTATCCAGAAGATCTAGCTGCAATCATTAATGAAGAAGGCTACACTAACCAACAGATTTTCAGTGTAGATAAAACAGCCTTAAAAAAATAAAAATAAAATAAAACAGCCTTATTTTGGGAGAAGATGCCATCTAGGACTTTCATAGCTACATAGAAGTCAGTGCTTGGCTTCAAAGCTTCAAAGGACAGGCTGACTCTTGTTGGGGGTTAATGCAGCTAGTGACTTTAAGTTGAAGTCAATGCTCACTCCCTATTCCAAAAATCCTAGGGCCCTTAAGAAATATGCTAAATCTACTCTGTCCATGCTCTATAAATGCAACAACAAAGCCTAGATGACAGCACATCTGGTTGCAAACAACATGGTTTACTGAATATTTGAAGCCCACCATTGAGAATTACTGCCCAGAAAAAAAAGCTGTCTTCCAAAGTACTACTCACTGACAATGCTCATGATCACCCAAGAGCTCTGATGGAGATGGACAATGAGATTAATGTCGTTTTCACGCCTGCTAACACAACATCCACTCTGCAGCCCATGGATCAAAGGATAATTTCAACTTTTAAATATTACTTAAGAAATACATTTTGGGATGCCTGGGTGGATCAGCGACTGAGCATCTGCCTTTGGCACAGGGTGTGATCCCGCAGTCCCAGGATCAAGTCCCACATTGGGCTCCCTGCATGGAGCCTACTTCTCCCTCTGCCTACGTCTCTGCTTCTCTCTGTGTGTCTCTCGTGAATAAATAAATAAAATGAGCCTGGGTGGCTCAGTTGGTAAAGCTCAGGTCATGATCCTGGTGTCCTGGGATCGAGCCCCACATTGGGCTCCCTGCTCGGTGGGGAGTCTGCTTCTCCCTCTCCCTCTGTGCCTCCCTCTGCTCATGCTCTCTTTCTCTCTCTCTCAAATAAATTAACAAAAATAAACAAAATCTTATTTTTTAAAAAAGAAATATCTTTTGTGAAGCTATAGCTGCAATTAATAGTGATGTCTCTGATGGATGAGGGCAAAGTAAATTGAAAACCTTCTGGGAAGGATTCACCATTCTATTTATTTATTTTTTTAAGATCTATTTTTTTTTTTGAGAGAGAGAGAAAGAGCAGGGGGAAGGACAGAGGGTAAGAATCTTTCAAGCAAGCTCCACACTGAGTGTGGAGCCTGATACGGGGCTCAACCTATGGGATCATGACCTGAGCCAAAACCAAGAGTCAGATGCTTGACTGACTGAGCCACCCAGGTTCCCCAGGATCCACCATTCTAGATGTCATTAAGAACATTAGTGATTCAAAAAAAATTTTTTTAATAAAAAATAAATAAACATTAGTGATTCAGAGGCACCTGGGAAAGAACATGCGCAGATTCTGCTTGTTCGCTTTCCCATTCTCTCCTATTCTGAGGTCAAAATAGCAACATTAAAACTTTGGAAGAAATTGATTTCACACTTCATGGATGACTTTGAGGGCTTCAAGTCTTCAGTGGAGGAAGTAGCTGCAGGTGTGGTAGAAAGAGTAAGAGAACCAGAATTAGAAGTGGAACCTGAAGGGGTGACTGAACTGCACCACTTTCAGCTAAAACTTGAACAGATGAGGAGTTGCTTCTTATGAATGAACAAAGAAAGTGGGGTTTTTAAAAAGATTTTATTTATCTATTTGAGAGAAAGAGAGAGCTCATGCACACCCATGTGAGAGAGAGAGTGAGCATGAGCACACAAGCATGGGGGGCAGAGGAGCGGATGTAGTGGGAGAGGGAGGAGTAGACTCCTCGCTGAGCAGGGAGCCGGATGCTGGGCTCGATCGCAGGACTCTGAGATCATGACCTGAGTCAAAGGCAGATGCTTCACCAAATGAAACACCTGGGAGCCCCTGAAAGTGGTTTCTTGACACAGCATCTACTTTGGGAGAAGATGCTAGAGAGATTATTGAAATGACAACAAAAGATTTGGAGTATTACATTAACCTAGTTGATAAGGCAGCAGCAGGGTCTGAGAAGATGGACTCCAATTTTGAAAGTTCTACTGTAGATTAAATGCTCTCAGCCAGCATCACAAGCTACAGAGAAATCATTTGTGAAAGAAAGAGCCAATCAATGTGGCAGACTTCACTGTTGTCTTATTTTGAGAAACAGCCACAGCCTGCCCAACCATCAGCTGCACCAGCCTGATCAGTGTGCAGCCATCAACATCGAGGCAAGACACTCCACCAGCAAAAAGATTATGACTCATCTGAGCTTCCAGCTCAGATGATGGTGAGCACTTCTTAGCAGCAAATCATTTTTAAATTAAGGTATGTATATTGTTATTTTAGACATGATGTTATTTGCATACTTAATAGACTACAGTATAGTGTAAACATAATTTTTATATGCACTTGGGAAACCGAAATATTCATTTGACTCACTTTACTGTGATGGTCTGGAACTGAACTTGCAATATCTCTGAAGTAGAACTGTACCTACATCCCTTCCATTGGCCTTACCTTTCCTATGGCCACCAGGCCCTAGAAGGCAAGTCCTCTCCTAAAGAGACCTTACTCTGCTGAGTGCAGGTAGCTTTGGCTGAGCCCAATCTTTTGAGTCATGGTGTCATCTGGGGGGTCCAGGCCTCCCACTTGGGCTGGAACAAAGTTTGCAGCTCCATAACCCAGAACTTTGGGCAGTCTTTCCTCAATTTCATAGTGTAGACTCTGGCCTATATGGAATGTGAGTCTCAGTAAGATGGGTTGCCTACTCTAGACTAAGCGAAATCAAAATAAAAGGCAGAATATTCCAAACCGTTATTCTTTTTTTTTTAATTACTGCAAAGATTAAAAATCAATTTCCCAAATGTCTATTCCCTGCACTTAACTTCTGTGGCAGGGGTGAGAGACATAGTTCCATTCATTTTATTTTTTTTAAGATTTTATTTATTTATTCATGAGAGACACACAAAGCAGGGAGACAGAGGAAGAAGCAGAGTCCCCACGGGAGTCTGGTGTGGGACTCGATACCCAGACCCCGGGATCCCTGAGCCAAAGGCAGATGCTCAACCACTGAGCCACCCAGGTGTCCCAAGTCATGGTTCCCTTTAGTTTCTCTGCTCCATTGCATTGACAAAATAGTTTAAGGTTATCCTAGATTCACCCAGAGTGGAGAGAACTAGATGCAATTCTGCAGCCATCTCTTATTAATACTAAACAGTCAGGAAAAATTCCTTGAAAGTAGATTTCACATCACTGGGAGCAAATTAGTCCCAAACTGGAAAAATTCAAGATAACCCAAACGTTGACCACCAGAGTCACCAGCCTATTCTGTGGGATGGGGCCCAGGATGATGCCTGGTCCTCCAGAGTCAGGAACAAAGAAAAGGGGGCGATAAGATGAGAGGCTCTCTTGGATTCAGGATCCAACTGGCTGCTAACACAGTCCCTAAAGGGTAGAGAAAAGCCATTGAATAGGGCCCCAGCTCTCCAGCCTTTATTCTGCCGCTGCATTCAAGCTGCAGCTCCCGCTAGCCCGAGGGAAGTGCAGGGGGCGGGGCAGGGCTGAGCGTTGGGGGGAAGTCCCGACAGCTGCACTTTGCAACTGGGGAATAAAGCACCAAGGCTTTGATCTTTTCTTCTTGTCCCTTCATGTTTAATCTTGGGTTTCTCATTTCCTTCTTCAATGCCTATTTGACAAACCCGACTACTTCGAGATCTAGCAAATCTTGTAAATAATGTCCTACATTTCCTCCTCCAAACCCAAGAGGCTTGGACCTGTTTGACCTCTGTGGTTTTCACGAAATCACCACGGGGCCCCAAAGGACTCTATCTACATTTTCGAAAGTCATGTACTCATTAGGTCTCTTGCTGGAAGGAGCAGTTGAAATCATCCAGCCCGGCCTCAAAATGCTATAGGTGAGGAAGCTGCTGTCCAGAGAGCTTGGGAGGTTAGTGAAATGTCACAGCTGAAAGTCAGGACTCCCAGCAATCACTCCGGGTTTTTAAAAATATTTATTCATTCCTTCATTCATTCATTCATTTATTCATTCATACATTCATTCATTCATGAGAGACACACAGAGAGAGGCAGAGACACAGACAGAGGGAGAAGCAGGCTCCCTACAGGGAGCCTGATGAGGGACTCGATCCCAGGATCCCAGGATCACGACCTGAGCTGAAGACAGACACTCAACCACTGAGCGACCCAGGTGCCCTTCGCTCCAGGATTTTGTTTTTGTTTTTGAGAGAGAGAAAGACAGGAGGGGGGCAGGAGCAGGGGGTGGGGGGCAGAGAGAGAGGGAGATCAAACTCCCCACTGAGCAGGGAGCCCCATGTGGGGCTGGATCTCAGGACTTCCAGATCAGGACCTGAGCCAAAATGAGACATTTAACAGGCTGAGCCACTCAGGCACCCCTATTCCAGACTTTTGAATGGCACCGTACTTCAAGTGGTTTGAATCCATGCTTGCTTATGGGGGAATATGTTTAACAGGCCACAATCAGGCAATAAGCTTTCAGAGAAAATATATATCCATCTCCATGAATATGTAACTTCTTTTGGGGATCCAAAAAGAAACATCAGGACTCCCCCATCAAGCTAGTGATTCATGAAAACCCAGCCAAATCCTATGGGTGCTGCTACACAAGACCCCGACAAGTGAGAAGTCTTACCTCTGGCCAAAAGTTGCTACTGTCACACTTCTAGGGGTAAAGCCACAAGATATTCTCTGGGCTGTCCACTCAGTGTATAGCCACTCCTATCTGGACGGTATCAAAAAGGCCACAGTATCTCTTAGAATGGTGTATGGCTCTGACATCAGCTCTGTTTCTGTAGCTCCCATAGTTTTCCCATCCTCCTGACAGAGCGACTCCTATCTGTGTCCCTCTCAATGAGCAAGGAAATGGAGGCTTCACAGAGGCTTTCTCACTCTTGCTCAGCCTTAGATAAAAAGAGGGAACTACTGGGATCCCTGGGTGGTGCAGTGGGTTAGCGCCTGCCTTTGGCCCAGGGCGCGATCCTGGAGACCCAGGATCGAATCCCACATCGGGCTCTCGGTGCATGGAGCCTGCTTCTCCCTCTGCCTGTGTCTCTGCCTCTCTCTCTCTCTCTGTGTGACTATCATAAATAAATAAAAAATTTTTTTTAAAAAAAGAGGGAACTACTGATACCATGATCTCCAGTGGTGGCCCTGCTCTGGGAAGGTCTGATGCCACCAGTTACTCCTCACTTTTTCCTGTGCCCTTCAACTCATCCCTTTTTCTCAGTTCAACCTTCCCTGCAGGTACACATCCTGTAATTGCCTGTGCCAGGCGTTCGTGTGCAGGTGACTTTATCCACATTAAGCTCATGGAACCTGATCTCTTAACCCCCCCCCCCCTTAGGAGAAGGCCACATGTTTGTGAACTTCAAAGCTTCAAATTACCCAATAGCAAAAATCCTGGTCTCCAAAGTTGACTCACATGGTTCCCTCTTGAGTTAGAACATCACCTAACCTTGAGACATCTGGTCTTACCCATCCCATGGCCCATCCTTGGCAGACAGTTAACTCTCCATAGAGAGCTATAGCTATATAAAGCTATATACATTATGGAATGATAAATATGTTCCTACCGGAAATCAACTCACTTCCATTTATTCATTCTGTCAATATTTTATTTACATATTAATTCACTCACTCAACAAACATTTACAGGTCATGTATATGGCTCCTTGAAGCCTTTCCTGACCAACTCAAGAACCCTCCAACTTCCAGGCCATGTCATCACATGACCTCTTTATTTCCTTAATAGCATTTACCACAATCAGAAATTGACTTACAAAGTAGGTTACTGTCTTTCTCTTCCAATTAGACTAAGTTCCCTGAGTGCAGAGGTCTTGCTTGTCTTGTTCACAGGTATATCCCAACACTATATTCCCCCTCTGACACCTAATGGTTAGCACAGTGCCTGAGACATAGGAGACAATTAAATACCAATTGAAGACTGTGTATCCACTTAAAATAATGGGGAAGATGGGGCGCCTAGGTGGCTCCGTCAGTGAAGCATCTGCCTCTGGCTCAGGTCATAATACCAGGGTCCTGGGATCAAATCCCACATCAGGTTCCCTACTCAGCTGAAAGCCTGCTTCTCCCCCTCCCTCTACCTGCCACTCTCACTCCCTCTGCTTGTGGGTCTCTCTCTATACATATATAAATAAATATAATCTTTAAAAAAAAGAATGGAAAGGATGCAATATGTACCACCATGAAAAGCTCTCTAAGCCAGACCCTCACAGGAAAACCAAACCAAACAAAATAAATCTGCCTGATCTGATATCATTTAAGTTTTAAGAAAACATTCAAAAGAAAACTACAGATTTCTGTACATATATGCACCTCTGTAAGTGCATGAAAATGATCTGGACACAGAAGAGGGAACCCATGTAAACTCATCCTATGAGGTCAGCATTACCCTGATACGAAAGCCAGGCAAAGACACTACAAAAACCCTGCTGACCAATATCCTTGATGAATTCTGATGCAAAAGTCCTCAACAAAATATTAGCAAACTGAATTCAACAGCACCTTAAAAGGATTATACACTACAGCCAAATTGGATTGACACTTAGAATGTAAGGACAGTTCAGCATATGAAAATCAATCTGTGTGATACACCACAGAATGATGGACCAAAAAACTGCAGGGTCATCTCAGTTGAAGCAGAAAAGGCATTTGACAAAATTCAACACCCTTTCATGATAAAAACAATCAACAACCTAAGAATAGAAGGAAACTACCTCAATATGGCTAAGGCTATAGTGAACATCGTATTCAACAGTGAAAGACTGAATGCTTTTCTTCTAAGATCAGGAAAAAGACAAGGACGCCCACTCTTGCCACTTCTATTCAACATAGTACTAGAAGCTCTAGCCAGAGCAATTAGGCAAGAAAAAGAAATAAAAGGCATCCAAATTAGAAAGAAAGAGGTAAAAAAAAAAAAAAAAAGAAAGAAAGAAAGAGGTAAAATTATCCCCTCACAGATGATATGATCTTATGGGTAAAAGACCCTAAAGATTCCACATTAAATAATTGTTAAAACTAATAAACAATTTCAGAAAAGTTGCAAGATGCAAAATTAACACATAAAAGTCAGTTGCATTTCTATAAGCTAAAAAATAACCAATCCAAAAGGAAATTAAGGAGACAATCTCAGGGCACTTGAGTGGCTCAGTTGGTTAAGTATCTGCCTTCAGCCCAGGTCTTGATCCCAGAGTCCTGCTCAGCGGGGAGCCTGCTTCTCTCTCTCTCTCTCTGCCTGCTGCTCTGCCTGCTTGAGCAGTCACTCACTCTCTCTCTGTCAAATACATAAATAAATTTTTTAAAAAAGAAGACAATCTCATTTGCATTAGCATCAAAAGGAATAAAATGCTTAGGAATAAACTTAATTAAAGAGGCAAGAGACTTGTACACTACAAACTAAAAAAAAAACATTTCTAACAGAAATCAAAGCAGGTACAAATAAATGGAAGACATCCTATGTATGTAGATTGGATGTACCCTGGATGTTAAAATGTTAATGTTAAAATGTCTGTACTATTCAAAGGGTTCTACAGATTAAATACAATCCTTGTCAAAATGCCAGTGGCATTTTTTATAGAAATGGTATTTCTATTACCATTTCATGGTAAAATTCATATGGAATCTCAAGGGACCTCAAACAACCAAAACAGCCTTTAAAAAAAATAACAAAGTTGGAGGTGTCACACTTCTGATTTCAAAACCTACTATAAAGTAATAGTAATTAAGACAGTGCATTGTCAGCATAAAGACAGATCTACAGACCAATGGAACAGAACAGAGAGCCTAGCAATAACCCCTTACATATATGGTCAAATAATCTTCAACAAGGATGCCAAGACCATACAATGGGGAAAGGATAGTTCCTTCAACAAATGGGGTAGGTAAAACTCAATGTCCACATGCAAAAGAAAGATGTTGACTTTTCCTGTATGCCATACACAAAAAGTAACTCAAAATGGATTAAAGACCTAAACTTAAGACCTAAAACTCTAAAATGTCCGGAAGAAAACATAGAGGAAAAGCTTCAGCACATTGGATTGGGCAATGATTGTATGGGTATGACAACAAAATCACTGGCAAAAAAAGCAAAAATAGATAAATGAGACTACATCAAACTTAAAAGCTTTTGTGCATCCAAGAAAATAATCAGTAGAATAAAAAAGCAACCGATATAATAGGAGAAAATATTTGCAAATCGTGTATCTGAAACAACTCAACAACAACAACAACAAAATAAACTGATTAAAAATAAGCAAAGGTGGCAAGGTTCAGTTGGGTGTATGTTCAGGTTTGGTGGGTGTATGTTCTTGGGTGTATGTTCAGGTTTGTCGGGTGTATGTTCTTGGTTTCAGTTCAGGCCGTGATCACAGGATCCTGGGATTGAACCCCGTGTCAGGCTTCACACTCTGCTTAGGATTCTCTTTCCCTTTTCCTCTGCCCCTTCAGCTCATTCTCTCTCTCTCCTTCTCTCTCAAATAAATGAATAAATCTTAAAAAAAGAAAAAAAATAAGCAAAGGAGAGGTGCCTGGGTATCTCAGTGGTTAAGCATCTAACTCTTGATTTTGGCTCAAGTCTTGATTTCAGGGATGTGAAATTGAGCCCTGTGACAGGCTCTGCACTGGTTGTGAAACCTGCCTAAGATTCTCTCTCTCCTTCTGCCCCTCCCCCCAAATTTTTTTTTTAATTTTAAAAAATAAGCAAAGGACTTCAACACATAATTCTCTAAAGAAGATATACAAATAGCCAACAAGCATCTGAAAAGTTGCTCAGCATCAGTAATCATTAGAGAAACGCAAATCAAAACTACAGTGAGATATCATCACCTCACACCCATTAGGATGGCCAATATCCACAAAACAGAAAACAGCAAGTGTTGGCAAGGTTGCAGAGAAATCAGAACCCTCATGCATTGTCAGTTGGAATGCAAACAAGTGCAGCTGCTATGGAAAACAGTCTGGTGGTTTCTCAAA
The DNA here is from genome assembly GCF_048164855.1 of Canis lupus baileyi. Classification (NCBI taxonomy): domain Eukaryota; kingdom Metazoa; phylum Chordata; class Mammalia; order Carnivora; family Canidae; genus Canis; species Canis lupus. The sequence continues at coordinate 19,900,925 of NC_132876.1, read as the reverse complement.
AAGTTAAAAAATAGAATTACCATATGATCCAGTAATTCCATTTCTGGGTAGATACACAAAAGAATTTAATGCAGGATTGCAAAGAGATATTTGTACACCCATGTTCATTACTGCATTATTCACGGAAGCCAAGAAATGGAAGTAACCCCAAAGTCCACTGGTGGATGAATGGACAAACAAAATGTGGTATAGCCATATAGTGAAATATTATTCAGCCTTAAAAAGGAATGAAATTCTGACACATGCTACAATATGGGTCAACCTTGAAGTCATTGTGCTAAGTGAAATAAGCCAGTCACAAAAGGATAAATATTGCATTATGATATTTATGAGGTACCTAGAGTAGTGAAAGTCACAGAGACACAAAGTAGAAAGGTGGTTGCCAAGGGTAGGGGAGGTGGGAGATAGTGTTTAATGGGCATAGAGTTTCCGTTTTTCAAGAACAACACATTCTAGAGATCTGTTGCACAATAATGTGAATATACTTACTGCGCTGTATATAGTTGACCCTTAACACAGGTTTGAACTGTGAAGTTCCCCTTAGACATGAATATTTTTCAATAAATACAGTGCACTGTGGTCATCAAGACAGTGTGGTACTGGCACAAAAACAGACGCATAGATCAGTGGAACAGAATAGAGAATCCAGAAGTGGACCCTGAACTTTATGGTCAACTAATATTCGATAAAGGAGGAAAGAGTATCCATTGGAAGAAAGACAGTCTCTTCAATAAATGGTGCTGGGAAAATTGGACATCCACATGCAGAAGAATGAAACTAGACCACTCTCTTTCACCATACACAAAGATAAACTCAAAATGGATGAAAGATCTAAATGTGAGACAAGATTCCATCAAAATCCTAGAGAAGAACACAGGCAACTCGGCCATAGTAACTTCTTGCAAGATACATCCACGAAGGCAAGAGAAACAAAAGCAAAAATGAACTATTGGGACTTCATCAAGATAAGAAGCTTTTGCACAGCAAAGGATACAGTCAACAAAACTCAAAGACAACCTACAGAATGGGAACAGATATTTGCAAATGACATATCAGATAAAGGGCTAGTTTCCAAGATCTGTAAAGAACTTATTAAACTCAACACCAAAGAAACAAACAATCCAATCATGAAATGGGCAAAAGACATGAACAGAAATTTCACAGAGGAAGACATAGACATGGCCAACAGGCATATGAGAAAATGCTCTGCATCACTTGCCATCAGGGAAATACAAATCAAAACCACAATGAGATACCACCTCACACCAGTGAGAATGGGGAAAATTAACAAGGCAGGAAACAACAAATGTTGGAGAGGATGCGGAGAAAAGGGAACCCTCTTACACTGTTGGTGGGAATGTGAACTGGTGCAGCCACTCTGGAGAACTGTGTGGAGGTTCCTCAAAGAGTTAAAAATAGACCTGCCCTACGACCCAGCAATTGCACTGTTGGGGATTTACCCCAAAGATACAAATGCAATGAAACGCCGGGACACCTGCACCCCGATGTTTATAGCAGCAATGGCCACGATAGCCAAACTGTGGAAGGAGCCTCGGTGTCCAACGAAAGATGAATGGATAAAGAAGATGTGGTTTATGTATACAATGGAATATTACTCAGCTATTAGAAATGACAAATACCCACCATTTGCTTCAACGTGGATGGAACTGGAGGGTATTATGCTGAGTGAAGTAAGTCAGTCGGTGAAGGACAAACATTATATGTTCTCATTCATTTGGGGAATATAAATAATAGTGAAAGGGAATATAAGGGAAGGGAGAAGAAATGTGTGGGAAATATCAGAAAGGGAGACAGAACGTAAAGACTGCTAACTCTGGGAAACGAACTAGGGGTGGTGGAAGGGGAGAAGGGCGGGGGGTGGGAGTGAATGGGTGACGGGCATTGGGGGTTATTCTGTATGTTAGTAAATTGAACACCAATAAAAAATAAATTAAAATAAATAAATAAATAAATAAATACAGCGCAGCACTGTAAATGTATTTTATTTTCCTTATGATTTTCTTAACATTCTCTTTTCTCTAGCTTGCTTCATTGCAATACAGTATATCAAATATACAGCATACAAAATATGTGTTAATCAACTGCTTATGTTATCCGTGAGGCTTCCAGTGAACAGAAGGCTGTTAGTAAAGTTTTGGGAGAATCAAAAATTACACACATATTTCTGACCACATGGAAGGTTAGTGCTCCTAGCCCCCTTGTTGTTCAAAGGTCAACTGTTCTTAAAATGAATAAGATGGTAAATTAAATGTCATGTCCTCATAACCACAATTAAAAATAAAATTTAAATTTAAAACAGAAGGATTTGGATAGATATGGGGGGTAATAGGAATAGGGGAGTGAAGAAGAAATGTTTTATCTTTACTTTTGGTCCAATGAAACTGTTTGCAGGTATGACTTATATAATTAAAATAGTTGTTAAAGTTTTAGGTAATCTAAGTGCCCATCAACAAATGAATGGATAAATATGATGTGGTATATATACACAATGGAATATTACTCAGCTGTAAAAAAAAATGCCATTTGCAACAACATGGGTGGACCTGGAAGCTATTATGCTAAGAGAAATAAGTCAGACAGAGAAAGCCAAATATCGTATGATTTCACTTATCTGTGGAATCTTAAAAACAGAGAGAAACAGAAACGGATTCATAGATGCAGAGAACAAATTGGTAGTTACGGGGTCGGAGTGAGCAGCATAGATGAAGGGAATTAAAAAATACAAACTTTCAGTTATAAAATAAATAATACACAGAAATGAAAAGCGCAGCATAGGGAATATAGTCAGAAATATCGTTACCACTTTGTATAGTGACAGATGGTAACTAGACTTATCATGGGGATCATTTTGTAATATATAAAAATATCAAATCACTATGGTGTACACCTGAAACTAATAGTATATTGTATGTCAATTACACTTTAATTTTTTTTTACACTTTAATTTTTAAAAAGCTTTAGAAGGGGCATGTGGCTGGCTCAGTCAGAAGAACATGCAACTCTTGATCTCAGGGTGGTGAGTCCAGCCTCACGTTGAGTGTAGAGATGACTTTAAAATAAATAATTTTTAAAAATATTTTATTTATTCATTCATGAAAGACACACACAGAGAGAGGCAGAGACATGGGCAGAGAGAGAAGCAGGCTCCATGCAGGAAGCCTGATGTGGGACTTGATCCTGGGACTCCAGGATCACGCCTTGAGCCAAAGGCAGACGCTCAACTGCTGAGCCACCCAGGCGTCCTTAAAATAAATAATTAAAGAATTAAAAAATAAAAGCTTTAGAAAAAACTTTGAAAGAGCCCTTGCCCTGGAGGAATTAAGAGTCAAGTGAAGGAGCCAGATGTGTACACATGGCATGGGCTGGGCAGTGAACCGGATGCTATGACAGGGTCTGAGCCAGGTGCATTGGGGCATGCAGGTGGGCAGCCTGGGAATCAGAGCAGGAGTGGCCATTGGTGGCTGACTCCAAAGACAGGTAGGTATTTGGCTGAGGGAAGGCTAGTCTAGGCCCCAGAGACTACACCACTCAAAACCTTCCACTTTATTTCCAGAAGCTCAGCTGCAAAATATTCAAAACACACTGAGCTCAAATAATGCCATGAAATATGAGGTGGGGGAAGAAGTCTTTTAAAGACCCCTTTGAAGACAGTTGATAAAATAACTAAACTAATGTCAAGGAATGCTAAAGCCCTAAAGCTTATTATATCCATATACAAAGTGATCAAAAGCAGAGGTGGGCTGTGCCAGACTCCACAAGCTCATTCCAAGGTTATTTTCATAGTCATTAGGTTGAGCCTAACACAACGATTACGTAGAAGTCCTTGGAGGGCCCGCTGAATGATGAAGAATGATTTTTATTCAGCATATTATTTCTTTATGTCAGTGTATATACGTCAGCAGTGCTTGAAGGGGGTTGAGACATTTGTTCTCTTTAATTCATCCAGGCATTTGGGTTTACACCATTCATTTGCTCAGCAAACCATTTATTCATACCAAGAGCAAAAGAAGCTTTAACTTGGGCGCCTGGGTGGCTCAGTCTGTTAAATATCTGCCTTCGGCTCAGGTCATGATCCTGGGATCCTGGGATGGAGTCCCACATTGGGCTCCCTGCACAGCAAGAAGTCAGCTTCTCCCTCTGCCCTTGTCCTCTGCTCATGATCTCTCTCTCACTCTCTCTCTCTCTCAGATAAATAAAATCTTAAAAAAAAAAGAAGCTTTAACTCAACCCTTGTCTAAAAGCCAAATGGATTGGGTTTAAATTAGAGGGTCCAGCGTAGAGTCAAGATATTTATCTAGTCACCTCTTGGTTAACCCCCTAAGGAGACGAGAGGTGTGTGCACGGAGTTCTAATAGCACTTTGCTTTCTTTCAGGGGGTATAGTGGGAGGGATTTTACTTTTCACCACCATATTGGCCTCTCATGTTTTGTTTTCTTTCAGTGAAACAGGGAAAACTAGCTTGTACTCCCAGAGTTCCTTGGGGGCTAGAGTCACAGATGAGAACAGCCGAGGTCGAAGGCCTACCATCCCCAGGGGGTACATGGCAGTGCCAAAGGCCCATTAGGCACTATGGGAGCGTGACTGTCTTCTGTGTCTTGGGGGACAACAAGGAACACCAGGACTCTGGCTCCAGCTCAAGGCTGTTTCCAAGAACAAATTTTTCAGAGACTCTGAAGTCAGGGGTAGCTCTAGCTTAGCCTGGGGATCCACCTCAGTCATTCCAGCCTCCCGGGAGCTAACCCAAGCAGGACATCTTCACATAGGCCGCATATCACATTGTGGTTGAAAATATGGTCTTTGGGGATCTCTGGGTGGCTCAGAGGTTTAGAGCTTGCCTTAGCCCTGAGGCATGCTCCTGGGGTCCCAGGATCAAGTCCCGCATTGGACTCCCTGCGAGGACCCTGCTTTTCCCCCTGCCTGGGTCTCTGCCTCTCTTTCTGTGTCTCTCATGAATAAATAAATTCTTTGAAAAAAAGAAAAGAAAAGAAAATATGGTATTTGAAGCCTGTCGGCCTGGATCACAGCTCTGCACTTGCCAGTTGTGTAACCTTGGACAAGTCATTTAGGTTCTCCATGCCACATCTGTAAAATGGGCCTAACGACAGTTATGAGGAATGAATGAGCACACATATGTAAAGTGCTTAGGTTAGTTTTAAAGCTGTCGATGTATGTTAGGTAGCTCCTACGATGTCTCCACCAGAGTTTCACCAAGTGCCAGGAAGAAAACCTAAATGATTACAACTGCAACATCCATTCATCTGCAAGTTACTTGAGAAATAGGTGGTTGAAGGGAGCCTAGGCATGGCAGGGTAAGAAAAGTCCCCCCTCACCAAAAAGGCCCACATGGTAAGCCCCAGAACCTGTTACCTTCCATGCCAAAAAGGGGCTCTGCAGCTGTGATTATGTTAAGGATTCTGAGTTGGGGAGATTATCCTAGTGAACCCAATGTCATCACAAGGTCCTTACAAGAGGGAAGCAGGAGGATCAGAGTCAGAGAAGCAGATCTGACAATGGAAGCAAGAATCAGAGAGGGATTGGAAAATGCTGTGCTTGGGGCTTGGAAGGTGGAGGAAGGGGTCATCTACTAAGAAGACATTCAGGCAGCCTCTAGAAGCCAGCAAAGGGAAGGAAACAGGTTCTCCATGGAAACTTCCAGAAGGAATGTAGCCCTGTCTCTCCTAACCTCGTCCTTAAAGAAGCATGGCACATCCTATCCTTCTCTCATTCTCCTCAAAATCGTTCAAGGGTTCCTCATCACCTACAGGATAAAAGTTAACTTCCTCAGCGTTGCATTCGAACATCTCTGGCCTGACCACGTCTCTCGCCTGACCCCTCACTGTCTACATTCCTGGCATGCAGAGCTTCCTGCTCTGCCCTGGTCTTGCTCTCTGTGGTCCTGTGCCCGCCACCCTGTCAATTAGGCTGTTTCCAGGGGGAAGTTTCTTCCCTCTTCCCCTTCATGCATCAAGCTGAGGCACCAGCTCCCCCAGCAGATGCCCAATCCCTCCCTTGAGCCCTTTCAAATTCCACCTCCTTAGATGTTCACACATTGTTCACCCTAGAGCATAAACATGGTGAGGGCAGGAGCAATAAATAAATACACTTATCATAAGAAAATAAGTACATTTCTTGAAGATCTTTTCTGTTTTACTTCTTACCACCACCACCTGCCGTACCCCTAGCACATGGCCATACATACAGTAGTCACTTGGTAAATGCTGACTTCGGGCAAATTACCCAATATCCTTCTGCTACTGTTCCCTCATTTATAAAATGGGAAGGGTAATGATACTTTTCCTCATAGGACTGTGGTTAGTGTGATGAGCAAGCCCTTAGAACACTATGTGGCACTTGGGATGCCTGGGTGGCTCAGTGGTTGAGCGTCTGCCTTTGGCTCAGGGCGTAATCCCGGGGTCCTGGGATCGAGTCCCACATCGGGCTCCCTGTGAGGAGTCTGCTTCTCCCTCCGCCTATGTCTCTGCCTCTCTCTCTGTGTTTCTCATGAATAAATATAATCTTTTTAAAAAAGAAAGAGCACTATCTGGCACAAAAGATGGTAATCTGTTATTAACAATATATTTATGCTCTAAGCCTGGTCAGCACGGGCTTGTCCCTTGACTTCCTAGTGGTCTCAGTTGCCTATTTCAGCAAAACAATAGCCCATACCTCTCCACTTATTTCCAGTGTCACACTTTATTTGAATATATGAAAAGTGATTTGATGTAAAGTGATTTGATGAAAAAGTGATTTTATGGAAAAATGTTTATCAACTGGAAAGTATCAGGCAAATGTTAGGCAGTTTCAGGCTAGTTATAATTTTACCCCACCAGGTGCCTCCCCCCAACACACACCGTCCCCCATCACCAAAGTGGGAACTCCTCCGGTTAGTGAAAATTAATAATAATGATTATTTTTAAATAAAAACAATAATCTTCTAAATAATAGTAATTTTCGAAATCTTTTCCTCGCATTGTCTATCACAGTGGACTGATCCTTAAAAGAAAACTCCCTTTTGTGAACAGCCCTAGGGGCTTTTTGTTGCTTGCTTATTTATTTATTTATTTATTTATTTATTTATTTATTTATTTATTTATTTATTTTTTAACAGGAGGTTTGACATCAGGCTCCAAATGGAGACAGGGTGGGAACTTTGTCAAGTTCAGGTCATTGCTGCAGCTCTGCTACTTTGCTCTGTTTTTAATGAGCTGGTGTCCTCCTTTTGAGACAGCCCGAAGTGAACTTGGATCAGACCCTTAGTCCTGAAACAATGCGTCCTACCTTTGTTGAAGCCCAAAGAGCTTTTCTGTGCAAAGGCCAGTGTGTCTTAACAAATGGCATTCCGCACATTTTCTCCGCCGCGGCTCCAGCCTCAGCGGGATTCCACTGCATTCTTGGCAGTCCGGCTCCTCTCCTCTGGCAGGGGGTCAGCCCCGGGCCACGGGGGTCAAGGAACCTCCACAGGCTGCCCCTGCCTGGAGGAGGCGGACAATGCACGCCCCACCAAAGCGCTTCCTGTGTCGGCAGCTTGGGGCTCGCCTGAGCACAACTGCATGCGACAGAGGCTCCCGGGCCAGAGGACAGGACTGCCTCAGCCAGCATCAGAGCTAGCCAGGAAGCAGAGTGGGGGAGGATCCACTTGATTTCATGATTTGAAGGGGGGTGGGGAGTCCTGTGGGAAGGGGCTGAAGCGTCACACTTCTGCAGGAAGCCCTCGCCGCAGCTCGGGTGGCGGGAAATGCACCGAGTGGGCGTGCGTGACTGCCACTGCGGTCCCCGTCACGCCTGGGCCTCCTCATAAGTGTGTGAGGTCCATCAAAAGGCCTCCTGCAGGAAGGAAATACTAGGGGCTGTGATTATGTGTGGGGAGAGGGACTGGGGGTGAGTTTCCTTTTCTTTCTTATATTCACTGTATTTTTTTCATTTATTTTAACAATGACATGCAGCTAGTGGAATAGCGTTTAGGGACCTCACCTTTAGAGGTCACTTCCCACCGCTGCGGTCCTAGTGCCTAAGACTTCCCACAGTCGAGGCCTGGGAAAAGGCTCTGATTTCCAGAAGGCCTCTTTTAAAATGCATGAGCGCTTGGGGTGTGAGTTGGGGTGAGGGGAGTCGACTCCACACACGAAGTCATTGGCACCCATTCATTTCTGACTAGGGGTTGGGATGTCAGGTTTGGAAGGGCTGGGAGACTGGACCTGGGGCACCAGGCCACACGGCAGGGCATTCTGGTTTGTGCAGGGCTGGAAAGGTGGTGCTGGACAGAGTGTGTAACGTGAAGCACAGAGCGTATGAGCACCCACAGTGTGTGCAGCACATATGCATGTCTGTTTGCTCCCCAGAGTAAGAGGACAATGACATGGTAAAGGAAGAGAACTAGGGGCTGGGATACGAATTCGACTGTAGGGCAAATTTGGGACGGTAGAGCAGAAACTGTAACCTCGGGCCTTATGTCTTCCTCTGTAAAATGAACAGGTGAGGACAGCCTTGTGTGGCCGTGGAGCACTAGAAATGCAACCAGTCTGCACCGGGCTGTGCGGTCCATGAAAAATACACATGGGACTTCAGACACTCAAGATGAGAAAAAGAATGTACACTTGCTCAATTAGTTTTAAAACACCAATTAAGTGCTGAAATGATACTATTTTGGTTATATCAGATTTCAGCCAATGTATTCCTTAAAATTCAGTTTACCTGACTCTTTTTGTTCTTTTTAATGTGGCCACTAGAAAATGTAAATTGTGCATGTGGCACATATTGTCCTTCTTTTGGACAGCGCTGGGTTGCACAGTCGTCTTAAAGCTTCTTGAATTTTCCCACTGCAATATCACCAAAAGCTTATACAAGTGCCCCTGAAAGGGGGTGGAAGAGGCGGGCCCTGAGCATAATATGAAGCAGTCTGCTAAAAGCAGGGAAGTTTCTTTGAAATCTCCTCTTTTCAGTTTTTAAAATGCATATGTGCTTGTTTTAATATAAAAACGACAGGTCTATGGCAAAAAAAAAAAAAAAAAAAAAAAAACGACAGGTCTAAAAGGAAAAAAAATAAAGAGTTCTTTCCCTGCCTCCACTCGCCAATCAATATCTTTAAGTAAAGAAGACATAATGTTTCTCCTGGGGTTTCAAGCCCCATCCCACCCTGGCAAAGTGTCTCTGAGTCTTGGGGGTCGGCTGACCTTGGTTTGGAAAACACAGGTGGTGATCTCTAAAAGGGCCCCTCTTTCAATTTCTGTGGTTTCTAATTGCTGCATGTCCCGTTTTGTTCTAAGGGTCTCACCTTTGCTCCCCACCCATTAAAGTTCCTGAGGCCCCTAGGAGTAGATTGGGCCTAAGTAGAAAGGACAGAGACAGCCTTTCTCTATCTTCTGTAGCCGCCCCAGAGCTATGCACACAGGTGCCCCATAAACACTGGTCCTGTTGAATAGTTCAGTAACCAGAACAGAGGCCTGGCTCCTGCTGCTGCCAGCAGCGTGAAAAGGTCTTTCAAAATGGTTCTGCTTTGAAAACTAACTAGGGAAGAAAGTCGCCTCCAATCCTTTCGGGGGAAGCAGATGGGGTCGAAACCAAATGATAAATAAGCAAACGAAGTAAGAAATCAATTTGGAGCCAGCACAATTCAGACAATCATGTGATGCTCCATCACCAACCTAGAGGGTTCCACCCCAGTCGGTGGGGTAAGTTAGAACTGATCACTGGCTGGGCGAATTTCACATTTTCTCTCTCCTAACCCTGTATGAGCTTTCCAGTGAACTTGGCCATGTCACATATACACCTTCTTCCATTTTAATATTCCGTTTTGGACTATCAGTTCGAACTACCCTTGTCTTTCAAGGATGCCGACAATGTCCGGCTCGGGGCCACTCGTCAGGCTGCAGCCTCTCTAAACCTGGCTTACAGGGATCGATCCCACAACACATTCTCAAACAGAACCCTTGGAAGTTACAAATTTTTTTTCTGGATAACCTGATGACCGGCCCTAAAAGAAGCCTCTACGTGGGGGTGCAGTTAATCCCCCATCACGAAAGAGTATCCTTGTTCCCCCAAGAGGTCTGCTGAGATCACTGAGCCCTCCTCCTTCCCCAGCTGGGAGCTGGTGCCTGACTGGGGAGCTGAGTGGGAGACTGGCAGTTGTTTCCACAAATGGAGAAACTGGGACTACTTGCCCTGCCTACGTCCAGGGCTTTGTGATCCTTCCTCTTCTTGGGAGTTCCTCTGATCTGAGACCCTGGGAGCTTCTTCTGGGTACAGAGTTGGACCTACCTTGAGGCTCAGCTAAGGAAACCCCTATGAGCATGCTCCCTGGGCCAGAACGAGCTTACTCAGCGGTTGAGCACTTCTGGAAACTCTGAAGGTTGGGCCCTTTAATGAGCTCCAGCCAGCTACAGATGCCCTGGCAGGTGGGAGTCCCACATTCAGTCCGCTGGCTCCCTGGGGGAAACAGACTGCCAAGCCTCTGGGGCAGCATGGTCCCCTTCCAGTTAACAGAAAGCAAACCTGAAATTCACAAGAAACCCCAAGTCCCATCAGTGCACAGTGATCGGACAAAGGCAGTTGTCTTTCTCCTGCAATCAAGGATATTTCATGGAGTAAGGTGAGAAGAAACATCATGGTGTTCCTGTCACTTAAATAATTCCCGTGGATGGATCCTGGGATCCCTTCTGGGAAATGCATTGCTTCTTCTCCAATCACAGACTACATGAACTGGAAGGAGTTTTTACTGGCTACAGGACCAGTCCCTTCCTTGCCTGCGTGAGGAAGTGAAGCCCGGAGAAGCAATGGTTTGCCTATCTCACAGCAAATTAGTGGCATGGGCAGGGCAAGAATCCCGTTCTCCCAGTTCAGCAAATATTTTAGAGCACTCGTGTTTTCCCTAGGCACCGGGAAGACAGATGTGGTCCCTGCTTGCTCAAAGATTCCCATCTAGTTTTTTGCAGCTTTGAAATGGAGCAGCTACTAATTCCAATCAAGCCTGGCAGAGTATTTGGAGCCCTGTTTCCACCAGCAGGTGGTAACTAAAATTAGTCCGGCTGCCCAGTGGCTTGGGCCAGTCCCTGAGCACAGGCCTGCTTGTCAAGCTACAGCTCTCCCCTTTACCCTCCCACCATTCACTCGTCAACAAATACTTCTTCTCCTTTTCTCCTTCTCTTTCTCCTTCTCTTTCTTCTTCTTCTTCTTCTTTTCTTCTTCTTCTTCTTCTTCTTCTTCTTCTTCTTCTTCTTCTTCTTCTCCTTCCTCTTTTTACATTTTAAAATAATTTACTAGCTCAAAGCAGGATCAAACTCAAAATTCGTTCATCATAATTAGTCAATATGTTTTTTAAGACTTAAAATCTATAAGGTCCCCGTTTCCCTCTTTCTTCCCTTTGCCCTCTTGTGTTTGTCTTGTCCGATTTCCGCCAGGATGGATTTTACCAACTGCAATGTGCTCCTTTGTTCCTGGATTTCTTGTCAGTTGGAAGTTAGAATTAGAAGCTTGATCTGGTTCAGGCTGGATTCATTGGGCCGAGCTACTTCAGAGGTGGTGTTGCAAGGGTCATCAGGAAGCACACGTTGTCCGCTTGATATTCTTCCTGGGATTCGGAGGCAAGTGGTAATCGATGCCCACACCCGCTGATAGATCAGTGGATGCAAACCGTTTACATCCCAACCCTGTCACTCTCTCTTCATGTACTGGCTGGAAGGCTTTCCAGAAACGAATCGAATTGTCCCCTTCTAATGTATTTGGTTCCCCTCTGGGGTAGGGTTTATGTCAGGAGGGAAGACAGAGGCTCGATTCTTTCTTTTCATGCACCACTTCCCATATGAGTTAGCTACCTCACATCTTCAAAGGGGATCAACGAGTTGATTGTCTTGCTCTTGTTTTGTTCTTTAAGTGACATTATCCTTTATGTTGTCATGGATTAAACAAATACTTTCTAGTCTCCTGCTGTGTGTCAGGCGTTGTTCTAGGCACTAATACAGACCTGGGCCCTGCCCTCCTACAGATTACAAGCTGGGCCTGGTTGCACCACACACCCTCCTACTCCACTGCTTAAATAGGGCACCAGATGCTAACATGTGACCGTTGTACACAGAGCTCAGGAAGTGAGCCAAGAATTGTCATGGGGTTATCCTCAGACCCTTCTCATCAGCCCCTGAAGGCTCATTGTTTGTAACAGCCTCTCTCCCTGCCAATCTGTCCTTGATACTCACTTTAAGCAGATGTTATAGAGGAAATTATTGAACAAGAGAAATCTACACAGTGTCATTTCCTCTCCCTTCTGGATCTCCCAGGAACAGCCCCCATCACCAACCTGTCTCACTGGAGCAGCTAGAGGGTCAGGCTTTTCTAGCATGCTATGGCCCTGGCATCTGTGAGCAGTCCCCATCCCACAGCCTGCACCCCACCTGGTGAGAATGGGCCCTGCTATGTCACTGCAGGGGAGCAGTTCTGCCGAGGTGCTGGTGTGAGGCCCTCGGCTATCTGAAAGCCACCAGACATTGGTGCCCACCAGACATTTGGGAGAGGAGCCGTTTCTCTCTCTAGCACGCCTGGCTTGGGTCCCACCCATAGCTGAAATGAAAGAGGTTGGCGAGGTTGCTGACTGCAATGAACAGGTGATCTTGTGATTATTTATTTTGGGTACCATGCATGTTTAGAACCTCACTGCAAGGTCAAAGCAATAGCCCACACAAAAGTTGGCGAAACATGTAAGAGATGGAAAATGTTGATGGTGGCAACTAAATATAGACACACATATGGGTGGATTCCAGCAAGTGCAGAGCAGTGAATCTGACACTGAGCCCTAGCAAGATTCTGGACCACAGTATCAAACAGGTGGTTTTTGCATATTTGGAAAAGAATGTGGAGCCCACACACTACTGGGCTTGAAAAGGTTAAAGGGGAGACCTCTCAGCAGCTCCAGTCAAGGAGCGCAGATGTTTGATGGTGGGAGGCAAGAAGGGTCATGGTGGTGCTGTTTCTATGACAATACCTGGAGGAGGTTTTAAACACAGCACGTCATGAAGATCATGGGAAGCACCGAGTATGACAGAACCCTATGACATGGGTTATATTTTGTGACAAACATGTGTAAACAAAAATACAGACAACAACCTAGAATAGTTTATAGGAGGTTTCTGATACTGACTTGCAATTCCTTCCTCCCTTACAAAACTGTGAACTCCCTTCTCCAGATTTTCTGGTCCAATAAATACCCATTTTGTAACTTGCACAGATTTTTTTATGTAAGCCCTATGCCTAACGTAGGGCTTGAACTCTCCACCCCAAGATCAAGAGTCACATGCTCTACTGAATGAGCTAGCCAGGCGTCCCTAACTTGTATGATCTGAGCCCTGCCGATCTTCTTTGTGTTGTCTTCGACGATAATCTCATCAATAAAATGGTACAGTGTGGGGTGGCTGATAACATTTAAGGAAGTTTGCTCCTAATAGACTAACTACCCAGGGAATTGATTAATGGCAGTGTCGGACTAGACGGATGAGTGGGCACTCCAGAACTCCAGCCCTTTGCCGATGAACATGCTTTGTCAAGGAAAGATGCAAAAGGTAAGAGTCTCTGGATCAAATTTGTTCATGACCCCAAGCCGAAAGGGTGAGCTTGTCCGGTTCTATACATGTGCACACACACAAACTCCTACCCCAAACCCTCAGCCTGAAACTTTGGGATATCAAGAGCAGGAAGAATTAACTGACCCTACTCACATTCCTGCTCTGAAGTGCAGTCCCTCCCGCTGGTTGAAGATCCCTCACTCTTATCTGCTTGATCTCTCCTCCAAAGAAAGAGCACATGCTTCTATAGTGCCTCTGTTCTGCCTCCAGGTAAGCCCTGGAAGAAAACAATAGTGGGTAGGTATCCATTTCATTCAAAGATCCTGGGAAAATGAAATTCTTTGGAGAGATCATTTCATGTTAAAGCCGTACATACCAGCCTGGCTTTAGGTCTGAAGGGAGTCGGTGTAACTTGAGCACAAATCTTAGCATTCTTCATGATAATCATTTGTCCAGTAACAAGGCATCGCTCTCAGGAAATTCTTTAGGTCAATCCTGTCATTGCCAAATCTCTTACTGAGAAGCTGTAGGCGAGAGAGGACAAGGGAGCTGTGAATGCAGAATGCCGGTTTCTCGAAAATGGCCTCGCCTTCAGCTGCCTTCCAACCCAAGCACCGTAGGTTTACCCAATTTGGATATTACATCCCCCCTCCTTTGTTTGAGAAGGGGCTTCAAGGACTCTGATAAATCTCCTTGAAGCTGTGGCCTATGCAGCCCTCTTCAAAGAATATCAAGCAATTCACTCACTTTATTTTTGCAGATGAATCCATGAATGATTCTCCAAGCCAAGGAGAATTGCCCACTGTTTGCTTGCAACTGCTTGCTAAGAAAGCAGCAAACCTCATGAATATACTTGAATGGGATTCACCAACTTTTCTTTTGGTAACTTAGGTCATTTGGACCAGGAAAGCCCTTGGGTTGAGGATGCAGGAACACACACGTTCTCCTCCCCTCTCTTTCTTCTGGAACTCCTTATTGAACAGGTGGTTATATTTTTATTCCTATATCTTATCAGCACCTTATTTGCCATGGAATGAAGAAGGCATTTGTTCAAACATTTTTGTATCTACTGATCAGTTACAAGGAAAGTCGTGCTTTAAAATACCCTGCCCGGAAAATACTTTCCAAGTCCAAGAAGATGAGGTTGGCCTCAAGTGAAATTCTAGCTTACAATTGGGAAGGAAAACCCCAGTTCATCTTGTTCTGAAATCAGAAAACCTAATAAACTTGATAAATGCAAAACTTCATTTCTCTTTTCAGAGTTTTGGGAAAAATAAATGGAAGTACATGTACTGTGCCTATACCTGATCTTTTTCTACCTTTTCCCTTTACTCTTTACTGCTACAAATCTGACTAATTTCTCCTGGATTTAGAAATGAGTGGCGAAGGATATGGGAATTTCAACAAAGCCTAAAGAAACCAGAAAAGATCTTGAATATTCTCTATTTAGTTACTTGCTTAGGTGGTGACTTTGGTGAATTCATGCTAGAGAAGGCAAATGCACAAATGTGTATTTTTACAGGCACATATTTGCAGAGAGACATCTTCCCAAAAGTTATATGAAGCACCCCTCGTCCCATTTTCCCTTCCTCTGCTCACATACAGCATAGACTACTTTCAAACTCTTGATCCTCCCTCAACAAGGAGGTGTCTTCCAGAAGCCAGTCTGGGTAGGCTTCATTGAAATATTCATAACCATTATCTAAAATCCTCCCTCCATCACTTAGGGATGAGGACCAGGATTCTGCAGTCGCTGACCAGGCATCAGAGAAGGTGGCCGAAGAAGGGGCCCCTGGGAGACACTGTGCAGTGCACCTTTATAGGATTCAAGTGGGAAAATCAAGTACAGTCCTCAAGGAACAAAAATAAGAGCACAAATCCCCGAGCAGAACAAAACTAGAATTTGAAGCAATTACCGACTAACTCAGCAACAAAATGAAAAAGACCCATTCAGTCAGGGGAGCATTTAAGACCCCCAAATGGTCATAAACTAAATGGCCTCTGATCTCAGATCCCCTCAGGCTACACAGCTCTGCTCTCCAACTGCGGGCTCAGAGCCACGGGCTGCAGAGAGGCAGGAAGGCTGCAGGGCATTCTGATGTGAACCAGAAAGCCACACGGAGTTGGCCCCTCGTTTTACATGGAACAAATTTCGCTACCCAGTGGGAACTGAATCTTGAGACTCGCCTCACTCACTGCAGATACCCACCTGCCAATTCGTGCAGATTTGTTTGTATGCGGCAGCGATTCCGTATTCGATGCATTCCGGGAAGCACCTGAGACCGAAACGATGTCAAATCTTACAAGAAATTTTCCCAGTAATTCTGTTCACCCCAACAAATAGCCAGTCGTGGCCTGACACAGTGAGAATGTCACAGTAAACTTATTTCCTTCGTTGTATTCACAGCCTTTAAAATTAGCCACAATTGTGGCTCAGTGGTTGAGCATCTGCCTTCAGCCCAGGGCGTGATCCTGGAGTCCTGGGATCGAGTCCCACGTTGGGCTCCCCACGGGGAGCCTGCTTCTCCCTCTGCCTATGTCTCTGCCTCTCTCTCTCTCTCTCTCTGTCTCACATGAATAAATAAATAAATTTTTAAAAATAAAATAAAATAAGCCACAATCCAAAGTGATGCCAAGAAATGCAGTCCGGTGGCTACTCTCTCTCAACTGTGTAGATCTCAATGTCACTCATTGAGTTGTCTTCAAATCACTAAAATTGAGGGTGGTTAGAAACTTGAGAGATCACATCCAAATGCCCAAGCATGACCTAACCTTAATGGTCCTTTTTGATCTAAATGAGGCTTCCAGGGTGGGTTGGTGGTGCTGGAGTCCCTGCTCTCCCTACTTTCCACCAATCCGAGCCCTCTGCCCTTATCCACGGAGCTAGTGCATCAACTGCACCAACCTACAAAACCTTCAAGGAAGTCCCCCACTGACCACTTGCAACCAATGTACAATGAATGATGAGTGCCTTGTTCTCCTTTTAAGAAACGATAAAATGTCAAAAATTATTAGGTCACTTCAGCTAGCATAGGGTAGTGTGGCTCATTGGGCATACAAAGGGAATCAACTTTATAGGTAGCAACACCAGGAAAGATCACTTTCTTATTCTTTTTTTTTTTTAAGATTCCATCCATTTATTCATGAGAGACACAGAGAGAGAAGGGAGAGATACAGGCAGAGGGGGAAGCAGGCTCCATGCAGGGAGCCCGATGTGGGACTCGATCCCAGGACTCCAAGACCACGCCCCAGGCCAAAGGCACCCAGGGATCCCCACTTTCTTATTCTTGACTGCACAAAATAAACACACTGCAGGGTAAAGACAAGACTATGGCTTGCAGAGAAAAGAAAGGCATGCAGTATTTATTATTAATTAATTAATTTATTTATTTTTGGCATGCAGTATTTAAATAACAACCAGTCCTCACTTAAAAACAAAAACAACAAAAAACAACCCCCCTACCCTGCTCTCTTACCTGATTGACATCTTTCTCCATGGAAGAAGAGTTTATGAAATGGGTGAATCAAGGTCTCAAGGAATGCACAAATTAACCAGTTCTGCTTATAAAACAGCCCTGTTTCACAATCGCAAACCTTCTAGAAGATAGTCTGAAAAGCCCTACTCAGTACTACGTGGTCGATAGCTGTGTTACCTTCTACCGGTATCATTCTCCAGACATCTTCTGTCTTCTATTAGCAGGTAAAGCCAGCTCTATCTCTCCCAAGTGGCCACACGGCACCCAGCATATAGTCGAGGCTCAACTTTGGCAGCTGCTTCACCAATTTGCCCCCAGCCATGTCAGAGAGCACATATGGACCGACCCGGCAGAAATTCATCTTCCTGCTGCCCATGCAGGCAGCCTGAATGTCTCTTCCTGCTCTTCCCCATTAGGCAAGGTCTGCACCTTAACAGTAGTTCCACCTCCTTGGGGACCTTCTAGGAGCCCCTTCAGAAGAGAGTCTCAAGTAGGCCTTGTCCTTAGTGGAAACGCAAACTCACAGCAGGCTGAGACTTGGGAACCAGAAAAGCATGTGGACCTCAGACCAACCATTTCAGAGAGCAGGCAAAAGCCCAAACACCACCTGTTTTCAATATGAGTGGCTCCATTACTGAACACACATTTTTACTTAGGCCTCAAATTAGGTCGAATGCTAAACTGGCCTCCAATTCCCCCGCCAGCCCAGCCCTCCCCAGAGCAGGGATCTGCCTGTATAATCAGCTTTCCTGGGCCACGGTGGTCTGGCTGGCATCCACTCATGGTGCTGTCAACCCTGAGTGCTCACTCCACAGAGCCACCCGACAAGTCTGGCCACGTCACAGGCAGGGTCCTGCCTATTATTAAAGCAACAAATGGGATGAGCCATGCCTTTCTCTCCAGGAAATAGCCGAAAGTAGACACTATACGGAAACCATCTTCCTTTTTGGCCCATCATGACAAAGATTCTGGAGACCTTCTTGACGGCACCATCTCTTGAGGATGTGACACAGTCCAGCAGCTGGGGGTTTGGGAGCTAATGAATGATTTGGGAAACTTGGAACCTCTCGAGCCCTGACCTTCCTGTCCACCCTTGCCTCAAATCTCTAAATGACAATGTCGTTGCCTCAGCTGGATGCTTTGCTCCCAGACAAAATGCAGATGCTTCAGGAAAGAAAGCAGGCCATCAGAGCCTCTGAGGCTGGGGTGAGGGTGGAGGGCGTAGGAAAAGGCTGACATCTAAGAGGCTGAGAGCTCCTGGCACAAAGCTTGCTTTCCTCACCTTTTTTTCCCCCAGAGTCCAGAATCTGTTGATGAGAGATCACATAGATGGCAACTGATTGGCCTGACCAGGCCAGCGGGTGACTGCCAGGGAAGGATGCCATGGAGGACAAGACGACAGAGCCTGATGTCTAAGGAGGTTAGGTAAGAGCTCATGATGAAGCTCACCACTAAGTTAATAGGACTTGCTGATGCATCCTCCCATCAGTGGCTACTCGCCAAACTGACAACTGTTAACAAAAGAGCAGAATCTGCACTTACAGGGGGTGCCAGCTCCTTCCAGGTGCAGAGTTCCTTGGGAGGTTGCTGACTAACTCCAGCCATATTGTCACTCTCATGTGACGTGTGGAGCACTGTTCATGTGACCTGTCTTCTGAACCATTTCTGAGCCATGTGAGAAAATTCCTCTCCTCCTTTCATAACCACATCTCATTTCTGAGCAAAATTACTTTTTTAAAAAATGTATTTATTTAAGAGAGAGAGACCATGAGTGGGGGTAGGGGTAGAGAGGGAGAGAGAGAGATAATCCTGAGCATAGAGCCTGATGTGGGGCTCGATCCCATAGCCCTGAGATCATGACCTGAGCCAAAACTAAGAGTCAGGATGCTTAACTGACTGAGCCACCCAGGTGCCCCCTTGAATAAAATTATTGACCTTAAGGCTGAGGGAACCTCATGAGAACTTGGTTTTCTTGGCACCTTTACTACATGCAAACAGATCTGGTTGTTGATGGAACCCTTTGGCCAGTGCCCCAGGCACGGCCTTTACTAACTTCTGGCTATCAAGGAAAGCATATCCATCATCAGTGGCAGGAGATACACTCCAAAGTGGGGGCAACTCCAAGTGTGAAGCAAGCTGGGAGGACATTCTCTATGGGGTTGCAGGATCACTGGCTAATATTTGGAGGAATCAGCCTAAACAGACACCATTGGAAAACTGAAGGCACACTTGTTAAAGAAGAAAGGTCAAGTGTATCGATTGGAAAATGGAGCAAGTTTCCCAAAATTGGGAAAATCCCACAGGCTACATCAAGCTCTCAATCACTGCTAGGGAAGTATGAATCTGTGTTATCATATTTTGACAAAACCAAACCCAGAGCCATATCTGGACTTGGGTGGGGGGAAGGCCCAAAGGAGGGAGCAGGGGGAAGAGGCCACTTCGAGGGGTGTGGTGTCTTCAGAGATGATGGTAGAAGAAAGGAACACGAATCAGGAGGGTGTAGCATCAGAGATGGAATCAACCCTGAAACAAAATGTTTCTGCATTTTTGACAATGCTGGCATACTTACGGGCACTCTTCCCTGCTGGAAATAGAAAATCATCTTTCCACAGCATCATACTGACATTTGAAAACAACTGAACAGTATCCAGTACTCTGGTGAACCTGGGCAACAGCCTTTGGTCTGGTCAGGCAGTGGTGATCCATGGAGTCAGAGAAAAGCAGAGTCACCGGGGCACAAATGGTCCCTTGGTCCTCCCTGGGACACTGCCCCTAACCTCCACCCACTGCAGCATGGCAGTCAGGGCTACTGACCAAGCCACTGATCTGTCTTGGCCAAGGCAGAAGCTGGTGCTATTCCACATTCATCTGGATTCATGTGGACACACCGAACACACCATCATACTCCTGCTCTGAGGTGACACCAAGGAAAATGATCCCCTCCTTCCATGGGGACAACCAGGGGTGCAGCTAGCCTTCTCCAGTCTAACTGGGGAAGGAGCAATGTGGGTCCTATACACAACTACTTTTAAAGCTAACACTGCAAGGCATTTCCTTAAAACCTTCCCCCCAAAATGTTAATTATTAGGTTATGCTATGGTCTAATCTCTCGTTAAAATTTAAACCATTCAAACCCAAAACAGGTTTGAATTATGAAAAATATCTAAAGATCTTAACACAGAGAAGCCAAAATTTTCCCAGAGTTATTTGGTTGTTTATTTTTTAAAGTATCTCTTGGCACCACGTATGAAACTGCAAGGAAATTTTAGTTAGAAACATCTGAAAACTTCCATTTACAGTGGAAACACTGACAGGAACTTCAAAGGCTCTGCCACCTAATCACTGAGCAAACAGTACATGTGTGCACACTTTCGAGTCAGCAGAAAACCTTTTCTACCATTTAGAGCTGCCTAGAGATAGAACGCCACAGTGAGTGATGAGATCCCCATTGCCGGAAGTGTTCAAGTAGTGGCTGGGCAACCACGTGGCAGAACTATTGGAGAGGACCATCAATCATCAAGGATTCAAGATTGACCTGGTTGACCTTTAAGGGACTGTGGGAATTGAGTTGAGCTGGTGTATGTCTAGAAGATGATAAATTGATCTCTGTGTGGCTCTGTGTACATTCCAGAATCCCTGAATCAACATGAAGTTCCTATCCCTGCCAAAGCTACTGATGGTGAGTGCATTGATGTAATGCTTCACTTCTCCATCCCGGATGCAGTGAGAGCGCCCTATGCTCCTACTGGTGTTACCCTCCAATGGAACATAGGTGTAGCCAACCCAGTCATTTGCCTACCCAACAGCCATTCCTCCTTTCTTGCTTGTCAATCGGCTCCTGATTTGTTCAGTGTCTCTCCTCCCCCTCTGAAGCCCCTTCTTTCGGATAGAACTGGCCTCGGCCCCAGGCAAGAATCTCGGTTAAGCCTTTATATTCAACCACTTAGAGTGTGTGAGCCATTTCAAGACAAAGAGAGGTGACGGGATGTTTGCTGGAAGAGGATACCTTCTAGGAAAGATTTCTTAGCTCTCAAAAGAGACTCGAGGAAAAAAAAATAAGTCTCTTATTGCTACCAACAGAAAGTGGTGTGCCAAGATGTACTATTACTATTACCGTGACAGCCATGTTTTTCAGCTTCATGGAGCTTTTCCAGCTAACTCTCGACCACGAGGGAAGCTATCCAACATGCTCAGGTTGGCAAGTTGAAAGATGGAAAGAATCTGGATCCTTGATAAGAACATTGAGAAATAACCATCCCTGGAGCTTCCTTACTTACATCGTGGCTTCTTGTTATAGGAGATGATAAATCCCGTATTTAAATCATTTTGAGAGGGGGATCCCTGGGTGGCACAGCGGTTTGGCGCCTGCCTTTGGCCCAGGGCGCGATCCTGGAGACCCGGGATCGAATCCCACGTCAGGCTCCCGGTGCATGGAGCCTGCTTCTCCCTCCTCCTGTGTCTCTGCCTCTTTCTCTCTCTCTATGTCTATCATGAATAAATAAATAAATCTTTAATAAAATAAATAAATCATTTTGAGTTGGATTTATCCTCACTTGGAGCCAAGAGCATCTTAACTGATACCACAGTCTTTGATGGGATCTTGTCCTGTCAACATGTTGTAGAGATGTGGTGAAACCACTCTTCTGATCCATGTGGTCTGGGTCAGATGACTACAGGGAAGACAGACAAGGCAAGTACTCCGAGTCATCCTTGCCCTCTGCCACTGTTCTAGAAGCATCCCCATACCTGACTCAAGCTTCCCTTGGGGTGGGATCATGCTCAGGTGACTTCTTAATTCCTGATGAAACTAGACCTCCTGTGGGTCCAGCTCACTCTCCCACACTTGCCTGGCCTGTTCCAGAGTCTGAGGTGTGGCACACAAAACTTGGGCTCCATTAGGGAATATGAAGCGTGACTTGTCAGTGTAGCAAGATGATTGCAGTTTCAGGCAATTGACCTGATTCCTTTTTCCTGGTATTTCTTTGGAGTTGCCTCTGACAACCCCAGCAAGGCTATGCGCCCTGTATCACAGGCCAGGCTCAAAAGTGCTTCACTTGGGCCAATAATCCTCAAGGCACAGTCTCCAGACCAGCAGCACCAGCAGTACCTGGGAGCTTGGTAGAAATGCAAACTCTTGGGCCCCATCCCAGATCTGCGGAATTAGAAACTCTGGGGATGGGGATCCCTGGGTGGCTCAGCGGTTGAGTGCCTGCCTTCGGCCCAGGGCGTGATCCTGGAGACCCGGGATCAAGTCCCACATCGGGCTCCCTGCATGAAGCCTGCTTGTCCCTCTGCCCGTGTCTCTATGCTTCTCTCTCTCTCTCTCTGTGTCTCTCATGAATAAATAAATAAAATCTTTAAAAAAAGAAAGAAACTCTGGGGATGGAGCCTGGTCATATGGAGGTTATGCATACTCTCCAGGAGATGAGATGCTGATGCTCGCTCAGGTGGAGAACCACTGGCCTACACCTTGGCTGCCGCCAGGACCTGTAACTAAGGGCATGGAAGTTTCCCTGGGGCTCTTGCTCCATTATTTCATACTGCAAGAGCCCCAATTCACTCTGTAATTACACCCCCTTCGCTGTGGCTATTTGATCATCTCTGGCACAGAGTATGCACCCTGTCAACATTTGTGGGATAGGCAAAGAAGGGCCCTCACAGGCCACGTAAACCACTGGGTGACATATTTTACTCCATACTAAATCTGGCAGTTTCTTAAGGTCATATCTAGCTAAGGTGTTCAAATGGTACAATGTTTTCTCTCTACGCTGGGTACAACTGGTAAATTGGCTTTCACGTCTGCCCAACTTGAAGCAATGAGACACCTTCAAATTCCTCTAGAACATGGCTTCCACGCAGCAGGCTATCATGCTAAAGAGCCTTGAATATTGGCTACCGTTCATTATGGGATGTGTGCAGAAGTCCATTTTCCTTTGTTCCTTTTTTCTACCTGAAACCTTGGCCCTACAGAACGCTGAAGACCCTAGGGCCAGCAAAACAGGAAACATGCAAAATGCCTAAAAGGCCCGAGAGGGCTTTTTTTTGTTGTTGTTACTGGCCCAACCGACCTCACTCTCTGCCCTTCCAAGACCACTTTGGAGTCTTTGGGAAGGAATAGATGGGAATCAGTTGCTGGGGAACACTTCTGCATAAGGCTTCCCCCTCCTCCCTGCCAACTCCAGAGTCAAGGGGGCTGGTGCAGCTTCTCTAGGCAACTAGGAGAGAAGAACCTGAATTCACAAAGGATATGGCAGCTCCCTGGGGACTCAGAGTCTGGCGGGAAGTTAGGGACAGAGGTGGGGTGGCATGAGGCGGGGGAGTGGCTGTCAAGAGGATCGAGGGGTGCTCACCTGAGCGTCCTGCCTGCCAACCTCCTAGAAAGGAGGCTTAGGGTGTGAAATTCTTCTTCCCTAGCTGCACTGGAGAGGAGGAGTAGAAAGAGGTGTGTTTTAGGGAGGGAGGACAGTGAATGGGCCACGTAAAGGGGCCATTTGAAGGTTATTCTGTTTTGAACCCTTAGATGAAAATATGTCATTATTAGAGACTTAGGATCTTCTCTTGTCAGGAAGAACCAGGCTTCACACTCCCATCTGCTCATTTTCTATAAAACCCCAGCCATAAGCCTTTGATCTAAATGCAGCCTTCCTGCTACCACTTGGCAGCGGCAGGCCAGCTCTATTCCAAATGTGCACAGTGTATAGCCCATGGAGTGGGTGCCAGGAGTGCAGATGGGGCCGGGGTCCATCTCAGAGTTCTTCGGCTGGAGCTCCTCCCCACCCAGGCTCCCACCTGTGCCCGCTGCCTGAGGTGGGGCTTAGCGGCCAGGCCTCAGAAGCACAGTCATGCCTCATGCAGGGACCTAAGTGGCCACAGAGCCTGATGTGTGAGGCATTGTAAAATAGGCCGTGCTCTGGGCAAAGCCTTGTGATGGAGGAGCTCCGGGCACCCTAGGCCCCCAGAAGGGCACTTCTTACCTTGGATCACCACTGTGTTTTCCAGCTCCCCACGTCCCAGCATGTGCACCTTCCTAGCCTTTCCTCATAACCACCCTGTGCCACAGACATGACATGGATAGACCTCATTTCAGAGAAAAGCCCAGAAAGAAGTCAAGCATCTACTTTGTATTTTCAAACTACGATCTAGGCTACCCCAGGGATGATGTGACATAAGCCACCCAGGACTGCTTTGCCCCTCTTACCCCCTCAGAGGACCTCCTCTTTAATCTGACAGATATTGGACCTGTCCATCCTGCAGGCTGGTTGCCCAGTGCTTGAAGTATCCCATCTCCCCTGAAATCCCAAGTCCCTGTGGGTTGGCGTCTGGGGAACCAGACTCCAGGGATCCCCCTCTGTGTTTCTCTCCAAAACCAAGAAGCCAGAACAGAAGAGAGTGGCCTAAGATGTCTGGCAAATCTGGGATGCCTGTGGAGTTGGGCCTCTGTGGATGAGCTGGAAGCAATGCTTGAAGGAGTAGCCAAGTCTCCATCGTCCAGGTGGCTGGCCACAGTCCAAGGGTGTGATGGGGTGGGAGGCCGGGAGGACCACATGTAGTGTGTCTGCCTGCAATGCAAGCCTGGACATCTGAAAAGTACCCCTCGTGTGGAGCTGGATGGTCCTTACCAGAGAGCTCCAAGTCAAGACAGTTTGGGACAGGCTAGAGCATATTATGGGCTTTGAGGGGAGCTGAGCCACTTCAGGATGCACAGTAGAGAGCTGAGCACTATCGAGCCCAAGGTCAACCCTGTGGGATCCATGCCACATGCTTCTTAGTTCATCTTTATACACGCTGGGCAGCATGTCAAGGCTTCTGCAAGAATTTCCATTAGATCATGCCCACTTGAATTTTAAACTGCCTTGCCTGGCTTTTGAGGACATCATACTCTGATCCCATTCTTCTCTACCTCTGTGCTAACAAAGATTTTATTTATTAGAAAGAAAGAGTGCATGGGCAGGGGGCACAGAGGGAGAGGGAGAAGCAGGCTCCCTGCTCAAGCAGGGCTTGATCCCAGGACCATGACCTGAGCCGAAGGCAGAAGCTTAACCGACTGAGGCACCCAGACACCCCTCCATTCTTTATTTTTATTTTATTTATTTAAGTCATCTCTACACTCAAAGTGGGGCTCGAACTCATGACCCTGGGATCAAGAGTTGCATGCTCTACTGACTGAGCCAGCCAGGAGCCCTTTTACCTCTATTCTTTAGACACATCACCAAAGAGTCCTAGGAACCGATTATCAGTCCTGCCCACAAGTAGCTCCCAGGAGCATTTTCTCCTTTCCCTCCTTTTCAAGTCCAATTGTGGCCCTGCCCGCCCAGGAAGTCACCCTGACCACTGCAGCATGCACTGTTCTCCCTCAATCGGCTGGGCAGCAAAGGACTTCTGTATTCACTGGCATGTTTCCTGGGTGACCCTTGTCTCCCTGGTGGAGTTACAGCTTCCTGAGAATGGGGACCCCATTTACACCCTCCCTCGTCCTCCCACGCAGAGACCAGAGCCAGATGTATCATAAATCACATTACTGCCAAGAGGACACTTCTCATGATGTGCACTGAGTAATGTATAGAATTGCTGAATCACTCTATTGTACACCTGAAGCTCATACAACTCTGTATGCAACCTATACTGGAATTAATAATTTTTTGAAATAATTAGAAATTCATAAATCAGTAAATAACCCCTATTACTGCCTCAAATCCCATGTGGTTTTGGCAACACCCCCCCACACACACACACCCAGAGCCAGAGTGACTGCCATTAGCAATCTCTGCTAATCAAGGGCTGGCCTCTTCCGGTACTTCTTTGGAGCGAGTTTCAATAGAACAGGGACTGTCAAGTTCTTTCGACATAGATTTCAGTTCTCCAAAAGGGAACTTATGCAAATTATGCAATGTGGGGTACATCAGAGTCCCACTAGCCCCAACTGTGGGTGGGCCAATGGCCCCAGAGGCAGGTGGGAGAAGAGAAATACCATCTCTGTCAGCCACCCCAGAGGCTGCCTGCCTAACCATACCACCCTGATCCACCTCTGGAGTCTGGGAATTTTGTTCACCATCAGCGAGTCACCATCAGCCTTCAACATCTGTGGTTGAACTTATTTCCTAAGTCACTACTCAACCCCCTCGGCATGCATGACACGGTAGCAGACTAGTGAGGCATCCCTTGGCTTTCATTGGGAGGTGGAGTCCACGGTCCCTGATGGTCTCACAGATTTCTCTCTGGATCTTGGATCAAGCTTGTGGTCAAACATTAGAGTCTGAGCACCCCTAGATCAGGACCTTCCCAATCATTTTCAGCATGTACCACTTGATGGCCATGCCGGTACATGTTCAGGGCACACACACCCAACAAAAGCCCCCCAGATTCCTTCTCTGGGTAGGAAATGGCGAGTGGAATTCTCTTGTCCCTAGGGTTTGTCGTAGGATGTGGTCTTTTCTAACATGCACTGAGACCAATCCAGAAGAAAAACACCTCTTGCTACACTGCTCTTCTACAGCAGTGCCTATAATCTTGGTTCTTTGGATCCAATTTCTGACCCATGGGTAATTTTTAAGGTGAAATTCTGTTGACGGTTCTTTAAGAAGCTCAAATTATATTCCCTGGGCCCCATTTATCCCAAGATGTATTTACCTCCTCAAGAAGCTCCAGCCAATAAAGCAGGTATGAATTTTCCATACATAAACCATGATATTTTTCTTAACAGATTGTGTTTGCTCTAGTGTTCAGTGAGCTGACCCTTCTCTCAACAATGCAGCTGCCAGGACAACCCCAGAGTCCTTCCACACAGAGTCACAGGAGGCTGTCCTGGAGAGGACAGATAGGATCACTTAATGCCTGTCCTTCCAGAACTCGCGCAGAGGCCACATGGTCCCTGTACACTATCAACCGAGCTTTGAAGTTCACTGAACAAGGAGTCACCGTGTAAAGTTAGAAAATCTTTCCAATAAGATTTGTCCCCCCCAAAAAAACCCCAATTAAAATATAAGACAAAAAAAAAAAAACAAAATCAAATAAATGAAGAATAAAAAAAAAAAAGATTTGTCTCCAGGTGGTTCCTGAGTTCTTCACCTGAACTCAGGTCAGCCAGAGTTGGCCATGACCTTTAATCTGGCCTTCTGCAGGGCCAGGACACTTCTTTTTTTTTTTTAAGATTTTATTTATTTATTCATGAGAAACAGAGACACAGAGAGGTAGAGACTCAGGCAGAGGGAGAAGCAGGCTCCATACAGGGAGCCCGACATGGGACTTGACCCTGGGTCTCCAGGGTCATGCCCTGGGCTGAGGGTGGCGCTAAAGCGCTGAGCTACCTGGGCCGCCTGGGCCTGGACACTTCTAATTATGGTAAGCCCAACAAGCCTGCCCCTTCCTGAGGTTTGAGAGCATAGCCTCAGGGGAGAGGGTAATGGAAGGAAAAGTAGTACATGTGGGACAAAAAAAACAGGCTCTGGTGACTAACCAACCTGTTTCACATCTGGTTCTTTGTTTCTTACCTGTGTTGTCACCCTTGAAAAAGTTACGTAACATCTTCGAATCCTGATACTCGGTGTGCAAATCGGAGCGACTTCTACTTGTGACCATGGATGGGGCCCGTGCACAGGTCTGTCCTGCCTCACTGCTCTATCGGGATGGTCTGGGTGAACGAACAGCAAGAAACTTTCTTTTTACAGTAAATACGTGCAAATAACTGTCGGTTGCTGAGGCCAGAGCTGGTTACAAGTTATTCAGAACTGAAACAAGTTTTTCATTACACTTTAAAAGCGAGGTGAGGGCAGGGGCACTCAAAATTTATAAAGGCAAGTGCAGCAAACGGGTTCAGATCCCAATGCCATGGGCTCAGAAAAGCACCCACCAGCCAGGGTTCTTTCTTTGCGGCCAACCTGGCACCAACTGCCCAGTGCAGAGTCCCCAAGAACAGTAGGTTACAGTCATTTAAGTTATCAGTGTTGGTGCAGAAAAGCAAGTCCCAGGCAGTGGTAAACCTAAGCAATTCTATCTGGAATGCATTTTATATGTGCATGTGTGTATTTTTTTTTTCTTGGCAGGAGGCTTACCTTCCTAATTATGTTTCCCTGAGGCTATTATTAAAATTAGTCTGCATTCCCCAAGCACACACTACTGACAGCAGGGGGAAGGCAGTTCATAAATGACAGGGTAAGGTCTACCTGGGACTGTTTGAAAATACACCAACCTGTGTGTAGCTATGTCTGTGTGCATACATGTGCACGCACGCACACACTCTTCCAACTCTGCCATGTGTAATAAACACAGTAACAGAGTTGCTGCAACCCCCCCACCCCCAAACACTGGAGAACAATACCATAAACCCCTTAGAAAAGCATCGTGGGCATCACCCATGCTTTCTCTTCATTCTTTAACCATACAAATCATCTTTTATCAGCTTCTACCTGGCAGGATTGATGCATGAAAACCTTTTTACTTTCCGACAATCCTGTGCCTTCTTCCAGGATTCCTCACATATCTTTAAGAACCATCAAAAGCAGAGTAAAATATGCATTTAAGGCCACATGTGGACACTCATGCTGAGAAATGGATTCATCTGGATTTTATTGATTATCGCTGAACTAAAGTGTCTCCAAACATTTTACTCAAACATTGAGTAAAAATCCAACCTTATGTGAAAACGGAATCTTGACATTTACATATTCTAATGACTCCTTGGCCATCAGACAGATCATTCATATATGGTGACTGAGAAGGTCCTGGTACGCATTTCCCTAATATTCTCTTGTCCATCCTGAGTGATGGTGGCTGTTGCTTCAAGGCCCCTGGGTTTGAGGAAACATTAAGAGTTTATTATTCAGGGCATCTGGGCGACAGTGGACTAAGCGTCTGGCTCTTGGTTTTAGCACAGGTTATGATCTCAGGGTTGTGAGATCAAGGGACAGGTTGTGGTCCATGTTGGGTATGGTCTGCTTGAGATTCTCTCCCTCTGCCCCTCCCCCCACACACACCCTCACTCTCTAAAGCATTTTTCTTTTTTTTAAGATTGTATTTATTTATTCATGAGAGACACAGAGAGAGAGAGAGGCAGAGACACAGGCAGAGGGAGAAGCAGGCTCCATGCAGGGAGCCCGACGTGAGACTCGATTCCCGGTTCTCCAGGATCATGCCCTGGACTGAAGGTGGCGCTAAACCGCTAAGCCACCCGGGCTGCCCTAAAACCTTTTTTTAAAAAAGTTCCTAACTCTGGGAAACGAACTAGGAGTGGTGGAAGGGGAGGAGGGCGGGGGTGGGGGTAACTGGTTGGCGGGCACTTGAGGGGGGCACTTGACAGGATGAGCACTGAGTGTTATTCTGTATGTTGGCAAATTGAACACCAATAAAAAATAAATTTATTATTAAAAAAATTTTAAAAAGTTCGTTATTCTAGTAAGAGTCATTTCTGGGGTATATTTCCTTTGAACCATTCCCAAACATTAACAGTGGTATTCGTGTGCTGTGTTGTCAAAGGATCTTCCCAATTGCTTTGGCCAGCCAGTATCTTCTCCACTGATGAGGCTATGGAAACAAACTACAGGGCATGAACCTTAACGTGAACACACAGTATCCTAGTGATGCACTCTGGGATTAGAGTGCCACAATGCCTAACTGCTCCTCATTCAATTTGATGTTTTTGAGCAAAAGTCACCTCAATTCATCTAGGCCAAATTATAGTACAACTCCCAAAAGGGGGACCCCTGAGCAGCCAAGCCTTTAAATGGGAATCTGCATCTTTAGGTATCCCTCCTCTCAATAATGTAATCGACCTAAAAAAGAGGGGAAAATCTCTATTCATATTTGCTTGCATATGCCTAAGGAAACTTTGTAAAGAGAGATATATAGGTATATATAACCAGACGGGTAATTGGACAGGGTGGATACAGGAACAGGAAGGAAACTTTTCCTCTATACCTTTATGTACATTTTGGTTTTTTTTTTTTTAATTTTTATTTTTTTTTATGATAGTCACAGAGAGAGAGAGAGAGAGAGAGGCAGAGACACAGGCAGAGGGAGAAGCAGGCTCCATGCACCGGGAGCCCGACGTGGGACTCGATCCCGGGTCTCCAGGATCGCACCCTGGGCCAAAGGCAGGCGCTAAACCACTGCGCCACCCAGGGATCCCTACATTTTGGTTTTTAAACCCTGTCAGAACATTACCCAATGAAAAAAATTAGACAAGTAAATGTCATATGGATTTGCCTTACTGCTGGACTAGAATTCCTAGATTACCAGATGATTATCTTTCAGAGATTCTTCACATTTGTATCCATAAGAAAATCACTAGAGAAGGTTAAAAATAGAAACTGAATTGGACAATAAAGCATATCCCCAGAATGCACAGCTATACTGTCCACACAAAGTTCTAAGTTGATAAAAATAGTTGTCAGTGTTTGTTTCCTCATTTCAAAAAGAGAAAGTTGTATGGTAGTTGGGCATTGGCTTGAGAGTGAGCATGCCCGCACGCAGCCTCCTGTAGCAGACCCTGTCAGTGTCTTACCACCCTTCAGCTCTGCAAGAGGGCATATTCAGCAGACATGAAAGGACAAGCAGAATGTTGCATGCATAGCATCATCTACATCTATTTTTATGTCAGTTCTAGAATCACCAATGACAAATTCTACTTCAGGAAAACTGTTAGGTTTCTAACCCTCAGGATCTTAAGTTTTAAAATGCATGTCAATTATTTGTACTTTGTCTTTTATCAAATAATAGGTGCTAATTACAGGCTGTTTTTGAAATAAAATGTAAATCTAAGGGTCGTCAAAATGTTTTTTTCTTAAGGTACAGGGTGGTGAAGTGTTGGAAAGAAAAATAATTTCCAAATGACTTTGTAAAACACAAAATCATATGCTATTAGCTGAGACTTTGGGAATGTCAGGTCTGCCGACAAAGCTTTTATTCTACCTCATACTCTGAACTCTTAAGATTTTAGAATATTCAACTTGCTTTTATTCTTTTTTTTGGCGGTGGTCGGGGTGGGGGTGGGGCAGAGTGCAATGGTGAGCCTGCCAGCTGGTTAGAAGCCAAGAGTTATCCAGTCTGATCTGAATGGAAAAATCTATGATTTGTTTATTTCATAGTTCAAGTTCAAAAGCAAGAGACAATTTAAATAATAAAAAGGTCACAGGAAAAAATGCAAAGAAAGAAAACAAATCAGTGAGAGTCCAGAAGAACCTTCAAGAATATTTAATTCGGAAAATGTTATTGGTGTAGAGAAGTTGACTGAAAGAAAACAGCTGGGCAGAGTTCAAAGTTTTAAATTAAAAACAATCTCACAAGGTCTACGGGGATAACTCTTTGAGCCACATTTTGGAGACCAGATTCATTTCTACCAAGTCAAAGTAATGGCAGTCTAAGCTAAAAAGGAAATTCCTCACAACTGAGGTAGTTACTAAGTATCAGCACATTTTCCAGGTTCTCACAAGGCAGCTTAGCTATTTACAATCCATTTTTCCTCATATATAAATGGAGCACCTTTTCATTTTAGGTCTTCCGTGATTGGTTTTAAAACAACAACAACAAAAAAAACCACTTATACACACCAGCCAGAATATGCCTATTTTATTAACATCATGCTTGAATAAATAACTGGCTACTGCTAATAAAATTAAGCCTCTGTTTACAACAGCCCCCAATATTCCATGTTGACCATTCGCGCAGAATTTGGTGTAAAAAGTCGAGTGAAATATAGACCCTGAGCTATTGAGTAATTATGCTTCAATATAAAAATAGAGAATTAGTCTTACAACTGAAGATCTGAACAGGAACACAAACCACCTCTCTGTGGGTTTTAGCTTTTGTGGAATAGGTCAGGATCTTAATGGGGGTCTAAGGCAGGAAGAGACTTGCAGGATTTTCTCATTTTGAAGACTTTTTGGGAACTCCTTTTTCAAGGGATTTGTTACTATCTCATAGTTTTATGGGTTGACATTTGGTAAGGATAGGAGGAATGGAGTCCTAGGGACCCAGGGACAACAGAACCAGCCTTTGCAAGATCCCCCCATCCCCTGGTGGCTATGGGATCACCACTAAGCTATTATCTTCTGGACTCTCTACTCCTTCCTGTCCCCCCTCCAAACAAAAACATTATGTGAAAAATATCTGGACACTCAGGTCCCACCAAGTGGAGTTCTTGGCTGAAAGGGTGTCACATGACCATGAACTGCACAGCCAGCCCTTTGCCTTTCTGAGGCAGGGGCCCAGGCAGACAACTCAAGTAGGGCACTTTAGAAATCTCTTTTTACAAAAATTGGGATCCCAAACCAAATGTAGATGCACAGGCAAAATCTTTGCTCGGAGGAGTGTTGACAGCTCTTCCGTGAGCCTGGGCTGTGCCCTGGTTTGGGCTGGTGCCCAGACAGTTCCCTATTCTATGTGGTTGGGGTTGAAATCTGGTACACTGTAACAAAGGGGACCAAATGATCTTCTTAGTCAATTGGTCATTTCTGCCATCAGGATAGGAATTTAAAGCAGGTCAGTGTGGACATGAAGACCAGCACACAGCGGCTTGCTAACTTGCCTGGATAAAACACAAAAAGACAAAAACCCACCCCCAAACTAAGTGTGAACGTGTGATAACTCAGACGTCCTGAATGCCTTCTATATTTCTAGGGAGAGTGTATGAAAAAGAATCTTCTAAATGGGTTCCACTTTTTAGTATAAGTGGGTTCGAGAAATAGACCTATCTACCTGCGATCTTAGTTTATGTAATTCAGTTCAGCCAAGACAGGTGTAGTCTGCAGTCTCTTCCAGTCCCTGGCTATCAATGAAGTACAGCCTTCTTCTCGTATTGATGCCTTAATACAACCCACCAAGTGGCTCAGAAGCCCCCCGTGCCTTCACATTCTGTCCTAACTTAATAATAATAATAAAAAAAAATCACATCCACTTCTCTCCAGATAAGGCAACTAAAACAACAGGGATGAATGGAATTTTTACTGCTTGTTGGGCTTTTTCTTTTAATAAGATAACATGATAAATAAAACCTGCTTCTGTACAGCTATTTAATATTTCAGAAATACGTACATGTTACATGCCAAGAAAGGACCCTGGTTTTCTTGTAAGAAACAAGGTAAGATCATAACTGAAGAAAAAAAAACCCACAAACAAAAAGGAAAAAAAAACACAAACAAATAAGAGAGTGATAAAATCACAAATGCACAACTAACTACAGTTCTGTACCTACACTGTTAGCCACATTTAACATGATTCTGGGGGAGCAGGAATCAACTTTACATACGAGTCCCTTTCCCCCACAAAACTGAATGAAAACACAAAGTTGGCATTTTTTAAACCAGTGGCCACATAGTAAAAACTGTACATCGTTGTCCATTCATTTAAAAAGCAAAGTCACTAAGATGGTATAAAAGTGATAACTGGTGCCTTTTTATCTTTTTGATGAAAACTTTTCCCTCTAAGATTCAGAATTATCTCCACTCTCGCTGCATGACCAGGAGCAAGATGCAGAAGACAGCAAGGAGGTAGGGCTGTGCCCCCACAAGGGCACCAGGGCTGCTGGCTTTATCATTGGCATTCTTCCCAGAGTGATCAGTCACGTTGTACTCAAACTCTGAAGGGCACTGCTGATACTCACAACCACTTCCACTTCCCTCTCCACTGCTCTCGTCACCTATTTAAAAAAAAAAAAAAGGAATAGAGATTTCAATCCACTTAGTCCTCATCACAAGCTGGTACAAAGAACAATGTTTAAGCTCCAAACCACAAATGCTTACTGATATCAAAGAAGTCCACATCGTTCCCGTTGTATGCATTCTTCATTTTACTGGTCATAACCCGAAGAGCCATGATCTGACGAAGGATCAGTATGTCTGGTTTGCTGGTGTCAACCTGGACCTCTGGATTATTGCCCTGGTTGGCTAAGCCATTTCCCGTCACTGCGAACAGGTATCTGAAATGAGAAATGACCCTGTGAATAGGAGTGGTTAAGACAAATGGTCGCCGCAGATCATCAGAGTATTCTGCCTAGATTCTAGTATTTCCATTGGGTACAATTCATGAGAAAGTTCTTTCATTTCTTGTTTCTCTGCTTTGATGGTGACCTTTTGGAAAGCTACCCCTTTTACGGAGGTTGGTGAGTCAGAGTCAAGTGCCGATACAGTGGGTACTTAGCAGAGTTACTAAGTGTGTTAGGGGAGCAACACAAGACATCCCCGAAGAGAATGAGGCCTTTTGGGAACTGGAACTTTGGGGAGCCAGGCCATTGGGCTGAGAACCACAAGGATTCAATCCTGTAAAGACCGAACTACTGTTTCTTTGGTGTTGAGTTTGATAAGTTCTTTATAGATCTTGGAAACTAGCCCTTTATCTGATATGTCATTTGCAAATATCTTCTCCCATTCTGTAGGTTGTCTTTGAGTTTTGTTGACTGTATCCTTTGCTGTGCAAAAGCTTCTTATCTTGATGAAGTCCCAATAGTTCATTTTTGCTTTTGTTTCTTTTGCCTTCGTGGATGTATCTTGCAAGAAGTTACTATGGCCGAGTTCAAAAAGGGTGTTGCCTGTGTTCTTCTCTAGGATTTTGATGGAATCTTGTCTCACATTTAGATCTTTCATCCATTTTGAGTTTATCTTTGTGTATGGTGAAAGAGAGTGGTCTAGTCCAATCATGAAATGGGCAAAAGACATGAACAGAAATCTCACAGAGGAAGACATAGACATGGCCAACATGCACATGAGAAAATGCTCTGCATCACTTGCCATCAGGGAAATACAAATCAAAACCACAATGAGATACCACCTCACACCAGTGAGAATGGGGAAAATTAACAAGGCAGGAAACAACAAATGTTGGAGAGGATGCGGAGAAAAGGGAACCCTCATACACTGTTGGTGGGAATGTGAACTGGTGCAGCCACTCTGGAAAACTGTGTGGAGGTTCCTCAAACAGTTAAAAATAGACCTGCCCTACGACCCAGCAATTGCACTGTTGGGGATTTACCCCAAAGATACAAATGCAATGAAACGCCGGGACACCTGCACCCCGATGTTTATAGCAGCAATGGCCACGATAGCCAAACTGTGGAAGGAGCCTCGGTGTCCATCCAAAGATGAATGGATAAAGAAGATGTGGTTTATGTATACAATGGAATATTACTCAGCTATTAGAAATGACAAATACCCACCATTTGCTTCAACGTGGATGGAACTGGAGGGTATTATGCTGAGTGAAGTAAGTCAGTCGGTGAAGGACAAACATTATATGTTCTCATTCATTTGGGGAATATAAATAATAGTGAAAGGGAATATAAGGGAAGGGGGAAGAAATGTGTGGGAAATATAAGAAAGGGAGACAGAACGTAAAGACTGCTAACTCTGGGAAACGAACTAGGGGTGGTGGAAGGGGAGGAGGGCGGGGGGTGGGAGTGAATGGGTGACGGGCACTGGGGGTTATTCTGTATGTTAGTAAATTGAACACCAATAAAAAATAAAAAAAAATAAAATAAAAAAAAGACCGAACTACTGGAACAGCCTGACCTCGGGCTGCAGCCCCTGTACTGGGCTAGAGCCACCACCGCAGACTTCTGGCAGTACTCGCTGCAACTAGCTGGGTGCCTTCCCAAGGCTTTCGGGGCAAAGCCTGTTCCTTAGATTGTCTAGAGGCTGTCCACATTACTGATGCTTCCCTCAAGTGACACCAAGTGACCCCCGTCTGAAGAGCCCCGCAGTACCAGGCATGTGGGAGAAGGGAGACCACCAATCCACTTGCCCAAAGCTAACCTGCTCTTGCCTTTCCCATTCCAACAATCATCTTCATTGCCATTCCCGGCGGCCATCCTCTCATCGCTGCAAACATTGCTGGGCAGGGAGGACCAGAACTTCTTGGCCTGTTTCAGCTTCTCCTTGACATCAGTAACCTAATTAGAGAAGAGGGAAAAGAAGAAAGAAAAGAGGAGAAGAAAAGAGAAGACCTGTGTAAAAACACCCAACTGCCTACAAATGTGTCTTTTGACCATTTCTAAAGTCGCTCCAGAGTGCTATGCAATGCATTTTCAACTTGAATCACGAAAGAAAAAATGCAGATCAAATTTATACAGAAAAGAACAGAATTACTCAAATGAATGAATGGTGGGATACAAGGAGTTGCCCAGATCCACCGTCTACTCTACCTCTTTATTTACAACTACCATTGGAAGCCTGCTGGCCTCCAGGTCCCATGGATACCATGATAAAACTCCGTGTCTTTCTGTGAGGCTTTCATACTCTGGTTCCAGCGTCTATACCGTCCCCTCTATGAAACCGTGTCTGTCACTGCGCTCCCTCCCACTACTGTGTGTGCAGCATGTGTGGAAAGCAGTTTGCTTATGTTTTCCAACCGTCCTAACACTTATTACATATCCCCTTTTGCTAGTTAAGGCAAAAGGATGGCTGCTTCTCCCGCTTTGTTCGGGCTTCTGGAAAACAAGGATGGGTCTCACTGCCCTGTGCTTCCCTATGACAGGCACAATGATGGTCTCAGAGTAGATGCCTCACGTTTCCTAACTACGTACCAACTTTATGAGCTAGAAAATGAGAGGCAGAATTTATTGACACTCACATGCAATTTGCTTGAAAAGCTTCACCTGAAAGACCTGCACTTGAAAGCCTTCCAACTAAAAATGCATTTGGAGCAAATGTTTTTGGTTCTTGGTCATTAAACATGGCCACTGCTGCCAAAGTGCTCACCAGTCGGTCCAAACTAGTGCCAGCTGCTGTGGTTGGGCGTTCCTCAGGGTGATATGGTCTGAAGCGAGCACTGAAAGCCCCCTCAGAGATGGAACGTGAAATCCGGCCGGCTGGGAGGGGCTTGGGGGGTCCACATCCCTGGAAAACCTGCATTGAAGCATTCATGGTCACATTAGGGAAGTTGCATCCCAAGTTCGGGAGGGGTAGGGGTAGGGACTCTGTTTCTCCTTTTCAGTTATCCTGCCTCTGTTACCTTCTGAGACACTTGCACACTATTCTCCTGCATGTTCATTATAGCATCAGAAATCTTCACATCGATGGGATCCATGACCGATTCGATGTTGAAGGGACCCTCGAGCCTCTCCGCCACCATCAGCATCGCGTCTAACAGGGTGTTTGGGGAAGAGCAATATGGCATAAAAAGTAAACCGTTAGTTTGGCCTTGGGTGATCAGTCTGATTATTTTACTGTCTTTGTTTCCTATGGATGGGGGGAGAAGGGGAGGGAAGAGGGCATGTGTCGTAGTCAATTCAGGTTTTTCTGTCCGCTTCTACTACACCAAGCTGCATTTAGTCAGCATGTGTTGCTAGCTCTCTAAAGTGTGAAATGGCCAGGTGAATGCTTTATTCCACAGCAAGGACACCCAATTGGAACTGTTCTATTATAATGATTGTTTATTCTTTCGTGTGTCAGTGGTTGTCACTGTAAGGCGCCAAGCTGGCTCCTGCTGACAAACTTAAGGCTGGAGGCAGAATAACATGCCACTTCCACAGTGACTTCTTAGGATCTTTTCATTTAGGTTCCATTTACAAGACTCAAAAATATAAATCCGTTAAAATTCTGGCGTATCATTTCCTTTCTTTCATTTTTTAAATGAAACCCTTTCAGCTCCTTGAGCGCACAGTTGGAAAGTACAAATGACAGTGTTCCCAGGAATTCTAATGACTTTTCAAATAATGAAAATTTGAAAAAATGCAAATTTGTATTAAGATAAACTTCCCATTTCAAACACAAGGGCCTCAAGTTAAAGCCAAACATGTGCCTCTTTTCATTCGGGTGAAAAGACAACACAAGACACAGTACACAAAAAAAGCCTGCATTCACAGTGTGAGTCTTTGCGGATTATTCTGTGAGTCACCTTGGCATTCTGGAGGAGTCTAGAATGTTTTAGTACACATCAAATCTCTTAAACAAAATATGTGTCACTTGTTTTTCTGCCCTATGTGTTGGCTGCAATTATTAGGCTTGGTGGCTTTGCCGGATTATTTCCTGGTCAAAATGAAAGCAAACTGGAAATGGGAAAAGGGCTGCTTCACTCCTGACAAGCACCAAAGTTTGCAACTTGTCTGCTCTCCTTTCCACTCTAGGGCTTAAGGTTTGCAGGGAGAGGGTAGTCAGGGCCACCTTATCTGCAGGATTCAGGTAGGCCAAGGGTAGCTCCCAGCAAGAGGCCAAGGGCAGCTCCCAGCAAGGAGGGCTAGTTTCCAGAAGACCATGGGCCCTTCTCAGAGAACACTGCAGACCCCCAGGATCTTCTACCTCAGCTTTCTGGTGCAAAGGAGTTTTAGCATCAACATATTAATGAAACCAAATTTGGTCATCAACCTTTCACCTTCCACCTAGAACAGATGCAACACAACATTTTAAAGCACTGGGGGTCATTTCTCTAAACTGCAATTGCAATGTCACAAACCACAAATAGATTTCCGTGAAATGCACTTTTTTTTAAAGTA
Source organism: Canis lupus baileyi (assembly GCF_048164855.1). NCBI lineage: Eukaryota > Metazoa > Chordata > Mammalia > Carnivora > Canidae > Canis > Canis lupus. The sequence goes on along the minus strand of NC_132876.1, from coordinate 19,862,472 downwards.
ATAACAAATCAAGTTTCAGATTGCATTGTGGTAAGCACCAATAAAGTGACGCTTCCAACCTCCAAGTAAAGGCTGCCAGCATGAATATACCATTGTGCTAGAGGGGGAAAAATGCTTTTGATGTGCTAGCAAAAGGAGACTTTTGTAAACAAGTGGAGCACGACTTAAACGTGTTCATCATTGTCAAAGTATCAGGGCTGCCAAGTACAGAAAGCACATTCTTCGCAGAAGTCGCTTGCTCCAAATAAAAATATTATGAATAGACAGATAATCAACATCCAAAATGCAGAGGTTTAGACAAGAAAAAAACAGCGCATTTTGAAACTACTCATTCCCCTAGTGGCGAGGAGAGGCCAGATCACTGTGTTTGTGAAAGACTGAAAGGAAACATAAACCCGATTCTTCTGGCTGTTTGGCGTCTTTGTAAACTCTGGGAATGGAGGGAAGCCGAGCCTTTGTTGGGGCCGGTGCCATGGCGTTGTGCGGTGCACAGCTGAGGAATGCGCAAAGCTGCCTCCCACCCCTGGGGGGAGTCATGCTTGGCTATCAATGAGGCTCTGCCCTAGAAGCAGCCAGCCCTGATTAGTAGCTGAGAGAGAGTGAGTGACCGAGAGCGAGCGAGCGAGAGCAAGAGAGCCAAAGATGGTGGCTTTGGGGTATTTTTCTTCTGGTGGGTCTCAGCTACAGGTCTCTCATTTCCAGGATATCTCACTGACCCCTGCCTCCAGCCAGCAACCCCCAAATCCCAACACCCCAATATAAAAGTCCTGCTGGCAGCAACGTGTGACATTAATAAGGTTGGCTAGGAGTCAGATGACAGTAAGGCAACCACAGTATGTGATGGAAAACAAGGTGCATCCAAGCATAATTTATGGTTCTCTAGAAACAGGCTGTTTTGATGGTGGTGGGGGGGAGTATTGGGTTGACCTTTTGAGTCAACCTCTTATAAAACCAAGTCCAGGGTGTTTCAACTGGATCCATCTTGTTGATCAAGGCTGACAACGATTCAAGAGAGGGAAAAGAGGACATGGTAGGAAGAAGGCAGATGTGGAAAATGTATCCTTAGTCTCTTCAAGGGCCTGGTCCAACTGCAGGATTTCAAGGCTCAGGCTATGTGCACGAGGTCGCCCCCATCCATTAACAAAGCATCCCCTTCACACCAGGCAAAGTGATTCCTTTCGAACTGGGCCACCAATAATCATAAACCCCCATGTTCAGCCTCGGGGCCCACTGGGAGAACAAAAGGCAGTTTCCCAACTTACCCCCAAGACCTGATTTAAAGAAGTGGGGGGGGGAGCCCTTTGCTGTTCATTAACTGCAGTCATTTAAAGGGGAAAGAAAAATTCTTTGAAAAAAAAAAAAGGAGAAGAACTAGAGCAGAGGCATGTAAATTGGGCGTGAATTCTACAACCACAGAGCAAATTAAACCCTGGTGAAAATTCATAAAAAAGCACTGGGGATTAACAATGTCTATTACTCCTAACCAGTTAGATCAGCTTATGAGACATAAAGAATAAAATACCCATTAAAAATTAAGTTTAGACATGAATTATATACCTCATCCCTCCAAAAAAGATCATCTCAAATAACTGAGGAAAATTGATTCCGAAATTCTATCAATTTGCACTCGGGTTTAATTTTGTTTCTTGAAAGAGAGCAAACGTAGTTTGAAAACTCTCAATAAGAACAACAGCAGCAACGCAGTCTCCTTGTTTTAGAATACCTGGTTGAAAACATTAATTAAGCAAGCCAGAGTGCAGTTTTGATTTGACATGAACCTGCAAACTCTTTGGAAAAATAGGTCAAAAAAAAAAAAAAGAGCGAGAGAATTTCTATCTTAATACAATGAGTTACAGTTTATGTCAGAACAAGAGAATAAAGCAAGGAACATACCCCTTTGCCCCTTACTCCTGATCAATCTCTAGAAGAGTTGGCAAAACTAGGGAGCTGTCACTCTACCCTGTTTGTACTATATGGCAAATGCTCCTCCTTTGCCCCAAGAATGAGTACATTAGATGCTATAAAGTAAAAAGGCTAACCGACATTTACAAAAATGAATTTAGCAGAAGCAAACTGCAAATCTGGCATCTGGGTGTGGGGGAGAGGGTGGGATTTAAAAAAAGAGTAAAAACATCAACTTTAGATCTGGAAATGCCACGAGTTTTGATTTCCAGTGGAAATATTTTCAAGCTACAATTTCTCCCATGGCTTCCTTCTGGGCATGATGCACTGCTAGTGTGCGCATGCCTCCCCCGCCCTTTGGCCTTCCCTTTCATGGGACTCAGCTCTCCTGCATGTAAATTTTCTCAGGTCTTCTAGCTCTGAGCTATTTAGGCTACAATTGTGCTGAAGTGCTTAATATTCACATCTTTTATTTTTTTCTTGTGTCAGTGTTCTCAAGAATCTGTTGGAGCCAATTTATTGATGCATTTTCAAACAGAGTTAATATGGTAATTAGCTCTCATACAGACTAAAAAGCATTCTCTCCAACTCCAATCCCCCGCCCCCAAAAGTGCCAGCAAATTGCATCCATGTTCCATGATGTGAACAAGTAAGTGAAAAACAGGTGCTTCTAAAGGCACTTATGTTCTGCAATTACACCCATGTGACTGGGGGCCAGGGAAGAAAGCCGAGTTTGTTTTTGTGAGCCCTTAGTGTGTGTATGCAGTGCCACTATCATGGAGGATCAGGAGCTTCTGTACTGTAACGAGGTTTCAGGACTTAACATATGCATTAAGAGTGCATCAAGGAAGTTGATGACCAGTCATTTAAATGATCCCTAAGTTGTCCTTTCCCGAGGATGGTGATTAATCCTCTTGGAAAATGGGTACCTCCCTTACACTGCAGTCTGGACTCTGGGTTTCAGAGACAGGTGAGAATGCTTACCTCTAACATGACTAGAGCCAAAGGACCTCCATTCTTTCGGGACGTCAGTTCCTATTAAATCCTCTACAGAAACAGAACCCCTCAATTCCCCCCAATCAGGTTTCACCTGGTTCAAGCATCCAGCAGTTGTCTGGCCAATAATGCAGAAGGTTCAGTTGTAGCATGATAGACCAAACGATTTCAAAGCTCAGCCAGTGATGGCTGTACTCCCACCTTTACAGGAACACAGGCCTAGGATATACAACTAAAACTGACCTTTCGGGGGAAAATGCCAAAAAGTCATGTTCTCATTACGAAAACTCAGTATTCACTGTGTTTGAGGTCTTCCGTAATGCCACCATTAGTTCAAGAGAACATTTACTTGTAGAATGGTGGGAACTTTGAAGATAGTAAGAACTCTGGCAAACAACAAGGAACAGAAGAACCCTCACGGATGATAATTACGCTATTCCCCATGGCCAGAAGCTGAGCTCTGTCTGGCGACACAAATTTCTCCCTCGCTCACTCACCTATGAAATTGTTCCATTCAAAATCGAGATCCCCTTGGTTAGCCAGACAGCCTCTCATAATGTTCGAGCAGTAGTTGTAACAGGGCTTCACATTCACAAGCCCCTGGCAGTGGGAGCAGTAGATCATCTTCAGCAAGGCATGGGTACACTGGGCTGTGGGATTGACCTAGTTTGGGGAGAAGACAAAGACAATGGTGGGACAGAGGTACCAGAGCAATTCCAAGTCCATCAAGTTGACCTTGAACCTTTGGCCATGAATTCAACATAAGAATGAGTTGTGATGGATCACACTGAGCAGGCCTGGCCTGCTTCTTCTAGAAGAAGATTAGATAAAAGGAAGGGGTGTGCTAGGAAGAAAGCGGGTGGTGGCGAGGGATGAACATCGCTTTACCGTGAATAACCCAGGTGTGCATTATTTCCTCCAACATACTCCCCTTCTCATTTTACATGGCTCAATTGTTTCAAAATCCTCTTACACATATGGTGCCAGGATTGGCCAGAAGACGCCAGAGTAGAGGTGATCTCCTGCCCACCACACATGGCCTGCTGTGGCCTCTACCAACACTGTGTCTGGCTTGCCAGACTGGTACACAAACACGTCTTCTTTTCAAACACATGGACTACAAGACTGGCCTTTGACACTTAACCTCCCAATCAAGGTGAAGAAAGGTATCTAGTGTACACTCTGTTCTGTGCCAGGAGCTGAGGAGAAGGCAAAATCAATTCATCCTACAGGCAAGAATATGAATACATTTAACGTTGGGGTGAGGTGAAGGCCTTCTAAGTCCTGGGAGCAGTAAAGCACAGAGTGCTCTGAGAACACTGAATGGAAGAGACGTGACTTTAGTTACACTTGGAAGAAAGGGTTGGATTTAACTGGCCAAGTGAAAGGAGAACATCCCAACCAGGGAGAACAAAATGGGCTGGAGGAGAGTGTGCAGAGTGCCTGGGGGTGGGGGAATTGTAGGAAGTGTGGCTGGATGCACAGGTAGGAGTGTGTGCGTGGCCAGAACTTAAAGGCACAAGAAGAGGAAGCAGAATGAGAGGTAGCAGAACATGAGGGCTGTGAAAAGTTCACGGGGAAGGGGAGGAGCAAAGCTAAAAGTGGTACCAAAGTCAGAGAGGGCTGGCCGTCCTCTGTAGAGAAACAAGACCTCGTATCTTTCTGTTTCTCTTAACAATGACATTGTCTCATGCACCCCTCCCTGGTGGCTAACCCAAGGTTCCTGACTTCTCCATTCTCTCTGCCCTGCCCTCTGCTTTGGGAGTCACTATCAGAGGATGAGTGCATTCCTCTCTATCGCTCCCAACCAGTTCTGCGCACACAAACTTTTGAAAGCAGATACTGGCACAGGGAACAGATGCTGGAATATGGGGCCATCTAGCAAGGTGCTTCACCTGCTCTGGAGTGTGACTTTGGATACTGCTTATCAACAGGACCCTCAAGAACAGGAATGAGGGGTTAGAACTGTCGGGAGGAAAACTTAACACCAATGGGCTCCTATCTGATGTGCACACACACCACTGCTTATCCCTATCAGAACTCTGGCCTGAAGGGGGCGGGAACCTCCAGCAAACAAGGTGGTAACAGAGTATGTCAGAGTCAACATTCCCTACCCAAGAATTAGGACTTCGCCACAGTTCTAACCAGGCCCAAATTAGTCCTTCTAACTGTGTTTTAATGTGCAGTGAAATCTTGGCTACCCAATACCCTGGGGGAGGGGCCAGTCTGGAGAGCTTGATTTTCTGGACAGCTAAAAGTTCGTTCTTCTAAAGTCATCGATAATTAGGACTTTAATACCTGTCTGCTCCACCCCCTCACTTTACAGATGAGAAAACAGGCCTGGCAAAAGGAGGAGGCTGGAGAATCTGAGGATCACAGAAGTCAGAGTTGCAAGGGGCCTTAGAGGTCACATCGTCCAGCTCTCACATTTAAGATATAAGAAAACCAAGGCCACACAGATGAACTGACTTGGTGACAGTCACCCTGCTATATCGGATTCTAGTACTGCACCTTATCAAACATCTCCCTGCCTTCTTCAACACAAGATGTGAAATTCTCATCTTACGCACACTTGATTTCCTCTTGACACTATACTTCAGTTCCATGTTGATGATACCACTAAATGGCTGTATCTCAGAAAGGTGAAGAGTTAGTGTGTAAATGACTGAGAAACCAAAGAACAGGCTGTGGCATTTGTTGAATATTATGCTTAAGAGGAAACCATGCCCTGGTATGGAAACATGTACAAAGCTCAAGTGTCAACAAATAGTTACTGAGCACCTATCTCATGTTGGGGATTATTCTGGAATGTACTTGTGATTAGGTAGCAAAGCAAGTAGGAATCTATGTTAGAATAGGGAACCTGTTCTTTTTTTTGGTATTTTTTTTAATTGGAGTTCGATTTGCCAACATATAGCACACCACCCAGTGCTCATCCCGTCAAGTGCCCCCCTCAGTGCCCGTCACCCAGGCAGGTGGGCAGGGGGTTGGGGTGACTGGGAACCTGTTCTATGAAGCACAAACACATTCCAAAATAGTATGGGCCTTTAGAAAATAAGCAAAAATCTAAAACGCAATAGTTATATTCAACAAATTTTTTCCCTCCAAAAAGACCTTCCCATTCGTTTTCTTAACTATTTGTGGTCCACTGTATTCTTCATTCCATTGTAAGTCAAATCTGTGATGCAGTAGACCTTGTAGTACAGTGCCCTAACACAGGGAGATGTCAGCTCAAGTTTAAAGACAGGGACCAAACAAGATGACACAGTTGAGTTTTATTAAAGGAAGATTAAGCTGAGTTTGGCAGACTTCTTCCATTTCATTCCCTGGCTAAGTACTGGCTCATGCTCTACATGTAACTGGTTGTCTAACTACTAATAATGATCACCAAAAAAAAAAAAAAAAATCACCAAGGACTCAGCTTTAACATGCTATGTAATCACTAAACACCAGAACGGGGGCAGCCCGGGTGACTCAGTGGTTTAGCACCTGCCTTCGGCCCAGGGTGTGATCCTGGAGACCCAGGATCAAGTCCCACGTCGGGCTTCCTGCATGGAGCCTGCTTCTCCCTCTGCCTGTGTCTCTGCCTCTCTCTCTGTGTCTCTCAATAAATAAATTTTAAAAATCTTAAAAAAAAAACCCATCAGAATGGAGAAGAGAGATGGTAAAGTTCTAGAAGTAAACCACTATGGGGAAGAACCTGTGCCATACCCAGGCTAGGGGAAATTGAACAGTCTTTTGTCTCACAACCGCTATTTAGACCACTCTGCACAACTTCACATTATTCAGACCTGGGAAACAAAACTCTTGTGTGGGAATGAGGCCCTTGTACAGAGAAGGGTTGTTATTTTTTATGTTTATTTATTTGATAGAGAGAGAGAAAGAGAGAGAGAACACACAGAAGCAAGGAGGAAGGGCAGAGGGAGAGGGAGAAGCAGGCTCCCCGCTGAGCAGAGAGCCCAACACAGGGTTGTATCCTGGGACCCTTAGGATCAGGACTTGAGTTGAAGACAGATGCTTAACCAACTGAGCCACCCAGGAGCCCCTAGAGAAGGGTTTTAACACAGGAAAACGGAAAGAAACAGGGGCCCCCCTGCAATGTTCAGCCCCCCGAGAGGAAGTACCAATAAATATGACCATTCCTGAGGCCTTGGGTCCCCACCCTCATGGATCCAAACAAGCTCAGGATGGTGAACCCAAGGTGCCAAGGACCTCTCCCTTTTGACTCTGGAGTACTCGGTGGAGAAACAAAATGGTTGCCTATCTCTTGGAATCCTCAAGGGCTTCCTGCTGGCATTTTACTTATTTTGAATAGAAATTCAAGTTCATTCACATTCTACTCCCTTACTTTCTAGAGTACATTTACATGGGGACCCAAATCCAATGGATGGATCCTGTCATGTGGGGATTAACACAAGGGTTAACTTTACTCCAAGGCCACCTTTTAATCCTTAATTATATACTGATGCTCTATGGCACAGCATGCCAACTTAAAATATTCAACAATATTGTTCCTTTGGGTCACACTCTTGACCAAAATTTGAGGTTTTCCTATTGTTTAGAAGGGACTGCTGAGCCCCAATGCCAGAATCCTTGGGGCTGGGATAGGAATGGGAGTGGGAGTTGGGTGGTTTAGGGTTGCTTTGATAAAAGGCACATTTTTCAGACCTCCCTTAGAGATTCTTAAAACCATATTTAGAAACAGAGAAGGGAAAACTGGACACCCCTCCCTTCCCCCTTTGAACCACTAACATAAAGAATGGACCAATGATCTCAGGAGAAAATGCTTATTTAGCTTCTACGGTTTCATGATCATGAAGAGTCTTGATGTCAAAACAGAAAAGACACATATTCTGTTCAGTGTTGGAATTAGCTGTCTACTGGTCACTTTTATTGGTTTTTACTGATAGATAAGATACAGTTATAGAGTGCTTACTATGTGCCAGGCTCTCTTCTAAGTACTTTGCATGTATTAACTTATTTAAGCCTCCAAATAATCGTATGAGAGGAGTATTATCATTTCATTTCACAGATGAGAAAGGAGACATCAAAAGAGATTAAGGGACTCACACAAGATCTTCAAGGGAATAGCTAAGACCTGAATGTGCACATTTTGGTTCTAGAGCAGGTACACTCAACTTCCTTGTTGTGTATCAGAATGGCTTCTTTTGAGTAACAGAACAGTGAGGGAAACCTGAAGGGAGCACATGAAGCCAGTTCTTCTCCATAACGCCCCAGACCTAGCACAGCCTGTCTACACACAGTGAACATTAGGCTATGAGGTTGGCTGGTTTTCTGGTAAGAATTTGCAGTTTTCAAATTAAGTGACCAAATGAAATCATTTTTACATTGGAGGGCAAGTTAGGATTCATCCACACGGTGGGTATGCCTGACTAGACCTTTGGAGGAGATGACGTACTGCTTAATGACCAACAAAGACTTACTCAGCCAATGCTATATCCTCATAATGGGTCGAGACGCTACAAGGGTGAGGAAAAAATATATAAGCCACCTACCGGTCCCTGCCCACAAAGAATTCAAAAGCTCCAGTAAACACTGCTGCACAGAGAGAGAGAGAGAGAGAGAGAGAAAGAGCTCACTTAAACACTCCAAAAAATAATACACGTATTTTACCAAAGTTTTAACGGTTTCAAAGAATCGTAGCTAAATGTAGCAGAGATTATCGATTTCTACTAGGAAGTGGGAGGTTATGTAAGAAACATGTTTGACATTATCTAAGAATGAGGTGGTTTGACTTGTTTAGTTTTGGGAGACAGTATGGTAGAAAGGGGACATCGTCTGGACTCAATACTTCTATATATTCCCTTCAAATCAAAATCTGAGTTACTGACCCAGAATGAAGAAATATTAAACAGCCAATTTCCAAAACTTATAAAATCCTTCAAGACTGATCAAGGCCTTTTTAAATGTTGAAATGCCTTAGGATTTTAGGAGGCTGTCTGTGTTTCATGGTAAAAGTGGGACTTGGGGTGTGGGACGATGGAGAATCCTCATTACTCTTTTGTAAGATACTCATTCCTGCCACCCGATATATATTTGACATTGACATGTGCATGCCATTTCTGCTATAAAAAGCCTTTGCAGAGAAGTCCCCTTTTCTGCAAAGACTCTTTTAATATAGATTGAGACTTTTACTCAATAATCTGTGTTTTCCAAACACCACATTAAAAACTACTGCAAAGCAGCTGAAAAAAAGAAAACTGCTGGAGAAGAGCTCTTTGTGCAGCCTGGATTTCATTTTGGTAAATCCAAATGAGCCTTAAGCCACACTACAGTGATGGCAGTCAACATGCTGCACTGAAGTTAAAAACACATTTCCTTTTAGTTTATTCCAGTCCCTAACATACATTTGCTGCAACATTTTTTTGGTCTGCAAAGCCAATAGCACCAAACAAACAAAAAGGATGCAAAGCCAATAGCACCAAACAAACAAAAAAGACCTAGATTTTATCCGTTGCTTGGTAACATAAGCACCCAATAAAAATAAAGGGAAATATTTCCCAAAATTACGGTAAAAGAAAAAAAGAGATAGGGAACCCAAACATGCTGTGAGATGTGATGAGTTTATTCAACAATTTCCTAGGGTTTTTTTTTTAAGATTTTATTTATTTGAAAGAGAGAGAAGGAGAGAAGGAGGGAGAAGTAGATCCCTCACCTAGCAGGGAGCCTGATGCAGGGCTCGATCCCAGGCCCAAGATCATGACCTGAGGCCAAGGCAGATGCTTAACCAACTGAGCCACCCAGGCACCCCCACAACTTCCTAGTTTTGGATTCACTGAACACACCCAAAGGAGGATGAGATGTTCCTATTACCCTCATAATAGGATTTTTAAGATCTAACAAAATATGCGGAACAAATCAGGGCCCACTAAGGAATATTTGTTGATATGCTGTAGATAAAACTAAAGCAGAGGGCTCAATTTTTGTCCTGAGAGCACGCCATCTCAAGTCCTTAACACTCCCCACTTCCTCCCCTACTTTCAGCTACAGCCCCACCGTTGCAATGCTAGTGTTTAAGGGTTGTGAGTGAAAACAAATTCAGGGTTGAATAGATCTCTACACCTAGCTTTTTAAAGGCTTTTTGTACAGACATTTACACAATTTCCATTTATAATGATTCAGGAAATGGCAAAATAATTTGTGCAGTACTCTTGCAGGTGTTGGGGCATTGTGAACACACAAAATCAAAGGGGGAGCAATGGAAATTATTCTCAAGGCAGGACAACCATTTAGATATCACAAGGGTAAGGCACGGATTTCTAATTATAGCCCCTGGAGTTTGGGGGGGCTGTAGACACAGTCCCATTATGTCAATGTTAATTGAAACCATGAGAATGCAAGTCTCTTTGGCAAAGGAGCTAGTCGTTTTCATGGTGCATGTTACCACTTGTGCACTTCTCAAAGACCACAACAGACTTCACCCTTCCAGGCAAAACTGCTGTTGGAGCAGGTAAATAGGAAAGGCATCATGAGCCATGACAAGTAAAAGAAGGAATAAGTACTACAGAGAGGTGTAGTGCCAGGGTGCTCTTGAACCATTTGTTACTAATTATAGGGACTTTTCTGAGTGGGAATTGTAAAGCTTAGTAAGCTGCCATCACTGGATGTCTGGGCCCAAAAATCTGAAGCAAGGCAAGTATACTTTGACTAAGAAGTGAGTTTCTCTAAGCTTACTGGTGCTAATGGCCTTTAAAAGGCTTAGTGATAATCAAATCATTGCTCAACATTTTAACTACAACCCTTGGGTTGCAAAAGGAAGATGGAAAAATAGGGCAGCCACTTACAAAGAGAAAGTGGGAACATGTTTAAGTATGCAGTAACTAGCTCCCGAGACCACAGTGCTTTTCATATTGGACTTTCAGAGACATCTTTGTAGATGGGGTGGGTGAGGTGACTTTTTAAAATTAGGATATATATTTTCTACTCGGAATGATCTTTCCTAATCCCAAGGTAATTAATTCTACAAGACACCAAATGAAGAAATGTCTATTTCCTGGGTTGCTCTATTTCTACCTGCAGACAACACTTGGACAGCAAGTGGCAGTGGTGGGAGCCCAAGTTGAAAAACAGTGCTTGGCCACCCAAATTGGTAGAGAAGCTTACTTATTTTATTAATCAAATGTAGATTTTTTTTTCTCAACATGTTCAATTTGAAATAAGGTTTTGATAGATCGTTTACTGTCTTTTCCATAGAACTATATCTTAAATTAATATCTTGGTTTATTTGGTAGCCATACTCCAAAAATGAATGTAATAAATGTTTTCTCAAATATCCAAGTATTCCTTGCATGCTTCTAAGTAGAAACATAATGATGAGAGATTTTTTTTGTGTTTTAACTACTTTAAAAATTGACTTGATGCCTGAGTATCTTACTATTGTTAATTTAGGTAACGTAACCCAACTCGGTTGAAGGGTTTAACTTCAAGTCAGTCCTTCCCTACTTAGGAAGCTCAGTAGGGAAGCAAAACATTATTAAAAAGTTTCCAATTACAAATTCAACTTTTAAAGTAGATATAAGAGGATTTTCAACTAAACAATTGACAAGTGATGTTTAGTTACAGTAAATTAAGCCCTATAGCTGGTATTCTCATATAACTAAGTATCTCTTACACAGATATGAAAAATTACAGTGAACATAGAACACAGATCAATTCTGAAGCAAATTTAGGGTTAAATTTAGAAAGGAACTTTCTTTTTTTTTTAAAGATTTATTTATTTATTCATTCAGAGAGAGCGAGAGAGAGGCAGAGACACAGGCAGAGGGAGAAGCAGGCTCCATGCAGAAAGCCCAATGCGGGACTTGATCCCGGGTCTCCAGGATCACACCCCGGGCTGCAGGCAGCGCTAAACCGCTGCACCACCGGGGCTGCCCAGAAAGGAACTTTCTCAAACAATTTACCAATACTAAGGTAACACAGAAAATCTCTTGCTTAAAAAAAATTCATACCAAAAGAAACACCAGAAATTGATTGCGACTCCTTTGAGTCACATATTCTTTATTGTATAGGTTAAGTGTGTTTGAATCTTCTATACAAAAGCCAACCTTATGGATTTCCCACCATGAATTTTAAGCACCAGGTCCAGAAGAAGAATGTGATACAGGGAAGCCACAACTGCTTCTTTCTCCCTACCCTGGTGGTGAGATGGGGTGCACAATGGCAAGCCTTCTAGCTCCTGACCTTCTTCTAATCTGCAATGAAGGGTCTAATCACTTTGTTTCATCTCTGCCTTCCACGGTGGGTTGGAGGTTCTGGAATCTCCAATCTCTAAGAGGGCTCCAATCTAGCCAAGTGAGGCTAACCAGACCTCTGCCAGCCTGGTCCCTCTCCCTAAGAAATGAAAGGGGTAATGGCTAATGTGAAGCAAACACTTTTCAGATGCTTGTAAAGGGCTTTCTACTTCTTGTCTTTCCTTTCACACCCACACGCGCTCGTTCAAAGCACACAGCAGCGCCTTTCCGCCTTTTCGGCTTAGGATGAACACAAGGACTTGTTGAAGAAGGGCAGATGTGTCAGGAGAGCTACAACATGAATAACTGCGAACTGGAGTAACTGTGCCTTGTTTTGGGACTGTGGCATGAGCATCTGCAAGACTCCTCATGGTTGCTCAGGCTGGCAGAAGTTCAGGAATCAGATTATTCCTTTAATTATAACCATTATCCCCCACTTGCTCCCTCATATGCCCTAACAAATGTTTGCAATTTACAAGGAGAATATCAGCAGGATGAGGAGTGAACCAATACATGCTGGGAAGAACTGTTCCCTGAAAGTGTATGGCCTGGAGATGAGAGCATACACACCTGTAATAATGAAGGCAATCAGCAAAGCCTCCTATCACCAAACCCTAGCATGAAATGTCCTAGAAACACCTAATTTTCATGGTATACGATTCTTCAGAATCTTTTCTTCACTGGGTGAATGTACATTTCCTCTCTAACTTGGGTAATCCATGAATCCTAGCCTGCTCAGGACAGCCCTGGCTGCGTTATTAAAAATTAGGAGCACATGTTGTCTGGTATGACTGGTAATAAGCACCCCTTGGTCTAGATAATAAGCATCCTGGTTTGGACAATAAATTCTTTGGTCACTTGAACTCTAAATGAACTCTGATAGGTGATCATATTGATATTCCAGTTGTTTGTATGGCTATTCAGTTTTCATTTTGACCACTCCCTTCTGTCCTCAAAACAACCAAATGATCCAAGTAGAAGCTGCTGCTGTCTTTATGTCTGCAGATTTTTTAGTAAATGGACAACAATTTGGCTTTTCCTTTGAGGGCAGAAATGTTACAGAACCAAGATCAGGGATCCCTGGGTGGCGCAGCGGTTTGGCGCCTGCCTTTGGCCCAGGGCGCGATCCTGGAGACCCGGGATCGAGTCCCACGTCGGGCTCCCGGTGCATGGAGCCTGCTTCTCCCTCTGCCTGTGTCTCTGCCTCTCTCTCTCTCTGTGACTATCATGAATAAATAAATAAAATCTTTAAAAAAAAAAAAAAAAAAGAACCAAGATCAGTCTTCCAAAGGTAACTTGCCCCAGATTATTGTTTCTTCATTGTTACTAAGTCATAGAAGAGTAGAGGTAGAAAGGCCTTCAAGAAGTCTTCAAATTTCATTTTTTTTCTGGGGAAGAAGGGAGTGAAGGAGCCATAAAACCTTTCCCCCACCTTGAAATCTTGCTCAAAATTATATTTTGAGGGGCACCTGGGTGGCAATTCAGTGTCTGATTCTTGATTCCAGGTCAGGTCATGATCTCAGGGTCATGAGATCGAGCCCTGCATTGGGGTCCTCACTCAGCACAAAGCATACTTGAGATTCTCTCTCTCTCCCTCTGCTCCTTCTCCCATGCTCATTTGCACACACATGCTTTCTCTCTCTTAAAATAAATAAAATCTTTAAAAAAAAAAACTTTGAAAAGTGAGAAAAGCAAAGATTCTCTAGTGCAGCCAGGAGGTAAAGACACAAATGCAGAGTCACTTACTAGAAGACTCCTCATACCTCCCTTGCTGAGAGGGAGACTCAAGGAGGCCCCTGAAACACATCCTTATCTTGTTTCAAAGGACATAGTCCAATTCCTTTAATGAACAAATGAGGAAAATGTGCCTCATTTCATATACTCTTGCCTATATATTACAATTTCATTCTCTTTTGGTAATCCTGTAAACAAAGCCGTAAGTCAAGAGCAGGTGCCCCACACTGTCATAAAAAGCCTCTAAAGAGCTCTGAGTATGCCTTCAAATAAGGAAACAACACATCCTAATGCATGTTAAATACTGCTCTAGACCGTAACTAGTTAAGCCTAATCCTAGTCACTCAAAGCAACCAATGATGGAGCCTGTCTCTTTCTTTCCCTGGAGGAGAAGTAAAATGGGGGCTGAAAACAATATGGCAATATTAAACCCATTTTGAAAATTAAGGTTCCCAAGTGAACATACATCCTGCTTCTAAGAAAAGCTACCAAAGAAACCACTGGAAAGAATGACGTTATAAGATGATAGTCATCACAGCACGGTCTCTAACTATATGGTGTATCTCCATCAGAACAAAGTGTATGAGGGAAAAGGCTAAGAGAAAGAAGAGAGCACAGAAGAAAATGGTTATCAAGCCAGTGGAATTCTACTGATTTTCTACCTCCCAAACTTTCTTTTTATTTACTTATTGCGGGGGTGGGAGCATGAGCGAGCCAGCACACAAGTGGGACGGGCAGAGGGAGAGAGAGAACCCTAAGCAGACTCCATACTGAGCTTGGAGCCTGACGTGGGGCTCAAACTCTTGACCCTGAGATCATGACTTGAGCTGGAACCAGGAGTCAGACGCTTAACTTACTGTGGCCCCCAGGTGCCCCCCAAAACCTTCTTTTAAAATGAAACAACATAAAACAACACAGGATGCAAACAGCACTTACCACAGAGACTTTGCTCACTACGTCTCTTGCAACCGCTAAGCCTTGAGCAAAAGTACGGGCTGCTACAAATGCACGAGTAACCTGCAGCTTCAGTTTCCGAGGGACGTCTCCGAAGGGCTTCAGCTGCTCGGTGTACTTGCTCACACATTCCAGATACTCATCTGTAAAGTGGTACTGGGAGTTCACCAAGCGGAACATCCGCTCCAAAAGGCGAGCCCAGAAGTCACTTAGCATTTCTTCCAGGTTCACACTTCCTGCCACGTAGTAGCGCTTCAGCTCCCCAAAGAGATCTTTGAACAGTTCAGAATTTTGCATGTATAGGCGGCCGTAGGTCTTCACAAACATATCATTCAGAGATTTCTCTGCATTTTCCAGTAGTTCTTTGAAGAATTCTAAAAACAAAACAAAAAAGAAAACAAGGATTTTCAGTAATTAACAGTGTTTTTCAGGTCAATTTAAAAACTGGGGAAAAAATGACAAAATGAAACTGGAAAACATGTTCACAGATGAGGTGGATTTCTTTTGGGGGGTGCAGATGTAGCACAACTGATCATTTATCAATGAAAGTAAATCAAGGTCACAAGTCACAAAGTCACTTACTTGTATCTACATCTAAGATACGGGGAAAAATGATATCTTGGACCAACAACTTCTCAGGAGTCAATATAAAACGTACACACACACTTCTCTCATTCAGTCACAAGGTAAATAAAGAACCAGATAAAAATGGGTACATGAAATCTAAAACATGAGGTTTGCCAGAACTTTCTACTACAAGAATCTAAACCAAAGCTAACTATGCCTTGTAAAGGCAATCTGACACCAGGACAGGTATTTTCAAAACACCTTGTTTTACTTGGACACAATTTTTTTTTCTTTTCTCCTTACATCTACATGACATGCAAGAACACTGCCTGAGGGGGATGCCTGGGTGGCTCAGCAGTTTAGTGCCTGCCGTTGGCCCAGGGCAAGATCCTGGAGTCCCAGGATGCGTCCCTGCATGGGCTCCCTGCATAGAGCCTGCTTCTCCCTCTGCCTGTGTCTCTGCCTCTCTCTCTCTCTCAATCTCATAAATAAATAAATAAACAAACAAACAAATAAAATCTTAAAAAAAAAGAACACTGCCTGGGAAATGCTGGAGGCCAAGAAACATAATGAAATACTCCAAAAGCTAGCACTCAGGTTTTCTGAAAATGGGTCCTCAGATGTTTCCCATGGCATTAGTACAAATTGGGGTATCCAAGTTAACCCTGGGTTCTTAAAGAGTTCATATGGCAACATCATGAGATTCTGTGGGGGGAGGGTGGGAGGAGGGAGAGAGACATGCAATGCCTAGCAGACTCAATTACAGATTTGGTAGATTTACAGGACAGCAGGGAAAATAACTTGAGAAAAATACATTAAGAATACCTGGTTATTCCAGGTATACTTTTTGGCTTGAGTGTTAAGAGATTTTAATCTCTTAAGTACAAAGGGCAAATTAGTTTCTCCTGAAGCTTTTCCTAGGCAGTTCAAAGAAGAAAAAAGTTAGTGGTGTATCTATAACAATAATTCTTAAAGAATCTATGGCTGGTATAAAAATAAACACTTCATGATATCAAGTTTACAAGCAGGAAATGTAATAAATACCAAAGCAAAATATAAGGACCACATCAATTAAGAAAGTGCCTCCAAATGAACATGGAGCAGAAAAGAAAATCTGGTGCCTCCTTTGAAGCCAGAACATTAGCAATCTTCTCAAAATGCAATAGCCCAACAAAGCCATTATCTTCTCATACTGGGTGGGCAAATCAGAGGCTGAGAACTACTTCCAAATAGTTTCTCAAATCAAAACAAAACAAAACAAACAACAACAACAAAAAAACAAATAGTTTATCAAAACCTGCATTGGAAACACTGAAGCCTTTTGGAGGGGATGTGTGTGACTTTGTTTACTTCCAAGAGATACCTATGCCTCTGCTCATCACCACATGGGGGCTTGAGCCTCAAAGTCCACGGTCTTCTGGGTTTCAGCTTTTCAAACTGTGTGTGTTTTGTTCATGGGGTATTTTTGTGGGGAGAGGGGCTCTTTCCTTTTCCTTTGGTTGAGTTTCGCTTTTTATTTCCTGGGTGCTCTTCAAAGAGACAAAGGGAAATGGATTCCCTCTGAAGAGCTAAAAAGAAAGGGTAGTGCACAAGTCAACCTCTCACCTCCATTCCAAGCGCATTGCCTGGTATTTTTTACAGAAGTTTTCTGCCTGGAAGACCACTGGAAAGTACGCAAGGAGCTAGAGAACCATAGGAAAAACGTTACTCAAATCAGATACCTGAGAGGCCTCTAATTCTCTCCAAAATCCCAAGTGATTCTCAAGTGTGGTCCCACGACAGGCAAACATCAACACCATGTTACCACATCACCAGGGCACTTGTTAGAAATGCAAGTTCCTGGGCCCCACCCTAAACCCACTGGATCAGAGATTCTGGGCATGGATCCTAGCCATCTGCAACTCTGTTTACCCTAATGTTTGAGAACCACCACTCTAGCCAAGGAAATGTGTCTCATTTCACCCCTCAATAGCAATCAACACCAGCTCAAGGCTGTGCTAAATACGAAGCATATAGGTTAAACGTTTTAATTAGAATGTCTTTCCAATGAGCTGGTTTTTTTCCCATTTTTTCCCTCACATTCCTGGGTGTGATTTATCATGTTTTGGTGGGGATAAATTTTCTTGTGTGGAAGTCTCTCAACTAAGTGTCCAGATGCAGGCAGCACTTTTCTAGAATTCAAAGCCAGAGAGTCTTGGGGTAAGAAGAGACCTGGAAATGCCATCAGGTCCACTTCCAGTGCCTTGCTTGAATCCCTAGCACCCTGGCCAAGTGCTGCTGGTTTATCAGGTATATAATAAACAAGGGAAGCTGAGTTGTATTAGTATGGGTCCAGTGGGTTACACACATAGCTCTCACATGCTGGGAAACTGAAGCCTGGTCATTGAGATCAGTATGCAAGCCTTGTGTCAATCCAGTGCTATGAGTATTTCACGATCCAAAAGAGAAGATTCCAAAGGCAACCACAGGTCCTTCCCTCACATTGGATTTTTATTATATTGCTCATAAAATTGGCACACATCATTTAGTGTAGAAGTAGGTTGTTGGAAATTATTAGACTTGTGCTTTGATGACTCATTTAATAAGTAACTGAATATTCACTTGTATTTCTAGTGAATGGCACCTTAGTTGTACAGATTTTATGGGTGGAGGCAGAGTGGCATTTCAGAGGTGTTTGAATTTAAAAACATCTATACAATGTCAGAATTCATTGTTTAGGCTTCTAAGTGTTCCAAGTCAAAGAAATGCTAAGACACTAAACATTTTATGGGAAAAAAAAATAAAAGTCGCAGACTTCCTCATTCAGATCAAGAACCTATGGGTTGGTGTCCCTGTATAATGTAGCTGCTCTGGAGCATAAGAGAAACAATCTAATTAAGAGGAGAACTGATTTCAAACCAGCATGCCCTCTGTCCAATACCACCATGGACCTTACTTTGTTTCCTAGGACTCAAATTCTGTCTAGGAAGGGTGTGTGTGTGTGTGTGTGTGTGTGTGTGTGTGTACCTGTGCTGTGTGTGATGTTAATTTAAACTTTAAGAAATCAGTTTGGCGCTCCATACATACTAAATTCTAATTCCTTTCATTGTTCAGAAAATGGATTTTCTTTCTGACACTCTTTTAAAGACTCTTTAGTATGGCCATATAAGTTGCAAATATAAAGATTGTTTGAGTGGGCTATACACAGAAATTCTACAAAATTGATGTATAACAAGTTAAAATCTGATAATTTAATCCTTCTTAATGGATATGCAATTTGACAGTTATGTACTGAGTGGCTATTATGGGCTCAAATCAAAGCACAGGTTTAGCACACGTCTTAACCTTCTCGCCCAATCAGACTATAATCAACATTTCCAATAAGACAAATTTCCTTCATCCAATTCACCTTTACTATACCACCAACCCTCCGCACATGGTTTTATGTGCACCAGAGATTTTTAAAGCATCTATAAAATCCTTAATCTTTCATTTCATATAGAAAGTTTTAAAGTATTCATCTCTTTCACCTATGGAAGTTAATGGAACAAAAGTCAAGGGATTCAAAAGACCTAAACTCCCTCCTCTTTAGACTTATTCTTACTGACTCTGTTAAATGGGACTCTTCAACCTATGCCTTTTGCCTCAGAGACCTTATAAGGATGATGGACATAACTTAAATTCTAAAAGTCACTTCAATTAGGTCCAATATCAGCCAAAGCATAATAATTTGCTATAAGGAGAAAAAACGGGGGCTTTTACACCTGCCCCTCCTACAAACTAGTAGCTTTCCTATGTTCGTGTATAACTCTTGTGCATCCCCAGTCCTCCTTTTATTCCTAGGACACCTCCTTCTACAATGAGGAATAGAGCAAAATTAGACATTTGAGTCCTGGTCCACGGCCATTAATGGCAACTTCATTAATCACTGTAATGTTCATCTTCACTTTCTCCTCCATTATTCAGAATTCAGGATCAGGATCAGATCTTAATTGCTGAAGAACAACTGTACAGGCCGGAGATACCTAGCAATCATTCCTTCTTAATTATTATACCTGAAGCCAATTATAAGATACTCAGTGGTGAAGAGAGGACCAACCAGCACGGTATAACCCAGGATTCCGCAACGATCAGAAGCTCCGTTAATTGGAAATTAGATCTCCCTTGTGGCAACAACTTCTATTCGTGGAAAATGGTGGGAAGGGAATCTGTTTCAAGGGATGCTACCAGTGTCTGAAAGACAGAGTCAAGGAGGTGATGGTTTAAAAGCATTTAAAATATGGTATCTGTGATCATGGTTTATTTCTCCTTCAGCTTGCAGTTCGGAGGCTTGAGTGATTATGTTCTAAGGATCAAGCAACTGCTACTCCCAGGGCTCATGGATGAGCACTTAACATAGGGGTGGAAACAGAAACTAACATGATACATCTCTAAACCAGTGTGACACAGTGGGGAAACCATGGGATCTCTCACTTACGAACTGTGTGACTTCAGATGGATGAAAGATCTAACCTGATTTTCTGTGGCCTCATCCATAACATGACACTGTTACTACTCACCTTAGATGAATAATGCCCAGCACACCAAAGACGCTCAACAAATGGACACTACTTGTAATAGGTAGTGTTCTTATTGTCACCTTTAGGGTTTCTTCCTATCTACAATCACCTTAAAAGTCTCTTGATGCTTGTTTTTATCTCTCCTAGCAGAGTCAAATATTATCCAGCTCAGGAAGCCATTAAGCCAAAGTTGCTGGAGATCAGTTAAGGAGACTCAAGGCCTTATAATACTGGGAGCGATTTAGTCAAAGGAAATGCTTAACGGCTCTGGCTCCCAATGCTGTGCAATGTCCCAGACATCTACATGGGTGGGAGGGACCATTGAGAGAAAGAAACCAAAGAGAGAAACCTCAACGCATGGAAGAGGTTTTATATCAGAAGAGAGTATCACACACTTCATGCAAAGATAAAACACAGATCATGGTAAAGGATTAAGCAAAGAATCGGTGAAAGGAAAACTGAGAAGGAAGTGGCAGGACAATCACCACCCACCCCTCCCCACACATTTCATCTGCCAGAAGTCAGCTCAGAACAAGGGCTGAGCTAGGGGACTGAGTACTTCCCAGCTCTAAATGCGAATTATTCTTAATATCAATAATACCAGTTGAACATGGGAAAAACTAAAATGAGATGACTCCTTTTCCATATAAACAGTTTCTACTCAAATATCCTGTCTTTTAAAAAGAATGAAGAAGAACATCATTTCTTCTCTCCCCAGCCACTTGTCCTGCATCAAATAAACATTCAAAATTCTTGAAACAGTTCAAAAGGCCCCCAGTTCTGCTATTAAACACCATTAATTACTCCATTATAAACAATTGGCTGGCTATTGATTAATGAGCTAGAAAACATTCTAGAACTAACCCACGACCTTAAGAGATTGGAAGTCCTTTCTTTTCAATCCACTTGGCTGTGTGCTATAAATTACCACCTTGTGTTTATAGTATTAGGAAACTGCCTTTTATGTTGAAGGATTAATTTCCTCTTTACTGTAAAGACTGTACTTCACAGCCCTGGCATGGTGTGTGAACATTAAGTTACCACCTTGACAAAATTCCTGAGAAAAGAAGCCTCCTTGAAAGTGCTACAAATCATACTTTTCACACTGTTAAGAAAACTCAAAGAGTTATATTCACCCATTCATCCAAGAGCATGCATTTAATCAAGAACAGCGAGAATAAGCCATCGATGAATGTAAGAGAAAAAGGAAATTAAACGAACATCTTACTGACTGAAACGAAACTGAAACTTTGGTCTCTGAAGATCTCTTCCCTCTGTCTTGCTTTTTCGATAAAGTCTATTTAAGTTTTCAGCAGGCATTTTCCTCTATCTTGGCAAAATCTTACTCCTCAAAAGTACCTGCTAGGGCATGGTGTACTAAAAGGACACACACTCGATTAATGTTCATCGACCGATAGCACATCAACAGACCTCCCCTAGGATGACAGGACAATTGCCAATCACAGCAAGGGCTGTGAACATACGAAAAGGTGCTAGGGATCCTACCAAAATAGGCACAACCCTTTTTCTGCAAGGTTCATTTTCGTAGTTAATCCATTTTGAATGCTAAAGCTCCTTGTGTTCTCTCTCATGGCTCCCATCTCATGCTATTGTAGCCAGAGACATGGCTAAATACTCTAAGTCTTCCACTGGACACCATTCCTTCCACAGGAAGAGGGCACCTGGCTCCAGCTAGCCAATTCCCTTTAACACACCTATGCCTTCTCATTCCAGTGCCTGAAGAAGGCTGAGGGGATGGTTTAAGCAAGCCAGGAGGCTGGAGCAGCCATCCCAAGTGTTCCATATAATAACTCTATGTGGTTCTATTCTGTGGCCTCATAAACAAACCTTATAATACAGTTTAGGTGCTCATGACTTAGTGGCAAGAGAAAAATCAGGACATAAAGTATCAATAATCTGTTAAGACTCAAATTTGCATCTACATGCACAAAAAAGATAAGGCAAATATGATGCTGATGTAAATACAATGGGTGTCGGGCAGCCCAGGTGGCTCAGCGGTTTGGTACTGCCTTCAGCCCAGGGCCTGATCCTGGAGACCCAGGATTGAGTCCCACGTTGGGCTCCCTGCATGGAGCCTGCTTCTCCCTCTGCCTGGGTCTCTGCCTCTCTCTCTCTCTCTGTCTCTCTCATGAATAAATAAATAAAATCTTAAAAAAATACAACGGGTGTCAGGGACATAGGGTAATTATTTTTCAGTAGGTGTTTCTCACTTTTGTCCACCCAAATTTTTCAGTAACATTTATAACCAGAAAAATACTATACCTTCATTGTACTCAAAAAGTACTTTATTTCCCTTTATTCTATTCATTTAACTTAATCGCTGAAAGTTTCCATGCATTTTTCTACTGTCTACAAATGGTCTACAGTGACCACTGTGATACTTTTTTGGGGGGAACCCCAAATATTTTCTTAAAACACCACCAAAACAGTTATGTTTTTCATAAAAAATACAATTTCTTTTCCTATCAAGTATCCCTTTTCAAGCTATAGCAATCTAAAAAGTATGGAGAGATATGAAGAAAATAGAACCAAATTGTCGATTACCCCATCACTAAAAGACAGCCACAACAACAGTTTATCAAATTCCCTATGTTTTTCCTATGAAGATATGTATTGTTACAGGCTTAAGATCATACCGTATCTGTACCTGTTCTCAGGTAACACCGTACAGTTTTAGCATTTCCTATGGGTATGAGATTCTTTGGTAACACCATTTATAACAACTGCATATATATGACACCATATGCACAGACCGGGATCATTATGAGACATTTAAGACCGATTTCCTATTTTTCATTATTGTAAATAATGCTGTGATGGACACCCCTGAATATAAACCTGTATACAGATCTTTCTTTCCTTGAGATAAATACCTGAAAGCAGAATTACTAAATCAAAGGCTATGAGAGTGTCTTTCAAAATTTCTGACCCACTGAACTCCAGGAAAGGTTGTGCCCATGTAGTGCTCTCCCTGAGGCATATTTATTACAACAGTTTCAATTGCTTTGCTAATTCTTTCAAGGAGAAGCAGGTGGAGAAAGGCCTGGCCTGGCTGGAGAATTCTCCCTGTCAATCAGTGGAGACGCAGTGCAGGATCGAATATGCCCTTTTCTTTGCCTGGATGGACAGATACACGGAAAGAGGGTGGGCAGAGAGAAACAACAGCTTTCTGGACTCACGGGCTCAAAGTGCAACGAACCAACAAAATAGATAAAAGCAGTTCAGTCGAAGCTCTTCCACTGACTCACTTGCTGCTTCTTGCTGATGCCACTACTTCTTAAGAAGTCAAAGCTAACAGCAGAGGCCCACAGAGCCAAGTACCGGGGGCTCTGGGCTCCCTGGAAGTTGCACAAGCATTCTCAATCCGCAGAGATAGCCAATGCTAGAGCCACAATTGGTCACACTTCAGATAACAACTCAAAAGGCAGAAAACCTTTGTCAATACAGAAATGGGTGTGTTTTGTCTGAGCTCTTGATTTGATTACAGTAAGCTGCCAGTGGCTCTTTTTCACCAAGTTTCACAGAGATTATAAAGCAGTTAGCAAAATGTCTGGCCTTCTAGTCCCCTTCACATGGAAGGAAAAGAAAACAGAATTATAAAGAAAAGAGTAGTAGTGTCTTCTAAGGAAATCAAAGACCATTAGCATTATGATCTAGAAAGAGCGCTGCATTTGCAGGATGGCGAGAAGGCCTCATGTCTTTCTTTGTAGTTCTGTAGTTACTCAGCCTATGAAATGTTGTCCACTGCACTACAGCAGAGGTTTTAAAAAAGCAATGCATTTTTTTAATGTCTGAATGTATCAAATCTAAGGTGAGGATTAAAAAGCAACCCTAGGACATATGTAGGTTATACCCTTCTATGACACATTTATTTGGAGGATTTTTTTTTTTGACATAAAAAACTCCCCAGGGGTCTTTAGGGGGTCTTCAGTAAGTCAGTCAATATGGACACGCAAAGGACAAGAATAAAACCATGTAGTTGAAAAAACAGTGAAGGTCAGAGGTATTTGCCTTTTAAAGTGAGTAGCCAGCTTCCTCCCACTGAGGTCACTGTGTTCATGGGCCTGCGAATTCTAATGCCGTCAACTCCCTGCACCTCCACACTGGTTTCTCAACCGGCCTAATGAAGGGATGGCCAGTGTGAACTCTGGGAAACTTCCAGTCAGTGATTAAAACACAGATTTGGCAAAATCTTCAGAGTGCGAAACGTCCTGCCTTCGTGAAATGATAGAAAACAAGGGGGCTGAGGGCTTCAGGGAAGGGTGGCCACTTTGATTTACACTTGGCCTGTGCAGATAGATGGGACAGACAATTATTTCTTTTATGTGCGTTTTAAGCTAATTCAGAAAATTTCTACTATTCTTTGAGTTAACAAGCCTCAGGCTCATGGGAGGGTTTTCAAAGACCTGGGGAAAGTAGTGGAGTTAAGAAATGATAGCAGGAAAATAGAGGGTACCAGACAGGCGGCTAATTAACATCTTGTAAGACCTTTCACTAAAGCAGCTGGTCTAGTCACATGTTTAGAAGATTCACAGAATTTTTAGAATTGAAAGGGTCTTTAGAGAGCATCTAGCTCAACCCCTTCATTTTATGGATGGGAAAACTGAGACCCAGTTAATTGCCCCAGGTCACAGTGGGTTCACAGCAGAATCAGGCTGACAATTCAGTGTGCTCTGCCTCCCGAAGTTACTACATTTGCTCCCTACACTGATGAATTAACAGAGTTTTTGCAGTGGACTAGCATCAAGACAACATCTCTATTTCCTTAAGATTTAACATGCAAACTATTTGATTTTGGAAGTTAAGCAAAAATAAATTTTCGAACTTGTTACATCGGTTTTACTATGTGATTCAGAGATATATTTAACATGGCAGCTCTAATCTTCTTAATCTATTTGGGTTGTTTGATTGAACTATGCTTCTTTTAAAAACAACTAGTCTCTCACAAAACATGACATTTTGGGGTGGGCCTTTATGTTGTGGTCCCTAAACACGGATTATGCCCCACTTCTATTATTTCTATTCCTTTGCCTGGCAATTCTTTCAAAGCCCCCTGAACTGAGCATCTGATTAGCATATTCATGAGATAACCGATTCAGCTATGTTAATTAGCAGTTCTACTTCAAAAAAAAATTTTTTTTTTTCCCAGAACTCACCAAGAGGGGGAGCAGCTAGCTCTGCCACTATCACTTTCTAGCTCCAGGTCTCTAGCCTAGGATAGTACATTTGTACATTTCTGGTACAGATCCTCAGTTAAAGAATGGGCAAGAGAGATTACAGTGTAGAAAAAAAAGAGGTGAGACCTTAAACTCAGACGTACAAGTTTAAAAATGAGAATCCTGAGAATTTTGGTGTGGAGGGGTAGTGCCTAAGTAAGTATACTTAATGTACTTTCTCCAGGTCTGTGAATACACACATGTACACAGTTTACAACTTTAAAAAAATGGGTTTACAGACTTTATAATCTCTTTAGATGGCAAATAATAAAAAATTAAACATGTAGAACGAAAAGCCTTTAAAGATAAGGGAATTGGCTCCGAAACACCAGGACTGGCATTTGAACTCTGGAGCTCCCTGAGGAAGAATGATAGAAAACCTGAGGCAATGGGATGATTTCTAGTTAATGAAGGCTGACCCCCTAAAAGCCTACAACCTTATTTTTGTTGAAAAGTTTATAACTTTAATAAGCAGGGTACCTGGGTAGCTCAGTTAGTTAAGCATTTACCTTCGGCTTGGGTCATGATCCCGGGATAGGGCCCCCGTGTGTGTGTGTGTGTGTGTGTGTGTGTGTGTGTGTGTGTAGATCCCTTGCTTGTGGAGGGGGGGGGTCTGCTTCCCCCCCCCCCGCCCCTGCCCCTCTGCTCATGAGCTTGTGGAAGAGGACACATGCACATGCCTTCTCTCTCAAATAAATAAATAATCTCAAACAAAAAGTTTATAACAAATTAACTGTTCCAGCCTTAGAAAGAAGTGTTATCTCAGAAACAGGAGTAAAGTTCTGATGGTAGAGGACCCTGGGCTCAGGGTCACCACTTTAAATTTACACTGTAAGCTTGGAGATGGCAAAAGAGGCTCTTTTGAAATTGCCTGACCTTATAGGTTCCCATGTGTCCCTCTGTTATTTCCTCAGGATTTGTCGTCAGCCTTTTTCCTGCCACCTTGAACACTCCATCATGGTTCTTCAGCTGCCATCTTATTGCTCTGCCCAATCTCTTCCCTTCCATTCACATCAATAGCCTCAGGCTTGGACAATTCTTTGACCAAAGCACCCTGCCACCCTTGGATTACGGAGCATCAAGACAGCCCCTAAACAATTTCACTCAACATCCTCTTTAGGCCTGAGGCACATTGGTGGGTCCTAACGGCCATCCTTAAAAATCAGTCAACAAATGCAGTACCCACTTGAGGATTATGGTTTATTGGATACCAGTCAACTGAAGTTTTAACCATACAAACACATTTAATTATCTCAGAAAACCTAGCTTGGAGGAAATAGGCAACGTATCCCAGAGGTCTGTTCTGATCTCCAGACCAAACACATTTAAGCTACTACTCCTTCAAAAGAAATGTAATCTGTATTAAAAAAAAAGAAAGAAAGAAATGTAATCTGTGCTCACTACCTTTGTTGTCTATGCCATATTTTAATTTGAAGTCAGAAGAAATAAACGAAAGCTTCATAATCATTTTTCAAGACCAGTTTTGAAACTGATAAAGAAACAATGTTAACACATTTATTGAATGTGAAACCTGGTAGGGAAGGGCCAGAGAATCGGTTTTTCCATCCTTTTTAAAAAAACATATGTTAACACTTACTGATAGTGTTTCTCTGTATGGCTTTTTAAAAACTACACGCTGGAATCATACGAGTAATGCTATAAAACCATGGGGAGTGGGAAGGGGAAAGAATAGCTAAAGCAGCAGGCCTGCAGGCAAGAGACGTCACTAATGTCTGTGGGCTCCGTACCAGGAGGAGACCCGTCTAACAGGAAATGGGGTGACTTGGAGGTGGCAGAACCTGAAAACAGCTTTGTCTCCACTCCATCATGCTACCAACAGGCTAGCCATTTGTAAAGAGCAGGACTTTTTCCTCCTACATGCCCTTATTAAACCCCAAGGGGTTGTTTTCATGTGTTAGCATCTCAAGTTTTCTAAGATGGCCATCTAATTGTCTAAGTATCCTCTTCAAAGTCAAAGAAAATGCTGAGGTTACTGTCTTGAATAAGAAATGCCAGTCAAGCGAATACCAGTCTTTTCAATGATTAAACTAAGAGTTTAGTGACCAAGAGAAACAGAGGTGGCCTAATGATGTCTTTTGGCAATAACACCCATCTTCGAGGGATGTTACCATGTTGTTAAGTACTCTTTATAGTTACAGCATGTGTTATGGGGTGGGGGTATAGACTAATAGACAGGATATACAGACATATAAAACATTTTCATCCACCCAGGAGAAGGAGGAGATAAATTCAAGATTGAATACAATATTGCATAGTAACTGGTGGTAAAATGGGTATGATAAATGACATGCTACATAGAGAGAACTTTAGTTCAACTACATTACAAATTAAATATGCTTTCATGGTCTAGCCTGGGAACCGAACACTTATTAAATTGGTTCTAAGTTTCAAATAACAAATCTCAAAAGCCAACATTTGAAATACAACCTGTTCTTTAGCTGGGGACTGCCTTATCAGCTATATAAATCTAATTTAGTCCAACTTCTCACCATGGTAACAAGCCCTTTGCAGAAATACTCAAAGACATTTCACATCTCGAAAATTTGCCTTGTACTTCACCACCACACATAATGTCAGGAAAAGCATGCTTCAAAGGTACTATGTAATTAGAATGGCCTTTAAAACAGGCACAAAGGAAATAATTCCTATTAAAATTAAATCTACTTCATAACACTCTTCAAACTGAGTGAAGAGCAACAGAGAAGAGAATCCTGAGGTGTTTGGAACCCAGACTCTAAAAGTCTGTTATCTGTAACATTGCCTCAGGTATGATTGAAGTGCTTCTCATTTGGCTTATCTTGGCCATTTCTTCACTATTAAAAGAAAGCGTTCATATGAGAATTCCTGTTTGGCGCAGGGGACTGAAATGGGTTGGGTCATGGCTTTACATGGATAGACTAAGCCAAGGTACTAGCTAAGGGATGAAACCCAGCTTAACGACAATTATAAATACAGGAGCTACTTCTGGGTCCCTGCTGCATGCAAACTCAAGAGCTGAATTTTAATCCTATCCATGTTCTACAGGGCTCCTAGGAATTCTGGTTGTCTCTGGGGAATCCAGTTTGAAATTTAATTTGAAGTCCAGCATCTGCAGAATCTCTATGCTTATTCTGTTTTCAGATGCCTGCTTTTTATTAGGGAGATTTTTTTTCCCCCAGTAACTTGCGTCAACAACACTATTTTGTGTTCACCCAAGAAAATAAATGAAAGCCTTTAAATTAAACTACTTAAATCTCTTTTTTGGCTCCTTGTGACCAGATTTCCATAATGCCTACCATACAGATTCTACTGTATCCAGAAGGATCCTAGCAATGAAGCTGGAAGGCTAACTTGCCCTTAGGGATCCAACAAGGAGAATGTCTTCGGAGAAGACAAAGGAGCTGTGAAAAAGCAATTGTATGAACTGAGCTGTTACTGTAAAATGTGACTTGCATAAAAGGTGTAAAACAAAGTCAAGAACAAAGCACATATTGATGCTTCTTTGGACCAGAGTTCCAATACCTACCATCAAACTTCTTGTAACGGGAAGCAAAGATGGCTTGCAAGTGGTTACATTGTTCGCTGACCACACTTTTGAAATCATCTTTACTTTGCAGGCTGTATTTCTCCTCCATCTCCTGAGAGCAGCAGGTATAGCCCTGGGGACAGATCTTCAAATGATCACCTGGAAGATAAAATTGTACGACAATCAATCTCCATCATCATTCATCAGGTCTAAGAGGCAAGACTTTTGCTTAAGTGCACACACTTCAATTCCACCTGAGAGGTTCCCGTAAAAGCCTAGGTATCATGTGTATCTGAAAAGTTTTATTGAAACTAAAAAAACATCAAGGCAGCTGGCTGGCTCAATCGTGTAGAGCATTCGACTCATGAACTCAGGGTCCTGGGTTTGAGCCCCATGTTGAGGGTAGAGTTTATTTAAGAAAATAAACTAAAAACATCCATTCCCTTATGGAAAAGCTAAAATAATAAAGCCACCTACAAAAGACAAAAGAACTTTCAAATCAAGAAGATTGCTATACCACAGGAGAATCAGTGTGGCCAATAAACAGTATCATTCAAGATCAACCCAAGGATTTTTTTAAAAAAATAAATTAGTCAAGATTCTATGCTAAATACTCTATAAATTATGCAAATGAGACATAAGTTTTTCTAGCTTTTGGGAGTTGACATTCCAAGAGAGGGTACCCTTAATGAATAATGATTTATAAAATATCTGACAGCCAAAGACTAAGCAAAGACACCAGAGGTAGTCACACTGTGGGGAAGCAAAGGAATAAGTGGATTTCAAGGAGTTGGTGGCCAAGAAGAAACAATGGGAGTTCACACTGGATAACTTCAGGCTTTAAGTCACAAATGGTAATGGCAAATGACCCTCAAATTTCAGACTTTCTCATCCAGTATCTTCTGCAGTTAGACACTATTTGACCTTATGATACTGGGATATGTAGCCACTCATCCCAATATAGACTGATAGCTTCCAATAAATGTAATCTTTATGAAGTAATGTAGTCCTCAGAGTCCAGAGAAATGCTTTAATATGCATCACTCCACAGCAGCCCAACCCGTAAAGTATCTCCCTCCCCTACACCAACTACATTCTGCTTGTGGTTAGCACAGGAGGGTTAGGAGGGCTTTTTTTTACTTTTAATAGATCCTGAATTCCACCCATACCTTGTTCCTCTTGCCAGAGAACACAACTGTGCTTTGCAGAGACCATACCTCTCCTTCATAATGACTAGGAGATATGGTGCCACTGAAAACCCAACCCCAACAGTTATCTAGTTTTTACACGTGTTTACAAGCATTCACTGCCATGGTTCCTCCTGCTATTGCTGTTCGTGTTCCATGTAAGATGAGAGGTCTGAAAACAAATCAAGATCGCAGGTACTCAGGAAATGAGTATGCTGAAGACATATGCACCTGTCAACCCAACCATAAGTACATACAATAAATAAAGGGCTGGAGAATGATGAGCCAATCAAACACCACCAATCATGGGAAATGAACTGAGCCATCAGCTGGCCATTGCTGCTTCTTGGCTAAGTGTGCTTAGAAGAATAAATCTTGACCTAAGACAGATATCACAGTGGCTTTGGTGATGTGGGGTACAGCAGATAAAACAAAGGTAAGCAACTTAATTTGACTAAACTAGGACTGTCAACAGCATGTATGCAAATCATTACATAATCTGATATATGCCTGATCATTCTTCCTTCTTGGCAATTAAAAAGTAGGGAGAATGTTACTGCCACACAAAAAAGGGGGAATATGTAATAAAGGACTATTGAGGGAAGGGAGGAGGGAAACAATCTTCAAATAACTTCCTCATCCAGAAAGAAACTGCTAAAAGTTTCTTTGAGCATTTTGGAAACCCTTGGTCAGCAGACAAATCTAACCCAAAAAGGAATGGGGGTGGGTAAGATTGTGTATAAGAGTTTAGAAGCTGTGAAGCTTCAGAGTATCTTAGATCTCATTAGCCAAAGAAGAAGGTTGCTAAGGCTCAGTTTTCTGCAAACATCTTTGTTACAACCAAAAACAAAACTCCCTCTTCACTGGCTTAACAAGTTCACAGTAGGACTTTGGTACTGAGACACATAATTAACAGAGAGCTATCCAGTTGTCTCCAGGTTTCAGGGTTGAGGATTTCCCCCAACATGGTCTTAACATGTGAACTAATACGAAGAACCCCAACTAATACAGCAATTGCTGTAGTTGCATTAAATAATCCATCACACACCCCACATAGAAAATTAATTGGAATGCTCAGAGTGAGAGCTTAAGACACGCAGTGCTATTTAAATGAATTATAATAAGGGGGCAGCTACTTTTTAAGATTGTCACAGGCTAAAATTCATCACATGCTGGTTTTTGAATGCCTGCAAAGATTCCATTGGGGTATGCACAGAATCTCCAAGGCAAAACAATTCATGAGTTTGGAAAATAATCCATGTTCAGGGGCTACTTATTGGATGCTATCAAAATAGGCTTCTAAGTCCAAGGGAAAGCCCACCTTTTTTCTACCGCCAATGCATACACACACAGACACACAACCTGAAGCTGGAAAACTTAGAGACAGCAGGAAAAAATAATTTTCTATACTTAAGAATGTGCTAGACAAAAAAAGAAGGTGCTAGACATTGAGGGGTATAAACTGCCCCACAGAAATTTTACACTGAGACACCCTTCAAAAATGGGTAACAGCAATAAAAGTTACCAGTAACCTGCTGAATGAAAACAGCACCATTTCCACTGACACATGAATACACTGGAGCATCAAAAAGGCCCAGCATATTGGGGCACCAAGGTGGCAGGTGAATCTTGATTTTGGCTCAGGTCATGATCTCGGGGTCATGGGACTGTGCCCCATGCCAGGCTCTGTACTCTGCACATGGTCAGCTTGTCCCCTTCCCTACTTCCCCTTGCTCTTGCATACGTGCATGCATGCTCTCATAAATAAATAAATCTTTAAACAAATAAATACATACACAAATGGCCCAGCATAGCCAGTGTACTCTGTCCATTTCATAGCCACCAGGGGCCCCTGGCAGGACCTTATGGAGACCAGCTTATACCAGAACACTGAAGTACAGATTTTTTGGCAATACCTAATTAAAAAAGAATCCACTTTCATTTTAGAGAGAAGGTATTTCCAGGAAGACTTTAATAGTAAAAGGGTTGCCTTGTATAAAGGACAACAACAGGGTTAAGGGTAGACACTTGGCTAATGCTTCTGCTGGCAAAGTCGTCTTCCTCTCTGTGCAAAGCAGCCCACTCCAACAGGCTACTTTTGCCCATGTAGCCTTGAATATGCCACTTACTCTGTCTGCATTTCTAAAAAGCATTACTTGAAAATGTAATCTGACATCTTTGCCCAAAGCCCTGTCTGAGACACACACAGTCCAAGACGCACTTGTAAATTAAATCCCAAGACATGCATACGCTACTGGGGACTCAGTGCCACAACCAATTTCTGCTGATGAGAAGTACAAGGAGGAAAGGGGGGGCAGTCTCAGTGCATTTGAAAATGGAACCAGGGCAGCCCCGGTGGCTCAGCGGTTTAGCGCCGCCTTTGGCCTAGGGTGAGATCCTGGAGTCCCGGGATCAAGTCCCACATCGGGCTCCCTGCATGGAGCCTGCCTGTGTCTCTGCCTGCCCCTCTCTCTCTCCCCTCTCTGTGTATTCTCATGAATAAATAAATAAAATCTTAAAAAAAAAAAAGAAAATGGAATCAGAGCTCCGCATTCTGATAAGAACTTGAGTAAACTCATTTGATTTTTAAAAACTTAAGGGCATTTGGGTGGCACAGTTGGTTAAGCATCCCACTCTTGGTTTCAGTTCAAATTGGGATCTCAGGGTTGTGGGTTTGAGCCCCATCAGAGCCTGCTTGAGATTCTCTCTCTCCCCCTCTGCTCCTAACCATATCCCCCCCACCATCATGCACTAGCTCACTCTAAAATCAATCAATTTTTAAGATTTCTGGAGCACCTGACTGGCTCAGTCAGAAGAACATGCAACTCTTAATCTTGAATATTTTTACTTAAAGTGCCCAAAACAATTTATATTAAAAGCCAGGGCACACATAATATCTGAAAGACATTCTGCTAGGCTGCACCTGCTCCTAAAATGCTGTGTCTGAACAAGAAAGGCCTTTTCTTTTTGGAGATCTCCTTTCTAAACCTGGTGATCCTTTCTCATTTAAGAAAGATGGAACAGGGTGCCTGGGTGGCTCAGTTGGTTAAGCATCTGCCTTCAGCTCAGATCATGATCTCAGGGTCCTGGGATCGAGCCCTGCATTGGGCTCCCTGTTCAGTGGGAAGCCTGCTTCTCCCTTTCCCCCTGCCCCTGTTCATTCTCTCTTGCATTCTCTCAAAAACATAAAATTAAAAAAAAAAGAAAGATGGAGCAGTATTTTCTTGGCTGAGTGAGCAGAGGGACAATGGGATCCAGTATGAGACAGGTGGGCGCAGACAGTGCAACGGTAAGTGCTGGGCATATGCCTTTTTTTAAGGAGCTCTAGGTAATTCTGCTACATACACTTCTCTAAGAATTACTACGTGAAAGGCTTAAGCAATAGAGCCATGGAAGAGCTGGGAACAGTCATAAGCCAGTGAATTCAATGGCTCAGGTGACGATCTACAACTGTTGTTTGTTTCATCTATCGCCCTAACTCAACCTCCTCCTTCCATGACCTTTGCTGGTCATGTGGCTCTGTCCACATAGCTCTTCCAGGCTGTTTTCACTCCTTTCCTCTACCCTTACCATTCTGTGTGGCCCTCCCCCACAACTTTGGACTGCACCGAGTATGAACCTAAAGGCTTTTGTTTTTTTATTTATATTTGTTTAGAGTTCCCTGTTCTTCATTTAAAAAGCAGGGAAGTTGAAAAGGTTTTCTAAGGAAGCACCTAAAATAAGTTGCTTTTTCTACATGGCCCTAGACTTATTTTTTCTCTGTGGGTCAGTGGCCTTCTAAAGAAAAAAAGGTCCTCTAGCCCTGTCCTCTGAGGCTTGGATGAGATTCAATGAAGCATGCTTTTAAAGCATAACTCTGTGTAAAAAAAAATCACTCAAATAAGCCAAACTTTTTTCAATCATACCAGCTCTATGTAATTTCTCTTTAGTGTTGATATCCATGCCTTAGTTTTCAAAGATGAACAAAGACAATCACAGTAAATTACTACTCGATCCTGCCGAGTGTGTATTTGTTCTTTTTTGGAGGCACTTCAAATCAATGGTTAAACAAGAAGGCAATGAGAATGGGGAATCTAGTCTATCCTATAATAGGACTTGGTGGCATAACATCTGTGGAAATGTGCTTTCTCGTTTTATCTTGTCAACTTCCTTTTACCAAAGGCTGGCTCTGATGTACAAATGGGGTGTGGCCAATGTCTGTGGATGTTCAGTTGCTCATACTCACTTTCCCATAGAAAGTGTTACAGATGGATATCAGTTCCCAGGCCAGCTCTCTGCTTATTTACTATCAACTAGACTATTTTTAACCGTATCTTACAACCACTTCTCTAGGTTTTTCTCAGAAAATTCATTTTGAAGTCCGACTACATGCCAAGAAAATGTCTCTCTGATTCTCACATACTTGGGGGGAATGGTGATAGAAGAATACTTGTCACCACTAAGGTGTTAGTTTTCTGTATACATAGGAGATAAAGTTAATCTCAAGTCATTAGTCCCCCAGAGTTCTAAGTGGAGGGAACGGCGGCCAGAAACCTTTATGGGGCCCAGTGGCAGAGAACCCAGGCTTGCCTGCACCAGCAGGATTTGTAGGGCAAACGTTCTCTGCACTCCAAATGATTTTACCAATAAAACCACCAAATGCCATTAGTAAATAAGAGAGACGCAAATTGTACCCTAAGGGTGAGGGCTGCAGAGAAGAACATTTGAGAAGAACGAACTGGAAAGCACTTTGTAAATTGCAAATGTAAGAGACTGTAATTTTACATTGGTTGTTCTTGCAGAAACAGAATGCCTCACTTGGGTTTTGAAGAAAACTTAGCTCTTTACAAGGGGTTTTGAGAAAGGGAGTTTAAAAGGTTCCAAATACTTAACACAATTCAGAGGTTTTATTCTGCAAGGCTAATGGTAGTCTCAGGATAAGAAGACTCATGTGGGAAGTTAGGATCTGGGTTTGAGTCCCAGCTCTACACGACTCACGGCAGGCTCTGTGGAAAGTCAGAAAGTCACTTACCTACTAGAGCCTTACAAAAGCCCTTTGTAAACAAGGAAGCATTATGTAAATGAAAAAGTGCAATAAGGAAACAAAGACAGAAAGAAAGAAAGAAAGAACATCTATTATACCCTGATAAGCTACTGAAGTCCTCCAGGAAGAGACTTTTCTGACAACTTGTACTAGTTGAGGGAGAGGGAGGGGCTAGGCAGGCAGTACCTTCTCTCCTCTGGTTAGTTCAGGGAAATTTCTCCTTCAAGGGTGGATTTTAGGGGAGTCAAAATAGCCAGACAGGAGGTGTTGAATGGCATGCAGAAGTGATAGTGAACTGATGAAAACAAAACGCAGACATCTCAAGGGCCATCAAAAGCAAAGCCCTGGGAGCTTAAGGAGACATGATGATGGAAAAAGATATGGTATCCTAGATGGGTCCCTGGAACGGAAAAAAACATTGGGAAAAAACTAAGGAAATCGCACAAAGATGTGTATGTGAATATTCATAGTAGTATCATTCATAATGGCCAAAAGTCCATCAGCAGGGAGAAGCAAAATGTAGTATATCCGTACAATGGATCATTCAGCCATAAGGAGGAATGAAGTTCTGATACGTGCTAGAATCTCAAAACAAAACAAAACCCACGTGGCAGAATATCAAAACAAAACAAAAACAAAAACACGCCACAAAAATAACACACAACTACGCAAATGAAAGAGCCAGCCACCAAAGTCCACCTATTGTATGATTCCATTTATAGGAAATGTTTGGCATAGGTCACTTTACAGACACAGAAAGTGGATTAGTGGTTGCCTAGAGGAATGGGACATAAGGGGAGGCTACAGCTAAAAGGTAGGGGATTTTCTTTCTGGAATGATGAAAATGTTCTAAAATTGGTTTTGGTGATGAATCCACAATTCTGCAAATATATTAAAAGCCACTATATACTTTATTTTTTTTAAGATTTTATTTATTCATGAGAGACACAGAGAGAGAGAGAGAGAAGAGAGAGAGAGAGAGAGAGAGAGAGAGAGAGAGAGGCAGAGTCATAGGCAGAGGGAGAAGCAGGCTGCATGCAGGGAGCCAGATGTGGGACTGACTCCAGGACTCCAGGATCATACCCTCATCCAAAGGCAGAGGCTGCTGAGCCACCCAGGCGTCCCAACCACCCTACACTTTAAAAGGGCAAACGTTTAGGATTTGAATTGTGTCTCAATAAAAGCATTAGTAAAATAAAAAAAAACTATGAATATCAAAATATGGTAGGGACTTCAAATAATAATGCGTCTTTACTGACGTATCAATTGTGACAATGTACCACACTAAGGTAAGATGCTAATAATAGGAAAACTATCCTGTGGTATCCTCCCAACTTTTGTAAATCTGGAACTCTTCTAGGATAAAAAGATTATAATTATTTTAAAGCAAGCACCAGTTTTCAAAGGAAAAAGGGGAAATGTGTGTATATGTGTCGGGGGGGTGGGCTTTCACGAAGCTTTTAAAAAATATAAACAATTGGTGTAATTTTACTAATGTGACCTACATTAAGCTATTATTTGCAGGGTGTGATTTCCCTAATCCCTCAATTGCCACTTTACTCTTTTTCTAACTCTTATTTGTTCCAAAAGTAAAACAATTCTTGCCATCAGTGTCAAGAGTTACCAAAATGATTTCTGCTCAGTTTCTAGATCTCTAAATCCATGCAGCCACAAAGTGAACTAAAAAGCAGGTTGCTGTGTAACACCAGTGCCTCTAAGCCACCTAAGAACCCCAGGAGGAATATACAATGTTCTGCTTCCCAGGAACAAAGAAAGAAAATCTCAAAAGGTTTTTCATACTCCCAGTGGGGAGGAACATATACATTAATCCACCCTCCTCTTTGCAAAAAGGAGTGAAATTACCGCACAGGATGCGCAATGCACATCGAAAGCCTTAAGTCATTTGACTCAAGCCTTAGTAAGAAAGCATATAAATTATGGTTATTATGCAGATGTAGCATTTGAGATTACCTACCAATCAGCAGGAGAAATGCAGCTAGTTAGTATTTTGCAAAACCTTGCCAAAATACAGCTCTGGAGGGCTTAACACTGCCAATTATTTTTAGGTCCACTAATCCTATAAGGTAGTCTAGAGAAGGCCAATCGGAAACACATAAATTCGGAAACTCAGTTGTATTACATTTTTCTAAGAATATCTTCCTGTAAGTGTAGTTGGAAGAGTTAGGGCTGCTACTTTAAAACTCCATGCATCATTCCAAGGAGCTTGCAACAGCTTGCAAATCCACTCCAGATAGAAATCAAGCAGGGCTTTTATTGCTTTTTAAATGATAAGCAAATTATGAACCAAAGTTTCTCTCTGGCAATCCTGGAACTCCATTTTAGTGGTAGTAAACCAAAGGTTTCCTCAAGTTAGGCCTATCAGCCCAGTGATTGAGTGGTGAGACATGCACTCTCTGCTGTAGGTTACCAGTCATTCTTGAGCAGCTAGAGCATTTGCATCGATCTTGCCCGTTTACAACCACTTTGTTCAAGGCCTCTGAGCTGGAATAGTAATACTGGTGATTAACCCCACACTCTTCAGTAATCTAGAGGACCCAATACATACTCCCTAAGCATCAGGTGCTAATGAAGGCTCACAAAACTGAGTTGGGGACTCTTCAGGGGTTGGCTAGGGGCAGGCAGGAAAAGACGAGCACTAATGAAAGAGAGCTTTTCTTGTCCGGGCTTTGGGAGTATATAACTTGGTAGCACATTTGAGAGTTTCTCTCCAACACCAATTTATAATTGTCTTTGGGCTCATAATTTAACAGAATGCCTAGAGGCATGCCTAGAGGGGTAAAGGATTCCAAACATCTCAGTTCCACATTTGGCTATCCATAAAAAAGTAGCCTAGAGACGAAATACTATTCATTGGCTAGGACATTCCTTTCTCTGGGGCCAAACAGTACTTCTGGCACGTGTGTACCCAAGCAATGATGCATCAACAATCCCTGGCAGAGCAAGGCTTCGGTAGGGTCATCTCTGAGACAGCTAGTCAGGCCAGGCTTGGAGGGCCATAGGGAGGGATTTCCAGGGTGGGGGAATGCTAGCCACCAGCATCTCCCTTTCTCTGCACACCTGCCTCTCCCCCCCCACCCCCACACACACCACCACAGTGTGCAGAAGTCTTAATGGTTGCCCCCGTGAGCAGTCTTCTGTGGGCAATCACTTAAGACTACAGAGAAAGTGGATGAGGGAGAGTATCCTCAGAAATACAGAGTGATTTTCTTTACTATTCCTAAATAATCTCTCCAGAAACCCACAGGAACCCTGTTCTCAGATAACCTGCCAAAGTCATTTTAGGTTAAGTAGCAAGACCAGAGAGGGTCAACAGCTGAGTCCTGAGTTTATCACAGGAGTGGTGGGAAATGCAGCCGATGGATGGGGAAGCTCACAGACACACACTTGCTCTAATACAAATAGGAACACCTTTCATTTCATATACATTACACAGGTCATGGCGGGTCATGAACATTTTAAAAAGTAGCTTCTCTTTTTTTAAATGGTTGTTTTCAATTTGGATACCTTGGAAAATAAAAACACTCCTAAGCTTTTTTTTTTTTTTTTTTTACTCTCTTTCATGATACACCAAAAATTCCTCCCTCCCAAATACAGTGGGAGAATAAGTCTTCAGTAAACCCACTTTCTAGGAAAAATATACCTAAAGAACAACTCATTCATTAATCATGAATCCTCCCAAAGACATTTCTCCAAATGGCTATCTAGAAAGCTTTTTTTTTTTTTTTTAAGATTTTCTTTATTCATGAGAGACACAGAGAGAGAGAGAGGCAGACACAGGCAGAGAGAGAAGCAGGCTCCATGCAGGGAACCCGATGTGGGACTCGATCCCAGGTCTCCAGGATCACGCCCTGAGCCCAAAGCAGATGCTCAACCTTTGAGCCACCCAGGAGTCCCTAGAAAGCTTTTATACTAAGTGATAGCAACATCTGCTGCTTCACATAAAGAAAAATTATTCTCTAACATCAGATTTCATGCCACATGAACCATTCTTTAAAATTCTAGCCAGATACCAATGAAATGGTGAAGAAAGAAGCATTTACATTTTCAGTGTTTGTACGTACATAATAACATCACTCAAAATCCACTTCCACAAAATTCTTGTTCGAGGTTATGGTGAGTTAGAGCTTACTGTGATACAGACTTGCATCAAATGACTCTTAATTAATCTCCATCCCATGGACATGGACAAGAGCCACAGGTGAAGAGAGGTTAGTTTCTGTAACATAAGGGGGAAAACTGCACCTTAGTGCAGGCAGATGCAGGAGGGGCAGGGTCCTCCTTTTACAGGGCTGAGTTCCAACCCTCAAAAGACCTCCTCTCCTCACCATTATCAAATACCATAGCACCTGGGCCTGCCACCTTTGGGGCATACAGCCTAGAATTTATTCCCTTTTAGCAAGTTCTTTGCTATTTAGAAAATGTTTGCTGACAGAAGTTTCTTTTTTGTTTTTTTTTTAAAGGCTTTATTTTATTTATTCATGAGAGACAGAGAGAGAGAGGCAGAGACACAGGCAGAGAGGGAAGCAGGCTCTATGCAGGGAGCCCAATATGGGACTTGATCCTGGGACTTGGGCCCAAGGCAGACAGATGCTCAACCACTGAGCCACCCAGGCGTCCCAAGAAGTAATGTTTTCAATGTCTACTTCCTCTTCTAGGTCATTTATTGGATCTCTAAGTAAAATCTGTCTTGTTCCTAATTTTGCAGAGAATGTCACCACTAATATCACTCTCCAGAAAATTATCTTTTCTATTCCATACCCTTTGCTTCCTTCTTCCAAGTCAACTGTATAATGTTTGAT
The DNA here is from genome assembly GCF_048164855.1 of Canis lupus baileyi. Taxonomy (NCBI): domain Eukaryota; kingdom Metazoa; phylum Chordata; class Mammalia; order Carnivora; family Canidae; genus Canis; species Canis lupus. The sequence goes on along the minus strand of NC_132876.1, from coordinate 19,822,737 downwards.
GGAACAGTCCCACACTTCTGTGTTGATGCCAATTATTTTAAGTTTCCTTGGTGTGCAAACTCACATATAGCTTTCTGAAAGCCTAAGTAGATCACCTGTACTGGTTTCCCTTTGTCCACACATGCTTTAGTTGCTTGAAAACCATAAAATCATTCATTGGCCAAGCATAGCTTCTCCTCAGAGAAATGATGTTGCCTTTCCCAGAGGACTGGGTTTAAGTTTTCAGTGTTCTCACTCTTGATTAGAGATTCTCCTAGCTTACCTTTATAGTGAGGAAGCCCATGTCTGATTGGGATTTATCCTAAAGGCAATCCCACTAGAGCTCCTTGGCACCACTCCATCCCCCATCTTACCTTTCAGAATCTTTCTTTTAGGATCAGACCTGTTGATTAATTACATTTTATTTGTTCCTTAGGATTAGAAAATTTGGTATTATTTATCACTTCTTGAACTGGTTACTTCCACCGGTCCACCTCACGAGATTATCTGGGAAGAGAATGCTGCCTTAAAAATTTTCCAAGCCTACATCAACAGTTTACTTTACCCAAACTAACCTTTGACCCAATTTGGCAACACAAAAACAGTAATGCAGTATTTATCAAGCACTTCTTATGTGCCAGATGCCATCCATCAGTGCAGAAAATACAAAAGGCTTGGTCTCGACCATCGAGAATTACAAAATGCTCAGACATGAATTTTATTATCGCTCTACAGGCTTTTTCTTTCTCCCTCTTACTCTATAATCTGAATTCCTCCAGCCCCTATCCCCCAGAATCTTCAAGGTCCTCTGATCTTCTCTTAGAACAAACAACTCAAGCTCAAGACAGGAGAGTTGATACTTTTCTAGGGAAATCCACCCAACCCATGCTTCTCACACTGGGGCTTCAACAGATGTGCTTCTGGAGGTGCCTTTGGACAAACTGGGAGGAAAAGTCACATACTCAAATATAACTCATGTGTTACCAGATATACACTGTGTTCATTTTTTGAGTCATCCAAAACAGTAGGTATTTGTTTGGGCTCAAAGGAGAATCTTGCAAACTCCATGGGGATATGGTTCAGCTATCTTTCTTGGTCATCAAAGCAAAATCCACAAAGCAAAAACTTCTCACACAAATGCTTTTTAGTTATTTGGCTGGACACATAAGGTCACTAAACATTCAATTTTATTTTAAAACACCCCATTTCTCAGATGTTAATGGTTTGATTAAAAAAAAATATTGGGGTGCCTAGGTGGGTCAGGAGTTGAGTGTCTGCCTCTGGCTCAGGTTGTGATCCCAGGGTCCTGGGATCGAATCCTGCATCAGGCTCCTGGCGGGCAGCCTGCTTCTCCCTCTACCTATGTCTCTGCCTCTCTTTCTAGGTCTCTCATGAATAAATAAATAAATAAATAAATAAATAAATAAATAAATAATCTTTTAAAAATAAATAAAATAAAAAATTTTTTAAATTTAAAGTATCAAACTCTGATCACTTAAGGCTGAACTTCCCTAAACTTATATTCCAAATGACAAGAAATCATTGAAATGGCCTCATTCAATTTCCCCAACTGAGTTCTCAGGAAAAGAGCTTTTAGGCCTTTGGGTGACCAACACACCAAATAGCAAAGGAGTTGTGATACTACACAATTCCTCCGTGCCACACTAGGAGTAATCTCTGTTTGTTCTGGGCTCTGAAACTGATAAAACGGTGCTTGAAGCAAAATGCAAGGTATCAGTTAGGGAATTCTTCAGCTGGGCTACCATGCCAAGCTACCTACCATTTTACTCTTATTTCTTAAATATCGCAGAGAGGGAAAAAGAAAGGCAGATCTTGGGCACGAAATTGAAGTATTAATGTGATTATTTAGGACTTAAAAAAATTTACTTCCTTAAGGAAGAAGATGAAACAATGATTGCTGCTTTGCCAACAAGTGACAAGGAAAAGAAAGAAAACCAGTCATTTGCTCTGCATTCAAGTCCCTACAGGCCTATTCAATTCCTGACCATCCTCACCTGCCAGATAAGAGGCCTCATCATAGTTACCCCAGGGCCACATAGATGTGAATGTTTCAAAAAAACAAAAACAGAAAAAGCTAGTGCAATGGAGGTAGCCTGGCCCTCATTACTGCAGAACTGTCAGATAATCAAGAAAGAAGGGCTGCCTATTACCATCTTTGCTTTGGGTAGGGATGAAAGGAAAGAGGCCATTCTAGTGTGAGCCTCTAAGAAGAAAAGAAAGTTGCTGTCAGAGGGCTGACATTGGAGTCACTGCAGAATGGTGCCATCATAGAACCTAAGAAAGGCAGCAGAGCTTCAGAAACCTAGGCAAGGACAGACCGGGTGGCTCAGTGGTTTAGCGCCGCCGTCAGCCCAGGGCGTGATCCTGGAGTTGCAGGATTGAGTCCCATCATCAGGCTCCCCGCATGGAGCCTGCCTGCCCGCCCCCCCCCCCCCCCCCCCGTCTTTCATGAATAAATAAATAAAATCTTGAAAGGAAAGGAAAGGAAAGGAAAGGAAAGGAAAGGAAAGGAAAGGAAAGGAAAGGAAAGGAAAGGAAAGGAGGAAGAAAGAAAGAGAAAGAAAGAAACAAACCTGGGCAAGAGTTGAGCTTGAGACATATGTTCATCATTCAGTGTCAGAAGCTTGCTATGGACTGGAGGACTGGAGCAACTGAGTAAGTGGGTGTGCGTTTCATTATGTCAATATCCAACTTGCCTTCCATATATCTTTTGGGTCATGGGTCAACTGCTCACTTGTAAAGCAATGAATTTGGTCAAATATCTGATCCCAAGGAAGTTCCAATCACTCTCCCAGTGTCAGAATGTGACCCATCATCAAGGCCACAGGAGTGAGAAAGAACAGACAAGAAATGGGTGAGGGACAAAGATAAGGAAGTTGGTATATGACCCGGGGCTGAGGAGTGGCAACCTGGCACCAGGGCCTCACGTTCCACAGCAACTCTTACCAAGCAGAGGGACATGTTTTCCTCCCTAGTTTCCATTACACAGAGGCTGCAGATGGCACACCATTACTACTGCAATTATTGACTATAATTATGAAAATCTGCTATCTTTGATGTGATAGCAAAAATTATTAAAATGGCCCTTCTTAGAAAAAGAAGGGCAATAAATATAGCCTCCTTTGCAAAATTCGATGACCAATTTCATACCAGAACCTTCTGCCAGAAAAGAGATCGTCAGTTTAATATACTTGCTTTCAGCTTCTCCCCTTCAAGATGTTTTATCCCATGTGGAAAATGAATAGTGACATGTGGTTCATGACATATTTTAAGAGTATACTTAAGGGTGCTTCAAAGGAAAATAAAAGGGTAAACTTCTCCTTGCAGACACACACATGTGATTTGCACAAGCTCCTAGATTTTTCTGCTCCCACAGTACCCAACAAGAGGTAATTTTTGAAATAGTCACTGGGCGCCTGGCTGGCTCAGTCAGTGGAACATGCTTCTCTTGATCTTAGGGTTGTGGATTTGAGTCTCACGTTGGATGTAGAGACAACTTTAAAAAAAAAAAAAACTTCAAATTAAAAAATGAAAATAAAAGTCTTCATTTATGAGAATGAGAACAAATGGCAATAGATAAATGTCAGTCTTGGTTTAAAAAGGTAACACTTGGTGGTGCTGTGCTTATCTGTTGGAATTAGTACATATTTTCATGTACTTAAATGGTATTGGTAACTAGAAATATCAAAAGTGAAGGGCTCACTTTGGTCTCTTTGTCTTCTATAGGATCACAAACCGTGCAAGGTCACATTTTAATTCTTTTCTTAATCTACCTAATCTTAGGTTGAAACTAAGTCATAATCCCAAGTGTAGCCCATGTTAAAAGAGCACATACTTTAACACAGTGCAAGATTTTTTTTTTTTTCTCGATGTCAAAAACTTTTTTGTAGTAGGAACCTAGCATTTGGTCTCTGTTGTTATTCTTTTTTTTTAATTTATTTTTTATTGGTGTTCAATTTACTAACATACAGAATAACCCCCAGTGCCCGTCACACATTCACTCCCACCCCCCGCCCTCCTCCCCTTCTACCACCCCTAGTTCGTTTCCCAGAGTTAGCAGTCTTTACGTTCTGTCTCCCTTTCTGATATTTCCCACACATTTCTTCTCCCTTCCCTTATATTCCCTTTCACTATTATTTATATTCCCCAAATGAATGAGAACATATAATGTTTGTCCTTCTCCGACTGGCTTACTTCACTCAGCATAATACCCTCCAGTTCCATCCACGTTGAAGCAAATGGTGGGTATTTATCATTTCTAATAGCTGAGTAATATTCCATTGTATACATAAACCACATCTTCTTTATCCATTCATCTTTCGTTGGACACCGAGGCTCCTTCCACAGTTTGGCTATCGTGGCCATTGCTGCTATAAACATCGGGGTGCAGGTGTCCCGGCGTTTCATTGCATTTGTGACACAGTGCAAGATTTTTAATCATATTCTGGTAATCAGTTTCAGAAGGGGCCATTTCAAAAGCTGAAGCTAAAGCAAATGTCCAGCATTATAAGCCCTGCTTTTTTGCAAATGATGACTTATGTCAGAATAAGTCTGACCAGGCTAAGTGGGGTATCTCTATTTTTACTATATGATCCCAGCTCAATACAAAAACATCAACTAATCTAACTCAAGTATAAGTCTTCTTTGATAAATCAATCATACAGAATATTAATGCTACAATAAGCTTGGAGAAGAACCACAGTTTAATCTCAAGTTTCACAAACATTTGAGGAGGTGCTTGGTGGCACAAGCCTGAGCTTTCATTTGGCCTATATGACCAGGTTGAGTATGGGTAAATGTGGAGCATACTTATAAAAAGGTATGGTTTGGGGGCACCTGGGTGACTCAGTCGGTTAAGTGTCTAACCCTTGGTTTCAGCTCAGGTCATGATCTCATTGACTGGGAGATCAGAGCCTTGCTTCAGGCCCTGGGCCCTGCACTCAGCGGGAATCTGCTTGAGATTCATTCTCATTCTCATTCTCTCTCTCTCTCTCTCTCTCTCTCTCTCCCCCTGCCCCTCCCCCCTTGGCATGTGCACTCTCTCTAAAATAAATGAATCTTTTTGAAAAAGGCATGGTTTCATCATTGTGAGATTAATCCTCATGATTTGTGGGAACAAACAAACACAAATTATGCCAGGGATTATTACGAAATGAGCCTGTGTTTAAAAAAAAGAAAGAAAGAAAAAAAAAAGTCATGACGCATCTTGCTTATTGGTTAAAAGTCTTATAATAGCACTGACAAATTTGGTGGCCCTGGAAGAGTAGACAGAAGCCAAGCTTCTTTTTCAGTACCAAACAAATGAAGAAAGTCACAACAAGTAGGATGCTCACTGAATAAAGGGAAGAGAAAAGCTTTCCATACACAGTATTGGCCCTAAGTCTTTGAGGCAGGTAGGCTCCACGTGATATAAAGAGCTTCACTTAAGGACATTTGAGTTAAACAGGCTTGAATCTGAACTCAATTCTGTGCAACTCTGGTCAGTCTCTTCACTTCAGAGACAATTTCATCTTCTAGAAAATAAGGACAAAACTAGAACCTACCTCACAGAATCACTGAAAGCATTAAATGTATATGATGCCTCGCTCGATAATAGCTATCATTATAAATACTGCCATCAGAAAGACTCTCTATTCCTCAGAAGGGGGGGTCCTTTCTAGACCTCGGGATTGGCTATATATTTAAAGGAAGAGTGTTGTTTTCTTGTTACTCTTCTACTAGTAGTAGTCGTCATCATCTTTCGGAAGCATTTATTTTTAAAATTTACCCACCAAAGAGCAATTTAGCTTTATTTAGCCAAATATAAACTGTCTGTTGGTAAAAATCCAGGCTACAGCAATACCACTCTGGGATTACAGGCTAGAAAATCTTCTCTTTAATTCTGAAATAGCTGTTATGACCCTGGAGATTAATGAAAAACAAAGATGGACTCATATGAAACTGTCATTGTTTTAGGTCAAAAAGGCTAAGTATCAGAGATTTTATATAGCCTACACCTGATTATTTTGAGGAATCAACTTGGCATTAACATCCAAATATCATACATATCAACTGTTTGCATTCTAGAATTCCTGCATTCACGAATATGATTCAGAACAGTAAAAGAATATTTACTTCCTTAAATGTGCACCTTGCTTTTTACAAATGTGTGTGTCTAGGGTGTGCACTATGTCACTGCACCTGTCCCGACACATGATGGCCTCCTCCTTCATGGCCGATTGTTTTGCTGAAAGCACACCCTGCTCTATCAAATAGAAGTAGATGATTCAGACATTTAGAATATCTAAGGATAAACATATGTCAGAGAAAAAAAAAACAAAAAAAAAGGAAAGAGAAAAGAAAAAAAATCAACAAACCCACCCTGAGATGAAGGGAGTTTGTTCCCTGTCACATCAAAGGGAGGGAGAACAAAGATGGAAATGACAGCTCCCCGCACAATTGTGACACATTTAAGTGCCATTTTTTTGATGTTTCCGATGAGAGTGTATCGACCTCAGATCGTCTGTCAGTTTAGCACCTGATCACCTCCTTATACTCTATTTCTTAAATATTTCTGTCAAATACATCTTCCTCTGCTAGGTTTTAGATGGGCACCATATATTTCCCTCCATTGCCCTCTTCCGATTATGCAGAAGATTCACAGACACGAATAAGAAAAAGAAAATTCATCAACATAATGCTTAACCTGCCAAGATGTGTAGGCAAGGTTTGGAGATGAAAAATGATGGCTTCCTGAACAAGTGTTTCTAGAAGTGTGTAGGAGGAGTGTGCAGAGAGGGAGGGAGGAACAGGTGCATTGGGAGATACCCTGGCCTTGGTCCTTAGTAGCATATAGGAAGGAGGGCACCACATAATCAATCAGATCAACAAGCATGTAATGGCAATCACAGCACTAATTCAACAGTGTGATTGGGAAAAGAAAAGTTCCAAACCCATTAAACGTAGTTTTCCTTATTTTAGGCTAAGAAGCTCTGGCAAAACCAGGCATTATTGAGGGAGAAAGAAAGAGTTCCAAGAGTAAACAACGTGCAAGATGCCTAGAGATTGGTTTAAAAATAGAGAGAAAAACAAGCCTTACCTATTGTTACCTCAGAGTAAGTGCTCCCAAGTACTTAAGATTTAGAGAGGGCTGCAGAGAGAAGGGAACCGTTTGTGTGGCTAAAAGGCAGAGTGAAAAGAAGTGAAGGTATCTTTGATGAGATAAAGAGCTAGTCCAGACGGAGAAGAGAGAAAAGCCCATAAGGCACTGCAGATTAGACACAACCTAAAAAACAGGCAGGAGCAACTTGCAAGAGATTGCAAAGCCAAGAGAATAAGAGGCTGTTTTTGCTCTATCAAAGGGAGGAAGCCATTTAGAGCATCGGCCGACCCACTTAATCACAGTCACCAGACTAAAAAGGAGATGGTCGATAGACTGAATGAATTCTTTGTCTTCTAAGGAGATTCGCATTCCCAAACCAGAACACTGAACTCCACAGGTCAGAGGTACTAGATCAAATAGTGGTAAACATGATGCTCTGCATCTAATCAACAAACCAGTAGTAGATAAATCACTGTGACCAGATGGTATCCACCAGCCAGTTCTGAAGTAAGTCAAGAGTGAAATTGTTTTGGCCAACATGTGTAGGTCGACTTTACAAACAGCCACTGTGCCCAAGAGACTGGTGCTTGTCAATGCGATTCCTAAGCTATTCATAAGAAGGGTTCCAGAAGGGACCCTGGGAAGTAGAAACCAGGAAGACTCATTTCCATATCAAGCAGGCTGGCAAACTTTACAATAAAGGTGCAATCACTACACATTACAAAAGTAAAGCCTATGGGTGAAGAGAAAAATAATTTGGCCAAGGAGACAAATCGCGTTCATCTAATAAACCAGAGCTCCTGGGGTGGGCAGTGCAAGAATAATATGCAGTTGGATAAAGGGACCCCTGAAGATCAAATGTACAAGGGTGTTAAAAACACAACAGAAAATAATACCCACGCCACTATGTCCTGGCACTGAATCTTGAGAGAGAAAGAGGGAGCTCAGCAAAATTTGAAAGTTGGATGAAAAGACAGGGGCAGTTCATTTCAGAGATGTGGGAGAGACAAAAGAAGATAAATTAAGGTTCAGTGTGGAAAGATGGGAATCTTATTTCTTTTAATCAAGCATATGGAGAGGCTTTAAGTATTCTTTTTATAGTCTCCTGATATACTGAACATATTCAACAACCAACCCTAGAAGTAGAGCAATGGCTCATTTACACACTGCTTCAACTTTTCGAACACCCCAAAAAGCAAGGGAAGCCTTGGTCTAAACAGAAACAAACAAACAAACAAAAAAGGATAAGTGGGATCCCTGGGTGGCTCAGCGGTTGAGCACTTGCCTTCAGCCCAGGGTGTGATCCTGGAGTCTCAGGATCGAGTCCCACATTGAGCTCCCTGCATGGAGCCTGCTACTCCCTCTGCCTGTCTCTGCCTCTCTCTGTGTGTCTCTCGTGAATAAATAAATAAAATCTAAAAAAAAGGAGAAGAAACAAAAAAGGTTAAGAAAAAAACATTCAAAGTCTGTAAAATTTGCTGTAGAAAATTGGAGCCACCCTCTGAGACACAGACTTTATTTTGCACGCAAATATTCCAGTTGCATGTTTAACCAACTCTGCTGTCTGATTTCTAGACATTCAGCTCTGCCCTGGATGAAAAGAGCCCTGAGGACTGACTGCTTTAGTGAACCATTTCTTAAATGATTTTCATGATGACCCTGAGTCTTCCTTTCTTCCTTAACTGATTACAGTTTGTATCCTCTTGTTTATAAGCCAGGGGAATAAATATTTCAGAAATATTTTCATTGAAATGTTTAGAACATTTTTAAAAACTATTTGGTATGTGAAAGAGTAATTATCTGGAAAAATCTCTTACTCAAAATATTTCCTTTTCAGATGAAGCAAGATAACGAAGATGTTATTTTAAAGCCACAACCATTAAGGTCAACAGTTGGAACAGGATGCAACTCAAAAGCTTCACAGAAGTTCTAGATGTATTCAGAGAGCAGATCAACAGGGTGATTTATTAAGGAAAATTCACTTGTTTTGTATATATTTAGATTCTTTGAATTTGTGTTCCAAAAAAGAACATTCATTTTCCTTCCACCTGACCACGGTGTCCTTGCCAGAGACACAACTGACCAGAGAACTGACCCATGTGGCAAGGCTATTTTTCCTTTCAAAAGACATCAAACAGCGGATTCATATTAGCAAAAACATTAATCTCAGAAGACTTAGAAGAAAAGAGTTAAGTAAATGTGAAAATAAGGTTTATTTCTTAGAATGGGCTTATTTATTTCTTCAAACACATAATTTCCCCATTGAGAAGAGAGATTCTGCTAACTGCACTCCTCACCATTCTTAATTCCTCTCAAGACAAGCCTGGTTTAGTGAAGGAAACATATCCAACATATTCGAGAAGAAAACAAAAATAAGATGCTTAAGGAAAACCAAATCTCAAGCCATGTACCTTTTAGGGCAGGCCACTGTGCACATCAGAAAAGCACCATTTTCGGTCTTTGTCATAAAAGGTATGAAGTGCTCCAGAAAATGAAATGGAACAAGCACTGGGTAACAGCATGGAAGGTCAAAATACCAATGTTTCCTGGAAAACTAAATTCATGCAGAAGTTCTATCATTCCTTCTCCTTCCTATCAGAATACCCAAATGCAAAAGTTACTCCTCTCTCACAGAAAAGAAAAGGTCGCAAGGCAGGATTCTGAGTAAGGAGAAGACTCCTGAACAAATCAAATACTGAATCATGGAAACAAAGATACTGAAGAAAAGATGGGGCAGGGAGAAACTGTGGCTCACTCATTTTCATCCTAAAAAGGCCAGTGTACAAAATGTCACATACCATATCTGTACCCTACATATGACACAGTACTAATGTTCTACATTTGAAAGAATGAGTTAAGAACGGTTTTACAATTTTAAATAGCCTTGTTCTGCAGACTGAACTTTGATATAAACCCATCATTGCTCCCAGTCTCTCACAGGGCATTTTATAAATGAACGTGTGTGTGGCCATGGATGGCACTTAGCACTGATATTCGGAGATCATTTCTTTAGAACAATGGCCTCTTAACATTTCCTACTTCTTAGCGGGATCAGACACTAAAAGCGCCAGAGTAATGCCTTGCTAAAGAAGGGATGAAAAGCTTACAATATTGCCAGCATTTCCGAGAGAAACAAACATCCTCTGTGAGGGCTGTCCTGAAAACAGCCCTCTGTGGTGGCTCACACAATCTTTATTTCATGAAAACCTACACAATGGTGACTTTTCAGTGAAAGCTTGTCAACTCCTGGTTTCCTCTCAGATAGCTGCTGTGGGTCCAGACCCCCTCAAACTCCTTCCACCACACAGCTATCTCCAACTAAAAAACAGGTAAGTCAAGTCAGAAGAGCCTGGCTAAGGGTAGGGAGGGGAAAGGGGAGGATGGGCTTCTTGGCAAAACAAGTGGTGGTGATGGTTTGCTCTTTGGACAGAAAGCTGGGTCAGGCATCACAGGGAGCTGGGAATGCCATGGCTGAGAGGTCAAGAGGCTCCTAGGTCAGTGTCATCACCACTACTGGTTCTATAACAGGAAATGAACCACATATGCGTGCCCTCAGCCAACAATCTGACAAGTAATGCTTGTTTTTAAACACATAATTTTGCTGTAATGCTTGTGTCGACCCGGGTTCCACATGTTGAAACAGAACACATGATGGTAGTTGTAGGTGGTACTTTGGAAGTAATTAGGTCATGAGGATGGAGCCCCCATCAATGGGATTAGTGCCCTTATAAAAGGGGCCCTCACAGCAGGCAAGGAATCTTTGGGGCACCCCGACCTTGGGACTTCCCAGCCACTGAAACTGTGAGAAATACACTTCTGTTGTTTAAGTCACACAGTCTCAGGGATTTTGTTATAGGAGCCAAAACAGACTAAGTAAGAAAAGCTAGTTTTTTCTCACACCTTTACCCAAACACCCTCAAGCCTTTTATTATGAAAATATGCCATTTACTGGCTGCTCACCTGCCAACATTTACTGCGTTCTCCCTAGGATGGAAAACAGTGAAATAAGGTTAGGTGTTAAGTAAAGGCTATCAAAGTTTCCAACCACTAAGAAGTGGAAGAGATCCATGGCCTTGAGATCTGATTCCCTCAGTTCATGGAAGAAAAGATGAAGTTCCCTGCAAATGTGAGTGAAACTGTCCACAGCGGCACGGTACGAAGTCATCCGGGATCTCCTGCCACCCAGTTTGATATTCCTTATCAATCAAGTGAACCCTGACATTAACCATTAGGAAAAAGCAAATGGGAAATTCATGAGTCCAACATAGTGCTAGACCCAGTGCTCATCCCCCACCCCCAACCATTTAGTATCTTCCCCCAACTATTCTTTAATTAAAATATAATTCATAACATTTAATGTGTACAGTTCATTGGGTTTTAGTTTATTCACCGAGTTGTGTAATCACTATCTAATTCTGGAACTTTTGCATCATCCCAAGAAGAAATTTCATTCCTATTAGCAGTCACTGCCACTCCATTCCCCCAGCCACCCATACACATCAGGTCTAGGCAACCACTAAGCTCTGTTCTGTCTCTGTGGGCTTGCCTATTCTTGACATCTTATATGAAAGGAAGTGTACATGTAGTCCTTTTGTACTGGCTTTCTTCATGAAGCATAAAGTCCTTAAGGTTCATCAGTTGTAATGTCTCAGTGCTTCTTTCCCCTTTTATGGCTCTATGTTATTCTGAGTGGACTGCACCAGGTTTTGTTTATCTATTTACCAGTTGATGAATATTTTAATTGTTCCTACCTTTTTGCAACCATGACTGCTGCCACAAACATCCTTAAATTATATTATTTATTATATTATTTGCTTTTTATTTTGACATTGGATACAGACATTGATAGGAAGCCCTTAGCAACACTAAAATCTTAGTAATATCCAAACTTACTTTTGCTTTCTTTTTTTCTTTGCCCAAAGGGTTTCAAATTCTCTTAGGTATATACATACCTAGGAATGGAAGCTCTGGGTCACATGGGCCAAAAAGTCTATGCTGAACTTTTTGAGAATCTGCCACCCATCGACTTTTCGGAGGTAACAATTCCATCTGGACCGGCCTCAGATATAAGCTTAACACAAGTTATTGGTCTCCACAAACTAGCTGCTCTGGCCACCAGAAACAACAATGACATTTAAATTGGGAGTGATGACCAAATCAAAACAAACCCCAAAACATGGGTTTTAATCTCTCAAATAAGAAAACACACTTAAATTTAGTCACTACTTCCTGTTTTCATCCTAAAATTTAGATGAGGCATTCTGAACTTCAATACACACGCATAATTGTAAAAGTGGAATGAAATGGTAAATAAGAATCAGATACCCACCTTTCTTTAATAACTCCCATGTGAAATACATCTTTCAGATATGGTAAAAGGAATACATAACTTTCTGGATAGGAACACAACAAATTATCTCAAAGAGATGTAGATATGAGTGCTGCTGAAAAATCTAAGAATATCCACTGTTCCTGACACAGCTAAAAACTCTGCTTCCTAGAGTTACTAAAACATTTAAGACAGTCCCATTCTCTAAATTAAGAGACCTTACTAATGCAGACATTATCAACTCATTTTAGGAGGATAGCCTAGGTGGGTAAATGGTCATTCTTGTCAAAGATGGGGGTGGGCAGCAATGGGCCTATCTTGGAGAGTCACGGAGCTTGTTGATTTCTTTTCATTCTGAAATTCTTTTTATTCATTACTAAGGCTGCTGGGCAGAGCATTTTCCATGATCACTGCTGCAGATTTTTAGCCCCAAAGCCAAATACTTTTTTACAACCTCCTCAATTTGTTTCTTAATGTTTTATTCTATTTCAACTATAGTTTTTTGATGGCTGCCTGTAAGGCACAACCCCCCCCCCATGGTTTCCACTTGATTTTTAAAACTTCACCTTTTTATCCCAATTTCATTAACCTTTCACCACTCCCATGCTTGCTCTACCTATATTCCCACAAGCTATCTTTTTCTTCTCTAGTCAATGAACATTTATTGGCTACCTCATATATATCAGGCATGGTGCCAAATTCTGAGGGTAAGAAATGAGCACATTCTCTGCCCTAAAGGAGCTCAGAGTCTAGTATAGATTATCTCGGCAGTGCGTCCTCCTTCTCATTTCCATCACAGTTATGACACCATCTTCCCAAGTGTCCATGTCAAAACCATCTCTTTGAGAGCCTGCTGAGTCTGAGATTTGGCTATCTTGGTGTTTCCTGTTCCCAGGAGACCCTCTACAACGGGATACAGACACTGATAGGGTAATCTCTTCAGAACATGAGAATCTTCAGAATCTCCACCCTTATTTAATAAATCAAAGTTGGAATGATTTTTATTTTCAAAGGTTTTTTTTTTTAAATCACAGTCTGTAGGTTTTTTATTTTGGGGTAGAAAAAGGAAACAAGCCTGTTAAAACCTGCAAGTATGCACTATTTACTGCATTACTCATCTTTCCTAAATAGTTGCAGCTGTTCTGCAAGTTTTTCTATGCAAAACTATGGGGCAACATCCTACACTGGATGCTAGGTTAGAGGGCATACGTTTTAGACAATAAGATCAGAATGGCAAATGGCTGGATGGTGAAATATTCACAAGCAATCCCTCAGGAGCTGTACAGAAAGAACAGAATACTGTAGCAGGACATTCATCAGCTCTCCGGGTGTTTACATGCCTTCTCAAGTTCTTATCAGCTTCATGGATTTCAGGTCAAATGTAATGAAGGCATGAATCAGGTATGCATGGAGAGGATTCAAGTTTAAAAGTATTTCAGTTCATAATATCAAGTTCCAAGACCCAAGCTCCAAATGTTATCATTACATAAAAGTATACACATATGTTTTCAATGGTTCTGTTCAGTGGTTCCCATACTGTGGGTCTTAAGAGGTATTTTTCCAAAGTCTATGGATTTACAGGTCTGCCAAGGACTCTCTGCACGCTGAATACCATCTCACTTACAGAACACACTATAGTTTTCTTGGACTACAAAAGGTTGGGATCCACTGCAGCCAACACTCGGCACTACTGTGCAGGGAGATCAACAGGTAACAGAATGTAGGCAGTTCACGAGACTGTGTGAGCAAAAAACAGTTGCAGGTAAAAATCCGATGAGCTGGTACACTTAAGACAAATTATCAGAATGGTTTAGGAAAGGATGGTGAACCCTTCTCACTTATGTACACTCAAGCAAACGGTCACCACAGAGGACACCAACCCACATCCTGGTGGAGCAAAAAGAGAGAGGACAACATTGCACAGTATCATCTAAGAAGCAATGATGAATAAATCAGAAACTATGGTCCTCGAAGTGACGACCACTAAGTGGCTGTGAGATGTGGGGCAAGAATCCCCCTCTCTGGCTCTCAAAGACTTCATTCTGTAAAATGACTTTTACCTCCTGTCTGGCTCCAACATTCAGAGGAGCTCTAAGATCGTATGTTCCCATGATTCTGTTTCTCAGAGGCACCCAGGGGCCTCCTGTGGAGGGCAGAGTTGACAAACGTTAACCCCCAAATGAGCTCCTAGACTGCATGCCTCTGCAGCAGCCAAGGGTTTATTTAATTCACCTGAGCATCCTGAGGGCCACAGGAGCTGGGTGAATTGCTCTCAATAAATACTTGTTTTGGATGAATGTGAGGGCCAGAAAGGGCTTATGACCACAGATGAGTATCAAATCTCTCACCGCCTAGTCAAGTGAGGTCCTTAGAGATTCGTAGGGAAATCTTCTGATAATTTCTGATTCTTTCTGCAGTGAATGTACTTTCTCTTCCCTAACCCTGCCTCTCCAAGCTCAACGGCAATTTCTACATTCTGCATTTAGTAGCAGGCCAAATAGGGTAGCTGTATTTTAATAGATTATGTATGAAACTAAAGCTATGTCTACCTCTGCAGGGTGGTTCAGTTTTATACATTCCAATCTCTGAACGCCAAAAGCTGGGAACCAGCAGGGCTTTCAGTCCATTACATCTGCAAGGCTGGAAGCCGGCCAAGGCTAATGGGGGGACATTTTTAGAGATAATAAACCGGCCCCTCTGCAGACTTTTGCTTTAGAAGCCAATTTAAACTTACACCACTGACAAACAGAATATGATTCCCATTCTATCAAAGGGTGAAGGACTGAAAAGCAGTAATGAATTAAAGCAAAACACTCTTCCCATGGCCACTGACAAGACTAACCTACCCTCAAGTGAAAACCTAGCAGGATGGAGATAAGGCCATAGGACCAATTTCATAAATTGTAGCCAAACAAAGCATTTAGCTTTCAGGATCTCAGTTTCCCCTTTCACACTGGATGCCCTGTAGGCTATTTCCAGTTCTAGTGTACTCTGGTCTTTATTTAACTTTTCAATTAAAAGAATCCAGGGGAAAACAAACTATTGGGATTACATCAAGTGAATAAGCTTTTGCACAGTCAAGGAAACCATCAACAAAAGGAAACCCCAACCTACTGAATGGGAGAAGAGATTTGCAAATGATATATCCATCCATTAGAGGGTCAATATCCAAAATATACAAGGATGTCATAAAACTCAGCACTGAAAGAAAACATAATAATCTCATTAAAATAGGCAGGGGACCTGAATAGACTTTTTTCAAAGAAGACATGCAAAATGCCAACAGACATGAAAAGATGAAAATCATCAATAATCACCAGGGAAATGCAAATCAGAACCACAATGAAATATCACCTCACACCTGTCAGAATGGCTAGTCTCAAAAAGACAAGAAATAACAGGTGTTGGCAAGGATGTAAAGAATGGGGAACCATCGGGGGGCCTGGATGGCTCAGTCTGTTGACCATCTGGCTCTTGGTTTTGACTTAGATCATGATCTTGGGATCCTGAGATTGAGCCCCATGTCAGGTTCCATATTCAGTGCCGTTTGCTTGAATGCCCCTCCCACTGCTCGCCCTCTAAATAAATATGAAATAAAATAAATCTTGAAAAAGAATAGGAAACTCTCTTGCAGTGTTGGGGGGAATGTAAATTGGTACAGCTACTGTGGAGAGAGTATGAGGGTTCCTTAGAATTAAAAATAGAAATACCATATAACCCAGTAATTCCAATACTTGCCCAAATAAACTGAAAACACTAATTGGAAAAGATATATGCACCCCAATGTTTACCGCGGTATTATTTACCATAGCCAAGATATGGGAGCAACCTAAGTGCCCATCCATAGATGAATGGATAAAGAAAATGTGGGATACACACACACACACACACACACACACAGAGGAATATTACTCAGGCATAAAAAAGAATGAAATCTTGCTAATTTACAACAATATGGATGGACCTAGAGAGCACTGTGCTAAGTGAAATAAGTCAGACAGAAAAAGGCAAATACCAAACTATTTCCCTTAAATGTGGAATCTAAAGAACAAAGCAAAGAAGTACAGAAGACAAACTGATGGTTGTGGGGGGTGGGGCAGGGTGCAGTTGGATGGGCAAAATAGGGGAAAGGGGCTAAGAGGCACAAACTTCCAGTTATAAAATAAATGAGTCATGGGGATGAAATGTATGAGGAACATAGTCAATTAATATTGTAATACTTTTGTCTGGTGATAGATGATGATGACACCTGTTGCGATGAGCACTGCTTAATATATACAATTGTCACATCACTATGTTGTACACCTGAGGTTTAGCGCCTGCCTTCGGCCCAGGGCATGGTCCTGGAGTCCTGGAATCGAATCCCACATCAGGCTTCCTGCATGGAGCCTGCTTCTCCCTCTGCCTGCGTCTCTGAGCCTCTCTCTCTCTCTCTCTCGCTCTCTCTCATGAATAAATAAATAAAATCTTTTTTAAAAATCCAGGGGAAATCACTTGCAATTGACTGAAATAAAATCCTAAGGAGTAAGTGTTTTAATGGCCACTGAAACCGAAAGTCAGCAAGACTAACTTAAACCCATTCACATTACCATAAAGGTCCATACCTTAAGTCCTCTAGCATGAACTGCAAAGACACGGGGCTCCAAGGGGGAGCGTGCTTAGGTGGTCCCGAAACTTCTAGGTAATGAACCTGTACATTATGAGCTAAGATACTTTCAAACCCTGAAGATCTGTGGCTTCATCCTTGCTTCTGTTTATTCTCCTCTCTATTCGGACTGCTTCAGGGGCACTTACAACTGCTACAAGGTCATCCAGTGATCTTCAGGAGATATTCACTGGTAAGAATCTTACCCACTGCTGCCCAAATAACTCAGTTTTCCTATAATCAGCAAGGGCTAGACTGGGACCCCACCATGGCCTGGCTTATACCTTCCCCACAGAGGACCTGCCACTCAAGGCTCCAGTTTACAACATGGCCCTGGAGAAGGAGCTGACCCACTCTGGTTCCCCCAGAACTAAACCTAATCCTGCAGGCTTTCGTATTTCCCACTACACTTGGAATGCACATACTTGTCCAGGGCCTCTCCACATCCTGAAGCGCATTATGTTCACTTGGGGCAAGGGTTGGAGCTGTAGGCACTCAGAAAGCCCTCCGTGACCTCCCCTATTTTAGCGAGTGAGACACCACACAAGGCTGATTGAGTGAATACATCTCTTGGAAGCAAGTAATTCACTTCTTTAACCCCAGAAGAGGATTTCTGTATCTTTGTTAAGCTTCAGAAAGTAGAAAAGGGTCCGAAGGCACAGAGGGATTAAGGGACTTATCCAAGGGCATCTAATACAGCGCAGGAATCAGTTTCCTAGCTCCAAGGCCACTAAACCACATGCCATCATAATAAGCACATAAATCTGATTGCAAAACACCTACTCTCCACTGTTTGGACATTTCTGTACAGCTCGGGTCTTATGGTGTTCCTGAGGCTGGTGATATTTGATCACTGGGCACAAAACCTAATTCGTACCTTAGCCTACAGCACTGTAACCAGTTTAAAAAAAAAAAACAAAATGGAAAAAAAAAACAAAATGCACAAATCCAAAAGAGAGTGCTTCTTTACTACTCTTTATAAACCTCTTCCCGGGGAGTAAGAAGGTTTATAAAGAATAAAAGATTCGCTACCAGTCGTTTCAAAACCAAAAACATTGGCAGGCCCTGAAACACACTTGCATACTGTGCATTCAACTTTCACACACAAGTTACATGAAGGGAGGCAGATATTTGTGAGTCCACAGGAGTCCTACTAGGGTGTGAGCCCCAACTCTTTCTGCATCTGCTTGCGTACCAGGATAATATGAAGGGATGCTCATAATGATGGCCCTGATGTGCGATCAGAATCATACTCAATTCTATTCTGTAAGATTCTTTTTTAGACATCAGTATATATGGCTTTCTTGCCTCTTTGAGAAGCACTGTCCCAACATAGGCAGAACCTGCTCAGCCAGGAGATCTGCCTGATGGTACTTCATTCAACAACGTAAGGCTAACTTACCTCTAGCCAAGAATTTAAAGTTCTCTCAACTTTTTTGAAGCAAAACTAGTTCAAATAATTTTTAACTCTCAAGTTCTTTTCTCGAATATCCCATTTCTTTTATTTTATTTATTTATTCATGAAGGACACAGAGACCGAGAGAGAGGCAGAGACACGGGCAGAGGGAGAAGCAGGCTCCATGCAGGGAGCCCGACGTGGGACTTGACCCCAGGTCTCCAGGATCACACCCTAGGCTGAAAAGGCTACACCAAACCACTGAGCCACCGGGCCACCCGAATATCCCATTTATTGTCCTCAGGGTGACCATAAATGATACTCCACAGCAAGACACATTTGAGAGGGAAAGGAGGCCCTATTAACCATCAGGCTGGGATAATAGGTGTGAGCCTGAACCACGCCCGGCAAACCAGAGCAGTGAGCCCCTCCCTCTCTTACCTATACTGTTTCAAGTATCTTCTGCTGAGATTCTTTTTCTTTTTTTAAAGATTTTATTTATTTATCAATGACAGACACAGAGAGAGAGAGAGAGAGGGGCAGGCAGAGACACAGGCAGAGGGAGAAGCAGGCTCCATGCAGGGAGTCCAACGTGGGACTCAATCCCAGGTCTCCAGGATCACACCCTGGGTTGAAGGTGGCACTAAACTGCTGAGCCAACTGGGCTGCCCTGCTGAGATTCTTTCAAATAAAAAGGGTAAAAAAAAAAAAAATGTAACTGCTAAACTCCTTGCCATCTCTTCCAACTGTGAATCATCTTGAAACAGAGCTAGAGATTAACTGGATGTGCTTGGTTTTTTTTTCCTGACAGCATACAAAGTCTTAATTTCACTTCAATTATCAGGATGACCAACGTAAGCATATTTTCCAGTACTCCCGACATACAAAGTGACTAGAGACTGCATTCCTTCCATCCTCCACACCAAAGTCTAAGGGAATGTTTTTGATTCATGAAAGGGCTGTTAATAAAATCAGCTTTCAGGGGTGCCTGGGTGGCACAGTTGGTTAAGGGTCTGCCTTGGTCTCAGGTCATGATCTCTGGGTCCTGGGATGGAGCCCTGAATCAGGCTCCCTGCTCAGTGGGGAGTCTGCTTCTCCCTCTCCCTCTCTCTTTGCTCCTTCCCCCTGCTCATGCTCTTTCTCTCTCACACACATAAATAAATAAAACCTTTTAAAAAAATCAGCCATCTTTCAACACATTTTATAATCCTTATCATCTAAGTTTTGTTGCTTCATTTACAGCTTCACTTGTAAGATTATTAAGAGCATGGTTATTTTATCACTGAAGAAAACACTGAGAACATTACTTCAATATAATATATTAGGTAACATGTTTTTATACTCGGATGTGGCTTCTTGATTTTGTTCATATATCCAAGAGTAGACCCTACTTTACACATAGGTGTATATATGGAGGATGTCATAAATTATAGTGTCTTATACGCAAAACCAGAGAACTAATTTTATTCCACTTGCAATTCAACAATCATAGAAAACCACATCCTTAATCCCCCCAAGAGGTAGGATGTACAATTAATTTAATCCTTAATAGTGCTATAGGTTTGCTTTCAATCCTGTTACTGTATTCCTTCACGCAATTAAGTGCTCTTGAAAAACTATTATATCACTTAAGTTTGCCTCCTCAGAGAAAGATTATGACCCTCTTATACCCCATGAGGCTTTTGACCATAGTTCCTATTTTTCTTATATTTCTGTTAAGTTACAGTTCTCACAGAACCATCATCATTTACATGAGATAATACAAGTCTGTCTTAAATGATACGAAACTTGTAACCATTAGATAGTGTGAGCTAAGCAAGAAAACCTAATATTATGATGCAGTTGATTTAAAAATGACATGAAAATCTAGTCAAGACTGTCAAAATATTTTTCAAATGCTTCGCTTGCACAGTGACTTATAATGCAGTCACACTCAATTCCCTGGTTTTGCATATCTTAAGGTACTGTAATTTATGACATCTTCCATGTGTAAGGTAGGACTCTGTCCTTGGATATATGAACAAAATCAAGAAGCCACCTCAAAGTAGGGGTGCCAGGGTGGCTTGGTCGTTTAAGCATCTAACTCTTGGGTTTGGCTCAGGTCATGATCTTGGGGTTGTGGGATAGAGCCCCGAGACAGGCTCCAGCCCCGAGTCTGGTTCCATGTTCAGCGCAGTCTGCTTGGAACACTCTCTTTCTCTAATAATTAAATAAAATCTTAAAAAAAGAAGCCATGTCAAAGTATTTTTTAAAAAGTGTTGATCACCCAGTATCATATTTCTTTACATTGAAGTAATTTAATTTTTTCTTAGATGATAAAAGTACTACACTCAATCCACAGAGCTAGTTTCTTCAAAATGAATTTAAATTGAATTAAACACCCTAGTATTTACAAAGCTTTCTTCCCAGGATAAATCATTCTTTCCGCTTACGATATGAATATTTAAATGAGGATTCTTGAACAGTAAGTAATTAGTTAGATGTATAGTACTGGCCATTTAATTATCCTAAGAGATTGGGGAAAGACAAAGTTTGAGAACTGGGATTCAAATAAATCATTTTCATCAGAAAACTATTTAGTGACCTATAAAACATGCAACCAAGGAACCTGGAGTCGAACACTCACAGCCCAGCTGTGACTAATATTACTATTAACAACCCACCATTCAAGAGGCAGATCAAAATAATTAACACTCAACTTGATAAAAAAAAAAGGCCAAATTATTCCCATATGATTGCTTGTAAAATAAGCAAGTTATGTCAACTAGTTGATTACTTAGTTAAAAATGAAAGTTGACAAGGTAGATTGAGTGGAGGTGGGAGGTCAGGTCTCTCAAGCCAGTACGTATGAAAATAAAATTTCAAAGTCAAGTGTCTTCTTACCAAATGCTTTAAAACAAAAACAGAAGAGCTCCTCAAAACCCACCCACATCGCTCCCAAAATAAGCTTTTGCCCTGAGAATAGAGGATATGCAATCTGAGGATTTTGTTCACCTCAGCAGCCACAGCAGCAAAATCTGTCCCCCCATTTTTTGGTCAAGTCAACAATCTGTTTTGTCTTTTACTGTTAACCCAAAACAAAAGATGGTTGGAAGGGAGGGAGGAGGGGACTATTTTATAACAGTTGGTTAAGAGCTCCAGCATTGTTTTTATTTGCTGGAAAAAGCAATTTTCTAGGGAACCACTTGAAATAATGCAGCAAACAACATGGAGCACTAGGAAATTCATTACTTTAGCTCATCTGCATCAATTGAGAGCTCCTGTAAAGTTCTTCAGTTTTGTTGTCAATTGGAGCTTATTTTTTCATACCTTCTTTGTTCCAGAGGGACAGTTCCATCATCTCTACTTTTCATCCGAGATCACATTTCCAGGCTTACCCAAGAGATGCTTTAAATGCTCAAGTTGTAATAACCCTTTTTTTCTCCTTGGATATTCTTTGGCCTCCAAAAGCCACTTGCAGATTTAACTAATTTCCCTTCCAAGGATTGAATGACCACTACACTCAATAACTATTTGAGGAACTAGTTCTACATTCAGAAAAATTCCACAGCATTGCTAACCAAAAGAGATGTTCTTTTAAGACGGTAGCTCTTGGAATGGAGTGGGGGGAACTCAAAGCAAAAAGGGAAGTTTCAATTACTTTGTGAAGTGAAGCAGAAAAATTAAGTGAGATCCAAGCAAACTTTATTAGCTATGACAAGCAATCCTTAATGCTTTTGTCTCATGAGTGCTCTGAAACCTTTGCTAAAATATTTGAAAAATTCGTCAAGCTAAGGCATCCCAATGTAGCTGCTGTGTGTCTGGATGTGCGTGTATGTGTGCACTTCCACACATCTGAAATTAGTCTTTAAAAAAGCAAGTTCCCATTCGATGTTTCAGGAGCACGTTAGGAAATGAAGTCAAATCCTAAGCCTTCTTCCTGTTCAAATATAAATGTAATTTGAAACTATGGCAAACTTAAAAACTGTTAATTAGAAGCCTACTTTAATTCTTGACTTTTAGGCCTAGGCTAGCCTCACTATCTCTACTTCTCAGGGTTTGTCATGACCAGTGGAACAAACAAGACAAGGCATAACTACAAACCACTAAGAAGCAATTCAGACTCAGTTACGTTCTTAGGGCAAATATTCAGTTCTTTGAATCACGGTATTCATGATTTTAAGTTACTTCAGTTTCAAGACTGAAACTGTTTACACACACACAAGTGTGCACGCACTTCTACAAATTCTACAAATTCTTCTGCTTTACTCAAATCACTGTTGTCTTCTGGGAAAAGTCAACAGCCTCCTCTGCCCCGATGCTGAAATAAGCTCAGATTTTGTAATCTCAAACTTATCAAATAAAAGCCTGCAGCTATTACTTGTAAAATAAATAAAGCCATCTCTATACACAAGGCTTGTCCTTAATGGCTATATCAATTCTATCAAATGAGTGTATCAATTCTTGGACAGAAAAAAAAGTATGTTTTAGTTGATTTCTCTTTTTCCAAATTGATTAATACAAGGAACTTTAGGCCACTAGACCAGTTACCATGCTTCTCACAGGGAGAGGTGAGTTAATTAACTCACCCAACAGAAACTGAGGCCTTGAGACAAGCAATTTACTTTCCGGGACATTCCAAAAGTCATTGTAATATTGAGTCAAGGGAGCTGCAGGTGATTTCAGAGAAATGCTTGCTGCTCCCACCCTAAATGAGTGGGTTCGTGCCTTCATCCCTGAGCCCAAGTGCCAAGCTACTCCATCCAGACCAGGGCTCTACAGGTTGAAAGATGTTACACAAAACCCAAATTTTGCTTTTAAATTTCAGAAAGTCTTTTTGTTTTGTCATATATACCCAAGGGTATATGTTAAGGGTAATCATAACATGCCAGTATTCATTTTCTAGAAAGAAATCTCCTGACCGGGCAACACCAGCGCTTGAGGCTTGAAGAGGGAGGTGAGCTGAAAGAGGTATGATTTTTCTTATGGAAGGATATTCAGTTATTTTATGATGGCATTTGCACCTCCAAAATGCATAGATGGTCCCAAAATGCAGACAAAGATGAGTACCTGGACACCCCTAAACCATCAGCTTTTGAATGATCGGGTATTTGAAGAAAGAAGAGCTCTGCTTGGAAAATGGTTTGACAAATGGACAGACTCTCAACGGAGAAGAATCTTGACAGGCCTGTTAGAACGTTGCTCCCTGTCACAGCAGAAGTTCTGCTGTCAAAAGCTTCAGGAAAAAATTCCAGCAGAAGCTCTGGATTTTACTACCAAGCTTCCAAGGGTGTTATCTTTATACATCTTTTCTTTCCTGGACCCCCGAAGCCTATGTCGTTGTGCACAGGTGAGCTGGCATTGGAAGAACTTAACAGAGTTGGATCAGCTCTGGATGCTCAAATGTCTACGATTTAACTGGTACATCAATTTTTCTCCAACTCCCTTTGAGCAGGGTATATGGAAGAAGCACTACATTCAAATGGTAAAAGAACTTCATGTTACCAAGCCTAAGACGCCTCCAAAAGATGGGTTTTCCATTGCCAATGTTCAACCAGTTACAAGCAGGTCTCCAGGGGAAAAGCAGTCTCCTGCATCAGCTTCACGCAGCGGAGAAAGAACTCCCACCCTGGCGATCCTCTGATAAGCACCCAACTGATATCATTCGCTTCAATTATCTGGACAACTGTGACCCCATTGAGCAAATCTGGCAAGGGAGGAGGAAAAGACATGAAATGAACCCAGATTTCAGTCGACAGTCACGTGATAAGAAAAATAAATTGCAGGACAGATCTAGGCTAAGAAAAGCGCAGTCACTGGCTTGAGAAGATTAAATGAAATAATGTCACCTGAGTGGCTCAGTCAGTTCAGCATCCGACTCTTGATCTCAGGTCATGATCTCAGGGTGTTGAGTTCAAGCTCTGAGTCGGGCTCCATGCTGGGTGTAAAGCCTACTTAAAAAAAATCTAAAAATTTCCCCGAATAGCCAGGGGAATATTAAAAAACAAAACCCAGAGCCAGGGACATCACAATGCCAGATTTCAGGTTATACTACAAAGCTGTGATCATCAAGACAGTGTGGTACTGGCACAAAAACAGACCCATAGATCAATGGAACAGAATAGAGAATCCAGAAATGGGTCCTCAACTCTATGGTCAACTAATATTCGACAAAGCAGGAAAGACCATCCACTGGAAAAAAGTCTCTTAAATAAATGGTTCTGGGAAAATTGGACAGCCACATGCAGAAGAATGAAACTAGACCACTCTCTTACACCATACACAAAGATACACTCAAAATGGATGAAAGATCTAAATGTGAGACAAGAATCCATCAAAATCCTAGAGGAGAACACAGGCAACACCCTTTTTTGAACTTGGCCACAGCAACTTCTTGCAAGATACATCTGTGAAGGCAAGGGAAACAAAAGCAAAAATGAATTATTGGGACTTAAGATAAAAAGCTTCTGCACAGGGATCCCTGGGTGGCGCAGCGGTTTAGCGCCTGCCTTTGGCCCAGGGCGCGATCCTGGAGACCCGGGATCGAATCCCACGTCAGGCTCCCGGTGCATGGAGACTGCTTCTCCCTCTGCCTGTGTCTCTGCCTCTCTCTCTCTCTGTGACTGTCATAAATAAATAAAAATTAAAAAAAAAAGCTTCTGCACAGCAAAGGAAACAGTAAACAAAACTAAAAGACAACCTACAGAATGGGAGAAGATATTTGCAAATGACATATCAGATAAAGGGCTAGTAGTATCCAAGATCTATAGAGAACTTATTAGGGACACCTGGGTAGCTCAGTGGTTGAGCGTCTGCCTTCAGCCCAGGACATGATCCTGGAGTCCGGGATCAAGTCCCACATCGAGCTCCCTGCATGGAGTCTGCTTCTCCCTCTGCCTGTGTCTCTGCCTCTCTCTGTGTGTCTCTCATGAGTGAATAAACAAAATCTTAAAAAAAAAAAAGAACTTATTAAACTCAACAGCAAAGAAATAAACAATCCAATTATGAAATGGGCAAAAGACATGAACAGAAATTTCACAGAGGAAGACATAGACATGGCCAACAACCACATGAGAAAATGCTCCGCATCACTTGCCATCAGGAAAATACAAATCAAAACCACAAATACCACCTCACACCAGTGAGAATGGTGAAAGTTAACAAGACAGGAAACAACAAATGTTGGAGAGGATGTGGAGAAAGGGGAACCCCTCTTGCACAATTGGTGGGAATGTGAACTGGTACAGCCACTCTGGAAAACTGTGTGGAGGTTCCTCAAAGAGTTAAAAATAGAACTGCCCTATGACCCAGCAATTGTACTGCTGGGGATTTACCCCAAAGATACAGATGCAATGAAATGGCAGGACACCTGCACCCCAATGTTTATAGCAGCAATGTCCACAATAGCCAAACTGTGGAAGGAGCCTCGGTGTCCATCAAAAGATGAATGGATAAAGAAGATGTGGTCTATGTATACAATGGAATATTACTCAGCCATTAGAAATGACAAATACCCACCATTTGCTTCAATGTGGATGGGACTGGAGGGTATTATGCTGGGTGAAGTAAGTTAATCGGAGAAGGACAAACATTATATGGTCTCGTTCATTTGGGGAATATAAAAAATTAGTGAAAGGGAATAAAGGGGAAAGGAAAGAAAATGAGTGGAAATATCAGTAAGGATGACAGAACATGAGAGACTCCTAACTCTGGGAAACAAACAAGGAGTGTAAATGTCAGTGAGGGTGACAAAACATGAGAGACCTAACTCTGGGAAATGAACAAGGGGTAGTGGAAGGGGAAGTGGGTGGGTGGTTGGGGTGACTGGGTGATGGGCACTGAGGGGGCACTTGGTGGGATGAGCACTGAGTGTTATGCTGTATGTTAGCAAATTGAACACCAATAACAAAAATAATTTTAAAAAATTAAAAATTTAACACATTAAAAAAAGAAATAATAATAAAAAAAAAAAAAAAAGAAATCTCCTGACCACTCTAAAGTTTAACACTTAGAGCCCACTCTCCAACCATCTACACTTATGACCAAGTGCCCCCCTGCCCAATACAATCAGCTTCAGTGTTGCTTCTGGCAATCCCAAGTCTGAGATGCTCACAGAGAAAACACCAGAAAATGCATTTTCTGGTTCAATAATAACATTTAGTGACTAGCTCACTCAGAATTCTTCCAGTTTTTAACATTTTTTGGAAATGATTAAAATTCAAGACACAGGACATAAAGGGGAACGTATCCCCCCACCGCCTCTCTCTCCCCCTCACACACACATACACACCCCAAAGGTAAATTTTAAGTTTTCCTAAAAAGCATAATACAGTAAGATTTCTGCTCTATTGCCAAATGTCAGAGAAAAATAACTATGGTCTCCATTTATCGATAAAGAAACCACTACCCCTTCATCTTTCCTGAGGAAGACTGCATTTCTTAAAAATCTGGTTGCTAACAGTTGTCTTTACAAAGTAAGATACCTTGCATCTCCTAAAATATTTCTCTGACCTTCTCTTTTACAATCTACTTAAAAGCTTCTCCTGAAGAAACAAGATCCCAACTCTAGGACAATGCATTATTATTACTTAAAGGTCAGACACCCAGATACGTGTCCCTTATTTTCCTGACATGCAGTTTTGTCTTCTGGACTGTTAAAAATTCTTTACTAAGAAGGAACAGTGAAAGCGATTTTTTCAGAAAAGCTTCTTTCCTAGTTGTATTGTAGCTAAAAAGGGGCCTGAGGGTGGGAGCAGTGAAAATCTAAAGCCTAACATGAGGTAGTTTACACTGATGGGGCTGGAACATTTTTGTTCGGAGCTCCCATGTCTACAGCACACAGTTGGAATGGTGCTCTTGGAAGCAAGCAGTGCCAACTTCTAAAAGAGGATTCTCTCAATTCCCTCCCTTTTCTTATCAAATCCTTTCCCACTAGGCCACAGTCTACTCTTAGAAAGGTCCACCTGCCTCCAGAGCTGAAAGGAGAATAAAATGATAATTCCCTCCTCCCCACCCTATGACTCAAGAGGTTAAGCTCAACTAATACGCATAATTGCCAGACTGGAAGTTTTGCAAAGCCCTTTGATAAGGTCTCTGGTACAAATTAGGAACATTTTAGGCGTTTGCTTAAGAGCAAGCACATGTCTTTTAGGAACTGCCGCACTGCCTGTCACTTTTTGAAAGTTGCCGGGGTATTTTAGATAGCAAGCTTTGAAAGTTCAAAGCAATTTTCAATATTCTGTTCCTGAGTGTGTGGCTTTTAATATCCTATTGTTGGACAACATTAAAACCAAATGACCCAACAAGCTTCACTTGTGAATTTTTGCTGATGCCAGAGGGCAGTGTGTGCTATGTCATGGAAGGCCCTGAACTCCTGGCATGGCACTATTAACATTTTACTGACACTTTCTCAATTCTATACCAGGCCCATGGTGATGGCAATTCAAGGAATCTGAGATAGAAACTGTTCATGCCCACTTATTTTTCTGACTGCAACAGGCATGTACTCAATCGCAAGTAAAAGCATTCCTTACCAGAAGCTCCTCCTCAGATAAAGCACTATGAAGAATCAAAGCAGCTACCCGAAGCACAGATTTCTACAGCATTAGTAGGAAAGAATAAACATAACTGGTCCGGGATCCCTGGGTAGCGCAGCGGTTTAGCGCCTGCCTTTGGCCCAGGGCGCGATTCTGGAGACCCGAGATTGAATCCCACGTCGGGCTCCCGGTGCATGGAGCCTGCTTCTCCCTCTGCCTGTGTCTCTGCCTCTCTCTCTCTGTGACTATCATAAAAAAAAAAAAAACCATAACTGGTCCTCCAAACCTACTTTTTTTCCCCTGAATGCTTACTTCACAGAGTATCATGGTGTTGGCTCCTGGATAGGAAAACTCACAAGAAACATAATAAGAGATGAGTACATTTATAGTAAGAGATGAGTCCATTTCTGATCAGTACCCAAAATGGGATACAACCTGAATGTATGGTGATACCCATTTTACATGCTACTTTTTAAAATTATTCTATTTAAAAGAAAAGCACCCCAAAAAGCACAAAAAAAGAGGAAAGCACCAAAGTAAAAATGAGCTCAATTAGCTAACAATGACAGGTATGTGTCAAAATGCTAGGGTAATTCTGGGGCATCTGGCTCTTGGTTTCAGCTCAGGTCGTGATCAGGGTCATGGGATGGAGTCCTGCATTGGGCTCTGCACTCAGTGCACAGTCTACTTAAGACTCTCTGCCCCTCTCTTCCTGTAAGCCCTCTCTAACATAAATAAATAAAATCTTTAGGGATGCCTGCGTGGCTCAGTGGTTGAGTGTCTACCTTTGGCTCAGGGCATGATCCCGGGGTCCTGGGATCAAGTCCTGCACTGGGCTCCCCTCAGGGAGCCTGCTTCTCCCTCTGCCGGTGTTTCTGCCTTTCTCTCTCATGAATAAATAAATAAAATCTTTTAAAAAAAGGCTAGGACAATTTAATCTCCATTAATATCAGCAAGTAAATTCACTCACTCGGTGAATGCTGTGTGCCTATTATGTGGCAGACAGACATTAGCCCTGGAACTCGGGTTACAAAGTCCCTGCCCTGAGGAAGCTTCCAGTCAGGGGGTTTCCCATCACCAGGGTTTAGGGGCAAAGAGTAAGCAGTCATCTGACAAAAATGAGGTTGCCGGAAGTCAGACAGAGAGGAAATTCACACAGAGGTCCTCCAAGGGCCCATTCTGGAAGTCTCTGGCATAGGAATGGCAGTACAGAATACACTCATCTCCCAGTTTATTTGTCTCTAAAGCAGTCAGTGGCAGGTCTGGCCAACGAGGAAGGATGGGCAAAACTCAGGAAGGCTACCATCAAGCTGAGTGAGTGGGCAGCCAAATGACACCTTCCTTTATGGGGACAGGACTGCAGACTGGGCCCCAAGACATCAATCTGTGCACAGAAAGCAGCTGCCGAGGCCTGGGAGAGGAGGCAAGATACAAGGTTTCTTCTTGGGGTGACAAAAATGTCCTCAGCAGACTGTGGTGATAGCCACACAACTCCGGAAACATATGAAAACCGCTGAATTGTACACTTGGAGTGAGTTTTGTAGTATATGGCTTCTACTCCAATAAAGCTGGGAAAGAAAAAGCCAGCTATCTATCATACTGTCACGGCTGCAAGTGTCTGACATCACGGGAAGGGGTTAAGAGAAACCAAACCTCCCCCTATAGCCTCTAAGGAGAAAAGCCCTACTCTATATCCAAAAGGGTCATTTGATTGTGCCCAGACTACCATGCTGTTCTAAAACTCAGGAAGACTATGGAATAGACTTTCTGCAGAAGGGTGGGGGAGAAAGAAAAAAGAAAAAGGCACAGGAAGGGAGAAGCCCAGTGGGAGAAATAGCCTAAAGGTGCAAGGTAGTTGGGGAAAGACAAAAAAAAAAAAGAAAATGTGCAAAGTCACAAAGAGTCTGGCCAGGGTGAACGGAGCTTCTTTGATCATGGAAATCTTTAAAAGCTTAAGAGTACCCAAAATTGGGAGGTGAAGGGGGTGAAGGGTAAAGGAAAGCAAACCTACAGTTGGTTACACATGTTGGGAGGAAACAAGGCCCAGCAAGTCAATCTGCCTCTAGGACCTTGAGAACAAATCAGTGACCCTTCTTGGGCTTCCACTTCCAGTCTTCAAACGCACTGTGATTCCTAATTATGCTCAAATCCTTTCTCATTAATCAAGCAGAGCCCTTAAAGAACCAGGAGCTCTTCATGGCAGGGCTATCAGATTCCACTCTAAGTTCCCCACACAAAAATTTACTAAGAAAGTCACTCAACAGGTATATGGATGGCATATAAATGGACTAGCATTTCACAGGAGATATCAAAACCCTCTGAGTAGCCCATAGGGTTTTAAGACCTTGGCAAAACCTTTGACAAACCTTGTTGGTTTAGGCTGTAAAAAGTCCCCAGGAACCTGCAGGTTTGTTATGAAACTGTTGCAGCCTATTACGAGACTGTGTATTTTTTGCTGCCTGGTTGGCCAATATCATCTAAAACAAGTAATATAAACACTTCCACTTCCACATACTGCATAATAAAGTATCTTCAAAGCTTCTGACCATTTCAGACCTCAATTTGTAAATATCATCTATCATGCATGACAAGTATCTCACAGGATTAATACTATCATTGAAACCCTGCCAACATTTGTGTATTGTGGGATTACAGAAACTGAACTACCCACCCCTGGTATGTGTATATGTAGTAGTCCACAGCTTTCTGCTTGTTAATGTGTCCTCAAGGAAATAATTTTAATGGAAGCACTTCATAGTAAAGTTCTCCCCAAGTACCAAAAGAAACATGGTAACAAGCTGGATAAAGGCATTTTTTGTAGATTTATACCAAAAGGCAGCTTAAGGAAAAAGCCAAAAAAAAAATCTGTTCATCTATTATAGTGTCCAGATTCTCAAAAACAATTTGTTCATAGTCATTGAAAAAATAGGATTTTTTAAAGGTAAAAGCCACTGACACTAAAAAAAGAAAGCTTAATAGGAAACCACTTTACAGCTGAGGCAATTTCCATTTCTTAAGAATATTAACTGCAGAAACTACAAGTAGTTACACATTCTTGAAAATGGCCCACTTGTACTTGGGAATACCACAGCCCTTGGCCCCTTGGCGATCCAATTCTCAAGCTCTGTTCAGGAGAGCAAAGCCTTCCTGCTTTCTTTTTCTTTACAACCCATGAAAAGCAGACTCCCCCCCCCCCCCCCCCAAGAATGAGAAATGCTAACCCAGGAAAGTCAGTAGTGGCTCTAACTGGTGCGACTATTAAAAACGAGTGCCTAGATTTGAAGTTTCCTTCATATTGTCCACTGCAACGGTCCTTAAACCATTTTATTGGTCTAGATACTGGTCTAATCCCCTCCATAGCTGCAGGGGATTACGCCCGTAGGGTTTGCAACAGTAAAAAAACTCTTTTAGGAAGGGAGAGAAGAATGTTAACTTGCAACAAGACAGAGAGAAATGGCCCCTCTTCAAATTTCCCAGCACAGCTTTGAGAGCTGTCCTATAGCCAAGTCTCCCCGGGGTTCTCCTAATCCTCGGCAGCCACTGAAGAGAGCCAGGATGAAACTTTTTTCTGAACAAAGAGAACTGAAAAGGGCCAAGTCTCAAAGTCAC
The DNA here is from genome assembly GCF_048164855.1 of Canis lupus baileyi. Lineage (NCBI taxonomy): Eukaryota > Metazoa > Chordata > Mammalia > Carnivora > Canidae > Canis > Canis lupus. Next base: position 19,791,162 of record NC_132876.1, on the reverse strand, counting down.
AGGCTCCCAGCTCGCCACTGGCTCAAAGCCAAGGAGCAGCCCGCGTGCTCAGGCCAGCGGCCCTGCAGCTGATGGACAGACAGCAGGCCGGGGAGGGCTGGGCGGACAGGGGAGGCCACAAATCAGTCTGAGCCCGGGGCCCTCTCCCGCTGCCCAGAGAAACCTCCCCAGGGTGACAGAGCTGCCCACCCGCGCCCCCCCCCCAACCCCTGACCCCCGGGTCCCTGCCAATGGCATTTAACACTCGCCAGGCCTTCTGGCAGCCAAAGCCCCGTATCTGACATGACTGCCCAAGCATGTGTCTGGGCACGGTGTGCGCGTGTGCGGCTCCAGCTGCCATGACATTCCTACCTCCATGACGGAATCCGGCACGGACGCCCTCATGGCCTCGCAGGAGCGCACACCCACGCTGCCCGCGCTTACCGGTTCGCTCGCTGCCTCGCGGGAGGGAAGCTCAGGCTCTGCCCAGCTGAGGCGCACACGCGCTCTGCGCACCACCCCAGGCCACGTACTCTAAGGAGGTGCACAGTCGGCAGAAATGCACTCTGGGAAAGCCAACCGGGACCCGGACGGTGTCGGCACCGGACACGCTCGGCTGACAGCCTGTCCGCCTGCACTTGCGCAGCCTGTTGTCTGGAAGAGTTCTTCGGTCCCTTCGTGCGTGAGATTGGGGCCTGCCTCCTCGAGGAGGAGGCAGGGAGGCTGCCGGTCTCTGCCTTGGCTGCCCCCACGGGGGACGCTGATGGGGAGGCGCCACGCAGATTCTTGAGGCATGGAGCCTGCGAGTATGAACACAGACAGCGGTGGGCGCGCTTTTTCTGGAGGGCCCTCAACCTGAGAGCCGCGGGCCAAGCTGCTTTGTTCCAATTTCTTTTCACTCTCAGATCCGTGTGGTTCAGACTCCTGCCGGGGCCCCCCCCGATCCCGGATTTTTCCTGTTTCCCCTGAAAAGCTGCTGGTTTGCTACCATGAGCACCTAGCTCCCAGGTCCTCAAAATCCTCAAAACCCTGGGGAAGGGAGGCATTCGGGAGAGAGAGGAAAACATACCCAAGGAAGCTAATCTATACCAGGACTCCTCCAACTGTGGGATCATGACCTCCAAAGAAACCGGAGAGAATTTCAAGGGGGTCAGAGGCCCTGGAGCCCAGAGCCCAAGACCTCCCAACATCTGTTGTCAGTGAGGGCAGAGTATTCTTTTGTAATACAATTTCCTCTCCTGCATCACCACCAATATTCTTTTTCTAGCCCCCATGTCTACCCAGCACCCCCTGCCACATGACCTCATCTCTCATTACTATCCAAATTATTGCCTCATTACATTGTCCTGTATTGTTCATTTCCCTTGGCAGCAGGGCTGAACTAAGAATTTTAAGAGGAATTCTACACATTTCCTGCCTTTGCTGCCCTATCATGAACACCATCTATCAGTTGGACCTTCAAAAAATATTTTATGATGCTAATATTAATAGTTAGCAACATCCACTGAGCACTTGTTATGTCTCAGGCACCACGCCAAGCACTATATTATCTGTATCAGCTGCTTTGATCATCTCAATTCTAGGAGGGAGGTACATAACTTACTATTTTACTCCCTTCTACATATATGAACACAGGAGCAGAGTCACTAAAGAACTTGTCTAAGACCAGAACTAGTAAGTGGCAGTAAGGCTCCACAGCCTACACTGCTTTTCTTCATGTTTTAGTGAGATATAATTCACATGTCATATAATTCACCCATTTAAAGTGTGCCACACATTGCCTTTTAGTGCATTTAGAGTTGTGTAACAATCACCACAATCAATATTACTCCCCTCCCCAAAAGAAACCCCATACCTTAGTCATCACATCACTTCCTGGGACCTCAGCAGCCAGCCATCAGCCACTGATCCTACACTCTCTCTATGGATTTGCTTGTTGTGGATCATTTCTCAGAACTGGAATCATACAGTATGTGATTCTAAACCTCTACCTGACACTGAGGAAGAGGATGTCCACTGACAAACTTCAAACCCCTGTTCCCCAAGCCAAATCCATATTACCAACAATTTCCCCCACAACATGAGACAGTATACATGGTTTCTGTTATTGGCTAGAGGTGAAATTGGGCAGGGGGTTGCTGGAGCCCTTGGGGAGTTATTAGGAGACAGCATGGCTCAAGAAAATGAGCACAGCCTCTGGAGTCGAAAAGATCTGTGCTCACCTCACACACTGCTGATGGTAATGTAAAATAGTACACAGTCACCATGGAAAATAGTTGGGCAATCCCCCCAAAAAAGTTTAACATAGAATTACAATGTGACCTGGTAACTCCACTCCTAGGTATACATACACAGTTGACCCCTGAATAACGTAGGGGCTTGGGACACCAACCCCCACCCCTACCAATGCAGTCAAAAATCTGCTTAAAACTAGATACCCTGAAAACTTAACCACTAATAGCCTACTGACCAGAAACCTCACTGATAACACAGTTAATGCATATTTCGTATGTTATATACTGTATTCACACAATAAAATAAGCTAGACAAAAGAAAATGTTACTGAGAAAATATAAGGAAGATGGGGCAACTGGCTGGCTCAGTTGTTAGAGCATATGACTCTTGATCTTGGGGTTGTAGTTTCGAGCCCCACACTTTGGAGTAGAGGTTACTTTAAAAATATAAAGAACTTTGGGGAAAAAAAACCATAAGGAAGGATGAGTAACATTTACAGTAATGATTTTAAAAATCCACAGGGCAGGGGATCCCTGGGTGGCTCAGCAGTTTGGCGCCTGCCTTTGGCCCAGGGCGCGATCCTGGAGTCCCAGGATCGAGTCCCACGTCGGGCTCCCGGCATGGAGCCTGCTTCTCCCTCCTCCTATGTCTCTGCCTCTCTCTCTTTATCATAAATAAATCAATAATCTTTTTTAAAAAATCCATGGGCAGCCCCAGTGGCGCAGCGGTTTAGCGCTGCCTGCAGCCCAGGGCGTGATCCTGGGGACCCTGGATCGAGACCCACGTCAGGCTCTCTATATGGCGCCTGCTTCTCCCTCTGCCTGTGTCTCTGCCTCTCTCTCTCTCTGCATCTCTATGAATAAATAAATAAAATTAAAAAAAATAAAAATAAAATAAAAATTAAAATAAAAAAATAAAAAAAAATCCACAGGGCAGCCCGGGTGGCTCAGCGGTTTAGCACCACCTTCAGCCCAGGGTGTGATCCTGGAGACCCGAGATCGAGTCCCACGTCAGGCTCCCTGCATGGAGCCTACTTCTCCCTCTGCCTGTGTCTCTGCCTCTCTGTGTGTCTCTCATGAATAAATAATTAGAATCTTAAAAAACCTCCACATATAAATGGGCCTCCACAGTTCAAACCTGTGTTGTTAAAGATCAACTGTAGTCAAGACAATTGAAAACAGGTGTTCAGACAAAAACGTGTGTGTGAATGGTAATAGCACTATTCAAAATAGCCAACAAGTGGAAACCCAATGTCCACCAAATGACAAATGGATAAAACATGTGGTATGTCCATGTGGCGGAATAGTATTCAGCCATAATAAAAAGAAATTAAATACCAAAACATTATGCTAAGTGATAGAAGCCAGGTACAAAGGCCAGATTTTTTTTTAGGATCCATTTACATGAAATATCCAGAATCGGCAAAATCCATAGAAACAGAAAGGAGATTAATAATTGCCAATCTGGGAGTCCCTGGGTGGCTCAGCAGTTTATCACCTGCCTTCAGCCCGAGGCGTGGTCCTGGAGACCCGGGATCAAGTCACACATCAGGCTTCCAGCATGGAGCCTGCTTCTCCTTCTGTCTGTGTCTCTGCCTCTCTCTCTCTCTCTCTCTCTCTCTGTGTGTGTCTCTCATGAATAAATAAATAAAATCTTTTAAAAATTGCCAATCCAATGGATATGGGGTGGGAGAGGAGTAGTAACTTAATGGGTGCAGAATTTTACTTCTGAGAGGATGAAAATGTTCTATAATTAGAAAGTGTTGACAGTTGCACAATGCCGAGAACATACTAAGTGCCACTGGATTGTACCCTTTAAAATGGCTGAAATGGTGAATTTTCGGGATGCCTGGGTGGTTCAGCAGTTGAGCAGCTGCCTTCTGCTCAGGGCGTTATCCCAGGATCCAAGATCGAGTCCCTCATCAGGCTCCCTACAAGGAGCCTGCTTCTTCTCCCTCTGCCTATGTCTCTGCCTCTCTCTCTCTCTCTCTCATAAACAAATCTTTAAAAAAAAAAAAGAAATGGTAAATTTTCTGTTATGTGAAACTTACCTCAATAAAAAATAAATGAAAGAGTAAAAAAAGTGGGGGGATACCTGGGTTGCACAGTTGGTTAAGCGTCCAACTCCTGGTTTCAGCTCAGATCATGATCTCAGGTTCATGAGATTAAGCCCTGTGTCGGGTTCCAAGCTCACTGAAGGGTCTGTGAAAGTTTCTCTCTCCTGCCCCAGCCCTCCCCACGCTCACTCACACTATCTCTAAAATAAGAAATAAAATAAGTAAAGAAATCTTAAAAAGAAAGATACTAACACTTTTTTAAAAATTAAAAAAAAGAAAATCCTGGGGCACTTGAGTGGATCAGTTAAGCATCTGTCTTCAGCTCAGGTCATCATCTCGGGGGGGGGGGCTGGGGGGGGTTCCTGAGATAGATGACCCCCACCCATGCATCAGGCTCCTTACTCAGGGGCCAATCTGCTTCTTCCTCTCCCTCTGCCCCTCCCCCTGCTCATGTGCTGCTCTCTCTCAAATAAATAAATAAAATCTTCAAAGAAAACAAAATCCTGGGGCACCTGGCTGGCTCAGTTAGTGGTAAGTATGACTCTTGATCTCAGAGTTGTGAGTTTGAGCCCCATGCCAGAGGTAGAGATTTCATTAAAAAAAAATTTTCTGGTGATCCCTGGTGGCTCAGTGGTTTGGCGCCTTCCTTCAGCCAAGGGCGTGATCCTAGGGTCCCGGGATCGAGTCCCACATCAGGCTCCCCGCATGGAGCCTGCTTCTCCCCCTGCCTGTGTCTCTGCCCCTCTCTCTCTCTCTCTGTTTCTCTCATGAATAAATAAATAAAATCTTTTTTAAAATATCTTTAAAAAAATTTTTTTTCTTTTAAATCTGGAGTTCAAATCTCATGCTGCCTGATCCTGTGCAAGGGGCAGAAGTCACAGTTCAACTGAGTGCAAAATACATTTGACGATGTTTTTTGTGAGAATTAAAGGAGGAAATACATGGAAATCAATACTGACACTTAGAAAGTTCTCAAGTAAGCGAAGCCATTGGTGAGCCAAGGATCAAAACCACTGCCCTCACTCTAAGCAAAGAGACCAGCTCCTTCCTATTCTCTACCGGAAACAGTGACATTTCTATCAACATTTCTACAGACAACAGAGTGATCCTAAGTAGCAAATAACAACAGAAAAATTGGAGGATCCATAACAACAGGACTGCTTTGAACTGGAGATTGGAGAATCCAGAATTTTCTTTACAAAACCTTTTTAAGGGACACCTGGGTGGTTCATCGGTTGAGTGCATCTGCCTTTGGCTCAGGGCGTGGTCCTGGAGTACTGGGATCCAGTCCCATATTGGGTTCCCTGCGTGGAGCCTGCTTCTCCTTCTGCCTAGGTCTCTGTCTCTCTCTGTGTCTCTCATGAATAAATAAAAATTTTAAAAAACAAAAACAAAAACCTTTTTAAACCATCAGACCCCAACCTAGAGGGCCCATTCCCAATGAAGCACAGCAACCTCATAAATTTGATGTAGCTCCTGGATAGCAAAAAGTTTTAAGGCTAAGAATCTCAGTCAATCTACAGAAAAACCCAAGGCTTTTCAAGAATAATAGAGCCACTCTGGATCCAAAGCATCTTTAGTGAGGGGGATTATAGGAGATGATACACACAGAGCAGAGCATTTGTAGTTTGTGAAGAATCCTTCCCTCCAAACAGAAAATAAGGTATTTCTTTCCTGGAACAGAAGGGCAGCATTTTATTGTCATTGTCGTCAGAGTGCTTGTCTATGTATTTATATGCGATATGAATGTCTATTTTTGAAAACTAATTTCTCTCTAAGGCACTGTTTTCCCTTTGGAAATGAGTCTTTAACATGATCAAAAGTTTCCCGAGGAAGAAATGGTTTCTATAATCCATAAGAGGAAAAATACACAGAAAGAGACGCAGACACCACTGAATATAGGCCTGTTAAGATTCATGCCAGACTCTGGAAAGACATGCTTCTAATATGCTTTCAATGACTCTATGAAGACTGTTCAAGGAGGGCTTAAATATGCGGCCAGCCCTAGCTCACCTGGCTCCAAGGAAGCCTTCTCACCATTCCACACTGGACAATGCTTCATCCACCACATCAGCAATTTTGAGTAAGCAAGAGGTCAAACAATCCAGCATACCCCTCAATATAAAACCAGAAGTCAGCTCTCTGCATGTTACCTGGCCCTCCCACGCAGCACAAGATGCCCCTGGTGAAGGGATCGACTGGTGCTAAGAGTCATGGTCAGTGGGTCATTAATGGCAGCAGTTCAGACAGCACAAAGGAGATCATCTAGGAGAAGCTACTATGAGAATGAAAGGGACCTACTATGCTCAAGAATGCATAGTAGGGGGGCTCCTGGGTGACTCAGTCAGTTAAACATCCAACTCTTGGTTTGGTTTCAGCTCAGGTCATGATCTCAGGGTCCTAGGATCACGGGAGTCCACTTGTACCTCTGCCTCCCTCTCTGTTCCTGCCCCTGCCTCCCCCCACCCATTCACACTCACACTCTCTCAAATAATCTTTTTTAAAAATGAATGCATCAAAGGGTATTCACTAGAGCCTGCTATGCTATAACACTCATTTTGAAAATATGAATTTGTTCCAATGTGACTGATACCTTAAGAAATAACCTGAGCATGTGAATTTCACATTTGCTAATGTCACGTTTCACTTTTGCCTGCCATATTTGTTGTACTTATGTATTTCCTAATCACTTAGCACATGCAAAACTATGCTATTTTTTATTAGGTTCTTTAGTTTTTAAATGTGCTATTATGTTTTTTAGTGCTGTACTCTAGCCCTAATCTTCTCATGCCTGTGGTTTTACTGCATGATTCTGCAGAGCACAATGGTCTTTAGGAATTAATATGTTACGTTACAGCAGGACTAACTGTACTTTCCTGCCAGGTCTGTGAAGTCAATAGGTTGAGTGGCGGGTGCACACTTAGTTGATCACTAACTTTTTACTTACCCTTTCTTTTTTTTTATTTTTAAAGATTTATTTATTTATTTATGATGGGGGGGGCAGGCAGAGACACAGGAGGAGGGAGAAGCAGGCTCCATGCCGGGAGCCTGATGTGGGACTTGATCCCTGGACTCCAGAATTGCGCCCTGGGCCAAAGGCAGGCACTAAACCGCTGAGCCACCCAGAGATCCCCTACTTGCCCTTTCACCAGAACTTCAGGTTAATAAAAGTGACTCTTTTGCCAAGCCCAGGGGAAGGTGTACCAGGTATGGTCTGCTTAAGACCCTACATATCTAAGTGGAAAATGTAACCAAAATCAAACTTTCCAGCTGCCAGTCAGAAGGGACCAAGTTAACATCTGTCACAGGATCAAATAATATCAAGAGTAATAAGAAAAAAAATAGCAGGCTTAAAAAATGGGGCAAAGATGGGCAGCCCAGTTGGCTCAGTGGTTTGGCACTGCCTTCAGCCCAGGGCATGATCCTGGGGTCCTGGGTTCGAGTCCCACATCGGGCTCCCTGCATGGAGCCTGCTTCTCCTTCTGCCTGTATCTCTGCCTCTCTCTCTCTCTCTCTCTCTCTCTCTCTGTGTGTGTGTGTGCCTCATGAATAAAAATCTTTTTTTTAAATAAAAATCTTTTTAAAAAATGAGGCAAAGACTTGAGCAGATATCTCAAAGATCTACAGATGGCAAATAAGCATATGAGAAGATGGTCCACATCACAGGTCATTGGGGAATTGTGAATGAAAACAACAATGGGCTACTGCACACCAATGAGAATGGCCAGAATCCAAAACACTGACAATACCAAATGGTGCTGCAGGTGTGGAGCAACAGGAACTCTCATTCATCGCTGGGGCGGGGGGGGGGGGGGGGGGGGGGGGCGGGATGCAAAATGGCACAGCCACTTTGGAAGAGAGTTTGGAAGTTTTTTATAAAACTGAAGATACACATACTCCTTGGTATTTATCCAAATGAGCTGAAAACTTATTCTGCACAAAAACCTGCATAGAGATGTCTAGAGAAGCTTTGTACAAAATTACCAAAATCTGGAAGCAGCCAACACAGCCTTCAATAGGTAAATGGGAGAAACAAACTGTGGCGATCCAGACAATGAAATATTATTCAGGGCTAAAACAAAGTGAGCTATCAAACCACGAAAAGACATGGAGGAAGCTTAAATTCCTATTACTCAGTGAAACAAGCCAAGCTGAAAAGGTTACATACTGGATGATTCCCACTCTATGATGTTCTGGAAAAGGCAAAACTACGGGAGACAGTAAAAAGATGAGTGGTTGCCAGGGGTTCGAGGGAGGGAGGGAGGAATGACCAGGCAGAGCACAAGTGATTTTTGGGGCAGTTAAACTCTTCTGTATGATACTATAGTGATGGACACACATCACTATACATTTGTTCAAGCTCAAAGAATGTACATCACCAGGAGTGATCCCTGACATAAAGGATGGTCTTTGGGTGATGAGGATCTATCAGTGTAGGTTCACCAATTTTAACAAATGTCCCACTCTGGAGCAGAATGTTGATAAAAGGGGAGGCTGTACTTTCTGCTCAAATTTGCTCTATGAACCTAAAATTTCTCTAAAAAAATAAAGCCCATTGAAGAGCTCTTAAATCAAAGTAAAAATCCCTTTCAAAAACATGTATGCTCATTATTGTAGCAATGCAACATGAGAGTTTTCCTCAGAGAACTCAAAATGCACAAAGAATTGCACTTTAATGTATCCAGATGAGGGCAGCCCGGGTGACTCAGCGATTTAGCAGTCTCCCAGAGACCCAGGATCGAGTCCCACCTCAGGCTCCTTGCATGGAGCCTGCTTCTCCCTCTGCCTGTGTCTCTGCCCCTCCCTCCCCCACCTCAAATAAATAAATAAAATCTTTAAAAAATAATGTATCCAGATGAACCCACTACCAGAGCAAACAGCCATGCACAAGATAAAAGGCCTAATGAATCGTGACAATCTTGATTCCTGTATAAAAAGGAGCCATGCAATCTTTCTCTTTTTCATGGCAAGAGTAGAGCTACCCAATTTTTCAAAGTTAGTCTGTCCCCGGGATCCCTGTGTCACACACAGTCCTGTCCTTCAGCAGAAGACCAGAGCAGGGCCACAACCTGTTGTTAAATCTGCAGGGAATTAAGGTCATTTCCTTTCAAAGAAAGTTTTTTACTGAGGATCTCAAAGTTCAAACTTGGAAAGAGGAAAGAGAGAGGAGAGGAACTTTCAGGTTGCTATAAATGTCTCTTTCGGTCTTCGGTTTGAAAGGTTACATAAGGATGCACAATTACCTGAGTAGGAAGGAGAGCCCAAGCCAAAAGCAGACTCCAGGCATTGTTCTTGGCACATGTAAAGCATTTCCAGAAAGCTTCAGAAGGCTTCAGACCTTGCACTATGGAACTACGTGTACAAGCAGGGACCTTGAAAGGTTCCAAGTCAGGTATCACTCCCCCAGGGTGTCATCAAAGACCTTAACAGGAACCAAGAGCCCTAAGATGTCATATCTCAAGCATACTCATCCTCACTCCCTCTTCAAATCTCTCACTAGCCAGAGCTCCCCTTTCTGACCCACCACCTGAAGAAGAATATCTAGAGTATCTGGACTCCACTTGAAAACTAAGGCCTTGGGATGCCTGGGTGACTCAGCAGTTGAACATCTACCTTCGGCTCAGGGCATGATCCTGGAATACCGGGATCAAGTCCCACATCGGGCTCCCTGCATGGAGCCTGCTTCTCCTTCTGCCTAAGTCTCTGCCTCCCTCTCTGTGTCTCTCATGAATAAATAAATAAAATCTTAAAAACAAAACAAAAAAAACTTAGGCCTTCTCAGTACAGTCTCTAACCCTGCTGGGAAGCACTGCCCTTCAGATGCCTCTCACCTCTACCCCAAAGCCCTTTGGAACTCAGAGGCCACACATCAGAGCCTGGAACCACATGCTCAGGCTCATACTCAATGTATATCTGCTTACATCAAAATATTCAAATGTATCTTGATACAGGTAACTGATGCCTCAAGAGCCTGATTATTATTTCCTCACCAATCTCCTGTTCTTTTTCAACTTGTGGACAAATAAAGTAAATGGATTTATAGGCAACACAACCTCTGCCTCACAGGAACGTGTCTTTTTTTTCTTTACAGTAGAGAATTTAGTCCAAGGATTTAGTACATTTAGTTTGAGCATTTTAGTACTGCTCGCAGACTGGGGAGCCTGCAGTAATGTCTGCGAATCAATTTTTATGGGGTGGCAGGGGAAAAGGAGCATAAAAATATTTGTCATCGTGATGGTCTTAGGAAACACTGAAGAATTCAGTTGTTAAACATCAGGAACAGTCAAAAGAATTGGGCTCATTTGGTTTTGAATTTTACTTAAGAGTACTTATAATCAGAACAGAAGTAACTGTTGTTTTTTTTTTTTCTGAGATAGGCTCTCTGTCCAATGTGGGGCTCGAACTCATGATCCTGAGACCAAAAGTCCCACAATATGGACTGACCCAGCCAGTCACCCACAGAAGGAACTGTTTTAACAACGGCAACACCTCACATTCACATTATGCTGAAATGTGCATATATATATATAATCTTCACATATATTATGTTGTCCTCACCCTAAGCTCTGAGGGTATAATCCTATTTGACAGTTAGGGAAACTGAGGCTCGGTTTCCAATCAGAAAAACAAAGATGAAATCTGCTTCTAAGAGGTTGGTGAGGCTGGGAGAAGGCACGCAGAGCTAAATACTGGAAGTGCCCGGCCCCCGGCTAACCAGGATGGGCACTGCAGTCCTCATTAAAATGCAAGCCCTCCAACTGCTGAGAGCTGCTGAGCTGCCCCATGTCCACCTCCCGGCCACAACTAATGTTTGATTTGTGGATGTATTATAGATGCATATGTATAATTAGGCTAATGCTAAAATTAAAAGACATCCCTAAAATAATACCAGTTTGACAGAGGGATAGGGCCGGGATTTGGGATTCACTGAGAGCACGGATAAGGGTCCTTTGTACGGTAGCCTGCCTATGCGAGGGGCCTTACAGGGGAAGGGGAGGCCACTACACAGCCGTAGGGACACTAGAGTCCATTTTACTTGGGGTTTTTTGTTGTTTTCTTTCTTTCTTTCTTTTTTAATCTAAGCAGTTCTTTCAGCGGATTCTAGCAGGGACACAAATGGAATTGAAAAATGTTTAAACAAAGAATACATATTTGCTTGTTCAAATTAAAATGACTTCGAGGCACATTATCAAGAAACTTTATCTGTAAAGTAATTGGGCAAAGCACAAGGGCTCTTAATTTTAACACGTAATGTTTCAGAGAGAATGAAAGGGACATGATTTTATTCCCTTTCAAAGAGCAGCAATAAAGACCCTGATGATCCTGTATTACACACGATATGCAGCTCTTAATGCCATTAATGGAAATGGGAGGCAGGTGCATATACTCAGAGACTAAAGAACAACCTGAGAAGTGGCTATTAAGTCAGAGATCTGTCTATTCAGATCCCCCCCCCTTCTGCCCTTGTTTTAAGGACCAGCTCAATAACTGGCAGAGTTGTTAAGGCATTAATAGTCCTAATTCACGCTGACACACTTGAAGGAAAAGTATCTATTCTGTGAGTACAAAGGACTCCCCCCTTCGTCCAGTTTCTAGTCTGTTTAGTTTGTTTTTGAGACTAGAGCTAATTTTATGCAGAATTAGATTTTCAAAAAAAAAAAAAACCTCATCTGTTAATCCACCCAGTGCTTTGGGACCCCAAGCTAATTCTCATGCCTATTAGAGATCAGATTCTATCATAATACTCAGGGGAGGGGTGGGGGGGAGCAGCCAGAAGCCCCCCCCCCCCATCCCTTCAGTCAGGGAATCCTCGTGCAATCTGGCACGGTGGTAGCAAAAGCTGGAATGTGCAGTACATAAAGGAGGGGTCCCTACACCTCTGGTCAACAGGCCGCTTAAATCTGCACTGACTTATGATCAGCCAGATCCTGACAGGACCCTGTTTTCACATATGTCCACTAAATCTTACTTGGCCACAATGCATTAGCCTGCATTCACAAGAGCGAAGTGGCTTTATGGACAAAAGCCTACAGTTATCCCAGGGGTGGGCTGAAAGTCTCTCCTTTGGTCTCCCAGTATTTCCTGTTATTGTAGTAATGCTGCATGAAAGACAGCAGTAGGTTTCAATTATATGCTGCAAATAATTCTCCCGAAACATTTTGTAGTGATATTAGTTCCTTGTTGTTTATCGCTGCCAGAGTGGAAATTGGAAGCAATTCTGGTGAATAAAGGTTAATATCTGAACATCAAGTAAATAAATAAGAGTCCACAGAAGACTAAATGAGATTTCCACCTTGTTAGTGAATTAGGGTTTATGGCTTTAAAATGTTATTCTCAAATTCTTTCCTGAAAGGTTTAGGAATAATTATATACCACTTAAAGGACAGGCAGGGCCAGATAAACCTAATAAGTCTATAATTTGTACTAGAGGCAGGGCTTCCTGTAAATGCGAGCTGGATTTAATTTTATCATTTGTACTTTGAAATGTTTGTTGATTATTAATCACATGGTATGTCAGACTTCTGAGGCTGCAGTCCCTCGTTCTTCTGATACATGAGGGCTCAAATGCGTGAACAGGGTTCCCCCAGTAAGCTCATCAGTTACTAACTTTGAGCATCCATTCACACTCAGCTCTATTGCCTTCATGTTAGACTCAGGTTTAAGAACTAGATGATCAGAAGCTGGTTTCTGCTAACACCTGCGTATAATCTAAAAGCCATTTTCTTGATTCTACTGCTGGGCTCTCCTATAGCTAAAGTAGGTAGATAGTATCATATCCTTTCAACAGATAAAGGCACTAGAGATAAAGGTTTGCAGCTAAAGGCACTTTAGCAACTCTGGGCATAACAAGTTAGGTGGCAGACTAGAATGTGCACTTATCCAGGAGCACAAACAGGCAGAAGTTCTTACTTTTGAGGCTTCACACTGAGAAGACGACCGTGCCTATACCTGGCAGTGACCAGTCTTAACCCTTGATGTTTTCAATCCACTTTATATCGAGGGAAGAATGTGCTTCAAAGTCTAACCTCCCCACTATTAGATCAAAGCACTATGCTAAAGATGCCGCCTTGGAAAGGGCTTCTGGGAATATATGCCTTTTTTCATGTGAAAGAAGTGGAGTATTTTTCAAATCAAGCTAATAAACATTTCCTGAGACTCTGTACTGTATGCAAGGCATGATGGGATTATAAAGCTGAGTAAGACATGATACCAGACTTTGGGGAGCTTCTGACCCTATAGAGGCAATAAAATCAATAATCAATTTTAACATAAAGTATTATTCCCTTGAGAACTGAGACTGTCTCTTATTCATTTTTTTATTTAAATTTTGTTAGCAGGGCACCTTGGTGGCTCAGTGGTTGAGCGTCTGCCTTTGGCTCAGGTTGTGATCCTGGGATCAAGTCCTGCATCGGGCTCCTTGCATGGAACCTGCTTTTCTCTCTGCCTATACAGTGTGTGTCTTACTTGTTTTTATATCCCTACTACCTGACACTTAGCTGGGCACACAGAAGATGTTTAATAAATGTTTATGGAATAAACGAACAATTCACTATCCTGATGTCCATTCACTTCTTCACTTACTCATTCACAGCAAAATGCTATGGGGAAGAAGGAGAGATGTCCACCCACGGGTATAAGAGAAAATGGATGTGAAGGTCTATGTGAGATGAGCGGGATGTTTCATTGTCACAAGTAGGAAGAGGCGACAGTTCCCACTACTCCCTGGGAATGAGTAGTCTGACTTGGCTACGTATAGATAAGAGTACAAGGTGTGGGAAGAGGGGAACATAAATCTGGGAAGGTAGAAAGATCAGGGATGGATGGGAGGGTAAAGGGCCTCTACCTCCGGTGACTGCTGTGACCACAAAATACACATGTGGCCAGCACCACAGATTGTGGGTATGTAACCACTATGGGTCTGACGGCTATAGAAACTATTCTGAACACAATGATTGATCATTTGAGTTAGGTTTTCATGCAGAAACTATGGAAGGATACCTATTTGGATGTTAATACCTTGCAGTTTACAACATACTGAAGGAGGAATAGTTTGATTCAAATTCCCACTCTGGACTATGCATTGAGACAGGGGAGTGGGATCTCCGCGGCTGCTTTCAGAAGTTTGTGTGCAACATTCCAGGCACCAGCCAGATAACCAAACCATAAACATACACATGGACTGAGGCAGCCTGTACTGCCAAGCACCCTACTTTAAGCAGACAGGCACATCCAAGCCAGCTTTCTCTTTAGAATCCAAACTTCAGAAGTATGCCTCCAGCTTTCTCAAATAGCTACTTGTCCTAGCTATTTACTTCAAACTTAAAAAAAAAAAAACCCTTTATGAAATAAGGTGTCTTCTGATGCAGATCTGACTGTATAGCTAGACCCTGGGATAGACTGCCTTCCCTGGCCCCCTCCCCAGCCCCCTCTTCTTGGTCTGTTCCTTTGCCTCCTCTTATCCACCTGCTTTTCCTTCTTAATTAATTAGCACAGAGGAGAAACATGCTTATTAACTACACGAATGTCTAGCCTAAGACAGATGGGAATATAGTGACACATAGCCTATCTGGAGCCTTGAAATAAGCCCCCAAAGGCTCTGATCAGCCCAAGTCCAAGGGCTGGAGTCCTAGGAGAGGCCCTTCCTCACAACTTATGTGTGCTTCTTGGCATAGAGTTCTGATGAGCTTAATGCTACGGTTTCTAAGACCACAAGGGAAGCAGCCAAGAAGGAGGGACAGAAGTGACTAAAAGCAGGCATGCTGACAGCAGTACAGAATGACAGCTGACGGCAAGGAAGGAGACAAAAACCATTCAGAAAGCTCAGTTACCCAGAACTGCTCATTTCAAGGTTTTATTGTATTCAAGAATACATATGCAATGAGGAAAGGGCTTTCCTCCTATTCCTCTTATCTTTCCAGATCATCTCATCAGCTCTCAACGCCTTTGCAGTGAAAACACAGAATATCAGAGCTGGCCAGGATCTTGGTGACCAGCTAAGTTCAAAGCCCTCATTTTCTGAACACCAGGAACGGGGCCCTAACATGCTGACTTCCTGAATGCCCATCACCCAGCCGGCCAGTGGCAGAGCAGGGAAAAGCACCCAGGTCTCCTGGCTCCTGGCCCAAAGCTTTCTTCTTCCTGGCAGGGATATGCTTCTCTGCTTATGTTATAGCTTGCGTGCACTTAAAGAACAGCAAAACAAAACAAAACAAAAATCAGCTTGCTTACAGTATAATGAATCTGAAATTCACAACAAACTGCAAAGACAGTAGCTTAGAACTTCTGAAAAGGTCAGTGAAAGGAATTAAAAGCTCTATATATGTTGTCAAGTTCCTAGAAAGCCCTCCCTAGTCACATTTTTATTGCTGTTATTGCTATCAATTGCCCTCACTTAGAAGACGGAAACATCTTTAGTATCGGGGCTCTAGAAGTTACAGTGAATTTGTAAAACACCATGCAGCAAGCCTCCCTTCAAGGACAGAAAACTTTCTCGGCCTCAGCAGATGGCCCCTTTCCACTCATTGTTACCATAGAGTGCTAGCACAAAAAAGCAATGTGGACTGCTTTTACTCCCTGCATTCACTCTCCTGATCATTCCCCATCTTCCCAGGAGGCCACTGGTAAGTCAGGATTGGGAGAGCAAGAGAAGAAAGTCTGGAAAAGAAATACCTGGATCTCAGATCCCTTTAGTTATACACTGGTGTGGTTTTGGTGGTTTCAACTGGTTAGCTCTTTAAATTGGCTCGCACCCTACATCTTGTTCTTAATTATTAACAGGGCTTTAGTCTGTTAAATGTGCTACAGTCGACAACACCAAAAAAAAAAAAAAGTGTTCAAGTACAGAGGGAGGACATGGGAATCAGAAAAACTCTACCTTTCTTCAAACTACCTGGAGTATTATTGTATAATTCTGGGCTGTGCACATGAAGCAAGACATAAATTGAACTGAAGGCTCAGAAGAAGCGGAGGGGGGTAGTCTAGCACAGGGAAGAAGATTTAAAGGGATTTCTACATAGTAGTAATTCTTAGGACATCATTAAGTCCCATGAGCCCTAGGTGTGACAGTCTACCAACAACCAAAGGTTACAAGTGGGGAGTCCTTTCACTTATAACTCATCCAGAAGCCACTGGTCAATCTGCTGTCCCCTGTAGCTATTATCAGCTAAAGAAAGCGTAGCCAAAGCCACATCAGGGCTACTGGGGGAGAGTCCTGAACACCAGGGTCCCTGGGACCATGTGGACACCACGCTGGCCTGGACTCTCAAAGGGACAGCTCCTCCCAATAAGGATACCGAGGCTGTGAATGATTTATCACTCCTGTGCATTACAGGAAACTCATCTACTCTGTCGCCTCTTCTGGGTCCTCACTCTGTTCCCATAGAGGGTACCCCAGGAAGAGGCAGAAAAGCCAGAAATGGCCCTGCCCTAAGAAAGGTACAGCTGTCTTACAACCATAGACCTTACTGGCACACTCCTCTTTCAAGGCCCCATTGAGGGAGAAGAGCATAATAATCATGCGCCATTTGTCAGCCCCAAAAGCAGCAGCTACCCACTCTCCTCTTCCCCTGCACCCCCCCTGCATGCCCCTCCTCCTCCACCCCACCCTTTAAAAGCACCTCTTTCACCAGCCACCTGTCAAAATAAAGCAAGCTACGGATCTTTCAAAAACTGACACTGGAAAGAAGCCGTTGGACAATTTCTTTCCAGGACCTGTTGAAAGATAAAAGACGAAGCAGACAATTTAAAAGGCGAGACTGTACCCTCCCAATCACAAAGCTGAAAGCAGACAAACCGTGGAAGCCAATGACATAGGAAACGCCCTTTGACCAGAGGCAGACATTAGGCATAGCGAAGTTATTTTCCATAAAGAATAAGAAGCTGAATTAAGCCATTTCACAACTAATAGTCATAAAATCTTTTCATTGTAAAAAAGTGGGAGAGGAGGGAGAACGGAGGGTTATTACGAGCTCCTCCTTTTAGAAACAATGACACTGCTTTCTAGGAAGTTCTGTTTAGATGACAAATGTTTTAGGAAGCGTTTTGTTTGGGTTGTTTTTTTTTTTTTTTTTTTTTTGCCTCGTTTTGTTTTGTTTTTTTTAAAGCAAGACACACAGACATGTGGGAGACTCTGCTCCAATGAAAGAGCAGAAGAACCACAGAAGGAAGGCCCTGCCCTTCAAGCAACTCCTTTCTACTCACGTTCGGGCTGAATCCCCTCCCACTCGCCAACATTTCAGCTGTTTCTGGGAATATGGCTGAATGAAGTTTTTAGGAACCAAAGTAGGTGCAGGTTCCTGCCAAGAGCTCAGAGAGGGTACAGCTGGGAAATGCCAGGGAAAAAGTGAATTCTTAGGGCTGACCAGCAACCCGAGTTAAACCTCAGATTTCCTCCCCTTTCCCTCCCCCTGCAGACCTAGAACACAGCAGCCTGGTGTGTGCTGCACTTCCAGTAGGCTTTAGGCACCAGGGAAGTTTCCTGCTTTTACACCTTCTGAACATTTATAAAGCAAGCAAACAAGAAACTCATCGTAAAACTGAATTTTTTTAAAGATTTATTTATTTATTCATGAAAGACACAGACAGAGAGAGAGAGGCAGAGACATAGGCAGAGGGAGAAGCAGGCTCCTCACAGGGAGCCTGATGTGGGACTCAATCCTGGATCCCAGGATCATGACCTGAGCTGAAGGCAGGCACCCAACCGCTGAGCCACCCAGGCGTCCCGTAAAATTGAATTTAAGGAAATCATTCAACAGAAGCCTAACGTGGAAATGAAGATCATCACTATTGTGCTCAATATAAAACCAAACACAAACATGCACACCTATACAAACCACAGGAAATAATCTCAACGTCCACATGGGGAGCCCAGAACAGAGTATACTACATTTACTTCAGGGAATATTACACAGCCATTTGAACTGTACAGAACAGTGTATAACTGTAGAGGTACTTTTCATGGTACGTTAAAAAGAAGAAATATACCAAGTAGTGTGTACTACACTTTAAACCAAGTGCGAGACGCCTGGGTGGCTCAGCGGTTGGGTGTCTGCCTTCAGACCAGGGCGTGATCCTGGAGTCCCGGGATCGAGTCCCACATCGGGCTCCCTGCATGGAGCCTGCTTCTCCCTCTGCTTCTGCCTGTGTCCCTGTGTCTCTCATGAATAAATAAATAAATAAAATATTTTAAAAATAAATAAATAAACCAAGTGCAACCGTATGCACATGAGTAGGGACTGGACAGCGATCCGCAAAGGATATAGAAGTTATTCTTCATTATTGTCATACCATCTTTCCAATTGGAAAAAATGTAACCTACCATAAACCATAATCTCTGGAGGCCAAATAACACTATAACACTACACAGCTCAGTGCCAGGTTCAAAGTCCTGAGGGCAAGGAGAAGAAAAACTGGCCAAAGGAGCAGAAGAACTACAGTCCAGATCTCCCAAATGGTCTGAATTCCTAGATCTCAAGTGGCTTCAGCCCACAGCTTTGCCTTTCCCCCGGTGTGCAACTCTCTGGTTTTCTGGTCCATTCCAGGTGGCTGTGTTGGCGGTCATCACGATGTTATTAGCTACTTCGCAGGACAGTTTGGACTCAGAAACCAAAAGATATGAATTCATACACAAAAGAAAGCAGTTACCAACAAAGAAGAGTTTGATTTTTTTAGACTGAAGACAATACCATGGACCAGAAGGACTGACCGGATTTCTCAAATCTCGTTTCTTTGGATTTCATGGCAGATCAGTACAAGAAATGAAATCACTGATGACACTGATCATTACACTGTTCACTGTTTGGCTGAAGAATCTACATAACAAATACTTTCTAGATTTAGCAAAAAGAAAATGTCTCACCTAAGGAGCTGTTAAGGCTTCTTTTTATCACATAAACAGAAAATGCAGAACCAGTTTAGGGCCCTGTTTTACCTCCACTAACTGCAAAGCCTACTAGTCAAGTATGGATGCCTCATTCCCTGCAATAATTGCCTTGTTTTTCAAGTTCTTTATTCCATCTTCCCTCCATGTATCTTTTTATTTTTGGTTTATATAAAATAGTACATAACACATTGAAAAAAAGACCCATAGCAAGTGCTCGGTAAATGCTATCTACAGTTACTGAGATAATAATTAACAACACATGATTGTACGAATCTTGTTGAATATGGACTAAATAATTTTAAGTATGTAGGGTTTACATCATTACAATTAAAATTTTAAAACCTTGGAAGAAAATGACATGACTTCTTCAAGTGTCAGGCTCTGCCAGATTTTTAAAAATTAAAGACATATTGTTGAAGGATGGGTCACTAGCTCCTTTCAAAACTGCACCCTTGATAATTAAGGACCAACAGATTTCCATTAATAAAGCAATTAGAAGGCTGATGAAATCATGCCAGTCTCTTCTTGGTTGTTTTTGTTAAATGGGAAAAAAATGATCAATATTGACTGATTAAACAAAACAAATAGGAGAGAAAGAAATGAGAGATGAGAAACGCCCAGTCGGGGTTACAATAAACTCTTTAAAAAGGAAGATGAGCGGCGCCTGGGTGGCTCAGTTGGTTAAGTGTCTGCCTTCGACTCAGGTCATGGTCCCAGGGTCCTAGGATCAAGCCCCCTGTCACTGAGCACCCTACTCAGCAGGGAGCCTGCTTCTCCCTCTCCCTCTGTATGTATTCTTTCTCTCTCCCTCTGATAAATTTTTTTTTTTTTAAAAAAAGGAACATGAGGGATCCCTGGGTGGCGCAGCGGTTTGGCACCTGCCTTTGGCCCAGGGCGCGATCCTGGAGACCCGGGATCGAATCCCACATCGGGCTCCCGGTGCATGGAGCCTGCTTCTCCCTCTGCCTGTGTCTCTGCCTCTCTCTCTCTCTCTCTGTAACTATCATAAATAAATAAAAATTAAAAAAAAAAAAAAGGAACATGAGCACCAAGTCAACACTTCAGTGGACAAAATTCCATACAACTAAAAAACATACTTATGTTATGTGGTATCTGAAGAAATTAACAACATTTTACATTTACCTGGAGTAAAATGCCTTGCTATTCTTCCTCATTTAAATTGATCAAAATTTTCCTTCATTTCAAAGACTGATAATCATAACTGAAGTACTTGAATTACATTTTAATGGTCCCTTGGAAACTGTCTGCAGTTGGGGGTTATATTTTCTTCCACAAGAGCACTGCTGAATACACAACATTATACAAATCTAAGGTTTGACATAACTCTCTGATCACACATCAAGTAACTGTTGTAAAGGGTGAAAAACACCTTTACAACCAATTTTTGTTAGGAAAAATACTTAATACTTGAGGCAATTTATATTTGGCAAAATGTAGGATCTAAATCTACATTTCTTAAATGTCACCCCAGGAAGCCACAAAGCATTGGCATAACACTCAAGTATAGGGCACAGATTCAAAGACATTTCTGAAATTAATAACTGTGCCAAATGCAATCATTTCCCTTTATTCTTAGTGATCAGCCTGCAATTTTCTCACATTAAAAACACATCTCAATTTTGGGGGCTACTTCTGCAAAATACGAGGATATAACAGCGGCTGGAACTTCAAGAAAAACAAATACTCCTAACAGCAGAGGTGCCACTAGTCTCCCATGTTAATATGATCAATAATAGAAATGTCTTCTATGGGGGATCCCTGGGTGGCTCAGTGGTTTGGCACCTGCCTTTGGCCCAGGGCGCGGTCCTGCAGTCCCGGGATCGAGTCCCGCGTCGGGCTCCCAGCGTGGAGCCTGCTTCTCCCTCCTCCTGTGTCTCTGCCTCTCTCTCTCTCTCCCTCTATATCTATCATAAATAAATAAATAAATCTTTAAAAACTAAGAAATGCCTTCTATAGATCTAATTAAAGGGAATATGGGCTGAATTATACAATATTTTACAATATCTCTACAATTATATACTATCTCTTCTACAAAGAAATGCACTCATCACTTTCAAACACTAAGTGACCCCTCCCCCAGAAGTGGCTATGGGCAGCCAAAGCAAATTAGAGACCTACTTTAATAAGCAGAGATAGATTTATAACTAACACAATGGTTTCAATTAAAACCGTTGTTCCCAAGGTGTTTGGAAATACTCTCCCCCTCTCAAGGTGTTAAACATCTCCTAATACCATATTTAGGCCATTCATGTGCTTTTAGCAAACCCTTCTATTACAAACCCAGCTGAGATAAACACACTAAGCCTCAGCCTCCACTATCCCAGAATCTCATGGTGTGTTTACTTCATTCTTAAAGCTTAGAAGCAACTGAGAAAATCTCTGGGCTCCAAGGGAAACACTAAGAGGTTATTGGTGAAAACAGTACATGTTGTGTCTCCTTTAAAAATAAAAGCAGAGGGTAGCCTGGGTGGCTCAGTGGTTTAACACTGCCTTCAGCCCAGGGCCTGATCCTGGAAACCTGGAATCAAGTCCCACGTCAGGTTTCCTGCATGGAGCCTGCTTCTCCGCCTCTCTCTCTCTCTCTCTCTCTCTCTCTCTCTCTCTCTCTGTGTGTGTGTGTGTCTGTCACGAATAAATAAATAAAATCTTAAAATCTTAAAATAAAAGCAGAGACAATCACCCCCTCCCCCGCCACGCCAAACTTAAAGCTATGTTTAGACAGCTAAGGGCTGGTTCACCTTATCATGAACTCCTACATCGTAGCCCATACCATGAGTACTTCATAGCATATGGACCATCTGATCGATTACAAAGAAATAAAATGCTTATGTCCTGAATCAGGAAACTATCTTTATAATGATAGAGCGAGCCACAGTATTTTAAATAGGATAAATGCCATAATCTTTATATTTCAATGCATATTTAAAATAAGGCAACTTTATTTTTTTGACATCTTTTTTAAAAGTAAGCTCTATGCCCAACATGGGGCTCAAACTCACATCAAGAGTCACATACTTGGGCAGCCTGGGTGCTCAGTGGTTTAGTGCTGCCTTCAGCCCAGGGCCTGATCCTGGAGACCTGGGATCGAGTCCCACATCAGGCTCTCTGCATGGAGCCTGCTTCTCCCTCTGCCTGTGTCTCTGCCTCTCTCTCTCTCCCTGTGTCCCTCATGAATAAATAAAATCTTAAAAAAAAGAAGAGTCATATACTGTACACCTTGATGGCTCACTCGGTTAAGTGTCTTCCTTCAGTTCAGTTCATGATCCCAGAGTACTGGGATCGAGTCCTGTATCAGGTTCCCTGCTCAGTGGAGAGCCTGCTTCTCCCTCTGCCCCTCCCCATGCTCATGCGCTCTCTCCCTCTCAAATAAATAAATAAAAACTTTTAAAAAATGAGGGGATGCCTGGGTGACTCAGAGGTTGAGCATCTGCCTTTGGCTCAGGTTGTAATCCCGGGATCCTGGGATTGAGTCCCACATCAGGCTGCAGGCAAGGAGCCTGCTTCTCCCTCTGCCTATGTCTCTGCCTCTCTATGTGTCTCTCATGAATAAATAAAATATTTTTAAAAAACTGGACAGGGGGATCCCTGGGTGGCGCAGCGGTTTGGCGCCTGCCTTTGGCCCAGGGCGTGATCCTGGAGACCCGGGATCGAATCCCATATCAGGCTCCCGATGCATGGAGCCTGCTTCTCCCTCTGCCTGTGTCTCTGCCTCTCTCTCTCTCTCTCTCTATCATAAGTAAATAAATAAAAATTAAAAAAAAGAAAAAAAAAAAAACCTTTAAAAAAAAAAAAAAAAACTGGACAGGTCCAGAGGCACCTGGGAGGCTCAGTCAGTTGCACATCGGCCTTCAGCTCAGGTCATGATCTCAGGGTTCTGGGATTGAGCCCCACATCAAGCACCTAGCTCAACAGAAAGTCTGCTTCTCCTCCCTCTGACCCTCCTACCTACTTGTGCTCTCTGTCTAAAATAAATAAAACCATTAAAAAAAACTTAACACTCACAGAGGAAGACATAGACATGGCCAACATGCACACGAGAAAATGCTCTGCATCACTTGCTATCAGGGAAATACAAATCAAAACCACAATGAGATACCACCTCACACCAGTGAGAATGGGGAAAATTAACAAGGCAGGAAACAACAAATGTTGGAGAGGATGCGGAGAAAAGGGAACCCTCTTACACTGTTGGTGGGAATGTGAACTGGTGCAGCCACTCTGGAAAACTGTGGAGGTTCCTCAAAGAATTAAAAATAGACCTGCCCTACGACCCAGCAATTGCACTGCTGGGGATTTACCCCAAAGATTCAGATGCAATGAAACGCCGGGACACCTGCACCCCGAAGTTTCTAGCAGCAATGTCCACAATAGCCAAACTGTGGAAGGAGCCTCACTGTCCATCGAAAGATGAATGGATAAAGAAGATGTGGTTTATGTATACAATGGAATATTACTCAGCCATTAGAAATGACAAATACCCACCATTTGCTTCAACGTGGATGGAACTGGAGGGTATTATGCTGAGTGAAGTAAGTCAATCGGAGAAGGACAAACAGTGTATGTTCTCATTCATCTGGGGAATATAAATAACAGTGAAAGGGAATATAAGGGAAGGGAGAAGAAAAAGACTCCTAACTCGGGGAAACGAACTAGGGGTGGTGGAAGGGGAGGAGGGCGGGGCGTGGAGGTGAATGGGTGATGGGCACTGAGGGGGGCACTTGACGGGATGAGCACTGAGGGTTATTCTCTATGTTGGTAAATTGAACACCAATAAAAAATTAATTTATTTTAAAAAATAAAATAAAATAAAATAATAAAAAATAAATATAAAAAATAAAAAATACTGAACAGGTCTGAATAAGAATATAGCTAAAAACACTGGCTTGTCACCAGAAAATACTGAGAATAATGGGATTTCATGACTACTCATGGCCCCCTGGGTAAACCTTCCAGGTATGTGAGGTCAGGCCCATATACACTTTGAGCCTCAGTTCCTCATTAGGACTGAACAAACTAACAAAAATAGGGTCCTACTTACAGTAATTAATCTAAAATTCTGAAAAATATCACAGGGCATCTGGCTGGCTCAGTGGGTAGACCATGCAGCTCTTGATCTCAGGGTTGTGAGTTCAAGCCCCATGCTGGGCATAGGGACTACCTAAAAAATAAAATTCTGAAAAATATCAATCATATTTCGATTTTAAAAAGTAATCTGAGGGGCGCCCAAATGGCTCAGTGGGTTAAGCGTCTGACTCTTGACCTCAGCTCAGGTCTTGATTTCAGGATTGTGAGTTTAAGCCCTGCACTGGGCTCAACGCTGAGTGTGGAGAATACTTAAAAAAATAGTAATCTGAAAGCTAATCTTTCTTGAAATGGAGAAAGCCCTGTTCTCAAAGCCCTGATACACAGCAGGGATGCTCCTTCCCAAATTTACTCCTGGGGCTGCATTTGCTCTTGATCCTATCTCCCTAGACACTCGGCTCCCCAAGCCAGCTCCTTCCTCCCCTCTGGGCAACCTCTGCATACTTGCTCAAGATTAATACAGTATTGGGGAGGGCAGAAATTCTGCTATCAATTGACAGGTGCATCTGGTCCATATTTTGCTGAACCAGAGTTCTACTGTAACAATCATGCTGGGCCAGAGGGCTTCATTTTGAGCCACTCATCATTCAAAAAATCCAATATTTCTGTGGTCTCTGTGGCCCAAAAGTGGATGCTCAACTTTCCCAGAACCCCGAAGGCTTTAGCGCTCCCAGTACTGAGCTGATTACTCTGCAGAGCACTTGGAGAACAGAAAAAAATGATGCAAGAGTTCATTTTGCATTTTGGGGTGCCCATGTAATCCCAACCCCTAAAATGATGGCTGAGGCATATTACCAGAGAAGAGTGCTCCATGAAAGCCTCAGTAATTTAGCCCACCTCCCCTGCACTGCTCTACCAAGTACTCTAGAATTCGCCTCAGGACCCAATGATAGAAACAGACCCTGGCCATTCATGTATGGGGGGGGGGGGGCTTGTGATGGTGTCAAAAAGCCCTACTCCTGGGAGATGAGAAGAGCCCCATGGACCTAAATGCTGAAGAAAACTATGTTTCACCCTGATCATCATTCACCCAAGACCAAGGGCTTCTCCTCAGAAACAGTTATCACAGTTGTAGTTGCAAAGAATAAAGCAGAGAGGGAGAGGGACAATGTGTGTTTGCGAGGGGGTGTGGGTTCGACTTTAGAGGTCAAGAAAGGCTTCTCAGTTAAGGGAATAGGTAATCAAAGCCCCAAAACATTTGAGGGAGCCATGGTGCTATGCGGGAGCAGTGCTCCAGGTGTTGAGAGTAAGGCAAAGGAACTTGTACCGGAGTGTGCCTTGAAGACCAGAGACACCAACATGTGGTGGGGACCGGGGGTGGGGGATTGGGGGAAACAACATAGGAAAAGACAGTGTGGGCTGCCATGGGAGGGGGCAATGGGCAGACCCCAGAAGGCCTCACAAGCTTTGGCTTTCACTCCAGATGGCAAGGGGAACCCCTGGAGCATTCTGGGCAGAGAAATGATACTGACTCAGGGTTAACAGAAAAGGATCTCACTGATTGATGTGCTGAGAAAGACTGGGCAGGGGTGACATGGAATGGGAAAGGAGACCAGGACAGTAGCTGCCCAAGGTGGGTGAGAGGGGGGAGGTAAGAGGAGGACAGATTCTGGATAAATCTTGAAAGCAGTGTCCAAAGGTAGAACTTATGAAAGAGCATCTCTACAGAAGCTGCTTCCTACTCAGCCTCCTGATTCTGCTCAGATCACAAGAAAACTGACACAGTCCCTTATTCTGTAAGGCTGTAGATTTCCTCATTTGCCCTCCAACTGGAGAGATAAACAAGGCTATCTTCTGAGATTGCCACACTGCTTAATCATCAATCAGCCTCCCGCCAGCTGAGCCTTCTTCCTAGAGTGTCTAGGCCCATCGGACCTGACAGGGCAGGAAAAAGAAAAAGTTAGTTCCAAACTAGCGGAAAATGAAGCAGAACATGAACCAAGCAACCAGCCAGGGGCATTGGGTTCAAATTCAGTCTAAAGCAAAACCACAGGAAGTCTGGGTGGCTCAAATGGTTGGGCGTCTGCCTCATGGTCTCGGGATCCTAGAATCAAGCCCTACATCAGGCTCCTTGCTCAACGGGAAGCCTGCTTCTCCCTTCTCCCTCTGCTCCTCTCTGCCCTCGCCCGTGTTCTCTCCAATAAATAAAATCTTTTTTTTATAAATAAATAAATAAAGCAAGCAAGCAAGCAAGCAAGCGAACCTGCTGTACTCCTCCCCTTAAAAGAATTCTCCCCCATCAACACAAAACACTTCCTCCTCAGAGCCTCCAACATCCTAGGTCAGGGAGTGATTTTTAAGCCCGGTGTCTCAAAAGCACACCAGTGAAAAGTTGTCTTGTTTTGCAATTTAGAATCTTAGCATGGGGAAATATTCTATAATTAAGGCAATTTTAACAATAGCAGATAATAATTTGACTATAAATTGTAAGGAATGTAATGACTGCTTATTCTGGCACCAAAGAAACAGGACTTTCTGTGAAGTGACTGCCAAGAAAAATGATACTCCCACTCAGACTGGACCATTGCAAGTAGTAACTGTTAACCACATGCTCTACACTGCAGTTTGCAAGGACACAGCACTTTGTTTTCGTCTCTAACCAAACACCAGGCTGAGAACCCAAATGGAGACAAACTGTGGTAGAACAGAAACAATAACTGAAAGGGGGAAAAAAGTCCTGTGGCTTAATGCTCACTGGGATGCCCACGTCAAGAGAGAGCGAGGGAAAGTTCTGCAGCCCAAAAGCACCGCATATCAAGAAAGAAGCCAGGCTTAAAAGGCTTGCAAAAGCCAACTAACACAGTAGCTGTAAGAAGAAAGGGCTAGAATGAAAAGGATGGCTGGGATGAAGCAGAGGCCAGGTGACCTTGAGGTAGACTAACCAAGAACATGAATCCTGCCTGGGGCCTGCCCCAGGCCTCCTGGGGAAGCAGCGGGGAGTGAGCAAGCCTCCCTTTTCTAAAAGCACCTCTGCAGGTATGGTGGCATTCCTATTAACATCTGGACTAGATGGTCTAAGAAGCAACCATTTGTCCACCAGGATTAAAACAAACTACATGAAATACTCAAGCTCCCACCTCCAAGCAAGAAGTAACACTACCTTCTAGGTTTGAAAAGAGGATTCTGCTTTTTGCCAGCTCTCATTTAGGCATCCAGGAGTGAATGCAGAAATTTTAAAATCAATAGCTATACATGAATTCACTTAAAAGGGACAAATGGATGGGGCACCTGGGTGGCTCAGTGGTTGGGCATCTGCCTTTAGCTCAGGGCATGATCCTGGGATCCGGGACTCAGTCCCACATCAGGCTCCCAGTGGGAAGCCTGCTTCTCCCTCTGCCTATGTCTCTGCCTCTCTCTCTCATGAAGAAGTAAATTAATAACAATTTTTAAAAATTAAAATAAATAGTAAAAGGGACAAATAGAAACATTGACAATATATAAAAGGCAAAAGTCACACCCAACCTTATTTTTGAACCACAAACATTGCTCAAATACTTCCCATGTGCCGTTCAGTGTGTCAGAAACTGGAGCTATGTGGTCTCAGAACAGGCATGATGGAGTAAAAAGGGCTTTTTGTTTTAAAGGTTCAAATACGGGACATGGTCAAAGCCAAGGACCATCAAATATATGCACTCCAATCCTTAACTTCTAGTGCTTTTTTATTACGATTATCCATTGACTCAGTTTGGTAAATGTTTAAAAAGGAAATCAATATTCAAATATTTAAGCCTGTCCCCTCACCAAAAGCCAGCTCTTGCCTCTTGTGACTTTAGGTCACAATGTCTGTTTCCCAAGCAAAGTGCAGTAGCAGAGCACAGCAGGCAGTAACATTACTAAGGAACCAAATGGAACTTGGATGTTCTAGAGGGCTTAGAAGAGAAGGTGGGGAGGAACAAGATCACCAGCCAAAAGGTCTAAAGTGAAGAAGCCACCGAATTAATAATAGTCTTTAACTTTTTTTTTTTAAAGAAAAGGACAAAGTGACACATTGAATGGACCCCTTATTGATCCAGCTCTGGGTAACCAGGTGCCCTCCAAGGGTGAATGGGTTAGTGAAGTGAACCTTCCTTTCTTTCAAGAACAAGTTTGGATTTCAAATAGGCCTACTCTTTCTGAGGTCCACTCACTATATATTTAATTATGCCAAACACTATTATTTGATACTGCCCTGAAGCATCCTAGTGTCCTCGGGGGTTGGGGAGCTGCCTCTAAGCATTCGTCCCATTCTAGAAGAGTTCAAACAACTGAAAGAACAGTCAAGATCAGCAAGTCCTGGTTCTACTGCTCAGCTTCTGCACCCAACCACCCCCATCACCCCCCCACACCCCCTCCCCGGCCACCTGGTCACTCTCGCTTCTCCCAGATGTCAAGTCTTGACTGCCTCTAAAGCCATCCCCATCCTGGTGACTCCTCCACTCCTCAACCATCACTACCTGCTACTTCTAATTAGCCAGGGGCCGGGAGGCAAGATTACCATTCTATCTTCCCACTGTCCACCTGATTTGAATGCAAGAACCTCAAAAGCTTGACTGATTTTAAACCTCTTTGAATCCCTAGCACCCAGCATTTTGCTCTTGACAGAAGAGCTATTCAATCAATGATTGCTGATGATAAATTCCCAAAGGCCTGGTCTCCAAGTAGAATGCATGGGCTTTATGACAGCTGTTTCCATCATGTAGCTTTTCTGCTTACTTCCACATTCCCAGCTGTGTTCTGGATGGCTGTGCCGGCCAGAAGCCTAGGGATTTACTGTACTTCTATTTCTTGATAAGATACTTGAAGAGAATAAACACATGGCAAAGAGGACATTAAAGTAAGGGATAAAGAGATCTTTTTTATTTTACCAATAAAGAGAAAGGGAAGAAATATCACCTAGCACACTGACACTTAATAAATGACAAGCAAGACTGGATTCCTTTCTAATTCTCTCCAAAGTACTCTC
Organism: Canis lupus baileyi; assembly: GCF_048164855.1. Taxonomy (NCBI): domain Eukaryota; kingdom Metazoa; phylum Chordata; class Mammalia; order Carnivora; family Canidae; genus Canis; species Canis lupus. The sequence continues at coordinate 19,761,966 of NC_132876.1, read as the reverse complement.
AATGGCCTGGGCTTACTTCTATACCCTCAGCAAAGCATCATAGGCTATGCGTCACTTGCATCTTGATTACAGAATATATTTTTCCAAGTACAGCAGACCTTCCTCCTAAATTCAAGTTAGCAAAAAATTAAAAAGAGCCAGCAAGGAGAGTCTAAATTGAAGCTCCCTTCTGAGACGATACTTGTTGAATTTTATCAGAAAATCGAGAATCATAGAATCTCCGAGGTGGAGGGACCTGGACAAAATCTAGGGTGGTGGTTCTGGACCATGGCTGCTCACTGGGACCACTGGGGAGCTTTTAAAAATTATCATGACCTAGCCCCACTGCTGGAAAGTGTGATTTAACTGGTCTGGGGTGGTGCCCAGGCATGAGATTTTAAAAACGCACCATGTGATTCTAATGTGCAACCAGGGTCAACCATCCTTGATCTAACACAGCACTCTAACGCCCCTGGCTCCTATTTTTCAGACAAAGAGGGGAGGAACCTGACCAAGATATCCAACAACTAATCTGTCAGGGCTTAGCTAGGACTGCCCCTTCCAGGAAACTGTGTCCTCTCCATGTAAAAACTACTACCATCTAGGACAGTGAGGTTTTCCTAGCTTCTCTCCTCAGTAAACCAACCCCCCTCCCCACCCATCCCAAAGTGAATGCATTTTCTGAATTGTCTCTGCCTTGGAATCCCATTGCAAAATTCGAGAAAACCTATACTATGTCTGTTTCCCTGCATCCACTTGCTCCTTTTCTCTCCAAGAACTCTTGAAAGGTTAATCAGGCATGGTTTCCCCCTTCAAGAAGCCACCGTGCTTTTCTCCTCTGATAGGACTAGACTCACTGAGGGCACCCCTGTCCCCATCATCCTCACGTGGGCCTTCTTTCAAATCCCTCGCAAGGTGCACCTCCAGTTCTTGTGGCTCCCTCACTTTCTAGTCTGTACCTGCCCTGCCATACCTCCTGGCCTTCCCTCTCCTCCTGGCCAAAGCTCTTTCCATTTTGTGAAAGATTCCTTTTCCCCTGAAGCAGCCTCTTTTGCTCTGCCAGTTAGTCATGCCGGCTTCTTTTTTTCTTCCCCCAAGCAGCTGGTCTTTTTGATGTCTGGCACACATTTATCTGGGCTTCCAATAAGATGTTTTTACATAGTTTCCAGGCTTCCTGGAGGTTATTGACTTTTTTTTTTTTTTTTTTGGTAACTCTTCCATTCAATTTTTTTCTCCTAATTTCTAACATTTGTTAGAGTTTCTTTTTCAAAAGTTGAATACCTGGCTGATGGATCTCTTTGATTTCTCTCTCCTACCAGATTGCTGAATTAAATGCATCAGAACTTAAATATAACATTTCAAATTACCTACAGAATAGAATCGCTTCATGAATTTTCTGCACTTTCATGTTCTCTGTAGTAAGCAACAGATGCTTAGCCAAGTGGAATTGAAAATGCTCGTTCTTACCTGTGCGTGTTTCAGTGGGGCTGCTTACATAAAACATTCTGATATCTTTAAGCCGGTGTTCTTCTGCTTGGTTAAGACAATCAACTTCAGATTTTATTTTCTAAAAGGTAACAGCTCTACACACCAAATCTGATGTGCTAAATTACTCTTCTAAATTTGCTCCAAATTGTCTAACACAGAAACCTCAGTTACCTATTCCTTAAAGGAGATCTCACAGCACAAAGGAAAACAATTCTGAACCTTGCTGACAAATTCTGATAGCACTCCATTATTAATCAAGTGGTTGAGTACTATCCCCCCAAAAAAATCATAAAACATTTAATATCTGCTATATCAACATATTACAGAGATTTACCCTAAATTCATTTCACTTCAGAATGTTTAGCTCTAAAAGATTCCCAGGAGAGCAAGATACCATGGGATGACAATCTATCATCAAGGCAGTATAAACCCTATTTTTTTTTTTTTTTATTTTATTTATGATAGTCGCACAGAGAGAGAGAGAGAAGCAGAGACATAGGCAGAGGGAGAAGCAGGCTCCATGCACCGGGAGCCTGACGTGGGATTCGATCCCGGGTCTCCAGGATCGCGCCCTGGGCCAAAGGCAGGCGCCAAACCGCTGCGCCACCCAGGGATCCCAGTATAAACCCTATTATGGCAATGGGATCCTGGCAGAATTGTCTACGTCATCCCCCGCCCCCACACATTTACTGAATACTGCCCTTGAGCTTTATCACACTTGTCCTGAGTTGCTTACAGTTGAGAAGGCCCATAGGTGCCTGCATGCACAATTAACAGGAGACCATTAGGTGCAAAGACCATCGATCTGATTCAAGCAAAGAATTAGGAAGAGGGCACATAACTCTGGGGAGTTCAGAAGGGACTTAATGAAAGTATCATTTGCCATACTTGAAGCCACTGAAGCTCAAAGCAGAGGAAGGGTTCCATTCAAAGCACCGCAGTAACAAAACGATGCTCAGCATGGAAAGAGAGGGTAACAAGGCAAGAGAAAGGCAGACCCATTAAGAACTATATACTTATGTTCAGTCACTATATCGTATACCTGAAACTAACAGAACACCGTATGTTCGCTCCACTGGAATTAAAATAAAACTTAAAAAAAAAAAAACTGCCTACTTAAAGCAACCTCCTGACAGCTCTCACTGCCTTGATTCCCCTCGCCTCACCGACCCTTAACTCGCAGGGACACCAGTTCTCTTCCTAAAAACAGTGACTAATGACTTTGCCCTCCTCAGAAACCATCACCACTTCCCCATAACCCAAGAAATACAATTTATATTCCTTCTCCTGTTAACACTAGGTTGTCTGTGGCAGGGTATTAATACTTTGCCTGTAAAGACATGACTGAATCCTCTCTCTACTATAGTTATCAGACTAGCACTGGGATGGTCTTTTGCTGGTCAATGGTCCTCTCATAGCTCCTATTTCTAAAGCTAGCCCTCCACGGGTGGTGGAAAAGTAGTCTTACAATCTAACTGTACAACACTGCACAAAATGTTCTTCTGGGTCAGGGAAGACTTGGGTTCAGATCCCACCTCTACCATACACTAGCTGTGAGCCTGTGAATCTATTTCCAAATCACTTTGAGTCTCAGTTTCCAGGTCTCATAAAATGGGGAAGATGATGAAGATAATAATGCTTTTGACTTCATATGGTTGTTGTAGATTTTAACTGCAAGAACATGTAAAACCCTTGGCTTCGGACCGGGTCCAGAGAAAGCAATCAATAGCTGCAAGCTATTTTCCTGAGGCCAAAATGCATTTTTTATTGTGAACATATGTGGGAACCACCTCAGTGCCCAAACAGTTAACGTTACTGGGGAGCCAGACACTCCCTTCCAACTGATTTAGATTAACGCTGATGTTGTTTCCCTTGTAGAGACAACAAGAAACTTCCTTTTCATTCCTCAGTCTAGTCTCCAGCTAATCCTGAAATTGCATGCAACCCAATGTGAGTCAAATAAAAGGAAAATAGTAATTATGCTGAATCAAACATTTTATATTTGTATGTTCTAACTAGAGTTTGAGCTGCATAAGCCAGAACTTTTATTAAGTTCTTTTTTGTGTATGTCCAGAAAGTAGTTCCTATACTACTTGGGACTATCTCTATACTGACAGGCCCCGTCACTCAATTAGACCCTCTTTCTTAAGTGAAATCCAAGTAGCCAAACTGAGGATTCCAACAGAATAGAAGATCGCCAAGTTCTCCGCAAAATCCAACCCACCCACTTGAAGTAGGAAAGACGAAATGCAAATCGTGAGGACTTATTCTGTCTTACATATAATAATCAACTCAGTACCAGAAAGTATGCCTACCTCTCCAACACATATAACACATATATACTTTTTGCCATGTGATCCTAACATAGCTTATGTCATTCCCAGAATCCTTTGAGACATACATATGTGCATGTATGTGTGCTCCCCTCAAGTGCACTGCTCATGAACATGAATGGGAACAAGAAACCAAAACTCCAAAACTCACAATTATGACACAAAGTTCTCCTTGGTATCCTTCAATGTCCCTATGAAAGAGACCTATGGCGGGATTAAGAACATCTCTACCCAACTGCCTAACTCTAATAAACAATTTCAGAGACACTTGAGTGGCTCAGTGGTTGAGCAACTGCCTTCGGCTCAGGGTGTGACACCAGGCTCCCTGAAGCCTGCTTCTCCCTTTGCCTATGTCTCTGCCTCTCTGTGTGTGTCTCTCATGAATCAATAAATAAAATCTCTTTTAAAAAAAAGACAATTTCAGCAAAAAGTAGTAATAAAATGCCAACTGTTGAGGTTCCTGGCTGACTCTTGATCTCAGGGCCATGAGTCTGAGCCCCATGCTGGATGTAGAGATTACTTAAATAATAACTTTGGGACGCCTGGGTGGTTCAGTGGTCAAGCATCTGCCTTCAGCTCAGGGCGTGATCCCAGAGTCCCAGAATCGAGTCCCACATCAGGCTCCTTGCATGGAGCCTGCCTCTCTCTCTGTGTCTCTCATGAATAAATAAAATATTTTAAAAAATCAAAAAAATAAAACTTTGAAAAATAATTGAAAAAATAAAATCAAATGCCAATTGTTGCCTCTCTCTAACCCTGTCTTTATGGAGGGGAAGCACAATGCAAATTGTTAGATTTTTAAATTTCGTATTACCATTGATATTATGTTTTCCTAGTGAACTAGCATCACCAAGTTAATAATCCAGTCCCAAATACCTTCTACCTTGGAACTGTAGGCACTCCTTACTCCTCATCTGTAACCCACAGGGAGTACTTCTCTCACAAGGTGTTGCTGTGTGCACGTGGCTTGTCTTCCTACTACTTGGAAAGGTCCTGGTGGCAAAGGCCCCTCTGGCCCTTCTTGCTGCCTCCAGGATGGCCAGCACAGAATACTGGACATAGTAGGTGCTCCAAAAGAAAATATGTCCGTTGAAGGCTGAACAAAAACAGGTCCTTGGTGTTAATAATCCCTTTTGATATACACGTTATTTGGTAAGTTCGGGGGTCAAGGAAACAGGCAATGCAGGATCTCTCCTAGAAGACCTGTCAGCATGATATACTCCCTGATACCCTTAAGTATGATCCAAAAAAGACTGAGACTCCTTAAGAACACAGAGTATTCTTAAAGCCTGTTCAAACCTCTAGAAGACAAGGCTGACTGGAATAAAATCTTTCCACTTGGGTGAAGCCTGGTGCTAGGTACCCAGGCATTATGACCCTTTGCCTGAAAACAATCCTGGACTTTTTGCATATTAAAAAATGGGGGATCCCTGGGTGGCTCAGCGGTTTAGCACCTGCCTTGGGCCCAGGGCGTGATCCTAGAGTCCCAGGATCAAGTCCCACATCAGGCTCCCTGTATGGAGCCTGCTTCTCCCTCTGCCTGTGTGTGTGTGTGTGTGTGTGTGTGTGTGTGTGTGTGTGTGTCTGTCTGTCTCTATCTCTGTGTCTCTCATGAATAAATAAATAAAATCTTAAAAAAAAGAAAGATCCCCCTGCCCCCGTGCCACACACACACACCCCTGGCCAGGGAAAATGCCTGGCAATTCATTCAGACACAGGCCGTATACATGTCACTATATGGACTACCCTCCCAAAAATGACCAAAATTATCTGAGCGTAGCCCAAGGAAGACAAGGCTAATGTATGCATCTAAACAGGCCAGGGTGATGGTAAAGATTACCCCCTGTTTCTATACTGGCCGTCTAAAGGTATTTACTTGGGTCTGTCTGTGTTGTGACAGTGTCCTGGACTCAAATGAATGCCTCTAACACTCCACATTTTTGAGCCATTCAGTCATGCATTTTTGTTATTGTTGAAAGTGGTGCGAAATTGCACTGCATGAGCTAAAGTCCTTGGTGGTCTTCCAAGGATTCCAGCTAAAAAGGCACTTCCTTTGTTCCTCAGGAGAATGCAGTCCAGTAGGTCATTCAAAAGGGGAAATAAAAGCAGCAGCCCTGGGAGGGAGATGAAGGACAAGACAAAAAGAATAAAATGTTTTGGGTGTGAGCACATTAGTTTCCATTTCCTGCTGCTGGTCACCAATAACTCTCCTATCTTTGGGGGGAAATATCCATATAGACATTTATGCAAAAATATCACTCAGGTGTTTGCTGGGGACCAGGGCAATCAAAGGGAACACCTAGCACAGTCCTTGAGCACCCTTCAAACTTCCTGTTCCCTGGGATGCTGGCTGGGGAAGAGGTCCTGCTGTCAGGAGCCTGCCCTGAGCCAAGCTGGAGAAAGGGGGGGGGGGGGCAAATCTCACAACCCACTCCTTGAATGCCTCCAGTCCAGCTCAAAGACACATATTGTTTGCAGGAGCAGAAGATGAAAACTTGTCACATTCCCATTAAGTGCATCGCTGCATCTCTCCCTTCAAAATGCCGGAATGACAACTGTAACTTTCACGCCAATCATCTCTGCTGGGCCCAGGCCCAAACCATGCAGGGCACAAAGCCCCCAGGTCTGACCTGCAGAGCCCCCAAGCTTCAGTGACTGCTGGGTCACTTCGCTGTTTCTGGCGGGGCGGGAGGGAGAGGGGAAAGAAAGAGGGCTTTTCAGGGCTCCACAACCAATAAAATCATGCCGCTGTGAGGACATTCTTGAGTTCCCCAAAAGACAGGCAGCTCAAGGGCAAAGAGTCTCTAATCAGTAGCGTGCGAGTTATTTGATAACTACCAAGGTACAGTGGGCTCCTCGGCTGCTCCAACAATTTCTTGAGTTCTATTTCTAGACGGATGCCGAATACCCTCAGAAAGTGCCCAGCGACTTCCCTCAATTACCTTTGTAATTTATATGTAATTGAGGACTGCACTTAATCTCCAAGGTTATTAATAGCCCTTCCAAAAAATGACCCCCACGTCTTTCTTAAGCCTCTGGAAGCGCCTGGTTGAAATTACAGTATTTCCTTTGCTGGCTGCCGGCCCCCTGCCTGCCCCACCCGGGTGACCGGCCCCGCGAGGCAAAGGCGCGCTCTCCTCACTTCCATGAAAGGTTCGGAATGAAGGCTTGGCCCCCCGGGGGCTCGAACCGCTCTCTCCTCCGTTAGGTTACGCTGGCCAGCAGCCAGCTAGAGCCGTGCTGCTTTCTAAACCCTCAGGGTGAACGGGCTACCTGCGCCGCCGCCGGCCCCGGCGCAGCCTGCGGGGCTGCGCGCAACAGTTGCCCTCCGCGAATCAGAGACCGCGACCCGGAGGGGACCCAGCTATCTGCCGGCCGCCCGCCGCCGCCGCCGGCCTCGCGAGGAGGGGCGGAGGGCGTCCGCCGAAATGCCGCCTCCCCAGCGCTCCTAGAAGGGCTTTCACCAACACCCCACGCACCGCCCCCCCCCCCCGCGCCGAAATCCGTTGAACTTTTTCACAGGCTAAGGCTTCTCCATTTGCATAACCATCTCCAAACTGAGATTCGGGTTTCCTGCAGTCAGTCCTTTCAAAGGTTTGTAATTGAATGTGCAATTAACCCTGAAAATGAGGTGAGAAAAAAAGAAAGGGGGGTGGTGGAAGTACCCTTCCCGTGCAGCACCTTCCGGAAAGCAGGAGAGTTCCCAAAAGTCAGGGTTTGGAGGGGTGGAGAGTCTTTTGCTTTTTAAAGGCGACTTCTAAAGCCGCTGGAGCTACTAAAACTCCTAATCCGCGTCAGCGGTGGAAGAGAGGCGGGGAGAGGGGTTTTAAAGAACATCAATGAAACCTCCATTCGAGTTTCACGTTTGGTGTCCCCAGGAATCCGGCAAGCCGTAGGTTGCCCCACCACCACTACCACCACCACCCCACCGGCGACCCTCACCCCCTCCCGGCCTCTCGTCGCCCACACAACAAAGCGTGGAGCCCAGTGAGGAGTTCAACCCGGAACAGGCGAGGGAGACCGTGACACGCACTTTGCGGGCCATAGTCCTCGGGGCTCCCCGGGACCGGGAAGACGCGGCGGGGCGGGAGAAGCCGCGGGGTGGCACCCGGCCCGTCGGCGGTGCCCCTCCACTCGCGGCCCCGGGGGCCGCGCTGTGCCGGGGCTCGTTCTCGCGCTCTCTCCTGCCTGCCTGCCCATTGCTCCCCCACCCCCCCGGGGTACCTGCGGCCTCGCGGGGGGCTCCGCGGCCCCTTCCCCGGGGTGCCTGCCTCCGCGCGCGACTCCCGGGGGCCCCTACCTACCGTTGATCTCGTGCGTGGGGGCATCGTTCTTATTGAAGCCTTTGGACACGTAGAGCCGTCGCACTTCCGAGCAACTTTTCGACTTGGGCTCGGCAGCCAGCAGCGCGGCGCAGAGCACGGCCAGGGTGCAGAGAAGCGCGGGCATGCCGAACCGGGCCATGGTGTGGGCCGGGGCCGACGCGCTCCCACCTCTGGGGCAGGCGGAGAGTGGCGGGCGCGGGCAGAGGGGCGCGCGGCCGGGGGCTCGCGGGCGGAGCGGAGCGAGGGGGCGAGGGAGTTAGGGCAGGAGTTGGGAGAGCAGCGGGAAGGAGATGCGGGGCGAAAAGTGGTGCTGGGCCTCGCGCGTCAGGCAACGGTCCCTGGTGCCAGGCGCCCGGCCGAGTTAGGAGGAGGAGGGCGTGGAGGCGGCGCGCGGCCCACGGGAGCGGTGGCGCGGGCCGGTGGGTTCTGGGCTCCGCGGGGCGGCGGACGGGGCGCGCCGGCCGGCAGCGGGACAGGGGCGCGGGGAAGGACGAGAAGGTGGCAGGCGCCGCCGGGGCCGCGGAGGGCGTGGGCGGCGGCGGGCGCTCGCTGCGCGCTGCTCGGGCTGCCCGGCGCCGGTCCGCTCTCCTGGCTCCGCTCGGCTCACTCTGCCCTCGGCCGCGCGGCTGTGCCCTCCTCAGCTCCGCCGCTGATTGACTGGCCGGCGTGCGCGGCGACGCTCGGCAAACTTGGCCCAGCGGGCGGCACTCAGGGGGAGGGGGCGGGCGGCGGGGGGGCCGGAGACGGGCGGGAGCTCGCAGGGCCGGGACAGGAGAAAACCTGGAAGCGGGCTAGGATCCGGAGCGGCCAAATCCACTTCCTAGGGGGCCGCACCGGGCGCGCGGCGCTCCCTCGCGCGACACGCCCCGCGGGGCTCCTCCCTCCTCCCCTCCTCCCTCCTCCCCCCTCCCTTTCTCCCCGCCTCCCCGCCTCCCCGCCTCTCCTCCCCAGGGAGGGGAGGCGAGGAGATGCCTGCCGCCCCCCACCCAAAGAGGGAGGGCTAACTTCTCCGACGGTGTAGGGCCCAAGCCCCGGGGAACCGCGCGCCCGGGCACTTGTCCTGCAGCCCACAGCCGAGTCACAGGCTTTCTGCGCGCGGCCACCTGACTCGCTGACGGTGGGCCAAAGCCAGGCGGAGCCCTCCCGCCTCGGTACCTGCCCTCCCAGCCGCCCCGCTCCTGGGCCCGGAGGGAAAGGCGCTGGCACGACTCGCATTGTTTCGCCGCAGGCACCGGAGGACTTCGGACTCCCAGCTGGCCCGAGACCCTCACCTGGCCCTCTCAGACCTGCTTCCCATCCAACGGGGCTCCATGAGCGCCGACTAGTTCGGAACCCGGCAGGCATTCTCCTCCCCCGCCTTCCCCTAGCCACGCCTGGTTCTGCTGCAGATCTACCCAAACCCTGAAGTGGGAGAACCTCCCCCTCTCCCCATGCGCGAGGCGATGGGACAGTGAAGCATGAACTCAGAGACTTTAGATACCTGGCCCAAATCCTCCTTGTGCATGTAGGGAAACTGAGGCCCAGGGAAGGGGAGTGACTCGCTAAAAGCATGCAGCTGGTGTGTGAGTCCAGAACCCTGGGCTACGCTCCCAGGTCACGTGGAGTAAAGGTAGCCGGAGACCCGCCCCCCATCCCCTTCTGCCCTCAAGCCTCTTGAGAGAGGCTTAAAACCTCACTGGGACCCAGTCTACGCTTAGCCACCAGAAAACTGGAAATGGGCGAGTCTTCCCACCTTCCCAGCTTTGTCAGATTCCATTAATGAGTGTTTTTGAAGCTCCCAGGGCTCCTTTAATGAAGGGAACTGTGCAGATTGGGAACTTGTCATTACCCTTGTTATTGTTACAATCTGCTTTAAGAGGTTAGGGTGAGAAGTGCCTCAGACACCTCGGGAGTGTGCTGGGAACTGGGCAGATAAAAGGGGCTGGAACTTATTATTTGGCTAGACTTTCAATTCCCATAAAATTACATAGGGTGAAGATATGAACCATCATTACAATTATCACCCTCATAGGGTTTGTTGAGACTCCGTCCACTGCTGTTTGTAAACCACATTGACATGTTGGCTCTGTGGAGTTGTAGAAACTTAGGGCAGCTGTTGTTTTGAATGCCCACTGCAGACTTTTCTACATTTTACTAACTCTTGGAGATCATCAAGGTAAACAGATAGTGACCTATTAGTGAAACTTACAATTTCTGTGAGTTGGCAGAACATTTAACCCTGCAACTAGCAGAGGACTTTTTCTAAATAGGCAAACTCTCCTCCAAGTGAATCTCCTGCCATTTTCAAGAAACTATCAAGTAGTCCACCTTTGTCTCAACCTAATACCATTCAAATTATTGCTCGGGCTTAACCCAGCACTTCTAACTTGCATTGATTGATATTTACTTAAAGATGTTCTTTAACAAAAATGATATAATCTGAGATGCAGCCAACAGTAATAGCAGAGTGAAATCCAGTGACCATAAGTGAAAAAAAAAAAAAAGATCCTCCCAAACCATGGACCCCAAATCAGAAAGCTGCTTTTCACAAGTCCAGGGGAAACTCATTCCTTGCCCCCTCCCCATTTACTCCTGCTTTTCCTGTTCATGTATTATTAACCAAAACTTGAGCCTTTTTCACCAGAAACTATAACCTCTGGCTAGAAACAGATCTGGACAAGTCTGAACTTTACCACACAAGACAGGAACCCCAAGCCCTGCTCAGAGGCGGCTCCCACTTCAAAGCCTCCTTTCATTTAAATACAAACAGGGTGAACAACTGGCAATCTACGAAACAAATACCATCCAGCTTCCCTTTTCAGATGGCCCCTAGCTCCTCCTTTCCTCCTCCCACCCCCACTCCAGCTTTTCTCTTATAAAGAGGCTCCTTAGTGGAGATGCACCTACTCTGTAAGTTCTCTGGATGCCAAGAAAAAATGAATGGGGTACCGCATGTAGAATGTAACAAACGACAGCTTCTCAAGATGATTAACCCTCACTTAGCACTTTTATTGTGGTAAAATACACAAACATAAGACTTCTCATTTTCACCATTTTAAAGTATGCAATTCAGCGGCATTTAGTACACTCACAAAGGTGTGCCACCATTGCCACGATCTAGTTTCAGAATAATTTCATTATTCCAAAAGGAAACCCCGTACCCATTAAGGAAAGTCTATTCCCACCCCCTGGCCCCCGAAAACCACTAATCCGCTTTATGTATCTATAGATTTGCCTATTCTAGATCTTTGGTATAAATGGAATCATGGGGGCACCTGGGTGGCTCAGTGGTTGAGTATCTGCCTTCGACTCAAGTCATGATCCTGGGGTCCTGGAATCAAATCCTGCATTGGGCTCCCCACGGGAAGCCTGCGTCTCCCTCTGCCTATGTCTCTGCCTCTCTTTCTGTGTCTCTCATGAATAAATAAATTAAATCTTAAAAAATTGAATGGAATCATGCCACATGTGACCTGTGTCTGGCTTCTTTTACTTATAGCATCAGGTCTTCAAAATTCATCCACCTGGATGCAGATATTAGAACTTTTTTTCCTATTCCATTTTATAGATATGCTACATTGGGTCATATACTACTTTACAGTTTGCAAAGTGCCTTCAGGTGCACTCACTGTCTGCTCTTAGAAAATCCTAGTGTTTTTTAAAAAATAGTTGAATGGACAGGGTCTCAGCAAGGTTACATGGCTCATTCACAGCCACAGCAATCTTGAGTAGCTGAACCAAGACTGAAAATTATAAGGCCTCTGACCAAATCCCATGTGATTTTTTGGTTTTTTTAAAGATTTTATTTATTCATGAGAGACAGAGAGAGAGAGGCAAGACAAAGGTAGAGGGAGAATCAGGCTCCATGCAGGGAGCCCAATGTGGGACTCAATCACTCCCTGGGGCTGAAGGCGGCACTAAACCCCTGAGCCACCCAGACTGCCCCCCCATGTGATTTTTTTGGTTAGAAAACAGTACTCTGGGTCTCATTTAGGGTCAGCTGTGAATGTGCAACTACCCAGATCCTGTAGAAGCATCCCTATTTCAGATTATCACATATTCACTGAGCACCTAGTATGTGCCAGATGCTGCTCATCCCCAGAAGGAAGGAAGACATATGCACCAAAAGGAGTTTATAGTTGAGTGTACTGGGTAAGATCCATATGCCAAGGCTTGCTTAGATAGAATGAATTTATGGTGTACCTGCTTTTCCCAGGTGAGGCATTTCTCCTGATGAGGCACTGGGGTACATTCACTGGTGGGCAGAGGAAACAAGATACATGCTCACTGCTGATGTCCTTTCCAAGCCAAGAACTACTTCAGTCAGGTCCACTCTCTTAGCTCTGAGGGCCCTTATCTTGGCCTGGTGGGGAGCCAGCTTGGTTGCCAAATATGGGGATGGCAAGTAGAATATGACTTCCTTTCATAGGATAGGTGCTGTCCTACAGCCCCCTAGCCTCTCCCTTTACCCAACCCATCTTTCCCACACCCATCAGAGTGAGCCTCTGATGACACCACCTGAACAGTGTCCCTCCCCAGCTTAACTCTGCCCCTATCCCCCACAGGACCCCATTGCTTTCTAGATCGATTACTAAATAGATCAGCAGAGCTGGATCTTTGCTATCAGGCCATTATCTACATTACCAGTTTTTTTGTTTGTTTTGTTTTTACTGGCCCTTCCCAACCTTGTATCTGGTAGCTCAGCCCCACAAGAGCACATGCCATGGACATTCTTGTATCCCTGCTAGGAATACATTTTCATTCCCTTCCACTCCTGGGATGACTCCTTCATATACTCATCCATTGAGACTCAGCTGAGATGTCACTTCTTCTGGAAAACCTTCCTGGATTCCCCAAGCAGAACTAATGGCTCCTGCTTTGAGGCCTCCAAAACACTGCCTGCCCCAAATAACCACCACACTTGCCCCTGCATTGGCATGACCATGCATTGGTCATGTTTTCTCTTAGAATTCTTCCACCCCCAGCCCTCAAGAGCCCTCTCAGGCTTTATTTTTTTTTGAATGCCTGTTGCCTGCAAGAGTACAGGTTCACCTGTTGGGGCAGTTTCCCACAAAAATAAAAGACCTAGAACTGCATTTGAAATCTCCTGATTTTTAAATGTTAGTGACTTAACATTTAAGCTTAATATGTTAAGCTTAAGAACTCATAAAAGTTTACCAAACTCAGCCAGTCTTCAGCCTAGATTTCACCAAATAACATTCTCTCTGCCCCCCATGACTCTCTTTTTCAAGCAACCAAGCAAGTAATCCCTGCTGACCACTTGCTATGTACAGAGGTTGGTTCTGTGAAGGCTCTAGAAACTTGGAAGACTGGAAGCATTTGGAAAGCTGACTCTCTGCTTAGAGGTGGGAGCCATAGCTGCATGGAGAAGGACTCTGGTGAGGGTGATACAAGGCAATGCCTGTCCCCCAGGACAGTCATCCCAATTTTCTTTTTGTTGCATGGTTGCCAGTCTCTTCTTGGTCCCCTTGGAAATTTACAGAAGTCCCAGTAATTGAAGGCCAGTCACTTGGAAAGAGTTGATGTGTGTAGTCTGTTCCTGTCTCCTAATCTCATGCTTCCCTTCAGTATTCTTTCTCTAATGCCCAAAGTTTGCCTTACCTTTCCTTCTTCCTCAGAGAGCTCATCTGTGTTTACAACTTCAACCACCAGCAACAGGTACCTAGCCACCATACTTCCCTGTCTGTGCCCGTGTTGGTCACTGGACTCCCTTTATCTTCTGCAATCACCTGGATAGATCGAATCTTCCTTTCTACTCTGTGGCCATCAATGCTTATCTGGGTTCCATTACCTCTTGTCTGGACTGTAGCGCCAACCTCCTAATACATCTTTTCTGGCCGCAGACCTCTCTCTCTCTCTCCATCCATCCACCCAGGGGCCGTCACAAAATCAGTCTGATAGCATTATTTGCAAACTTCCCACTCCTTCCCTAAAAAGTCTTCCACAGGAAGCCAATCTCACAATAAGAACTGCTATTTGTTTAGAACTACAGTTTAGGAATTGCTTCCACATGTATTATCTGTGAAATATGTATTATTCTCCATAATTTATGGGTGAGGAAACTGGTTCAGAGCCCTAAATTGAGGCCCTCTGAGTCCAAGTCCAGGTACAGTCATTTCTCACTGTGCCCCAAGCCCAAAACATACCCAGGAAAACTTCAAAGACAGTGCAAGGCTAATGTGAAAAAGATTGGAGAAGATAGGACCTCCTCTGGACCACGAAAGACATGGAAGAATTGCCAGAGGAGTGGGGGTGTAGGAGGCCAGTGGAGGCTTGTGAAGACCCGATTTTGGCGGAGTCCAGGTTCATCCCGGAGACTCATGACATGAGGTGCCAGAAGACGGGGACACGTTGCCTCAGGATGACAGTGCTATGCTGGTTCCATCAACACTGAGAGGATGTGCAAGCAGGGACTGAAAGGGCAAAAGTGGTGCCTTAGAAAGAACAATCTGGGGAGATAAGGAGGCATAGAAGTCTGAAGAACGAGGCCTCAGTTAACTCCTCAACAAAGTGATGAGAGCCCAGCATGTCTTTATTCAGGGATTCCGCATGAAGAGCAGAAAACAAATGTATAAAGGAAAAGGCAGGGATGCCTGGGTGGCTCAGCGGTTGAGTGTCTGCCTTCTGCTCAGGGTGTAATTCCGGAATTCCAGGATCCAGTCCCACATCGGGCTCCCCTCAGGGAGTCTGCTTCCTCCTCTTCCTGTGTCTCTGCCTCTGTGTGTGTGTGTGTGTGTGTGTGTATCTCTCATGAATAAATAAATAAAATATTTTTTTAAAAAAATAAGTAAAGGTGGGATCCCTGGGTGGCGCTGCGGTTTGGCGCCTGCCTTTGGCCCAGGGCACGATCCTGGAGACCCGGGATCGAATCCCACATCGGGCTCCCGGTGCATGGAGCCTGCTTCTCTCTCTGCCTGTGTGTCTGCCTCTCTCTCTCTCTGTCTGTGACTTAAATAAATAAATAATAAATAAAATATTAAAAAAAAAAACAAATTAAAAAAAAATAAAAAATAAGTAAAGGGAAAAGCAGTGTTTCCCGGTGAAATAGGCTAGGCCATGGGGCCAGGCTGACTAAGAGTTGAGTCCTGGCTCTGCCATTTACTGGCCACATGGCCTTAGATCAGTAACATACCCTCTCTGAGCCTCGTTTTTTCCTCAGGTGTCACACTTACCTCTCGAGGATTACAAGAAGAAACATATAAAAAGCATTCCTCTCACCCAGAGCACTTTCTGTGCCCTCAGCACAAGGCATGGAGTATAAAAATACTTATACATGGACATAATCAGAAAGCACTTAGCACCCTGCCTAGTACAAAGCACTCACTTGCTATCCATGTGCTCGTTCCTTCATTCAACAGGTATTCATTGGGATCAACACTCTTTAAGGCTCTGGGAACATAATTATGAATAAAACAGTTGGGGCTCAATAGAGTAAATATTAGCTAATACTCTTGTTATGGTTATTATACATCCACTTCCAAATTTGCTCAGACCCAGCCCTGCCAGTAGTGAAATTTATTTAAGTATGATAGCATATTGTTCTAATAATTTTGAAGATTTATTTGGGGGCAGGGAAAGGGGCAGAGAGAGAGGGAGAGAGAGAGAGAGAGAAATGTAAGCAGACTCTGAGCTGAGTTTGGAGCCCAATGTGGGGCTCAATCGTACAGCCCTGAGATCTTGACCTAAGCTGAAACCAAAAGTTGTATGTTTAACGGACTTGCACCACCCAAGCACCTCTTGGTCTAATAATTTTGTATTGGAACACATGAATTATATCTACATTGGTCCATAGTTAGCATGAATTATACAAGTTGGAGAACACAGAGGAATTGGAGTTAATTTTACCCACTAGGGTTCTCTCACTACAAGAAAGGTGTTTCTTATGCCAATTTTCCCCCTTGAAATCACTGAGGCCCAAAGAGTCACATGGACATTCTTATGCAATAATCACACATCACTGGTACCAATTCGTTCTCATATGTTAATACCTAGGCAAAGGTTTCCTGAAGTATGTAGCTTCTGTAAAAATGACAACACATATCTTATGCTCATAGGAGAACATGGATCAAATCTGTACAGAAATCTGGTTAGTATTCTCTATACCTAAGCTGTTATCTACAGTCTGATTTATAAAGAGCATTTCTAATTACTGGGAAAAAAAAAAACACTTTTCAGTGGGTGCAATTCCCTGTGATGGCAAAACAGTTGCCATAGATATTCATTACTCTAGTTGTGGCCTATGATTTGACCTACAGCTTTAGATGTAAAATGTGCATTTCAATATAATTGGGAGAGAGTTCCTTCTCTAATTTGCCCACTGGACATAAATGGTGCATTCATGGAAAGAAAATTATTTCTTCATATCCTTTTGATTCAATAAAACCACTGATACTTTGTGTTTGGCACTCAGATTGCGAAGGTACTTCCAAATCGTTCATTTTTCTATTTTTTAAACCTTCACTTTTTAAAAAAGATTTTATTTATTTATTCATAAGAGACATACAGAGAGAGAGAGAGAGGCAAAGACACAGGCAGAGGGAGAAGCAGGCTCCATGCAGGGAGCCTGACATGGGACTCGATCCTGGGTCTCCAGGATCACACCCTGGGCTGAAGGCGGCGCTAAACTGCTGAGCCACCTGGGGCCACCCAGAACCGTTAATTTTTCAAAATTGTTTGCATGGCTCTTCCACATCTCACCCAGTCGATGAGAAAATTGCATGAGCAGAAAGACAGGGTAGAGGCAGGCAGCGCGGCATTGTCCAAGCAGAGGCTTCTCGAATGTGAAAACTGGAAGGGACCTTGACATTTGTCTCATCAATCCACCTCAAACTTGACCTTTCCTTTTGCGTTTGAAATTTCAATCCCATGAAAGACTGTCAGAAGCAAAACATGGGTTCTAACTAGAACGATGGCAGTAGTAATGGTGTTTTCCAGCCTTGCTGCCTCTATGCAGGATTTCAGAGGGAACAAGGGTTTCTAGGTTTCAGGCACATTGTGGCTTGAGATCACAAAGGACACCTAATGACATGAGGTACTGCACACTGCATTCTATATTCATTCTCTACCTTGTTTGGAAAAACAGACAAGCTATCTGGTGGCAGCTCCCCCCACCCCGCAGGGCTCCAAGGATCTGAAGGGCAACCTCTCCAACTGGGGCCCTGAACATCATGTCCTCCCGACTCTCCCACCAGCTGTGAGGATCAGGAAACCTAGCTACAAAACCAAGGCCCGGTCAGAAAGGAACAGAATACTTTAAGCGACATAAGATAGTCCTTAAATGAAGTGCCAGTTGAGCCCTACAGGTAGTGAAACTCCTGCTTCAAACCTGAAAAGTCAGATTGAATTCCTTTTCATTCTCCTTTTCCTCCTCCTCCTCATCTTTTACTTCTTTTTCCATAGCACCATCATCCCTGCCTTTATGTGAAGAGACAATGTGCATTTTTTAAGAAGACCCAGCAGGGAGTAGGCATTTTTATTCCAAAGAGATACCACAGATAAAAAGAGCTGAAGAGAGTCAGGGTCAGACATAGTTTGACATTTGTCATTTTCTAACCACTGATGGGTGATGTCTACAGAACTGTTGCTATAACAATAATGAATTCAAATGAGCAAGGAAACTATAAACCTGCACAGACATTCCAAGCATCTGGCTGAATCCAGGCTACACACACAGCACGGGGGTGGGGGTGGGGCTTGGATGGTGGCCTTTCGCATGTCCCCCCCTGCTCATATATACATGCTTCTCTTACCCAGACTGACTTTGAATAATTCAAACCAACATTTTCTTAATTCTCAGAGTACCCAGTACTGTCATTCCAACATGCAGGCTTCAGGGGAATGGGTAGGACGCACAAAACTGGGCAGAAGCCAGGAAGGGGCTTACGCCTGCTCACTTTTACCACCTCCAAGAGAACCTTGCCTTTCTTTGACCTCTCAGGGTCAAGGGAAGGGGACAGCTAAAAAAAGAAAAAAATGCATCAAGGAAGGGGATCCTGGCTGGCTCAATTGGTAGAGCATGCAACTCTTGATCGGGAGTTCAAGCCCCACATTGGGCACACACTTGACATCAAAAAAAAGTTGGGGGTGCCTGGGTGGTTCAATAGGTTGAGCGTCAGCCTTGGGCTTGGGTTGTGATCCCAGGATCCTAGGATCCAGCCCTGCCTTGGGCTCCCTGCTCAGCGGGGAGCCTGCTTCTCCCTCTCCAGCTCCCCTTGCTTGTGTGTACTCTCTCTCTCTGTCAAAGAAATAAATAAAATCTAGAAAAGAAAAGTTGAGGCACCTTGATGGCTCAGTTGGTTGAGCATCCGACTTTTGATCTTAGCTCAAGTCTTGATCTCAGACACATGAGTTCAAGCCCTGCATTGGGCTCCAAGCTGGGTGTAGAATCTACTTTAAAACATTGTTTTAGGGGATCCCTGGGTGGCTCAGGGGTTTAGCGCCTGCCTTTGGCCCAGGGCGTGATCCTGGGGTCCCAGGATTGAGTACCGCATGGGGCTCCTTGCATGGAGCCTGCTTCTCCCTCTGCTTCTCTCTCTCTGTGTCTCTCATGAATGTATAAATAAATAAAATATTTAAAATAAATAAATAAATAAAATATTTTTTAAAAAATTTTTTAAAAGAAGAAAAATTTGTTTTCAAAAGTCAGATTTCTAATTTTATTTTTTTCCCCAAAGATTCCATCTATTTACTCATGAGAGACAGAGAGAGAGAGAGAGAGAGAGAGAGAGGCAGAGACATAGGCAGAGGGAGGAGATGCAGGCTCCATGCAGGAAGCCCGTTGCGGGACTTGATCCCAAGACTCTGGGATCACTCTCTAAGCCAAAGGCAGCTGCTCAACTGCTGAGCCACCCAGGCATCCCAGATTTCTTATTTTAAATAATCAAATCTAATTTCTATGATTCCTAACTTTATTTCCTTTAAAGTATGGATTCATATGAGTTTGTCTACCTTTAATACATGTATACAAATAATAGGATTTTGAAAATTTGGTTTTAGTCAATATTTCAGGTATTATAAAATAATTCAATGTTGTACAACCACCACCAAAAAAATTTCATCACCACAAAAAGAAATTCTTTACCCATTTAGCAATAACTCCCCATTTACCCCTCCCACCAGTCCCTCCCATCCTCTAACCTACTTCCAGTATCTGTAAATTTGTCTACAAATGGAATCATACAATATTGGTTCCTGTGTGGCTCCTTTCACTTAACACAGTACCTTTGAGGTTCATTATCCATGCTGCAGCATTCATGTAGCATACATCAATACTTTGTTCCTTTTTATGGCTGAATAATATTCCATCATACTGATACACACATTTGATTTATCCATTTATTGCTTGGTAGATATTTGTGTTGTTTCCATTTTTTGCATGCCCAGGACTGTATCCTAAAGAAATAGCCAAGGAGATGCATAAATCATTAGTTTAAGGATATTCATTGTGTATATATCTATATTACAATTTGTTAATCCATTCATCCTCTGATGGACATTCAGGTTTTTCCCACCTATTAGCTATTGTGAATAATACTGCTATGAATATGCCTGCACATGTATGGGAGCACCAGTTTCTGATTCTTCTGGGTATTGACATACTATTTTTTTAAGATTTATTTAAATAAATAATCTATAATTAATTTCTGGGTGGCTCAGTGGTTGAGGGTCTGCCTTCTGCTCAGGGCGTGATCCTGGAGTCCCAAGATCGAGTCCCATATCAGGCTTCCTGCATGAAGCCTGCTTCTCCCTCTGCCTCTGTCTCTGCCTCTCTCTCTCTCTGTCTCTCATGAATAAGTAGATAAAATCTTTTTAAGAAAAAGGAATTTACAATTTTATTTTTTAAAACAATTTTTATTAAGTAAACTCTATCCCCCTACATGGGACTTGAACTCATGACCCCGGGATCAAGAGTTGTATGCTCTAC
Organism: Canis lupus baileyi; assembly: GCF_048164855.1. Classification (NCBI taxonomy): domain Eukaryota; kingdom Metazoa; phylum Chordata; class Mammalia; order Carnivora; family Canidae; genus Canis; species Canis lupus. Next base: position 19,741,921 of record NC_132876.1, on the reverse strand, counting down.
TGACTGAGCCAGCCAGGTACCCTGGAACTTCCAATTTTAGTGGGCAGACATGTTCCCCAAGAGACAATTGATGGCCTGCAACAGCACATGTCAAACACCAATGATTAGTCTCACAGGTGTTTGGAGAACGTTTTCCTTTGACCCTACTTTCTCCATTCAACACACGGAAGCCTTTTCAATGATGTTCCGATTTCTTGCTGGCAACAGCTGCTGCCACTGCCAGTACTTTAGACGTCCTGAGTTCTGCTTAGTTGGGACATTAGGCACAGGGACCAAGGGCAGCAGTGAAAGCAGCGATGTCATAAAGGTGGAAGCACTGAACTGTCAGCAGTGTCCAAAGCTGGCTGCACAAAGCTAGAAGTTTTTTTTGTTTTGGATTGTTTCACACATTTTATTTTATTTTATTTTAATTTTTATTTATTTATGATAGTCACACAGAGAGAGAGAGAGAGGCAGAGACACAGGCAGAGGGAGAAGCAGGCTCTATGCACCGGGAGCCCGACGTGGGACTCGATCCCGGGTCTCCAGGATCGCGCCCTGGGCCAAAGGCAGGCGCCAAACCGCTGCGCCACCCAGGGATCCCTTTTTTAATATATTTATTTTTATTGGTGTTCAATTTGCCAATATATAGAATAACACCCAGTGCTCATCCCATCAAAGCTAGAAGTTTAATAGGGAATGAGGAGGGACGCCTGGGTGGCTCAGTGGTTTAGAGCCTGCCTTCAGCCCAGGGCGTGATTCTGGAGTCCTGGGATCAAGTCCCACATCAGGCTCCCCGCATGGAGCTTGCTTCTCCCTCTGCCTGTGTCTCTGTCTCTCTGTCTCTCTCTCTGTCTCTCATGAATAAATAAATAAATCTTAAAAAGATAATAATAGGGAATGAGGAGCAGCTGGCCAAGCCACCCCCTCCCCCCACCCCGACCTGGGGCAGGGCTGCGTCCCTGAGCAGGAGGAAAAGCGGTAAAAACTCCAACCCTACCCCCCCAACACCCGTGAAGAAACACTGCTTCACCACCTGCCTTGCAGCCTTTCGGCTCCTTCTGTGAAGAAACACAGCTACAAACCGCACCACACCCTCTCCATTCACTGCCACATCCCTTCTTTGAATTCCATTTTAAATGTTACTTGACAATTGGGTAAAATCATGTTTCAAAGAATGCACTGGACAACATGCAGCAGGGACCCATTAAAATACTGCTTTGGTATATACAAAAATATCCTCATTTTCACAGATTTAAATACTTCTCAGCTCTCTGCAAAGGACTGCATGACAGATGGTTTCAAAGCGAGTCACATTTACAAACAGCAGACAAAAATATTATTTAGCAGATTCTCTAAGAGTTCTTCTGAGCTGTTCAGAACCAATCTTTTCCCAAGGGCTCTTTTATTCCTAATTTGTGGAGGCCAACAGAAAGGTCTCTCAACTTCCTAGCAACCTCTGCGGGTGGCGTTTCTTGAGTTTGTAGAATATGAGAACCGAAAGCAGTTCTAGAGCTATGAATGTCATTTTAGAAAATACAACCTCGGCCTGAAAAATATGAATCATTAGCCCATCACAAGCCCCAAGCCACAAATGGGGGAGTCGGAAGGGGAGAGGGGGTGGGGGAGAGAAAGGACGAAAGAGGAGCTGATGGAGGAATTGTCACAGGAGTTATGGACAGGAATCACGTACTCAGCCAATTTAGTAAATTATACTTCCTCGATTAAGGTCATCAAAACAATGACCGCCTCCTGGACAACTCTGCTTTTAAAGTTTTGGAAAAGATCACGTGTCGAGCACATATCATGAAAAGGGAACAAGCCACAGACCTGGTCTGTAATCCAGGAGCATCCACTGTGGGCAGGGACCCGGACATTACCGCCTGAGGCAGGCAGTGCCTGTTAGCTCCAGATAGCCCGTGGTCCTCACCATCAGTGGAGGGGTGAGGTCACTGGGCCCTCTCAGGGTGGGGCCAGGCAATGGGAGATAGCCACAGCAAAGATCTCAAAGGGATAGGAGGTTTGTTAGATAAGCAGAATGCCTTAAACAAAGGTCTCAAGGATGAGAACTTAGAGACAGGCAGAGGGAGGAGAGTGCCCGATGGCCAGCTTGGGGGAAAGAGTGGAAACAGAGGTAAGGAAGGACAAGTGAGCCAAACCTATGGGGCTGGAGGCACACAGCCCTGTCTGGCTGGATGGAGAGAATGTTCGGGAATGTTGTATGACCCATCGGCGTATGCTCTCTTACTGTACCCATGAAGACTATCTTTTTTCTCTTCCTGCTAGCCTCACCCTCAAAACCAATAGTATTTACACTGTCTCTAACATGCATTGACAAGGAAAGGAAAAGGCTGGAGCAGAGCAACAGTATATCTAGCCTGGGTTCTGATGAATAGCACAGTTGTGGATTGTCTGAGTGAAGCCATCCTGCAAGAAGTTAGTGCATTTCATCTTTTACAGTGAAATTTTCCTGTTTATTCCTCCCACTCATGTTCTAGAATTTTATTTATAACACTTTTTGGCCTGCTCTTTAAAGTGTGTGTGCGTGCCTCTGGGTGTGAGAGACTGAGCAGCTCAAGTACTCTTATTGGGCTCTGAGCTTCTGGAAAGCAGGCCTCACATACATTCCAAGTATGATAATTATGATCCGTTATGCAGAAGGAGGAGCAAGGTAGACGGTGCCCCTCTGTTCTGGCTGCACCATCTTGCAGAACCGCCTCCAGGCTAATATCCACACAGCCTCGCCTCCCCTTTGGTCCCAGCAAGGCAGCCTGCCTGAAGCTGGACAGACACAACTGGGGTTTGTCCTTTGCTATCCCATGGTCTGGCTTAACTCATTCATTGCTAGAGGGCAATACGATGTACCGGAAAGAACTGTAGATTTGGAATTGGGTAAATTTGTGTTTGGATCTTCTCTCTGCCACTTGGTTCATATGTGATATTGGGAAAATTATTTCATTTTTCCAGGCTCATTTCCTAATCTGGAAAATGGTATCTTCCTCAAAGGATCGTTGTGAAGATTAAAAGTATCTTTTTTTTAAAAAAGATTTATTGAGCGAGCAGGTACTCGTGGCCGAGTGGTTAAGGCGATGGACTTAAAAAAGATTTATTGGGACTCCTGGGTGGCTCAGCGGTTGAGCATCTGCCTTTGGCTCAGGGCTTGATCCTGGAGTCCTAGGATCGAGTCCCGCATCAGGCTCCCTGCATGGAGCCTGTTTCTCTCTCTGCCTGTGTCTCTGCCTCTCTCTTTCTGTGTCTCTCATGAATAAATAAATAAAATCTTAAAAAAATAAAAAATAAATAAAAGATTTATTTATTTATTTGAGAAAGCGAGCACAAGTGGAAGGGGCGGAGGCAGAGGGAGAGAAACTCAGGCAGCAGGTGGGGAGTGGGGGGATCCCTCAATCTCAGGACCCAGAGATCATGACCTGAGCCAAAACCAAGATTAAGACATCTAACCGACTGCACCACTCAGATGCCCCAAGATTAAAAGTATTTTGAACACAAAATACACATGACAAATATTAGCTCCTTTCAATTTGGGGGGATTTATTTATTTATTTTTTAAAGTAACCTCCACCCCCAATTTTCCCCGAGGTCAAGAGTCCCATGCTCCACTGACTGAGCCAGCCAGGCACTGCAGTTCCCTTCCTTTTTGATCTTGATGTGCCATACCAACTTTCAAAAATCCATTTCAAAACATGCGAAGGATTGATCTTAATTTCTCCATTGCTTTAAATACTGCTTTCCCCAACGATACCACTGCCTAACATTTTTGCCAGTATTTTGTTTTAGGGAGATGTGGTTGTGATGATTTATATAGCAGGATCTCACCTGTCCATTCAGAACTTTTTATTCCTTCGGAGGTGTTTTGTTTTGTTTTGTTTTGTTTTGTTTTTCCTCTGTGTCCTCTTCAGATTTGTCTCTCACCATCCTGCAGAAGCCCAGGCTGGATCCAGGCCTCTGGGTAAGTTTTTATCACTGCAAAGCGCTGACGTGGATGAATGCTCTCTTGTTTCTGCAGACTGATGCTTCTATAGAACAAAAGACTGATAGTGCGAAATCACATGTAAAAGTGACCAGCATAGACTGAGGCTGCAGTAACAAGCAGCTGCTATTATGATTATTACTACTTCTATTATTATTATAAAGCAGGAAATGATAGGGGAAGACCCTCAAGAGGAAAGCTTTATCATTCCTCTCCTGGCCAGAATGCTGAGTGCCAAATGGGTGCACCTCAAAGGCCTATTCAATCATCTCAGCAAGATATTGAAATACTGCCACCTAAAGTCAATGAAGTCCCCATAAGTTGTCAACTTGATCCTTGAGCCGGGGACCAGAGAGAAAGAGGAGGCTGGCCAGCCTAAAGTTCCTTTTAAAGACGCCAAACAAAAGGTTAATAAGGAAGTGGAGAGGCCCTTCCTGGAGGGACACAAAGGCAGGACCCTCCCCTCAAGAAACTTAGACTCTCCCCTTGGCTCACTCCTCTCCCTATTATACCCACTTGTATGTTGCTTTGTAAGTGCCCTTAAATCTTTTCTCAAGAGAGTCACTTGGAGATCACTAATTAGGCCTGTAAACCCGTCGGGGACAAGGGCCCCTGGCTTTTACTTCTTTTGTTCCCTGTCGCTCTCACAGCCGCCAGAACAGTACTCAACACAGGCCGGAGCCTCCATAGAAGTTGCTGTCTGACCTTGGGGACTTGGTCAACAGGCTAGATAGAAGCCTCAGCTTAAATTGTGTTAAGTGGCATTCACTGGTGACGGTGGCTGGCTGGCTGGCTGGCTGGCTCAGACAGAGCAAAATGAACCACAAAGTGCAAGCATGCCAAGGGCAGTTCAGTGGAGAAAGCCAGGCTGTGAGCAGATGGGGGTGGGGGAGGCGGCCGGAGGGGGGGTGGAATCAGTCATCTCCTACAGTAGATTGGAGATAATTACCTCTCCAACACGTGCCCAGATTACCTTCCGTGGCATTGAGTCTTTGACAGCAAAATGCCTGTTAAAAGTGATAGAAGCCAAAGGGAGGGGGAAGGAGGAGGTGGGGGTGGGATGTGTGCACGAGTGTGTGGATACTTTAAAAACCTGACCTTTTAAGATGTGTTTAATACCGGAACCATCTGATACCTTCTGCGTGCTCCTACCACCACCACAGTAAAGGCACTAGCTCTATGGGGCTTTGTGTGACATCTGCTTCTGATGGCTAAGGATTCATCGGCTGCATTAGCCAAAGCACAGCATCCTGGCTGACAACTGAAATTCAGGGCAGCCTTTTTGTCTTGAGGCAGAGGAGAGATCACCTGGAGTCAGGAAGGATTCCCGGTAGAACCATATTATGTGATTTAGGGGCTGCCCTGTCTTCTCTTGGGGGCTGGGGAACAGCGCTCCTAAGGCCTGTGGGGGGAAGACAACAGATTGAATTCTCGTGGTTCCTGAAGGAGGGACTGGGAACAGAGGGTAGATGTTACAAGGAGGCAGATTTCCACTCTATATAAGGAAGAGCTTTCTAACCCACCAGAGCTGTTAAAATCTAAATGGGTTGTCTGCTAAGGTAATGAGTTCTCCATGTGGGTGAGTGTTTAAGTTTCTGATTTTGTCTCCCTAACCACATATCCTGCCTCTTTGCCCAAATTTGCAAAACCAAAGCCCTAACCGCCCATGATTTAAAGTGACTAACCATGAGACCCTGGCATCCTCACCTCTGTGGCTGTTGGGTCTGCTGCCAGTTGGGGCTCAGAGGATGGGGATTTCTTCCCTCAGAAATTGAAGTTGAGTCTCCTAAGCCTGTGTCCTGGAGGAGGCGTGGCTCAGACCCAGTGCTCCTGGGGTGAGTTAGGATGATCTTGCTCTGACCCTGGGGGAGTTGGGCACTCCAGGTGTTGGGCCTTCCTTCTGTTGTTGTACTTTCCAAGTGCCAGGCAGGCCCTCCAGGGCTGAGCCAGCCCAGCCAGGCACAGCTGGTGTATCCCACCTGTTCGGCCCCTCTCGGAGGCAAGTCCATTCTTCTGCCCCAAGGAAGAGCTGCCACCAAGCAAGCTTGGCAAGTAAATACAAGACATTTATAAACTCCAAACCATTTTTCACTGGCTTGCCAGTCCCCTAGAGGTACTCTAAGAGTAAAGGACATGAAATTAGCATTCTTGACCTTTGACCCTACACAAATCATCACTCCCTGAAAGAGTGGCTATTCACAAAGCCAAATTCAGCCATTTGAGCCAGATACACTCAATCTGGAGATGTGTGCTTTGAGAGGCAGATTTGGAGCTATATCTTGAGTGCCATCTAAGTTTTCAGTGTATTCGGCCCTTAAGTGAATATTTATATTAAAGAAAACTTTCGAGACTGTTGAGTGCTACTTGCAATAATACTTTACACTTGGGAGAGGGAATCCATAACCATTTACAATTTACAAAGAATTTTCAAGAACCTGGACTTGTTTTTCTTAAAGATTTTATTTATTTATTTATTTGAGAGAGAGCAAGAGTGAGAGAGCACAAACAAGGGGAGCAGCAGAGGGAGAAGGAGAAGGAGACTCCCCTCTGAGCAGGGAGCCTGATGCGAGGCTGGATGCGAGGCTGGATGCGGGCGCCATCCCAGGACCCTGAGATCAGGAGCTGAGCCAAAGGCAGACACTTAACCAGCGGAGCCACCCGGGCGCCCCTCTAGGTGCTACTTTCATCATCCCGACAGCCCGCTGAGATTGATGTTAACATCCCTGTTACATGGATGGAGGAAGAAACAGGCCCTGAGAGGTGCAGGCACCTGCCTGAGGTCACACAGCCGCTTTCCGGATACTCATGTGCACTTCACTTCAGCACTCCTGCTGCCCCAGCACTACCCACCAGGGAAGATGGAGGAGACCGATGACAGGAGATGCTTTCCCTTCTGGACTGTCTGCGGTTTCCACGCACCATGCTGAGCCAAGGACAGTCTGGAGCTGCTCTGCTCTGCTACCTGTTGTTCTCTTCCCATGTTGACCTCTCCACCCCGCCAGGGACCCCAGGAACACACAGTCTATAGTGTGCCTGGCTTCCCCTCCCCCTTCCCCATCAGGGACTAGCTGGAGCTCTTATCTGAGAATTCAACCCTCCCCGGAAGCAGGAATCTCTGTGCTAATGTGTTAATCCTCCTATTCAAAAGGTCGCTACTTCCCTACTGTGGGGACCAGCAGCGGTCTATAACCCGCCCCACACAGTATTTCTGTCCTGGGGTGAGCCTTGTTCCAGCCTAATTATAGCACAAAGGGGAGTTTAGACCCACTCATGCACTTGTTTAAATTTACTGGGAGCAAACAGGGCTTGGGGATTTGGAATGTGGCAATAGGGTCCAGACTTGCAAGTTACTGGAGGCCACGAGATGGCCAGAGCTCTTAGGGAAACTAGGAGGACATGGGAGGGTCGTGCCTGTGTGGCCTAGCCTGAAAGATCCCCTTAAGGGGCAGAGAGTGTGGGCAAATTACCCTACCCCTTCACTGAGGCCAGGACTGGTGTGCCATGGGAGCCTTTAAAAAAGTTGCCTCCATTGTGGGAACCTTTCTTTCCTGTGTGGGAAAGAACCAGGCTCAGGTTTCAACCAGGCCATTCTGAGAAGGCCCCGGAAAGAAGGGAATGGTGGGAACAGGCCACCAGGCCTTTCGTGTTGATGGGAGGCACCTAGGAGAGGCAATGGTGACCTCCTTCACTACCTGGCTGGGGCTTCCAAGCAACAAAGGCCAGGTGTAGTTACGGGTACTTGCTCCTACTTTGCTGAACAAATGAACCAGAGGAGAGTATCTGGGAGAGAAGTATGTGACATTCTGCTCTCTCCTGCCTCTTCTCAGCAGTGGTGGTGGAGGAGGAGGAGGGGGAGGGGGAAGGAGGAGGCAGTAGCACCAGTCACTGGACCTGGAAAGCTTCTGATAGGATCAGTGATGGAGGGGAAGGAGCACTGGACTGGGAGTCATAAGGCAGGAATGCCATTTCTTTCAGCCCCTGGCCCTCTGCTGGGGAACTTCACAGCTCTGGTATTCCAGAACTTACCTCTTGAAGAGAGTTTTTAGAGCTTAAAAAACAGGACAGGGTGTGAAACTAGAACACATAGAGGACTTCCCCTTGGTGAGTCAAAACTGGGATGCCATGGTGGTTGGGCATGCCATGGTGAGCAGCCTCACCCTCACTGAGGCACTTGTGTCAGGCCACAGATAACCAGCCCTGGCTGCTCCTGAGAGTCTCTGGAGACCACTGAAGAACACAAGTCTATTGTTGCCCTGTAAGGAGCTTCTGACCAACAGGAGGGCCCAGGGGTGGCTGGCTGGCTCAGTTGGTAGAGTGTTGGACTCTTGATCTTGGGGTTGTGGGTTTGAGCCTCATGTTGGGTGTAGAGATTACTTAAAAAAATGGGGGACCCAGATCCTAATGAGCAAGCTGGGCAGAGTGGGAAAAAAATGCACCCAAATGCACCAGTGGTTGTAACGATCTTGAGATTGGGGACAATGAAGTTTTCCATTTTCCTTTATTTTTCCAAATTTTTTTACAAAAGTACCTATATCAATTTTTCTAAAAATTGCTTTGCTCAAGGAAAGCTTGCCAGAGGCCATGATCTATGTGGCAATGTTACCGGGGCCTTTACCTCGGAATTGTATTGTCCAATATGCTAACCGTTAGCCACATATAGTTAGTTAAATGTAAATTAATTGAAGTCAAGAAAAATTTAAATTTCAGCTCGTCCATTGCACTAGCCACATTGCTAGTGCTTACTTAGCAGCCACATGTGCTAGTGGCTACCATACTGGATAGTACAAATATAAAATATTTCCAGCGTCTCAGAAAGTTCTACTGGGTAGTACTGCTTTGGAACATCTATGGAAATCGGTTTGAAAGTCAAGGTAATATCAAATGTGTGCTAACAACACAATGGCCTTACTACGGAGACCAAAGATCTTTATTTTTTTTAAAGATTTTATTTATTTATTCATGAGAGACCCAGAAAGAAAGGCAGAGACACAGGCAGAGGGAGGAGAAGCAGGCGCCATGCAAGGACCCCGATGTGGGACTCAATCCTGAGAATCCGGGATTATGCCCTAAACCAAAGGCAGACATTCAACCACTGAGCCACCAAGACATCCCGAGACCAAATACCTCTATTTTTTTCCCCAAATACCTTTAAAGCATCTATTTAAAGGCATCTTGTTGGCTCAGGCAGTGGAGCATGTGTCTCTTGATCTTGGGGGTGGGGAGTTCAAGCCCCACGTTGGATGTGGAGATTACTTAAAAATAAAATCTTAAAATAAATAAATAAATAAATAAATAAAATCTTTAAAAAAAAGCACCTACTTGGAATCTTTTGCTTATAGTAATGGATTGCTCCATTTTATTTTCTTGTATATATTCAAAAAGGTGAACTCAATCTCTTTGGGCAACACTTTGTTAGTTGTTACTGTTATTGCATGAATAAAAGTCATAGAACTGTCATTCCTGAAAGCAGGCTCTCACTGCTTTTAAGATAGTAGCTGGCCTTGGCACATCCTTCTGGATCCCAGCTTTTGCTCTCATTCTAGAAGATAAGCAGTCCATTCCAGAGGCCACTATTTTGCGGGATGGGTGAGATCTCCTGAGAGATCTTGTAATGCCTGATAGGATTACAAAGCTAATTGTTGCCCCTACACCTTGCTCACAGAAAACTAGACCTTATTGTAGCAGTGGAAGCAGGAGGCAGAGTGGAGGTGGGATGAAGGGGTGGGACATGGGAAGAAATCCAGGCAACGGTGACATTTGACTATTATCCTGGTGTTTCTACAAAATAAAAAAGAAATCCTCCTTCTATGGAGATTGGGAGCCCCCAGGTATCCTAGTCTTTCCCTCTGAGCCCTCTCCCAAGAGAAAACACCCTTACTGGATGGACTCTTGCTGTTGTCTCACCCATTAAAAACTCCCCGGGGTAGCTTAAATGTCATTAGCTGGGCTAGACTACTCTGGCCAGGCACCATGCCAGGCACCAGGGACTCAGGAATGACTAAAACTCAGTCCTTGACCTCAAGGAAATCATGCTTGAGCAGGAGACACAGACTTCTAAGCAGTGTATTTCAATCCAGTATGCTAGGGGAGCAAAGATTGGAAACATAAGGCTCCAGCACAGGGCAGAGGTGGATAGGAGTGGGGGGACACCTGACTGATGGGGGTCGGCATAGCAGGCCAGAGAGGACCCTATGTGGAGTTTGGACTTGATTTTTATAACAATGGGAGCCTCCTAGACGGCATACTGGCAAGAATGGACTAGAGGGGAGTAAGTCTGGGCAGAAAAAACCAGTGGAGTGTCAGGATCTGCTTCTACTCCCAAGACACTTACTGGAATCACTCACTCAAGGTCACTCAGGTTCCAACCCAGTTCTATCTGTCTCTACAGCACATTCCATTGTCTCTGAACATGTACCCCAGGAAATAGCCTAGGAATTAGCCAATAGACTAATTTCCACTTATTTAACTGGTTTATACAAATAACACAAGGTGCAAGGTACAGAAATATACGGAAGAATAAAGCATGGCCACTATCCTTAACTCTCCTGCTCTTTAAATAACACAGAGGGGCACTTGGGTGGCTCAGCTGGTTGAGCATCTGACTCTTGATTTCAGTGGGATCATGATCTCAGAGTTCAGGGTTGTGAGATCAAGCCCAGCATTGGGCATGGAGCCTGCTTAAGATTCTCTCTCCCCTTCTGCCCCTCCTCACTCTGTGCTCGTGCTCTCTCTCTCAAGAAAGAAAGAAAGAAAGAAAGAAAGAAAGAAAACCCAGTATTTAAATAATCTAGAAATGTATCAGAGGGTTTGATCATAACTTAAACAGCAGTGAATGTGGCACTACTCTAAGACATCTAAACATATTTAGAATTATAAGGACTTCTAACAATAACTTTGGTAATACAAACACCGATGTTTAGATCTTCTGATTTGCCCAGAGAAGTGAGCATATAACCAGAAATCCGTTAGCCAGTCCCTTCTATGGCCTTGGGCATATTCCTTCCTCTGAAAAATGAGGACAGATCTAACAGTGCTTCTACATTTGACAAGGCTATGCTAGAAAGTTTACTATCGAGTCCCATTAACTATTGCCATATACACTCATATATATGCAAGACATTCCGCCTTTATATTTTTTTTTCTTAAAAAAAAAAAAACCCTCCCCTTACTCTATTTCTCAGGAGGATTTGGTTCTCTTTCCCCCTATGATTTCCAGAACATTTCAAAACTCTTCAAATGAAAATATGCGAGTCATGACTTGTGGGTAGCAAGTTAGGACTTGTGGGGACAGTTAGGGGGAGGGCAAACTGTGAGATCTGCCAGCAATTGTTTTCTCTCTTGATTCGAACGAAGGAAAAGATCATGTTATTTATACAGCATAAGGTTCCAGATTTTCAGGAATGAAATCTGAGCCCAGCATGTCAACATATTGGTCTGGTCTGTCTTGGAATCTACAGTAGATGGATTTCTTTGTGCTGGGAAACATTAGGAAGGTCAATATTCTTTTCTGATTTTTTTCTTTTAAGAAAAGAGTTCATTCTCACACTCTAAAGTGGTGGTATTAGATATCATCCAGATAATACGCTCAATGGTGGTGCCGACTTCAGTTTCAAATATAAAGCCTCAGGGCAAACAGCTTTTATGTATTCAGTTACATGTTCTTTACTTTACAGATAATGTTTTTCCACAAATACTCCCAGCCTGGGAGGAGATACAGAAGTGAACAATCCCATGAAATAAAAATAATAGTGACGTTAATAACAGTGAGTTCCAAATCGCAAAGAAGCCAGGAGGCACCCGGACCGGGGTTTCCCAACCAGGGGAACCTGAGAGAAGCAGGTTGGGCAGAGGCCGCGGGCGGGGGCCGTGGTGGGAAGAGCGGCTGGGCCCGGGACCACGGGACGGGGCTTGGAGCTCCGGCCTCTGTCTGATCAGCTCTGCAGCAAGGCGGAATCCTCACCCTTAGCCTCGATGGCTTTCAGTTTTCTCATCCGCAAAAGAGGGGGGTTGGCCTGGATCTAGAAGAAAGGACCCAGGAGCCCAGGACAGCCCGAGGCCTGCCCCCTGGCTCTGCCCCCGGCCAGAGTGTAACCCTGGACAGTTGTCTCTGGGCCGCGTTCCCCTCCCCCCACCTGTAAAATCAAGGACAATAAGACTTTCCAGATTGAGGTTCACTGAGGATGAAAGGAATCGTGTTTTTACAGCGTCTGGCACATAGTAGGCGGCACTCGCAAGGGACACCCGAGCTCCTCTCCCGCTCCCTCTGGAAGTCCCTTCCAGGGCCCAAACACCCTGGCCCCAATCCAGATCTTTTGTCTCCCCACTCCAGTCCGTGCCTTCGCAAAGGCCCTCATTCCCCATCTCGGCAGGGGCACACACACCTGAATTGCTTCTTTCAGTTTTCCAAACGGCCACTAAAACTTGCTTCTCGCGAAGTATTTGCCCCCCTTGGGCAGCTCCCGAAGCGCCGCCGCACTTTCTGGCTTCCCGGACTCCGCTTCCACTTCCCTCCTCCCCCCTTCCCTTCTCCCTCCCCGCCCCCTCCCCCGGCGGCGGCGGGCGACCCCGACAGCCCCGGCACGGAGCGTGGCCTCCCACTTCCGCCCCTCCTGGTGTTTCAGGGTAGGCCGGCGATTTAGGGAGCGTTTCCCACGTAGGAAGGACTCAGACCCGGCCCATCTTCCGGGAGCTGGCCTTGGGATTAGCAGATCCCAAAATAGGGTCCCCTGGGGGGTTGGTTTGTTGGCGGTTTGACTGACGTGGCCCCGGGGGAGAGGGCTGCTGCCTGGTGGTCCTTCTTTGGGAAGGGAGCTCCTGCTCCGGAATTCCTGAATTCCAGGGAGGCTTCAGATACATGTTTATAAAAGTAACATATAATTTACATATATTTATAACAGTATTATAACCACATTAGAAGACCTTTGAAAAGCACAGCAAAAGAAAAACCCCTCCCCATTTATAATTACAACTCCCAAACGCAGAAGCCCGGAGGATTTTGCTGTGTGCTCCTTCGGTTGGGTTCTTTGAATCCTTTCCCAAAGCTTTTGTTTTGTTAGTTCTACATTCTCTCTCTCTCTCTCTCTCTCACACACACACACACAGACACTCACACACTTTTTGTACCTTGTTTTTCACACTGTAAACTTTTCTAGGTAGATCCTTCATAATCATTATTTTAGTAATTGCAAACTACACCTAGGGGATTCAATAGGACGGATTTTACGGATTTTCTTGTTGGCCCTTTGGGTGGTCTCCAGTGTTCTTCTGTTGTAGGCAACACTACCATGAATGTGTATTAGCTTGACACCTTTCCACCCAAATTTCTTACCATTTCCTTAAAGTCACCTCGAAATTGAAACAGGTCAATGAGCATGAACTTGTTCGTGGTTCCATCACTCTTGCCCGGATGCTTTGCAAAGGATTGAACCAATATCCACTCTGACCTTACTGCAGGTGAGCATCCTCTCATCCCATGGGTCCCAGTGCACTCTATCATCTATTACTGGTTTTGTCTGTTTTTTAAGCAAGCCTTTTGAAGTGAGTGGGATTTGAATGAAGAAAGATGGCTTAGTGAATAAAGCCTGGGAGGTTGTCCCATCAGGATTTTCAGAGAGCCGGGGTGAGTGGAAGAAATGGATGACAGTGCTTGGTGGGGAGGAAGGGAAGGGGTAGTGAGGGATGAGTTTAGGGGGGAAAAAGAACAGTGCCACTCCCCCTCCAAGTTGCTGGTGCAAGCAAGATGGATTCAGAAGCAGCACTTTGGACCAGTTAAAAGCAACAGAGCCTGGGCTCCAGGCACAAAATCAGCAGCAAAGATTTGGTGAAGAGATGAAAGAGAAGTGAACTTTGGATTATAGGAACGACACAGTCTATCAGGTACAATAGAGGAAGGAGTCCCGCACTCTCTCATTTATTGAATACTTTCCCCATGCCCACTTTTTGGAGGCTATCTCAATGGATAATAACCCGAGGAGAGACGTAGTAACATTATCCTCATTGTACAGCTGTAGAAACTGTCTGAGGGGTTCAATGTCTCAGCCAAGGCCGCATATGTATATCCCAAGTGGCAGAAAAGAGGATTCAAAACCATGCCTTCCTACTTCAAACCCAGGGCCTTCGGGTTCAAGAACAAGATCTGGACAAAGGACAGAGGACAAACAGCATTTATCTAGGAGAAAGATCAATGGCCTAGAGACCAATGGCTCACATCCCCAAATTCTTTTGGGAGTGGGGGCCGAGGGCTGCCAGAATTCCAGCCTGAGTTTGAACCACTTTGCAGGGGGTTCTCGCTCTGTGTCAGGTTTACAGAGGCCTACTCTCTCCCCTCATTTCTTGTTGTCATCAACCTTAATTAGGTTGATGTGATGTTCAGCACAAAGGGCCTCCACCAACTTGACATACACAGACTCGTCACAGTTGGATGCAAGCACACAAAGGTGGGCTTGGCCTTGTCTAAGGCTCTGGCAGCTTCGCAAATTCCTAGTGCTAGGCCATCATGGATGAGGGCGGTCTTCAGCACCTCTTGTAAAGCAGTATTAATGTCCATTCCACCTGTAGCAGCAGTGCCGTGGTAAGGGGTAGAGCTCAATCTTGAATACACTGGAGCCTCTGATTTCTAAACTGCTTTCCTGTGTTTTTCAAAAATTCCCATAACAAGGACGATTTTCTTTGATATTTGGAAAAATAGTTAAGAAAACAGTAAGGATGGGATCCCTGGGTGGCGCAGCAGTTTAGCGCCTGCCTTTGGCCCAGGGCATGATCCTAGAGACCCAGGATCAAATCCCACGTCGGGCTCCTGGTGCATGGAGCCTGCTTCTCCCTCTGCCTGTGTCTCTGCCTCTCTCTCTCTCTGTGTGACTATCATAAATAAATAAAAATAAATAAAAAAGAAAACAGTAAGGTGTTCTTTTTTTCAGATTTTCAACACATTTCATTTTATCAATAAAAAGATTAATAAAAATATATTTACTGACTACTGTGTCTTGAATTTTGAGCAGAAATTTAAAGTATTTTCTATATCAACCTTAGGATATAACCCTTGTATTTGCGTGATTTCTTTCTAGTCTTTTATAGTTGTCTATTGTCTTGATACCCAGAATATGATAAAACTTTTACATTCATTATCTAATTTAATGTACACAAGAATGTTAATATGCCATATCATGGCTATCTTGAAAATATATTCTGAATTCAGTCATTTCTCTACACCTCCTGTCACGACCCTAGTCCAAGCAGCTGTAACCTCTTACCTAGACCACCTTCATAACTCTGTACGGGTCTCCTGCTAAAACCAGCTCTACTCCCTTGAGTCCTAATCTCTTCAGTGCCTAAAGGCACTTTCCTCATTTTTTAAAAAAGATTTTATTTATTCAAGAGAGAGAGAGAGAGGCAGAGACACAGGCAGAGGGAGAAGCAAGCTCCATGCAGGGACCCCGATGTGGGACTCGATTCTGGAACCCCAGGATCACGACCTGAGCCAAAGGCAGATGCTCAACTGCTGAGCCACCCAGGCATCCCTTCATTTTTTTTTCTTTTAAATTGCATCAGACCAAAATTCTGCTCAAAAAAATTTTTTTTTCACAGTAAGAGTCGTTTATTTAAAATGCGGCTTATTAAGGTCCATCTAGGGGATCCATCCATCACCTAGCCTATTTTTATTTACCTAGCATCTTTTTATTTACCTGTTATATTTTTGTTTAGCATTTAAAATGTGCTGGGCTGGAACTAGGCATGGGGGGTTGGGAGATTCATAGGGAAGTGTGTAACTGTCTCATTGAGTGCCTGTTATTTACACAGTACATTTTTATTTATTTATTTGTAAGATTTTATTTATTTATTTGAGACAGAGAGCATGAGCAGGAGTGGGATGGGCAGAAGAAGAGAAGCAGACTCCCCGCTGAGCAGGGAGCCTGGCTCCATCCCAGGACCCTGAGATCATGACCTGAGTCCAAGGAAAGAGGCTCAACTGACTGAGCCAGCCAGGTGCCCCTAACCAGGTACATTTTTGATATTTACTCATTTCATCTTCCAACAATCCTGGAAGGTAGGTTTTCACTACTACCAGTAATACAGGTGACCTCACAGGCTTCTAGAGACTGTGTGCCATGGCTCAAAGACCATACAGTAAGTTAGTGGAAATTCTGGGCCTGGAAGGCAGGTCCGCCTACTTCAAAGCTTGTGCTCATTATATACCATTTTTCTACCATAATATATACACTCATACAGTAGGATTCCTGGCCTTTTAACTCTTACAGTCTAGTTGATGATAAGATAAACCCATATTGCAATACCCAGCAGTAGCTAGTTACGGACATTCATCACCGAAGTCCTTTGTGGATCCCAGCTGGAAATTCCACCTCCTGAGTGTTTCGGAAGGTTGCTGCGGGCTGCAGTGAATTTGGCTTTGATTGACCCCAGCCTGGCCTCGGAAGCCTTTATGCTTTGCCTATGGCCAAGTTTTTCTGCTTTGCCCAAGGCCGGAACCACCATCACAGTCCCAGCTCATCAGATTGCAAATGTAGGTTTTATTCCAGTCTGTCTTTAACAATCAAGGTGGGATTTCTCCAACTTGAATGCACATACCAATCACCTGGGGATCTTATTAAAATGCAGATTCTGATTGAGTAGGTGTGGGGGTGGGGGCTGGGAGTCTGCATTTTTTTCTTTTTTTTTAATAGCAAGACTTTAAATTTTTTTAATTTATTTTTAAAGTAAGCTGGACTCCCAGTGTGGGGCTTGAACTCAAGACTCCTAGATCAAGAGCCAGTTAGGTGCTCCTGGGAGTCTGCATTTCTAGTAAGTTCCCAGGTGATGCTGATAATTCTAGTGTGAAGGCTGGGTAACCGACACTAAATGGAATTACATGATCTAACCCAGACCCCGACCTCAGTCCTGTCCTGAGCCCCAGGGAGAGCGCTGAGCTGCTCTTCACCACCCGAGGGCTAGAGGAAGAGCCCCCAGCCCTGAACTGCAGAGGGAGGGGTTTCCCTTCTCTGAGCCTTCTCCCAGTCGGAGGGCAAGTGGGTGTCCAGGTTCCAGCTGGGGCTGAAAAGGCAGCCCTGTCCTAGGGTCCCAGGAAAGATGCCCCGGCTCACTGTGGGCTCCCTGTAGGGCCAGATCTACTCTGCCAGTCCCTCTTCCGCCTGTGGTCACTGCCACCAGGCCACAGACAAGGGCAAGGAGGCCCACTCCTCCCTGTTGCATCTTGGGGAAGCACTTCCTGTCCCTCAGGCTGGTTGGGCTCTGTGCCAGGTGCCCAGCTGGGCCCCTGGCCTTTCTCTTGACATCTTCAGCTACCTGCCTGGGTGGTAGTGTCCTGGACCTGCCTGACAGCAGGGGCCTGGCCCTGGTGAGTCTCTGAAGCCCCTTCTAGCGCTGTGAGTCAGACCTCCGGAGGGCCCCATGGCCCTGGGCCACGGGCAGGCAGCCTTGCTGGGACCAAAGAGGGAGACCAAGTCTGCGTGGATATTAGCCCAGGAGGCGGTTCTGCAAGATGGTGCAGCCAGAACAGAGGGCACCGTCTACCTTGCTCCGCCTTCTGCATAATGGATCATAATAATCATACTTGGAATGTATGTGAGGCCTGCTTTCCAGAAGCTCAAAGCCCGATAGAGCATTGAGTACTCCTTTTGCTAGTCTGACAATCATCCATAATTTGTTTCTGTGCGAAATGGTTTCCAGTTCCCAAACTGCCCGACTGCATGCTGGGAACTGGCTGCAGAGACAGGAAGAGAAGCAGCGAAAGGTAGAGCCCACTAAGAGCCAGAAGAACTGTTCAGAGAATGTGTTAATAGGAGTTCAGAGGAGGGAGGGAAGTCCCGGACCGGGCATTGGGAGACCTCCTGGGGCAGGGGAACGAGAACTGTGCCTCTCAGGATGAATAGGACTTTGGTAGGGGGCAGTAAAGGGGTGCCTCCTCCTGAGGCTAGAACACAGTTCTCACTGCACAGGCCCTGAGAAATAGTTAAGCCACTCATTCTGGCTGGAGTCAAGGGATGTCGGTCCTGGTGGGATTACCAATGGAGCTAATGTAGGGGGGTAGGAGGGATTAGGGAGGAGGAGAAGAGGCACAATTTATCATCGGTGCTGTGGGCCAGGCTCATTACCTCCACAACCTCTATTCCTCAGAGGAGCCTCTATTACTTAGATGAGGAGGTAGCTTCACAGAGGTTAAGTGAGGCTCTTATGAGCCACCCCCTCCCCACCGTTGCTAAGTGCTAAAAAATCTGGATTTTTAAAAAAATATTTTATTTATTTATTTGACAGGGAGAGAGAGAGGGAGGACAAGCAGGTGGAGCAGCAGGCAGAGGGAGAGGGAGAAACAGACTACCCCCTCTGAGTAGGGAGCCAGATGAGGGCCTCGATCCCAGGACTCCGGGATCATGACCTGAGCCGAAGGCAAATGCTTCACTGACTGAACCACCCAGGTACCCCTAGAATCAGGATTTGAATCCGGTCTGTGTGGGTGTTTCCTTGACATTGTGTCTTCTTATTCCTGCACGTGTCCCTGACTCCTACGTGGGACCTAAAAATGCCCATGGAAGTCCGTGTTTCTGAAAATGGTCCAAAGGCCACCTGGCCCAGATCCTTGAAAAGTCAGAGGCCGTGGTGACTCTCAGAGTTTCTTAGGGCTACCATAAGAAATTATCACCAAGTAGAAGGCTCAAGACAATTTGAATGCGTTCTCTCAGTTCCAGAAGCCAGGAATCCAAAATCAAGGTGCCAGCAGAGCTATCTTCCTCTGAAGCCTTTAGAGGAGTATCCTGGGGTGTTAGGCCTCTCCAGAGAAACAAAACCAATAGGGTATATACTTTCTCTATGGAGAGAGAGAGAGAGAAAGAGAGAGAGAGATTTATCATAAGGGATATGAAGGCTGGGGTGCCCTAGGTGGCTCAGTCGGTTAAGTGTCTGCCTTTGGTTCACATCATGATCCCAGAGTCCTGGGATGGGCCTCACATCTGGCTCTCTGCTCAGTGGGGAGTCTCTTTCTCCCTCTGTGCTCGTGTTCTCGTGCTCTCTTGCTCTCTCAAAATAAATACATAAAACCTTTTTTTAAAAAAAAAAGGAATATGAAGGCTGGCAAGTCCAAAATCTACAAGGTGAGCTGGCAGGCTGGAGATCCAGGAGAACTAATGTTCCAGTTTGAGGCTAATGTCTCAGATCATCAAGTCGAAAGTCGGTCTGCAGAACTCTCTTTTGCTGGGAGTGGGGGTGAGAACCCCCTTTTATTTTATTCTGGCTTTCTTTTTTTAAGATTTTATTTATTCATTCATGAGAGACACAGAGAGAGAGGCAGAGGGAGAAGCAGGCTCCCTGTGGGAAGCCTGATGCTGTACTTGATCCCAGGACCCCGGGATCACTACCTGAGCCAAAGGCAGATGCTCAACCACTGAGTCACCCAGGTGTCCGTATTCTGGCATTCAACCGGTTGGATGAAGCCTGCCTACCTTATGGAGGGCAGTCTGCTTTACCTAAAGCCCTCTGATTTAATGTTAACATCATCTAAAATATCCTTACAGCAACACTCCGAGTAATAATATTTGGCCAAATATCTGGGTATCCTATGACCCAACCAAGTTTACACTTCGAATTAACCATCATACCTTCCTTGCTTCTTCCAGCTCCTGGTGGCTTTAAGCATTCCTTGTCTTAGGGCTGCATGATTCCAATCTCTGATTCCATCTTCACATAGCTTTCTTACTATGTGTCCTGTCCCAAATCTTCCTCTGTGCCACCTGTTACAGGATTTAGGGCCCATCCTAAATCTACGATGATCTCATTTCAAGAACCTCAGCTTAATTACATCTACCAAGACCCTTTTGCCAAGTCAGGTCATAATCACAGTTTCTGGAGGTTAGGACATGGACACATATTGTGGGGCAACTATTCAGTCCATGAAACTGGTATTGCCCCTTGGAAATGTGAGGAGTTCTGCTGGCATGGCCACTTCCTAGCTTCAGGTAAAAAACAAAGCAAAACCCCCAAACTGAAGACTTGAGACCATTAATCCTAGTGAAGGAGGTAAATCGGCCACCATGTGGGGTGCATATTTTAAGTGTTATGTCATGTGGGGGGGTGCAGGAAATGTTGTTGCCCACTCAGGAGAGCTGCCTGGCCCATCCCGATGTGAAGTGAGGAGGAAGATGCCCAGAGAACCTTTGACATTTTCTTTCAAAATGTATTTTCTTTATTTTTACAATACATTTGTGGTTTATTTTGCACACAGCTTTCCCACAATGGCCAGATATAAAAGGTTTTATATCTTCAACTTTTTATTATGCAAACATTTAACATTATAAAGAATTTGAAAGTGGAAAGATAAATAACTCCTAATCTTTCTGCCCTGATATAACTGATTTCTGTTCTTTATATTCCCTTTCATTATTGTCCACATATGTCTTAGCTCCTTTGTGAAGTCTTCTCTTGCTTTTCAGCAGGCTTTAATGTTCCTTCTGCCCTCCAAAAGCAGTTTGTAGATTAGAACACTCTTCACTTTTTCTTTTTAAGATTTTTATTTATCTGTGAGAGAGAGAGAGCATGAGCAGGGAGCCTGATCGGACACTGGATCTCAGGACCCTGGGATCATGACCAGAGTCAAAGGCAGACACTTAATGCACTGAGCCACCTAGGTGCCCTTCACTTTTTTTTTTTAATTTTACTTATTTGACACACAGAGAGAAAGCACAAGTAGGCGGCAGGCATCAGGAGAGGGAGAAGCAGGCTCTCTGCTCAGCAGGGAGCCCAACGTGGGACCTGCGGCAGTCCTGGGAGCATGACCTGAGCAGAAGGCAGAAACTTAACTGACTCAGCCACCCAGATGCCCCACTTTTCACTTGTTTAAAAAAGATTTTATTTGTAGGGAATATCTACACCCAACGTGGGGCTCAAACCCACAACCCTGAGGTCGAGTCACATGCTGCACTGACTGAGCCAGCCAGGTGCCCCACACATTTCATTTTGTATAACTTGCACTTAGAATGAATCTTCTGTAGAGCAGGGACCATGGTTTTTCACCTCTGTGTCTCCTACACATAGACAACACCTGGTACAAAGTAATTGGTCAATAGTTTCTCAAATTAATATGCATATGCTGTGCCATCATAATCATGATAAACATGTAATTTTGTAATTTTCTTTTGTTACTGAGCATCAGAGTATACACATTTTCATATGCTATTATTTATTTTTCATATAATGTATTTCAATAGTTACCTAATTGTTTTTTAAGAGAGGATGGAGGGAGAATAAGGAGAGAGGAAGAGAGAGAATCTTAAGCAGGTTCCATGCCTAGTACAGAGCCTGATGCAGGGCTCCATCCAACAACACTGAGATCATGACCTGACCCAAAATCAAGAGTCCAAACACTTAACTGACTGAGCCACTCAGGTGCCTCAATAGTTTCCCAATATTCATCCTCATACTATTTGGCATTATATTGAATTAAACACCTTTATAAGCAGGGCTTCTTTTTTTATTTTTAAAGATTTTGTTTATTTATTCTTTTTTTTTTAAAGATTTTATTTATTCATGAGAGACAGAGAGAGAGAGAGGGGCAGAGACACAGGCAGAGGGAGAAGCAGGCTCCATGTAGGGAGCCCAATGTGGGACTCGATCCCAGGTCTCCAGGATCATGCCCTGGGCTGAAGGCAGCGCTAGACCGCTGAGCCACCCGGGCTGCCCTATTTATTTATTCTTGAGAGACACACAGAGAGAGGCAGAGACACAGGCAGAGGGAGAAGCAGACTCCCCGTGGGGAGCCTGATGCAGGACTGGATCCCAGGACCCCAGGATCACACCCTGAGCCAAAGGCAGACACTCAACCACTGAGCCACCCAGGTGCCCTTTTTTCTTTAAAGTAGGCTCCACACCCAGCATGGAGCCCAATTTAAGGCTTGAACCCATGACCTTGAGATCAAGACCTGAGCTGAGATCCAGAGTCAGATTCTTAACTGGCTAAGCCACCCAAGTGCCCCCTTCTTGGCTTTTTTTAACGATTGAAATTTCCAAAAGTGGAATGAACATTTTTAAGTTCTTGTTAACACTTTGTTTCTCAAGGAGGTTGCACCAATTTGTACTAACACCACAATTCTGTCAGCATGGTGTTTGAAAATTATTTTTATAATTGTTTTCAGATACTATTTCATCATAATTTTTATTTTGGATTCAAAAAATTTAACAAACATATTTCATTGGAGTTTTATATGCAGATCACACTTCTAGATGTAACTGGAAGTTTCCAGGTATCCAGCACTGCACCTGTATCCTCTGTGGACAAGTAGGAAAGCAACAGATTGCGTTAAAAATGGCCCTGAAGGGGCTCAGCAGTTGGGCGCCTGCCTTTGGCTCAGAGCATGATCCTGGGATCCGGGATCCAGTTCTGTATTGGGCTCCCTGCAGAGATCCTGCTTCTCCCTCTGCTCATGTCTCTGCCTCTCTCTGTGTATCTCTCATGATGAATAAATAAATAAATCTTTTAAAAAAATGGCCCAAAGAGAGAAGCTGCCATCCTAGTACAGACCAGCCCTCATGAAACAAAGACCTCCTTGAGACATATATGAATTGATCCATTTTTGACCAGCTCTGAGACACCTCCTTCAGCCACACTGGTTAAAGCCTTCACATATTTATAGTGAAGACGAAGGGAGATTAACCATGTCTTTAATAGTAGGAAACTGCTTATGGCTTTACTGAGAAGATATGAATCCTGTCTTTTCTGTAAATTCTTTTGATATCTTTTGTAAGCCCTTAAGCCCCTTGCAGTATTTTCTATCTAGACATTTGACTAAATAAATACCCTCTGATTACTGAGTATATATTTGGGTGCTATTGCTTATGTTCTTCATCCTTTCCTGAATTTCTGAGTTTTCCTCTGATATTATTTCCCATCCATCTGAAGAACTTCTTATTTCCTAGAGTGCAGGTCTCCTGACAATGAGTTCTCTTAGTTTTCTTTTATTTGAAATGTCTGTTTCATCTTCACTTTGTTTTTGAAGAGATTTTTTATTTTAAGTCATCTCTACACCCATCATGGGGCTTGAACTCAGGAGCTCAAGATTGAGTCACATGCTGCACCAACTGAGCTGGCCAGGTGCCCTTCATCTTCACTCTTGAAGGATTCTTTCACTGGTTATAGAATTCTGTTGACAGTTTCTCTCTTGTTCTTTTTTTTTAAGATTTTATTTATTTATTTGACAGAGAGAGAGAGAGAGAGAGAGAGAGAGCACAAGTGAGTGCAAGCAGAGGGAGAGGCAAAGGGAGAGGGAGAAGCAGGTTCCCCACTCAGCAAGAAGCCCGACATAGGGCTTGATCCCAGGACCCCAGGATTATGACCTCAGCCAAAGGCAGGGGCTTAAGCAACTGAGCCACCCAGGCACCCCAACAATTTTTTTCTCCAAGATTTATTTATTTATTTATTTATGAGAGACACAGATTAAGAGAGGCAGAGACATAGGCAGAGGGAGAAGGAGGCTCCTCATAGGGAGTCCGATGTGGGACTCGATCCTGGACCCCAGGATCATACCCTAAGCCCAAGGCAGACATCCAACTGCTGAGCCACCCAGGCATCCCCCCAACAATTTTTCTTTTAGGCACTTTAAAGATATTCCAACAGTCTTTGTCTTTCATGGTTTCTGGGAAGAAGACCATGGTCAATTGAATGATCATTCCCCTATATATAATATTTTGTTTCTCTATGGCTACATGCAAGATTTACTTTTTATCCTTGGCTTTCATACACTTGATTATATGATATATTAGGCATGGTTTTCTTCATATTTATCCTGTCTGGTGTTCACCAAATTTGGGGGAATGTATTGCCATTATTAAAATTTTTTTCTTCCCTCTTCTCTCCTTCTGGGACAATTACCTGTATGTTAGGTCTTTTGATACTGTGGTTCTGGTCATTTTATTTTTTGAACTTTGTTCTCTCTCTTCTTTAGGCCAGAGAATTTCTAGTGATCTCTCTTCACATTTGCTGACTTTTTCTCTGTCTTTTCCATTCCTTTCTTGAGTCCATTCAGGGTTTTCTCCTCAAATACTGTATTTTTTGGTTTTAGAATGTCATTCATTTTTTAAATAGTTTCTCTCTCTTTTTTTTTAGATTTCCTTCTTTTTCACATTCATTACAAGCATATTTTCCTTCAATTCATTGACCATAGTTATAAAACCTCCTTCAAAGCCTTTACCTGTTAATTCCAAACTTCTGGATCATTTCTCTGTTGAGCTCAACTGATTGTCTTTTGTCTTAATAATGGGTGGGTCACATTTTCCTATTTTTTTGTTTTTGTTTTGTTTGTTCTGGTTTTGCATATTTGGTAATTCTGATCATATACTGGGTATTGTGATTGCTAGGTTGTAGAGACTCTGGATTCTAGCATATTCCTCCAAAAAGCATTGTTGTTTTTTGTTTTAGCAAGCAATTTACTTGGATAGGTTCGGACTGCAAACTCTACCTCATCTATGGAGGACATCAGCTCAATTATCAGTTCAAATCTTATTAGCCCTAGCTGTAATGTGACTTGAGCCTGCCACAGGCATGCATGGTTGGTTCAAGGGTCCTGGGTTCAGCCAGAGGCCTTGGCTAAGTTTATGCACAGAACGTGTGGCGTTTCTGTTCTGCTTCTCTCCTTTCCAGGATTCTCCTGGCATTTTCTTTTTTTTTTTCTTTTTTTTTTTTAAGGTTTAATTTATTTAATCGAGACAGAGACAGAGGCAGAGATACAGGCAGAGGGAGAAGCAGGCTCCATGCAGGGAGCCTGATGTGGGACTCGATCCGGGGTCTCCAGGATCACGCCCTGGGCTGTAGACGCTGCTAAACCCCTGAACCACCCGGGCTGCCCTCTCCTGGCATTTTCAAGTGGCGGTAGTTACCCTAGGTTCTGACATCTGGTTCTTTTTTTTTTTTTCTGACATCTGGTTCTTCAGGCCAGAAAAGTATAAGGTTTTCTTTTTTTTTTTCCTTTTTTATTAAAAAATTTTTTTTAGAATAAGGTTTTCTATTGGAGTTTTAGCTGTCTTGTGCCATGCTACAACAGTAGTCTGGGCATGGGCTGTAAGCTGTAAAAATGGAAACTCACCCCAAGCCAGTCCTTTCTTCCCCATTTCAGCTCCTATCCAAAATCTGCCTGTTTTTTTTTTAAAGATTTTATTTATGTATTCATGAGAGACACACACAGAGAGAGGCAGAGACACAGGCAGAGGGAGGAGAAGCAGGCTCCATGCAGGAGCCCGATGCAGGACCCCATCCCGGAGCTCTGGGAGCATGTCCTGAGCCAAAGGCAGATGCTCAACTGCTGAGCCACCCAAGCATCCCTGTTTTTTTTTTTTTTTTAAAGATTTTATTTATTGGGATCTTTATTTTATTTTTTTTTAATTTTTATTTATTTATAATAGTCACAGAGAGAGAGAGAGAGGCAGAGACACAGGCAGAGGGAGAAGCAGGCTCCATGCACCGGGAGCCCGACGTGGGATTTGATCCCCGGTCTCCAGGATCATGCCCTGGGCCAAAGGCAGGCGCCAAACCGCTGCGCCACCCAGGGTTCCCCTATTGGGATCTTTAAAATCTGGTCTTTTAAGATCTTTAAAAAAGATCTTAAATCTTTTTTTAAAAAAAGATTTTATTTATTTATCTTTTAAGTATTCTCTACAGCCCAACACAGGGCTCACACTCATGACCCTGAGACTAAGAGTCACACCTCCAACGACTGAGCTGGCCAGGTGCCCCTTATTTGGTTTTTCACTCTCTGGAATCTCTAAGTTTCTTTCTTTTTTCTTTCAGTGTTTTTTCTCAGAGTTTGTATTTGCTATCTTCAGGGAGGGAGGTTGTGATATATTTTTTTTTTAATTTTTATTTATTTATGATAGTTACAGAGAGAGAGAGAGGGAGGCAGAGACACAGGCAGAGGGAGAAGCAGGCTCCATGCACCGGGAGCCCGACGTGGGATTCGATCCCGGGTCTCCAGGATCGCGCCCTAGGCCAAAGGCAGGCGCCAAACCGCTGCGCCACCCAGGGATCCCGGAGGTTGTGATATTAATGGTTTATTTCACCATCCTGGAAGTGGAAACCCTTTTTATTTTATTTTTTTAAAAAATTTATTTATTTATTCATGAGAAACACAGAGAGAGAGAGGCAGAGACATAGGCAGAGGGAGAAGCAGGCTGCCCACAAGGAGCCTGATGTGGGACTTGATCCCAGGGTCCAGGATCACACCCTGAGCCAAAGGCAGATGCTCAACTACTGAGCCATCCAGGCATCCCAGGAAATGCTTTTTAATTTTTGAGTAAAAGGAGACAGTGGGGAATTTACCCCTGTTAAAAAAATAAGGTATGTGCATTTAAAAAATGATATGACAGGAAGAAACATGAGGAAGTAAATAAAACTACCCATAAGTTCATTTCTAAAAGACAGTTACTATTAACATTTTGGTATACTTATTTCCATTTCTTCATATATAAATGTATCTTTTTTTTTTATGTAGGCTTCACACCCAATGTGGGGTTTGAACTCACAGTTCTGAGATTAAGAGTTGCATGCTCTACTGACTAAGCCAGCCAGTTGCCCCATTTTTTACATATATATATATATATATATATATATATATATATATATATATATATATCTTTTTTCTTGTGTGTATATCCAAATGTGTTTATATAACCACTGAAAAATATATATATATATATATATATATATATATATATATATATATATATATAATTCTTACAACTAGGGGCAGGCCCGATGGTGCAGCAGTTTAGTTTAGGCCTGGCCACCTGCTGCCCAGGGCGTGATCCTGGAGACCTGGGATCGAGTCCCACATCAGGCTCCCTGCATGGAGCCTGCTTCTCTTTCTGCCTCTCTCTCTCTCTCTCTCTGTGTGTCTCTCATGGATAAATAAATAACATCTTTAAAAAAAATTCTTACAACTAAAACAGGAACATATCATAGATATATGATAACCTGCTACTCCCCCAACCCAATTTGGGCAATATATAATAAACAACAAAAGAGAGTTATTCTGGGCTTAAGAATCAAGGGTTGGCAAACTTACTAAAGACAGATTAAAAAAGGAGTTTTGATCTAAAAGGGGATGGTACTGGGAGGTGGTACCTTTGAGGGTAAGTTCCCCCCCCAGAAGGTCCTCAGCACCCTGCCCTTGCTGCCATAATAGAATAGAGGGACCAGTGTCTCTTTCTCAGCCCTATATACTTGGGGAAGAGCGGAGGATTTGGGATAAAGGCTGTGGTTTCTTCTGCGGACTCCTGGCTATTAGCGACTCTGATGGAAGGAAGTCCCAGCCCTGGAGTCTGCTGGGGGCTTAGGCAGGTCACACAGATAGCTCTAAGCCACTGTGAGTCACTACAGCTTCTGGGTGACCCTTCCAGCTGCATGTCCTAACTGCTGTTAGATGCACATGGAAGAGGTGAGGAGTGGACACTGAGTACAGCATAGCTGTTATTTGCTGCCCTGATTTGAGTTTTCAGGTGTGATCAACTATAGTGTGTGTGTTTGGGGGAATTACTTCCTTCAGGGTCAAATCACCTGATGAGACGTCACTCCTTGTTCTTTAGAATCAGGCTCCCTTTGTGTAAGTTTGACCTGGGGTATTTATTCACCATTCTTCCCTGCTTATCCAACTACTCCAGTATGTTGAATTTTTTATTAGATCTTTACTTTTTGTATATTTTTTATTGGAGTTCAATTTGCCAACCTATAGCCTAACACCCAGTGCTCATCCCGTCAAGTGCCCCCCTCAGTGCCCATCACCCAGTCACCCCAACCCCCGCCCACCTCCCTTTCCATCACCCCTTGTTTGTTTCCAGAGTTAGAAGTCTCTCCTGTTTTGTCACCCTCACTGATATTTCCCACTCATTTTCTCTCCTTTCCCCTTTATTCCCTTTCACTATTTTTTATATTCCCCAAATGAATGAGACCGTGTAATGTTTGTCCTTCTCCGATTGACTTACTTCACTCAGCATAATACCCTCCAGTGGGTCCGAGGGTTGTGGGTTATTGTTAAGCTGTTTAACATGATTAGGTCTTTAGACCTGGATCCTCCTCCACCTAATTTTGTTAGCCACTAACTTCGATATGTCTTAATCTGAACCCATCACTCCCCTCCAGGGCTTATTCACCTTCTTGCCTTTCATATTTTTGTTCAGGACACTTTCCCCTCACCCAGCTGCAAAGTGTCCTCACTGACGCCTCTTTCTCTTAGTTGTCCATCTTGGCAATCCGTGGCTATGTTTCAGTGCCTTTTGTTCCATGAAGAGGATCCACTAAAGGATTTTGAGTGGAGGAGGAGGGTGTGAACAGATGTGGGCGTTAGTGGAGAGGATGAATTGAGGGTGGAGAGGAAGAGACAGATGAAGAGCAGAGAGCCCCATCTGGAGAACAGCAATAGACTATGAAGAGATGAAAGCTGTACTTGAAATGGAGGAGAGGATTTCAAGAGACAACTTGTACGTGAAATGCTTTAAAATTTTCAAAGCCAGAAGAACTCTTTAAAAAGTTGGAAAGAAGGCTAATATTGTTCAAGACATGCACTTTTTAAAGTAAATTTTTCAACAAAGTGTAATATATGCATAAAAAGCACACTAATCATAAGTATCAGCTTGATGAATTTTCAGTCTGAGCACAGCTATGTGGCCATTACCCAGATCAAGAAATGGAACATTATCAGCATTGTAGAAGCCCCTCGGGTCCCTGCCCAGGCATTTATTCCCCTCACAGTGGTAGTCACTAATGTGACAACTAATGCTGTCGAGGAATTTTGCCTGTCTTTTAACTTTGTGTGAGTGGAATTCTGCAGCATATATTCTTTTGTTTGGATTCTTTCATGCAACATTGTATTTGTGAGATTTATCCATGCATTTTAAAAAAGATTTTATTTATTTATTTGAGAAAGAGAGAGAGTGAGAGAGAGCACAAGCAGGAGGGAGGAGCAGACTCCCCACTGAGCAGGGAGCCTAACTCGGGGCTAGATCCCAGAATCCCAAGATCATGACCTAAGCTGATGGCAGATGCTTAACCGACTGGGCTACCCAGGCGCCCCCATCCATATGTTTTTAATAGAAATAGTTCTTTCCTTCTCAATGCCCTATAGTATTCTTTTGTTAACAGACATTTGTGTTGTTTCCATCTGGGAACTACTATGAACAGTGCTGTATGAATGCCCTTGTATATGTCTTTTTGGTACACATGTGTATACATTTACGTTGGGAATATATCTAAAAGCGAATTGCTTATTCATAGGATATATATCTATCTCCATCTCCAGATATATATCTATCTGTACCTATCTGTGGTAATGCCCCATAGGTTTCCAGTGTGTTTGTACCAATTCATACTCTGCCTAGCCATGTAAGAGAGTTCAAGTTATTCCGACACTCAGTATTATCTGCCTTTTAAAATATTAGCCATTCTGGTAGGTATAGTGACAGTGTCTTTTATTAGATGCAACAAAACAGAATCACATTTATTATTTACTCTGAATTAAAAGTGGGTCAGATTAAAGAGTGAGCCCACTCTCAAGCAGCTCTAAATCCAGTGGGAGACTCACTGCTATGTCAACAGATAATTATAATATATAGTGTGTGCTATTCTAAGTACTGACTTATAGTAGAGGGAAGATAATGTGCCACGTGAGTTCAGAAGAAGAACTAGTCTCTTGTTTCTACAGTATGGGGCACAGATTGGACAGGCCTAGAGGAAGAAAGGAGACCAGTTAGGTGACTACTGAAATAGTGCAAAAGTGCCTGGCTGGCTTAGTCGGTAGAGCATGTGACTCTTGATCTCGGGGTCATGAGTTTGAGCCCACATTGGGTGAAGAGCCTACTTAAAAAGATAAATAAAAATAAGTAAATTAGGGGAACCCGGGTGGGTCAGTTAAGTGTCTACCTTCAGCTCAAGTCATGATCCTGGAGCCCTGGGCTCGAGCCCCACATTAGGCTCCCTGCTTGGTTGGGGAGCCTGCTTCTTCCTCTGCTTCTCACCCCTCTTGTGCGCATACACACACACACTCTCTCTCTCAAATAAATACATAAAATCTTTTAAAAAATAAGTAAACTGGGAGGTGAATAAAGAACAAAGCCACTGGAATTAATAGGTAGAATTGACATGACATGACTACACGACTCCTAAAATTCGGAGAGGGAATGGAATTAGCAGATAGTGATATTAAGGAGGAAGAATGGACAGGTAAATAGCCAACGTAATGTGCAAAATCAGGGAGTTATCGTGGTGGTTTCCAGGTTATGGATCCAAGTGTCTGGTTGCTGTTGTTATCAGTTGAGAGAGGGAAAACAGGTAAAGGACCTGGTTGAGAGTGGGAGGTAGGACAGATGTCTTCAATTTGGACATACGAAGTTTGAAAGACTATCTAGGCTATTAAGGTGGAGCTATCTGTCATCAGAAGGCATTTGGAAATACGGGCCGGACCTCATAAAAAATGAGAAAGAGAGCTGTGGATATTATCAGAGGGATAATTTGGTGTTTTGGAGGTATTTGAAACAATGGGAATGCATGAGATTAATAGGGAGAGTGTGAGCAAGCTTAGGACAGAGCCCTAAGGAACCTCCTCCCCCATTTAAAGGGCAAGTGAAAGAAGATGACTCCCCCAAATTGGGACTTGGATATAATTATGGGCTGGAGGTGGGAAGTAAGCAGAGAGGGAAAGTTTAAAGATATGGAAGGTAGACAGGATGAGCCATGTATCAAGGATTCACGGGGGGGGGGGGGTTGACATCAAGACACTGGAGATGAGGTGGGCTACCCCTTGCTGACACTGGAAGGAAGAAGAAAGTTCACATTTGACAGCACGTATTTCTATAAGGATATCTGCAAGGCATCCCATTGAGAGTGAGTGAAGCAGAGGTGGGGCTGGAGATCTGAAGAGTGGTTAAGTCTTGGATTCGTCATTGTGGTGAATGGGAGGGGCAGATGGCTAAGGGCAAAAATAAGATTGCAGAGTAGCTTTTGAAGGCTCTACCAAGGTCAGCTGCCAAGTAAGTCAAGCTTCCCCAAGGGAGGGAGAGCCATGGTAAAAACAAACAAGCAAGCAAATCACTCCTGGGGGCCAACACCCTAGAAATGCACTTCATGTTGAACTTCTTGAGCCTTCTACAGGAAGGGTGTTGGGGAAAGCGCCTTTAAGGGGGAATAAGGTGGGCTGGAAGAGTTCTTAATGTATCATTAATTGAATAATGAAAAGAGGAAATGAGGCCACCTCTCTGTGGTCACATCGTACTTCTCTCTTTTTCTAAATTAAGTAATCTCTACCCCCACGTGGGGCTTGAACTCACGACCCCATGATCAAGAGTCACATGTTCTATGACTCAGCCAGCCAGGGAGGCATCCCATAGCTGCCTTCTTAGACCAAGTGGCTAGATTTCCTTACCTTTCTTTAGGTTTTAGGATCCAGCCACATCCCTTTTAGCCCAGGCTGGTGGCAGCAGTGGTTTAGTAGAACTCCCAGTTCTTTCAGTTAACATCTGGGGAATTTTTATTTTTTATTTTATTTATTTGTTTAATTTTTTTTAAAGATTTTTAAAAAGATTTTATTTATTTATTCATGAGAGACAGAGAGAGAGAGACAGAGAGAGAGAGAGAGAGAGAGGCAGAGACACAGGCAGAGGTTGAAGCAGGCTCCATTCACGAAGCCTGATGCGGGACTCGATCCCAGGTCTCCGGGATCATGCCCTGAGCCAAAGGCAGACACTCAACTGCTGAGCCACCCAGGTATCCCCATCTGGGGAATTTTTAGCAGTCAAGCCAGAATGAATTTGGCCAGCCTTTGCCTCCACCTCACATTTGTGTTTTGCTCTGGCTAGGATCTTCACCCAACCATCAAGCACATCCTGTTCTTGCATTTTAAGCCAGCCACTGGAAAAGTGAAGGCACCTTACAGACCGTAGGTTACACTTGAGAAATGCAGGCCTAGAAGCATCATCTTTCCAATTAGATGGGGGAAAAGAAAGATCTTGATCCAATGGGACCTCCAATGAAGATCTCGTTACAACGTCAGCAACTTTTTGGATGTTAACCAAAAACTGTCCATCAACTTGCAACTCCAGCAATTATAGCTTCCGCATGGGAATTTTACTCTAGATGGAACTACATTTCATCCAGGGAGAGCTATCTGGATGGCGCTTATTCAGGATGCAGGTGTGTGGGGAGATTTAAGTAGTTAACATTTGTGAAACACGCTGTGCTCTTTCAATGAAAGGTGTTTTGAGAAGAGTCTACTATTGTTAACTCATCTTCTTTTTGAGACACTCCAGGAGTCAAAGTGCTTGTTTTCACACAAGTTTCAGGAAACAAAGGTGTTGGACTATACTGAGTTAATCCATTTCTGCAGAATGCCCAAGGAGCTGGAAAGTGAGTGACAAAAGGTACCATCTGAAGATTTAAAGACCTCTCAGCACCAATTATGCCAAGAAATGCTAAGCAAATTAGCACTTTGGCTAATTAAAAAATAAATACTCAGTGAAAATGGCCCATCACCCTGATAAATAGTCAATCTGTTTGAGTAGCATTTCCAGTGTTAATTGAGGTCTGGGTGACTCAGTGCCCTGGTGGCCAAAAATCAATCCTGGGAAAAAAAAATAAAGAGAAGGTACTCAGAGGCCGGGCCACGGAGCCCATGGCTTCTCACATCTGCACACAGCCCCCAGGCCAGCCTTTTAGAACACCAGATGTTTATGCTCTACTTCCTGACCTCCCTTCCAAATGGCAGTTCTTGGAGTCCCACTGAAGGGCTTTGCAGGCTGTTTGTTATTTGTGTGGAGTGCTGTGGATTTGATTTTTGCCTGAAATGACTTCCTGACAGACTTGTTTCCCAAAATGATGATATTTCACTAGGAAATGGTTTGAAAACAAGGACCAAGACGTGGACATGGAGTCCACTGTTCTCCACAGGCTTGAGACTGCGACAGTGTCCTGGGCAGGTGGGCGTGGGTAGGGGTAGAGATTCCTATGAACCAAAGAAGATCTGAAGTTTAAGGCAAGGTATTTTTTTGGAGTCCCTAGGGAGCCGTGAGCCTGGGAGAACTCTGCCTTCCCCAGTGTGGAAACCATGCCAAGGGTAACAAGAGCAGTAAACGAAAATGTTGAGCCTGGCAGCATGAAAGATTGAGTAAACCCATAATTCAGGCATTTGCAAAGTGGCTGGAGAACTCATCTTGTCGGCAGAGCAGCCCCATGTAGGCGATGACATGTCAGTAATAAAGTGCCTGTCACTCCCACTTGTGCCAGGCCTTTGGTTCTGGATGCCACAAGGAAGAAAGGGACTGTTGGCTTAAGGACACAAACAGACCAAAGCACTTGGTTGAAAGGCCTGATCCAGTGCTTTCAGCTCCTTGAACAGCCAGCTTGGTTGTGGAGATGCTGGCATTGCTGTGAAGGAAGTGGTGGCTTCCATACGAGTCACATCCCTCCCCATAAACCCTCTGCTTTGGGGAAACCCCATTAGCATGGTACTTTGTAGAGTCGAGTCAAAACAGGCCAGAAACCACTGGGCACCTGTTCCATCCCCGATACAGTGCCAGGCCAGACGCCAGAGAAGTGGTACGTCAATGTGTCGTGGGCAGGAGAGAGACAAGCAAGACAATTCGAAGATGTCGTAACAGGGTGTAGACTCTGTAGATCCAGCCAGTGGGAGAGGGCCCACATCTTTGTGGCGCCATCAGTGAAGGCTTGGGAAGGAACCTAACAGGTGAACGGCATTTCAGGTAGAGGATTACAGCACAAGCAGAGATGCTGAGGCAGGAATGGGCATGGCCAGTGTGTGGGTCGATCAGGAGGAGGTGACGGAGACTAACTGGTGGAGAGAAACTGGAGATAGAGGTGGGCTCAGGGAGGGTGCTCAGTGCCGCAGTGAAGGTTCTAGAATAGGATTCACAGGGAATTCACAGGACCGTGGGAAGGCTGTGGCTCTGTATGCACAAATCAGAGCAGGTGGGCAGAGGGACGGCAGCAATGCGGATGGGGTGGTCAGCATCTGGCCTGGGCTGGCAGCTGGCAAGGAGGAGCCACGGCACAGCGGATGGCATAGGCAAGGGCTTCGGAGCCAGACGCACCAGGGTTCAAATCCCCCTGGCCACCACTTACAAGCCTCAGAATGGGAAGCAAGAAACCTCACCTCCATCTCCTTCTCTGTAAACTGGGCTAGTCCCCGTGTGGGCCTCGTGGGGGAAGTGGTGTAGATGAAAGGAAATGTGTCCCTAACACACATGCGACCCCGCTGAGCAGTAGCCTCTCATGTGTTCTCATTGGAATAGACTTCTGGGGGAAAAAGAACCATCAGGACTTGGTGCCAGGGAGGACTAGAGAGGGGCGATGGGGGAGTCACTGGTGCTTTCCATGGCTCTAGATGGGCGGCACAGGGGCCCAAAGCCCTGAGCCCATGGTGGGGGTTGGGGAGCAGGAGCTGGTCCTGCGTGGGGGCGGGGCCAAGCCAAGTTCTAGTGTGGCCCCTACTTGTGGGGGGGGGGTGTGGGGCGGTGGCGGGTGGGGGGAGCTACTCATTCGTTTCCCATGTATATTCGTCTTTGCCGTGTTCAGGCTCCAGGGGGGCCTTGTTTAGAGAAAGGCCACTGCAAAGCAGGAGAAGGTATATTTTAAAGTGACAGGTCTAAAAATACGGCTCTCTCCCTGCCTTGTCACAGCTGCAGATTCTCAATACCGATCCTCACTGGGAGAAATAATAAAATGCATATGTTTATAATAAAAATCATATTTCTCCCTTCCTGTGATGTCTCCCAGTTGTAGGTTCCCATCCGTTTGCTGTTTTACCTATCATTTAACAAATGTATTTTAAGAAAAGTAATCTTTTCCACTGACATGTCCTATAAACGTCACATCTTCAGCTTTGGTTCTCATTGAGGAACAGGGATGCATGTTTTGAATATTTCCAAAAATGCTTTTCACTCCATTCCCAGGCGAAGATTTTTAAATCTCTAGTTAGAGACAAAATATACAGAGAATGCACTGCACAGTGATGTGGGTCCCTTGGGCTGGATTGTCAGAGGGCAAGATGAGAATTTGGGTTCTGGGAGAATTTGCTACAATTGGCAGCTGAGATCTGGGCCTCTGTCCTTCTGTGGGTCATCCCCCAGGTGTGCTCAGGACAGTCAATGAATGGGGTGAGTTAGACTCTGGGAGGTTTTACGATGAATGGGGTGAGACTCTGGGAGGTTTCTCGTGATGGCACTTGAATGGGACCATGGGAGGAAAATCCAAGGGAGGACAGTTGGGCAGGTCAGCATTCAGTGTGCAAAGGGCAGAGAAAGCATCCCTTTCCTTGGCCTGAGCGGGGAGCCCTAATCTGAGGGCATGTGGAGGGTAGCTGGCTTTGTTTGGCTATATCCTCCACGTATTGTTCTCTGGATTAAATAAAACGTGTATAACGCACTTGGTATGGCCCCTGGCACACAGTAGGCACTTAAGCAGGATATGAGGGCTGTTGTCGAGGCCCCTGCCAACTGTGCTGGCAGTCCAGGTGGGGCTCGGATTGTAGACTGGGAGGGAACAGGGAGGAGACCTGGAACAGGTATAGGAGGAGGCACAACACAAAAAAGAATTGAGAAAGCCAAGCCTGAGAGAACCAACAGGTTGGGAGAGAATGTAGAAAGAGCTCTGATTCGGGGACAGCTGGGTGGCTCAGCGGTTTACCGCCTGCCTTTGGCCCAGGGTGTGATCCCAGTCTCAGGATTGAGTCCCACATCAGGCTCCCTGCAGGGAGCCTGCTTCTCCCTCTGCCTGTGTCTCTCCTCTATCTCTGTGTCTCTCATGAATAAATAAATAAGATCTTAAGAAAAAGAAAAGAAAAAAAAGAAAGAGCTCTGATTCAACTGCAGACAGAAGGCAAGTTCACACTGGTATCCTTGATTGTTTCATAGTCTCATTCATTCATCCCACAAATATTTATTGAGCATCTACTATGTTCTAAGTGCTGTTGTAGGTGCTAGGAAAATAACAGTGATTGAAACAGAGAAGGACCCTCTCCCATAGAATTTACAGACACATGGCAATAGGCAGCAAAGGAGATTGGGGGGTGGGCCAGGAGTACTGGAGCCAGGAGGTGGCCCACCCAAACTGCAGAACCTACTAAATGGGAGCCCAGAAGTTGTTCAGCTCAGTTGCCTAGTTGTGATCTGTCCTGAATAGTGGGGCCAACCCCTACCTCACCCCAAACTTCTCAATAGACCTGGCTTTGCAAGGAGGTACAGGAGATATCTGACACTGAGGGATGTTTCTAGAGAAATGGGTGGGTTTCTCCTGCAGAGAAGGAAGTCTCTCTTTTCCCATCTTGAGACCCAAATATACTAGAGGAATAAAAGCTAAACTAGCTAAATGATAAGTGGTAATCACTATGGAGAAAAACAGAGCAGGGTAAAGGGAAAGGGCTCCCTGAGAAATGAGTTGTAAATTTCCATAAAGGAGGCCAGGGAATCATTTAAATAAGGTACCATGTGAACGGAGAACTGAAGTAGGAGAGGGAGCAAGTCATAAAGATCTGGGGTGGGGAGGAGACTTCCAGAAAGAGGGGACAGCCTGAGCAAAGGCTCTAAAATAAGAATGTGCTTGGCATTTTCAAGGAACAATATGGAAGTTGTGGCTGGAGTGGGACGTATGAGGGTGAAGCCGAGTAAGAGAGCACAATGAGAGGCCAGATCATGTGGGGCCTTGTGGGCCATGATTAGGACTTGGCCTTTGACTGTGAATGGAATGGAGTGCCATTGCAGGGTGCTGAACGGGAGTGATGTGGTCTTAGTACAATTTAAGTGGATTAACCTTGCCATTATGTTTAGAATAGGGTATAGAATAAAAGTAGAAGCATGGTGGTGGGGCATTGCCATAATCAAGGACAGAGATGATGGCAGCTCAGGCCAAGGTGGTAGAAGTGGTGGAAATAAGTGATCAGATTCTGGATATAGTTTTTAAAAAATATTTTCCATTATTTTTAATTTTTTTAAGATTTATTTATTTATTCCTGAAAGACACACAGAGAGACAGAGACATAGGCAGAGGGGGAAGCAGGCTCCTCGCAGGGAACCCAATGTGGGACTTGATCCTGGATTCTGGGATCATGCCCTGAGCCAAAGGCAGATGCTCAACTGCTGAGCCACCCAGGCACCCCTAGATACAGTCTGAAGGTAGAGCCTGCTGTATTTGCTAATGGATTGGATGTAGGGTTTGAGAGAAAAGGAAGAGTCAAGAATGATCCCTAGGTCTTGCATCTAAGTAACTAGAAGAATAGAGTTGCATTCAGAGAGATTGAGAGGACCGTGGGTGGGTTTAAAGAAGGAAGTAGACAAAGGTAAGGAGTTTGGGTTTTGGCATGTTCAGTTGGAGAAACTCCTCCAACATCTAGGTGGAAAGGCTGAGTGGACACTTGGGTATATGAGCTTGAAATTTATGGGAGAGGCCTGAGTGGACCTTTGGTTGGCCAAGGGAAGGGGCTCAGACAGCTATGTGGGGGCAGGGCCATACTTAGGTTGGGTCTCTCTTCCCTCACTTCTGTCCTCAGGGCCAGAGCTGGACCTAGATGATGGCATCCATCCCTCCTAGATGAAGTGGTGCCACCTCCTCCCCTTCACTGTCCTCTTGGCCTGCCTTGATCTGTCTTTCTCAAGGCTGAGTCTGACTCCTCAGAGTTCCCTGAATCTATGCCCCCTTCACATGTACTTTTCCTGGGAGACAAGGAGCAGGCTAGACTCCAAAGCTGGGTGGAGGGTGGCTGCAGTCAACCTAGAGCCTTCCCAGGGTCACTGGCTATTGGTATCACCTTAAGAAACAAGTCATGAGTGCAGCCTGAGTGGCTCAGCGGTTTAGCGCTGCCTTCAGCCCAGGGTGTGATCGAGTCCCACGTCGGGCTCCCTGCATGGAGCCTTCTTCTCCCTCTGCCTGTGTCTCTGCCTCTCTTTCTGTGTCTCTCATGAATAAATAAATAAAATCTTTATTAAAAAAAAGAAGAGAAACAAGTTGTGAGAATAAGGCTCTGGGGATATTGCAATGAGTGTGTTCTTTGAACCTTTATGTACAATTTACATCTTCTTTGGAGGTAACGTTTCTGATGTTTGCAGAAAGGATTTTTTTCCGTGTGATGCTGTGGCAACATGTAGAAGTAAGATAGTGTGTAAATATTAGAGTCTTTCTTGGACATTTGCCTGAGTCTTCTTTTCTGATCTTGTATTTTCTCCCACAGTGCTATGAGGTCCCAGAGGGAACTCCCTGTTCTCGGCTATTCCAGAGGCAGAGGGTCATGGGCTCTTCCACACCTGGAAACCCCCAGATGGCTTACCTCCATCATTTCTTAGCAGCCCAACTTAGTACCTATCTAGGGGTTGGAGAATGAGCTGCCATCTCTCACAAATGCTCCTGCTATGTGGCTAGCAGCCAATCACAGACAAAGTCAAGTTTGGGTGCCCTGGTACACATGGAAATGTTCTAGTTATTAACAAGAATGAGCCTCCTTCTTTCCTTGACCGACGACACTGTTCCTTAACTCTGCTCTCATGAAGTGCACACCGTGTTCATGGAGATGCTTGTAGGAAGCATGGGATTATTGATTTTCTTTCCGAGTCATTCTGACATAATTGCATAGAAACCTTATGGAGCTTTGGAGATCTTCTGTTTATGAGTCACAGAAATAAACTTTCTTTTCCTAAGAGCTCTTTATAAAAAGAAAAAAAATAGAGCCAAATGTCTGTTCTTTGAACTTCACTTGTGTTTCTGTGACTCGCTGAAACCTGAACCTAGAAGTTGCTGGTTTTAGCCTTTCTTTAGCTTTCAATTTCAATTATTCAGCCTCTGCACCCAAGAGATGGCCTGAAGTGAATGTCCCAAACCTGGACCTCACCCATTTCTGAACTCAATCGTTTTTCTCTCTTGTCCCCACTGCCTGGATAGCCTGCCATGGGACTTTTCGGGATCCACAGATCTCTGAAAGCAAGTGGCCATCCCAGGTTTTATAAAAACCTTTAGGGATCCTAGGTGTGGAGAAATTATGATGTCTGCCAACATACGTAAATCAACTAAAGACAATATTCAATGAAAAATAACTATGAGGAAACCACACAAAGTTCTGGATTTTCCACAATAACTACTTCAATTCTATTTTTGGAACACCAAATCTTAAGTGATTTCAACTATTTTGGCGGG
Source organism: Canis lupus baileyi (assembly GCF_048164855.1). Lineage (NCBI taxonomy): Eukaryota > Metazoa > Chordata > Mammalia > Carnivora > Canidae > Canis > Canis lupus. The sequence continues at coordinate 19,702,793 of NC_132876.1, read as the reverse complement.
GGTGCCTCACATCATAGGAGTGCTAAGCATGGCTTGAATTTGTCTATTGGATAAACTATTGTTGCCAGTGAATGTTTTGTGACCATGTTTAGCTCCGAAAGTAACTGGGGGTTAAGTGTGTTCTTGGGATGTTCGTCATCACTTTATAATTTTAGGTTTCTTGGAACAACCTTTAAGAGATCTATTTTCTATTTAAAAGGGCTGGCTTGGTTTCATTGCCACCAGGAGTAAGAAGGGTATCATCTATCAGAGCTAAGGCTCTAGGCAACTGTGATCATTGAGTGGGTTGGGAGAGAGGACACTCTCAGTTGACTTGGGGCTGGTGTTCCAAAGCAAGTGGATGGACTAAAGACCCCTGGGGCAACATATATACATAAAGCAGGGGGGCAAAGCCCGGGGAGCCCAGATAAGGGACCACACAAGCCTGGTGGTGAGGGGAAGCAGTGGAGTAGAGCAGGTGGACAGATAGGAACCCTTCCTGAAACTGAAAAGGAGAAAGAAATGGTGGTGGTTGGGGGGGAGCTAGTTCATGGGACCACAGGGTGGGACAGGGGAAAAGGTAAGAAGCCAGGCAAGCATTTGGCTCTGTGAACGCAAGACTCAAGCTAGAAGACTCAATGGTCTACATGCTCTACCTAGAGAATGTGGTCTAGGTTTGGTCTACATTATCTAGGTAGAGCATGTCGATCAAATGCCAGTTTTGTGCAGAAGTTTGTTCTATTCCCTGGTATTGCAAGAACTGGTCTCAGGATGTGCAGCCCCAAATATGCAGGGTGTAAGGAGTTAACTGGCAGAGTTGCCATAGTGAAACTGAGGGACTGGGAGATGAGCAGGTAAGGACATGGACTCCCTTGGTCTCATAAACCAAATGGAAACATACACATTTCATCTGAGACTCAGATGAGAATGAATACAGTAGCTCTTGTTTTTTTGGCCACCTTAGACCACGGGATAGTCCAGGGCCCAAGTGGTTACCAGGTACTGAACATGTTCACAAGACACCCACCAGCCACGGTGATGGCTCATCCTGTACACAGACTCAGTTCGTGCTTTCAGGAACGTGGTATAAGGCACTGAGCCCCAGCCAGTCCCATATCTAGATCTCTGACCTCTGGGTATCTCCCTGACCCATGAGTCCCAAGTGGGTCGGATTCCGCTTTAGTGGCCATGGAACTTGATGTCCTCTGCAGTTCCACTGTCTTGCTATATCTCCTGCCAAACCTTTCTTGTGTGGCTTCCGAGATCAGGCAAAAGTGGGTCCCCCAAATGATTACAGATAGCTTTGAGTGCCTTTTACTGGTCTGGCCTCACACATCTTGCTTGGGCTGAATGGTAGCTATAAGTGCCCCTCCATCAAAAGAACCGAGGGCTAGGTCCCTAGAGACTGGACTGGAAGCATTTGAGGGACCTACCCTGTGTCTGGGTTACCTGAAGTACTTCCTCCAGACCGGTGGTCAGTAGGCATCCTGGCACTGGCACTGTCCTGGCACTGTCTCTTCTGTTCTCTCCTTCTGGGTGGGATTCTTGTTTGTGTGGTGTATACATCCCATTATTAGAATCACCTTCCTCTCTTTTTCTTTGTTTGGAAATTCTTAATCCAATCAACCCAGGGACTTACTCATTAACCCCTCATATCCTCTTCACCATTAAAACTCACTGCATGGGGGTTAAAAAGAAGACCTCTTTTTACTGTTTTTTATTGTGAATAAGAAACAACCATCTCAGCCATTTTAAGCATCCAACTTGGTAGCATTAATTAATTACACAGTGTAAAACTAACACCACTCTTATTTCCAAAATATTTCAATACCTCAGACAGAAGCTCTGTACCCATGAAATGGTAACTCCTCATCCCCCTGCTCCTGCCAGGCCCTGGTAACCCTAATCTACTTTACATCTCTATGAATTGGTACTTCCTAGATATTTCATACAAGTGGAATCGTCCAGGCCTTTCTTGCACGTCTGCCTTATGTCACTTAGCACAATGTTTTCTTTTTTTGTTGTTGTTTTAGCACAATGTTTTCAAAGTTCATCCAAAATTGTGGCCTATGTGAGAACTTCATTTCTTTTGAAGGCTGAACAATGTCCCATTGTACAGATTTTGTTTATGCACGCACATGTTGATGGACACTTGTGTTGTTTCCACCTTTGTAAATAGTGATGTTGTGGGTATGGGTGTACAGATATCCATTTGAGTCCCTGTATCAATTCCTTGGGGGTATACACCTAGCACTGGCATTGTTGGACTGGGTGGTCATGCTATGTTTAACATTTGAGGAACCACCAAACTATTTTCCACAGAGGCTGCACCGTTTGACATTCCCACGAGCAGTATCTGAGGATTCCAATTTCTCCACATCCGTGCCAACACTTATTATCCCCCCCAACCTTTTTTTTTATTACAGGCACCCTACTGGGTATGATGTGGTATCTCCTGTGGTTTTGAATTGCATTTCCCTGATGACTCATGATGTTGAGCATTGTTTCATGTACTCATAAGCCATTTGTGTATCTGCTTTGGAGAAATGTCTATTCAAGTCCTTTGCCCATTTAAACTGGGATGTTTGTCTTTTTGTTTTTGAGTTCTGGGAGTTCTTAGATCCTTCTGGAGGCTTAGCTTTTATCAGATACATGATTTACAAATCTTTTTTCTCATCTCTGGGTTTTTTCACTCTCTTGATAGTGTTGTTTGATGCACAAAAGTTTTCAATTTTGATGAAGTTCAATTTGTTTATTTTCTTCTGCTGCCTGTGATTTTGGTGCCATTTAAAAGAACCCTTTGTGATTTCTTCTAAGAGTTTTATACTTTTAGCTCTGAAATTTAGGTTTCTGATCTATTTAATTTTTTTGCGTGTGATGTAAGGGTCCAACATTATTCTTTTGCATGTGCAAGCCCAGTTTTCCCAGCACCATTTATTCAATAGACTATTCTTTCTCCATTCAAAAATTTTTTTTAGTTTTTTAAAAATATTTTATTTATTTATCTGTCAGAAAGAGAGAGAATGCACAAGCAGGGGGAACAGCAGACAGAGGGAGATGCAGGCTCCCTGCTGAGCAAGAAGCCCTATATAAGGCTTGATCCCAGGACCCCGGGATCATGACCTGAGCCAAAGGCAGATGCCTAACCAACTGAGCCACCCATGCATCCCAATTCTTTCTCCATTCAATGGTCTTGGCATCCTCATCAAAAATCAATTGACTATATGGGGTACCTGGAGGGCTCAGTTGGTTAAGCATCTGGCTTTTGATTTTGGTTCAAGTCATGATCCTGGGACTGTGGGATAGAGCCCTGCATCGGGCTCCCCACTCAGCAGGGTGTCTGCTTATCCCTCTCCCCTCTGCTCCTTGCCCTTCATGTGCTCTCTCTCTCAAATAAATAAATAAATCATAAAACAAAACAAAACAAAAAAAACCAATTGACTATAGATGTGAGGGTTTATTTCTGGGCAAACATGATACTTCTATATAGTGATTGGTGGAGAGAAAGCTAAACTCAAGCTGTAGTTTGGACAGGCTTTTTTCCCCCCCATTAACAAGGACTACTTTGGATTGCTTGCCTTCCTCTTTGTTTATCTTTAAAGAAAAATCCTTAGTGCATACTCTTATCTACTTACTTTTTTTTTTAAGTGGACTCCATGCCAATGTGGGGCTTGAACTCATGACCCCGAGATTAAGAATCCCATAATCCACTGACTGAACCAGCCAGGTGCTCCAAGTAGTTTTTACATTTATTTATTTTTTAAAAGATGTATTTATTTCAGAGGGAGAGAGAACACAGGAGAGCATGGTGGGGAGGGGCAGAGGAAAAGGGAAAGAGACACTCCAGCAGACTCTGTGCTGAGCATGGATCCCAACATGGGGTTGGATCCCACAACCTTGAGATCACAACCTGAGCAGAAACCAGGAGTTCGATGCTTAACTGACTACATCACCCAGGCACCCTGGTTTTTACATTAAAGCAATTTTTTTAAACCCAAAGAATGGGATAAAAAAATTGCGAATCATATGTCTGAGAAGGGATTTGTATCTAGAATATATATTAAAAGAACCTACTTACCACTCAACAATAAGAAGACAAGTAACCTAGTCTAAAAATGGATAAAGAGTTTGAATAGACATTTCTCCAAAGAAAATATACGAATGGCCAATAAACACATGAAAAGATGCTCACCATCATGAGTCATTAGGGAAATGCAAATCAAAACCATAGTGAGATACTACTTCATACTCAGGATGGTTCTAATTTAAAAAAAACAACAACAATGTGTCAGTGAGAATATGGAGAAATTGGAACTCTCATATGTTACCTGTGGGATGGGCAACCGGTCCTGTCAATTTGTAATATGGTCTGGCAGGCCCTCAAAGGATTAAACGTAAAGTTATCATGTGGTCCAGCAATTCCACTCCTAGGTATATACTCAAGAGAACGGAACACACAGGTCTACACAAACCTTTTGCGTGGATGTTCACAGCAGCATTTCTCAGAATAGTTCAAAGGTGGGAACAATCCATACGTCTATGAGTGGATGAAAGGATAACAAAGTATGGTCTATCCATACAATAGTGTCATGTGGTCATAAAAAGGAATGAAGTGATCCTGGAGTCTTAGGATCGAGTTCCACATTGGTCTCCCTGCGTGGATCCTGCTTCTCTCTCTGCCTATGTCTCTGCCTCTCTCTGTGTGTCTCTCATGAATAAATAAATAAAATCTTAAAAAAAAAAGGAATGAGTACTAACACATCCTACCCCGATGAACCTTGAAACACTACCCTAAGTGAAAGAAGCCATTTGCCAAACACCACATATTTTGTGATTCTATTTACATGAAATGAACAGATTAGGCAAACATATAGAGGTAGAAAGTAGATTAGTGGTTGCCTAGCGCTGGGGGTTTTGGGGGAAATGGGAGTGACTACTAATGCGTACAAGTTTGTTATATTTTGTGGTGATAAAACTTTAAAAGAGGGATGCCTGGATGGCTCAGTGGTTGAGCATCTGCTTTCGGCCCAGGGAGTGATCCTGGAGTCCTGGGATGGATTCCCACATTGGGCTCCCTGCATGGAGCCTGCTTCTCCCTCTGCCTGTGTCTCTGACTCTCTCTCTCTCTCTATCTCTCATGAATAAATAAATAAAATCGTTAAAAATAAAATAAAACTTAAAAAAATGGAATATGGTGATGGTTGTACCACAGTGAGCCACTAAATTATATATTTAAATGGGGAAACTGTATGATCTGCATGTAAACTCTATCTCAATAAAGTGTGACAAAAAGACAAGAAAGAATATGCTAGAGACCAAACGTGGTCCACATTTTCCCAATTATTTACTTGTGGGCCCTTCCCAGAAGACATTTGCCAGCTCCGGTTCAAGTCCTATGCCTCTTAGCTTGCATTGAAGGAGGCTGTGACCCGGAGAGGGCAGATTGTGATGACCTGCCCACGGTCCCCAGCTTCTAGAGCCCACCTCTCATTCTCTATGCCACCCCTGATTAACACAAAAGAACTCCAAAGGAACAGTCCATTCCCTTGGGTATTCAGAATTGAAACCCCAAAGCCCTGTTGCTAAGGGTTTCCCAATCCGAAGTAACTGTCTTGGATAACCTTAAGGAAGTGAGAAACTTTCTTTTCCCATCAGATGTTCCCAGTGGGACCTAGCTCTGTGCTACTTGGGGTTTAACAGCACCATTGATTTGTTTTGCCAAAGCCTATACTTCTAATACCCGGCAACACTGACAAATTGCTTTGGTAGAAGAAACCCCTAGAAAGTGTGCTAAATAAGTCTGTGTAGCCTTTATCATAAAACATTTAGAGGGGATCCCTGGGTGGTGCAGCGGTTTAGCGCCTGCCTTTGGCCCAGGGCGCGATCCTGGAGACCCGGGATCGAATCTCACGTCGGGCTCCCGGTGCATGGAGCCTGCTTCTCCCTCTGCCTATGTCTCTGCCTCTCTCTCTATCTCTGTGTGACTATCATAAATAAATAAAAATTAAAAAAAAAACATTTAGAGTAAATTTTAATCACAGATTTGGAGCAGAGGCTGAAGGATGAAAGGTGCACATGAGCCTCTTGCCATGAAAATAGCCCTGCTGTAATGCTTCCCTTTGCTCTAGGGAATGCTTGTGAGCAGTCCCTTCGTGCCTGCTCCTCTGTTTCTAGTCTTGCATTAAGCGCTTTTGGGGTTGTGCTCCCCCGAATTAAACTGTGATCTCTTTCTGGGGGAGCGGGAGTATGTACTTCAGTCTATACCACGTGTGATAACATACTGAGGATGTAGCTGTCTTAACCAGGAGTGCACCCTTCACAGCACACTTTTTTATTTTTATTTTATTTTTTAAAAAGATTTTATTTATTTATTCATGAGAGACACACAGAGAGAGGCAGAGACACAGGCAGAGGGAGAAGCAGGCTCCACGCAGGGAGCCTGACATGGGACTCGATCCCCGGACTCCAGGATCACGCCCTGGGCCAAAGGCAGGCGCCAAACCGCTGAGCCACCCAGGGATTTCCCAACAGCACACTTTTTAAAAAAAAAGATTTTGTTCATTTATTTGAGGGAAAGAGAAAGAGAGAGAGCACAAGTGGGTGGAGGGGCAGAGGGACAAGCAGACTCTCCGGTGAGCAGGGAGCCTGATGATGATGGTAATGGTGATGGTGGTGATGGTGCGTGGCTCATGGGACTGTAGGCTGGGGCAGCCCCTGGGGCCCTGGAGTGTTGGAAGGGCGCTCCCATAGCCACTCCCATAGCCATAAGGTGACCCCAGGTCAAAACAGGAAATGTGCTCTGGATGCTTTTTCTAGCTTTGGGGTCAATCCAGCCTAAGGGGATGCTGGCTATGCTGGCCTCCTCCTCCTTTACCCTCTCCCCTTTTCCTCATGAGGTTTCCAGTGGAAAATGAGGCAAATGGCACTTGGGTTAATTTTCGTAGATTTTGTTTCTCGGTTTTTGTTTTTGAGGTAAAGGAGATTGCGGACTCAGATCCACTTCCTCGCAGCCGAGGCAGCTGGGAGAGAAGGCAGGTCTGGGTGGAGGTAAGGCCAAAGGCCACGACTCCTGGAATGTGGCTGGGCACCTGGCGCAACCTTGGAGATTAGGGCACGTGGAGCGGGAGCCACCCCAAACCGCAGTATAAAGCCCCAGACACCACACTTGAAATGGTCATCTCCCAGCTTTTGGTCCCATTTTCCAGCCCATTTCTGGAGACAGTTGAGCTATTTGTTTGGAGATTCTTCAGTGAAGTTGATGAGCCGCTCTCTTTCCAGGAGTGCTGGAAAATGCCAAGAAACTTCATGGATCATTTCGCTGCTCCCTATTCTCTCTCGGGTCATTTTTGGCTTTCGTCCCAGGCCTCCTCTGGTAGCCAACTCCCTCATTCCAGCAATCATTTCTTTGCAGGAGTTTGCTTCTAACCTTTCAGCGTGTGTCCCAAATATTTAGTGATGGACTCAATCCAGTAGGATGATTTTTTTTTCTCTTAACTCATTTAGATTACTTAGGAGACATGAACGCTGAACGCTGTAAGCTGAATAAACACTACAGTTGTCTCGCTAGGTCCCTCCTGGCTGGAAGCTCCATGATGTGGCAGTTCCCAGGGTCCCTTCCGTTCTCCCTCTCACTTTCCTTGCTGCCCCAAGGACACATGGGATTTAACCATCCAGCCCCACAGGCGGGCGGGGGGGGGCTTCCTTGTGGTGAGCCAGCCAACGATGCCCCTTGAGCAATCAAACCATTTTGTTTCCTTCAGGTTTATTCTGGGGTGGAACACCTGCCATTGATGATCTGACCCTGTCACCTGGCTTAGCTGTCCAGGGTTGGAAAGGGCTGGTTTCCCTCTGGAGCATAGCAGGGCTGAGGGCTGGCACAGGCTAAAGCTGCATCCGGCTCCCTGGCACTGTTTACTACTTGCTATTTTGAGACTTTCCTCCCATGGAAATGTCGCATGGCCCCAGCGCTAGAAAGAAGTGTGAGAAGAGATCCGTGTGAGGGAAACATTTTGAATGTGTTGACACGGTATGTTTATCTTCTAAGTCTCTCTTGGTTGGTGTCTGCCCATGCAAACAGGGGAGAAGTGGAGGTCCCCGGAGATGACATTACCAGACTCTTTCAGGGCCACAGAAAAAGAAAGAAAGAAAAGGAACAGAAGGAGGGAGGGAAGGAAGGAAGAGAAAAAAGAAAACTACTTAGTTCCCCTTTCCTTTTTTTTAAACAATTTTATTTTATTTTTAAGATTTATTTATTCATTCTTGAGAGACAGAGAGAGGCAGAGACACAGGCCGAGGGAGAAGCAGGCTCCATGCAGGGAGCCTGATGCGAGTGAGACTCAACCCTGGGGCCCTGGGATCACGTCCTGAGCCAAAGGCAGATGCTCAACCACTGAGCCACCCAGGAGCCCCGATGATTTTATTTTTTATTTACTTATTTTTTTATTTTTATTTTTTACTTATTTTTTTAAAAAAGATTTTATTTATTTATTCATAAGACACACACACACACAGAGGCAGAGACATAGGCAGAGGGAGAAGCTGGCTCCATGCAGGGAGCCTGATGTGGGACTCGATCCCGGAACTGGGATCATGCCCTGAGCCAAAGGCAGACACTCAACCACTGAGCCACCCAGGCGTCCTGATTTTTTTTTAAAGTAGCCTCAGTACCCAGCATGGGGCTTGAACTCACAACCTCAACATAAAGAGCAGCCCACTCTACCGACTGAGCCAGCTGGGCGCCCCATGGTCCCCTTTACAGTCCAAGAGAACATGCATCTTTTGCCTAAATTAGATGTGGAACCTCTGTCCCTCTCCTCGGCACTTGGTCTGTGTGTGTGGAAACAGCCCCAGCGGAGCCCCGTCTGCCAAGTGGTTATGACAGTCGAGGCTCCTTTTGACTCAGGAATCACATCCTGTCTCTGAAAGATGCACAGTTTATTCACACGGCCCTGCCTGCTGTCAGAGGGGAAAGCCACATCCAGGATTTGCTGACCCAAGACCCACTCCAGCCAGCACTGGAGACAGGATGGGGAGCCATGGGCGGCAAATCACCCAGGGTGCCCATGCAACCCCCAGGAAAAATAAAAAGCACAGGAAGAAGACATTTAGCCTAACTCTCCCATCTTCGGAGGCTCTTGCTCATCACCAACGCTTCCTGGCTTCTCCCTGAGTGGCCCTAGGTGTCTCCCTGCAGCCTGCGCTGTTCCCACGCGGGATCCGCTGCCCTGCCTCCCATAAGCTATCCCATATGGTGCCCCCTCTGTTCTCACGGTGCTGGGTTTTACAACTTCCCATGGACTTGGAATGTCTTTTTCTTTTCTTTTCTTTTCTTTTCTTTTTTTTTTTTCTCAATGGGCTCTTTGGGGATTTGCACCTCCTGCTAATATACACATGATGCTCTTAGTTGCATCATGCCCATTCCTAATTTTGCAAACCCTTGGCCAGGGACTCTCCCCTGGAAGGACCAGCCAGAGGAGGGCAGGAAGGAATCTACACGGAGTCTGGCTCCCCAGGCCAAGCTCTCAGAAGGAATCCAAATCCCGGGACTTTGATTCTGATATGTCAGAGCAACACAGAAATGCCCCACCACAGCTAAGAATGTTCAGGACCCACCTGGTAGTCTGGTCTTGCAGGAGCGAGGCCCAGCCTGTCTTCTGGAACGGAAGAGAGTCAGGAGAAAGACGTGGCTCGAAGAAAGGAACCACAGAAGCTTCCAAAGGTTGATGTTCAAATGGAGTTTCCGTGGCTGGCCTCACCCTCCTTCTTTAGAACAGGGAAGCCCAGGCTTGGCTCTCCGTTGCCATGTGTTGGATGCTCGCACCTCACACAACTTCAATCTTGCTTTTCCATTAAGCCAGTGTTAAAAATATGGAGAGCCTTGGGTCGCCTGAGTGGCTCAGTGGTTGAGCGTCTGCCTTTGGCTCAGGTCGTGATCCTGGGGCCCTGGAATCAAGTCCTGCATCGGGCTCCTCTTGGGGAGCCTGCTTCTCCCTCTGCCTGTGTCTCTGCTTCTCTCTGTGACTCTAATGAATAAATAAAAAAATATATGGAGAGCCTCACCGTTGCATTCCCATCCATGCTGGACTAATGTACCCTGGCAGAAAGCAGTGTTTTTACTGCACTATTAGAATCACCTGGGGAGCTGTTAAACCCTACTCAGGTCCAGGTCCTGCCCCCACAGGACCTGGCTTTGATTGGCCCTGGGGGCGGGGGCTGAGGGTTGTGAGGTGTTAGAACTCCCTAGGTGATTCTAATGTGTAGCCAAAGTTAAGGACCACTAATGTAAATGAAAAAAACATGGCCTTTGAGTTGGTCAGGACTAGGTCCCAGTCCTGGTTCTTCCCCTTGAGAACAGTGGACTCTCTTGAGCCTCACTTTCCTTATCTGTAAACCAGAGATAACAATCTCACCTCTACACAGGGAATGAGGTAATATATGCAAAGCACTTAACAATGCCTGGCACACAAGAGTCATTTAATAAATGCCACTCTTCCCAACGTACACATGCTATCTGGTAAACCATTAAGTGTCAGCGGTTGGTAGAAATGGTCCCTGTTTAATTTTCTTCTAGATCAAAATACAGTGGGTAGAAAAAAAGCCAATGTGGAAGAACATTTAGCTCAAGGCCCCACATTTAGCCCTGGGCCTTCCAGCCCAGAAGAATCCAATGGCATCTTCGCTTGGTGACCAGAACTTGGATTGTGGGGCACACACAAAGTACTGTGCAGTTTACAAAGATTCAGTTGTACAAAAACCAGATGAGGGAGACACAGTTGGACAGCTATGAAAAAGACCTGGCACGGCAGGGGGGGCGGGGGGGGGGCTGGGGACAGTGAGCTGACCACATGTTACATAAGGGCAAAGGGTACCACGTGACTGCTAAAACAGCCAATGTAATCCGATGACATCCAGAGGAAGGAGCCAAGTAGCCCATTGTGCCCCTGCACTGGCCAGGCAGTCCCCTTCAGAGGGTGGTGCCTGCCTCTGGGCATCATTATCAGAGGGACTTTGATGAATCCAGGGGAGGCAGATGGGGACGTTGAGTGGAGAACAGTTGAAGGATCCAGGGCTTGTGAGAGGTGGCATTGATGGGCATTAAATCTTTTTCGAGTAGAAGGATTTGGCTTCTTCTGTGTTGAACCAGAGGGCAGAACTGAAACCAGTGGGTGATAATCACCAGTGCTTTCAGCTTATCACTGGGTGCCAGGTCTAAGGAGATCACTTTGGCAATTCTAGAAGACTATGATTCTAGAAGGATGCTACTTTTTAAAAATTCCTCTTTCATGTGAACAACCCATGACCTAGTGGAAGCTCTGTCACAGAACCAGTGATGGATCCTGGACAAGTCACTTCATCTCTCTCTCTCTGAGCTTTAGCCAAATGATGTTGGGTCGGGACGCCTGGGTGGCTCGGTGGTTGACAGTCTGCCTTTGGCTCAGATCGTGATCCTGGGGTCCTGGTATGGAGTCCTGCATTGGGCTGCCACTCCCTCTGCCTATGTCTCTGTCTCTCTCTCTGTCTCTCATGAAGAAATAAATAAAATCTATTTTAAAAATGACGTTGGGTCCACTGATATCAAAGGACTCTCACGGCAAACATTTCTTGAGCATCCGTTATGTGCTAATCACTATACTCGGCTTTGCCACCTAGGACATTGCAGTCCTTATTCACAGCACTTACTCTTGGTCACATACTCTTTGGTGTCCCCAGGTCATATCACTCTAAGCTCCGGTGCTGGGATCGAACTGAAAGAAGACTCCATTGGGTTTTTATAGCAGGACAATGGGTGAGTGAGGAACCTTGCCTATATGGTTGGATAAAGTTGGTGATAATTAAATCCAGATTTACTCCTAAGAAAGATAAGTACCACTTAGATGAGGGCTTTTTAAGAAACATCAATATAAGCAGCTTTTTGATATAAGATTTGTGGATCAAAAGCATTTTCTACACGTGTATGGGTATATATGTAGGCATATGGCAGGCTTCAGGAACCTCTGGTTCCGTGCCTAATTACATCCAGCCCTGGGAAAGTTCAGTCAAAAGTTTGCGAATCTGTGGGAGGGAGACAGGTTAGACTGGGCTTCCTAGTGAATTGCCAAGTACTTTGGGGCAACCGCAAAATACTTTCTGGAACAATCAGGCTTGAGGAGCCCTCGTGGTAAGACAAACTGAAGTTGGCCTGGATGTCTCTCTTGCTCTGGATCGGCAGAGCGGAGAGGCCAACCCAGAGGGAGCGCAGGGTCAGCTCGTGGTCGGGGGTACTTAAGCCATCCTGTCTCCGATCCATCGCTGGGAACCTCTGCTGCTTTCTGACGTCCCCCTCCGCGCTGGGAGCTGGCAGCTCCGAGGGGAACAGATACGTGTAGCCCAGGCTTTAGCTTTCTCCTTCCAGCCGAGGGAATCCAGCCACGGGCCACTGCGGTTGGCCACTGTGTCCCCGTGCCTCGGTTGACCCAGGCAAGCTCCTGCCAGGCACCCCATCGCTCTGTGGTACCTGTGGGCCCGGGCCTTCCCGCTCGGACTACACCGTGGCTCTCGGTTGCCCGGACTCAGTCTGGTGGGATCTGGGACTTCTGCTTTCCTCCCTAAATACAGGTTCATCATGTAACTTCGTGCCCGAATAAACGATGTCAGGGCTTTCCACAAAAATCTGCAATGTCGGCTGCCTGTGCTCTGATGGACTTGCTCCTGACCTCGGAATCTGGAGCCTCAGCTTGAGTCTCAGATTGAGACTTCCAGCCTCAGCTGAAGCATTAACCAGCAGCAGGTCTTTGGCCAAATCACTTCCCTTCTCTGGGCCTCAGTTTCCTCCTCTATAAAATTAAAGAGTTGGCCTGGGACGCCTGGGTAGCTCAGTGGTTGAGCATCTGCCTTCAGCTCATGTCATGCTCCCAGGGTTCTGGGATCGAGTCCCGAATTGGGCTCTCTGCAGGGAGCCTGCTTCTCTCTCTGCCTATGTCTCTGCCTCTCGATGTGCCTCTCATGAATAAATACATAAAATCTTTTTAAAAAAATAAAGGGTCGGCCTGGCTAAGAACTTGATCTTCTCCATCTCATTTTCTTTCCCTTGTTATATCTATCTCTCGTTTCTGTGTTACCTGTCTACCTTTCTATCTGCCATTTTCTTTTTCTCAGTAGCCTGCTGCCAACCCCTGCCTCCCTTACCCCTTTTATCTTTTACTTTTTTTTAAGTCATTTGTATGCCCAGCATGGGACTCAAACTCATGACCCCACAATCAAGAGTTGCATCCTCCACTGACTGAGCCAGTCAGCCCCCCACCTTTATCTTTTTTTCAACCATTTTATTTATTTATTTATTTATTTATTTATTTATTTATTTATCTATCTATTTATTATTTATTTAGCTTTTATTTATTTATGAGAGACAGAGAGAGAGGCAGAGACACAGGCAGAGGGAGAAGCAGGCTCCATGCAGGGAGCCTGACATGGGACTCGATCCTGGGTCTCCAGGATCACACCCTGGGCTGAAGGCAGCGCTAAACCACTGAGCCACCCAGGCTGCCCTTTCAACCATTTTAAGAAAGATTTTCATTTATTTATTTTATTTGGAAGAGAGAGAAAGCAAGAGCAGGGGGAGGGGCAGGCAGAGAGGGAGAGAGAGAATCTCAAGCAGACTCCCAGCTGAGTGCAGAGCCTGACATAGGGCTCGATCTCACGACCTAAGCTGACACCAAGAGTCAGACACTTAACTGACTGAGCCACTTAGGTGCCCCATTTTTCCAATCATTTTCTTTTTTTTAAGATTAAAAAAAAATTTATTCATGAGAGACACAGAGAAAGAGGCAGAGACATAGGCAGAGGGAGAAGCAGGCTCCCTGCATGGAGCCTGATGTGGGACTCCATCCCAGGACCTGGAGATCATAACCTGAGCCAAAGGCAGACACTCAATTACTGAGCCACCCAGGCGCCCCTCCAATCATTTTCTATCTTATTTTTCCCTCCCAGCTGTCTTCCTTTCTGCACCCCTATTCTCACTCTTTTTGAGGCACCAGAAGAACAAAGCATATCTATAAAATAGAACACATGTAGAATCAAGCATTATGGTCCACTTTCTTAATTACCTGTTCTGGGTTGCTTGACGGTAGAAACAGGGCCTCAACACCTTCCCCTTCTCCTTAAGAAGTGGTGACTGCAAACAGAGCTCGCTTTTGATGACTGTGGGTGACCTACAATTGACATTTGTTTTGTGGGTCAGTGGCCACCATGGAGGAGAGGTTCCCTGCCCTTGGCTGTGGCATCTGACCCACTTGGTTAGCCCAGGCTGTCAGCAGGGCATTGCTAAAAATAGCTGGCCTGGGTGGGGGCATCTTATGTGTAGTTTGAGACTTGAGTCTGCGAGTTGAGAAGGGAGCGCCTCACTGGCTATATAAAGCCCCGACCTTAAACACATTTCAGCCTTCAGTTTTCTCCAGGATAGTACTCCTTCTGCAATGACCAAGGCACCAGACTGCCCTGAATCACTGAAATTGGAACGGAAGTGCACTTGGACTTGATGAAAGAAATCAACTCTCAGATGTTTTTAAAAAGATGTTCATCAGTCTGAGACATAAGTGGTTGCACTTAGAGCAGGGAGCACGTCCTGGCTAAGCACCAAGTCCTGGGTGGCTCCAGGCTGGAGACCTGCTTTCTGAGGCCCCTCCACATGTCTAGTCACTTCCTTGCTGGTCTCCCCTGCTTTTTCCACAGAGAGTTTAAAGGTCAACCTTCACCCATCTGGTTGAAACTATTGCAATTCTAGATTTAATGGGGTGGGAATTAATGAAGCTTGACCCTGTACATTTGGATTTCTTTTTTTTTTAAAGATTTTATTTATTTATTCATGAGAGACACAGAGAAGCAGCGATAGAGGCAGAGGGAGAAGCAGGCTCCCTGCGGGGAGCCCGATGAGGGATTTGATCCCAGGACTCTGGGATCACGCCCTGAGCCAAAGGCAGATGCTCAACCACTGAACATCTGGCGCTCCAGTACACTTGAATTGCAACCTGATTACTCCTACATACACCCTTTTTTCTCTTTCCATTCCCTACCCTTTGAGGTTTGCTGCAGCAGGGCGTTCCTTCTACCCTAAAGGAATTATGTATTCTCTTTTTTTATTTGAGAGAGAGACAGTGGGAGAAATCATGAGCAGGAGAAGGGGCAGAGGGAGAAGCAGACTCTCCGCTGAGCAGGGAGCCTGACACAGGGTTGGATCCCAGGACCCTTGAGATCATGACCTGAGCTGAAATCGAGAGTTGGTTGCTTAATCGACTGAGCCACCCATGCGTCCTGGAACTGTGCACTCTTGCATTTATTGTACTCAATAAAGTTCACCAGCTCTTTCCACTCTAGTGTCTGCTACATCTACAAATGTCACCTTAGCATCCGCTGAAAATGTATTAGTTCCTCAGTCACATGACCTCAGAATACAGTCAGCAGCGGAGTCTACCGAGGGGAGCATGAGTAACTCCAGTTTCCCATTCTGATAGGACCTTGTGATGTATAAACTCATCACATGTACACTGAAGATTCGTGTAGCTCTTAGGTGCAAATTTTACCTCAAAGAAAGAAAAACAAATGCATCGTACACTCTAGTTAATTATGTGAATGCTAAGCATTCAGGAGTACGGTGTACTTACGTCTGCCGCTCATTTTGAAATAAACTCCCCAAATAAGACTGATCGATGGCTGGATTGAGGGATGGGCAAATGGATACAATGTAATATAAAGCAAATACAGCAAAATGTTAACTGAAAATAAAGCTGCCACTTGGGTGGGTTAAAGCCTCATACCCACAGCACTTCTCCATGTTACCAGTCCTTTCAGGCACTGAGCGATGAGTTCCCCAAACCAAGTGAGAAGACATTAGGTCCTCGTGAGGCCTCCTCAGACAGCTGGCAGAGTACCTCTTTGCTTCCCAGAGTCTGAGAAAGCCAGACTTTGTCAAAGCCAGTGGTCCAGTGCATTGGACATAAGTTGAGAGACTCTTGGGCAAAGCCAGCTACTCTTTCTTTCTAGTCTTCTCCTGACCCAATTGCGGAAAGTGCATTGGAGGTCTGGCTCCTCTGGAACTCACTCCCTGCCACCTGCCTGACCTCAGGACACCAATGGCTAGGAGTGAAATTACCTGCTATTTCCCAGATCCTATTTTGTCATGCTTTTCCAGAAACATGGTTTAGGATAGCCTTGATCTGATTGTGCCAGAACTGATCCCAACGCGACGCTGATGACACAGTGGCAGTTACCTCTGTTTCTTAATGCCCTCTTCTCTCAGTTGTGCCTTTTCCTCGACCCTATTCTGGGTCCTGTTCCAAAGGCTCTGAGATCCTTAATAGCTACAGTCACTTGACATTCATCCCTCATCTCAGTGACTGCTGTTCAAGTAGTCAACAAACAGGTTTTGGGCACCTACTGTATGCCAGGCAGTAAATAAGGTGCTAGAGGAGAAGGAGAAATGTTGACATGGATAAGCATCAACATGCTTGCACCCTTGAGTTGCACTCAACCTAGTAGTAGTGCTATGCAAAGTGTGCATCAGAATAAGACTGCACTAGCCACCCTCCCAGTCTTACCTCTCACCCCTCCCAAGGCTTCCATTACCACCAAGATGGCTTCTTTTGAATCTGCATCACCATCTTGCAAGTGTCTTCTAAGCTCCAGACCCCTAGTGTTTCCAACTGCCTTCTCAGTGTCTTCTGGATGTTCCACAGGTGGCCCAGACACAACCAAACTTAGAATTTTCTTTCTCAAGCTCGCTCCTTCTGTGTCCTCTAGCTCAGATCACAATCTCTTTTGAGACACACGTTCACATTTCACCTCTTCACTGTACCTTTCCCTGACTCCTGCAGATAGGTTTATTGACTGCCTCCTAGTTGTTTCCATTGCTTTTATATAAACCTCTATCCATAGCATTTACCACGCTGTCTGGTCATTTTTTCTTAACATGCTCCCCCCTCTGCCTGGTATTATGAACTCCTTCAGGGCAGGACCTGTATATTTTATCATTATCATACTCTTATGCCTAATACTGCATGGTTTGTAATAGGAGCTGAGTGTGTGCGAGCCGAACTAAGTGGAATTGAGTGACTAACTCCATCCAGGGAAGTTCAATAAAGCTTCGCAGAGGAGATTATATTTATACTGGATCTTGGAGAATATGTATTTGTCATTTGTGGGAGTGGGACACAAAGGGAACAGGGAGACAAAACAAGAATATGAGCATAGGGCAGAGGGCAATGAAGAATACATGTTCTTGGCGTGGCAGGGAGTTTAGTGCAGGTGAAGGAACAATAAATGAATCTGGAAGAATCAGTATGGGCCCAATCACAAAAGATCTTTAAAACTTGCCTATGAGTTTACTCGTTTATTTATTTTTAAAAACATTTTATTTTTAAGTCGTCTCTACCCCCAATGTGGGACTCTCACAACCCTGAGATCAAGAGTCCCATGCTCTGCTGACTGAGCCAGCCAGGTGCCCTAATACTTGCCTAAGAGTTTAGATGTTTATTTAATTTTATATTTTAAGAAAGATTTTATTTATTTATTCATGAGAGACACACAGAGAGAGGCAGAGACATAGGCAGAGGGAGAAGCAGGCTCCCTGGGGGGAACCCGATGCAGGACTCAATCCCAGGAATCTGAGATCATGCCCTGAGCCAAAGGCAGATGGTCAACCACTAAGCCACCCAGGCATTCCAAGTTTAGGTTTTTAGCCTATATGTGTAGTCAAAGGAGAACCATTGAAGAGTTTGGTTTTCTTTCTTTCTTTCTTTCTTTTTTTTTAAATGGGCACAACATGAAGCTGTGCTTTTGGAAGTTTACCCTGCTGTCAGCGTAGAGAATAGATTTCACAGCTAGGGGAGAATGGAGGCAGGGAGACCAATTAGGAGACTCTCCTCCTAGTCTAGGTGAGAGATAACGAAGTCATGGACAAGAGAAGAGGCAGTAGGCATGAAGAGAAATGAAATTCGGGATCCCTGGGTGACGCAGCGGTTTAGCTCCTGCCTTTGGCCTGGGGCGCGATCCTGGAGACCCGGGATCGAATCCCATGTCGGGATCCCAGTGCATGGAGCCTGCTTCTCCCTCTGCCTATGTCTCTGCCTCTCTCTCTCTCTGTGTGTGTGACTATCATAAATAAATAAAAATTAAAAAAAAAAGAGAAGTGAAATTGAAACCAGAAATAGAGTTCCCCCCACATCTCATACCTAACCTAGGAAGCAAATTTCATACAGGTCAACTACTCAGTCGAATTGAAAATATTTTATGAGCACGCTCTATTCAAGTAGTTTATTACCTAGAGTGCTAGGCCAGAAAACAATTCAGTGTTCCAAGTCTTTGTTTAGCATATTTGGAAACATCCATAAAGTAGAATATGTAGGCTGTTGTTACTGATTAGAAATTTGGAATGAGGAGCCAAAGAAGACTCCAGGGTGTTGGGGCCATGTGACTGAGCAGAAGAGGAGTAGGTTTGGAATGGTGGGAGAAGGATGAGTGCTGTCTGGGCATGTTGAGTATGTGAGGTGCTGTGAGACACCCAAGTGGAGCCATTGGGGAGGCAGCTGGATATATGGGCGGGGAGCCCAGGAAAGGGATCTGGGCTGAAGATGAAGATCCAGGAGTTGCCAACTTGGAGACAGAGGTGAAACCATGGAGCAGATGAGATCACCCAAAGACAGTGTGTGAAGTGAAAACAAACAAAGCACTTCGGTTAGAACCCTAGGGAAGATCAAATCTGAGGGGTGGGCAGACAAAACAGAAGGAACACATGAAGGAGTCTAAGAAGAAGAGGACTAAGAAGCAGGGGGGAGGAGGAGCAAGACAGCCAAAGGAGAAACACCACAAAACAAGAGAAAAGACACACGAAGACATCTCTATCTCCAGAAAAGATACAAATGGCCAACATGCACATGGAAAGATGCTTGACATCATGAGTCATTAGAGAAATGCAAATTAAAACCACAATGAGGTACCCCTTCACACCCACTAGGATGGCTACAATTAAAAAAAATAAAAATAAAGGGGAGCCTGGCTGGCTCAGTTGGTAGAACATTCGACTCTTGATCTTGGGGTTTGAGCCCCATGTTGGGGAGGTTGATAGTACTTAAAATTTTTTTAAAAACCTTTATAAGAAAAAGGAAAATAACAAGTCTTGGCAAAGGTGTGGAGAAATTGGAACCCTCATATGTTGCCAGTAGGATGTTAAATTGCCCAGCCACTATGGCAAACAATTTGATAGTTCCACAATAAATTAAACATAGAATCACCATATAATTTACCAATTCTTCTCCTAGATATATACTCATACTCATTCTTCATACTGAAGAAACACTTACATTCAAATGTTCATAGCAGCAGTGTTCACAATCACCGAAAGATGGAAACAAGCCAGATGCCCATCAACTGATGAATGGTTGGGCAAAATCTTATACCCATACAATGGGCTATTATTCAGCCATAACAAGGAATGAAATACTGTTCCATGCCACTACATGGGTGAACTCTGAAAACATTATGGCTAACTTAAAGAAGTCAGACGCCAAAGGCCACATGTAATAATTCCATGTACATGAAATATCCAGTATAGGCAAAATTATAGAGACAAGAAGCAGATTATTATGTTGGCTAAGTGAGGGAGGCAGAGCCCAACGAGGAGGGACTACTAATAGGTAGGTGGCTTCTTTTCAGGTCTATGAAAATGTTCTGGAATTAGATAATGGTGATTGTTGCACAATATGGTCAATATACTAAAACCACTGAACTGTATGCTTGAAGAGTTTAAATATTATGACATATGAATGATACCTGTTATAAATAAAGCTATTAACTGAAAAAAAGAATGGTGCCTTGATGGTATTGTGTGAGTAGGTGGATGGTGGTGTCATTCACCAGGACGGAATAGATGGTGGGTCGGTTGGAAGTAAATGTATTCATTTAACAGGTCAAGTTTGAGGTGCCTCTTAGAACTAAGTGAAGGAAAAAAGAAAGAAGTCTAAGTTCTCTCTTCTGAGGTGCCAGGAAGAATCTGGTGGGGACCCTGACTGCTTAGCATGGGTGGGAGAAGAATGGGTTAGGGTGGTGTTTGCCTGGAGCGGCTGGAGTCCCAGGTGGTGGTTAGGATGGATGTGAGGTTATGAAGTAGGGGGCCTTGGCATGAGTCCTCTTGGATCCAGGTCCATTTTCACATGAGGTCTACATACATACTTGGTCCTCTGGTCACTCTAGGGGCATTCCCAACAGTCTCTGGCTCTTGAGAAGGCTCAGGATAGGTCATATGGGGAGGGCTGGGACAAGGATGTTTTGGTTTTCTTGTTGCCCACTACCAGTAAGTGATGGCATTGCCCAGTCATGGCTGTGGAGTCTTCCTTAACACAAGCACCATTATGCGTCTTGAGCGATTGTCCTTCCTTAGCACAGCAGACATATATATCTTCCTTCTGTGTAACCCAGACTCGAGTCTCGGTCTATAATGGCCAGATGCATATGTAGCACCAGATACCACACAGTCAAGGTTTTGAATAGTGTCCCCCATAATCTTTTATGGAAGGACAGTGATGGTGGCCCATCTCAACAGGGCCTGTGACCTCAGCAAGAGCACCCCTCTGGAGGGTGGATGTCTAGTTCCCAATCACAGGGCTGAGGCAAATAGAAAAGGAACACCTTGCACATCGGCTGGTGTTAGAACCTGAATTGGGTGAGACCAGTAAAGCACCTGGTGTAACACAGCTGACTCAAGGGGATTCAGGGGCCTCCAGAACAGCAATATCTGCACTGAACCTGGCAGAGGGAGAGTAAGGTCTGAATCAGGAGGGTAAGAGACAGGAATTCAGAAAGGTGGGGACCTTTTTTGAACCAGAGTGATGACAGGATAAAGTGGCAGGAGAAGCTAGATCTGGGCTGGAGACAGTGGCACAGGGCCCACAGCTCACTGGTGCTGGGTGCTGGCAAAGCGGAGCAAGATCTGGTTGGTATCTTAAAAGTTCACAGCCAAACACAGAGTTTACTGAAAAAAAAAATAAGTAAATAAAGGGGCACCTGGCTGGCTCTTAATTCTCGGATCATGGCTTCAAGCCCCACGTTGGGGGGTAGTGATGACTACAAAGTTCCCAATCAGGTGTAGGCTCAGAGCAACTTCCGTGGGAGATTGAAAAGCACAAGGGCTTGTTAAGCCTGGGTGCCTTTGGACATCCAGGTGGAGATGGGCAGAGGAGGTGCTTAGAGAGAAAGGGACCAGAGCTAGAGATAGAATGTGGGCAAGCCTTGGCATGGAGCTGGTCACAGGCACCATGGGAGAGGATGAGCTCACCAGGGAGAGGGCGCAGAGAAGATAAAGAGCCCAGGTCTGAACTGTGGGAGGCTTCCATACTTTAGGGCTGGCCAAGAAAAGGGAGCAAGAGGAGTGGCCAGAGCAGCAAGAGGAGGGAGGAAGGTGTAGTCAGCAGTGACAAAGTGGTCTAGGGGGTCTAGGATGAGTGAAAAGAGGTTTTTTCATGGGCAAAATGGGAAATTGACTGTGCTCTTGATTCAGAAGGGCAGGCGAGAGTCAGCGGAGGGAAGCCAGCTTTCCTGCCTGCCCACCTGCCTTCCTTCCTTCTTTCCTTCCTTCCTTCCTTTTCTCTTTTTCTTTCCTTTCCTCCAAGACAGATATTTGTTGTTCTTTATTTTTTGTAACCTTTTTATTATGAAATAAAACTCAGATACAGAACAACACAGAAAACAAACGCATGGCTCAGTGAGTTACTACAATACGAGTGCTCCTGTAACCACCACCCGGGACCCAGAATGGGACTCTGCCAGCCACCCCAGCAAGTCCTTGCGTCCCATCTCCATCACAGCTCCTCCCGTTCCGCAAATGCAACCCCTGGAATCGTCCTTCCTACAGAGGCAGAGTCTCCACTTCCCCGAGCACTAACTTCCTGCCTGGGTGCCTTTGCACCATGTACTATTCTCCCCATTTTACAGATGCAGATATTGAACTTCAGACAAGAGTGGACACATGTCCAAGATCACAGGGGCGGAAGCCGGGACTGTAACCCCGGGATACCTAACTTCAATCCTGTGCTTTCTTCCTCTACCCCTACCAGGTGCTGCCCATCCCAGGTGAGCGCCGAATAGTGTCCTGTGCCCAAGGTTGCCCGGCTTCGTGAGGTTAGTAGTTGGCCCAGAACTAAATCCAGCCGCCACACGGGTGGAGGTGGTGGGAAGCAGGAAAGCTGGAGCAGCCGATCCTCACTAGCACAGAGGCTCTCTGATGTTGATTCCTGCCCGGGGGTCTGAGGCAAGCTTTACTGAATCCCTTAGAGAGAGGGAAAGCAACTTGTCACACGCAGGCACGTGCATGCGGGCACGCACACACACACGTGCGCGCACACCCCCCCCCCCCGTCAGTGGGGCAGAGAGGGGGGTGGTGGTGGATCATCCACACATTCGTAACTGTCTTTATTCGCTCCTCGTCACCTGATGCTAACATCCTTCCATTACCCAATGGGAAAATAAACAGTGAATGGCCACACCAGTTAAACTGTTTAATTACGTAGGTTGGGAAGAATGACATTTGTGTACATTCCCCAAAGACATGGATTAAAGAAATGACCTTTCCCTTGGTGCGAAACTAATTTGTTGTGTATCAGAGCTCTGATTGCTTCGGTTGGGCCAGGCATTTTGTTGCTCCACTGTTTATGTCTAAGACTGCAGATGGGGCTTAACAAAGCCCCATCTTAGGCTGGTCTGATTTGTATATTAGCGTTTTCTAAAACATCCCCATCTCCCCATCTGAAATATATTTCCAAAGACGTGTGTCTTTCTGTAGCCAGTCCCCGGACTTTGTGGATTTGTTCGAATGTAAATGCATCTGCAAACATCAAAGGAATAAGAAAAATGACCTTTACTGTGAGTCATGGAGAGACACACACAAAAATACCCATAGATCCACAACTATTCGAAAGACGGAAGAATATCATTTATGGGGCCGGTGCTCTTTTTATAATTAAAACACATCTGGAAACAGAAAAAGAAATCACAGAACTAAATGTCAGGTGTCACATTGTGAGAGCTTTATTAATGACTAATTAGTAAACTTCATTAATTCTTAATTAACTTCATTATAATGTTTCTCCCGGGTAGTATTAAGGCTCCGTCAGTTAAAACATTGCCAGATTGAGATTGTACTCTTCTTCGGTGTCATCTGGAAATATATTGCCGGATATTTCCATAGGAGTTGAAATGCTTGAAGCATTTAAAAAATGCATGTACCAACTCAACTTCTCTCTATTTATTTAAGCTTCGGGGAACTTTGGGCTGAGGCTGCTTTCTTAAGTGCAGAAAAATCAGTTAAAGTTGGTTATATTCACGAGGAAAAAAAAAATCTATTGCCAAGGTGCACACCCTTGAATTTTAAAGGAAACATGGTGTTACAGGCTGCCCAGTCCCCAAGTTCCAAGAGGAGAGCTCATGGTCATTGAACATAATGTGCCTCTGAAGCCTCAGTGGGTCCCCTGGCCGCCACTGAAGACATGAAGGCTGAGATCTTCAGTGCTCTGGTTTGGGGGGCTGGAGTTTGGAGTTTTTGTGGGTGGGGGGTAAAGGGTAAAAACCACCCAATAAAATGTATCACATGCGGCATTTAAAGAGAGAAAAGCTCTGATCGATTCGGAAGAGGCTGTAGCAGTGGATTTCTAGTGAAATAAGATCAGCTGTTTATTTTCAAAAGGATCCGACTCTGAACAAATACGCTCTATTTGATTAACGGCAACTTTCTTAGACAACAAAAATCACTAGCTATGTAAACATGCCAGGAGCTGTTCATCTGCTTCTACCAGGAACCCCCTTACCTCAGCTTAGGGGAATGCCAGTAAGTTGTTACCAAAAAATTCTGCTGGCTTCGTAGGCTCTGCTCACTTGCTGCCCCCCCCCCACATGAGCCCCCTTTACCCACCCATCTCCCCCAGGACACAGCAATGGCCCATGGTGGCCCCTCTTTTTTTTTTTTTAAAAAGTTTTTTTTTTAAATTTATTTATTCATGACACTGAGAGAGACACAGAGAGACACAGGCAGAGGGAGAAGCAGGTTCCATGCAGGGAGCCTGAGGTGGGACCCGATCCCGGGGCTCCACCATGGTGGCCCCTCTTGCCGTGTCTAGTCAGGAGCTGGACGGAGCCAGGCCTCGTCTTATTTCTTCTCTTCACCCTCAAAGCCCTGACGTCCCCTCTTGGACGATGACTTCAGAGCAAATCCATTGGCCTGCAACGAGTTCCTTGGGAGAGTCTCGAAACTCGACCTTCTTGATACTCTTCTCCAGGGTTGAGCTGGAGCGGCACAGAGTAGTTTTGTTTTCCCACACATTCCTGGCCAAGTCCATTTTCTCTCTGCGGACTGCTTCAGCTTCATTATTTTTGGCTGGCTACAGAAAACACAAATCTACCTTTTCGTTATATTGGCTCCCAGCTGCTGCGCTGCATTTATATTTTCCATGATAAACCAGCACCATTGGTACCGTGAATTTGGTAGCTATAAAAACACACAAGGAAGGTGCAAATTTGGTCATGTTTTATTCAAATAGGTCTGCTCCAAGGCTCCCTTTTCTCATCTCTGAGGCCGGGCTGGCATTTTTCGGAGTTACAAATTGTTCAGACACAGAACTCTGCTTTGAGCATTGGTGACTTAATGGACAGCATCCATTACTCGAGAGAGCCAAAGACCAGGAAAAATGTTCCCCCTAATATTTGAAGATTGTGGACTTCTGACAGTATGATGCATATGAAAAGCATTGGAGATTGCTAAACAGAGTTTCATGTTGAAATCAAAAACTCACACAGTTTGTTAGACTCACGTGACAGTTTTTCCCCTTGTTTCTACAGGGCATGATAACCAAGCCTAAATGATCCATAGTTCATGGAAATGGCAGTGACTAGTCAGATTTCTATACTACCATCATAAGTATTCTGGGAAGAAAATTCTGGAAGGGGAGGGGAAGGAGAGTTTGTTGTCTTTAGCCATTTCCTCTGGAGGAGGCCAGTTGTTGCTATGATGACATCCTACACCAGCCTTCTAGCAGAAGAACTGAATCCAGAGATGCCCCTGTCAGGTTGAGGGCTTGTGGCATTTTGAACCAAGTGATCCCAGGACCCTGGGGTCATTCGCAATCCAAGGGGACCAGAAGCCCATCAATAGGAACTTCTGGAATGCCTGCCAGGGGGGTGAGACTGTCCAGTGCACAGATCCTGCTGGGTTAGTCGTCTGGAGATCCTCCGAGGGGACTCAAAAGAGCTTTTTGTTCCACTCACTGTTTGCTTTTCTTTTCCTCTTTCTAGCTAGGTTGAACATGAGATCTGGAAAGATCCTTTTCCATTGTTTTGCTCCATCCTGACCTCCCAGGGTTGCATGATACAAGGAGGTGGATTAGGCTGAGAGTGACAACTTAAGCAGCAGTCCCCAACCTTGGCTGTGCATGGGGATCACCTGGGACACATTGAAAACACACTGCTATCTGGGTGTCATCCCCAGAGATTCTGATCTAATCAGTCTAGGTTGCAACTTGTGTGTTGGGATTTTTTTAAAAAAGATTTTGTTTATTCATGAGAGACACACAGAGACATAGGCAGAGAGAGAAGCAGGCTCCATGTGAGGAGCCTGATGTGGGACTCAATCCCAGGACTCCAGGATCACATCCTGAGCCAAAGGCAGATGCTCAACCACTGAGCCACTCTGGTGTCCCTGTGTTGGGAATCTTTAAAAGCTCCCTCAAATGCTACCAGGATGCAACCAAGGCCAAGAGGGAAAGTTTGCATTTAAAAAGTAAATGTGGGTGAGGGATCCCTGGGTGGCTCAGTGGTTCAGTTCCTGCCTTCGGCCAGGGCGTGATCCTGGAGATCTGGGATCAAGTCCTACGTCGGGCTCCCTGCATGGAGCCTGCTTCTCCCTCTGCCTATGTCTCTGTGTGTCTCATGAATAAATAGATAAAATCTTAAAAAAAAAAAGTAAATGTAGACAAACTACTTTCGGGTTATTACTTTCTGAACCACCTGCCAGGAAGATTTTGGAAGCATCAGAAGCAGGTCCCCATCAGGTCATGCCTGCCTATGAGTCTGCTTGGAGAATTCAGTCCTGTCACAGAGCACTTTGCCACTCTTGTGTTTCCGGTAGGTTCTAAATTTGTGTGACTTGGAAACCCCGGGTGGCTCAGTGGGTTTAGCGCCTCCTTCAGTCCAGGGCATGATCCTGGAGACCCGGGATCGAGTCCCGCGTCGGGCTTCCTGCATGGAGCCTGCTTCTCCCTCTGCCTGTGTCTCTGCCTCTCTCTCTCTCTCTCTCTCTGTCTCTCATGAATAAATAAATAAAAAATCTTAAAAAAAAATTTGTGTGACTTGAGATAAAGTAATCCACTTTCTTCGATGGCGTTCCCTAAGGTTCCTGGACCCTTAAATCTCACCCTAAAGAACCAAGGCCTTTGTTGGCTCTATTGGTCTCTTGTCTTTGGTATGTCCTTAGGGGTCGAGGGAGGTCCCTAACCCAGAAGGAGTCCTGCCTGACATTCAGATGCATCTCTCCTCTATCAGTTTCCTGTGGCTGCTGCAACAAATTACTATAAACTTGGTGCCTTAAAAACCACAGAAATTTCTCCTTTCACAGTTCTGGAGGCCGGAAGTCCCAAATCTGTGTCACTTGTCCAAAATCACAGTGCTGTCAGGGCTGTGCTACCCCGGAGGCTCTCAGGAAGAGACCCTTCTTAGCCTCTTTCAGCTTCTGGCAGCAGCCAGGGTTCCTTGGCTTGCATCCACAGCCCTCCAATCTCTGCCCCTGTAGCAGGTCACATTGCCTCCTCCTCTGCTGCGGCCTGTTAAATCTCACTGAACTCCCTCTTTTAAGGATGCTTGTAATTGCATTTAGAGGCCATCCTGATAATGCGGGATAATCTCCCTATTTCAAAACCCTTCATTTAATCACACCTGCAAAGTCCATATTTACATATGAGGAAATATCCACAGGTTCTGGCAATTAGGATGTCATAATCTTGCAAGGGGCCTGATTTCAGCCTGCCTTACCTCCAAAGAGCAAGAATGGGTGTTGTTGAGAGGGTGAGCTGGTGCTGTCAGAGGAGCAAATTCCAAAGAGGTTGTTAAAGCCTGGGTAAGGAGATAGGGTACCCAGCTGGATGGAAGTCTGAGGGCTGGAGAGCCTGAAGACCAACAAGTTTTGTCTAGACGATTCTGCAAAGAGTCGGGAGATAGGGATTAGAGGGGTTGTAGGGGAAAAGCAATGCCTATGACTAGGTTGATCCCTGTTTCCAGCACATGCTTTCATAGGCCTCAGAGGAGGGCCCTGAGAAGAATCAGCCTCTTCGGAGCAGGCCTGATATCCATGGCCCCTGGCCCTGAGCATGTCCAGGCTTCTATTTTTTTTTTTTTAATGTCCAGGCTTCTAGTGCAGCCTCTCGAAGACCAGTCAATGGCAGTGAGGTAGGAAAGACTTGGGTCATGATGATTCAGAGGCCTGTTGGACCCCAACCCTTTAGTTTTTACTGGAAGGTTTCTCTCTTTGCAGCAAAGAAGATGGAATCGGTATCAAACATTCTGTGGATGAGCACCTAGGTGGCTCAGTTGGTTGAGTAGTGTGTGCCTTCAGCTCAGGTCATGGTGCTGGGGTCCTGGGATCGAGCCCCACATCGGGCTCCCTGCTCAGTGAGGAGTCTGCTTCTCCCTCTCCCTCTCTCCTTCCCCCAGTGTGTACTCTCTCAAATAAATAAAATATTTTAAAAAACCCACACATTCTGTGGAAACATTTTATACTTTTTGACTTTATTATGCTTCTAGTGACCCCTATAAGGCACTGGGGAATATTGACCCCAAAAGGATTTTTCTTTAATCTTGGCTCTCTCGTAGCCATGAGTGTATGTTTTTAAAGGCCAGATATTAATATCACCTTTAATTTATTATCACTTCCAAACCACCAGAAAGATAAGGCAGCACTTACATGATGTTACATGAATTTTGAAATCACAAAATTCATGGCAACATCCAAGGCAAAAACCTAACAGTTCAAAGAGCTACTGGTCCATGTTCCTGGCTCTGGCCTCCTCTCAGAAGAGAGGGAAGACTGAGTGCTTCAGAATGCCACCTTCTCACCGCTCCAGGTGGGGCTTTGTCGGAGACATTCAACCAAGGCCTCTTATTTTGAAAACTTGGAGTCATAGACACCACTTGCCATACACGCAGCTGGCAGCTCACCCACGGATTTACCCACCTGCCCAATTTCCCTGGGCAGAGCATGAGGAAGAGGAAGGCCCACTTTGGGAAGGAAGAGTCTCTTCCATATTTGACAGTTGCACTTGCAGACCAGGAGCTGGGGCCTGTAGAGGCTGTTCTCTGTGGTCTGATTTCCCAAAAGGCTGATGCCACAAAACCAGTAAACCCTGCATTCACTGAACCACACAGGTTCGGGTCCATGGCATCCACAAAACCAGTAAACCCTGCATTCACTGAACCACATAGGTTCTGGTCCATGGCAGAGAGATGTAGACAGCGTGAAAGTCAGAAGAGACAGAGATTACCCAGTTCAGACCTGCAAACTGATGGCCCGTCAGGCGGAATCAACCATGCACATGACTGATTTGCCCCAGAGATCGTTTTAAAACTTGGGATTGGTTGCCCAATGTTTAAAATCCATAGGTTTGGGCAGCCTGGGTGGCTCAGCAGTTTAGCGCCGCCTTCAGCCCAGGTGTGATCCTGGAGACCTGCATTGGGCTCCTTGCATGGAGCCTCCTTCTCCCTCTGCCTGTGTCTCTGCCTCTCTCTCTCTCTCATGAATAAATAAATGAAATCTTTGAAAAAAAAATCCATAGGTTTGACTTCTTGTCAAAAATCAGGATCTGGCCACTGCAGGTCCTTGTAACCTTTTGACAACAGCGAGCTGGGGCCAGTACCCATCTTTCCCCAGGTGAGGCACATTGTCTCCCATTCATCATAGCCATTCCCGACCCCAGCCTCCTTCATGCATTTACATGACATGCCAAACCCCAGTGGATGTTTGAGTTTGCAAGCGCTGCCGTGGTTCTAACCGCCCACTACCATGCCATGGGGCTGAGACTTGCACAGTACCAGGGATACTGACTGAGGCAACCTGTCCTTATGGGTGATGCCGATTTCCTAGGAGTGTGGCAGAGTGGAAAGAATGTGAACTTGGAGATGGAGGGCTTCTGTTTAAATCCTGGCTCCACCACTTAGCCTCATGTGGCTTTTTTTTTTAAAGATTTTATTTATTTATTTGACAGAGAGGGAGCAGAAGCAAGGGGAGCGGCAGGCAGAGGGAGGGGGAAGCAGGCTCCTCACCAAGAAGGAAACCTGATGTGGGACTCCATCCCAGGACTAGGGATCATGACCCAAGCCAAAGGCAGACACTTAACCGACTGAGCCACCCAGGAGCACCTCATTGTATGGCTCTGACCCAACAAATTCCCCCGTGTGTAAAATGAGCAAAACCAGAGCATTGATGACATGAGATGAGAGAGGTGACAACATGTGGCATGGGCACTTAGCAGGTGCTCATAACTCTAATTGTCTTCATCCATCCCTCTCTCCAAAGTACCGAGCAGCCTCTCCAGATGGCCCTGACAAAGAATGGAGGCCTTGCACTATCACCAAGGATGCCTAAACAGCCATGAGAGCTTTTATTATAGCTTTATTGAGGTATATTTTACATACCATAAATTTTACCCATTTCAAGTGTACAGTAACATAACTTTTAACACATTCAGTGCTGTGCAACCATTGCCACTAATTTTATAAAGTTTTGAGGGCACCTGGGTGGCTCAGCCAGTTGAGAGTCTGACTCTTAGTTTCAGCTCAGGTCACAATCCTGGGGTCCTGGGATCGAGCTCCACATCAGGGTTCCATACTCAGCGGGGAGTCTGCTAGGGGATTCTCTCTCCCTCTTCCTCTGTCCCTTCTTCTGTGCTCTCTCTCTCTCTCTTTCTAAAATAATAAATAAATCTTTAAAATTTTCAACATCCCCAAAGGAAAACTACACCCATCAGCCGTCACTCCCCATTCCCCCCTCCCACCCCCTAGTCTCAGGTAAACACTAATTTGCTTTCAGGCTCTACTGATTATCCTTGTTCTGGGCATTTCATTAAAATGGGAATCATATAATCCATGGCCTTTTGTGACTGGTTTCTTTTACTTCACATCATGTTCTCAAGGTCTCATCCAAGTTAGAGTATGTATCAGTACTTTTTATGGCTGAATAACATTCCATCACATGCTACATGACTTTGGTTACCCATTTATCTGTTGCTATTTACCCAGTGATGGGCCTTTGGGCTGTTCCCACCTTTTGGGTATTGTGAATGGTGTTGCCGTGAACATGGGTGAACAAGTATCTGTTTGAGTCCCTCCTTTTAATTATTATATATATATATATATATATATATATATATATATATATATATACAGGAGTGGAATTGTTGAGTTATAGATTACCTCTCTGTTTAACATTTTAAGGAAAGGCCAGACTGTTTTCTAAAACAGCTGCACAACTCTCCACTCCCATCAGCAATGCAAAGGAGTTTTAATTTCTTCACATACTTTCCACCTCTTGTTATTCTTTTAAAAAAAAAATAGTCATCCCAGTAGGTGTGAAGTGGTATCTCAGTGCAGTTTTGATATGCGCTTCCCTAATGGTTCATGGTGGCGTTGAGCATCTTTTAAAGCACTCATTAGCCTTTGTCTATCTTTGGAGAAATGTCTATTAGATCCTTTGCCTAATTTTTAAATTGTGTTGCCTTTTTATTGAGTTGTAAATATTCTTCATATATTTCAGATATATATCTGATACATATAGATTGAACATATATTTTCCCATTCTGTAGGTTGCCTTTTCATTTTCTTGGTGGTGTTCTTTGAAACACAAACATTTAAATTTGATGCTATCCAATATTTTTACTTTTCCTTTTTTTTTTGCATGTACTTTTAGTGTTGTATCTAAGTAACCATTGCCAAATCCAATGTCATAAAGATTCACCCTCATGTTTTCTTCTATGAATTTTATAGTTTTAGCTCTCACAGTTAAGTTCTTGATCCATTTTGAGTTTATTTTTGTATATGGTATGAGGTAAGGGTTCAACTTCATTTTTTTGCATGTGAACATCCAGTTTTCCCAGCACCATTTGTTGAAGAGACTATTCTTTCCCCATTGAATGGTCTTGGCACCCTTGTCAAAAATCAACTAACCATTGGGACGTCTGAGTGGCTCTGTTGGTTAAGCATCCAACTCTTGGTTTTGGCTCTTGATTTCGGCATTGTAGAATCAAACCCTGCATCAAGCTCTATGCTCAGTGGGGAGTCTGCTTGAGATTCTCTTTTTCTTCTGCTTTTCTCCCTGCTCATGTTCACTCTCTCTCTCTCTCTCTCTAGAATAAATAAATAAAATTTTTTAAAAAATCAACCGACTATAGATATATAGGTTCATTCTGGACTCTCAATTTTATCCCATTGATCTATATGTCAATCTAATTCCAGTATCATACTCTCTTTTTTTTTTAAGATTTTATTTATTTATTCATGATAGTCACAGAGAGAGAGAGAGAGAGGCAGAGACACAGGCAGAGGGAGAAGCAGGCTCCATGCACCAGGAGCCCGATGTGGGATTCGATCCCGGGTCTTCAGGATCGCGCCCTGGGCCAAAGGCAGGCACCAAACCGCTGCGTCACCCAGGGATCCCCCAGTATCATACTCTCTTGATAACTGTTGCTTTGTAGTATATTTTGAAATGGGAAGTGTCATTCATCCAACTTTGTTCTTCTTTTTCATTATTGTTACAGCAATTATGTGTCCTTTGCATTTCCATATGAATTTTAAGATCAGGTTGTCAATTTCTGCCCAAAAACCTACCTAGGATTTTGATAGGAATTGTGTTGGGTCTGTACTTTCGATCTTTACTCCCTTGTGCTTTTTCAATAGCAACAGGCCCTGCTAGCCTCCCTATCAGGTAGCAGGTACTATGATAGCCAGAGTTTGTTGAAGCCAAAGTTTGTTCATTACTTGAATTTCATATTAGACCCAAGATGCATTGTCCACTACAGAGGCCATGGGCCACCTGTGGCTATTGAACACTTGAAATGTTGCTAGTCCAAATTGAGATGTGCTGTATATTGAAAGACATGACTGATTTCAAAGATTTATTTTTTAAAAGATTTAATTTATTTATTCATGAAAGACACACAGAAAGAGGCAGAGACATAGGCAGAGGGAGAAGCAGGCTCCCCACAGGGAGCCCGATGTGGGACTCAATCTCAGGACCCCAGGATCATGACCTGAGCCAAAGGTAGATGCTCAACCACTGAGGCACCCAGGTGCCCTGATTTCAAAGATTTATAACAAAAATTGAAAATATTTCAGGGACCGCCTGGGTGGCTCAGTGGTTGAACATTTGCCTTTGGCCCAGGGTGTGATCCTGAGGTCTCAGGATCGAGTCCGGCATCGGGCTCCCTACATGGAGCCTGCTTCTCCCTCTGCCTATGTCTCTGCCTCTCTCTGTGTGTGTCTCTCATGAATAAATAAGTAAAATTTTTAAAAAATTTCATAAATAATACACATTGATTACACATTGAAATAATATTTTAGATATGTTAGTTTAAATAAAATATACTATTGAAATTATTTTCACCTGTTTATTTCTACTGTTTTAATGTGGCTACTGGAAAATTTTAAATAGCTGTGTGTTTGTATTATATTTCTATTGGTCATTACTGGCCTAGGGATTTTTAAAATGTTTTTATTTATTTAAGTAATCTCCACACCCAAGAAAGGGCTTGAACTCACAATCCCCAGATCAGGAGTCACATGCTCCTTTAAATGATTCAGCCAGGTGCTCCTGGTCTAGGGATTGTTAATATGGAGTTAGTGTAGCAGAACCACGGAGTGAGGTTTAGGATTTCATGGAATCCCCTGAACATCTGTGCAAAATCTTGTGTGCATGGATGTGCATTAGTTATTTGTTGCTGTGTAACAAATGATCCCCAAATTTAGCAGCTAAAAAACCTAAATATCACAAGCTGTATGTGTCAGGAATCCAGGTGTGGCTTAGTTGGTGCTGTGTTCATCTGAGAGCTTTCTAAACATGGATCTGCTTCTACTCATGTCACTGCTGGCAGGTCTCAGTTCCTTGCTAGCTATTGACCAGAGACCTTAGTTGTTTGTCATGTGACTCTCTCCACAGTGCAGCTTACAAGGTGGCAGCTGGCTTCCTCAGAGTGAGTGAGCAAAAGAGCAAGAGACTGAATAAGCAAGATGGAGGTCATGGTCTTTTATTGTTATTGTGGAAAAATATAGATAAGGAAGCCATAGTCCTCTGAATGAATAAATAAATAAATCTTTAAAAAAAAAAAAAAAAAACAGCCCCGGTGGCGCAGTGGTTTAGCGTCGCCTGCAGCCTGGGGTGTGATCCTGGAGACCCGGGATCGAGTCCCACATCCGGCTTCCTGCATGGAGCCTGCTTCTCCCTCTGCCTGTCTCTGCCTCTCTCTTCGCTCTCTCTGAATGAATAAATAAATAAATCTTTAAAAAAAAAAAAAAAGGAAGCCATAGTCTTTTTGTAACCTTATCCCCCCATTTTTGCCACAATGAAACAAGTCACTAAGTCTAGCTTATACTCAAGGGGAAAGAATTAATTAAGGATGTGAATACCAAGAAAATATTGGAAGTCGTCATAAAGGTTGCCTACCACAGTGTATCTGTGTGGGTTTTTTTTTTTTTTTCTGGAAAGATCAAAGCTTTTTTTTTTAAATTTATTTATTTATGATAGTCAGAGAGAGAGAGAGAGAGAGAGGCAGAGACACAGGCAGAGGGAGAAGCAGGCTCCATGCACCGGGAGCCCTATATGGGATTCGATCCCGGGTCTCCAGGATCGCGCCCTGGGCCAAAGGCAGGAGCCAAACCGCTGCGCCACCCAGGGATCCCCAAAGCTTTTATATAATTCTCAAAAAAATCTCAGGCCACCCTTCAATTTCTCCCCTCCTGTTCCCAAAAAGGTTTAAGAATTAGTTTGGAGGGGGATCCCTGGGTGGCGCAGCGGTTTGGCACCTGCCTTTGGCCCAGGGCGCGATCCTGGAGACCCGGGATCGAGTCCCACGTCGGGCTCCCGGTGCATGGAGTCTGCTTCTCCCTCTGCCTATGTCTCTGCCTCTCTCTCTCTCTCTGTGACTATCATAGATAAATAAAAATTAAAAAAAAAATAAAAAAAAGAATTAGTTTGGAGGGAACTAAAATGGAGGTTTTGACTAAGGAAGAGATTTTCTTCCAAAATTTCAGGGCTCAATACAAGATCTAACCACTCTGTCATATTTTTTAAAATGTAAGGAGAGGGAACACATAAGATAAAAATTCAATGTACACTGAAGTGAAATGATCACAAGGTTTGTTTTCTCACAATTTATATAGTTTTCCCCCAGGCCCATTAGTCTCTGAGCTACTAATGTTCTGTGCTCCCACCGATGGTATTCATATCTCAGGAAAGATAAATGGTTCCATGGTTTTCTGTGACAGTAGAGTTGAGATGCAAATATAGGTCCCTCTAGTCCAGATGGTTCTATAGTGTCTGCAGCCTTCTCTAGAGGAGCTCAGTTTCTCCCCATAATCTCTCAGTCAGGGTTCTCTATACTCAAAGAGACACTAGGGTGAAATGGTGCACTGAGGCCTAGCTTGAGCCAAGTCCTTGTGGTGCCACCACTTACCATTGCTGGAGTTATGGTTCCAATCTTATTAGCTCCTACTGTAGGGAGGGTATTAGTTTCTCCTCACTTATGCCTTATTGCCTTTGTCAACGTCTCCCCTAGGTTTTAAAATCAAGTGTGTGAACCTCTCCTAAAGCTGAGGTTTCCAGAGAGGGGTCTTAGCCAAACCTCAGTGATGGGGGTGGATAAAAGGGAATGCCCAGCCTCTTTTTTTCTGCCAGCAAGTAAAGTGAAAGCATTAAATTGGGCCAGATATTCTATTATTCTTGGAAAATTGTTTCTGGAACCAGCACTTGAATTCTTTCTCCCTATAATGAAGGACTGAGCAGACATGTGAGAAGCAGGTCTCCAGATATGTGCATTACTAAGTTCCCAGGGGCAGAGGCAAGAGCCTGTACTTGAGTCATTGTAGAAGAAAGAGACCATGCCATTTAAGTAAATGTGTTTTCTTTCCCTTGGCCCTTGAAATGAATCTCCATCTGTTTCTCTAAGGAAAATTCATGTCTTTTAGGACTCCTAGGAAATGCTTATTTCAATAGGTTCCCTGTTGACTGCTCTAGTACTTGTCTTCCAGTCTCCAGGCAATTTAAAGATTCTGCAAGGTAATTATTGGTCTGATTTTTGTCACCAGCACTGGCGACAGGAGAGGGTAGAGATAAGAAACCAGGGACTCTGATATGGAGAGAGTTCCAAATTCTGGCCTGGCAGATGCTGACTTGTTTCTAATCCTGCTCATGGGCTAGAACCAGGTGAACCTTGGACTGAGAGCCAAGAGGCCTAGGCTCTAGAATCATCCCAATGTCCCTCATTTACCCTGGGACCTTACTTTCTCCATCTATTGGCTGAGGGGACTGGGCTAGTTGACTTCAAGGGCCTGTTTGCTCTGCCCCTGGATGATTTCCACCTCTTTCTGGATGCAGCATGCAGAATAGCACATGCCAAGAGTGAGGAAACCCACCCTCTGGGCCTTGGGCTAGCAGCAGCAGGAAGTTCTGCCAGTGCCCTGTGTGAGAGGCATAAACTCAGCTACTCCCAGACCCTGGCCAGCCTTACTGGATCCCAGCCCCTGGCAACCCCCCATCCAACACCTTTA
The DNA here is from genome assembly GCF_048164855.1 of Canis lupus baileyi. Taxonomy (NCBI): domain Eukaryota; kingdom Metazoa; phylum Chordata; class Mammalia; order Carnivora; family Canidae; genus Canis; species Canis lupus. Next base: position 19,667,006 of record NC_132876.1, on the reverse strand, counting down.
CCATCCAAAGCAGCCACCCTGATAAACAATAGACAAGCTGTGTGGGGGCTCAGGCAGGAAATCCACACTCCCTGAGAGCTCAGACAGGGCCATCAAATTCATTTCCCTTTGAAAATCAGCACCTTGGAGTAAGTATGCCCTTAATCATCTAACCGATCCTTTTTTTCCACCCTCTCTCCCAAATCTCAGTTGTTATAAGAATGTTCAGTGGGTTTGGAATTATTACAAATAAAAAAATGCCAGAAGATTTTTGGATAAGAAACACTAAGCTCTGCAGCTTCCGGAGAACTCAGAGAGGAAGAATGTGGACAGCACTGGAAACCAGTCCTGGCCGGCTGCCTGCTCGGAAGCTTCCAGTTGCATCTGGACTCCTGAGAACATTACGGATGGCACCTCTGAGGATCTCAGCAACTGAAGAAGTTGGGCTCAGCTGCTCTGACATGCCATTTAGAGCTAAGGGCCAAAAAGTAAGGTGGGACCCTCGGTAGACCTAGGGGGTGAGCCACATCTGCTAGCTGGCTCCATCCCACCTGGGAATCCAGACTTCTAGAAGGGCCTGGGCCAGATCGTGTGAGAAGACCTGTGACTCACTGTGTTTCAAAGCACAGACCAGGCTGAAAGGTGTTTTCTCAAGCAATAAGAGCAAGGCCTGTGGCTTATAAACTAGGAAGGGGAGACGTGCATCAACACAGCCGAGCCCAAACACAAGGAGAAAGGAACCACCGAGAAGCTTCCCTGTGCAAGCTGTAGGCTCCTGCTGGGAAGGGGGTGTCGGATGTGGGTATGTGAGCGGGTTGACTTCCTGCCTCACTGCTGGGAAAAGTCACTCTGTAACTCAAGCTCTCGTTAGGATTAATTGGGTGGACAGGCCTGGCAGGGCCTTGGAGAACATGAGTACCTTTTTCCTTAGGTCTGTGGCCGGCTCAAAGCACAGGCTTCAGCTGTTCTGGTCAACTCTTGGGAAGCCTAAGCTTCCCTCACAGTTTGGCTATATATAACCTGATCTTTAGACACTCCTCATTCTGTTCCCCAGCTCCTGCTGGGCTGTAACCAATACTCATCTTTATAACAGGCACTCTCAGAAACCTAGTCTATGACTAACAGTTGATTGGTGACATCAGTTGAATTTGGCTATCTCCTGGGGGTGGCTGTAATGGGTGGGATCCCGTTGGGCCTCACCTGCCCTAGCAAAGGGATGAAACAAAAGTGACCATTAAGAGAGGTGTTGGAAGACAACTGAAAATGAATCATGATGCAAAAGATGGGGGGACTGGATTCCTACCACATTGATAAGGCTTTAAAAAGGTTATTCCAAAAGAAGTAAGTGATGAGACAAGACAGATTAATAACCATTTTTCCCCCCAGTGGTCATGTGGGCTATTGGTGTTGGCCGACAATTATCAATGATGCTCCCTTCCAAGGAACATTGATTCTTGGCTCCAGTGAAGCCAATGTTCAACTCTTAGTATCCATCTCCATCTGGTTCTTCAAGTTGACCTCCCAGCTTCAAGTGTGAAATGCTTGGAAGAAGGTGACAAGAGAGGAGGTTTGGAAGTCTTCAGCCTTTTTTTGTGATGTCTCTGAGAGATTCTTCTGATATGAGGACCATTGCCCATTTGAGGCTGAGGAGACTCCTCACCAGACAGAGTCTTGTGTCATGTCAGGTGGTGCTGGATAGGTACAAAGGTCCCAGAGAGCTGAGGCTTCCTGCTCTGCAGGCGAAGCTTTCATCACATCGAAAATTTGATATTTGTTCTTTCAAATCCTCTAGTGGATGTATCTAACCATTGCAAATGCTATCCTGTCCATTCCCTCATGCGAGCCTCAGGACAAGTCCAAACAGTCAGTACAGGACTTAAGAACATAATATATAATGGTTTCTCCCAGTTTTATTGAGATACAATTGACCTATAGCATTGTATAAGTTTCAAGTGCATACCATGATGATGCAATACACGTATAGATTGTCAAAGGATTATCATGAGAAGTTTAGTTAACATCCATCATGTCATATGGCTACAAACATTTTTTTCCTTGTGATGAGACTCTACTATAATGTTCTTTTCTTTTCTTTTTTTAAAGATATATGTATTTATTTTAGAGAGAGCATACATGCAAGTGGGGGGGGGAGGGACAGAGGGAGAGGGGGAGAGAGAGAATCCTCAAGCAGGCCCCACACTCAGCACAAAGTCTGACACGGGGCTTGATCCCAGGACCTGGGGAGCATGACCTGAGCCAAAGGCAGATGCATAACCGAATGAGCCACCCAGTAACCCTTGTCATGTTCTTATTGCTACTTTGACTGATCTGATGATGGGCAGCGAGAGGATACTGACTACAACTTCCACATTTTTCTAAGGTTTTCTCAGAACTCATGTGAGGGGTCCATGCTGGGGAACCATAGATTTTCTGTGGTCAGGGGGCCACGGGTCTAAATGGGTGTCTGAAATCACAGGAACTGGGACCATTGACACTAGAAAGAATCGTTTTTGATGACGAGAAACTACCAAAGTTTATCAGGATTTCAAGAGCTGAGAGGATGCGAACCTACCCATAGAAAGAAGACTTTGTGTGGATCCCTGGGTGGCTCAGCGGTTTGGCGCCGGCCTTTGGCCCGGGACACGTTCCTGGAGTCCCGGGATCGAGTCCCACATCGGGCTCCCTGCGTGGAGCCTGCTTCTCCCTCTGCCTGTGTCTCTGCTTCTCTCTCTCTCTCTATGTCTATCATGAATAAATAAATAAAATCTTTTAAAAAAAGAAAGAAGACCTTGTGGTGATCAATTTGGGACAGATTCCAGTTTGTTAGGAGCTGCAGCAGCAGAACTCCCCGTGGCGGCTAGCCCAAGGCCCAAAGGGGGTTTTCCCCAAACCTGTGTTATATTCATGATAATATAAGGACAACTTTTAACGAGGGGCTTTGGGGCTGAAAAAGTTGTAATGTGGCAAACTCTTTAGAATCCAACAGATTTGGAAAAAAAAAGAAGTGCCCTTTGCTTTCTGTATGTATTCATACACAATTTACTGATATTCCCAGAATTAAAATCTGGCCAGATATGCTGAACAAAACATTTTGGGAAAGCACTGACTGTTTCTTTCATGACTTAGGACTCTGATCCCTCTGAATACGGAGTTAGGACATTTGCTTAGAAGTTTAGACAGTCGGGGGCTGTTTACAAACAGCTCTATTCCTGCTCTTGTTCCTAGACAACACTTTGTTCCTGTTGTGTCTTTGCAACTGTAGCCGTATACAAGGTCTAGAAAATTGTGAGAGAATAAAACTCTCCGGTTGGTAAAATGGCAGCAAACAGTATGATACCAGTCTAAAGGAAACAAGACTAAGGTTACTAATGAGCGCTTTAGCGGCATAGGTCAAACCTGAGAATTCTGGACAGATTTCACATTTGAGTGGTGACATTCTTGCCACGAATTTCGGTGGTATGGCCTTGTATAAGGGGTGGATTTGGTGCTGTGTGGGATTCCGGGCTGAATGATCTTTTTTTTTTTTAAGTGAACATGGGGCTTGAACTCACGACCCTGAGATCAAGACTTGAGCTGAGATCAAGAGTTGGGTGTTTGACCAAATGAGTCACCCAGGTGCCCCATGAAGACACATTCTTATTTGGAATTCCATGTGCTGCAGAAGCTTCTCCTATCACAGAGGTGGTGTCAGGGAGGCTATGTGGGAAGGGTGAAACTTTTTTAGATTTTCCAGAAGGATGAAACAACATTACACATTACCATCTATTGACAATGAAGTGGACGTAATCATCCATGTGAATTGTAGAACATAAGTTGGGCTTCTATTTGTTCTGCAACAGGAAAAAAATTCAAAACCATTTGCATAAAGAGGGCAGAGGAAACCCACCTCTATTAAATCCAAGTAATCTGTGCCCTCTCCCCTCTGTGTTTTTGTCTTGCTCTGCGTACCTTTGTGTATTTGGGGTAAAGTTTCCAAATCCTCAATTGTGGAAGCTCATCAGTTTGTGGTCTCTCTGACCCCTGAGAGAGACTTTTCCTCTCTGGTGAGACAGCGTTTATTTAGTGCCTTCGCTAAGACAAAAATGTGGGCAGGAAATTCATCTCAGGTACAAAATGAAGATTACCACGGGACTGGAAGTATTTTCAGAGACAGAACATGTCCTCCCTGCCTCATTAGCAAATTCGGTCCGTTCTGTGGCCATTTTCCTGAACATTCTGGCTTGGGGGCTGACTGGAGAGCTGCCCCCTCTGGCCCTCCCCCCCCTCCAGAGAACAGCACAAAGGGGGTTACCTCATTCCACTGTGGGAGTTTTATCTGCTCCTGGAAGGTTCAGTGTAGGCCTATGTCTAGACTGATTACAAAAGCACCAACAAAACAAAATAAATACCTAACATCTTACAGAAAAGGCACGAAACCAAGCAGTATGAGTGCGAAGAACAATGCCTCTGTTGTGACAAGGAGTCTTCATGAGGATGATGGAATTCCCGCACCCCAGGTTCCAATTTGTAAGGGCAACATTAAACGTCTTGAAGCAGGCCCTGGCTTGAACGCATTCATTTGGAAAGGCAATGTGTTTTGTTAGATAAGAGTTGTTTTTTTTTTTTTAACCGCCACGAGAATCAAAATGAAGATTAGCACAACGCAGTCTGTCCGTATGTGCACAGATTTCAGAAAACAGCCTTGACTTTAGCTCACCGATGTAACCATCTGTGAGTTCTGCTTTTTCAGGGGGATGCCGTATATATAAGGTGATGGAGAGGGCTCTGAGTTTGTCCTGAGTTGGCACCTACCCTGCTGTGTAACCTTATGCATGTCTCTTAGCCTCTCTGGGCCTCAGTCGCTACATCTGTAAAATGAAGGCATTGGAGTATTGCAGTGAGTTCAAGACTTCAGTTATATATAAATATAATGATTTCATTGCTTAATGGTGCTGGAAACTGGGGATTGTTTCATACCGAAAGAAAGCTATAATTATCATCTGTCTGAAAGAGCTCTTAAATATGCTGTCTTGAACTGAAGCTCCAGTTAAGTGACTGTCACTTGGGAATTGCCTCCAAAACGCTAAATCGAGACATAACTAGGTGGTAAATGTGCCACATAATTGAAGGCCTCTTTGCTTGGCCAATAGTTCCAAGTAGCCTGAGGTACAACAGTTGGCTCGTTTGTTTATTTTCTCAACATGTATTTATTCATTGAGTGCCTACTATATGTTAGGCCCTGGAGAGATGTTTCTCCTGGAATCCTGTGCCTTCTTCCTTCCTCCATCTTCCTGTCCCTCTCTTCCTTCGTTGACTTTGGTTTTGTTTGTGCATCAGGTACAAAGGGTTGAGTTACAGATAGCTCGGTTCGTGGTATATGGTCAGAGTTGGTCCAGACCAGCCCCCTCTTTGTTTGACTCATTCATTATTCCTTTGTATGCCCAAAGCCCACGCCTGCGCAAAGGCAATCATTTTTTTTAAGGCAATCATTTTAATGGAGTCAGTGTATATGCCTCAGTGTGCATGTGTTTTTGTCAAATGTGTGTTGTTCACCATGAATATATTTTAATTCCTTTCTTTTTTCTTTTTAAAAGATTTTATTTATTTATTCATTCATGAGAGACACATAGAGAGAGGCAGAGACACAGGCAGAGAAGCGAGCTCCCTGTGGGGAGCCTGATGTGAGACTCGATCCCTGAACTCTAGGCTCAGGCCCTGAGCCAAAAGCAGAGCTTAACCACTGAGCCATCCAGGCATCCCTATCTTAATTCCTTTCAATGGTGAGATGCTATCTAGTCCATTCGGTTTCTTGCTTTTTTTTTTTTCTCATACTATGATGTTAAGAAGTATCCACACTGCTGGGTGTATGTATTGTCCATTGCTTCTAATCACTGCGTAACACCCCATGAACCCTCCACATTATGCCTCTTCCCTCTCTGAGGACAGGCACCCTGGTGTCCTGCATGGGCCAACAACGAATAGCCGTGGGTGTGGTCCTCTATGGACTCATGTCATGCTGCTCTGCCTGAGACACTCTTCCTCCTTTGTAATCTGGACAATTTTGAAACTTCCTTCAAGTCTTCTTCTCTGCTTCCTTCAAAGACTGGACAGTTTATATCCTTTTATATCCTAAGATTTTATTTATGTATTCATGAGAGACACACAGAGAGAGGCAGAGACACAGGCAGAGGGAGAAGCAGGCTCCATGCAGGGAGCCTGATGCGGGACTTGATGCCAGGATCCCAGGATTACGCCCTGGGTCGAGGGCAGATGCTCAACCACTGAGCCACTCAGGGATCCCCTAGACAGTTTATGTCCTCTCTTCTACACTTTTCTCAAGGGTTATACCCCTGACCTACTGACTTCTGCTCTCCCATGCATCACATACACTTATAGTGTTTATTTATTTATTCATGAGAGACACAGAGAGAGAGGCAGAGAGGTATCCCTTATTATAGTCCTTATAGTGTACAGTGATTTCCTTTTTAAAAGCTTTTTAAAAATAAATGTTTTTAGGGACCCCTGGGTGGCTCAGCAGTTGAGCATCTGCCTTTGGCTCAGGGTGTGATCCTGGGGTCCTGGGATCAAGTCCTGCATCAGGCTCCTGACAGGGAGCCTGCTTCTACCTCTGCCTATGTCTCTGCTTCTCTCTCTGTATCTCTCATGAATAAATTAATAAAATATTTTAGAAAATTAAAACTTGTATTTATTTATTTGAGTGAGAGAGCAAAAGGGGAGAGAGGCACAGAGACAGGGAGAAGCAGACTCCTTGCTGAGCAGAGAGCCTGATGCAGGGCTCAATCCCAGGACCCTGAGATCATGACCTGAGCCGAACGCAGATGCTTAGCTGCCTGAGCCAGTCAGGAGCCCCAAGATTTTATTTTTAAAGTAATCTCTATGCCTAATGTGGGGCTCAAACTCACAGCCCCCAGATCAAGAGTCGCATGGTTCACCAACCGAGCCAGCCAGGTGCCCCCTATACCATGATTTCTTGTCTATCTCCTTCAATAGATAGGAATGAAACCCACATGCTACAGGGTCTGGCACAAAGATTTGCTCAATAAATGCTTATATAAGGAATACTGGATTCATCAAACACTTATTAAACACCAACTGTATGCTAGCGTCGTATTCTATTTTCAATGTGAATCATTTCAAGTCAACATATTTATTTCTAAATCTATAAAGGTGAATGAAAAGCAATGGGCCTGGGGCAGCCCAGGTGCCCTGCCTTCAGCCCAGGGTCTGACCCTGGAGGCCCAGGATCGAGTCCCACGTCGGGCTCCCTGCATGGAGCCTGCTTCTCCCTCTGCCTGTGTCTCTGTCTCTCTCTCTCTGTGTGTGTGTCTCTCATGAATAAATAAATAAAATCTTTTTTTTTTAAAGAAAAGCAATGGGCTTATTTTGTTAGTTCACTTAGCAGACCTGTATCCAGACCAGTGCTATATCCTTCCAAGAGGTACAGTGTCTTCAAATTTTCTAGAACTTTTCTTTGGAGAAAAAACCCTCCCTAGCCCATAGCACATCCCTTGGAATCTTCTCAGGGAGGTCTTTGTTTCCTGAAGGCAGATTTGATTTTTTTGGAAACAGCTAAAAGCCACTTGGCAGCAAATCTCATGAATGAGGTGGGTGATGAAGCTGAAGAACATTATTTTTGGTTCCAGACAAGGTGTGACTATAAAGAAATGAGGCTAATTTTTGTATATGATACATAAACTGGCTCGAGAGCAATTTCAAAAGAAGACTTTCAAACATGTTGTGGCCTTGGCAAGAAAAAATTTCTCCACCCTAGTACACACACACACATACACTACACAAACACACACACTCTGTCTCTCTCTCTCTCTCTCTCTCTCACACACACACGGTGTACTGTCTGCCCCAAAAAGAGACAAGCAAAATCAAAAGCCCTTGGAATTCAGTTCTAAAAAATCAACTACGCAAATATGAGATAGAAGAGACCTGGCTTGGCAGCCATTCTTGCAAAAACATCTAGGGGTCTTGCAAAAACATCAGCCCATCATTCATGCAGCGTGTATGGTGGCTTCGAAGCAAGCGTCCAAGTTCTAGGACTGCTCGGGTGGAGGGCTTGGGCTTCTGTGGAAACATAAGCACCCAGGCTCCGTGCCGCTCCGGCTCCAGTGGCACCGCGGGCTCAGCTATGAGCAGCCAGCATACGAGGACCCCTGACTTGCTGGAGCGAGGAGCAGGGCTGAAGGGGCTGAAAGGGCTGTTTAGAACAAGAAAACAGATCCAGAAGAGGCAAGCGACTGTGCTTGAAAACTACTGTTGAAGAACACCTGTGTGCGAAGTGCTGTTAGCTTTATCCCCTGTTGGCCATTCTGGATGAGCCAGGACCTAGAGCTGAAAATTCTAGGAAGGCAGAGTTAGCCTTAACCTAATATGGACTGATTCGTATTTTTTTAATTTAGATTTTTATTCATTCATGAGAGACACACAGAGAGAGATAGAGACACAGGCAGAGGGAGAAGCAGGCTCCCCATGGGGAGCCCGATGTGGGACTCAATCCCAGGACCCCAGGTTCGTGACCTGAGCCAAAGGCAGATGCACAACTGCTGAGCCACCCAGGTGCCTCTGGACTGATTCATATTACAGAATTATATGTTGGGTATGATCTCATGTGTGTGAATATACACAGAAAAAGAAAGCCTAGAAGGATAGAAATACAATATTTAATAGTAAATATCTTGGGGGATGGAATTATGGCATAAATGTCATGTTTACAACTTTATATGATGCTCTCTTAGAATTTTTATTACCTGGGATGCCTGGGTGGCTCAGTGGTTGAGCATCTGACTTCAGCTCAGGGCGTGATCCTGGGATCCAGGATCGAGTCCCACATCAGCCTTCTTGGAAGGAGCCTGTTTCTCCCTCTGTGTCTCTGCCTCTGTCTCTCTCATGAATAAATAAATAAAATCTTTAAAAAAAGAATTTTTATTACCTACATGTATTTCTTTTGAATAAAATAAATCTGCTAAGAATTAAAGGTGTCCAGCAACCAAATAGGCTGCTTTGTAACCCAATGAGAGCCCTGCCTCAGGCAGTTATCAAACAAAGATCACGAGATGAGCCAGCAGGTCTTTACCAGAGTTGAGCTGATGAAGTTCATAGGTGCATTCAATGAGGAGGAGGCCTGGAAGCTTCCAACAAGATGGGACAACTTCCCAGTTGTCAGGCCTATTCTAAGACAAAATAGCCTTCTAACTATAATTCCCATGTAGGAAGTTGAAATCAGAGGGTAGAATAAACAGTTCAAAAATGAAAAGCCACCAACTAGCTGTGAAACTGGATTCTGAACTAGAGGAATTAAAAATATAGAAGGGCAGGGAAAGGCATGGATGGAAAGGAGAAAGAGACAGGAATCTCAGTAAAACGAAATGTCAATAAAAGATGGCAGAGTCGGGGCACCTGGGTGGCTCAGTGGTTGAGCATCTGCCTTCAGCTCAGGGTGTGATCCCAGGGTCCTGGGATCCAGTTCCAAATTGGGCTCCCCATGGGGAGCCTGCCTCTCCCTCTGCCTGTGTCTCTGCCTCTCTATGTCCCTCATGAATAAATAAATAAAATCTTTTAAAAAAAGATGGCAGAGTATCCGTGGCTTGTATGTGGGTATGGTTATCCACTTAAATCCCAACCATTTAGCTGAAGCCCGCAGGCCATGGATATCCCAGAAGAGTTGTCTTCTGCCCCCACCACTCAGCCTTGATGGACCCAAGCTGGCATACAGTGTACCAACACATCAGACACACTGGCTGACTTGAGCCATGTTCTGGGCACTGAAGTGTGTTAAATATGACTTCAGGCTGGAGAAGTCCTGAGAAGCATACAGGAGCCTCACATTCATGACCCCAGTGCCAGGCAAGACAATGATGCTACAAAATTGGAGTAACAAAGAAGCTAGGCATCCTGTTCTGACTCTTCCCTTTATTTTTAAGATTTTTAAAATTTATTTGACAGAGAGAGAGAGAGAGCACAAGCAGGGGAGCAGCGGGCAGATATAGAATGAGAAGCAGGCCCCCTGCGGATGTGGGGCTTGATCCCAAGACAGACAACCAACTGAGCCACTCAGGCACCCCTGACTCTCCACTTTATAAGAGGGAGATTGCTTGAGATTCTCTCTCTCCCTCTCCTTCTGCCCCTCCTTGCTCCCTCTCAAAAAATAAAATATAAAATAACAAAATAAAATAATGTAAGATAAAATAAAATCTAAAAAATAAAAAGTAAAAGCTGATAATTAATCCCTTTCGCCTCCCGGAGAGGAAGAACAGACTTTAGAATAGTCCTCTCCTGCCTGCAGGCATAAAACCTGGTCTCGGAACCACAAATTATTTTTGCCACATTAAATAAAAACCTTCCTGCAGAATGACAGGGACGATTATGAGGTGAGAAGCCAGCTCTAGCTCCTTTTTCCTGGCCTGGTGCTATTGTAATACCACCCTCCAGGGCCCAGGAGCAAACCTTTCCAGTATTTATGTTTCCTGAATCCAAGAACAAAGATTCGTACAAATCCCATTCAAACACAGAAATAATGATGGTTTGAAAAACAAAGATAATTCCCTCTCCAGTCTTTGCAAGCACTACAAATCACGGAAATCGTATTAACAAATGAGACTGATAGTAGTCTTCAACGAAAGCAAGGGAAGGACATGCTAAACCAAACGTTTCCAATTTGTGCTTGTGAAAACTTCTGCAAAGGATGAAAATAAATATTGGAGACCTGTGGTTCGCAGGAGACCCTGACAGAAGTATGTTGGTGACAGCAGGAGGGGGGCATGATAACTTGTGAGAAATTGCACCTCCTGCATCCCACATGGTGACCTCTGGCCATTGGGCAGAAACTGGAGATCCTGGCTGGGACCACCTTCTAGAATCAAAGGGGATTCTCTGGTTCCTTCCCTGACCTTTGTTCATGTTCCTTCACTGTGGCTCACTCTTTCTTTCTCATAATCATTCAGCTTCTCCTGTCCCTGTCCTCAGGTGGGAGTCGAGTTCCTGCTCATTAGAAAGAATCAGTAATGTTCCTGATGGAAAAAAAATCATGTTTCTGTGGCCCTGACCTGGCACATGAGCAATAACGTGAGGCATTGTAACAATAACAGGTTGGTTATTCCTGGGGTTATTTGGCAGCACAGTAACCAAATATCAGCATTGATGCCATTATTGTTGTGATGTTGTGTAAAAACCAGATTTAAGTGAGAATACTGGCCTACAATTGAGAAAGAGTTGGTATTGAATGTCAGTGCCAAATCTTCCGCTCCGGGGGAACAGGGATCAAATCTGTCTTGTTTTCTACTGCCTCCAGCATCTGGTACAGTACCGGAGCGCAACAGGTACACAAAGTCTAGCTGTTGAGGAAACAAGTATCCAAGAAGCCCACCTGCAGCCCAGAGTGAACGCAGGGGCTTTCTACAGATCATGGCTTTCCTGATGCCCACCTTTGCAGCCTGACCCAGGGCAACCACTGGCCCTGCCGTGTGGCAGTACCTGGAGAAGGGTGACAGGTGACAAGCCTGAGACAGTAGCAGAGAAGCTTGGGGAGTTTTTCTTTGCACAATTACTATTTCTCCGGCCCATGTCTCTGGGCTGGCCGTGGTGGGGAGGAAGGATGGTAATTGCATGATGGTCCATGACCCACACGGAGGCTTTCTCTTTGGGCAAAGTGTTTGTGGCCAAGGGAAATTCTTAAGGAGAGATAGGGGAACTTTCTGAGATACCTTTGGTTCATAGGCAAGAATGCTGTAACTCAAGATTTCTATCTGGAGATTCTGCACTGGGAGTGTGTTGAGAGGGGTGGCTTTGACTGGGGTTGGGGCCAGGATTGATACCCCACCAATGGATGGGCAGGGAGGTAGGGTTGAAGGACCTCATTGACGCCTGATGGGATTTTTCCCATACTGACCAGGAAGCTAGGTGAGGGGGAAGAAAAGCACTGCATGGTCACCATAGACGAGGGCTTACAAAAAAGACCCAGTGCACTTTTATTTGAATATTTATTTTTTTTTCCAAAGAAATCCATGCAAAGGGAAAAAGACAAAGAGAGAGGGAAAGAGAAAGAGACATGGTAACCATGTTCTAGCAACCAAACATAGGAAAATAATTTGGCACAACTTGAGTTTTTTTTTCTTTGCAAAAAGACAATCTACACTACCACTATTTACCTTCCTCAAAGACACCATTGATTTTCGAAAACATAACACACGGTTAGTCTTCTACTTAATGGCTGGAGGAGGTATACAAGATAAAAAAATAGAAAAAAATAAGAAGGTGGCTCCTTTATAGAGGAAGGCCACAGGGTGCTGACGGGCAGCACGGCAGCTGCACACTGGGAAGTCAGTGCGCCAGGAAGAAAAAGCACGCCACGGAGACTGCCAAGCTGGTAAGGGCCTTCAGGGGGGAATGGCCATTCCCGAGGTTGTGAGAGGCTGCTATCTCATTGTCCTTCTGGTTCACGTGCTGCTTGCTTCCAGGAGCATCATCCACATCCAGATCATAAGCCAGTTCTGCCAAAAGAAAAGGAGACTTTGAAATTCACGAGTACCAACGGCACCAGCGTCCACCTGTCGTGGCTCCTGCACTGGTCCAGACCGCTGGGACGCCCCAGGGTTCTTTGAAAGGCAGGCCACTAGGAGATGAGAAGGAGCCAGGGCTGTAGGGGTGGGGGGTCCCACCAGCGGAAGGAGATGGCCAGAGGGGCTCCTTCCCGAGGTCACACCCACAGGGAGAGCTGGCTGCTCCCTCATCCCCTTTGACTCCACCCACACCCAGGGTGCAGGTGGGGAGCTCTGCAACAACCCCCCCCCCCAAGGTGGTGCTTGAAGGTCACTTTCACCAGATCTCGCTGGTATTAAAATGTAAGGTGCTGGGTGGGTGACTCTGTGTGTGCTTCTGTCTGTATGTGAGTCAGTGGGGTGGGCGATGCTGTAGGGGGTACCCCCAGTGTGCCATTCCTCCAGATTTTCTCCTGGAGACGTCGTTTGAATCAGAGTCGAGGGTAGGATAGTTTGCCATTGAAAGTTGTTTTATTTCTCCCAAATATTTCTTCTATGATCTATGTCATCTTTTCATCCCCTCCCCCACCCTGCCCTTACACACACACACACACACACACACACACACACACCAACATCGATCTAATGCATAGGATTTAAACTGATCCCAAGCCAAAACCAAGGAGAGGCTGTGCGGGGTGAGGGCTTTCCTTCATTGATCACCCACCATTTATGAGATACGGTTATGATTCTGAAAAGAAATTGGGGTGTTGGCGCTGCCCTTGAACATCTCTCAGAAGGCAAATCTGAGTAGATAGCAATTTGTCAGGAAATTCAAGACGGTCAGCCCTGGCATGGAGGTCAGCCTCCTTCAGCTTTGTTTTTCCAGATTTAGAACTTGGATCGACTCCCTTGGCTTTTCTAGACTCAGTCGCCAATGTTTCTATTTCAATAGCTTGGGAAGGTGATGTGATGTGAGTGCCCTCACCAGCCAACTGTCTTGCGGCCAGCGGAGCCGGAAAGATCCCTTGGAGACACTGAGATACAAAGCAACAGGCATAGAGGAATGACTGGGATTCTATAGAGGGAAGGAAGGAAGGGGAAGGAAGGGCTCCTCTTACAAGGGATGAAACACTCAGTAAGTCACAGGAAGAAAGTGTGAGGACCCAGCTGGCCAGGCTGCACACAGAGCAGGGCCCAGGACCAGGGCTACTCCAAGGCTGGCAATGCTTAGAGCAGGCAGCAAGGTCAAGGTGATCAAAACCAGGGGGATCACACAGATTGCAATGCTCCTTTTCCAAACGGGCTGCTGTAGTTTCTACTGCCCTCAGCAATGATGAGAAAACCAAAGTTACTGGGCCCTCACGGGAAAGACTGTAGGAAGCATAAGATGATATATCAAGGTTTCTTTATTTTTATTTTTTAAAAAGATTTTATTTATTTATTCATGAGAGACACAGAGACACAGAGAGAGGCAGAGACACAGGTAGAGGGAGAAGCCGGCTCCATGCACAGAGCCCGACGTGGGACTTGATCCCGGGTCTCCAGGACCACACCCTGGGCCGAAGGCAGAGGCTAAACCACTGAGCCACCCCGGCTGCCCTCAAGGTTTCTTTAAATAATTGCACGTTTTCTATGTCTTAGTTTACTAATAACATTTCTTAATGCATGACAGCTCATACCCTTTGCCTTTGTATCTGATGGGGATTAAGGTTTTTCCTCTTCATTTGAAGATATATTTTGCTGAATCCTTTGTCATATTAAATACAGATAATGTTTCTATTTTGTGATTAACTATAATTAGTTTTCATTGCTGTACAAAGAAATCATGTTTTTACTTTTTAAAAAATATTTTATTTATTTATTCATGAGAGACACACAGAGAGAGAGGCAGAGACACAGGCAGAGGGAGAAGCAGGCTCCACGCAGGGAGCCTGATGTGGGACTCGATCCCAGGACTCCAGGGTCATCCCCTGAGCTGAAGGCAGATTCCTAACCACTGAGTCACCGAGGTGTCCAATTTCTTCACTTTTAATGTCTATGAATCTGACTACATTTTGCTTTTCTAAAGCTGAGAAATTTTTTCTCCCAGAGTGCCAAGAAGAATTCAAATCAAATTTTTCCAGAGAACCCTCTTACCCAGGAAAAAGTGACTTGGCCAACTATAATTTGGATTTCCTCTCCCCTAAAAATAAATACATGCAAAGCAAATTAAAAGAAGACAAGAACAAACAGCAGCGGTCTATTTGGAAGTCAGACCTCTTTCTCTGAAAGGTGAACTATGCAGAGGACACAAGAGAAGGCCGAGGTCAGCACAGGCACAGGTCACGATCGGATTTCACTCAAGTTGAGAACACATATGGCTCTAGCTGTTGAAACCCCAGCCTTGAGTCTCAAGGCAACTTCTCTACTTAAATGCACAGGAGTATTTTTAGGATTGACCTGAATGAGTGAACTCTTAGCTTTGCTTTCAGATTCCTTTTCCGGATATTCCCCTTGCCCAACCTCAAGATGAAACAATATCTATTCATGTTACCACTCAGCCCCTGTGCTATTTATCTTGCTCCTCAAATAATCCGCAAACACTGGACAGTTTCATGTACTAGAGCAGTTGTGGTAAATTTAGCAGATGCTAAGCCCAGAAGTTTCAAATCTTTTTTGCCACCAAAGACCTCTTTTGTTATTTCTATCTCTTGGACCCTATGTTTGGAAACTATAAGAACGACAAGTTACTGAGTCCTCATTGTGGGCCAGGCACTGTGCTAAGCTCTTTATATACATTATTTCATTTAATTTAACTTTCTTAATAATGTTGCAAGGTAGGCATTACAATTCCCATTTTACTGATGAGGAAGCTCCAACCCAGGTTCCTTTTAGGCCCATATTTGCACAGCTGGTAAGTGACAGAGGAGCTATTTGAATGCATGTCTGACTCTGAACCTCGCTTGAAGCTATACTGTCTCTTTAACAACTTTGTCTATCAAATACACTGTAGTGATTGAGTAGTGATGGACTTTTTTCTTGAAAGACAAAAACCCACCTTGATCAGTAAAATATATACTGCCAAAGAGAACTCAAGAGCACGAGAAAACACTTTCAGTGTTTCCACATGAAAGTGATCACATACTTGACTGAGTAGCCTTATTAAGCTTTGTGAAAGTCTGAAAAGAGCTCTGAGTTTGGGGACCAAGAATGGAAATTATGTCCTTTCCATTTCCTGGAAGAAATCAGCAATGATGGCCAAGGCTATTCGATACCCCAAACACAAAGCTGGCCCAAGTTTTCTACCTGCAGAGGGCCCCCAGAAATACTCAGAATAATACCTTCCTGTGCTCTCAAAGCTGGGACCAACGGTTTCCTGAGGCTCCTCCACTTAAGAGCAGCAACCCTATGGCTGGGCTTCTTTGGTATACATCGATGGGAATCCCAGCAAAGACACACTCTGGGCCTGTGCCACCATCATGGAGATTAGAGACAAAGGGGACAGCTTAGCCTGACAATGAAGCATTACAAGATACACAGGACATAGGGTTTTGGTCAAAGATAAATGTGGATATTCCTGGACAGGGGAAATACAACCCAGTTTAATTCAACAAATTAATGGTAGCCTACAATGTCCCAAGCATTGAACTGGAAGGCTGGAGAAAGACTTAGTGCCTGTCTTCAGGAATCCCACACTCTGGCAAGGAAAACAGACCAATAGATACTCGGCAGAATGGAGTAAGGGTCAGATAAAGGCATGAGCCAAACACCATGGGGAGAGAAAAATTCTAAACAGAAGGCTCTGGGAAGACTTCTCAGAACAACTGGGATATAATCTACACCATGGGGGGGGGAGGGACCATAGCAGAGCTGAATGAGATGGTCATTCATTTCACGTAGAGGGTTCAGCTTGAGCAAAATCATCAATATCAGAGGGCATGATCAGTAGGAGCAAGTAGCTTCTATGATGGCAGGGGACATAGGGTATATACTATTGTTGTTGTGTTTGTGTGTGTAGTTGTATGGTGGGTGGTAAAAGGTAAGGCAGGAAGGACAAGTTAAGGCCAAGTCATGGTGCATTGGGAATGCTAAGACTTTACTGTGTGGGCAACAGGGAGCCATTGGAGGTTTTTTTTTGTTTTTTTTTTTTAGTTTTTATTTATTTATGATAGTCACACAGAGAGAGAGAGAGAGGCAGAGACATAGGCAGAGGGAGAAGCAGGCTCCATGCACCGGGAGCCCGACGTGGGATTCGATCCCGGGTCTCCAGGATCGCGCCCTGGGCCAAAGGCAGGCGCTAAACCGCTGCGCCACCCAGGGATCCCCCATTGGAGGTTTTATTTTTATATTTTTTAAAGATTTATTTATTTATTTATGATAGACACACACACACAGAGAGAGAGAGAGAGAGAGAGAGAGAGAGGCAGAGACACAGGAGGAGGGAGAAGCAGGCTCCATGCCAGGAGCCCGACGTGGGACTCGATCCTGAGACCCCAGGATCGCGCCCTGGGCCAAAGGCAGGCGCCAAACCACTGAGCCACCCAGGGATCCCCCATTGGAGGTTTTAAAGTAAGAAACTCACACAATCTGACTGGTGTTTTTTAGAGAGATCATTGTTAACAGTTTGGAGGGCAGCCCTAAGTGGGAGAGACTTATCAGACATCTTGTCTTAGAAAAAAGCAAGAAGCCTGTGGGAACAGTATCTGGGGATCAGCCAGTAACAAATATAAATTTTTTTTAAAAAACCTACAAAGGAGCTAAATCTACACCAAATCAAAACCTTCTCATTTTGCTACAAACCAGATCTATTATGGGAATCATCCTAAACCATTCTCTTCTAAATCATTCATATTTTTATGTTTATCAGTGATTTTCCAGAATGTATCTCTGCTGTATTAGGTATATACTGTAAAATACACATAAATTGTTTCTGCCTTGCAGTTGATTGTCAGTGAGAGCCTTTTAGACCAGCAAAGAGATTTTCTTTCTTCTTAAAAATATTTTTATTTACTTATTCATGAGAGACACACAGAGAGAGGCAGAGACATAGGCAGAGGAAGAAACAAGCTCCTCACAGGGAGCCTGATGTGGGACTTGATCCCAGGACCTCGGGATCACGCCTTGAGCAGAAGGTAGAAGCTCAACCACTGAGCCACCCAGGCATTCCAGCAAGGAGATTTTCTTTTCTTTTCTTTTTTTCTTTCTTTTTCTTTTCCTTTCTTTTCTGTTTTTTTTTTAGCAAGGAGATTTTCATGTGAAATCCAAAAATCAGTTTCAATTTGTTTTTTTTTTTTAAGATTTTATTTATTTATTCATGAGAGACAGAGAGAGACAGAGACACAGGCAGAGGGAGAAGCAGGCTCCATGCAGGGAGCCCGACGTGGGACTTGATCCCGAGTCTCCAGGATCACGCCCTAGGTTGAAGGCAGGCGCTAAACCGCTGAGCCACCTGAGCTGCCCTCAGTTTCTATTTGTAATCAGTTTGCCTATACCCAGAGGGTAGACACAACAATCTGTACTAATTATACACTCAGTTCTGACTCTCATTTTCCCTCCTTAGTGCTGCAGATCAGATACTCTCTCTTTTTTACTATTTATTTTTTTCACATAAGAATACTCATTTTTTATTTTAAAGATTTTATTTATTTATTTATTTGAGAGAGAGAGAGAGAAAGGGGAAGAGGGGGAGGGGCAGAGAAGGAGAAGCAGCCCCCTCCCAGCAGGGAGCCTGATGTGGGGCTTGATCCCAGTACTCCGGGATCATGACCTGAGCCAAAGGCAGATGCTTAACTAACTGAGCTACCCAGGTGCTCCTAGAACACTTAAAATTGAAGCATTTTTATTTTATGTACAATGAGTTGGCATTAAGGTAGGTATCTTGGAAGGATATCAAAGAGATTACTTAATTCAACTTAATGAAGCCCATTTCCTTTGCGTACACACACTGGTGGCACATATTGAGGCTGCATTTCTGGATCAGATCATGCCAGTTTGAGCAGGCATGGCACAAATAAGAACCCTGGCTGAATTTCCCCAGGTGGCTCTACCAGAGCAGCTGGTGGCCCATCTTGCTCTCTTGGATGCTATGAGGCAAAAAGGCTATTTTTTAAAAATTATGTAAACTCTACACCCACCAAGGGGCTCAAACTCACAACCCAGAGATCAAGATTCCATGCTCCATGACTGAGCTGGCTGGACACTCCTAGATAATCCCTTTAAAATAATCATCAGTCATCAAGGTCTGCACTTTGTGTTGAAAAGTTTTTCTGAGTTGGGCAAAGCACTCTGTGGGGAACCCTCCAGCCTTAGTTATTCAGAGTCACCCAGTGGAGTTCCCAGGGTAGGCTGTCCCACACTGAGAGTCTGGAGCCCTGGGCTCCAGGCCCAGCTCAGCCACTGTCAGACTATTTCACCTTGGCCAAGTCATTTCCCTCTACTCTGGACATCTGTCTCTCCATCTGCCCAAATCTGGGTATTGGACTGGATGAACCCTATGTGTCCTTCTAGTTTTATTTCTCGGAGATTCCCAGGCTCTCAGGGCCCAGTGAGGGAAAGTCTGCTGTGAGCCATAATCTTCCCTCTACTCACAGTAGCCAAGGGGCTATCCACAGCAGAACCTCCATAAGCAAGTAGGGGCAATCAGCTGCTTCTCCTGGGCTGTGAATTCTTCTGGTGATGGTCATCAGCCACCAAGTTCTGAATCCCCTTTCTTCTTGAGCTGATCTAGTCCAGGATAAGAGATGCTAGCAACAAATAAATCTGTGCTGGACTGTTGTGGTTGCCTTTAAATCTGGGCATGAGGGATCCCTGGGTGGCGCAGCGGTTTGGCGCCTGCCTTTGGCCCAGGGCGCGATCCTGGAGACCCTGGATCGAGTCCCACGTCGGGCTCCCGGTGCATGGAGCCTGCTTCTCCCTCTGCCTGTGTCTCTGCCTCTCTCTCTCTGTGACTATCATAAATAAATAAAAATTAAAAAAAAAATAAATAAATCTGGGCATGATATCTTGCACTGAAGCCAGGGCACACAAAGCTTTGGGAGAGAAGTTACTGGATTCAGGGTGCGTCAAGCAGGCAGGTATGGACAACCAGAGAAGATGTGTCAGTCAGTGAGACAGGCCTGTGGGCCTTTCCAAAGCCACTGGGGTCTTTGGCACATAATAGGATGCAAATGTTTGCCCTCTGATGGCATGGGCATCCAGGAAAGCAGTGCACTGCAATAGGGGCCTTGCCCACTCCAGCAGGCAGAGCTCCCGGGACAGCCTGAAAGGAGAGCTGGTATCAAAATACCAGGGGAGAGAATGCTGCTGTTGAGCCAAGCATGGGGGTTTCTTCCTTGCTAAGCCTGCTCCAGCAGATGGCTTCAATCCGGCCCTAATATAGCAACCGAGCAATACCGCTATCTCTGTGTTTTGCGTTTGCTGTGTACAGTTGGCTCCCAAGACATGAATATGTGAAACCTTCAGTACATTGCTTGGCAGACCCCAGAGGCTGAAAGTGGGGAAATCTCTGGAGGAATCATGTGCATTGCACCACTGCTCACTCTGCTGCCCGTTCCCACAGACGCCCGGGGCGCTGCCGTTCACTTCGGAATCCCAAACAGATCTGGGTGGCCTTGCCCGCCCCGTCCACAACACCCTCCTCCTGCCACATCAACCTCCACTCCTTTGTGAACTTTCAGGTGTGAAATGACTACTTGGACTTGAAAGCAGAAGAAAGGGGCTTTCGCTAATGACCCTGGGGTCTCTGGGAGTCTATATTTTCTTCTTCATAGATCAGACAAGGGGAAGCTGGCACACTTGGGGCCTCTGGTTTCTAATTGGTCTGGTGGGACTCCTTTTAGAATGGGGCCATTTCACAATGTGCCTTCTTGACAAACAAGTGAGCTGTCGACTTTGCAGACTGTAAATTCTGGGAACTACCCAATGGCCTCTCCCAGAAGAGGGCTGGGCAATGAGATGCCCACTTCATTTCTTATAGCCAAGTCCAGCCACAAACACCCTCTGGGTTGTTGAAAAACTATGGTGGATTTCCCCATTAGGTGAGGTGTGGCCTCTCCTTATAGGTCCTCTGTTTTCAGGTTGGAGTATGTGTCTCTTCAGGTTATCCTGCAGTGGGTACATAAGGCCATGGTATGCTTTTTTCCCTAAAGATCTAGGGGAGAAAGCACACCATTTTATACTAAAACATCCAAGGCTGATGATGGGGTAGAAACGCACTATTTGCAAACTCATTTAAGACTTGATAAAATATTTCACATTTACTAGGACTTTCAGATTCTGTCTCAGATCCTCAGGAGCAGGTGTTCACTCTCACTCCTTACTGATGTGCAGGGTACTTCGGTAGGAAGGTCTTAAAAGCATTGGTAAGATCCTTGGGTCATCTGAGCTTGGTATACTACTCAAAGGTGGACACTCTGACTCACATGCTCCTAGTTACTGACTTAAGGGATGCTTTTCTATGACGATTTCCTTGTTGAGAGGAGAACATCACAAGAACTGCCCTTACCAGGAACTCAGACTGCTTAGTTTACTAATACAAAATGGTGTGGCGCCTGGGTGGCTTGGTCAGTCAAAAGTCTGACTTCAGCTCAGATCATGATCTTGGGTTGGTGGGATTGAGCCCTGTAGCGAGTCTGTTTCTTCCTCTCCCTCTGTCCCTCCCCCTCCTTGTGTGCACACATACTTTCTCTCTCTCTCTCTCTCTCTCTCTCTCTCTCTCTCTCTCTCACTGAAATAAATAAATCTTTTTTTAAAAAAAGAAAACTAATACAAAATGGTTTCCAGGGGATTCGATCATGACTAATGCTTCACTGCTACATTCAGCCATTTAGAAAGGAACAAGCAAAAATATCACTTGATCCCTTTGGAAATTAAATCATTTTACTATAGAATCTTATTGTAACATGGGCCACTACTATACTTATTTAGGTACATCATGAGTCAAGTCATGTTCCCAGAAACAGAACAACTGTGTCCTAGAAACCCTGACAGCATGAGAGGGTGGTGTGGGTGCTGGCCCTCCTCCACCAGCCCCAGAATTATCACCACCTTCCACACAAGTGTCTCGACTACTACTCTCATGTCTACAGATCCTTCTCACCCAAGGCTGCTTGACAGCTTCATAGGAATCACACCTCATCATAGCCTTCACTTCCCACAGAAAAAAATTACCTCATCCCGTGGGACAGAGAGAAGATTGAGATGAGAACAGGCTTAGAGAAGACGAGGAAAGAGAACATGGTAGAGAGGGGAGGGCTAGCATGGTCCAGTGTCTATGGAGAGGTCAGGCAAAGTAAGGAACTGAGAAGCAGCTATTGAAAGGGTCAACCAGATGGTTATAGGAGATTGTTGAGAGAGGTTCAGTAGGGCAGTTGGGTGAAAAAACAGACAGTATTGAGTTGAGGAGAAAGCAGGAACTGATATGGGTTCATTGAGTCCTGATCAGCCTTTGGAGAAGCTTGATAGTGAGTGAAACGAAGCACTGTCACCCTGACTGTTCCCCACAATGCCTAATAAGTATGTACAACCTCATCTCCTCAGTGTGCCAACTCAGGACGGCCTTTGGAAATGCTGTTTTCTTGTTATTCTTGATACACTGACAACCTGTACTAGACACTCAGATACTTGTATACCAATGTTGATGGCAGATTATTCACAATGGCCAAAGGGTTGAAGCAACCCAAGTGTTCACCAATGGATGAATGGAAAAACAAAATGTGGTACATTTATGTAATGGGATATTATTCAGCCATAGAAAGGAACATGGTACTGATGCATGCCACAGTTTGCATAAAACTTGAAAACATGATGCTGGGTGAAAGAAGCGAGACACAAAATACCACATAGTATATGACTCCATTATATGAAATACGTAGAATAGGCAAATTGTGGAAATAGTGGTCATGGTTGCATAACATTTTGAATGTATTTAACGTCACCAAATTGAACACTTAATGGTTTATTTTTTTAAAGATTCTATTTATTTATTCATGAGAGACACAGAGAGAGTCAGAGACATAGGCAGAGGGAGAAGCAGGCTCCCTGTGGGGAGCCTGATGCGGGACTCGATCTCAGGACCCCGGGATCACGACCTGAGCCAAAAGCAGATGCTCAACCACTGAGCCACCCAGGTGCCCCCACTTAACAGTTTAGATGGCAGGTTTTACATAATATATATTTTAGTACAATGAAAAAAAAAAACTAGGGATCCCTGGGTGGCGCAGCGGTTTGGCGCCTGCCTTTGGCCCAGGGCGCGGTCTTGGAGACCCGGGATCAAATCCCATGTCAGGCTCCCGGTGCATGGAGCTTGCTTCTCCCTCTGCCTGTGTCTCTGCCTCTCTCTCTCTGTATGACTATCATAAATTTAAAAAAAAAATTTAAAAAATTAAGAAAAAAAAAACTATAGAATCCAAAAGATAATGGAATCTGGGGCACATTCCAGTTCCAAAAGGGACTGTACTCTACTCTAGACTTTGCAGAGGGGTGTGTGAGCATACCCCATACCAAAGTATCCACCCCCCAAAAAAAGAAAGTATCCACCTCCAAATGGCACTCCTTTAGTGCTTTTCAAGTCAAGTTGTCCAAAAGAATTAAAATGAATGGATATTTAGACACTACCCTATAATGGCAGATGTGGGTCCTCAATGGGGAATGGCAGAAGAGGGCATTTTTTTCAAATTTATTTATTCATGAAGGACACATAGAGAAAGAGGCAGAGACACAGGTAGGAGGAGAAGCAGGCTCTATGCAGGGAGCCCGATGTGGGACTCGATACCGGGACTCCAGGATCATGCCCTGGGCTGAAGGCGGCGCTAAACCGCTGCGCCACCCAGAGATCCCCTAGAGGGCAGTTTTTGTTAATGATTTTCTTTGGAGGCTAAATATTTTAAGAGAAATGTTTATACAGTCTCAGGAAACAACATTTATTTTTGTGGCTCACAGATATGATGCTAAATTGAAACCACAGTTAAAAAAATCAATTGAAGGATACACTCTGTCTTCATTACTTTAATAGAAATTTAATGGTTTAGATCCACAGAGCTCTATTTATAATATAAATTTCAGGCATGATGCCACTACAGAGGGGTGCATCACAGGGCTTCAAGGATATAGAAGGAAAACACAAAAGGTCACTTATCGTAGCCAAACCCAATTGCTGGAGAGGTGTCAGCAAAGCGAGGGAGGGGCCTTATAGTCCCTTAGAGCCCCAGCTCCAAGATGTTCAGTGAAAAGCACTGTGACAGCATTTGGGGCAAAGCTTTAGATACACTTGGATGGGAAAACCCAAAGTTTGGTCATCTTCCATTTTTTTAAAAGATTTTATTTATTTGATAGAGACTGAGAGCACAAGTAGGGGGAGGCATAGGGAGAGGGAGAAAGCAGGCCCCCTATGGAGCAGGGAGCCAGATGTGGGCCTCAATCCCAGGACCCCAGGATCATGACTTGAGCTGAAGGCAGGCGCTTAACTGATTGATCCTCCCAGGAAGATCAGTCATCTTCAATTTCTTTTTTTTTTTCTTTTTTTTTTATTTATTTATGATAGGCACACAGTGAGAGAGAGAGAGGCAGAGACACAGGCAGAGGGAGAAGCAGGCTCCATGCACCGGGAGCCCGACGTGGGACTCGATCCCGGGTCTCCAGGATCGCGCCCTGGGCCAAAGGCAGGCGCCAAACCGCTGCGCCACCCAGGGATCCCTCATCTTCAATTTCTAAGAAACTATGGTGAACCTTACCAACAAACACACCTGAGAATTAAAATGTTTGCAATGTCCTGGCAATGCCCACAGCAAAGAAAATTATTAGTAGTACAATAGTCAGTAGGTCAAAATGGCTCAAGTCCCTGAAAACACTCGGCCTGGCCATGAGAACACTGCAGGCCAGGGATCAACAGCAGGCAGGTGTCCTCATAAATGAAAGATGAAAAAAGCCTCCTTAAGTTGCTCCATCTGAATTTCTTCCTTAAGAACTCTTCAGTTGTGAAATGCCTCTGTCATCATCAATGGGATTTAGGGACTTGAGATTACTTTCCCTTCAATTTACTTGGAAGAACACACTGTCATCCTGGCTCTATCCTCCTACCTTCCCATCTTTGGATCTGGAATGTCAGGAAGTCCCCATGTTCTCACGTTCACCCAGGCACTTGTGACCATCTTTCTCTCTTTCCTTCAGCTCTGCTCCCTTCCCCAACACCCTGTAGTCCTCAGCATCCCAGCTCAATGAGATACCCACTCCTCTCCAGGAAGCAGGACTGTCCTATTATGTGGCAGCAGAAACAAGATCATGCTGTCTTTCTAAATCACAGGTTGAATCACATCTGTCTCTTCCTCAAAATCCTTTGATGGTTCCCTACTGGTTGTGGAATCAAGTCCTATTTCCTTAGCAGAGCATTCAGAAGCTTCTCCTCATATTGTCTTGCTTTCTAGTTTCCACCGCTCATACATTTCTCCAAGTACCAGATACTGTAGTCATACCATTCCGTTCATTATTGGCTGGAGAAGGCAAGTTCTTTGAAGTTCCCGTGTCTTCTTCCATGCTGTTCCCTCAGCCTGGGATGGTCTCTCTCTCTCTCTCTCTGGTCTCAACTTCTATGATACCTCTTCCAGGAAGCCTTCCCATCTCATTCCAGCCCCATTTTTTTAAAAAAAAGATTTTATTTATTTATTCATGAGAGACACATGGGGAGAGAGAGAGAGACAGAGACACAGGCAGAGGGAGAAACAGGCTCCACGCAGGAAGCCTGATGTGGGACTCGATCCCGGGACTCCAGAATCATGCCCCAGGCTGAAGGCAGGCACCAAACCGCTGAGCCACCCAGGGATCCCTACCAGCCTAAATTAATCACTTCCCTCTCTGGCTCTTCATTGGATTGTACTTCTAGTATAGCATTCATTAATACAAATCAAAACCACAATGAGATACCACCTTAGACCAGTGAGAATGGCGAAAATTAACAAGACAGGAAACAACAAAGGTTGGAGAGGATGTGGAGAAAGGGGAACCCTCTTGCCCTGTTGGTGGGAATGTGAACTGGTGCAGCCACTCTGGAAAACTGTGTGGAGGTTCCTCAAAGAGTTAAAAATAGATCTGCCCTACGACCCAGCAATTGCACTGCTGGGGATTTACCCCAAAGATACAGATGCAGTGAAATGCCGGGACACCTGCACCCCGATGTTTCTAGCAGCAATGTTCACAATAGCCAAACTGTGGAAGGAGCCTCTGTGTCCATCGAAAGATGAATGGATAAAGAAGATGTGGTTTATGTATACAATGGAATATTACTCAGCCATTAGAAACGACAAATACCCACCATTTGCTTCAAAGTGGATGGACCTGGAGGGTATTATGCTGAGTGAAAAAAGTCAATCGGAGGGAGGACAAACATTATATGGTCTCATTCATTTGGGGAATGTAAAAAATAGTGAAAGGGACTTTGGGGAAAGGAAAGAAAATGAGTGAAAATATCAGCGAGGGTGACAAAACATGAGAGACTCCTAATTCTGGGAAACGAACAAGGGGTAGTGGATGGGGAGGTGGGCAGGGAGATGGGGCAACTGGGTGATGGGCACTGAGGGGGCACTTGATGGGATGAGCGCTGGGTGTTATGCTATATGTTGGCAAATTGAACTCCAATAAAAAAATCTGAATTTGCTAAAAAAAAAAATAGTATAGCATTCATTTCAATCTGTCTCATAGGAGCGTTCCTGTCCTCAGCTAACTATGAGCTCCATCCACGTGAGAAATGAGTCCTATTCCTCTCCGGGGCTGCCACACAGTACCTGGCTAGCATGGACGCTTACAAACATGCTTGTTGACTGAACAAACACATCCTCCTCAGTCTACTGAGAGTGTACAGCTGCAGGGCTACTTCCTTAGCAGATACCCTTCCCGAAGAGTCTCTCCTCATGACCCGATGGTTTCTCTGGGAGCAAGAGTCCCACAAAGCTATGATGAAGACAAGACAAAGGCAGGGCCAGCGCCTGGGTGGCCCTGGAAGCAAATGGCAGCGCCTGATCCCTGCCCTCTAAACTCGAGGCCCTTCTGACAACAGCCAGTTCTCATCAGCCCCAGCATCGGTTCCCTGTGCTCAGCGTGGATGGCATCTACAAAGATTATTTTCTCACTCCCTTTTGTTGCCTGGAACTTGATGCCTCGCTATGTAAGCAGCTGACACATGCATGGCATTCCACGGGCCATGCCGGGCAGGAAAACAGGTTTTCTGGTGAGCAGGTTCCATTTATTTCTTACTCGGAAACTTCGCGATTGGGTTCCCATACCTTTGACCCGTGCCTCTGGCCTGCGATCCACCCTCCCCGGGTCATGCCCTGCCCTTTACTTCACCACCACCAGCTCCCAGCTCCAAGCCCACGGGGCTGCTGGTGATTGAGATTTGGGCACCTGGCCATGTGACATCAAAATACAGCTTCGTTAATGAAGTCCCTTGCCCAGGTGCAACAGGACAAAGCCATGGGCCTTTAGTTCCCGCTCTGACACTGGCCAGCACCAGCTCCCCTAGGGTCGGGTGGCTGCCAGGAAAATGCAGTTATGAGCTGGCATGCGAATAAATACAATGCCTTAACCTAAAAGTTCTGTGTTTTCATTCTTTCCCCCTTTCCACTTCTCTATTCACTCCTTTTTTCTCTTGCCATTGCTCTTTAAACTCATTTCCTGTATCCAATTATCCTCCCCTCTGCTGTCTAGTCCGCACTCTACTAAGCATTCTCTCCTGTCTCCACTGTGATGTTTTCCATATCCGTAGGCAAGGGGCAAGGCTGGAATCCTCTGATGGATTTTGAATCTAAGGATGCTTTTCCATCTCTTCCCACTTTGATTTGAACCTCTCACCAGGGTTCTATTTGTTTTAGAAGTGGTTCTAGCAGTCCCTTCCTCAATCTTCCGTTCTCATACAGATTGCCATTCTGCATCATTTCCCCTGATCCTGCCTGATTCTGCCCTCAGCCCTGCACCCGGTCATCTCCCCTCTGTAATTTCCTTTCTCTCTCTATCTCAGATTCTTCTCACTCCATAGCCATGCGATTTTATTTTTATTTGACTTTAAGTCATCCCTACACCCAATGTGGGGCTTGATGACCCCAAGATCAAGAGTCACAGGCTCCATTGGCTGAGCCAGCTGGGCACCGCACCAAGCCAGTTTAGTTACTGCTATTTCGTGGCCTTGTCTTTCTCTTAAGGGGAAAAATATTTGGACTTAAATAAAGAACTTTCTAATAATTAGTGCAATCTGAAAACTGCACAGGCTACCCCTAAACAGTGAGCTCTACCTCTGGAGGTGGTCCTGGAGACTTCGGACAGCCATTTGGTGGAGCTACTGGTAAAGGGGGTCAAACATAGAATGAGAGTGAAGGTAAATAGCATCTGATGACCCTTCCAACCCTAAGATTCTAGGTTTTCATTTAGGTCCTTAGAGGTCTCATGGCAGGGATAAAGGGTAAAGGGACAGGGTTAAAGTGACCTTTGCATTCCTCCCTTTAACACAGATACTATGTGGAGAGGAATCTAAAGAGACTGCTTTGGAGGTTCTCTCAAAGAAAGGGATGGTGTCTTTTGGAGACCACGACTTGCTTAGAGAGGAAGGCTTTAAGTTTGCCAAGGAAGGGCAGCCTGGGTGGCTCAGCAGTTTAGGGCACCTGTCTTTGACCCAGGTTGTGATCCTGGAGATCCGGGATTGAGTCCCATGTCGGGCTCCCTGCATGGGGCCTGCTTCTCTCTCTGCTTGTGTCTCTACCTCTTTCTCTGCATCTCTCTGTGTTCCTCATGGATAAATAAATAAAATCTAAAAAAAAAAAGTTTGCCAAGGAATTATCAGCCAACACATCATTTTAAGGGATTAACTACTGACCTGCCTAAAATGGGGAAAGAGAACCACATTGTCTGTCCAGCCTATGAGTGTAGGGCCTAAGTCTCAGAAATGATGCAACTATTTATCAGGCAGCATGAAATATGCATATAAGAGGACACTGCTTGGGCAGCCCTGGTGGCTCAGCGGTTTAGCGCCATCTTCAGCCCAGGGCCTGATCCTGAAGACCCTGGATCAAGTCCCATGTCGGGCTCCCTGCATGGAGCCTGCTTCTCCCTCTGCCTGTGTCTCTCCCTCTGCCTCTCTCTCTCTGTCTCTCATGAATAAATAAATAAAATCTTTAAAAAAAAGAGGACACTGCCTACACAGAAGATGGAGCAATGAATTCAGGAATTGTTTACTTTGAATTTCCCCCCTACCAATATTCAACAATTAGTGATTTGCAGGTGGTAGCCATCTTGCTCAACACAGCCACACAATCCACACAAGCCACTCAAGATCCATATGAAGAAAAAAAGAGGCATCAGATGGAGGAAATCCATTTGGGGAACATGATTAGGGCATGAGTTGGAAGGCCCCAAGTGGAAGGCAACTGAGGAAAAAAAGCTGGATGATCCTCATACAAATAGCTCTGTGGGCATTAGAACAAAGTAGGCAAGTCCAGAGGGAGGACAGGAAAGGTACATGGATGCCAAGTGATCCCACAGCTATAAAGATGTAAAAAGGAAAAGGGAAAATTGTACTACAAAGAGTGGCATTCAGATCACTAAGGAGAAGTAGAAAAAGCAGCGGGAAGATATCAAAGCAAAATAAAAAGAAGATGCCACTAGCAAGAAATGAGTACTTTAATTAAGTAGAGTCAAGGGCGGCCCCGGTGGTTCCTTATAATGAAGAAGGGGCAGGAATTTTTGGTGTTGTCTTTACCTATCTACGGAATACATCAAAGGTGCCCATTAAACAAGACAAATGCACCACATTATTATAATGGCCAAGTGACACGAAGAAGGAAAATGTCTGAGAAGGACAAGGTGTCATGCTATAAGCATAGCAGTGGCATCTTCAGGATGGGGATTAAGGAAGGCCCTTGTCCCCATGAGCACAAGGGGAGGGTGTTGAATCACTCAATTGGACACCTGAAGCTCCTCTTACACTGGCTGTTCACCACACTGGAAGTAAAATAAAGACTTAAACAAAAAAAAGAGGAGAAAATAGGTGATGGTATGTCCAAGCAAACGGGCCTTGCATGGCCAATAGAGAAGCCATGTTTAAACACATCAAAATGCAACCACCACTACCAACAAAAGATGGAAACTGGGGCCTTAGAGCCTGGCACCCTAATCTTCTGGAAACCTCTGCTGAAAAAAATATGGAAAATATTTTGGAATGGAATGGAAACCCAGCAGCTCCTCTGCCATTATCCGAAGGAAAACAGAGATGAAGGTGGTAATCTTCGTTGCTTGGTGAAAAGCAAATCAAACACTAAGTAGTTTCTGCTATGGCAAGACAGTGGGAGAGAATCAGGATGTGGCATCCGTAATCTCATGTGATTCCTGTCATTTTATTTCATGGGGGCTTTACCAGCCAATGAGGAAGAAGAGATTAGACGGGGAAAGTTCCTCTGGAGTCACAGCCTGCCCCAAACTAAATTCAGATGCATTGTTTTCGTTTTTGTTACATTTTTACCTTTTCAACAGCTTTATTGAGGTATGATTTAAATACCATACAGCACCCATTTCAAGTAAATTTCCAGGATACAATTCAGTGATTTTCAGTGAATGTTAAGGAGGTATGCAACCATCATCATAATTCAATTTCTGAGCATTTTCATCAGCCCAATACCCAATAAGATCCTTCACGTAAACCCTCAAGGTCTAAATCTTCAATGGAATCTTTTTCCTCTGAGCTCTCTTGGAGCATCCCATACTGCTGGCCACTCTCCGTTTTGAAGTTTGGCCTCCCTGTATTTTCTGACACCACTCCCTGAAGTCCCTCCTGTACCTCTGGAACCATCCTCAGATTTCTCTGAGAATCCCTGAAGCTGTTTTTCTTTATAGATGGGTGTGCTCTCATCTCTTCCTTGGCCCTCCACTATTCTCACTTTATGAGTCTTCTTGAATGTTCTCTTCAGTGC
This sequence comes from Canis lupus baileyi, assembly GCF_048164855.1. Classification (NCBI taxonomy): domain Eukaryota; kingdom Metazoa; phylum Chordata; class Mammalia; order Carnivora; family Canidae; genus Canis; species Canis lupus. Next base: position 19,636,618 of record NC_132876.1, on the reverse strand, counting down.
CCCGGTTTTAGCTATCCTCGAGGATTCCCAAATATCTCTCTTGCTCAGACATCTCCCTGGAGATCTAACTGCTCCCTGGCCATTTCTACCTGGATGGCTCTCAGGCAACTCAGATCCAACAAGCCACAAACAATGCAGCATTTCTAGTCCTTTAAGTGCCCCTCATCCTGTCCACCCCCTTCCCATCCCCTGACCCCTTCCCTGCCTGGTTTGGTGATTGCCTTTTACTGGCCATCCAGTTGCCCAAGCCTGAAACTTGCAGGACTCCCTAGATTCCTCCTCCTTTTTCTCCCTCTGGGTCTAATTAATGATCACATCCGGTAAAGTCTGTGTCCTTGCTATTTTGTGAATTCCTCTTCTTTCCATTGGGACTGCTTAGATTATGCTCTCATTATCTCTCACCTGGACTAGCAGCCTCCCTGTTTTGTCCTCATGCAAACTATCCTCTGCACAGTTGATAGGGTCCTTTTATTTTGTTAATTTTTAAACTACTCAACACATGAATGCATTCTTGAAGCTAAAGGTTCAAACAACACCTGAGTATATACAGCAACAAAGAAAGCCTCCTCTTTCCACTTTTCCCCCTTCCACAACTCCCCAGGGGTAATTACTGGTAAATAAAGAAAATACTGGTACTTTCGATGCATATGCATATGCTACAATCTCTCCAAAATCTTTGTACATGGAGAACGGTCCCATTCTTTTAATCACTGCAAGAAATTTCATAGTATGAATATCACCATTAGCTATTTCCCCACCGAGAGCACTGCTTTTGCTCCTTACTCCTTCCTGGCCCAAACAATGCTGCAGTGAACATTCTCCAACACACACTTTTGGATACTTGGCGTATTTCTCCAAGGTTTATTCCTAGGATAAAACTGGCCTGTAGGAATGGAGGTTGCCTGGGAGCTAGCTTGTAGGGCAGTAGGACAGAAGAAGGTGAGGAATACTGGCTGGAGAAGATTTGAGAGAAAGGAGATGAATGTATTTTTTTTGTTAAAAAGATGACGTAGAGGCTCTCAAGACATAGGATGGTATTAGGAAATCTTTAGGGAAAAATCATCTTAGAATGTTATCACCTTAATGAAATAGCTATTTTAAAAAACCAATTCATTTAAAACAAACTATGCCTTTCTAAGCTATGCCAAATCTGGCTGGGCACACGTGTCATAAAGACAAGCTGGCAGTCCAGTGGCCCACTGCTGAATGTGAATTGGCAATAGAGCATACTCATGAAAGCCAGTATTACACTAAACTACAGACCTTGGATTATGGGGCAAATCCTAGCACATAAACTTCACTATGGTCCTTGTTGTACCCATTTTACTGTTGTTTTTCATTTTTATTTTCACAATTTTAGGGGAGGTGGTGGTGAGAAAATTTCTCAGAGCAGAGAATCCTAATCAGTAAGCACTGGAAAACAAGTCTTTTGAGGGAGTGCTAAAGTTAATGTCTAGTGACATTTGATTCACTTCCAAAAGTGGTCCCGAGATCCAGTTGGCCAAGAACTGTCAATGTCGGCAATAAGCTCATTGCTCAGCCGGCAGGTCCACAACCACATTGGCAACAAAGCAACAACACAAAGGGGAAATTGAGCAAACTGTAATTAGGTATGCAATGCCACCAGAGAAAGCAATTTGTGAATGGGATTAGAACGATTAAAGATGCATTCTCCTTTATCGAATATTAGTCGGAAAGACTATCCACTGGAAAAAAGACAGTCTCTTCAATAAATGGTGCTGGGAAAATTGGACATCCACATGCAGAAGAATGAAACTAGACCACTCTCTTTCACGATACACAAAGATAAACTCAAAATGGATGAAAGATCTAAATGTGAGACAAGAGTCCATCAAAATCCTAGAGGAGAACACAGGCAACACCCTTTTTGAACTTGGCCACAGCAGCTTCTTGCAAGATACATCCATGAAGGCAAGGGAAACAAAAGCAAAAATGAATTATTGGGACTTCATCAAGATAAAAAGCTTCTGCACAGCAAAAGAAACAATCAACAAAACTAAAAGACAACCTACAGAATGGGAGAAGATATTTGCAAATGACCTATCAGATAAAGGGCTAATATCCAAGATCTATAAAGAACTTATTGGGAAGCCCTGGTGGCTCAGTGGTTTAGCGCCGCCTTCAGCCCGGGGTGTGGTCCTGGAGACCTGGGATCCAGTCTCACATCAGGCTCTCTGCATGGAGCCTGCTTCTCCCTCTGCCTGTGTCTCTGCCTCTCTCTCCTTCTGTGTCTCTCATGCATAAATAAATAAAAAGTCTTTAAAAAAATAAATAAAAAAAGAACTTATTAAACTCAACAGCAAAGAAAAAAACAATCCAATCATGAAATGGGCAAAAGACATGAACAGAAATCTCACAGAGGAAGACATACACATGGCCAACAAGCACTTGAGAAAATGCTCCGCATCACTGGCCATCAGGGAAATACAAATCAAAACCACAATGAGGGTGATCCCTGGGTGGCTCAGCGGTTCTGGAGTCCCAGGATCCAGTCCCCCATCGGGCTCCTACATGGAGCCTGCTTTTCCCTCTGCCTGTGTCTCTGCTTCTCTATCTCTCTATGTCTATCATGAATAAATAAATAACATCTTAAAAAAAAACCACAATGAGATACCACCTCACACCAGTGAGAATGGTGAAAATTAACAAGACAGGAAACAACAAAGGTTGGAAAGGATGTGGAGAAAGGGGAACCATCTTGCCCTGTTGGTGGGAATGTGAACTGGTGCAGCCACTCCAGAAAACTGTGTGGAGGTTCCTCAAAGAGTTAAAAATAGACCTGCCCTACGACCCAGCAACTGCATTGCTGGGGATTTACCCCAAAGATACAGATGCAGTGAAACGCCGGGACACCTGCACCCCAATGTTTATAGCAGCAATGTCCACAGTAGCCAAACTGTGGAAGGAGCCTCGGTGTCCACTGAAAGATGAATGGATAAAGAAGATGTGGTCTATGTATACAATGGAATATTACTCAGCCATCAGAAACAACAAATACCCACCATTTGCTTCAAAGTGGATGGACCTGGAGGGTATTATGCTGAGTGAAATAAGTCAATCGGAGAAGTAATTATATGGTCTCATTCATTTGGGGAATATAAAAATTAGTGAAAGAGAATAAAGGGAAAGGAGAGAAAATGAGTGAAAATATCAGAGAGGGTGACAAAACATGAGAGACTCCTAACTCTGGGAAATTGACAAGGGGTAATGGAAAGGGAGGTGGGGGGGTTGGGGTGACTGGGTGATGGGCACTGAAGGAGGCACTTGGTGGGATGAGCACTGGGTGTTATGCTAAATGCCAGAAAATTGAGTCCTAATAAAAAATATTTTTTAAAATAAAAAACCTACTATGTTACATGAAAATCAATATTTGGTTTATGCAATAAAATTTATGATTCTAAAATATTAGAAAAAGGGCTGACTTACAGTATGAACTTTATTTTTTCTCAAAGGCAATTATTTACCTTGTTTGTGTTTTTTACAAACATGGATTTTTTCCTATCTTCATTAGTATTACCTGTATTGCCCAATTTAGTTCAATATTGAATTTTTGTATTGTTTCTTATTCATTTCTTCAAGATATTAAATTCAATAAATTATTTTTAAAAAGAGGCATTCTCCTTAAATAGACATTGTTTTCTTCAATTCATTTGTTCTGATCAGGTCTCCCTGCGTCCTGGAGAAATTTCATTGTCTGTTCCATTTATCTGCTGAGAGATGAGAGGAAGTACATAGAGTTGCTCCCAAATGGATTTCCTCCCAAATGGAAGAAGTATTAACAGAGGTGCCATTAGAGACAGATTACAGCTTGGGTCACCTCGGGGGGGGGAATCTGAAGCCCCCTTTTTGACTAACAACAAGGTAAATTAATCCTTGAATCTTTCTCCTTAGCAGTGGGCCTGAGACCAGTTTAGGAGGCCCCCTTTCAACGTGATTTTTGTTGGTTTCACCTTTATGGAAGGGAAGGGTTCAAACGGATCCAATTCTGGCTCCTCATCTTTGTAACCACTATCCGAGTCCTTTCTAAGACAGTTTGGTTTATTTATTTATTTATGTTTTAAGATTTTATTTGTTTAATAGAGAGAGAAAGAGCACGAGTGGGGAGGCAGAGGCAGAGGGAGACAGAGAAGCAGACTCCCCACTGAGCAAGGAGCCGAATGGGATGGGGGCTCCAGATCAGGACCTGAGCTGAAGGCAGGTGCTTAACCTTCTGAGCCCCCCAGGCACCCCTAAAACAGTTTGGTTTAAATGTGTTTTCATGAATAACCGCTTGAAGCGGATGTGTGGCCACAGTGGCCACAGTGGCCGCCACAGGGGAATGGGAGGGTTTGTGTTAAGTCTGCTTGGGTCAATGTCAGGCATTAATGAAACGCTTGGGGCTTGGGGAGTGCTACTAAATTTTATTGGTGTACTGGGCACCAGACAGGCCAGCGGAGACAGGAGAAGATGCGGAGCCTGCCCTCTAAGAGCTCTCTGTGCTGTTGGGAGGATGGAATGGTTGTAGAAAAAACCTTGTATGCAGGATGCCTGGGTGGCTCAGTTGGTGAAGCATCTGCCTTTGGCTCAGGTCATGATCGGGGGTTCTGGGATTGAGTCCCATGCTGAGCAGGGAGCCTGCTTCTCCCTCCCTCTGCCTCTGCCTCCCCACTCATGCTCTCTCTCTCTAATAAATAAAATCTTAAAAAAACCCTGGTATCCAAGTTAGAATGGGATGAGCGAGGAATACCCCAGGAGAGGCACAAACCAAGCGCTGTGGCAACTTGGAGTGAGGGGGAGAGCGTGTTGAAAGTCATGAGAGGGGGGCCTTTGGGGAGGCCTGATCCACAGCCCTTTGCTGCTCAGCCTGTAAGCGGAGAACACTGTTATCACTACTAGGGTCCTACCGCTTCTCAAGCGAACAAAGATGTATAATGTGACTTCCACATATTCACGTGCTCAAAAGCATGGCATGTTTGCTGTCCTAGACCTTTCTCTGAAGAAATGTTGCCGTGGAACCCAAGTAGATCTCTCATGCTTTCCCACTACCTCTTTATGTCCACCCTTCCACGCTCCAGCCATCTGTCTGTGTCTCCTGCCTTTATTGTTTGGTGACCCGAAGTGTTCAGGGAAGGATCCTGAGCTTTGGTCCTCGTCTCTGGCTGGCGGGGAGTACAAGTCAGTAACTTGGGGCCTGAGGGGCAGAGGGCATTGGGTGCAGGCCATGCCCCCTTACCTGCAGGGTCACCGTCCCAGTGCTGGGGTGACTGCCAACACCCGCCTGGTTGGTGTTCGGTGCATCTGAGTACAGACGTGGCAAGGTGCAGCTGCTCTTCAAATGAAACCCTAAATCCTTTCAAACACTCGGCAATCTTTCTCCTTTCTCAGCTTGCTAGGCTCTGAAGGTTTCCCTATGTACATTTTTCCAGCATGATGTGAGATGCCAGTTAGTTGGGTGAGATTTAGGAGAATGTCTTTTAAATGTGGACTCCTTTAAAACGGAGTTCCTTTTCCTTGGGGGTTTTTGCCATTAACTATCTGTCAGTTTATTTGCACATTTTATGAACGGCAGGGTGAATGTATTCCCACTTAAAAAAAGACAGACAAACTTCGATGGGTTACTTGGCCAGTCCCGAGAATTGAAATGAACACAGTCAAGAGCCAGACAGAGATAGTCAAAGAGGTCAGATGCCATGAGATAAGAAAGTGACAAATCCTATGTTTTGGATTCTCATTCCTGCTTAAAGAAAGATAAAAGAATTTACTTTGACAATGCCGGACAGGTCTGACTGAGGAAGAAAAGACACATACTCCTTCCCAAAGAGTTTTTGACTGAGGGACACTACGGTGCTAGCCATGATCACCTTTCAACTCCCCCACTCTCCCATCGCCTATTTTAAAATCCACTCACCTTGGGTGAGAAACATGTCCAGTCCTGGTACTGTAGTTATGGGAAGGTTTCATCTAGTAGCTTGGTAAACAGAGGCTATCAGCTTGAATTACTGAAATTAGCAAGGCTAATGCCATGTCACTATTCAAAACTGTGCCAATTTGGAATTTCTTAATGGCCTCAGGAGAGGGAGTCTTTCTACATCCTACAATCTCTCTCCATTCTTACCTAAATTCCTTCTCATAGATGTTATGAATGGCCTGTTTTGTAGCCAACACAAACTTTGTCCAGTAAAATAATGTAAGGAACTCAGAATGAAAAGAGATTAGCCGTTCCTGGCTCCTGTGATTTTAAGGCAGAAATAACTTTGGCTTCTACTGATTCATAGACAAAGCTTGAAATGCAAAGCATGCTCAACTCTAGATTCAGCATGAAAAGGACCTTAAAATATGCCCAAGTGCAAGTAATGGACTTATTAAAGGGAAGAAAAGAGCTACTTTCACACACTCCCAAGCTCTTTCGTTTTGTTATATCAGTAATCTTGCTTAAGAATTTCATTCTATTTACATTTCTTCTCCCTTGAAATATCCTCGGGACTCATATGGCATCAAATATTGAAGCTTGTAAGACATTAATTTCTTTATGTTAATTAAGGGGAAGGCATGCAAAGTGGACCAGGGCTAGAACTCGGAGCCCCTCCGACGATTTCAATAGGAATTAAAAATCAGTTCTGTGGTTTTAATTGAACACCTAATCATTTATCATCACAGACATTTGAGCAAGCCAAGTTCAAGTATCTTCTTTGGACTATTTTTGGCAGTGTTCCAGAACAAGTGCATTTCCCATTAGGGAGTTCAGTTTATATTTGATGACAGGACTCATATGGCATCAAACACTGAAGCCTGTTAAGACCTTAGTGTGGAAGGCTTTCAAGCCACAGTACAGACAGCACAGAGCTCTAAAATATACACAGGCACATACACACCAAGGCTTTCTGTTTCAACTTTAAGAGAGCTCAAAAAGAATGAAAATCATGCCTGAGAAACTTTGAGGCATCTTGGGATATTTATGGGAAATCAAACAGGCAAAGGAGTCATGAGAACCTTTCCAAGCAGCATTTAAGTGAGGAGGCAGCCTGGTTCAGTTCCCCCATAGAGGTAGTAGGTTCTGGTCTCGATTTTCCCAAGATCAAGAATAAATTCACTCACGTCTATGCCTCAGTCTCCACCTGCGACATAGTGAACGTAGTAAAGTAGGACTTAGATGGAATTTGCATGGGCAGGTCTGTTTTGATTAGACACCAGTTTGTTTTCACCAGATTAGTTAGAACCCCAGAAACACTGTGGGAATGTTAGGATTCTGAAAAAGCAGCGTGAGCCACTGAGTGTCTTAGGTTCCTAACTCTCTATCTCCCACCTCCATCACCTGCCAGCTATGTGACCACAGCCCTTTAAATCTGAGCTTTTGTTTGCTAATCTGCAAAATGGGTACAATACTACAGCCCTTTACAGCCCTAAGGGCTATAGTAGGAATTGAGAGATATTGCACATATCTCCCATGGGGGAGAAGGGAGACCGAGGAGAGGGAAATGGTCAGGAAGAGGCAGAGAATAGAAGGACAACTGAAGTCTGTCTCTGTCTCTGAAGAGGAGTGGGGAAGAATTCTGTAAGGCTGAGTTTGGGTGTATTTAAACTTTATTTAGGAACCAATAAATGAAGCTGGGTTATGAGATTCCAAAACCCTTGGTGGGGGGTGGAGGAGGTAAGCTGGTGATCCAATGCTATAAACACGAGACAAAAGAGCTGTTTTGTTGAATTCAACTTTCTTTTTCAGAAAGTCAGTCCAACTGATTTGCGTCCAGATAGACCAAGTTTCAATATGCACAGTTGCTTGTACTTAGCATGAAAGACATTAAAAGCATTCTTGCGGGCAGCCCGGGTGGCTCAGCGGTTTGGTGCTGCCTTAGGCCCCAGGGCATGATCCTGGAGACCCAGATCGAGTCCCACATCAGGCTCCCTGCATGGAGCCTGCTTCTCCCTCTGCCTGTGTCTCTGCCTCTCTCTCTCTATCTCTCTCTGTGTCTCTCATGAATGAATAAATTTTAAAAAAATCTTAAAAAAATAAAAACATTCTTGCAGGGGCGCCTGGATGGCACAGTCGGTTGAGCATCCGACTCTTGGTTTTGGCTCAGGTTGTGATCTCGGGGTTGTGAAGTCGAGCCCCATGTTAGGCTCTGCAGTGTGGAGTCTGCTTGAGTTTCTCTCTCTCCCTCCCTCTGCTCCTTTCCTCCATGCTTCCTCGCTCTGTCTCTCTCTGGGATAAATAAATAAATCTTTTAAAAAAAGTCTTGCAAATTCTGCTCAAATTAGAAAATAAAGAGCCAGTTAAAAGTCATAATTAAAACCAGAGATATGAAATTTTTAAAAAAGATTTTATTTATTTATTCCAGAGAGACACAGAGTGAGAGGCCGAGACACAGGCAGAGGGAGAAGCAGGCTCCTCGAGGGGAGCCTGATGTGGGACTTAATCCTGGGACTCCAGGACCATGCCCTGAGCCAAAGGCAGACACTCAACCACTGAACCACCCAGGTGTCCCTCAAACTTATGACCCCAAGATCAAGAGTCACATGCTCTACTGGCTGAGCCAGCCTGATACCCCAAATTGAAATATTTTCTTTTTTTTTTCTTTTTTTTTTTGAAATATTTTCTTATATAAAGTTCCAGGAATTATTTTCAAATGCCATATCCTACATTTTCAGATATAAATCAAGTTTATATAGTCTTTATAGCTTCATTACTGATAAAAAATGACAACTAGCACATTAGGCATTTTTGAAATAAAGTTCGAATGCTTGCGTTTTCCTTTTGAGGTGGTTTGGTCTACTTGGCTCTTCATTTTCATTTTCCTTTTTTTTAAAGATTTATTTATTTACTTATTCATGAGAGACACAGAGAGAGTCAGAGACATAGGCAGAGGGAGAAGAAGGTTCCCTACAGAGAGCCCAATGTGGAACTAGACCCTAGGATCCAGGATCACACCCAGAGCCAAAGGCAGACGCTCAACCACTGAGCCACCAGGTATCCAGGCTCTTCATTTTCTGACAGTGTCCCTAAATTTGATTCCTCCATAGCCAGGACCCAGGTCCAGGCATTGGTGAGTCTTTTATTTAGCCATACTCAACTCAACTTCTTACTTCCACTGTGCATACCCAGACTATTTCTAAAGATGAGGTGCTCCTCTGCCCTCTGTCGGAGGCAGGGGTAGGACTCTGGCCAACCATTCCCCACTGCCAGGCTGCTTCTAGAAGTACTCTGGAGAAGAGTGTGCTGGAGAGGTTAGGTCAACTCCAAACTATGAATGTATAGCTTTAGTAGAGAAGTTAAGAAGAAAAAAAAAAAAGAAGTTAAGGAGATGAGAGGGATTGCAGCATCAGGTCCAGGATTTGGGCCCACCCAACAATGACCTGCCATGGTTAGTTTGGTTTGGGTCCTTTTATCAATCTTGAACTCTGCTATCTGCTCATCAGCTTCTTAGGAGAGATGGGTCCATAGAAGTGACTGGGATCTGTACGCACCAAGAAATTTGATAGCCTCATTCGCATTAATGCTTCTACCTGGGACAAGATTGAGAAGACAAATATATCTTTACTCCCCTCTTCATCTTACGTGCTCTGTAGTCCTTCCTTATCCTTTGAAGCGATTTGTTGACTTCATGCTACCTCCTAGCTGATCAGGGTAAACTTCCTGGGCTGGCGCTGCCCAATCAGTACCCACTTCAGTACCTCAACATGTCCCTCTCTGTCATCAAAGAGTAACAGTCTCAAGCCCCATTTCTGCAGAGCCCTGTGTTTTGTTTAAGTGGCAATAGATGGTCAGGAGCAAATCAGAGAATCTTATCCCTTTCTGGTGTTCATACCATGCACACTCTGGGAGTACAAAGTAGACCTGAGAGGGAAGTAGTGTGTTTAGTGGTAAAAGTCCTAGACGGGGAGATGGAAAACATAGCTGTCAATACTGGCTCTGCTACGTTATCGACTCTGATTTTGGTCATGTTATATAACTTCTCTGAGCCCTAGTTCAGAGTTATATGCCTCATAAATTTAAGCATTCCATGAAAAGGTGGACAGGGATGGGAGAGTCCCAGTCTCCCTAGGCCCTCAAGGTGCAAAAGGCCGTTCGAAATCATAGGTACTTAATTATGCATGTCAGTGGTCTCAAGCTACAGGGAACTTTAACTCTGGTATCAATTTTAAACTTTCTAAAGTGACAATTTACAGGTTCTTTTTTCTCTCGATGCTTTGTTTCACAAATCCAGTACAAATATGCTAGTAACACAAACCACAAGAAGAATGGAGGATGAACAATCAATAAAACCACTATGAAAATATCAGGCAGATGCTCTTCTTTCAACTGGTTCAAAGTTGCTAAGTCTTCATGCTGGTGTCTCCTTTTTAAACAAATATGTTGCTGCAGATGGTTTATATCCTTTCCATTAAACTGTGGGATTTCACATGTATGGGAGGTGCTAGGCAAAGATGCAGAAACTGTCACATCTTTAATACCCCAGGATAGTATAGTCAGGCTTGCCAACACCTACTGCCCCATGTTTTTCCCAGCTAGACCCCATTTTCTGCTCCTGACTCCCCACAGTAGCCTTGTAGGGGACAAATAAAAACATACCTTGGGAGTTGTCACATCTCTGCTCTAAAGTCCCCAGGGCCTCACGGCTGTTCATAAGATTAAATCCAAACTCTTTGATTCCTTTGTATCTTTCTTCCCCCTAAAGAGCGGGGGCTGCCACATCTAGCCTCCTGATCCTCATCGTGTCTAGCACGGTACTAGGCACAAAGGAGGGGCTCAGTAAAAATCTGTGAGTTGAGCTGAAATACCTGGCTGAACTGAATTCCCTCTCTGAGCACCTTCTCTTCATGCCTTGTGCCTTTCCAAGTTAGTGGAGATGAGGAACGCTTCCTGAGCCACCAGTAAGGCCTTGGCACTCACTCAATTAACCAGGGAGGAACTTGGGAAGCTTTGAAGGTCACTACTACCGCTGGTTAAATGGCCCATCCCCAAGAGACTTGTAACTCTGGCGCTCTGAACAGATTTATGCTTTTTGGTAGAGCTGAGTCATGAATTGATTTGAAGTAAGAAGGAAAAAGAATTCCTGAGAATTGCAGGAAGACAGTGACCTGAATGCAAATCCAAGCTCTACCCCTTCCCAACAGGAAGACATTGGGAAAGTCACTTTACTTCTCTTAGCCCTGGTTTTGTCATCTCTGAAGTGGGCATAATTACCTGCCCCTTAAGGCTGCTGAGGGCATTAAATGACAGCTTTGATGTAAAGTCCCCCACATGAGACCTGGTATCAGTGATGTCTCAGTAAATACCTGTTGATCAAAATTGGAAGAATGACTGTGTACTTTTTCCAAAAAAGCAGGCCCAGAACTGGACTAAGCCATAAAGCTTCCTTTTAACCACAATTAAGCTTTACATGTAGAGCTTGCCAGACTCCATCCTAACCACCCCCTACCACCCAAAGTGTGCACTGTTGGCTGGCCCAGTGGATTCTTCTGAAGGCTACCAATTTTTTGGATGACACTATGTCTTCTAGAAAGAGGGATGGGCCATTTGTCTACAGTGCTGATGCCGGAAGAGGGAGTGATGGATTCAGGTGTATAGCTCAGAAACTGCCACCTACTTCCAGACCCCAGCAGAATGGCTCCTCCTAAGGAGAGGACACATGAGCCCTGACCTATACACAGGCACTTCTGTTTACAGCACGTGGCACCAGGGCTTGTTTTGGCTTTTCAATTTTTAATGATGATGATAATAATAATAAACTCCCAACATGGTGGTGATATAGAAGTTATACATGTACTGGTACCACCACTTGTCTCCCCGTCCTTCTAAAATCTTCAGCTATGCCACAACTAACCTAAGAAACCTACTAAGACCACATGGCATATCAAATTAAACGTAACATATGTGTATGGCTGCAGGTGCCCCATGCAAGTAGAATATTCACCAACCGGCTTATGTTGGTGAAGGTGAGCACAGTCTAGGCCAAAACATGGTCTCAGTTCTCTGCCTCCTACAGAGTGGGCTGTATCTCCTCAACTTCACCTCACCCCTTACAATCAGACACACAGAGCCCAAGGAGGCAATACCACTGTACCCTGTGATTTAGCTCAATTCTGGCATCTAGGCCAGAAAAAGAGATTTGTTCAAGCCAATGAATGAGTAACAAAAACAAAAACCTTACAGTATGACCAGATGCCAGTTGCTCCCAAGTAGAGACAGGTAAGATAGAATAAAATTTAAAAGGGAATCTTTCCCTTTTACTTCCTTTCCAACTTCAGTGACTCCTGAGAAGGAATTGTCTTTGAGTCAAAAAGGCAGAGGAAGGTCAATGAGTATTTACCCAACATTTCTCCTACACTGATGTCAACAGAAACTGTAAGAAAAGCATTCTTGGGGGATCCCTGGGTGGCGCAGCGGTTTGGCGCCTGCCTTTGGCCCAGGGCGCGATCCTGGAGACCCGGGATCGAATCCCACGTCGGGCTCCCGGTGCATGGAGCCTGCTTCTCCCTCTGCCTGTGTCTCTGCCTCTCTCTCTCTCTGACTATCATAAATAAATAAAAATTAAAAAAAAAAAAAAGAAAAGCATTCTTGTCAGGCAAGTACGCTCCATTTGGTCAAATACTTTGTGAATGTCTATTGTGCATCAGGCCATGGATGGAATGCTGAATTTTCCAGGCGAACCCTGTCTCTCCTGTCCCAGTGTGATCATGAGAAGAGGATGGGTATGTCACCATGGCACAGTGTTGCATATCCAGTCTGTCTCACCCACCAGACCTTTCCCATGGCTCCAAGAAAAGAGAAATGACATATACTAAATACTACGAACACTTAAAAATTGTGGCCAAATGTCTGGGTGTGGTCAAATCACAACACACCGGGACAGCATCCTGCAATTCTGAGAACACAGTGAAGAGTTGAGCATTTTGCCATGGGAAGGACCAAACTCACATTTGCCTTGCAGTCAGACCAGTGGTCCATAGCAGAGCCCTTCCAGTTAGTTGCTTTTCTTATAGTTGAGGTCCCTGACTTATGTTTGGATTGATCCTTGCCTTTGTCTCCTGAAAATGTGGTCAAAGGTATTGACCAGTGTCCCTGGCACTGGAGATTCTTTCGGCTTTCCCCTAGGAGAATTTAAGGAAATAATGAAATGCAGCTTAACTGAAAGTCTGCTTAGAATTCAACACACTCCAAGTATCTGCCAAAAAGGGATTGCAGAGAGGCCCAAATCCAACAAATGAAAACTAGGGCTCTTTTATAACACATGTTTTCCTCTTGACTTTACGGGGCACTTGGGAAAAACCAAAGCATTTCCTATTTATTTACACATAAAACAATTCATGATCTTTTGAATGTACACAAAACCTTATGGAATCTTTCAAAGAGATTGTGAGAGAAGAGGAAGTCATACTGGCCAATGATAAACAAACTACCAAACCAGTTGAAATTGGTTCAAAGTGTAAGAATGCAAAACTCTGAATGAATTCAGTCCTTAGGCAAAGGATGAGCTCCAAGCCCTACACAGAAGAACAAATGCTCAGACAATAACCAGAAGGCTAAAATGAGGCACTCAGTATCCAATTTTCATTGTTCAGCCTGATCCCCAACTTAGGAAGATAGAAAGCTGCTATAGTCTACAAAGGGCAGCTCCCTTTTATAGACTAACAAGGAAGCCACTGGAAGGCAAGTGACAGACATAACGAATCACCTCCCAGATGGCTGGAAAGCCTGTCCTCCCCCTCTGCCACATTCCCATCACTAAATGGGTGCCTATTCACTGCACAAACATTCAAAGTACCCACTCTGGGCCAGGCACAACACTCAGTGCGGAGAGTACAAGAGTACAAAGTTGAACAACACGTGGTCCCTGCCCTTGAGGATAGCTACAATTGACAGAGCATCTACTGTGTGGGTTCTTAGATACACAGTATCATTTAATCTTTCTAAGAATCCTTTTTTAAAATTAAAGATTATTGGGCAGCCCTGGTGGCGCAGCGGTTTGGCGCCGCCTGCAGCCTGGGGTGTGATCCTGGAGACCAGGGATTGAGTCCCACATTGGGCTCCCTGCGTGGAGCCTGCTTCTCCCTCTATCTGTGTCTCTGCCCCTCTCTCTGTGTCTATGAATAAGTAAATAAAATCTTAAAAAAAATAGAAAATAAATAAATTAAAGATTATTTATTTATTTATTTATTTATTTATTTATTTATTTATTTGAGAGAGAGAGCATGCCAGTGAGAAAGAGTATGAGCAGGGGTGTGTGGGGGGAAGGGGAGGGGAAGAAGGAGAACTCAACTGAGCTGAGCAGGGAACTCAACTTGGAGCTCAATCCCAGGACCCTAGGAACATGACCCGAACAGAAGGTAGCCACTGAGCCACTCAGGTACCCCAATAATCCTTCTAAGAATCTTATGAGCCAGGTAATATTATGTACACTTTATAAATAGAGGACCTAAAATTCAGAGAATATTCTTATCCAAAGTTACAAAATTCATAAGTGGCTGTGTATGGTCTTATCTACTGTCATGCTGTCTCACTCAGGTGAGAAACAAAGTTTTGAGGAGGGAGTGATCACTTTCACATTGGGTTGGAGTGTTTTAAGACCATGGAAAACTCTCAGGCTCCCTGCTCAGTGGGAAGTCTGCTTTTCCTTCTGCCCCTCTACCCTTCTCATGTTCTCTTTCTCAAATAAATACATTAAAAAAAACATGGAAGACTTCATAGAGGAAGAATCATTTAAATTGGGGCTGGAAAGCATGAGTAGGTTTGGATATATGGAGGCTAAGGGGAAGGAGTAAGTGGAAGGAGAGACCTAAGTATTCCAGATAGAGAAGAAAAATGGCATATATATGAGCATGGAGGCATGAAATATGGAAAACACTTAAGAAACAATTTGGCTGGACTGTGTGAGAAGCAAGGGATGAGACTGAAAAGACTGAGTGGGTGAAATTGCAAAAGGCATGAAAAAATGATTAACAGATGAAGAAATGAATGAACAAGCTAGAGCAGCTGTTAGGTACAGATGAGTTTTTAACCTCGGAACCACAATCCTTTCAAAGCTGCCATGTCTCTGCTTTTTTTCCCGTCTCCAGACAATAAGGAAGATTTCAGAGCCAACAATGGGATGCTGGTGTGTGTGTGTACGTATGTGTGTGTGTCTGATATTCGGAAACCATGATCCCAGTAGTTCCTGGAAGCTGGGGACAAGAGCTGCCTTTCCATATAGGACAGTCCATGGCCATGCACCTTGTTCATCATCATCACATCACCATTGATGGGAGCTTTAATTGAACTAAAGATATAACTTTAATTACAAGAGCCTTGAAACACCATTGCATAAATTCTTCTCCAACTGGAAAAGTTTTATTTTTCTGAGCAAAACTATCATTTGGGAATTAAATGTATTTCAAATCACTCTGTGCTGGATGGATGTTGGTATCCATTTTATGGTTAAATGTGAGACACATGTGGCCATAAACACCTATCCATGTAGTATCCCTAAAGATAAAGACAGTAAGCTCTTAAAAGCCATCTCCATATTGCATAATAAGTATTAGCAGATGGAAGTTATTTCTAGATTACATAAATTTTGGTTATGCTAGATACATCATTTGTACAAAAAGAGAACATTTTAAAACAGAGGTATTAATGAATATAATATGAAATGGGCACATCTGCAAATGACTCAGAATGAGTCAAACAAAACAATTCTCTTAAAGGCGTCCATTCTCCAAACTGCCAGGAGAATTAGGCCCCATTGAGTTTTGGATTCCATCTTTTCTCAGCATGAGATAGATTCCTTGCCTTTACTAGTTTGATTTTCTGAAAGATAATTAGATGTACAGTCTAGGTCCGAGAGCCTGGTCTTTGGCCCCATGACCAAATGCCTAAAGTGATTCACCATTCTATGTTGGTCCTTGGCCATCTTTATATTGTTGTAGCCAGTGTACCCAATTTTATTACTTAGAGACAGGATATTCCATGGCTGGATTTTAAGAGCATTCATATAAGAACTCAAAAAAAATCTCATAAGAAATGGTTCTCCTGTGTTTCAATCTTAAACTTACCTACTGTGAAAGTCTGTGATTTTATTATTGCATAGCTTTATAAACTTATACATATGTGTATGGCATAAGCACGAGAATTAGAATCATGAAAAGAGATCACATTTTTTTTCTTTTTGTCTTGAAACCCACATCCTGGTTGATCATAATATTTTTATTTCTTTGATGTTTATTTGCATTACCTTATAAATCTACAAGTGAGAATGGTTTCACTGACAAAAGGCAATATTGAACACCATTTAAAATAGGAAATTAGTTCCAGAACTTATATTTTGAAGAATAGCCAGCTTAAAAAAAATGACATATATGGTACCGATGGACAATTTAAGCATCATATTTGACTTCATCCAGCTACTCATACTCATTTACTCTATGCATTTAGATTGGCTACTTTTTTCAGGTATTCTGATAGCTATTTTTTATAGCTGATCTGATTTGATCATCAAGGAGGCTTAAAACTGAGTAAAGTGTAGGTCTCATACTTACTGAGTCTCTATGGTTTCAGTAACAGGCTAACAAACCACCATGTTCAGATATTCAAAATTCCCTTTCTTTGGTCCTGGCTGACATCAGTAGCCTCAGCCTGGAAGGGATGGCAGAAGGCCAGAAAGCTAGAGACTATTTCGGATAGACCACAAAATGAAAAATCTCCTTGTAGATAATTAAGTGCTGCCTCTATAGTTCTATTTTTTTTCCACTATAATTTTTTAAAAGATTTTATTTATTCATGAGAGACACACAGAGAGAGGCAGAGATATAGACAGAGGGAGAAGCAGGCTCCACGTGGAAAGCCTGATGCAGAACTCAATCCCAGGACCTTTGGTTCATGACCTGAGCCAAAGGCAGATGCTCAGCTACTGAGCCACCCAGGTACCCTGGTTCTTAGTTCTAAAAGGCAGAATTGAAGTGGAAAGAAGACTGCCTGTAGGTATGTTTTCAATCATAAAATCAAACAGTAATTGTGAATCACATGCCCTCTTCAGAAGGACATGAAGGAAGGATCATTGAATGAATCTTGTTCTAAACCATGAAGTTGGGATGCCTTGGTGGCTCAGAGGTTGAGCATCTGTCTTTGGCTCAGGGCATGATCCTGGAGTCCCGGGATCAAGTCCCACATCAGGCTCCCCGTGAAGAGCCTGCCTCTTCCTCTGCCTATGTCTCTGCCTCTCTTTGTCTCTCATGAATAAATTAATAAAATGTTTAAAAAAAACCCATGAAGTTGAAGCTAAGAAGATACTTTATATCTTCATAACAACTCTGCAGATAAAATGGACCAGTTCACAGCAGAATATACAATCTTTTTAAGTGTATATGGGACATTCTCCAGTATAGACTATATACTAGGCTGTAAACTAAGCTTCGGTAAATTTAAAAGGATGGAATCCCGGCAGCCCCGGTGGCTTAGCAGTTTAGCACCGCCTTCAGCCAGGGACGATCCTGGAGACCCAGGATCGAGTCCCAAGTCGGGCTCCCTCTGCCTGTGTTTCTGCCTCTCTCTCTCTCTGTGTCTCTCATGAATAAATAAATAAAATCTTAAAAAATAAAAAGGATGGAATCCATGCAAAGTATGTTCGCCAATCACAATGGAGTGAAATTAGACATCAATAGCAGAAAGTTATTTGGGAAATTCACCAATATGTTGAAATTACACAACACATTCCTAACAAATCTGGATCAAAAAAGAAATCACAAGGAAAATTAGAAAATACTTTGAGATAAATGAGTATGAAGATACAACATGCTGAAACTTACGGTATTCAGGGAAAGTAGTGCTTAAAAGGAAATTTATGGCCATAATCACCTACATTAAATAAGAAAAAAGGTTTCAAATCAATAACCCAGTTTTCCACTTTAAGACAGGAAAAGGAGGAGTAAATTAAACACAAAGTAACTCAAGGGAAGGAAACAATAAAGATTAGAGGTAAAATTAATGAAACAGAGAACAGAAAAATAACAGAGAAAATAAACAAAACCAAAAGTTGGTTCTTTGAAAAGATAAAAAACACTGACCAACATTTAGCCAGACTGAACAAGAGAAACAGAGAAGATTCAAATTACTAAAATCAGGAATAAAGGAAGGAAATAACAATTGACCTTACAGAAGTAATTTTTTAAAAAGATTACAAAGGGGGCAGCCCTGTTGGCTCAGCGGTTTAGCGCCGCCTTCAGCCCAGGGTCTGATCCTGGAGACCCAGGATTGAGTCCCGCCATTGGGCTCCCTGGGTGGAGCTTGCTTCTCCCTCTGCCTGTGTCTCTGCTTCTCTCTCTCTGTCTCTCATGAATAAATAAATAAAATCTTTAAAAATAAATAAATAAAAATAAAAGATTACAAAGGGAATATTAGGAACAATCATAAATCAACAAAGTAGATGACCTAGATGAAATGGACAAATTCCTAGAAATATACAAACTATCAAAACTGACTTAAGAAATAGAAAATTTGAATAGACAAAGCCCAGGTCCAGATGGCTTCATTCTACCAAATGATGAAATAAGAATTAACAGCAATACTTCACAACTCTTTCAAAAATGAGATGAGGAGGAAACACTTCCAACTTATTCTAAGAGACCTGCATTACTATGGTACCAAAGCTAGGCAAAGATATCACAAAACAAAAAACCACTACAGACCAATTTCCCTTATAAATACTAATGTAAAAGTTAGCAACAAAATAGAAGCAAAACAAATCCAGCAACGTGTATAAGGGACTATATACCATGACTAAGTGGAATTTACCCCAAGAATGCAAGATTGGTTTACCATAAAAAATACAGACAATATAAAATACCCTGTTAATAGAATAAAGAAAAACCCCATATGATTATTTCAATACATATAGAAAAAACATTTGACAAGATTCAACGTTATTTCATGATAAAAACACTTAATGATCTAGAAATAGAGGGGAACTTCCTCAAACTGATAAAGGGCATCCACAACAAACCCAGAGCAAACATTATACTTAAAGTGAATGCATGAAAGCTTTCCCTATAAGATCAGAAAAAAGGATGCCAGCTATTGCTTCTTCTATTCAACATTGAGCTAGAGGTTATAGCCCATGTAATCAGGCCAGAAAAATAAAAGGCATCCAGGTTGAAAACAAAGACGTGAAATTGTCTTTATTTATAGATGACATAATCCAGTGTGTATAAAATTATGAGGCAATCATTAAAAAACTATTAGAATGGGCAGTCTGGGTGGCTCAGCGGTTTAGCGCCATCTTCAGCCCAGGGCGTGATCCTGGGGACCTTGAATGGGGTCCCATGTCAGGCTCTCTGTGTGGAGCCTGCTTCTCCTTCTGCCTGTGTCTCTGTCTCTCTCTCTTTCTGGTCTCTCATGAATAAATAAATAAAATCTTAAAAAAAACTATTAGAACTGTGATGCCTGGGTGGCTCAGTGGTTGAGCATCTGCCTTTGGCTCAGGTCGTGATCCCAGGGTCCTGGGATCGAGTTCCACATCAGGCTCCCCACAGGGAGCCTGTTTCTCCCTCTGCCTATCTCTGCCTCTCTCTGTGTGTCCCTTATGAATAAATAAATAAATCTTTAAAAAACACTATTAGAACTAATAAATGAGTTTGACAAGGAAGCAGAAATTAAAAAATCAATTGTATCTCTATACAAAAGCTTACAAAGCACAATCTGAAAATTAAATTAGGAAAATAATTCCATTTATAATACTATCAAAAAGAATAAAATACATGAAAATAAATTTAGTACTAGAATTATAAAACCTATACTTTGAATACTACAAAACACTGTTGAAAGAAATTAAAGAAGACCTAAATAAATGGAAACTTACCCTACTGGACTGGAAGATTTAATATAGTTAAGATGTCAACAACCCCAAATTGAACTACAATTTGTTTTTGTTTTTTTTTTTTTGAACTACAATTTGCAGGAACTGACAACCTGATCTTAAAATTCATGTGGAAATTCAAAAGTCCCATAATAGTTAAAGCAGTCTTGAAGAAGGAGAACAGAGTTAAAGGCCTCACATTTCCCCATTTAAAAACCTAGTACATACCTACACTAATCAAGACAGTGTGGAAATGGCATAAGTATATACAAATAGAATAGAATCATGAGTCTAAAAATAAACTCTCACATTTGTAATCAATTGGTTTTTGACAGAGTACAAAGACCATTCAATAGAGAAAAAATAGTCTTTTCAACAAACGGTGGTGGCATAACTGGGGAATGCAGAGAAATGAATTTGGACCCTACCTTAACCATATGCAAAAATTAACTAGAATGGATCAAAGATGTAAATATCAGAACCAAAACTATAAACTCCTAGAATAAGACATAGATGTAAAACTTCCTGACCTTGGATTAGGCAATGATTTCTTAGATATGACACCAAAAAGTACAAATAACAAAAGAAAAATAGATATATTGGACATTATGAAAATTAAAAACTTTTGTGCTTCAAAGAATACCGTCAAAAAAGTGAAAACATAACTCATGAACGAGAGAATACACTTGCAAGTTATATATCTGATAAAGGTATTGTACCTAGAATATAAAAAACAATTTAACAGTGAAAAGAAAAAGAACAACTAAAAATGGCAAAGGAACCAAACAGATAGTTCTCCAAAGAAATATACCAATGGCCAATAAACACATGAAAAGATGTTCAACATCATTAGTTATCAGGGAAATGCAAATCCAAACCACAAGATAGATACCATGTCACACCCACGAGGTCGCTATAGTCAAAATAGTCAGGTAATGACAATTTTTTAAAAGATTTTATTTATTCATTTATGAGAGACACAGAGAGGTAGAGACATAAGCAGAGGGAGAAGCAGGTTCCCTGTGGGGGGCCTGATGTGGGACTCGATCCCAGGACCCCGGGACCACAACCTGAGCCAAAGGCAGACACTCAGCCCATGAGCTACCCAGGCACCCCAGGTAATGACAAATGTTGAAGAGGTTGTGGATGTGGACAAACTAGAATACTCACTGCTGGTAATAATGTAAAATAGTGTAGCCACTTTGTAAAAAAGTCTGGCAGTTCTCAAAATATTGAACAGAGTTATGTCGGGATGCAGCAATGCCATTCCTACTTACATCCAGGAGCAAGGAAAACATGTCCACACAAAATCTTATTCATAGCAGTATTATTTACAATAGTCGAAAGGTGGGAACGATCCAAATTTCTATCAATTGATGAATGGCTAAGTCAAATGTGATCTGTTCATACAATGGAATATTATTTGGCAACGAGAAGAAATGAACTAATGATACAAGCTTCAGTGTGAATGAATCTTGAAAATGTTAAACTAAGTGAGGGAAGCCAGTCATAAAGACCACATATAATTCCACTTATATGAAATTTCAAGAATAGGTAAATCCACAAAGACAGAAAGCATATTAGTGCTTACCTACAGTTAGGGGGAGGTCAGGGGTAGGGACACATGGCTAAGGAATATGGGTTTCTTTTAAAAGTGTAGACATGGGGCAGCCCAGGTGGCTCAGCGGTTTGGTACCGCCTTCAGCCCAGGGCGTGATCCTGGAGTCCCGGGATCGAGTCCCACATCGGGCTTCCGGCATGGAGCCTGCTTCTCACTCTGCCTGTGTCTCTGCCTCTCTCTCTCCCTGTGTCCCTCATGAATAAATAAATAAAATCTTTAAAAAAATAAAAGTGTAGACATGTTTCTGTAATTGACTGTGGTATAGTTGCACAATTCTGTGAATATACTAAAACCCACAGAAATCTACACTTAAAATGGTTGAAATGTATAGTTATGTGAATTATATATATTTTGAAAAGATTTTGTTTATTTGAAAGAGATTTAAAAAAAAGAAAGAGATAGCAAGCCAGTGAGCACAAGTGGGGGGAGAGACAAAGGGAGAAGCAGGTTCTCTGCTAAGCAGTGAGCCCGATGTGGGGCTTGATCCCAAGATACTGGGATCATGACCTGAGCACAAGGCAGACGCTTAACTGACTGAACCACCCAGGTGCCTGTGAATTATATTTTAATAAAGCTGTTACTAAATGAAAGGACCAGTTCATCAGCTCATATTTAAAATGAGGTTCCAGGGGCACCTGGCTGGCTCAGTCACAAGAGCATGCAACTCTTGATCTTGGGGTCACGAGACTGAGCCCCATGTTGAGTGTAGAGATTACTAAAACAATAAATTTATCAATTAAAATAAATAAAATGAGATTCCATAGAGACCTGTATTGATAAAACATTCTTTACACAGAGGAAATTATCAATTCTCACTGGCCACATTATATGAACCAAAGATAACCGCTGGTACAAGTTGGTTAGACCTGTTGGTCATTTCTTACTGGATTTTTCTGTGAATAAATTTATACTTTTTAAGCTAAGGTTGTAGGTTTTTTAAAACCGACCTCTTCTTTATGGAACGTCTCCAATTTTTGGCTTGCCAGCAAAGCTGACTATGAGTTTTGTATGTCTTGGTCTAAGGAAAAGAGGAGTAAATACTAGAACAGATCTGTTTTATGTTTTTACAAAAGTCCAGGATGATCAAATTAATTTAGTCATATCACCCCACGCACTCCGTTTGCCTTCTTATCTTTACCTTCTCTGTGGGGAGAACGAGAGTAATGAGGCTCCAGGGTTGGCCAGCAGAGCATAGCATGGTTAGAACAACCAGTTTTAGGCCCTTAGTGCTGAATGCTGGTCATTACCCTTTTGTTGACCTCAGCACTGGCTGAAGCAGAGTCTGTGGGTCTCTGTGGGCTGCTGAATGAAAGGCTTCCATGGCACAGATAAGGCTTTCTTCCATGAGGTAGAAAGAGAGGTGGCACAGCAGAGGCTACTATTGATAGTTTTGTGGCTTTTGGAGCCAAAAAGGCATGAGTTTGACTCAGCTCAACCACTTATTAGTTGTGTGACCTTGAGACATTTACTTAATCTCTCTGAACTTCATTTTCTCCATCTGTAAAATGGGGGTTATGGTATCACAAACCTTTCCTAGGGTGCTATAGAGATAAATGTGGTAATACTTAGGCCAATATTAGCATGGAGAGATGTTCTGTTTCTGACTACTACTATTATTGTTGTTACTATTGCTGCCAGAATAAGATTCACTCCCACATTCATTGGGAATCTTTGTAACATGCAATTCTCGAGCATACCAAAGACCTACAAGAAGCCAGGCTCACTCACAAGCACACAATTTAAAATTTAGAGTTGGTCTGCAGGGATAATGAATAATTCTAAATGTATTATTTTAGCTGGGGCACTGGGACCAAGAAGAGAGCATGGGCCCTTTACCCTGGCTGCCTGCTCAGTCTCCCAGAACCAAGATTATGCAGGTTTCCAAAGCTACCTTCAGGATAAGCTGTCCAAACCAACTGCCGCCCCAGCAAATGATAGACTAGGATGTACTTAGGCCAGATGGTCATGGAGCGCAAGAATGCACTGCGGATCAATAATTATAGCTCTCAAGTGGAGCAGAGGAGTGAATTACTTGAACACCATGTGCTCTTCAGCCCCTCCTTTTTGGGCTCAGGCTCAGGCACCCAGAGGAATTATGATTCATGAGAAAGATATGGGGAATCTATATGTACACACAGAGAGGGAGGAAAGGGGTGCCTGGCTGGCTCAGTTGATAGAGCGTGTGATTCTTGATCTCAGGGTCATGAATTTGAGCCCCACATTGGGCAAAGAGCTTACATTAAAACATAAAAGGATTGAAGAGGGAGGGAGGGATGGGGGGGGAGGAGAGGGAGAGAGAGAGAGAGATAGAGAGAGAGAGAGAGAAAATTATCCCGGTATTTCAACTCAACTGGGTTGAGCACTGTTATTTTAGCCCTTCTGCATGCCACTTCACCCCCAAAAGGCAAAAGGCTGGAGAGGCTCTAATCTATCGTTGCTGAGGTTATTCTGATTCTGAGCATCAATTCCATGGGAAAAGTTAAAGGTCATCAACAAATGTTTATCAGCTATATGTGTTGGCCCATTGAACAAGGTGATCGTGGAAGTGTGCTTTGTTATCAGAAAGATCTGGGCTCCGATTCTAGCTCTGACTATCTGTTGACCTTGGGCAAGTTACATAACCCTCTGAGCCTCAGTTTTCTCTTCTATAAGAGCTGACATTAAAGCTGACCTTGTAGGATTATAAGAAGGATTTAATCAGATGATGAATTTGAAACCTATTTGTAAATCACAATCTGCTAGTTGGTGGTAGTGATGGTTGCTGTATACAGAATAGTGGATATAAGTGTTCAGGGAAAGAAAGAGAGTCATGGAAGGCTGAGGTCATCAAGAATGACCTTTGTAGAGGAGGTGGGTCTTGAAGTATTGGGAGGCATTAGGGCTGGAGAACAGAGGACACTGCCAGCAGATGTAATGGTCTGAGCAAAAGTAAAGAGGTGGTAATGAGACTGACATGTTCAGGCAAAAGATGCACATTTATAGCTCATTTATAGCTATGAAAATTTCCAGAGGACACTGTGGGATCATTAGCAAATCCATGGTCTCATGATCTGAGTTCAGGGTTAATAGGCAGCATGGCCTGGGGGGCCTGAAATCCCAGGCAGCATAGTCCTCACTGCAACTTGACTCCAATGCTGAGCTGCATGCACAGGCTACAGGGCATGGACATTTGTGACTTCCTGGCTAAGGTGTCTAACTCCTGGGAGTGCCTGCCACTGAGACCCTGACATGGACCAGAGAGCAAGAGAGAAGATGTAAAGCTAACAAGAAAATAAGAACTCATCCTTTAGCCACTGGAAAAGCGTGTTGCTTAAAGCAACTGGATTCCTGATTGAAACACTCCAACGGGGGATGAGGAAGTGCTTTGGAAAGTACAAAGTGATTAAATGAAGCAAATCTATACATTCACAGACACACACAGACACACACACACATAATTAGCATAATTACCAAAATAAGAAAAGGTTCATCGTTGGAAAAGAACAGCACAATGTGATGTATTCTCTTAAAATTCAATACTCCTCTAACCTTGCCCTTTTAATTTTACAAATGCTGGATGTGTTTTATGTTTGAAAATTCATTTGGAAACCATTGAGGTCATCATTTGGATAGGCTTGTTTTAATTCATATTCCCCCTGATGTTTGCCCTTGTGAGCAGAACAGACATGGTGAAGGCAGGATGGATTTATACACATTGTGGTGGGCCTTTTCCAAGAATAATAAATTCTTTGGTTTCCAAAACATTTAAGATGAACTGATACACCCTACATGGGGACCTGGTGACCTGGTTGGCTCTATCCATATTCCTCCAAATGACTCAGTGATGTTTTCAGCTTTTCTTGCCCTCATGTTGTCCCTCAGTGCCCTTGATTTTGTTAGCTTTTCAATATTTTACGCTTCTCTGTGCAGTTTATTTATCTGCAAAACAGAAATAATAATGGTACCTACCTCACAGTGCTGTTGGGAGGATAATTAATTGCTCCATGTCAAATGCTTAAAACAGTGCCTGGTACAGCGTAAGCACTCAAAAAGTGAGCCATTATTATCTTGCTAAACCTATCACGCTCTCTCTCTGAATGGCATTCTGGCATCTGCCCATTTGCCCGAGGTGGAAACACCAACCTTGCCCTTGACTACTCTTACTTCCTCATCCTGCCACATCTGAACAATCAGGCTGTTGATTCTTCTTTTTAAGATTTATTTATTTATTTATTTATTTATTTATTTATTTATTTATGAGACACACACACACAGAATCAGAGATGTAGGCAGAGGGAGAAGCAGGCTCCCCACAGAGAGCCTGATGTGGGACTTGATCCCAGAATCTGGGATCACGCCCTGAGCTGAAGGCAGATGCTTAACCACTGAACTAGCCAGGCATCCCTGTTGCTTCTTCTTAAAGATTTCTTCCTCATGGAGATTTCCAAAATGCAATTCTGACCAAGTAATAATTCTCCCATAACTTGTACTCTCTCATACTCCCAACTTACACACACACACACACATACACAGAGTAGCCAACCAGAGTGCCACCTTCCACGTCTTGTCAGCATTCCCTGCAGTATTACGTTGAGAAGAATTACGAGGTCACATCTGGGCCCTGTGCAGTGGGGTGCCATGATTGATGATCAATGTCTGCCATAGGAGGAGTGGTGGCTGGGGAGGCCGATGAGCCGTATGTTGTCAATTTGTAGACCCTGCCACAGGATCAAGGCCAGGCTCTTTAACAAGGCATAGAAGGCTCTCATGATCTGACCCCTCACCAATCTTCCAGCCTTACCTCTGTCCCTGTCTGCTCTGGCCACACCGAACTGCATACTGTTCCCAGAACCCTCATGTTCTTTCTCACCTCCACGTCTTATCACATACTATCCTCTTAGTATACAATGCTCCCCTCTTTCCACCTGACTCCTACACACTGTTTAAGACTCAGCTTACTTTCTCACCACCCCAGTCTGGGTGTGAAGCTTTTCCTTTGTCCTTCCACAGCTCCTGGTGCACGTTGCAATCAGTGTTTAACCACATCACATTATAATTATCTGGTTAGGTGTCTGTTGTCCCCGCCTCCCTTCACCGCTCCCCAACCAGCCCAGGAATGTCCATGGGCAGGTGCTGTGCTTGTTCATTTTTGTATGGCCAGAGTCACACAACCAAAACTTACCAAGCACCAGTCATGTGTCAGTTCTGGGAACTGGCTGACTTCAAACTGATAAATGCTAGAGTGGGTATTAACACAGCAGTCTGTCTGGGGCAAGACTTCACTGAGAAGGAAGCTATATCTGAACTAAGTCTTAAAGGTACAAAAAGGGAAACCATTACAGGCTAATGGACCAGTGTGTGGAGTATTAACAACAGCCACCAGTTATTGGAACCCACTAATGGTGTAGGCCGTGGGCTGAGTGCTTTATGGATACTATGAAGACACTTATAAAGGCTAGAATGGGTAAGCTTAAAGAGCAGAATGGAAAGTTCAGGAACAGTGAGAATTTCAAGGTTGTTGGAACACAGGATGGGGCAAGGGTTAGTGGGAGCCAAGGTTAAAGAAATGAATTGGGGCTAGATTAAGAAAGGCTGGGCTGACAGATCTGGCTTCCTTACCCCTCATTCATGCTCAGAATCCAAGGAGAGCCAGGAGAATGCCCGTCAGATTGCAAGCTGGCTAGTAGTCAGTGGGAAGGCTACCACCTCTCTTTGAAGGCAAGCAGACTAATTTTCATTTCTTAAGCCAAACTTGGTTCTAAATCCCCGTGGGGTGCTGAAAATACTGGTTGAGCCTAAAGTGTGACTTGTGTATTCAGGGTCAGGGAGTCCTAGAACAGAAATGCACATGATTTCCACAGATGCTGTCTAAATCATTACCACTGACCCAAACAAATCCATCCATTCTGCTCTACCATTCCACATGAAGTGGCGTGTGGGGAGAAGGAAAGCTAGAAAAAAAAAAAACTAAATGGAGAGAAAAATTCATGGTTCCACGCTCCAAACAGCCTAAGTCAGAAAGATATTAGTGCAGAAAGGTGCAATCTCTGGATGCTGAAACGAGGAAGAACTCATGGGCCTGCAGACACAAAGTCCCCAAGTTCCTTGTCATTACTGACTCAGCCTTTCAGGGCTGTGTGTCATAGACCGGTTCAGAACCCTACAGAAGCAGAGCATGGACACTCCTAAGTGCCACTGCATACTTGTATAGAAAATCTCTGGGGTGTTTGGGGGACTCGGTTGAGAGTTTGCCTTCAGCTCAGGTCATGATCCCGGGGTCTTGGGATCGAGCCCCAGGTCAGGTTCCTTGCTTAGGCGGGATTCTGCTTCTCCCTCTGCCTCTGCCCCTTCCCCAACTTGTGTACTCACTCTCTCTCTCTCTCTTCTCTCAAATAAATAAATAAAATCTAAAAAAAGAAAAAAAAGAAAGAAAACCTCTGATTCCCTGATCGAACCACATTTTGGGAGAACCTCATTCCTTGGACCTCTAGCAATTGGTGCTATATGTGAGTATGAGTAATATGTTGCCTCCCCACACAAACAAGAAAGAAATGTTGAAAAGGAGAGTGGGGGTGTGTTCCAAATTTAGCTTTCCTTCCAACCTCTGCCCATATGGTCGGTGGTTAAAAAAGTGATTACCAAGCCAACAAAATGTAACCTGATATTAGGAGTTCCAGTCTAACTCTGAGAAACCAGGGTTAATACCAGCATGTGGTATTCATTGGTCATAATGCTGCCTGATATGGGGAGACTGGACGCTGAAAGCAGTCCTCACCCCAGGGCTCCACAACCTGGCCTACAAGACTCCCATCTTGTGCAATGGGACTGATGAGATTTCCAGGGGTTAAGTAGAGAGATTTCAGTGAGAGCCCATCAACCTCAACAGGGAATGAGGGGTTTTGAGAAAAAAGTTTATGGATCTGGTTAACAGCTTCCAAGTTAGGAAGTTTCCAAGTCTAGGATTCTAAAGGAATCCTAGATTTCAGAGTAACTGAAAATGAGGGGCTCTTGCATTTTCTAGCATAACTTAGGAAGAGAGAAACTTTCCCTCACTCATAGGTGGACAAAGCTATTGAATTAAGCCTAGATAAGGATGATAAAGGAAGGAAAACAAATCTTCCAAAGTATCCCTTCAAGCTATACTGGTAAATGTTTCACAAATGGCTCTAAAAGAAAAGCATGCATGTCAGATCAATTTTTGATGGAATATAGGATGTGGAACACACAATGTCCAAATAATAAAAAAATAGACAATACTCATTATAAATTCTATATAGCCAATTGATTCTCACAGAATCCTTCCATCAATTTTTGCCAGGCTCTTATATCGGTAGCCCAACCAGGGTGGTGACTGACAGGTAAGTGTAGTTCCTGCAAGAACACTGGCTGATACATTGATTTACATTAAGGAACAAAAATGAATCAACAAAGATATATGTCAGAATCTCATTCCTCCATCAGTGATGGCAGTGACTTCTCTGCTAGATTGGATAACAGTTTTTGAATACTGAAGAATGGACTCTCAATGTTTTGTGCCTCTCACAATGTAATGGCTATGGAACAAACACGATTTCAAGTTTAATCCACACTGCTAAAGTCTTCCTATCACTTCCTTAAGTCTAGAGTCTAGACAGTCAAAACAATAAATCGAGCCCTGATTTATAGTTTTTGCTGCTTTCTGTGGAGTAAATATTTCCTACACAGTCAATATTAAGCTACTGATGTGATGCATCCGGAGACATAGCAGCACACCACTGCCCTCACCCCCCATTTCAACTACTGCTTTTGGGTCTGTTCCACCATTGGCTCCAACAGGAAGGGGAGACAAGGCAGAGACACAGACAGCAGGCTACTCCTCCCTTCTCAGAGTGGGGTCTGCTGCTCTCCTAATTTTTTTGCCAATCTGTGAGGAGACAAGCACAGAAATTGAAAGTAAGCACTTAGTGATTTTTTTAAAAAAATTATTTATTTATTTATTCATGAGAGACAGAGAGAGAGAGTCAGAGACATAGGCAGAGGGAGAATCAGGCTCCCTGCGGGGAAAAAACTCAATCTCAGGATCCCAGGATCACAACCTGAGCCAAAGGCAGACGCTCAACCACTGAGTCACCCAGGTGCTCCAGCACTTAATGATTTTTATAGCAATTTCACAGAGAGATTTTTTTAGGACCATTGAGTCTCCTAATTAAAAACTGTGGCTTATATTCTGTAGGCCTTTTTGTGATTTCTTTTTTGTAGTAGTTCAATTTTATTATGTTTTACAAAACTATCGGTCCATGACAGGTTCAGGAGGAACAAATCTCCCCACCCCCGCCACCTCCCAGTCCTTCAGTCCAGATAACTTAAGATGCACTGGTCTATTCTGTGAAGCCAGGGTCAGAAGGAACAGAGTGGTATGGGAGAAGGGCATGGCCCAGACAACCTTGGTATTGACCATCCCGCCATTCAGGCTAACCATTCAGAGCTGAAGGAGGGGCTGTAGCCAGTTTGCTTTTCTAACAAAGGGGCAGGAAGGCTATAAGCCTGTAAATAATTGGGGAGAAATGAGAATTGGGGTTCTAGAGCCTGTGAGTGACAGACAGGATGTTGAAAGGAGCTACTTCCTGGAAAAATCTCTGTCATTCCTAAGGATCCATTTGTGTAGGAAAATAGTTGCAGAAAATCATAATTGGTGACATGTGCTCAAATATGACCAGAGAGGGTAACTTCTCCATTTCTCTTTCCTCCCCCCAGCCGAAAAATTGCCTCACTGGTTTGTTCTACCATCTTGGTTCTCTTTTGCTCTATGTGCGTGATTGAATCATCATAAGACCACAGCATCTCAGAGCCATTCAGGACCATGGAAATCAAGAGCCCTGCTCACTATCTGACATCCTACTCCACCCTCACCCAGCCAATCTTTCTGATAGATGGTTATTTAATCTCTAGTCAAATATCTCCAGAGTCAGAAAGCTCATTGTTCCCTAGAGCAATCCATGCCACTGAGAAATAGCTTGAAGGGTTAGAAAGTTCCCCTTTTGTCAAGTGAAAACATATCTCCTGGTACATGCCATGTATTGGTTCCAGAACCACCTTCATCTTCTACACGCAAGACCTCAAAATATTAGACGACAACATTCACACTCCCTAATTCTTTTCTTGCATAGACTAACCATCACTGCTTCTTCTCACTATCTTTCCACTAACCCTGTTTGCAGATTCTTCACCATCCTCCTCACTCTCCTCAAGAGGTACTCTAGGCTCCATGATGTGTCACACAGCATGTCCTGTCCACTTCACTATTGACTGGAGCTGGAATCACCTGTATCTTTGCTCACAATTTCAGCTGCTAGAAGTCAAAGTCTACTTTGAGGAAGCTAATTAAAGAAGCAGTGAGGTTAAAACCTACCAAATATTAGGCAAAAGGAAGCAAATGCTGAAAAGTAAACATAGCATATGGATAAACGAAATATTTATTGAACATCTACTAAGTAACAATGACAAGGCAAGGCGGGGGAGGGTTACAGAGGTTGGTGACCAAGAGCTGATTAGGTGTATACATACAATGAAAAAGACTTGCTTTCTACCCTCCATGGAACTCATTGTTAGTCTAGGACAGTACTTTGTTCTGAAACCCATCCCGAAGTTGCTAATGAAATTGCTCCCCACTCTGGCATAGACTCTTCTCCGACACCAGAATTTACAGAATAGCCTCTACTGATTTTTATTTATCCGGTAATTATATTATGGCTTAAGATCACCAAATGAGCTACAAATTAAGAGATTCTGTCTGCAGTGGTCTCCCATTGTCACCTTAAAGGCTTACTTACCCTCACTCATACCCATTAGGATTGTTTAGAAAAAAATCAAAAGGAAGTTTTTTAAAAATTCCATAAGTATATTTAGAAATGTTAAGAACCATAAGTGCCGGGATCCCTGGGTGGCGCAGCGGTTTGGCGCCTGCCTTTGGCCCAGGGCGCGATCCTGGAGACCCGGGATCGAATCCCACATCAGGCTCCCGGTGCATGGAGCCTGCTTCTCCCTCTGCCTATGTCTCTGTGCCTCTCTCTCTCTCTCTCTGTGACTATCATAAATAAATAAAAATTTAAAAAAAAAAAAAAAAGAACCATAAGTGCCATGGATCATCTTACTGGATCATTAAACATTTCATAGCCAGGTATGTACGTAGGCAGATACTATAACAAGCTCTCCTTTCAAAAAAACTAACCAAACAGGAAAAAAGGAAAACAACCAAATAAAAACGTGCCAGTAACTTCATTCCTACTGAAGAAAACTGGAAATCTCCTTGCACCTGACCCAGGCAACTAAGGGGGAGAAAAAGATAGTTGGCTACACCTTTTTGCCATATTAACCAAAGTTCAAGGACAGCATGGTCTGAATTGGAGACAGAGACCTGAGGATTTGTGTGCGCGTGTGTGTGGATGTGTGTGCATGTGTATGCGTAGTTTCAGGGGTTTCATGGAAGGTCAGCAATTGCAAAGCATCTGGTGGCTTTGAGTGCCTCCTCCTGTCAGAGGAGGACGTCAGGCTGGTTTCCTAACTCATCTCCATGTGTGACCACTGGGACTGGTGGCACCTGACACCTTTGGTCTCTGTCTTGCTCTGCAGGGTCATGATCCCTTGTTATACTGGGCTCCTCTGATGTGGCTCATGCAAGAGATAATTGCACAGGTTTCATTAAATGTCACATCTTTCTCTCTTTCTGAGATGGTATTTCTCCTTGAGGGGGAACACTTCCCAGTCGATGGTGTACACCTCTGCTTTTCCAGATCCCTTGTGAATGTTATCTTCCAGGAAAGGTTTCAGCTCAGCTAGAGGCTTTGGGCTTGCTACCTTCCTGCTGGTTCTTCTTTCAATTTTCTATCAACTAAGTGTTGAACCTCTCCCTCCCATTCCCTTCTATCACACTAGATTACCACAATTTGGGCGAGGCTGTCACTAAGTTGGCCAACATGGCTTCATCCAGAGAAAATCAATCTCACCATTTAGGCAGATTCATATATTCAACAGTTTCCTTTTAATTTGAAACTGATCATAAGCTGTAATATAATGGCCACAGATTGTTTGCACTCCCCTCTAACACTCCCCTAATTCTTAGAGTTTCATGGAATGTCCACCAGCAAGTGTAACTATCATAGAGTTACCCTTGATGAAAGCCTCCTAGCCCAATAGCTCAGGCAGGAAAGTATCACAGGTCAGTAAGCCTAGAAAAGTGAACCCCCGAATATCTCACAAATAACAACACACTCCTTAAAGCATCTCAAGTTATGGTAACTTTATGGAAAGTTTTTAACCTTCCCTTACTCTCATCTATCACCAGCTTACCTGTACTCATTCCCTAGGTGATGCTAAAGCATGGAGAAGGGCCTTTTCTGGGTACACTTATTGAACTGGGCATATAATATCACTCACTGTTACAGCTCACATCAAAATCCATCTCTGTGAGCCATGAAAACTGCACAAAGCTCTGAGCTGAGGTGGAATTGGCTGTCTTGTCAATGTATTAGTAAGAACCACCTTGTCTGTATCCGTGTGGAGAGTGCTATGATAGTAAGCTTTGCTTCCTTCAGCTTCCCTATGGCATTTGTTCTTGAAAAGATCAACGCATGAAAGCAGATTTCTTAGAGCTAAGAGCAAGATAGAATGGGGAAGAAAAATCACAGGCCCTTTCTTGACCTTCCCAACTCATCCACCCTTGCTCTCACTGTCCCACTAACACCAAAGAAAACAAAACATAACTAGCTGTGATTCTTTCAAGATGTAGGTGACTACCACTGTTGTGACTGTGGTTACTTGCACCACTCAGCAGACATATTTGTCATTGTTGAAATGCCTTCTCACTGGTCTGGAAACAAGTTAATGAGTAACTGAAAAGGCTATCTTGGGGATGGAGAAGGAGCATATTATAATGAAAATAGTTGGCCAGAACATTGGGGACTTAATTTCTAATTTTAGCTACAGGCTTTTGGCAACTATAACTTACAACCCAATGGTACTAAACAGTATTAACAATATTACCCCAAATGAGAAACTGCTTTACAGTTTATAAAGTACTTTTATGTCCTTTATCACCTGTGTTTCATTCCACAACTTTTGAAGTTGGCAAGTCTGGAAATTTTTTTAAAAGATGCATTTATTTTAAAAAAAATGTATTTATTTATTTGAGAGAGAGAGAGAGAGAGAAAGCAAGAGAGTGTATGAGTTGGAGGAGGGGCAGAGGGAGAGAGAGAATCTCAAGCAGACTCCCCGCTGAGTGCAGAGCCCAATGTGGGGCTCAATCTCAGGACCTGAGATCATGACCTGAGCCAAAATCAAGAGTTGGATATTCAACAGATGGAGCCACTCAGGGGCCCCTGCAGGTCAGGAAATATTTTATCATTTTTTCAGAGGAGGAAACTGAGTCTCAGAGGAGCTGAGTGACTCTGTCCAAGGCCACAAGACTGTGTGTTTGACTCTGTAGATGAAATGCTCTTCCTTCCTTGAATGTCTCAAGCATCAGCAACCTGAAGTAGAAAGGTATCGCGTTCATCCATCACACAGGCTCCACCTCACAGTGAACGGCACGAGGTCCTCTTAACTGGGGTCACATGTTTGAGGGACTGACATCACAAGAAAGAAGGTAGGAGGGAGTCACTACAAGATGCTGCTTGGGAACTCCAGGAGCGGGTTACTTAGCGAGAAGCAAAGGGTGCAGAGGAAGTAGGATTGTCAAACTATAGAATACATTTTGGGAAAACTGCCATAATTTACTCCTAGACTTATGACCAGTAGGGTAGTATAAATAGATATATTACTGTGTCCACATGTATTTTGATCTCTGAACAGGACTCAACAACTTTCCCATTAAAAAAAAAAAAAACCCAGGACATGTCATTCCTCTACAAACTTTCTACTGATGCTTGGGCCTGCAATGTGATTTGTTCTAAAACATTCTAACCTTGCAGATGTCACCCGTGAGAAAAGGCCCATTATAAAGTTCCTCCGTCGGTTTTATCCTTCTCACCAAACCAACCCATTAAAGAATTTCATCAGACAATGTGGCTACCGGCCTACGTTATGAAGGTCTGACTCGACAACTCAAAAGAGCTAAGCCGTCCAAGTGTCCTTCCCCTTCACTATGTGTGCAGGCTCGCAAAGGTCAGAATATAAGGTTACATTTGAGGCACTAAGAAAATGAATGAAAATCACTAGCCTAAAAAAAAACATGTCCTAAATGCTATTTTTTTTTTAGTTGTTCTTTTGCCTCCAGATGGTAAAGGAACAGCGAGGAGGAAATATTGAGTGTGGAGACCCATGGGGCCCACAGCTGTGAGTCCTAATACCCCACCCCCAGCACTGCTGGGGCAGAGCGGACAGCTGCTTCTCCTCCTGACACCTGGACACGACCGCGCAGGATGGCAAGAGAGACCTGCCCTGGCCCAACTTCACCTCCCCCCTGACTCCCAGCCAGCGAGGGATCCAGTGGCAGCTTTTCTCTTTGCGGTCCCCACACCAACACAGTGAAACTGAAAGTTTCTTGAGGGTGAACAGTACCACAAGAAACATCTGTTTAAACGGGGAAGAAACACCCATTTGGCTTTAATATTGGTACAAGTTGGGGATCCCTGGGTAGCTCAGCGGTTTGGCGCCTGCCTTTGGCCCAGGGCGCAATCCTGGAGTCCCGGGATCAAGTCCCGCGTCGGGCTCCCTGCATGGAGCCTGCTTCTCCCTCCTCCTGTGTCTCTGCCTCTCTCTCTCTCTCTATCATAAATAAATAAATCTTTAAAAAAATATTGGTTCAAGTTCTAAGCCCAATATGTGCTTCATGAAGCTACCTCCTCAGCTCGCCACCAACCGGCTGGAGCCACTGTCCTCCCATGTGGCAACCAGCAATGTGTTTATCTTCTACAGCCTGTTCCCACTTTCTTCATGCAAGGAACTAGGCTTCCACAGCATCCGTGATCACTTCCCCTTGTCTTTGACAACTAGCTTGAGTTAATATTGTCTTCTTCCTTTTTTTTCTTTTTGGATTTTATTTATTTATTCATGAGAGACACAGAGAGAGAGGCAGAGACACAGAGAGAGAGGCAGGTTCCCCATGGGGAGCCCAATGCAGGACTTGATCCTAGGACCTCGGGATCGTGACCTGAGCCGAAGGCAGATGCTCAACCCCTGAGCCACCAGGTGCCCCATATTTTATTTTTCTGACTTGCAGTGATAGAGATCTTAGGCTCACCAGATTATTCAGGCTATACCCACAGAATAGTGCAAGCTCTGGAGCAAGAACAAGCCCAGGGAGGCAGGGGGTGAGGGAGTGGTAACAGGTATCCCTGAGATGGGTGTTTCTTACTGGGTTGCTTTGTAAGCCTGTTTCAATTGTGCTTCCAAGAGCAGGTGTGTGTGCGTGCGTGTGTGCGTGTGCGCGTGTGCAGGCATGCACCTATATGAGTACAGGCACATGTGTGCATGGTTTTCCATGTGGGTGAGAGTCAGGACTTGGCGGAGAGGGGGAGATGCTTAAGATGCTTAGTCATCATGTCTTGGCTAGGGACACCTGGCCAGAGCTTGCAAAGCTTCTCAGGAATCAGCCGCAGCCAAAGCACCAGGAGTAGCCAGCTTCCCAAACAGCTTACAATAAGAGCTTTGACAAGGTGGGTAACTGGGAACGATGCTGATGGCAGCCGGGCAACAAGACGGTCCATTTATTGCACCAGCTCCACCGCGGATGGTCTGTCTTTGGGAGGGAGTCTGAACACGGTGTTCAGTGCAAAAGCATTTTCTAACTTATGGGCTAAATTCTACCTTTGCAGAAAATATGTGCCGAGCTAGGGATGCTGAGAAAGCCAAAGAGCTTCAGAGGTTTGGGATTAATAATAGCAGTCCCCCAATTGTCATAAATATCTGTAGAACTCAACAGGTTGCAAAGCACTTTTACACTCATTGTCACCTTTGTTTTCCACCACTCATTGAGGTTGGGGAGGATGCGTATCCCCCACATTACAGTTGGAGAAACTGAGGCTCAGAGCACTACATAACCTGCTAAAGGTCTCACTGTGAGTAAATGTGCTAGAACTGGAACCCAAGTGTCTTAATCTATCCTATGGGTCACCAGGCCTCAGGCCTCTTTTGTACTTCCTCCAACACTTGGCTCATTGTGGGCCAGCTTAGTGGCTTCTTAGATGCTTCAAGTTTGAAACCTAAATGCCATAAGTGCTCAATTGGAAGGCGGTAAGGGTTGCAAACACATCACCTAGGGATCTTGTTAACCTGACCTATGATTCAGCAGGTCTCGAGGTGGGCCCTTAGAGTCTGCATTTCTAGCAACTCCCAGATGATACAGACATTACTGGTCCACGGGTCCCACCTGGAGTAGCAAGAGGTACTGAGGATACTGCTGAATGTTGGTTACCTGGTCTTAAACTAATACAACAAGCTAATTCTAAGCAACGTCTGCAGGCTCTTTGAGCTTCCAGAGGTCAGCAGTAGCAGTAACAGACCAGTTGTTGTACTAGTAGGTAGCATTTTTTGAGTGCTTACCAGGTGCTAGGCACCTTGCCAAATGCTTTGAATGGATGATTTCATTATTATTATGATGATGTTATTGAATTGCCACAATCATATGTAACAGAGAAAAACAAAGGGAAACCTACAAGGTCAGAAGAAAACTCTAATTATGATGTCCCCCAGACTCCAATAAGCACCCTGCCAGGTACTAAAGCCAAATCAATGAACACGATTACAGATTGCCAGCACTAGAATGGCCCATGAGGACTGGGCATTCTCTTGGTTTTGCAAATGGAGACTGACTTTCCAAAGGAGGAAGGGGCTTGCCCTAGGACACATGGGAGTTAGAAGCAAAGTCAGGAATAGAGGTGTCCTGCAAGAAGTGAGCCAGGGCAGCCAGCCAGTAGGACCACTCATTGGTTATGGTGTAAAAGGTCTGTTCTGGGACAAAAGGGAGATAAAAGAGGGTCTGAACCTCCTCTGAGCCTGGTGTTTTGTTTTTGTTTTTGTTTTTTTGTTTTTCATTTTTTATTCCCAAGTTGTGTTTTGGAGGAAAAAATGTGAAAGTTCTAAGTGAGATGGCAGTAAACGCACATGGTGTTCCAAGTCTGGTTGACTAAGTGGATGTTGATGAATCACTGGGACCAGATGGCATCTACCCAGATTTGGGGTAAAATTGTGTAACAGCTGACCAAAGTATATAGCCTGCCGTTCCAAAGAGCTATTGTGCCGTGAGCCTGGCAGATTGCCAACAAGTCTCCTCTCCATGAGAAGCATTTCAAAGGAGACTGAAGGAGCTCCAGGCCAGTAGGATCACTGAACATGTTACACAAGTGTAACCTATTGGGAGTAAGGCATCATTTTTCCTGTAAATTAAATTACCCACCATTTGTGTAGGTGTTTTACAGTTTACAAAGCACTTAGGGTTAATCATGCCTAACTAATTGACCAGAATTCTTTGAGAGGCTAAATGTGCTAGTGGACAAAGGGAAACCAGTGAATATAATCTATTTAGGTTTTGAAAAGGCCCTTGACAAGGTGCCCTACCAAACACTGCTGAAAAAAGTTAAGTCACCATGGCATCGTGGAGTGGTGTTTTGCAATGGACCGGGAAGTGGCTTATAGGCAGAAAAGTGAGAGGAGGGCTAGGCAGGGACATTTTTGGAGAAGTATGAAAAGTGGTGTGTCCCAAGGATTAATGCTGGAGCCAGTTAATATTTTGGTGAATCATCTGGGCAACCTTTAGATGACTGGAAGCTTTTCTGGATAGCGAAGAGCAGAACAGATTTCAGCCTTTTTACAAAAGTCTAGATGAGCAGAGAAGGAAGGATCAGAGTAGAGTTATTCAAAGAGTAGTCTCTGAAATCTCACTGTGTGGTTCTGAATCCTGACTCTACCCTTAGTGACTGCACAACCTTAAGCAAATTACCTTTTCCAGCATTAGTTTTCTCATCTGTAATGTGGGAATAGTAACAACCCCTTGTTCACAGTGAAAATGATATGAGACAATGCAAGCAAAGTTCCAGTACAGCACTCGCAGTATTGGTTAATGTCCAGTGAACATTGGCTTATATTATTTTTACTGATTATAAGGTGCCAGCCTCTGAGTGATCCCATTATGCCCTAGGAATGGAACTTGGGAGCCACTGCAGACTATTTCTTGAAAGCATTGGCAAAATTTGTGGTAGTAATTCAGAGAGGATGGGGATGTGTGTGAAAGATTTCATTCCAGGAAACTAACAATTATGGAGCACTGAATATGTGCTGGTACCAGGCTAGATGCTTTACAAACTTTCCCCCTTAATGTAATCCTGCAATAGTCCTGTGAAGTTGGGGTATTGATCCCCATTTGATGGACAAGGGAATGAAGACTCAGGAGGAAGAGAGCCAGAATGCAAATGCAAGTTTGCTCTACCCCCAAAGCTATTTTTTTTCACTTTATCACACTTAAAATGCAAATTTAACATTTTGATTCCAGGACAGTTAACATACAGTGGAGGGATGGGTGTAATTTAGGAAAGGACAGAAGAGTGGGATCTAATACGGAAATAAATGCGGGCAATGGTATGAAGATAGAAACAAGGGCAGTATGTTTATGCTTCCTTTTAAAGTTACCCCATTGTCAGTTTTCACAAGACTCCCAAGATTGCATTGCTTTTCATAACTGAGAAGAACCAAGGAAATATTCAATGGGAAACAGGGCCACCTGATTTGGTCTGATTGTTTTAGACAATAAAAAATAAAAACAGGAAGTTACCCTTTTAATCTACCTAGGTCTGGAGATGGGAGGAAAAGAGGGGTACCTGAAAACTTTTTTTTCTAGAGTATAGTATTTCTTTGCAAAGTTGATGGCATTGTAGGTTGTGGGGACTTTCAGAAAGTTACAGAGAGCAGAGTCAACTGGTGTTGAATCCACAAGCATAGCTATTTTGGCTTGGATGCCAGCTGGCTCACACACATACCTGCAAGGAAGCGGAGCTGGTTCCTCACTTTCATCGTGCCATCCCCGGAGCCCCCGATGCACTCGTCTTCATCGTCGCCACAGTCGCCACTTTCAAGCCCCTCCTCGTCAAGGTTTTTATCCAGAACTCTACCTTTGGGCACAGACATGGTTCTCAGGAGCTGAAAGAAAGGACCAGAAATGTAGCAGCATGTTAAGATTTATTTCTCAGGGAGGTCTGAAACAGTCTTACAAACAGGAGGCATTGAAAACTGCTGAATGAACTGCACAGAAGCTTTTAAAAACCATTTTCAAATGTAGGTAAGTGTAAACTGCTTATATTCTTTTTAAAAAAAATTATTTATTTGAGAGAAAGAGCTGGGGGGGAGGGGCAGAGGGAGAGAGAGGAGGAAGAGTCCCAAGCAGATTATGTGCTGAGCATAGAGCCAGATGGGCATCAATCTCATGACCCTGAGATCACTACCTGGCTGAAATCTCGAATTGGTCACTTAACTGACTGAGCCACCCAGGTGCCCCATATTCTTTTTTAAAAAATATTTATTTACTTGTTGTTTGTTTATTTTAGCAGGGAAGGGCAGAGGGAGTGGGAAAGGGAGAGAATCTCAAACAGACTCTGTGCTAAGCCCAGAGCCCAAAGTAGGGCTGGATCCCATGACACTGAGATCACTATGACCTGAGCTGCAACTAGCCAACTGAGCCACCCAGGTGCCCCAGCTGCTTATATTCTTTAGAATTTTATACTTACAGAACATTCCATAGCATCTGACATGATTCCCTACTCCTCCATGCTACTCCCACCACCCAGTAGCTGGTGTCTACTGCATTAGACCTTCTATACCATGGTATTTAAGTTCCTGAAAGCCTCCATGGTAGGAGAACTCACCAATGAGAAGCTTAAGGTGTACAATAGCCAAACTGTGGAAGGAGCCTTGGTGTCCATCGAAAGATGAATGGATAAAGAAGATGTGGTCTATATATACAACGGAATATTACTCAGCCATTAGAAACAACAAATACCCACCATTTGCTTCAACGTGGATGGAACTGGAGGGTATTATGCTGAGTGAAATAAGTCAATCGGAGAAGGACAAACATTATACGTTCTCATTCATTTGGGGAATATAAATAATAGTGAAAGGGAATAGAAGGGAAGGGAAAAGAAATAGGTAGGAAATATCAGAAAGGGAGACAAAACATAAAGACTCCTAACTCTGTGAAACGAACTAGGGGTGGTGGAAGGGGAGGAGGGTGGGGGGTGGGGGTGAATGGGTGACAGGCACTGAGGGGGGCACTTGACGGGATGAGCACTGGGTGTTATTCTGTATGTTGGCAAATTGAACATCAATAAAAAATAAATTTATTATTTTAAAAAAAGAAGCTTAAGGTGTGATAGACAAAGCATATTTATAGTCTGGGAGGACACCAAGATCAGGAAAGAGCCCTACAGAAGCCTCCTACAATTATATTTCCATTATATTACAACAAATGCTTCCCACCAGATAAAGAGATTACCAATGGCATTTTACACACATTTTAAATACATACTTACAATTAATTGCCAATGTACCATGCCTTGGTCACTAGAAAAACTTTAAAAATCTCTCCCTCTTTCACAATTTCTATAAGCTGGTTTGAAATTCATTTTGCTTTATTGTAAATAATATGCCTACCAAGAGGCATGTTTGTTTTACACCTCTGTGTCTGGCTTTTCAGTTATGTAATCAACTCCTTTTTAAAGATTTTATTTATTTATTCATGAGAGACACAGACAGAGGGGCAGAGATATAGGCAGAGGGAGAAACAGACTCTCTGTGGGGAGCCTGATGCGGGACTCAATCCCAGGACTCCATGATCACAACCTAAGCCAAAGGTAGATGCTAAACCACTGAGCCACCCTGTGCCCTAGTCAATGCCTTTATAATTTGATGGTGACTCTCACTTTCTCCAATTTCTCCATTGACCCGGAAGCCCAACCCACAACGCAAATCATGTCTGAGGGCGGCTCTTAGGCCCCATTTTACTTTTCCTTGCATTTCTCACCAAGGCTGTATTCCAGGGTCCTCTATTCCTGCCCCACCTCTCATTTTCAGTCCTAAAAGTCAGGCCCACTTCATACTTAAACAAATATTGGCCAAAAAAGATGCTGGATCTACCAAAAGTGAGATTTTGGTGATTGCACAAGAGGTATCCAGAAAAAATGCATATACAGACATATCCTGGTTTCTATTATCCATGTTCATTGTCACTGCAAAGTATACTTTTATGTTATCCACTTGTGATTTAACTCCTACATCAAGATCTACTTGGAACAAGCTATATATCATAGAGAAATGGGAGTATGGGTTTGTTTGGTTTTTTTTTTTTTTTTGAGCAAAGAAAGAAAAGTCCAACAACTTCTAATGGTGTTGGAGAAGCCAAGCCACCTACCGTCTCCTACTCTAGCACCATCTCTATCCTCCTGCTCTAATGCATCCCTTCTCTGACCCTCCCTATTCCAACTTATCCTACACATCTAAATGTACAATATAGATGCATAGGCTAGGATAAGCTAGCCTAATGATTCTCAAATTTTTGGTCTCAGGGCCCCTTTACACTCATATTCAAAATCCAAGAGAACTTCTGTTTATACAAGAAGTTGTTTATATCTATTGACATTTACCATCTTAGAAATTATAACTGAGAAATGTAAAAAATACTTAATAACTTGTTTACACTTAACCATAATAAATCCATAATGTGTTAACATATATAACATTTTCTAATGAAAAAAGAAATATATTTTCCCCTGATATAAAATAGTTAGAAGGAAGGGTGGCATTGTTATACATTTTTGCAAATCTCTTTAAAGTCCAGGTTAATATGGCAGGTGGATCATCATATATGCTTCTCCATCCAATCTGTTGTTTTGATTTAAATATTTGTACAGAATCTAGTGTCTCACAGATATGTAGTAGGAAAAGAGGGAAGTATTTTAGTAGCCTTTCAGAAAACTGTGGATATTTTTCGGTGACACTTCATAAAAACTCAGTAAGTGGGGAAAATTAGTTGCAATGTCAAGTATGAAACCACATGAATAAACTTTTCATGTTCTGTTACATTAAAATTCATTGGTGTGCTCTGAACTTTGAATGGACCTTTTAGCCATTTTATATCATCATGCATGGTCATCCAAAAATACTGGTTCACTGAGCTATACAGGTCTTCTGAATGTCAATATCTTTCATTATATGATACATTAAAAAATCACATCCAGGGGCAGCCCCGGTGGTGCAGCGGTTTAGTGCCGCCTGCAGCCCAGGGTATGATCCTGGAGA
This sequence comes from Canis lupus baileyi, assembly GCF_048164855.1. Taxonomy (NCBI): domain Eukaryota; kingdom Metazoa; phylum Chordata; class Mammalia; order Carnivora; family Canidae; genus Canis; species Canis lupus. The sequence goes on along the minus strand of NC_132876.1, from coordinate 19,593,937 downwards.
CGGGGATCGAGTCCCACATCTTGCATGGAGCCTGCTTCTCCCTCTGCCTGTGTCTCTGCCTCTCATTCTCTCTCTCTCTCTCCTCTCTGTGTCTCTCATGAATGAATAAAATCTTTAAAAAAAATCACATCCATTCATTACATCACCTCCAATCTAATTAGAAAATGTCTAAGTGTTGGGAAGCTCGCAAGCTCATGGTAGCAGATACAAGTGTTTCAAAATTTTTATTTTATCTTGAAAGTTTAAATTTTATCACTGGCAACAAATACTATCAGTTTTTCCTTTAACTGATGGGCTCTCTTTATTCCTTTCAAAGAAAATGTCTAGCAAATACTTGAGTCTGAATAACCATAGTTTGTCAGTCATTATTTGAAATAAAAATGGCATTGCATGAAAATGAGGCCAGTTTAGCTCATAGCTTAAATAATCTTACAAGTGCTTTTCCTTGAGATGTATGTCTACACGGTTTGCAGCAGAAATACTGTAAGTGTACTTCACATTTCATTACACAGAATATTTTTTAAGATTTATTTATTTATTTTAGATAGAGAGGGAGAGAGAGCCCAAGTTGGGGGGTTGAGGGAGAGGGAGAGAGAATCTCAGGAAGACTTCATGCACAGCACGGAGCCCTATGCAAGGTTCCATCACAGAACTCTGAGATCATGACCTGAGCCAAAACCAAGAGCCAGACATTTAACTGATGACTCCACCCAGGTGCCCCATACACACAGAATAGTTTTTAAAAGGATGCTCAGGAGTTATAGCTTAATAAACTAATCATTTTTACTGTTTTGTCCATAACTTTTAAAAAAAGTAATCTCTACACCCAACGTGGGGGTCAAACTCATGATCTCAAGATTAAGAGTTGCATTCTCCACTGCCTGAGCCAGCCAGGTACCCCAGCCATGATAATTCTTTTTTTTTAATGGCCAGTCATGATATTCTTAAGTGAAACTTTTATTCTCTTGCAACTATATGGCAGTGAAGAATACAATGACTGCTGGTACAGTTTGCAGTCACTGCTTTGATTCATACTGTGTTGCTGACAGTCGTACTCACCATTGCTTTTGCACCACTGGTGCAAATATCAACATAGTGAAAAAGGCAAACCAACACCCTGGTACTGTTGTGCAAGTAATTTTGACCTTGTGGGTCATTAGGTTTCACGGATTCCCAGGGTCCATACACCATTCTTCGAACACTGCTAATCTAGGCTATAATATCATTTCAGTTTGACCAAATATAATTTTCCATTATTTTGTATGAGAAAACTGCTATTGACATAAGCATTTTTAGGTTAATTTTCAAAAGTACATCCTTCATATATGTCATGATTACCTGAATAAGAACTGTTCACATAAGGGGAACTGGCGGTTAGATATAGACAACTTACTATTTCTCAAGCATGTCTCCTATCTGTTCCTGTCATTAGTCTCATCAGCAAATATTAATTGAGTACCCAGTATGAGTTGTTTTCATTGCTGTCTACTGAAAGCACTCCATTCTTTCAAGCCAAGTTTAAATGCTGCTTCCTTAATAAAGCCTTCCTGGCTCTCACAGATGGTCATATGGCTCTCCTTTCCCTTCTTCCACCAGCACTTCCTTCATCTGTACCTCCTAAATAGCACTAATAGCACTAAATAGCAACCTGGTATTATTTATGTGTACATGTGACTTTGCTCTACCACTAGACTGTGAGCTGTCCAGGGGCTGAGTCTTATTTATCTTTGAACCTCATTGCATTTAAGGTAGTGTCTGGCACACGGCAGATACTTAGTAAATGTGCTATTGAGTGGAAGCAAAATATAGTGGCATGGTATCTTTAATTCTTTCTTTTTTTTAAAAAAATATTTTATTTATTTATTCATGAGAGATGCACAGAGAGAGGAAGAGACATAGGCAGAGGGAGAAGCAGGCTCCCTGCAGGGAGCCCAATGCAGGACTCAATCCCAGGATCCCGGGATCACGACCTGAGGCAAAGGCAGATGCTCAACCACTGAGCCACCCAGGTGCCCCTATTTAATTCTTCCAAAGCTACTTCCACAGCCTCATTAAAATGAGAAACCCAAAGCACAGATTGACTGTAGGAGAACCTGTGAATGAATAGCCAAACCCTTTTGGACAACTGTGACTAAGATCTATGGTTAATCTTTGAGAGACCATTTTCCAAACTCCAGTACGATGCCCTAGTATTCCCTGGTTGTTCAATTTTTAAAAATACCATTAAAAAAAACCTTTAAAATTTTGCCAATGAGATTACTTCTTTAGTTTTAAATGGCTCCCATTTTGGAGACAGTTTCAACATTGAAGGATTATAGTGTATGTTGGAACCATTTTACACTGACATCTGCTGATGAGCCTAACCCACCCATACACCTTGACAATACAAGTCCAAACCCAGAAAACTATTGTTAAGGCAAAAGTCCTAAAGAAGAGTCTGAAGCTCCAGAGTGTTGAAGGAACGGTCATGTGTTAGAGATGAGGAACTGCCAGTGAGAACTGTGGATTGAGTACAGCCTGGAATTTGGCACAGAAATCCAATTGGCTAATTGCAATTCACAATGTTGACCTCCTTGTTCCCTCTCTCACACTTTACAGTGTCTTCCACACTGAACACTCGCTTTATAAAAAGAAAGTTATGAGAACCTTGCACACAAATCAGTTAACTTTAGGTGCCTGAGACTTTTGATTAATTGTTTGCCATTTCAAAGGACACTATTCTCAATTAGCAATGATCGTTCCTTGGATAAACCACATTGGGTATGATACTGCCACTGTGCAAAGGTAAAAGGACACTATTATGTTAGCTTTTTATTTTTTTTAAAAAGATTGTATTTATTTGATATATATATAGAGAGAAAGAGAGAGAATGAGAACAAGTGGTGGTGGTGGGGTTAGAGGGAGATGGAGAAGCAGCCTCCCCACTGAGCAGAGAGCCTGATGCAGGACTTGATCCCAGGACCCTGAGATCATGACCTGAGTCAAAGGCAGACACTCAACTGACTGAGCCCCCCATGCATCACTCTGTTAGCTTTTTAAAAGCCAGAGCTCCAAATAATGATTATCAATGTAAACTTATCTTCTTGAAACACAGGTCTGATTATTTTATTTTACTCCACTGCCCCCATAATCATTTCATAAGCCTGACATTTCTGCTACTCATTGCTTGGCAGGCCTTAGCAGGGGGAAGCATACAGGCCTTTTTCATAGCCAGCTTTTTTTTTACAGCTCCTACCCTCCTTGTAACTCGAGTTGAGCCACATAAGACCATCACATTTGTTTAAATATACAAGCAATTTTGATTTTATGATCTACTATTTTAATTATGTAAGTATCAATATAACATAGAAAGGTGAAAGGAAAGAGAAATAAGGAAAGATTCCCAATTCCCAAACTCTAATAAACAACATTTGTGTTTTCAAAGGTAGGGCTTCTTTGTATTACCTTTCTTTTTACATAGGTGAATTTGGATTTTAGAATCAGACTGACTTGGGTTAGAATCCTGGTTTTTCCCCTTCATTGGCTTTTCTCCCCACTTACTAACTTCACTGCTTATTATCCCTAAACCTCAGTGTCTTCATCAAAATGGGGGGAATTATGCCCACCTCACGGAATTGTTGTGATACTTTAAACTTGATAAAACATGTACAAGGTGCCTGTAAGGAATCTGCTGAAATTCACTTAACTATGCTCCAATACTGAATATTGACACCACTTCTCGTTCTTTTGTTCTTATAAATAAAGATGTAGCATCAGGAGCATTCACATTACTCTTTCCATATTCTGGATTATTTCCTTAGTTTCCCATTAGTAGGATTATCAGGTCAAAGGGAATATACATTTTTTAGGGGTGCCTGCCTAGCTCAGTGGGTAGAACAGGCAACTCTTGATCTCATGGTCATGAGTTTAAGACCTATGTTGGGAGTAGAGATTACTTTAAAAAATTAAATATTTTCTCTCATCCCATAGGCTGCCTCTAAGCTTTGTTGATTGTTTCCTTCATTGTGCAGAAGCTTTTTATTTTGAGAATATTATGCTGGGTGAAATGGGTCGGCTAGAGAAAGACAAATACTATATGATTTCGGTCATGTGTAGAATTTAAAAAACAAAACAAACAAGCAAAGGGAAAAAGGAGAGAGGGGGAGGCAAACCAAGAAACAGACTCTTAACTACGGAGAACAGACTGTTACCAGAGGGGATGTGGTTGGGGGTCTGGGTTAAATAGGTGATGGGGATTAAGCAGGGCACTTGTGATGAGCACCAGGTGTGGTATGGAAGTATTGAATCACTATATTGTACACCTGAAACTAATATTATACTGTACATCAACTGACTGGAATGTAAATAAAAACTTTAAAAAAAGTAAAAAAAAAAGTAAACATTAAGAAAATGATTACATACATTTTTATGCACCATGGGAGTGAGTCTTCAATGTCTGTAAGAATCACCTAGGATTCTTGTTAAAAACTTGTTAAAGTTTAACAAAACTTGTTAAAGCTTGTTAAAAACTCAGGCTCCCAGGCCCCATCCAAGGAGCTGCTTATCTAGTAGGCCTGAGGTAGAGCACAGATCTGCATTTTTAACTAAATCTGTCCCCCACCATCTTGCCATGAGTGAATCACAGTTCACACATTAAAAGAAGCTGCTCCAAGTGTCCCTCCACTTCCCAGAAACCCTCTGAAATCACATTTGTTAAAGAGTCACCTCAGCCTCATGTGTGTCCGAGTCCTTAATACGTGCTCTTCAAACCATTTTTCTTTAAAAAGTAAATTCAATCTGATGATTTCCTTTTTGCTTAAGTATGGACATCATGACCTTTTGTCTTTGGAGTTAATGAAAATACCCTTGTGTAAAGGTGAGTGACTGTTTGATTAGAAAGTGGAATATTTAAAGTTAGTTTTAGAACAGGTACCCAAGGCTGTGTGATAAGAGGAACCAAAAAGCTTGGAATAATTACTTAAGAAAATTAGAACCACAGTGTAGAGAGAGAGAAAAAAAATGGCCTCCTAGAATATGGCAATTTCGTGTTCTTAAAAACCATAACCAGGATAACAATGAACACCGTGGCATGGGATGATATGATTTGGCCAAAGTTCTTTTCGTGCTTGGTTGGCAGGAGAACTAAGATCAAAGAACATACTTGTTGTTCTTAGGGGGATCAAATATGCTGAAATTTGACCAGTGAGAGCAGCAACTCTTGATCTGTCTATATGGTATAAATAACATGCCTCTTGAAATTATCTTGATTACAAAGATATGAACCTTATCAGCCACACATTGTGTTAGGGCTTAACATATGTTCTCTCACAGAATCCTTGAATCCTCACTGCCAATTTGTGTAACAAGGAAGATTGCCATCCCTATCTTCCATGTCAAGGGAGGACACTGAGGCTCAGAGAGAGGACGTAGCTTGACTGAGTCACTGGTCAAGTGACTGGTCAAGTGAGTAAGTGATGGAGACCTCATTAAAAATAAGGGCTTCTGGGGTGCCAAGCTGGCTCAGCCAGGGGAGTGTGCAACACAGTCTCGGGGCTGTGAGTCTGAGCCCCACATTGGGTCATAGAGATTACTTTAAAAAAAAAAACACCCACACAAATAAAAATTTTAAGTAAATAAAAACAAAGGCTTCTGCTTCCAAGCCCAGAGCTCTTTAAGAAAAACATGCTGTGCTAAGGAAAGACATCAGCTAAGGGGTCCTTCATTTCACATGTTTGTCATCTTCACTGCCTTTACCTGAGATGGTTTCTAGTTCAATCCCACCTTCTCAGATGTTATAGCCACAAACAAGAGCTTGATGGGAGAGCCCTTTGGTATTGTGGGAGACCTGGGGAGAGGAGCAATAATGGCATGGGATGCTTCCCACTTGTTTTTCCCAGCCTCGCCATCTACTGTGCCTTAAATAACCAAACCATTTCATCATAAACAGGTTTGTTTTGAAAAGCTTCAGACAGCTGGTTAGAATAGAATGAAAAATTCCATTACTGTTGTAACATGGTAAGAGTTTTCTTGACGTTAAGCTCTTTAGCTTTTTAAAAATAAAGGATAAGAAACAAAATAGAGAACTGCAACTATGGGGCTTGGTACATAGTTTGAGGCTTTAGCTGGACTTGTCTCCTTGGGCCACTCACATACCTCTCTCTGGGCGGTTTTTCAATATCTGGAATCCAGGTTACATTTTAAAGCTATTAAGCTGGGCTTACAAAACTGTTTTTGAACTATTTGGATGCTCAGCTTTATACAACCTGCAAGGAACGCTTTGGGGGCCCGGCTTTCCATGTCTACAGCAATGTAAACACATGCTTTACTGTTTGCATTTGAGTAGCATAAGCTAATGGGAAACAAATGCAGTGATTCCAATGAGTCCCAGCTTTTCTGGAATGCCATTATTATTTATACGTTGTGCACATCCACAAGACTTAGAGCACGTGACCCCTGTTTTGCGTGCACACTTTCTTTGAACAAATGCACCAAACCACAGCCACAACTAATTGGAAACAATTGCAACTCCACACATTTGAGAGGAAGCCAGAACCCAAACACGGAGGGCTAGAATTAATGGCTATATCTGCACTTCACACATTGGAGAGGCAATAAAGTATAGCAGTTAAAGTGTGTGAGCTTTGGAATCTGACCAGCATGGATTTGAATCTCTACTCGGCCTACTTACTAGCTGTGTTACTTTGGGCAAGTTATTTAATCTCTCGGAGCTTCTGTTTCCTTACCTGTCAAACAGAGGATAATGCTACTCGCTCACCTTTCATAGTCTTGGGTAACCTTCTGTTACAGAACTTGCAACAATTTGTAAGTATTAATTCCCCTGTTGCACCTCCAGTACTCTAACAGAAGGGATAATGGTCTGTTTTGATCACCACTGTGTATAGAGCACAGTGTCTGGTACCAAGTGGATGCTTGATAAATATTCATTAAATAGATGAGTGAACAAATAAATAGATGACTGTGTGTGAGGTGTTTCGCACATTGCTTGGCAAGGTAACAAGTTCTCGAACATGTTAACTCTGCTGCTCAGGATAATGATGATCTTGAAGAGGAAGCAGAGGAGGAGGGGAAGGAGCAGCAGTAGCATCCACAGAAACAGACATGACCAACTTATTAAAAATGCCTTGGAAGGCAAAACAAGTAACACTCCATGGCCAGACACGGAGTACCAGAAAGAAGGCTGGGGGGAAGTTTTTTAAGAGTCTGAGGAAACCCTTCTATATGAGCACTGCATGCTACATGATTGTGCCACCACAGCTCCCTGAGGAAACCCATCTGGAGGTTCCCTGTAAGATAAGGGTCTGTGCATTAAGGGTGCACGCAGAGATGTTAGTGATGAAGAGCAAGGGGGCCTGTTAGAAGCTGTGCTTCCATATGGAATCAGTAAGAAGGCCACCCACACCCAGCTATGCTCTTGTCTGGGCACTGCTTCCACGTCCGCCTCTTACAGCACACACTTTCTCTACCACTTCCAGCTCCCCCAATTTTTACTTTATGTTTGTTAACGTGGCAGTGAAACTTGTGCAAATAAGTCCTCCCAATTAAATAAATGTCTAGCTAGTAAAACAAATCAGGATGTGAAAAAAACAAACTTGAGATAGAACAAAAACCATTTTGGTGGGGCTCCCTCTCCATGGTAGAAATAAATGGTTCTCTGCAAGTCTTAGGAAGGTGTCCACAGCTTTAAAATAAAAAATTTAGGATAATATTACCAATAGCTTAGATCTGTAGAGAGTTTTATTTTTTTTCCCAAGAGGAAGTATAGCACGGTAGTTAAAAGTTCATAATTTAGAGTCAGAAAACTTGCATTTAAATGCAGACTCTCTCATTTACTAGCTTTGTTGCTATAAACAAGTTGTTCTTTAACTCCTCAAAGCCTTATGTTTCTCATCTATAAAGTGGGTGTAATAATACCTGTACTCATCTCCCACAGTGCATTGCTGTGGGGATTAAATGAGGGAATCCATGTGAAGCCCTGAGCTAAGCATCTAGCACACAGTAAGTGTTCACACAGTGGGTATATATTGAACCTATATATTTCTAAAATCTGAATCTCTAAAGGGGACGAATTCTGAGTTATTGGTATTAGTTGACATTCAGGTACAGCCTGGGTAGAGTGCGTTCGTGGAACACTGTAGGCCCTCAAAAACTCTTAATGTGTCATTACGATCAGCATTTTATTATTTTTCTAATTAAAAGGACTTCCATATCTGTTTTCTCAGTTGATCCATCCAGGACCCCCCCGAGGCAGCAAGGCAAGTATTATTAGCTTCATTTTACAAATCAAGGAATTGTGGAGAGAGATGTGAACCAAGGTAGCCATGCTTAGCATGACAGCTGTTTAAGGATAGCTGCGGTGAGGTTCCCAGGGTTTGGAGTGGGGTCAGAGATGAGAGCTTCTGTACTCCATCATTAACTGGGAAGGGGCATGGTCCTGGGACTCAGTGCCTGAGGGATGGTAGGTACTCAGGAAATGCTTGGTAACTGAAAGAATAAATGAGCCAATGGGTTAACAATAAACAAGCAATTGACTCCCCAATTTAGGATCTCTCCCAATCTCCATCTCTGCAACCCTGGTCTGATCTGCCATTGCTATTGCTCTGGTGCAGAAATAGCTGGTTCCTGCCAGGGTCCCTTGGGTACCCTGAGGCTAGACAGATGTACAGATAGACACACTGACTGACTACCAGCATTCACTTTATGAGGGCAACCTTGAAAAGCAGGTCCCATAGTCTGCTCCAGTCGAGGGAGCCTACTCTTTTGATAGAGCGAGGTACTCAGTGGTGCCCAGCTAGCTCAGTCATGAAACAGAGGATTCTTCATCACAGGGTCATGAATTTGAGCCCCACAGTGGGCATGGAGCCTATTTTTTAAAAAGTGGGGTGAAGTCAAAGAGGAAGGCAGAAAATTGATCTTCTAAGGCAAATGAACCAACTAACCCAAAGGGATGTGGCCAACCAAAGCACTAAAGTGGCCAGATGGGGTTCCCGAGGCCACCCAGTGAGCCTCTTCCAATCCTGGGTGGATATTCTGTTTGCTAGATTTGTCAGCTGATGTCTGTCATGCCTTCCTTTAAGATCTCTGGCCTTAAGAGACTGAATCTCAGTTTAAGGGGCCCAAAGTCCCACAAACAACAGTTCCAGTTATGAGGCTGGAGCCAAGGCTGGCCTACCCTGGAGAAGGGGGCCAGCTCAGGCAGCAGAATGCAGATGTAGTAGTGTGTCCCTGCAGGCCACCAAGCCTACCTTGCCTCTGAAAGCATCTGACTGTGGGGACTGCCACTGTTGAAGAAGAATGACTCGTCTTAATGTCAGTTTTAAATCACTGTGAAAAGCCACAAGGACAAAAGAGAACTGTGTCTGTAAGGGAAACTTACTTGGAAGACATCTGTGAACCCCCACAGCACTGCCTGGTTTCCAGAGGAACTGCCTCAGCCAGATGAGGGCCATGACAGAGGGCAAGGGGCCCAGAGTAAGGCTGTACCAAGATATTACGTATTTCCTCAGGGAACTGAGGTTACACAGGCATGGTCAGAGCTTTTACTATTGTCCTAGTGTATGAATCTGATTCATTCAAAATAGACCTCTTGTGGTTATACTTTGGGGAAATGAAAATTCTTGCCTCTAAAAATAACCTCTGTGTATGAACCACAGTTAGCCATGTCATCAGGCACGGTGCTTGAAGAGTCAACCTCAATGACGGGAGAATGATGGTTCACTATTCTTCTGAGAGGCCTCTGGTCCACCGAGGATCACTGAGGTACCTCTAGTTGTCCTGTCAAAGCTTTCTTCCTTTAAAGATGAGGTGTAGATCAGGATTCAAAAATAGATTTTCCGTGAAAATGATTTGCCTACTCCAATATACTATTTGAAAAATAGGAGTTTTAAAAGAGGTTTCAGATAATGAAGGCTAACTTGTATTATTCTGAAGTATAATAAATGAACTGGTACATCTGGTATAAATAAATTAGCTGGGACTTGATGAACAACTAGATTCTCAGTTTCTCATTATTATTTCCTCGGAGGTCAGAGAGCTTCAAACCTTTTCTTTTCCAAGTTTGAGGCTACAGAATCTTAAGAGGGAAATGGATGTCCACAGGAAACATGGGTAAAATTATTATAATATTCATATTTATTTTTATTATTTTTAAAAGATTTTGTTTATTTATTCATGAGAGACCCAGAGAGAAAGAGAGGCAGAGACACAGGCAGAGGGAGAAGCAGGCTCCATGCAGGGAGCCCGACATGGGAATCCATCCCAGGTCTCCAGGATCACGCCCTGGGCTGAAGGCAGGCGCTAAACTGCTGAGCCACCCGGACTGCTCAATATTCATATTTAATTGCATACTTTGAAAGGTTGAAATGGAAGAAGAAGAATGGTGCTTTTGTATACTTTATAGCCTTACTCCTTGAGTGAAGATTAATTTAAGAAATGCTTGGGTAGGGGTCACCTGGGTGGCTCAGTGGTTGAGCATCTGACTTTGGCTCAGGTCATGAACCCAGGGTCCTGGGATTGAGTCCTGCATCAGGCTCCCCATGGAGAGCCTGCTTCTCCCTCTGCCTATGCCTCTGCCTCTCTCTCTGTGTCTTTCTTAAATAAATAAATAAAATCTTTAAAAAAGGAGAAAGATTTATGCAATCTGAAGACAAAATCTTAAAAAAAAAAAAAAGAAAAAGAAAAGAGGGCAGCCCAGATGGCTCAGCGGTTTAGCACCACCTTCAACCCAGGCCTGTTCCTGGAGACCTGGGATTGAGTCCCACGTCAGGCTTCCTGCATAGAGCCTGCTTCTCCCTCTGCCTGTGTCTCTGCCTCTCTCTCTCTCTCTCTCTCTCTCTCTCTCTCTGTCTCTTATGAATAAATAAAATCTTAAAAATAAGGAAAATAAAAGAAATGCTTGGGGGAGTGCCTCGGTGGCTCAGTTGGTTAAGCATTTGCCTTTGGCTCAGGTCATGATCTCAGGGTCTGCTTCTCCCTCTCCCTCTGCCTCCTCTCCCCTACTCATGCTTTCTCTCTGTCTCTCTCAAATAAATAATAAATAAAATCTTTAAAAATAAAAAGAAATGCTTGGGTAATTCTTTCAAATATGAAAATATGGGATGTGTTCAAAAACAGTGCTTCATTGGGTAAACACAGCAGTATAGATGCCAGAACATGGGGGTGGGGGTGGTGTGCCTGGGTGGCTCAGTCGGTTAAGTGTCTGCCTGCAGCTCAGGTCATGATCCCTGGGTCCTGAGATTGAGCCCCATGCAGGGCTCCCTGCTCAGCGGGGAGCCTGCTTCTGCATCTCCCTCTGCCTGTAGCTCACCCTGCTTGCACACTCTCTCTTTCTCTCAAATAAATAAAATCTTAAAAAAATATAAAGATGCTAGATGATAGAACAATTGGCTCTTTCTAGATCCACCACGTAAAGGTTTTGTAACACTTTGGTTACATAAGATGAGTAAAGCATTGAAATTTATGAGGGCCATGGACAACCCTAGTTCCACACTGCAGCTACCAAATGATTAAATACTTCCTTATCGTGGTGTAGTTTTCCTTTTTGTACCTCGAGTAGTTTGAATGGAGTGGTCAAACAGTGGATGAAGAAATGTGAAAATGGCAATAGCAAAAGAATTTAAGCCCTGTCTTTTGGTAATCATTTAAAATTCAGTTTGTTTAAATATTTTTTTAGAGAGAGAGAAAGAGAAGCATGGGCAAGTAGGGAGAGAGAATTGTAAACTGGCTTCATGCCTAGCACAGAGCCTGACACAGGGCTCCATCTCATGACTCTGAGACCATAACCTGAGCTGATATCAAGAATTAGACACCTAACCAACTGAGACACCCAGGTACCCCTAGGATATGGCTTTAAAGGAAGTCACTGAACATTGTAGTTCAACTCAAGCTTGGCCATTAATACTTTGAATATATTCACAACCTTGCTGGAATCCCATAGTTGGTGAAATACTCCTTTAATTTTTTAAAGATTTTATTTATTTATTCTTGAGAGACACAGAGAGGCAGAGACATAGGCTCCCTGTGGGACTCCAGGATCATGCCCAGAGCCAAAGGCAAATGCTCAACCACTGAGCCACCAAGGCATCCCGGTGAGATGCTCTTTTAAGAAAAATAACGGTCATTTTACATTTACTTATTATTGATATTTGTGATCCCAACATCAGTAGTTAAAGATCATTCTCCCAAAGTGAGGTAAGGCAATTCTATATTCAGAAATTCTAGTTACAGAATTTTCGCTGGGTTGATTATATACACTTACAAAATAATTTCTACTTAGCATTTGGCTAAACTACCCTTCAAACTCATCCTTTATCCCCCTAAGTAAAGCACTCACTAATTCAGTGAGTCTGTATACTTGCCATTTAGTAGCATATCTTAATTTCACTTCTCTGAAAAAAAAAAGCACAGAGTTGGAGTCTAGCAAAGATACAGTTGTTTCCATTCCCATCTGAGTCTCTCTCATCATTGTTTCTTCTTGAATTCCAAACCCCATCAAGTATTCTCCTACTGGCTCTGTCCAGGAATCCATTCCTCAGGCCTCTTGTTTTTCCTAAGAAGCTTATTTAACCACAAGGTCTGGAAAGAGTATCACAGAACTGAGTCCAGCTAATTTGTACTCAGTGTTGGGTAGGGCTTGATCTTGTGCTATTTTGGCAAGGTGTATGTTGGTAAGGATTATGGAAAATTATTTTCTCTGTTGGTTCTCCTTGGTAAATGGGGTACATACATTCTGCTTGCTCCTAGGACTGAAGTGCTTGGCTGGCTGTCTTACCTGGACTCTTTCCCTTTCCCACAAAACTATTGGGTGATGATAGTAGTGACAGAGTTGTAGAAATAGGAGACTATATGTTTGGGAGAGAAAATGGACAGCTTAAAACAGACTGTTGCCAATATACATTTATGGTTCCATATTTCTTTGTTTCTTTTCACTGAGCTCAGTAGGTAAGAACATCTTGACTGGTTAGCATGGGCTTCTCCATTATCCTCTAGGATTCCTTTTAGTCACAGTTGGGTAATATTTTGTTACATCAACAATTGTTTCTCTCTCCTACAATGTCTAACCTCTTTTTATAGACCAGGTAATATGCATACATTCTGAATGTCATGGTGCTTCAACATACTTCTGGATACAGCCATGGTAATTTTCATCTTTAAAGAGATCAACTTGTATGTCCTAGCTAGATACAACAAGGAAGGAGATGGTTGGGCAGCAGAGAACTCACCTCCTACAGAATGGTGTCCTGTATGAGAAACTGAGGTATTAGATGTACTGAGGACCTAGAAGTGCTCACCATTATATTGAACATATTACTAAGGGATTTAGGTCATATACTTGGAATGGTAAGTGAGTTAGAAAAGGCCTGAGAGAGGATATACTCCAATGGCCCTATTTTACAAATGAACACAGCAAGCCCACAAAGGCAGCAGTTGGTAGAACTTTTCAACCACATCGGTGCTGCAAGTAACACTAGCTTTCTGCCTAATCCTTGGGGATATCATAGGAGAATCAGTTGAGGGCAGGTACAATAAGAAAAAGGCAAAAGTGGGCAGCCCCGGTGGCACAGCAGTTTAGCGCTGCCTGCAGCCCAGGGCGTGATCCTGGAGACCCTGGATTGAGTCCCATGTCAGGCTCTCTGTGTGGAGCCTGCTTCTCCCTCTGCCTGTGTCTCTGCCTCTCTCTCTCTCTCTCTCTCTCTGCATCTCTATGAATAAATAAATAAAATCTTTTTTTTTTAAAAGAAAGAGGCAGAAGGACTTGAGAGTAGGTCCAAGAGGGGGGCAATGCAGTTCTCCCTGGGTCCTTAGGCAGACCCAGTCAAATCACAGGCTAGGAAGAGGACAACATGGTCCCTGGGAGCATGTGGCAGCCAACTTCTAAGCTGGCATGGATAAGTGGTAGTAATAGAACATGGAGCTTGCCTTCAAGAAATATATAGTCCATGGGGCAGCCCGGGTGGCTCAGCAGTTTAGCGCTGCCTTCGGCCCAGGGCCTGATCCAGGAGACCCAGGATCGAGTCCTGCGTGGGGCTCCCTGCATGGAGCCTGCTTCTCCCTCTGCCTGTGTCTCTGTCTCTCTCTCTCTAATGAATAAATAAAAATCTTTAAAAAAAGAAAGAAATATATAGTCCATAAAGGTTCCTCTCTAGAAGGTGTGGGAAAGTAGGGAATAATACCTTCCAAAGTCCTCATCTCATCCAGTTAAAAAAATTTTTTTAGAGTGAGCATGTGTGTGCAAGCAAGGGGTGGGGACTGACAGAGGGAGAGAGATTGAGGCTATTAAGCAGGCTCCATGCCCAGTGTGGAACCTGATGTGGGGCTTGATCTCATGACCCTGAGATCCTGACCTGAGGCAAAGTCAACAGTTGGACACTTAACTGACTGAGCCACCCAGACACCCCATTTTCATCTACTCTTAAGTGGATAAGTCAACCTACCAAAGTATAGGTATTTCCTTTTCTCCCATTCATCTCTTCCTGTCTATTCACAAGTAATTCCAGTTGAAAACATCTCAGAGAAACTTAATCATACTGAAATCCTTGTATTTGCATTCAATTAAACATAATTCCATTTTGTTTCCTATTCTTTTATACACATTTAAACATTTGATCGATTTTGTTAAATCAAATGGTGGATTTCAAGTTATGGTGGCTTTCAACTAAATCAAAACTTCAAATATGTTGCTGTCCCAAAGATTAAATTTGGTGGGCTGGTTATAATTTATACATCTTTAAATAGCAACCATATTTAAGGACTATCCTGACATTTCAGATGGTGGACATCTTGTGTTTTCATGTTTCCAGAAAGAGTCAAGAACATATACAGTGTAACCATTGGTAAAGTTGTATGTAATGATTCCACAAGCTTGAAGTAAATTCCAGCATTACCATCTGTGAGTTGACAGTGCAGAGACCTTCTGCTATAAATGCACCACCCACAACACCAGGGACTAAGTGCCCAACAAATTCACAAACTTAGGTACTCACATTTATGCAGATACCTTTATTAATGGAAAGCAAATATATAACTGTCTTAATAAGTAATATAAAAACTGGAAGGCTACAGGGGTTTGCAGGGGGCTGCTGTTACTGCTAACCAGTCCTCCTTTACAAAACATGTTCCTGCTCTACCCTATCCCAGCTTGACTTCTGTTTCTTATTCTAGGTATACCAGCCAGAAATGAGATCTACTTCCTCCCGTCAACTCAACTGGGAAAGTAGTTCCTTCATATTTGTCATTAAACCAATATCTTCTTTATACAGGCCAAACCTGTACACTTAGAAACATTACTTGCTTTTAGAGAAGCATTCTTTTTCATTGTATTGCTTTGTGAAATTGTACTTTCCTGCTGTATGTTAAATAATTATCCAAGTCTTATTTCTCACACTTCTGTGTTGAAAGTCAGAGACCATGAGAGATCCATGAAAGCAGTGAGAAATGTAACTCATCATGTACAAGTAATACTCAAGAAGATTAACAGCCAATTTCCCAACAGAAACCAAGAAGCCCAGAAGGCCGTGGGATAACACACTCAAAACACTGAAAGAAAAAAACTGTCAATGAAGAATTCTATATCTGGCAATAGTGTCCTTCCAAAAATGAAGGAGAAATTAAGACATTCCCAGATAAAGCAAAAGCTGAGAGAGATTGTCACTCTTAGATATGCCCTTCAAGAAATGCTAAAGGGAGTCCTTTAGGCTGAAATGAAACAACACTAGACAATAACCCAAAGTCACAGGGAAAAAAATAAAGAACATCAGTAAAGATAACTCCATAAATATTATGTTTTGTTCAGCAAATACTTTCTCCTATTGGTTTTATTTTATTTTATTTTTAAAAATATTTTATTTATTTATTCATGAGAAACACAGAGAGAGAGAGAGAGAGAGAGAGAGAGAGAGAGAGAGGCGGAGACATGGGCAGAGGGAGAGCAGGCTCCATGCTGGGAGCCCGATGCAGGACTCGATCCTGGGACTCCAGGATGGCGCCCTGGGCCAAAGGCAGGCGCTAAACTGCTGAGCCACCCAGGGATTTCCCCTCCTATTGGTTTTAAAGGACAACTGCATAAAGCAATAATTATAAATATGTGTGGATGAACTTATAACGTATAAGATGTAAACTGTATGACAATAACATCACATAGGGGAAAGAAAACAAAGTTATGTAGTATTGATGTTTTATATACTAATGAAATTAAATTGGTATTAATCCAAACT
Source organism: Canis lupus baileyi (assembly GCF_048164855.1). Taxonomy (NCBI): domain Eukaryota; kingdom Metazoa; phylum Chordata; class Mammalia; order Carnivora; family Canidae; genus Canis; species Canis lupus. The sequence continues at coordinate 19,577,729 of NC_132876.1, read as the reverse complement.
AGATTGCTATAAATTAAGATGTTAATTATAACTCAGAGGGCAACCACCAAGAAAATTACTTTAAAAACAAAAAAATGACAAGGGAATTAAATCATAAACTAGAAATACCTATAAAAGACAGAAGTAGGTAGTAATGGAGGAATAGAGGGAAAAAAGAAACACGGACACATAGAAAACAAATAGCAAAATGACAGATGTAAATCCTATCATATCAGTAATGACATTAAGTGTAAATGGATTAAATTCCCTAATCTAAGGGCAGAGATCTAATTATATGCTGCCTATAAGAGCTACACTTCACATTCAAAGACAAAAATAGGTTCAAAGTAAAAAGATGGAAAATATATACCATGCAAACAGTAACTGAAAAAGAGCTAGAGTGGCTATACTAATATCAGACAAAATATAGCTTAAGACAATTGTTACTACAGACAAATAAGACCATTTAAAAAATGATTAAGGGTCAATATACCAATAATTTACAATTATAAATGTATATGTACCTAAAAACAAAGCTTGAAAACACATGAAGCAAGATGGATAGAATTGAAAGGAAAAACAGGCAATTTATAAACAATAACTGGAGACTTCAATACCCCAATTTCAATAATAGAACAACTAGACAGAAGATTAACAGGAAATAAAAGACTGGTGCTGGGGAAACTGGATATTCAAATGAAAAATAATCATTTTGGATCCCTACCTCATACCATATACAAAAATCAACTCAAAGTGGACCAAAGGCCAAAATTAAGAGTTAAAAACTATAACACTCCCAGAAGAAAATACAGGAGTAAATCTTTGTGAACCCAAGTGAAGCAAAAACATAAGTGACAAAAGAAAAAAATGGATAAATTGGTAGTTCTTCAATAAATTAAATTACTATATATAACTTAATAAAGTTACATATATAATATACATATCCAGGTAAAATTACATACATTATGTGTAGATATAAACATAAAATTACCATATGACCCTGTAATTCCATTACTAGGTATAGACCAAAAAGTATTGAAACCAAGGACTCAGATACTTGTTCACCAATGTTTATAGCAACATTATTCACAATAGCCAAAAGGTAGAAACAACCCAAATGCCCATCAATGGATGAATGGGTAAACAGAATGTGGTATATACCCACACAATGGGCTATTATTCAGCCATAAAAAGAAATGAAGTGTTGATGTCTACTACACCATGGACCTGGAAAACATTACACAAAGCTAGTCACAAAGGGCCACATTTTATATGACACCATTGATATAAAATTTTCATAATAGAGAAATCCAGGGCCTCTTGGGTGGCACAGTCAGTTAAGTACCCAACTCTTGGTTTCGGCTCAGGTCATGGTCTCGAGGTTGTGGGGTTGAGCCCCACGTGGGGCTCTCTTTCCCTCTCCCACCACCCTTCCACCCCTGCCCGTAGGCACCCTCTCTCTCTCTAAAATAAATAAATCTTAAAAGAAAAGAAAAGAACAGACAAATCCATGGAAACAATGTAGATCTCTGGTTGCCAGGGGCTTGGGGGAAGGGGGATGGGGGAGTTGACTGCTAATGGGTATGGGTTTCTTTTTGAGGTGATGAAAATGTTCTGGAAATAGACAGTGGTGATAGTTGCATGATTTGCTCAATATACTAATAACCACTAAATTATACATGTTAATATGGTGAGTTTTATGGTATGTGTGTTTTATCTCAATAAAAGAAGTTAAAAAAGAGAACCAACCAATTGGGAAGAATTTGCAACCTTTAATTAATTAATTTAATTAATTAATTAATGAAAGACACAGAGAGAGAGAGAGAGCAGAGACACAGGCAGAGGGAGAAGCAGGCTCCATGCAGGGAGCCCAATGCGGGACTCAATCCTGGGACTCCAGGATCACACCCTGGGCTGAAGGCAGGCGCTAGTTGCTGAGCCATCCAGGGATCCCCATCAACCTCAAATTTAGAACTAAATTTCCCATTGTTGACATTAAAGTGGTCACTGAAAAATTCTATTCTTTATAGACATGACTTGTCCACTCATGTGAAAAGATATTTTCTTAAGATGATCTAAAGGGAGAACCTTTGTTTTTCTATTTTAACTTGCCTAAAAACTATTATACCAGCATATTAAATATCCTACTATACCAAAGTCTCAGTGGTCTTAATCTTCCAGAAAACCCTCTCATGGATTTGCTTCTAGTACTCATTCAGATGATGAGAAAGTGAGTCATGTAAGGAAAAACAATGTAGCTAGCTCTGAAATGACAAGAGCCTGTAGAGTTTCAGCACATGAAGAAGTACTGGCAAAAAAGGAGTTCAGTAAATAGTTCTCATTTGGCTAAATTCTTGAGGTAGAAAATCAAAATGATTCCTAAGCCATGAATATATTGGAAGGTTATGGTTTCCTGGGGGAGTTAAAATCACTCCTACTGTTAACAGGAATAGGGCTTGTGTCAATGACTTTCTGGATACTGAGTGGGAAACTTGGCATATGAAGTGGTTATATTTCCGAAATTTCCATATTTTCAGCTTCATTTTACAAAAGAAATATTACTATCCAATGCTTTTGGAACACAGCCACACCCTTTCCTTTAAGCAGGTTATGCTTGTTCTGTCTGAAGTACAAATTCAACACGGGCCTACTTGTAAACAGGGTTAGGTGGGGTACCTGGGTGGTTCAGTGGTTGAGCATCTGCCTTTAGCTCAGGTTATGATCCCAGGGTCCTAGGATTGAGTTCCTGCATGGAGCCTGCTTCTCTCTCTGTCTATGTCTCTGACTCTCTCTGTGTGTTTCTCATGAATAAATAAAATCTTTAAAAAAAATAAACGTGGTTAGATGATTCACAGGTTTATGTGTTCCAATCCACAGGTATCTTAGGATACCACGTGTAATATTTTGGAGCTTGTTTAAAAAAAAAAACAGAATAAAGGCAAATTCCAAACAGATCCCAAATATATAAAGAAGACAAATGATTCTGTGGGCAATCTATGGGAAAATGCATAATGCCTCTGTGGGCTCTAAGTAAACATGATGCCCTGGAGTACAATGCTTACTGCAAGAACTGCAGTTACCAAGTTAGTAATTCTCTTTATGAAAGAGCCTCCTCTCCTAGGCTTCCTTTTGCATCATTGCACCTTTTTGACACTAATCGATCCATCCAGGAGCCTGGAGTCTAGGATAGAAGGAAAATACAGCTAAACCAGTTTGACTTTTAGTGTTCATGGTTTAGGTATTTTAACAATCTTTAAATCCACCTTTATTTTTGTTATTGTCATTGCTGTTTATAATCTTGCCATTGAGAGGCTGTTGTATAGATAATGTTCAGCTATCCTAAAATAACTAAACTCTACCTATCTCAATATCTGCATCAGTTGATGGCTTTTCCAAGCGACTGGTGAAAGGAACATGTTCCTATTCTAACTATTCTAATGTACTAAGAACCCCTGAGGATAACTATGAGATAAACTGGAGGGCTGACATCAGAACTGTCACCCTAATTGGTTGATTGGTAGTGGCTTTAAAAGTGGTTAATGGTGTATGGCCTTAAATACATAAACACCAAAATGCTAATTAGCAAGTAAAAGTGAACATTGCCCTCTTTTTTCTTAAACAACATAGTTATACCTCTGTTACTAGCCAACCTTTCCTAGCAAGTCAACTATTTCCTGCTTTTAATTTAGCTACATGGTCTATGTACCACTTGCAAACAGGATATCTCATACAGAGTTTCTATAAAGCCAGATAATTCACAATAATAACTCCCTTCAGAACTGAAATAAATCTGCTATGGGCATCCACACGAATCAAAGCCACCAAGTAATTCCAGTGGATATATGTGACCTAATTGCTATATGTTTACACATAAAACAAAATGTCACATTATAGTTGACTGTACATTCTTATATGCTGTGAACACTGATTTATTTCAGGTCTTATGTTTCATGCTTAGCCTACAAATTGTATTACCTAAGAGAAATTGCATTCTGGCATTTCAAATAAAACCCCTGTTATTCATTCATCTAATAAATTATAAACAAATCTGACCTGGAGTCAGAGCTATATTGGGCCCCCACAGATCTGTATATTGGAAAGAACACTAGAGAAGCAGTCAAGTGTTCTCAGCTCTGCCACTCTGGTCTTGGGGGAAATCTCTGTTCCTCTTTGGGCCTTGATATCCCCACATATACAAGCAGGGAGTTGGGCTGCATGAGTTTGAAGTCTTTCCTACCTCTGACAGGTCCATGATTTTTTGAGATTGCTAAAGAGAGGAAAGGGGAAATTATTTTGGAATGATTCTTTGTGCAAGTTGAGTTATTTGGTTTTTTTTTTTTTTTTTTGATGGCAGTGTAAGGAAACCTGATCCTAATTTCAGCTTCAGCACAGTAAGGAATAATTGCTAATCAAATGTTAATAAAATGCTTACAGGCTTTAGGTCTGGAAAAGTCATTTTAAAAACTTAGAAAAACAATTGGGAATGTCAGCTGTTTTTTCACCTGCTCCTAGAGGAAATTCTTGGCTTTTAACCATGACATCCTCCTTCAACTCAACTATAATACATTTAAATCTACTGGCAACCTCTAGTGTTGAATTACATGTGAAGATATTCAACCCAGAGAATTATCTTTCCCTTGACCTGAATTCTGTCCATCCAAAGTTTCTAGCACTGCATTCAAGTTCCTGATTGGAAATGCCTGCTATCTGTACTGGAATGACGAGATGCCTTAATGAAATCATGAAACTTTATAATCAGATACTGAAGATTATTCCTCCTAAGAACAGTTTCTAAATTTGAGGGACTCCTCTCTCAGTCGTCAAAATGTGGGGCTAGCCTTGCAAGTAGGCAGAATAGTTGGCTGTTGACAAGCAGAGATCTAAGAGGTGCTGGGTGGCTCTGTGCCCCCAACTCTTACATCTTAAGCACTTTCAGGGCTTGCCATTCTGTATCTAGTAACACATTCCTTTGGGATAAACACTGATCACCCCTAGTATCTGCTTGAAATAAAATCTCTAGTGGAGAGGTAAGATAGTAAATCACCAAAGACTTTATAGTAATATTTCCTAAGGTATATTTCTTAATACACTTCCCCAGTTCCATAAAACTTTGGAAAAAGAGATCCATGGTCACATAAGTTGGGAAAACACATTATGTTACTCTCTTCTTGGACAGTCCTAATGTACATTAGCATATTAAAGGTTCTGAGAAGTCCTGCTGTAAACAAACTAATTTTGTTTAATCCACGGTTTCCTGACTTGAGCATATGGAATGCTTTTGAAAGAAGTATTAAAACTGTGGTAAAATACACATAGCATAAAAATTTACCATCTTAAAAAAATTTACCATCTTAACCATTTTTAAATGAATAGTTCAACAGTGTTATACATGTAAACACTGTTGTGCAACCAATCTCCAGAACATTTTCATCTTGCAGAACTGAACCTCTCCCCATTAAACAAATTCCCCATTCCTGCTCCCCTCAGCCCTGGCAACCACTCTACTTTCTCTTCTATGAATTTGGCTATTCTAGGTATCTCAAATTAAGTAGAATCATACAGTATTTGCCCTTTTGTGACTGGCTTATTTCAATTAGCAGAATGTCAGGAAGGTTTAGCCATGTTGTAGCAAGTGACAGGATTTCATTCTAGGCTGAATAATATTTCATTGCGTGTATAGACCACATTTTGTTTATCCACTCATCCACTGATGAACACGTGGGCTGCTTCCACCTTTTGGCTATTATAAATAAATGGGTGTACAAATGTCTCTTTGAGATTCTGCATTCAATGCTTTTGGATCTGTACCCAGAAATGGCATTGCTGTATCATATGTTCATTTTATTTTTTATTTTATTTTATTTTAATTTTTATTTATTTATGATAGTCACAGAGAGAGAGAGAGAGAGAGAGAGAGAGAGAGAGAGGCAGAGACACAGGCAGAGGGAGAAGCAGGCTCCATGCACCGGGAGCCCGACGTGGGATTCGATCCCGGGTCCCCAGGATCGCGCCCTGGGCCAAAGGCAGGCGCCAAACCGCTGCGCCACACAGGGATCCCTGTTCATTTTATTTTTAATTTTTTGAAAAACCACCACAGTGTTTTCCATAGTGGTTGCACCATTTTATATCCCTGCCAACAGTGCACAAGGATTCCAATTTCTCCATATTCATGCCAACATTTGTTATTTTCTGTGGATTTTTTAATAGTAGCCATGCAAATAGGTGTTATCTATTATGGTTTTGATTTTCATTTCCCTGATAATCAGTGATTTCAAGTATCTTTTCATATACTTGTTGGAGGAATTCTTTAAAAAAAATCACACCAGGGATGCCTGAGTGGTTCAGTGGTTGAGTGTCTGCCTTCAGCTCGGGGTGTGATCCCGGAGTCCTGGGATCGAATTCCACATCAGGCTCCCTGCAAGGAGCCTGCTTATCCTTCGGCCTATGTCTCTGCCTTTCTCTCTGTGTCTCTCGTGAATAAATAAATAAAATCTTTTTAAAAAATCACACCAATAATCTGATACTAATGATGTACTTACTATATGTTGGTTAATTGAATTCATATTAAAAAATTACACCAATGAAAAATTCTGAGGAACATACTGCCAGGGCAAATGAGTGATAATGATTGCTTTTTAGGATAGAGGAGTTTTAATTGGTTTCTTTAGAGAACAGTTAACACTGATTATTTTAAAAGCAATACAATATATAGTAAGCACATGTCCAATCAATGGTTATTTCTGGGTAGTAAGATTTGGACTGGATTAACCTATTTTTGTTTATCTGTTATTTCTAAATATCTACAATGAAGCTGTACTACATAATTTTAAAAGTTTAATATACTGATGCTAAACAGTTAGAGCTCCGGCACTGTGCTAGTTGCTTTGGCCACAGCACTTGGCTTCCCATGATCATTTCCTTCTCACAATTCTTATTGTTCTTGTGCTCAATTTAGCAGTTTCTTAGGTTCTGCCTTATATTATTTTCTAATTGTTCTCTATGTGTAACTATTTAACTGCTTTGTTACTTGTGAGCTCTTCAGGGAAAGGGACTGTGTTTTATATTTCTCTTGCATGCCCCAGTAATAATAACCATATTTTCCAACCCCAACCAAGGCATATAATCTAACAAAGGATGTGTGTGTGTGTGTGTGTGTGTGTGTGTGTGTGTGTGTATGTGTGTGTAGGCATGCTGTATCTGAGTATGTGAGGTAGTTTGGGAATCTTTGTATGGATATTACAATACTGAAAATTGGGTGCATTTGCATTGATTCATGAGTCTAAATAGACAAAATGTTTAAAAAACATGCCCTTGACTAACACAGAACTGTTACCCACCACCCTATACAATGAAACAGTCTTAAAACCTTGGGGGCCACTCAATATAATAAATTTAAAAATAATTTCTCCAGTAACAAATACATCAGTATTCTCATTTCTCCATTCAATATTGTGTTACAATATTTTGATCCTGCAAGTCAGCATTTTGTCAACTGAACATTGTTTGGTTGGTTCTATGTAAACTGATTTGCTCCTAAAATAATCTCCAATCAGACTATGCCATCTCATCTATTAGATTTCCTTCTCTCAACAGATGTTCTGAGTCCTCATTGTTTCTAGATTACAATCAGGCTGTCCATAATACAGAGACACAGACATCTGGGCTAAGGGTAAATGGGCAAAACCATTCAATCAGGTAATGGAGGAAATGCTTCCGGAAAGTTTGTCCAGCAGCCATTCCCACGTGTGATATCCTGAAGGTGCTGTGCTGGTCTGGGCTTTGCTGGAGTTCTGACACACAAAACCAAAGTGGACCTTGAAGTATGGCTGCCTGTTATAGTGGAAAGAGTAGAGGATTGGGAGCCAGATCTGGGGTCAAAACTCAGCTCTACCAGTTAACCAACTGATTACACTTGTACATGTCATTTCCCAATCGGGGTCTGCCCTATGAAAAGCAGATAATTAAAAGTAGTACCTCCTGGGCACCTGGGTGGCTCAGGGTTTGAGCATCTGCTTTTGGCTCAGGTTGTGATCCCGGGGTCCTGGGATCAAGTCCTGCATCAGGTTCCCCGCAGGGAGCCTGCTTCTCCCTCTGCCTATATCTCTGCCTTTCTCTGTGTGTCTCTCATGAATAAATAAAATCTTTAAAAAATAAATAAAAGTGGGATCCCTGGGTGGCGCAGCGATTTGGCGCCTGCCTTTGGCCCAGGGCGCGATCCTGGAGACCCGGGATCGAATCCCACATCGGGCTCCCGGTGCATGGAGCCTGCTTCTCCCTCTGACTATGTCTCTGCCTCTCTCTCTCTCTGTGACTATCATAAATAAATTAAAAAATAAATAAATAAAAGTAGTACCTCCTAGAGCCACTGTGAAGAGTCAATGAGATGATATACACACGATAGCACTTTGGAACATCCCAGGAAAAGCAATTTAAGGTAATTGACCTTTGCCCTGGAGCACAGAAACTCTAGTTCCACTAAGGTTATCCATGTTCTCAGAAATTCTGCTTAGGCCAGGGAATTACTATAGACTACCTCAGTCATTTATTTATTCAAATCAAAGCAAATAACACCCCCCACCCCCGCCATGAAACAACTGCAAAAAGAAACAAAAGCTAATTAACATGTAGAAGGGAGGAGTGTGAAAATCTCCTAGCATAGTCACATTCTTTCTACTTCTCTTTTACTATTTACACTATAAAATATCCATGTAAACTGATTTGAATAGGCACTTCACCAAAGAAGATATCCAAGTGGCTAAGAAGCACGTGAACAAATGCTCACCCTCGTGACTCACCAGAGATGGTGAGACGCCACTACATACCCACTAGAAAGTCTATACTCAAAGAATGACATCAAGTGTTGAATAGGATGCGGATAAACTAGGACCCTCACACATTACTAGTGGGAATATAAAAATGGTACAACCACTTTGGAAAACAGTAAGTTCTCAAAAAGCTCAACATACATATATCATGTGACTCAGCCATTATTCTCCTAGGTATCTATCCAAAAGAAATGAAAAATATGTCTACACAAGGACTTGCATGTGAAAATGCAGAGCAGCATTGTTCATAGTAGTCCAAATCTAGAAACAGTCCAAATATCCATCACCTGGTAAATAGATAAACAAAATGTGGTCATCCAGACACTGATATGCTACTTGGCAATAAAGAGTAATGAAGTCCTACTCCATGCCACAACATACATGAACCTCAACAACATTATGCTAAATGAAAGAAGACAGACACAAGAGACCATCTTGTATAGTTCCATTGGTATGAAATATTCAGAAGAGGAAAAATCTGTAGGGACAGGAAGTAGTTAAGTGGTTGCCTGGGGCTGGGGATGGGAAGTGGCTGCAAACAGGCATGGTGGAGCTTGTTAGGGTGATGAAAATGTTCCAAATTAGGTTGAGGTATTGATTGCACAATTGTATAAATTTACTAAAAACTCTTGGGATCGTAGGTATGTTTATAATGGGTGAATATTATGACTTGTAAATTATATCTCAATAAAATGGTTAAATATATCTTTGCGGAAAGGGAGAAATTATGTTAGTCAATGTGACAAGGGAGGAACTCAAGCTAGGATGAGCATGCCTGACCTTAAAGTGAAAACCCAAGAGGAAGCTAGTTATCTTAAAGTCAGCAATATTTTGCCCTACTCCTTCCTTAGCCTACCTAGTTTTCAGCCACCATATCGTGCCATTGGTCAGGAGACACATTAACTCCGTGAAGGTTCAAGGTGACACTTTTTAAAACTCAGTCACGACTCTTGTGCTATCTCTCCTTTCTATCTCCATGTCTCTCACTTTTCTCCACATTAGCTTTATTCTGCCTTGTCCCCTAGGAAATGTGTTTCAGCATATACTCCTTTCTTCTACAGTACGCATAAGCTCTTTTCTCTACCTCTCACCTAATTCCATGGTCATGGCTGCTGTAGCCAATATTTAAAAGCAATAAATTCATATCGGAACAGACAGAGCCCATCAGATGTGTAAACTACTTTGTAGAACTGGTCATTTCCAACTTGGAAATGGATGTAAACTACTACTGTTTATCCAATAACACAGGAGTGAACAGAAAATGTAAATGCTCCAGCGAGGCAGTACTTATTTGAACTATTCTGTGTGGCCTAGAGGCCTCTGGGACAGGGCCAAAGGCCCAAGAAGCCAAACAGAATCTTTGACACTGCAGTGACAACTTAGAGCATGTCTATTTTAGAAAGGTTTCTGTTTTCTTGAAGATTTTATTTATTTGAGAGAGAGAGAGAGAGCGAGAGAGCAAGAGAGAGCGCACAAATTGGGGGGAGAGGCAGAGGGAGAGAGAGAGAAGCAGAATCTCTGCTGAGTAGGCAGCTTGATGCAGGACTCGATCCCAGGTCTCTGGGATCATGACCCAAGCTACAGGCAGACATTTAACTGACTAAGCCACCTAGGCACCCAGGTTTCTATTTTTTTTTTAAACAGTTAAGTTTAAAGTTCTGGCCCTAACCTAGAGGTGTCAGAAAAGACTGGGCTTTCCAGAATCCCTCTACATTTTAGTAACTCAGTGTTTAAAATGTACCTAGGAGGTATGCCAGATCCATGCTTCTTCCATCAAACCATAACCAACACACTCATTGAGCTATGGTATGCTGCAAAGGGTAAAGAATTTGAAGTCAGAAGACCTGGATTCCCATCTCTTTTTTCCTCCACTCACTAGAAGTGAGACCTTAGATCTCCAAACATCACTAAAATCCTTAGTTCCCTATGCTGTAAAATTGGAATAATAGACTGGCCTCCCAGGGCTATGAGAATTAAATGTGTTTGTGTACATAAAGAGCTCTTCACAAACTGTGGAGACCCCCCAAAATGGAAGCTATCAACTTGCTGGAAAATCCCACAATTCCTTAGATGTTATTCTGAACCCACAGGGCACCCCTAAAATGACTTTCAAAAAAAACATTCTATTTTCATTTCCTATTGATAAGGGGTCTTGTTGAACTCTGGCCTATCTGGCCTTGCATCTGGTCACTGCCAACTCTGCCATCCGCATTAACAGTTATTCTGAACAGCATTTGGAACTGTTTCTTCCACTTCCACTTCCTGGCTCACAAAAGAAAAAAATGCTGTTGAGCCAACATTTCTATAGCACCACTCTTCCCAAAGGGTTTCCCCACGCATTCCCCGCTGGGCAAAACGCAAGTGCTATTTAATAGCACAGAGTGACACTATCCAACAGCCTGAGACAGGATGCGAGAGGCAAGACTGGACGCAGCTGAGAGGACGAGGGAAGCCAGTGTCAACAGATGTAATTACCAGATGTGAATTCGGGCCACAGAGGTCAGGGCAGACACCCCTTTAAGAAATACTATGGAATCTTCAATGCCCAAAAGTCATTCCAACCTTGGCATCACATCTTACTCAAGATGGACTTGCCTGAAGCTGTGACCGTTTGCTATTCCCTGTTTTGAGGAAGGAGAGGTGACTTGCATGCTCTCACTAACAGATCTCCCCTCACTATTCAGAAGGTAGGCTCTCCAGAAAATCCACTTCAGAATGAGAACTTGGCATGCTTTGGGGTGATTTGAAGGGACAATGGCTGGGTAACTACACTTAGGGTGGTGAGAGCACTGAATAATGTGTAGACTTGTCCAATCACCACGTTGTACACCTGAAACAAACATCACATTGTAGGTCAATGCCCCTCCAATAATGAAAGTTGTAAAAATAAATAAATAAAGGGGTCGTGGCTGGAGTGGATGTGGACAAAAGCCCCAATTTCACACTCCTTTTTCGTGTGGCTGCTTTTCTTCCCCCTTACCACGGTGAGAAGGGCAATTGTACTGCAGTCTCACACAAACTTGGAATGTGCCGATTGTCCTTATTTTGTTCTCACTTTGATACTTATTTCCTTTCCAATACAAGACAGGTACACTGGTCCTTGTGGTATAGGGGAATGGAAATGAACTGGGAAGAGGGCTTTAAAAGGCAGCAGATGCTTTAACCAACCAGATCCAAAAGGAGAATAAGGAAGTTCACTCTTTGTAAACCACACTGTCCCCAGGGCTTCTCCCCAGGGCTTTTCCACAAGGCCAGCCATGGGGGTTACATAATGGTGTCCAGTAAGGAACCCTATTGGGGGCAACATTAATTCACCCGAGGATTATCTTCCAAGCCTATGGAATTCTTAGAGGCAAAATAATAAAGATGTATAAGTGCTTGGCATTCAAAATGAGTCATTACTAAATTATTTTAATTAAATCTATTTTTAGTACAGTCGGAGGTATCAACTATCTATGTGTTCATACATGATGAAAAGGGGTTTTATCCCCCAGGGAGTCTATATGTGGGTCAAACTTCCTCTTCTCACACCCTTACAAAAACCAAGGGAGAACTTGGCCTGCCTGCTTATTCCATTTTGTACTCTGAGGTGTTATTTTCAAAATGCAAACAGGTCCTTTATTCATGATAAAGTAGGAGAAAAAAAGCCAATCACCTGGAATTTATGATCAGTTAATTTTCTCATTCTCCAACCTAAAAATGAATTGCTTGTTCCTTTGCCTGCCAACCTTTTCTCCTCTGTCCCCTTTCTTCCCAACCACTAGTGTTGATGAATAAAGTCTGTTTGTGGTTTGTGGCAGTGTTTGTCTAGGAAGGGTATGACATTTGAATGCAGAGGGGGGAGCATACCAAGGCTCCAGGTTGACCTCAAAAACAGTAAATCACCAATAATATATCATGTGCTTTCTGCATCTACTCTTTAGCTCATGCCCATGCATCTTGTATCATACAATACATAGGTGGTTCTGTTTTCCAGAACAGATATATTTATTTATTTTGATTGGTATCTTTTTAGTTTATTAGAGAGAGTGAGAATGTGAGCATGTAGAGTGGGGGAGGGGCAGAGGGAGAGGGGGAGGAGGAGGAGAGAGAGAGAGACTCTTAAGCAGGCTCCACAGCCAGTGCAGAGTCCACTGAGGGGCTCTTTTTTTTTAAAAGATTTTATTTAGGGGATCCCTGGGTGGCTCAATAGTTTAGCACCTGCCTTTGGCACAGGGCATGGTCCCGGAGTCCTGAGATCGAGTCCCATGTCGGGCTTTCTGCATGGAGTCTGCTTCTCCCTCTGCCTATATCTCTGCCTCTCTCTCTCTCTCTCTCTCTCTCTCTCTCTCTTTCTGTGTGTGTGTGTGTCTTTCATGAATAAGTAAGTAAAATCTCTAAAAAATAAAAGATTTTATTTATTTATTTATTCATGAGAGACACACAGAGAGAGGCAGAGACATAGGCAGAGAGAGAAGCAGGCTCCCCGAGAGGAGACTGATGTGGGATTAGATTCTGGATCCTGGGATCACACAGTGAGCTGAAGGCAGATGCTCAACTGCTGAGCCACCCAGGCATCCCTCGCTGCAGGGCTCTATCTCACAACCCTGAGATCATAACCTAACCTGAAATCAAGAGTTGGATGCTTAACCGACTGAGCCACCCAGGTGCCCTCTTCCAGTGTAGATGTAAATGAATGCCTTGCCTCGTAATTTAATTGTGGACCCCCAAAGAGCAGAGGCTGGGCTCTAACATTGTTCCCAAAAGACCTGGTTCCAAGGTCTTTTAATACTGATACTGTTCTGAAATTTTTTAAAAAATTATTTATTTATTTATTCATGAGAGACAGAGAAAGAGAGGCAGAGACACAGGCAGAGGGAGAAGCAGGGTTCCTGAGGGAAGCCTGATGTGGAACTCGATCCTGGGTCTCCAGGATTAGGCCCTGGGCTGAAGGCTAGACACTCAACTACTTAGTCACCTAGGTCTCCCTACTGTTCTGAATTTTTAACAAATTCTCTTGTCTAGACTTTTCTCTTGGGCTCCTAACTCAAATTCATAACCATCCATGGTATACCACCCTGACTCTCACAATTCTCTGCACACATCTTCACTAATCTTCTCCAAATCTACCCTGCAGTTCCACCCTTCACTCTCACTATGCTTTTCCCACACTGTTCTCTTAACCTTGAGCAATCTCTTCTATTAAAATTCTATTTATCCTCCAGAAATCGTCTCAAATGTCATTTCATTCACAAATTCTTCCCCAATCCCTTTGGCCAAATCTAATTGTTGTATCTGTGTGCCCACAACATTTGTTTGGACCTGTCTTAAAATCCCAATTACGGGCAGCCCAGGTGGCTCAGTGGTTTAGCGCCGCCTTCAGCCCTGGGCGTGACTCTGGAGACCCTGGATCGAGTCCCACAACGGGTTCCCTACTTGGGGCCTGCTTCTCCCTCTGCCTGTGTCTCTGCCTCTCTCTCTCTCTGTCTCTGTCTCTCATGAATAAATAAATAACATCTTAAAAAAAATCCCAATTACATTCTGCCCCGTATTGTAATTATTTGAAGCTATATCTTTCTCTCTATGAGTCCAAAGGCTTTTTGAGGGTAGAACTGTATTGGATTAACTTTGAGGCCTCTCCAGGTTCCCAGGGCCTAGCCAAGAGCCTGGTACTCAGTGGCTGAATAAACAATAAATGTATTTAGAATAGAAGCTCAAGTACTACACATTGATTTATTGAACTATCTGTGTGTCTTCTAGCTGTTAATCAAGGAGCCTGGCATAGACCATAAACCCAAAACAGAGCACAGAATATCTGTGTCTGGATAACTCCCCAAATTTTCAAATGTCAAGTTTTTGGAAATTTGTTTAAATTCTTTTGCTTGCACAGAACCTTTGTAGGCCTGCCAGTTAATAGAAAAAGAAAAACCAAATCATTGAGTTACCTCCAAGAGCTTCAGCCACAAAACATAGAAACTTCTTTTTGGTCAGAATGTTAGTACATAGATTACTTTTTGCTTTTCTCAACACCATCACACCCCAAAGAAACACTTCTTTTCCGAGAGCCTGCCTTTCGAGGGTCCCAATTACAGGAACTTCTGAAGTGCAGTCTGATGACGCCCACCCCACCCCAGCCTATCAGAAGCTGGGTTTGGGGTCTCCCTGCAAGATGCTTTTGACTTGTCTGCTGGATGCTCCAAATAAATGACCTAAAATCCTTTCTAGAAAAAAAAATGTGGGAAAATGCCCTGGCACATACTCCCGGGATAGTAATTAAACATGTTTGCCAATGTTTCCAGTGTCAGGCCCCATAAGTCAATGGGATGTGAGGTGTTGATTTGTGGTGGTTTTCTTTTTCTTTCTGAGTTCTAGACATCTTGGAATCTATACCATTGATATTCCAACATGCGAGCTATTCTCGTGACTAACATAGACAGAATTACCTGCCGCTACATTCCAGGTATGTTTATACATTTCCCTGTCTAACCTGCTTCCTGCCTCCAGCTGCCTCGGTTGTGAGGGACATGGGGATATTCCCCCCTCCCCTTGCCTGAATTTTTCTCTAACAACTGTGATGTCAAATGCAATTATTTGTGGAGGAATCTGCTGTGTGTATGGATGAAAGGGACACATGCAAATCCTCAACAAGAAAGGGAAATAACAGCTATGGGGAAATGTCCCGAAAGCATGCTGCTCAGGCCTGCTCTGGCCAACTCTGCCCAAGGCCCCCTGTGCAGATATTAACAAGCTGAACACAATATGACTTTAGGAATGCAAAAAAGAAAAAAAAAACTGTTTAACAGTTGAAAAATCTCCTCCTCAATCTGAGGTCAGCCCAGCTAATAAAAAAGCTTCAAAAACTTCTGAAAAACCATGAATAAGCCCCAGATGTTCCTGTTCTCAGCTGAACTTTCCAGCAAGTTATTTTATACCCTCTATTTTTCACAAGTAGAACTCTTGCAATCTCTGGTGCCTTCCTATCTCTTTCCAAAGAAAATTGCCTCCAGTCAAATTCCTTCTCCCATCCACAGTAAGTAATTGTCCATACTGTTATTCATCCCCTTTTCTGAAGAAGAATGAAACTGGCAAGACCCCTGGGTGCAAGGTTGGGGACCTTTTTTCTGTTGAGGGCCAGTGACCCACTACCAGGGGGAAAAAAACCCATGGGGGCCACACACAAATCAGAAGCCGCTTGATTTAGTCTGGTTTGTGTTTGTTTTTGTGGAAGAGATATACAATCTTCACATCACCTCCTTTCAATAAATAAATAAATACATAAATACAAACAGGGAAAGGGAAACTGCATTCAATAGAAATAATGAAAAACGCAAAATACTCCAGGTCTAGGTGACAATGAGTCTGGGGAATGAAATGGTTAAAACAAAGATGTTGGGGAGGAGGTGGGGGGGGCAGGCAGGGGAAAAAAGGTAAGCAACAGAAAGAGGTCAGGAGACAGTGAAAGAGGAAAGGAGGGGGGCACCTGGGTGGCTCAGTGGTTGAGTGCCTTTGGCTCAGGGCTTGATCCTGGGGACCTGGAATCGATTTCTGCATCGGGCTCCTCAAAGGAAGCCTGCTTCTCCCTCTGCCTGTGTCTCTGCCTCTCTGTCTCTCATGAATAAATAAATAAAATCTTTAAAAATAAATAAAATAGAAAGAAAGAAAGAAAGAAAGAAAGAAAGAAAGAAAAGAAAAGAAAAGAAAAGAAAAAAGAAAAGAAGAGAAAAGAAAAGAAAAGAAAAAGAAAAAAGAGGGATCCCTGGGTGGCGCAGCGGTTTAGCGCCTGCCTTTGGCCCAGGGCGCGATCCTGGAGACCCGGGATCAAATCCCACGTCGGGCTCCTGGTGCATGGGGCCTGCTTCTCCCTCTGCATATGTCTCTGCCTCTCTCTCTCTCTCTCTCTCTCTCTCTCTCTCTCTCTCTGTGTGTGTGACTATCATAAATAAATAAATTAAATAAATCTTTTAAAAAAAAAGAAAAGAAAAAAGAAAAGAAGGAAGGAGGAAGACAGAGGTGGAGAGAAAGGAGAAGGGGGTGATGATGGATGGAAGGTCTGGCACCCCCCTTTAGTAAGCTAGTTGTAACAGCACATCGTACCCCTGGTGCTCCCTTTACTGGGGGCATTGGAGGAAGTTGTCACTGCCCTTTGAAAACCTTATTAGCTTTCTAGCAGTTTAGGAAAAGTCCTTTCTGTGCTGAGAAACAGCTGGTCTGCTTTGATTTTCAAACTTCAAAGCCATTTTTTTGAAATAAAGGTTATTTTCTCCAGAACGTCTGAAGGTTTTACATGTGTGTAAAGGAATGACTGGAAGTCTCTGACGTTGCAAAGCTGTCAGATGGCCTTATCTTTGGTCTTTGAGAGATTAGGGCTGTCTTCTTTCATAGGGTCTGAATATTACATTCGGAATCGCCATTTATTGTGTTGATTTGAGGGTTTGCCTCCCTCACCCCAAATCAAACTCAGTTTGGGATCTCATGGGGTCCGGGTGGTGTAGACAATATAAAGTGGAGACTGTGTACGTATTGCTCAGTGAAGATAAGACAGACTGGAATTCGCAGCTCTTTAATGATTAGGCTCCTCCCATCAAAAGCGGGACTTCTAATGTTTACATCATCTAGCAACCCCCCAAGAGAGAAGTTAATTTTAAACTGTAGCAATGATTTTATTTTTATTTTATTTTTAAAGGTTTTATTTATTTATGACACACACACACACACACACAGATGTAGAGACACCGGCAGAGGGAGAAGCAGGCTCCGCACAGGGAACCCAATGTGGGACTCAATCCCGGGACTCCAGGATCACACCCTGAGCTGAAAGCAGACACTCAACCACTGAGCCACCCAGGCGTCCCTGCAGTGCTGATTTTAGAGCCACTGTACCTTATTCCCAGAGTATTTGGGATTGCATTCTGCTGATGGTCTATTAAAGAAGAGAAAATGGAAAAGGAAAACGTTCTGAGAAGGGGAAATAAAATAATGAAGGGTGGAGAACCAGGCAAAGCCATCTGATGGCAGACTAAAATCACTGGCCTCTTGAGTCAGAAAAGATGAAGGATAACGGGGAAAATCAGAGCGGTGCATGCAACTTCCGGCTGCGGTAACCACAAACTCATGTCCTAGAACAGTGGAATTAGGGGGGTACCCCCTTGAACTTGAAAGAGATGATTTTAGGTTGGATGAAGGGAGGCCCTACTTTGAATATCAAACACTAAACTTAAGGAATTCATTTCCCTCAGGGGTAGGGCAGGCAAAAGTAGAAATAGATGCCAAAATGTTTGGGCCAATTTGTGAATGACAGACTAATACTGGGTTATTCTGGGAAGCTTAGAAGCTTGGGGCCACTTCTAACTGTGCCCATGTGTCTTGGTGTGCCTGTTGGCAAGGGGTCCTGGGTGAGGTGGGCCACAAGGCCACATGCCTTTGGGACCATTTCTCTGAAGGTCTTTGGTGCTGCTGGCACAACTGCATTAATGGTCTCTGAGGCTGAAACATTGGGTCAGTGTGTGTAGGTCAGGGGGCCGCCAGGCCAGATGGTTCTCATGCTACCTCCTCTCTGGGCATGGGGTATTTCTGAGGTGGCCAGCAAAGGTGGAGATGGGGATGGTGAAAGAACTTTGACTTGGTCCAGGGTGGTTTCAGTCTTGCATTTGTCCTCATCAGATTCAAAATGTTTGTTTTAAATCAAAATAGATGCATTGCTTTTTCTGATTTAAAAATAATTTTTTAAGATTTATTTATTTGAGAGAGAATGTGTGTGTAAGTGTCAATGTGGTGAGGGGCAGAGAGAAAAATCTCAAGCCCCGCCGAGCGCAGAGCTTGGGGTATCAACGGGGCGGAGGGGCTGTCAATCTCACGACCCTGAGATCACAATCTGAGCCAAAATCAAGAGTTGTATGCTTAACCGACTGAGCCACCCGGGTATCCCTAAAAATAATATTTTAAAGCATGGGGGCAAAGTGCAGAGAGGTAAAAAAAATGGAAACTACCATAGTATTGCTAATATTTTGGTATATATTCTTACAGACTCTTTTCCCCATGCATATGTATATATGTGTGCCTGTTAATGGTAAAAATTGGATTGTACTTTAATACTGTCTCATAAGTTGCTTTTTCACTTAACAATATATGATGGATATCTTTCCCTGAACAATAGTATTTAAAAATATTTTTAGGGGCTCCTGGTTGGATCAGTCAGTAGAGCGTGACTCAATCTCAGGTCTGTGAGTTCGAGCCCCATGTTGGATGTAGAGATTACTTAAAAATAAAATCTTAAAAAATATTTTTAAATGGCTCTAGATTATTCCATTATATGGAAATGACATAGTTCACATAATACATTTACTGATGGATATATGGGTTACTTTTAATTCTTTGCAATGGCCAACAACACCACTGAAATATCCTTATATGTAGTTTCTTGGTGGATTGTCATACGCTTTCCTTAGAAGAAATTGCTAGAGGTAGACCTGCTAGCTCTAGGCTGCTGCAAGTGACCTCCTAGATAAAAAGACTTGTCTTAATGGTTCTTCCTCCCTCAATAGACAAGAATAAAGATCATGGAATTTATAGTAAGGTCAATCTTTTTGTTACAACCTGAGTGTCAGTTCCTTCATCTATAAAAGAGAATATTTGTGATAGCTAGCTCACAGGATGATAGTGAGAAATAAATGTGGCAATGTCAATAAAAGGGCCTCATAAACTCTAAAACACTTAAATGCAGAGATTCTTATTTTCTTTCACTATTTTTATATTCCCCAAATGAATGAGACCATATGTTTGTCCTTCTCTGATTGACTTAACTTCACTCAGCATAATACCCTCCAGTTCCATCCATGTCGAAGCAAATGGTGGGTATTCGTCATTTCTAATGGCTGAGTAATATTCCATTGTATACATAAACCACATCTTCTTTATCCATTCATCTTTCGATGGACACCGAGACTCCTTCCACAGTTTGGCTATTGTGGACATTGATGCTATAAACATTGGGGTGCAGGTGTTCTGGCATTTCACTGCATCTGTATCTTTGGGGTAAATCCCCAGCAGTGCAATTGCTGGGTTGTAGGGCAGATCTATTTTTAACTCTTTGAGGAACCTCCACACAGTTTTCCAGAGTGGCTGCACCAGTTCACATTTCCACCAACAGTGCAAGAGGGTTCCCCTTTCTCCACATCCTCTCCAACATTTGTTGTTTCCTGCCTTACTAATTTTCCCCATTCTCACTGGTGTGAGGTGGTATCTCATTGTGGTTTTGATTTGTATTTCCCTGATGGCAAGTGATGCAGAGCATTTTCCCATTTTCTCATGTGCCATGTCTATGTCTTCCTCTGTGAAATTTCTGTTCATGTCTTTTGTCTTACTCTCTTATTAACATCTTTATGTTAAGAGGCGGTTGCAGTGGGTTCAGTCTCCTAGATGTCCCCCAGATAGAGGGACCCCCCAAATCCCTGAGGGCTCACCATCATCCAGAATAACACTTCTGAGTCCCCAGACCAGAATCAACCACCTGCAGGGGCAGGGGGAGGGGTGGTCCTTCAACCTAGCAGATGTCACACTGCCACATACCTAGATGGCATTTGACTCTCCGATTTTTGTGCTATGTGGCATTCACCTGGTGATTGTTTGCCATTGTCTGCTGCACTGCGGAGGAAAGTTTATCGTGTTCTCTTCCTCGTTTGGCCCTCTATAAATACACCCAGTTTGCGTGGGCCTGAATTGAACGCTTTGGCAAGAAACCAACTTTCTCAGGAAGAAAGAGATCAGTTGCATTATAACACAACTTGCGAATTCCTTTCCAAACTTCTGGTGTTTTTGCTTTGAAAAAAAAAGTGCTGCTGTTCATCTTCACTAGCCAAAAGCATTTATAGATTATGGATTTTTTTTAATCTAGAAGGGAGCATGTAACAAGCATGGTGCCTTTTATTTGATGTTTCAAAACACCCTGTGGAGTACCGGCACTCAGCAAGTACTCGATAAATGCTGCTTGGCCTTGATCACTGTCTTTCTCCAGGTCATTTTTTTTTTTTACTACTTTCCATTAAAGACAGAATCGCTAAGGGCACAGGGGGAAAAAACCAACGTATAGGGGAAATTCCTAAATTCAGTGGAAGATGAGAGTGGGTGGATAGGAAGAAAGGAGGTGAAGAGTTGTGGGGAAGAGGTGCCTCTCCCTCAGAGGGTGGGAGGTAAGTAAGGCAGGGACTTAAAAGGTGGGGGCAGCAAGTATTTTTGTGGCAGAGACAGAAGTTACACAAATGGATCAACAGAAAGCAAAATATAAGCCCTGTCAGAGATAGAAACCATTAGAAGACATGAGAGGCCGAGGGCAGTCAATGTCTCATTGATTTTTCTAGTCTCCATTTCCAAAGGGGGAAATTGATAGTGAAGTCAGACAGGTCTGCACTAGCTTAGTGGCACAGGGGTGGCAAAGGATCTCAGGCAAATAATGTTACAAAGAATGAGCACTTGCTGACTGGCTACGGGAAATGGAGTTCAGAGCTAGAGAAGTGACAACTCAGAGTAAGTGGCATATAGTTGATCCAAAGGAATATGCTGGAGGTAGACCAGATGAGAGACCCATCTGCCCTTCCTCATAGAGACTGTTTTCTGGGGGGAAGCATGAGAAGTCTGTGTAAAACAGGGGATGTGGTGCTAAAGATTTTGGTTAATTTATTCACTTTTATAACCCACAAATCATAAAGTTTCCTAACATCTAGCTGCCTAAGACTGAGGCATGAGTCACTGTAGGACTTCAGGACCCAGGAAAACTGGAGTCTAGAAATAAAACAGGCACATGGATTACTGTTTTATCTCAGCTCTTCCAACTTCAACAAGCTGAGCTTTGAAAGACAAAATTGGTCTTCCATTCTCACTTAATACCTAATTTTACAGGACAGAATAGGCATAGTACGAAGAGAGCAGGCCATGGCCTGTGGTCTTCATCAATAATAATTCCACTAGAAGAGAGCCACAGCATAGCCACCAGCTGAAGGTCAGACAAGGGAGACAGAACAAGTAGAGAGAGGGGTGCCTAGGTGGCTCAGTGGTTGAGTGTCTGCTTCAGCTCAGGTCATGATCCCAGGGTCCTGGTATTGAGCCCTATATTAGGCTCCCTGCTCAGTGAGGAGTTTGCTTTTCCTCCACCCTCCCCCTGTTCATGCTGTCTCTCTCTTTCTACCAAGTAAATCATTTTTTTAAAAAAAGAATAGGTAAAAAAAAAAAAAACAAGTAAAGAGGTCATGGATTTTGAGGAGCCCCTGCCACATAATGGAATAAGGACTCATGAAGAAGACATGTCCCATTCCACCATGTTTCTCAAGAAAGTGAAGGAAGACAGGATATCTTAATGTTCTTACCACAAAAAAGAAATGGTGGTTATGTGATATGACTGAGGCGTTAGCTAATGCTAGGATGGTATTGTATCACAATGCTTAAGTGTATCAAATCAAACGTTGTACAGCTTAAGCTTTCATAATGTTATATACCAATTGTATCAATAAGCCTGGAAAAAATAAATAAGATAGTTTTTTAAGTCAAGGCAGAAGTATTCTGGTTAACTCTTGGCAGACTTGAAATATTCTGTATATACTCTGAAGATACAATCCCAATGTAATATTTTATAATTGTTTTAGTGGTGAAAAGAAACCCCCTCCCCCATTCTCTGGCTTTTGCTCTATACACACACATACGTTTTCTCCCCAGTACACATCCATGCCACAGGCAAAATACATTTATGTTTTCACAACATGCCTTAGAATCTCAGCACATTACTACATCAACCCTCAGTCCAAAATCTCATTAAGTCTCATTAACTCAAAAGTCCCAAACCTCATCTAAATCAAGGGCTGGTGAGATGCTGAGGATCCATTCTGGATCAAAATTTCCCTTCACCTGTGTACTCTGAAACCAGGAAACGAGTAATCTGCCTCCCAAATACAATGGTGGCACAGGCGTAGGATTGCAGTTAGAGGGAGAATGTCTCCCTAAACTGGAGGAAGGCAGCCAAGTCACAAATTGGAACAGAATCCTTCCCAGATTCATGAAACAGTTATTGGTTGTCTGCTATGTGCCAGGCACTGTTCTAGAAGAAGAGACGGTGATGAGTGGGGCAGACAAGACGCTACCCTTGCGGAAACGCTGTAAACAAGCTTCTACGCTGTCTGAACAAGACACCTCAGCTGCCTTCTTAGCACCTACTCTGACTAGCGAGGGCCTAGGAGTGGTGCAGGGGGAGAAAAAGCAGTGCTGGGTGCCAGGCAGCCAGTCTTGGTAAAAGGTCAGGCAGGCCTGCTCGTTGTCAGCATATGCTTGAGTAACATTAACAAGCAGGGTCCTATATAGAAAGTATAGAAAGTTCTTGGAGACCATTCTAGGGAAACAGCACTGACTCGAAGTAGCTGCCAGAATTAGAAAAAAACACAGGAGTTGATAACAAATGGGAAAACGTGTTTTAAGAAGGTTGGAGAAGGCGAACAGTCACTGCTTCCCTTGGGTTCCCCCACTCCTCTTTGTGAGGCTGTCACGAAACACAGTCATCTCTCCAGCACATCTAAGCACCCACAGTGGCAGCTGAAGAAAAACACTATAATCTCTCTCAATCTTTCTCACAGTTTTGGTAATTTTTGAGGCTTCAGTGAGCGGATGGATGGCACTCAACATTCAACAGCCAAGGAGCCACTTTTAATTGGAATCCTGACTAAAAAAAGTGTGTAACAAATTGATTAAAAAGTAATAGTTAACACATTCATCAGGGGATCTAAATACTTCATTGTGAGAACTTCTGCCAAAGGTTCAATGAGGGACAAATCTCTGGAGGTACTAGAATTTTCTTTTAATTTTCTACTGTGGGGCCTGGATATGGTATTGGTCTGCTTTGCAACTCCATGCTACCTTCTCATCTGAGACCCAAACCCCTGCAAGCAAGGGGTTTGCTTCCTGTGTCCTGGTTAATGACCCAAAGATGGTTGGCCTGACTTTAGGGATAGAGCACTTCACAGCCTCTAATCTGTTCCACCAGGCACTAGAAAGGTAGGTCAATGAATTTTCATAACAAGCCTAACTTCTCTGCTCCACAAACCCTACAAGCTGAAATGGACTCCTTGCCTCCAATTTCTCATCTCCAAACCTCCCTCCATGTTCCTGGCAGAGTTAATACCACAAAACACCAATCTGCCCAGGCCCCTCTCTTGCTCCAATCCCTTCACTGGCTCTCCACCACTAACAGAGTAAAGTTCAGACTCTTCTGGACTAAGACTACTCACTGATACACTTTCATGTCTTTGTACCACTTCTCATTCCACATTCCTCTGCCAGCAAGATCCTTTCTTCCCACCGCTCTCTGTCAAAATTCTCCTCGTCTTTCAAAGCCTGGCTTAAAGGCTATCTATTTTTGAAGTCTTGTCTAATTCCCATGGTAGGAATTAATCCTTCCCTTCTCAGGGCTACCATAGTCCTTGGTTTCAATTTCTCTCATGACACTTATGCTAGGCCTTGGTTTATAGTTATGTAGGTATGTTTTCATCCTCCTCCTTGAAAGCAAGTATTGGATTTAAGTCACCTCGATCATTGTCCACAGCCCTTGCCCCTAGTGCTCGGCACACAGAGTTGTTCAATATTGAACAAATGAATGCAAATGGTAATGTACATGTATAAGTGATGATAAGCATGTATGGGGAGATTCTCTAGGTCTTTATCAATAGAACCCACCAAACTGGACACTATATACAACATGGACATCCAATAACTGCTAAATAAATAGTGAGGAGATTTTAGATATAGTACATAAATTATATATCATATATATGTGTATTGTATTTTATTTTGTTTCTTGTCTGATGAATATCAATTTGAAAAGGAATCATAGACTTAGTCATGGTTTAGGGGTGGCTGGCTGGCTCAGTTGGAGAAGGGTACAACTCTTGATCTCGAGGTCATGAGTTTGAGCCCCACATTGGGTGTAGAAAAGACTTAAATAAATAAAGCTTAAAAAAAGTAGTAGTCATGACTTACATGACTTCCAGGAACAACAGACAAGAACAAAAGCCATTCAGCCAAGTAGAGGCTCAGAGATGAGCTCCATCTCTGCTTTTTATAATGAAACTGGCAGCTTTAATAATTTGTACCATGGGTTATCAGATTGTATTTATTTATTTATTTTAAAGATTTTATTCATTCATTCATGAGAGACAGAGAGAGAGAGGCAGAGACACTGGCAGAGAGAGAAGCAGGTTCACCACAGGAGCCTGATATGGGACTCCATCCTGGACCCCGGGATCAGGCCCAGAGCCAAAGGCAGATGCCCAACTGCCAAGCCACCCAGGCATCCCTCAGATGGCATTTATTGATCAACCAATTGGCTACATAATAGCTCAAGGAAAGGTACTCCCTAAAAAAGAAATCAGCAATATGGAAATTGCTCCCCACAGGGATACTCTCATCCTCTATTTGGGTCTGGCAAACAAGAGGCTACAGTGCCACTGCGTTCTGATTGGAGATCCTTCAAACTGCCTTCAAGAATCCATATGCAGCTATAACGGACTGCCTCTAGCTTGGCTTCATCTTTTGTATTAGCTCATTAATGAGTCTGGATTCCTTCCCCATTTTCCATGGTATCCCAG
Organism: Canis lupus baileyi; assembly: GCF_048164855.1. Lineage (NCBI taxonomy): Eukaryota > Metazoa > Chordata > Mammalia > Carnivora > Canidae > Canis > Canis lupus. The sequence goes on along the minus strand of NC_132876.1, from coordinate 19,552,330 downwards.
GCAGGGACAAAGGCTCAGGCAGCAGGGGGCAACTTTCCTTTTGCCCAGACAATAAGTGGTTGCTGGTCTCAGCCTGTGGCTAACAAATTCCAAAGTTCTTTGATGGTAGAGCCCATGGACTGGGTCTTATCTGCCTTAGGCTCTGCAGCGGCAAAACAGAGCTTTGGGAATTGGGGCCTAGGCAGTGTTCCTGGCATCTGTGATATCACCCCAACAGCTGAAAGTGATGGTGCCTCAAGAAAGCTCAGTAGTCCCAAGCCCTGTGAATTCTTTCTGCTCTGTCGGCATGTGAAATACACACACATTCACGAACATATTATATGCCGCTCAAAATCATTCTAAATACCTCCTGTGAGACATCTGCCAATAAGGATATCATGTCAGCCGGGTTTTAAATATAGGAACCTCTCACCATCTTCAACCAGAGAGCAAAATGCAAAAGGAATGCAGATTAACTTGCCCTGACTTTATAGCTCTGAAGTATCTTCACTTGATACCATCCTTCCATGAAAGGTCCCAGTGGGGCTGAAGATAAAATGGGACTTCTGGATCATGTGGTAAGATCTCTGAGCTGTACTCTAAGGGCAGACTGCCTATTTATAGGTCCTCCACTTTAGGGCAGAGTTCAAACATGGGAAAATCTGAAGAACTTGATTTAAACACACATTCCTTCTCATATATATATATATATTTAAAAAATTTATCATCTTCATTTTCCATTCAGTTACTTTGAGCCAAACTAAACTTTAAATAGTTCAAAAATCTGTCGAAGGTTGGCTAGATACATTTTTCCAAGAATCTTTAGGATTTAGATTATTATATTTAGAACTTTAAATCATTTAAGTAACAATCTAAACTAGAAAAGTTGTAGTATTTCCATTCCAGAAACTGATAAACTGAGGCACAGAGAATCACACAAAAACTCACTCCCTTTATGGACTATCCTTTATGGTAAGTCTTCATACTATCATAATACAAAGAAAAAGAGTAGCTACGACGTATTGAGTGCTACTATCTCTAACTCTTGTACCCCGACCCTTCAAGATAGATCACAGTATACCCATTTCACAGATTAGGAATGTTGAGTACCAGGAAGTTAAATAATTTGGCCTAAATCTAGGCAACCACAAAGTAACATACTTGAGATGTGAATGGAGATCTATCTTTGGTTCTAAGGTCTTTGTATTTTCCCCAAACTAGATGACACAGTGCCATGGCTCCCAAGTTTTTCACCATGACTCTAAATCACACACCAATAAGATTTAACTAAAGCAGGTAGTACTGGTTTAACAAAAACTCAGGTGGAGCAGTGGACACTATAATCCCAAAACAGTCTTTGAATCTTTAAGCAGAATAGAGACTATTTTACCAGCCACTCACTTTCATGCCCCTCCATCACCTGCCCCAACACACACGTACATATATGTCCCCCTTCGCCCCACCAATAATGGCCACAACGCCAAAAGAGCTGCTAAGTGATCACTATATTTGAGAGATATATTCTGTGGGCCAGTGAAGGTTTCATTGCTCCTTATTGCTATTTCCACCATAATTAAAAACACAGATGTCTACTAAGCTGGGTTTCCCCCATTGTGCTTATGTGGTCACGTTTCTGAATCTATATGTAATACTTTGTTTGCATTTATCCTCATTACATTTCACTTTGCTAGCTTTGTCTGCCATTCCAGCCCACTGAGATATTTCTGGATCCTGATTGTGCTATCTGTGTATTAGCTAACCCCACGTAGCTTCATGCCATTACTAGATATTAAAATTATCTCTTCTCTGTCTTCAGTTAAGTCACTGGTAAAACTTTAGGCAATATGTGCCAAGTACAAAGCCAACAACTAAAATCCTCTTTCCAAGCTGACAGTGCTATGTTAAGAAAATATTCTTCAGAAATGATGGCTAATTAGCTATACATTTACCGAACTATATGATTACTTAGCCAACATTACTTGTCAGCTGTTTAAAAAGGATCCTAGGAATCTCGGTCAAACACCTTGCTGAAACGTGGGTATGCCATGTCTGTGTCATTCCCTGATCTAGTAAAATTAGACACATGTACACACACAGAAGGGGAAATGGCTTGATTTGTTTTGAGTGAACCCGCAGTGGCTCCTAGGAATCATCACAGTGGCTTCTAAAAGCTCATGCTCGCCAAGAATCTAGTCTAGAATTTTGCTAAGATGTGATACCAGGCTCCCTAATTTGTGGTTTTCACAATTCAATATCCACCCTCCCTTTTTTTAAGAGAATGAGAGAAAGAGGGAGAGAGCGAGCAAGTACAGAGGAGGGGCAGAGGGAACGGGAGACAGAAAAAATCTTAAGCAGGTTCTATGGCATGGAGCCTGACGCAGGGCTCGATCTCATGATCCTGAGCTGAAATCAAGAGTCAGACCCTTAACAGACTGAGCCACCCAGATGCTCCTCTCCCTCTTGTTAAAGGTAAGGTTAAAAAATCAGGTCTCTCTCCAGTCTTTTGGCTCCTCTTCTGTTTATTGTGATGACTCAAAATTTGCTAACAGTGATACCATGATAATAACCAGAAGACTCCTCAGTGCCCTGGGATATAAATGATGTGAACTTGGGCCTCATTATGTAGGACACACTACAATAGTAATTCTCTTAGCTTTTTTTGGTCTTGTCAACTGCTTGCCCATAATACAAAATACAGAAAAGATTTTACTGTGAAAAGTGATGTCCTAGCAGAATATGGACTATGAAGGAAATAATACCCAGATCAACTAATTAAACAAGTAAGATTATACTTTAACCCTATTAGGAAACTATCTGATAAGTTCCAGTGCATATTAATAATAATGCAATTTTTATTTGACATTAATTAGAAATCTCCACTTAAAAGTTGCTATGCAAAATCACTGTAGTTGCCATCTAAGATAAGCATACAGTTAGGGATACAGATTTGACCGTCCCCCCCTTATTATGATTTTACATTTTACTAAGCACTGGCCCTGAGCCCACAAAGAATATGGAACATTCCAGGTTATGTGTCAAATACATTTACAGCACAGGATCAAGTCTCAAATAACCACAGCCACACACAGGACTGAGGCCAAACGTTTGGTGGAACCAATTAACAAAGGACTGCCATCCAGGGGCAAAAGTCTCTGATGTGTATAGACAAGCTAGTCTTATTCCCATTGGATTTTGTCAGAATCCTAATGGCATGGGCAAGGAAAACTGAGATGTGTTGGTCTTCACCAAGTCATTCACACTCTCCCCTGTGGTCCCCATTTTAACCCGCAGTTTGTTTTAGGAGGTGGCTAACGGGGACTGTGACTGCCTTGCTTGTTGTAGATACTTAGTAGATCTGTTGCATGAATACTCAATGAAAAAATGGTTCATATGGGATTAAATCTAAATGTCAGCTTCAAGGGCACCCCTGAGATTTTTATTGTGTTAGCAGTAGGAACCCTTTGTTTAAGGGAAATCTTACTCAGAAGACGGATATGTAAAGCAGATTTTAAAAATGGATCTGCTCTGGTTAAAATAGGAATGGGGGACTCAGAACAACCCCCACAGCACGTCTCCCACATCTCTACTCCCTGTGGAACACATCTGAATACACTGCCTGAGCTAACTGGCACAGAAGCCCACTGACTAATCTAATGCTAATTTAGCCATTCTGGAAGGAGGGAGGAGGCACTAAGATAAACTATTACAGGGTGCCCAGGAAGGTGGAGGAGCTGAGATCCAGAGCACGAGAGGGAAAGGATGACTGGCCTTGAACGTGGTCGGAGCCCGAGGCAGACTCGGGGGTGTGGGTGGGTAGGTGAGTGGGTATAAGGCCACGAGCAACAGGTCCTGCTGACTCAGACTGCTCTAGGTTCAGTGATCCAAACAGACACCCCCACCCCAAACAGTGGGGGTGTCTGTTGTCACAGTGTCTGTTGTCTGGTGTCACGGAATGTCACCCCCCTCCATGACATTCAGTCAACAACTGCTCCATGGCTTCAGGGAGGTAATGGCCCCAAGGTATACCAAAACACTGGTTAATATCCATAGCCAGAGATAAATAATTAGCAAGTTCATGTCTCATGCTGTTCTGCTTTTGGTTCCAAAGATGAACTGCTTAAGTATGGGCTTCTGCCATGATCAGGAGTACTGTAGAGGAACATGTGCCTGTACGTTTGCCAGCACGTTTGGCGTGACACGGGAGACTTTGGAAGCAGAGTGATGGCACTGCAAAATACTAATGTGTTCATTTCCCAGTCTCAGTTTTGCCATTTTTCTGGCAGTATGACTCTGGACACGTCATGTCTCTCTCCTGGCTTTAATTTCTTCAGCTGTAAAATCAGAGCATTGGACCCTAGGACCTACAGGCCCCTGCTAACTACAATCCTCCACTTATGTAACCCTGCCCTTTAACATAAAAACTGGTTTCATAGCAAATATGAGGAGTGCCTTAAACTGAATCTAAATCAGAAATGAGCAGGAAATGTTGAGTCCTTTGAATAAATTGATCAACAAAACATTGTATATATTCAGTGTCTATACATGATACTATGTTAGGTGTCATAGGAAATGGAATTATAAGCATGATCTCAGAATTAAGAAGCTGACAGTCCAGGGGCAAGATACATATTCATAAATCTATCTAGGTAAAAAGTTACCTCTGAATTTCTCCAATAGTATTTGAACCTACATTTACTGATACATTGCATATAGTGAAGGTTTATCTGGTAGAGAGCAACCATTTGTAACTATTTATTTTTAAAAATATGTTGCAGTGATGCCTGGGTGGCTCAGTCTGTTAAGGGTCTGCCTTCGGCTCAGGTCATGATCTCAGGGTTCTGGGTTCGAGCCAACAAAACAACAGGCTCCCTACTCAGCAGGGAGTCGGCTTCTCCTTCTCCCTCTGCCCCTCCCCCTGCTCATGCTCATGCTCTGTCTCTGTCTCTCTCTAATAAATAAACAAATCTTTAAAAAAAATGTGCTGCATTTGACCAGTAGGTAAATGTGCATAGAATATTAGACCTAATGGATTTCGAGGATATTTTGGAAATATATCTCTAACTTTGTAAATCTGGTCACCTTTATAGTTTGATAGAATTTTCTTGTCATATGTAGGGCTCATCTTTCCATAGCTGATATGTCCAATGCTTCTTTTTTTAAAAAAATGTATGTATTTATTTAAGAGAGAGAGAGACAGCAAGCAGGAGTGGGGGGAGGGACAGAGGGACAGGCAGACTCCCTGGTGAGCACAGAGCCTGCCTGGGGGTTTGATCCCAGGACCCCAAAATCATGACCTGAGCTGAAGTCAGATGCTTAACTGACTGAGCCACCCTGGTGCCTCCTATTTTTAGAGAATTTTATTTACTTATTTGAGAGAGAGGGAGTGAGAACAGGGAGGATGGAGAGAGAGGCACAAGCAGACTCCATGCTAAGTGTGGAACCGGACATGAGGCTTGATCCCGGGACCTTGAGATCATGACCTGGGCTGAAACCCAGAGTCAGACACTCAACCAACGAAGCCACCCAGGCACCCCTGTCACGTCCAACACTTCTAACTACAACACTCATAAGAATACAATACTGCAGTGAAAAAAGATACTGTATTTCCTTTCATTACTAAGTCGAGATTACCACAACACTGCTACCAATAACATTTTGGCCCGCCACTCCTGACTCATCTTCCGTTTTTGAGTAATTTCATTTCATATGCAAGGACTAAAATACATGACCTAATTTAAGTACCTTTAATCCTGTATATTCTAAATATAGCAAATAGTTCATTTTCAAGAAATTTAATATGAAATACTGGGGAATTCTTGGTGCAGTGTTATTAAACTGTACATAGTAATTAAGATATCAAAAACACATGCTCCCCAAAGCCACTAGACATTGTAATCATTTTTCAGGCTATTAAGCAAAATGACAGAAGATTTTTTTTAAATGACAGAAGATTTTTTAATGATAAATGTGTTTTGGAATGCATAGGCTAATTCCCTTTTACTTCATGAAATAATGTTTAGCTCCACAGAGTCTAGGTCTGGTATTTAAAGACCAACTCACATTGTCCTTTTGTAACTCAGAAGTCATTCTTTGGCTCTTGTTAACATGCCATTGTAGATACTCTGTCTTTCACACACACACACACACACACACACACACACACACATACACACATTCCAGTTCCAGATGGAAACGGCCATTCCTAAAGTTCTGCCACACTATTTGTATGTGAGGAAGTGTGACAGACACTGGGACATAATTCCATTTGGAAGGGCCTTTTATTTAAATTTGCCTCTCAAAAGGTCTCTCCTTTTATTTTGAAATTTTAGATCAATGTTGGCTTTTCTAGCAACCATCAGAAGAGGTTTTATTGTGGGAAGACTCTGAAAAAAGTTCTTCAGAGTGTTTTCTATCATGCCTGAGATTCACTTCCAGATTTTGCTTTTAAACCACATGCTAAGGAATGTCCTGGGAACTTCTCTGACACTTAACAACTTTACTAATTAACTTATTAAAAATTTTAACTTTTTATTTCAAAAGCCAGTGTCTTTTCATGATACCGGAGTCATCTGTCAGGCATCTTACAAATACTTTCAGGTGTTTATGGAAGGGGATGGAAATGGAGATACCCCACTGGCTGCTTTACATTTTGAATTTTTCTTTGACCATCTGTCATCATTTTATGAACTTGAGAGAGCTAATAGAAAGTTTGTCCACTGTTTATGACTCAAAGCCATATCACAAAGTGTTTCAGTGTCTACACTGTATGGCATGGTGGCTGGTTTTCTAAGAATTTTCTAATTGATGTTTAGTAAACAATGCACTTATTCTTTCTTTGCTGATGATTTCAGAACTTCAACCATAGAAATGACTATATTAGGGACTTGGAAGTTGTCAGACAAATTAAGCAGTTTTTGCTCCTTGTACTTCTGCATATCTTTTATATCTAGATCTTGCTAACCAGAGCAAGGTGGGCCGTGGCTGTAAAGAAGTGGAAGGAAAGATGCAGTCTGAGATCAGTGACCCTGGATCCTAGGTCCAGGCCCACCACTCACCATCTGTAGGTCACTTGGCCTTCTGGTGTCCTCAGTTTTTTCATCTGGTAAACAGAAGTAATAGATGGCTGCTTCTTAGAACCATGGTGAATATCAGCTTATCTAATGTACACGAAAGACCTCCACAAAGAGAATTGAGCTATGCAATTATTTGGCAGAATTAATATCATTCACATGGAGTCACGTGGCTAACACGATCTGAAGCCAGGTCACCTAACTGGCCTCGGAGGAGGGAAAGTTTAAGAGTGATAAATGTAAAAGTGTTTTTATCATTTAATGTTTTCATAGCCTACTGGGAACAAGGCAGGAGGACAGAAGATTTGGGGGTGGGGTGGGGAAGGGCAAGTTGAAGTTCCATCTGCACAGGCTGGAAGACTGGTGGGAAGGGAACAAACTCTGAAAAGATGAGAGGCTACAAAGTAGAAAGAGGTGACCTGGGAACAGGGTGTTTTAAAAAGAGTGGCAGAGCAGAGAATAAAGTCACAAGACTTGTTCACAAGAGGGTGCTGGGTTAAAGGCTGACCTTGAGCCACAAATCACGGAATCACACAGCTGGAAGGAATCTTAAGAGGCCACCTAGTCCACTCCCCCACCATTCAGCAGGACATTTCAACCACCCTGAACAGATGAGACTTTATCCGACTCTGAGTGAAAAGCCCTGACACCGAATGGGCAGGTATTGACTGCTCGGGCTTTCAGCTGTTTACAACAGGCAAGAAAAACATTCTTGGAATCTCATTTGAACCGGAACTGAAATTGGGGAAAAATCATAAGCCTCGAGACTTTCCTGGGGAAGGATAACAGACAGCAGTTTAGGGATCGCCAAATCTGCACTAACAACACAGCTAGCTAGTCTTGAAGATAGAGAAAATGTCACTAGTGGAGCTGGGTTAGAGGGCAAATGGCCCAGAGTATCATCTGGGTAAGAATGGATTGTCATCATTCTTGGTATCTGGGGGGTCTTCTCTCCATGCAGGAGCCTCAGAGCAGAACACTTAACAAAAACAAAACAAAACAAAAAACATGGGTTTTTTTTTTTAAAGCAATATGGCCTAGCAAATTTCAGAACTGATGCTGAGGGCTTAGGGGAATTCAGTTGCTCTGTGAACACCCGACAATAAATCCTCACACAAATTAGAAACTGAAAAGGAAGTAAAAAGGTCCTCATTTCCAATCGTGGGAATGTTACACATGAACTCTGGCTTGGAAGGAGGAGGGGAGGCTGTTCCACACCTGCAGGCCTTCCCAGGAAAGGGGCCCCGGGCCTGACCCTGAACCCATACCCTCAAGGTTACACCACGGGACCGGCAATATGGAAATAATGTTACTTTAGTCCCTTGGTGAGGATATCGTTTCCAGTGCGATCCACGACAACCTGGAAGGAGGCAGCTGAGAAGTTCCACAGAAGAAAGTGAAGAGTTATTTTGGGAAGTGCTCATAAACGGCTCCAGCTTTGGTCCATTGGGACGGACACACGTGGCCATACACGCAGAGACAGAGAGAAGCCAGTAGCTCTGCATTTACAGATGTGTATGTTGGAGCATCCTACTGCAGCTTAGTAGCTACAGCCCCAAGCAAGGGGCCCAGGAAAGTGGCATTACACTCCTGGATGCGCCACTCACTCACACGCGAGCTTGGGCAAGTTAACTTGATTCTCTCCACTGCCAACCCCCATCCTCCCACCTCCCCCCACCACCTCTCTCCAATCCCTAAAACTTTAGGTCAATTTAGTCAGGCATTCAGTGAATCCAGATGTTTGGCAGCATACAGGAAACAACATCTGGATGATTGATTGAATTTTTCAAGTGAACTCACTGGATGTTTTGGCAACATGCCCACTCAGCATTCAATGGCTTTCTGCCTCAGTTTCCCTGGTTATAAAAAAAGGGACAGCCATTTTTTTTTATCCCTTACCCTGCAGGGGTCAGTAAGGGCTAAATAACGTCCAAAGGTAATGATGAGTTCTTAAAAAGAATGATTCTGCGACAGTGCTATATCTCACACCGTTTTCCGGTTGAATATTTTTCCAATATAACCAGTGAGACTTTTAGAACATGAAATCGATTTGAAATATGGTTAAGTGCTATACAAATATGACACATCATCATCTTCTTCTTCACCATCATTATCATCACTGTAACATTCTTCTTTGACTTTCTTAAAATGTCTCACTTTCCGATTGAATCACAGCCAAAGTAAGAATTTTATTGAAGGTCTGAGGAAAAAAAATGTGTTTTGGCCATGTAAAGCAAGACAGATGAGAAAAAGAAGTCAATGTGGGTGTTTCGAGCCCAAGCAATTTTAACAGCTCTACGTAAACAGGTAAAACTGGTCTATCAATGAGAATTAATTGGTTGCTCAATGGTATTTGTAAGGGAACCAAAAATGTTCACATACACATTTCACGGCAGAGGTGGGAGAAAGAAATTGTAATGGTCCCTTTTTCAACTCTCATAATATATACCTCCCTACCTATGAAGCAGTTTCAGCTTTTGCGAGTGGAAGTCAGAGGAAGGAAACAATATGGGAGAGCAAAGAAGAGACACATCAAAGGGATCTACAACCACACAAGATTGGGGGAGCAGATTCGACAGACTGGCAGAAAGTACTGGAATAATGCTCCCTTTCAAATTCAAGTTCTGCCTACTGAGGGAATCCTGAATTATAATCATCTTAACTGCCATTTATTGTCTGTTGGGCATACACAATTATATATATTGGTGTATGTATGTATATAAAAATACAGAATAACTAAAGTACGTTGTATATGTAATTATATGTAAGCTTTCTATAATGGGGGCCTAGATAAAATTTCTAGTTCTCACAGGAACTTTGTAAGAGGGATTTTGATATGTCTCTATAGTACAGACAAGAAAACTAAAGGTCAGATCCAATGACTTGCTTAAAGTTATATACCTAGTGAAAGCTGCAGCAGAATTCAGATCCATCTGGATCCAAAGCCCATGTTCTTCCCACTGTCCCACATGGTCTCCCATGTTATTAATATCAAACACTCAACATTCTTGCTAAAAGGCTGTATTTTTAGTGACCACTGGATCACCTAGAAGCCCACATCTGATACAGCATTCCTTTTCCCCAGTGGGGGTCCATCCAAAGGCCTTTGACTTCTCTTTAGGACTGCTACTCCCTTGCTTTGTGTTTACCTACTCATTGTTTTTGGCAGCTCTTAGCACTTGCCCCCTCTGCCATCCTTCTTCCCATCACCTGGCCCACCTGAGGCCTACACAACCCAGCCAAAACTGATGAGCAGCAACTTTTCTCTGGCTCTTCATCACAGGCTGCCTTCTATCTTAAAGTACATTCTATGCTTGTGCTTCCCCTCCAAGGAAGCTATGAAGACAGAGGGTTAGACTTCTTGTGGCTCCCAAAGTCCCTGGCCCCTGGCTGAGCACACAGTAGGTGTTCTTTCAGATCCATTGATCAAAGAGATCTTTTGACACTCCTCTTCTTTTAGGATGGGGCATGTGGATGGAGCTTGAGGGTTTGACCTCACTAGTGTGTGTGTGTGTGGGGGGGGGGGGAGGCAGGGAGGAGAGGGAGGGTGTGGTGTCTAACCAGTTGAGCAGAGCCCCCACCCCATAGATTTGGTTAGAGATAATTTAGAAATCATTCAGAGGACAACAGGCTGCTTTTGTCCACAGGTGAAGCATATCATGCCCTCAGTTCAGTCATTAAGTGGTTTACATCATGTTCTGAACCCTTCAGAGATGCATTTTGAAGTAATCATACTATATCTACCCAGGGTTTGTAGAGCCTCATGAGGTTGGGAGTTCACGGAAAGAAGGACCTTTGAGGCAAATACCACCATTATCACGTGCTCGGCAGCACTAACAACTATTTATTAAGTGCTCCTTGATTGCAGAGCACTTTATTAGGCACTGGAGGAGTCACACCCAAGTGCGTTGTAAATATTTTCACAAAGCCATTTGCAGTGAAATACACCACTATCAGAAAGCTCTTCCAAACATTTTCTAAGAACCACAAAAATGTCACTGCTAACCTTCCTATTAAAAAATAAAACCATGCCAATGTCTTCATCCAGAAACCTCTGCCCTTGCATAAGGATTTTAGTTGCGTTAAGTTCTTTCTAAGCTACAAATAGAAGTCAGTGTTGCCAGGGCCCTCCCACCCATGGATCATGGAGCAGGAACACTGTCACTGTGGTATACAGTGGCACTTTTGGTGGCATTTTTTTTATTGTGGCCACAAAGCAATCACAAGCAGATGGTACAACTAACTTCTATTTGTGTCTTAGTTACTAAACTTCTCATGAGAGGAAAAACTCTGTGTACAGGTCAAGGGAATCTGTGGGTGTCTTTGTGCATGGCAGTGAGTCAGAAGTTGGCAAGGGTGCAGTGAAGTTGGTCTTCTAGTATCTTCTTGGTGGCAGTGAAAGCTGATACATGTCCCCATTGGAAAGCAATTTGGAAGCATGCATTAAAACACTCATATCCTTTAACCTGCTAATACCAATATCTTAAGAAAGTGATCTAAGATCAGGCAAAGGCATCATGCATGAAGAGGTAGCTTTATTTATGATAGTAAAAAAAATCTGAAACAATCTGAGTGTCCAGCAAAAGCAAGCTGATTAATTATGATGAATGCTTAAAGAAATCTTAGCCATAAAAATGATTAATATGAAGATTTGTGACAATATGAAAAAGTGTTTCCAATATAGTGTTAATTTTAAGAGTTATAAATCACTTGTGTAATTCCAATTATGTAACAAGTCTGTGTGAATGTGGTTTTTTGGACAAATATTAGAAAAGAACAGCTAAAAATGAAAACAGCTAGAGTAGTGGGATTGTGAGAAATATTTTCCCCTCTATTTTCCAAGCTTTAATATTACAATATTATTTTTATAATTTAAAAGTTGGGCGAAGGGGTGCCTGGTTGCCTCAGTCAGAAAAGTGTGCAACTCTTGATCTCAGAGTCATGGGTTTAAGCCTCATGTTGGTTGTAGAGATTACTAAAAAAACAAAACAAAAAAACACAACAAAACAAAAACAACAAAATAAAAATGAGGTGGAAAACAAGGGTCAGAAGTCCTTTTTAACAAAGAGAATATTTTTTTAAATATTTATTTATTTATTTTAGACACACACACACACACACACACACATACAGCATGAGTGTGGGGAGGGACAGAGAGAGGGAGGATAGAGAAACTCTCCAGCAGACTCCTGCCAAGAATGGAGCCTGACTCAGGACTTGATCGCACAACCCTGAGATCATGACCTGAGCAGAAATCACGAGTCAGACACTTACCTAACTGAGCCTCCCAGGCGCCCCAATAGACAAAATCTTTGAAGAAAATGAAGAATGGCTGCCTCTCCATGAGCCTGAGACCACAACTAGAACAGTAGACATTGTCCTTCCCTCATTTTTCCCCCATTTCCATTTTTATTTGATATACCACTTACCTGGTTAATGTGCTTCAGTTTGTCAATAATCTGACTGACCACTGGCTCAGGGCCCTTCATTTTCAGCTCATGGAGGTTGAACTGATTTTTCATGCCATTCCTCGCTGCCTTCTGGCTGTATCTGGAAAGGGGAAGGTAAGGAAAATGTTTGTCACAGGAGGGTCCCAAGCAAAACAAAAGCTGACTGACTGTACTTGGCACCAATGGTCAAGCAGACCCCAAGCTCTCTTCAGCCTTTAAAACTACAGGATGGTCCAATGGTGTGAAACTAAACTACTCTAGATAGAGTCTATTTGCAATCGAGAACATTCAACATCTTTTTTTTTTTTTCCCCAAAGAGTTGGGGATACAACAATGACCAAGAGAGACAAAGTCTCCTCCCTTGCTGTGTTCTGGATGGATCTAGTGTGGCATCTAGAAGAGTAAGAGCTGATGGCAACTCAGAGTGATGAGAGCTACATTAAGGGAGGTCCGGGGTCTTAGGGGTCTATGCAAAAGGGAACTTAACTCTGAGTGTGCTTTCTACTCACTGGAAAAAAGAAAGATGCTTGCATGTTCTTGACCTCTTCCTTCTCCTCCACTTCCTCCTCCCACCATTTCCTGTAGGCCTTAGAGTTGGGTTTCTTTTCAGGAGGCATTCCAAGCCATGTGAAATATAAACTTGCCCTCACCTTATGCACTTTTCTCCCCATCCCCCCACCCCCGTTAAAATAGGATAGTCGGGTTAAGGGCAAATTCATATTTCTTTTATTTGCATTTTTAATTACAAAAATAATAATGGTCATTGTAAACAATTTAAACAGTACAGAAATAAAGCATAAAGTAAAAGTTCTCCCATCATTCTATCCTTTCAAGAGAGAAGCATGGCTGACAGTTTGATATATATTCTTCCAGGGGTTTCTGCACACTTGTACTAACACATAATTTTAACCCAAATTGGAAGCATACTATTCATGCTGATTTGCAATGTTTTATCACTTAATGTATAGCTTAGACATATTTCCACATTGGAAGATAAATAACTGTCTTGTCCTTATTCTTCTGTATGGCTGGCTATATCATAATTTATTTAGCGAATCCTTGATGAACAATTGAATTATTCCTAATAATTAGTTAATATAAACAATGCTACAAGGAACATTCTTGTATACCAATCTTTGCACATTTGCATGAATAGCTAATAAGGATCATTTCTCAGAATTTAATCACTTATTTTTTTTAAAGATTTTATTTATTCATGAGAGACACACACATAGAGAGAGAGAGACACAGAGTCAGAGACATAGGCAGAGGGAGAAGCAGGCCCCCCGCAGGGAGCCTGATGTGGGACTCTATCCCAGATCCCGGGATCACACTCTGAGCCAAAGGCAGATGCTCAACCGCTGAGCCATCCAGGCATCCCCATATTTCTTTTTTTTTAAAAAAAGATTTTATTTATTTATGCATTTGAGACAGAGAGAGAGCAGGGGGCGGAGGGATGGGGGAACAGCAGAGGGAGAGGGAGAAGGAGAAGCAGACTCCCTGCCGAGCAGGGAGCCTGCCACAGGGCTCAATCCCAGGGCCTCGAGATCATGACCTGAGCCAAAATCAAGAGTCAGATGCTCAACTGACTGAGCCACCTGGGCACCCCTCACTTCATATTTCTAATCCCAAATTATGACATGCAATAAATAATTAATACTACCATATTTTTGCATAGCACCATACAAAGCAGTTTCTTATCATTCAGCCTACTTGAGCTTCTCAATTACATTGTGATGGATACAGCAGACATTTTTATTATTTATAACTGAAAATTCCACAACTTCAGAAGATACTGCTCTGGTTTTGTTAGGCATTCCCTTCCATGATATAATGTATCTGCCAATATTAAGGACATGCTTTGAAAAAGATATGTGGTAGCAGAGGAGATCAGGAAATCTAGTTCTGACTTTCACAATTAAAAGTCATCCTATAAAGGAAAATGTTTTTTAAATAATCCCTACACTCAACATGGGGCTCGAACTCATGACCCCAAGATCAAGAGTCAGGTGCTCCACCGACTGAGCCAGGCAGGCACCCCACGAAAAGGAAAATATTTTGTAGTAAAGTTGAAGAGAACATTTGATTGCATTTCTTCTGAAATGATAGCCTAACATATTCAGCTTATTTAACTTTGAAGATGAGAGAATACACAGATCACCAAGCATCAAAAACCAATTGCCTTTGGGGCTATATTAAAGAAATGCAAAGCAGTATTCTTTATTTATATATCTTGTGCCAATCAGCTTACTAGCCTTCTCTTTTATGTTCATATAATGCTGTTTAAACACCATCTCCCTCCTGATGATACCAGCAACTTCATCATGTCTTTCTTTGCACCTACTGATGCCTGAAGCAGAGACCCTATTCACAGATAAAGAGGTAAGGCTTATTATAAATCTTCTGAAATGAACTTCAGGAATGTGTCCCCAGAGACATTTCCATGGGCTTATTCATATTGAAGCTCGCTGGTCACTTCTATGCCTGCTCCTACAAAACAAACATCTTCCTGAAGTTTATGATCCTCATTGGAATAGTGTAAAGACATCTGCCAACATAGCGATTTTGCCCTATACTCCGTCTTCCAAATCACCTATAAGTATTAAATCAAATTAGTCCCACAGCTGATCCCTTGTGGCCCTTCTATATTTTTTTTTTTTTTGCCATTTGGAAAAGTGTCCCTTTCGCTCTATTTTTTTGCTTCTTATCTCCAAGCCACGGATCAGGAGCCAGGACAAAACACTGCTCTCCAATCCCATGGTGACTCAATTTTTTAAAAACAGCTTTGGGTCGAAAAGCTTGCCAAACTTTTTGAAAGTTGAAATAGCATCCACTGTTCCACTCTATACATGTGCTATTTAAATCCTCAAAGGACTTTAGTAAATTAAGCATGGTTTCTGGTTACAGAAGTGTTAGGAAGAGCTGGCCTGTGGCTTCGACCTAAAACTTGCCTTTATTTTATGTATTCCACAAAGCAATAACCAAAAGTACTGATCCAACTGATTCCCATGGCTGCTAAAATTTCATGGCACTGTTTTAAAACTCAGTGTTCTTGTACTCTCCCTTTAGGTGTCTCAATACCTTCCCCATGCCCCTGATCTTTTCTGTTTCCCACCTCTCTACTCTGTTCTCCTTAGCCAGACAGAATACAGAATGGGCCCTTAAAAGCCACAAGTGCTAAATGGAATATTATGCAGACGTTAAAAGGATGAAGTCAATCTATATGCATTGACATGAAGCCAAATCCAAGATACACAGTTGCAGATACAAGTAGTGCTTAAGAACATACAGTGTGATTCCATTTGGGGTAAAAATGGGTCTGCATATGCACAACTCTCCTGTACTTTATATATGTTCAGACAGACACAGAAAATTTTTAAGAAATGGTAATAGCTCACTCTGGTGAGCAAGAAGAGATGTTGGGGAACTCTATCTTTAAGATTTTTAAAAAATATATATTTATTTATTTATTCATGAGAGACACAGAAAGAGAGAGAGGCAGAGACCCAAGCAGAGGGAGAAGAAGGCTCCACGCAGGGAGCCTGACGTGGAACTAGATCCCGGGTCTCCAGGATCATGCCCTGAACTGAAGGCAGTGCTAAACCACTGAGCCACCTGGGCTTCCCTAAGATTTTATTTATTTATTCATGAGAGGCACAGAGAGAGAGGTTGAGAAGTAGGCTCCTGACGTTGGGGAAACTCTTAATTTTATGTTCTCCCATATCTTGTAAATTTTTAAAAGATTTTATTAATTTATTTGGGGGGGGAGAGAGAGAGAGAGAAAGCATGAATGGGGGGAGGGACAGAGGAAAGAGAGAGGCAGACTTCTTGCTGAGCCAGGAGCCTGACATGGGGCTTGATTCCAGGACCCTGAGATCATGACCTGAGCCGAAGATAGATGCTTAACCGAGCCCCCCAGGTGCCCCAATTTTTAAATCTTTATAATAATTTAATATTTAATGAGTGAAGTTTTATAGAGTAGTTAATTTTCTTAAAGGCAAAAGAGAAAACCAAAGGAAAAAAAAGACAAATTAAAAGCAGGGCTAACTCCTATACATATGTCAGGGCCGATGGGAAATCCTTCTTGGTAAGAGTTATGGTGGCCATCACTAACAGCCTAGCTTAATGGTGTTTTATGACAGAATGCAATAGACATAATCACCCTGGGTCACCTTCACACCTCAGATGCTTATTATCAGGTCACAAACTCTGCTTCATGAGGTTAAACACAGCCTATATGTTTCATACTCTTCAGTAAGGTGACTCCAACTTGCTCATTTCAAAGAACATATCAGGGGATCCCTGGGTGGCTCAGCGGTTTGGCGGTTTGGCGCTGCCTTTGGCCTAGGGCATGACCTTGGAGACCCGAGATCGAGTCCCACATCAGGCTCCCTGCATGGAGCCTACTTCTCCCTCTGCCTGTGTCTCTCCCTCTCTCTCTCTCTCTGTGTGTCTCTCATGAACAAATAAATAAAATATTTTTTTAAAAAAGAGCATATCAGTGAGGCTGTGATTATGAATGCACATTTTTATGAGCAGCTTCTCTCAAAAGGAGGTAAGTAGGTTATTCAAGGTCTTCCTCGCCTTCCCTGTAGGTTGCCTAGAGCCCTTTCCTGAAAGCAACCGAGGGCCTCCTCGAACCACCCTGATGCATCCTGACCTGTGGCCCTTGTGTATAATGGTGTTGTGGGGAGTGGCCACAAGTTGCTTGTGCTCCTCTTATGTACATTTCATTCGCCAGCCCATAAAATCTGTAAGATCTTTGAAGGCAGAGGCTTGGTTAGTTCTCTTTTGTACTACCCAGTACTTACAATAACAAGAGCTGTCAGTATTGAGTGTTTCTCTGTACCAGATACCGTTTAAAGCACTAAGGAGGGGATCCCTGGGTGGCGCAGCGGTTTGGCGCCTGCCTTTGGCCCAGGGCGCGATCCTGGAGACCCGGGATCGAATCCCACATCGGGCTCCGGTGCATGGAGCCTGCTTCTCCCTCTGCCTGTGTCTCTGCCTCTCTCTCTCTCTCTGTGACTATCATGAATAAATAAATAAAATCTTTAAAAAAAAAATAAAGCACTAAGGAAAAAAACAAAAACAAAAACCACCATACAGCATCTCATTGACTCCTCCGAACCTCCCAATGAGATAGGCACTATTATTATCAGCCACTTTTTTAACAGATGAGGAAATAAGCACAGAGAATTCAAGTCACTTGCCCAAAATCACACAGCTAGTTGATAGCAAAGCTGGGGTTAGAAATCTTGTGAGTCTATTTCTAGCTACCTGTGTTCTTTTTTTTTAAGATTTTATTTTTGTCGGGGATCCCTGGGTGGCGCAGCGGTTTAGCGCCTGCCTTTGGCCCAGGGCGCGATCCTGGAGACCCGGGATCGAATCCCACGTCGGGCTCCTGGTGCATGGAGCCTGCTTCTCCCTCTGCCTATGTCTGCCTCTCTCTCTCTCTGTGACTATCATAAATAAATAAAAATTAAAAAAAAAAGATTTTATTTTTGTCATCTCTACACACCACCTGGGGCTCAAACTCACAACCCAGAGATCAAGAGTCACATGTTCCATCCACTGAACCAGTGAGGTGCCCCTAGCTGCCTCTGTTCTGAACTGCTATGCTGCTATTGCTTCCTTAAGAAATCGTCCATGCCGTCTAGGTATTTGCCAGTTCCTCACCACACTGCTCCACTATGTGAGGTGACTCATAAGGTCCCTGTAGTGGTCACCAAACTCAGCACAGCACACCCAATGGCAGTTCTCACCTACTCAGCAGATTCCTGGGCTTGCCCTCTGAAACCTCCAGGTGAGAGTCCTGTGTGTGGAGTTTCTTCTCCCAAACACAGATCCAACAGTACTGCTATTAGGTGAAATATTTGCATTCTTGGGAGATATGGTACTAGGGTCAGAGGAATCAATAATCCACCGCGACCACAACCACCACGCCATTAGACAAGCACCAAAGGCGATTTGAAATCTCTAAGGACAATAGGAGAGAGAATGAACACAGGAGAATGTTGTGTCTAATGCCTTTCTGCCTTGTCACCTTGGCTATAGCAATGTGGCAGATGTGATGTGCCCCCCAGGGAATTTTATGTAACATGCATGCTCTGGGCTTCAAGCCCAGAGGGACTCGGTTAGGGGTGTCTCTGTAGCTTTTGCATTAATTAATTCAGCTCTCTCTATGCCACTGACATGTATGGTGCATGAGAGGCTCTGAATGAGGACAAGCCATCACAGCACGACCCTCATCCACAGACTGGCCAGAGCATCAGGAACGTGGACACTGCTGGCCATGGAGGATATTAATGATGAGTTATCTACTTAGCGACAGTCACCTCTAATTAGATTAATTGTCCTCTCTCAGGAATTCTGCTTCTTTCCTAAAGCTTTGACATGGTTCTGGCAATAAACACTGGCCAGTGGAGGAGAGAAAATGAATAGAGAGAAATTCCTATCTCTGGAATCTCAAGTTTTCTTAACTGGACATGTGATGTGTGACCTAAGAAGCGGCATCTTTAAGTATTATGTGCAGTGTCTTTGCCTTTGCCCATCCACTTTGGTGTCTGCTTAGCACAAAAATGAATGCCATAATGCCAAGAAACCCCTATTTGTGAAGTGAAAAGGGGGACATGCTTCTGTTCAGGCAGATTGGTCAAGGATGGGGGAGGAGGGGGGTACCGGTGCAAAAGCCATAAAGAGAAAAGGAACCTAATTAAAACAGGACATCTGGGCATGCTTGTCTTGGGACAGTTGAAGCAAAGAGAGCACTTGTAGAAGAGGAATAGAGTCAAACAAGCGTAAAATGGGCAATCTTTTCTTCCCATTTCTGTGCTGGCCAACGCAGTAATGGTGTAGTGGAAAGAAATCAATGAATTCAAATGTAGAAATTGCTGGAAACGGAAGCACCCTTAAGAGATCATCTTGTCCAATCCACTCGGTAGGAGAAGAAACTGAGACCCAGAGAGGGGCTTATCTAACAGCACGAGTTGGAGCTGTTAGTATCACAATCCCCCCCTTTTAGAAGAAATTCCATTCTTTAAAAGGTCCCTTAAATGCACACTGCTGATTTCAAACATTGCTAGCATGGATACAAGGTAGGGGGCTGCTAGAGAGTTCACTTTCCTTCTTCCGTTGGGCATTAGAATGATGGCAAGTGTTTGAGAGTAAGTCTTAGAAGGGCTAACGCCCCCCTCACCCCCAAATATGTGATTTTACAAAAGTTTAATTTGCTGCCAGGTTATACGGAGAGCTGCAAGTCAGTTAGTTACAGAGCTCACATTCTCAGAGCGCCATCTTATGGAAATGCTGCAGTATTGCATGGAGCCCCTGATTTATCAGCTAGTTTCTTTGAAAAGTGCTCCAGCCACAGTAATCACTGTGGAAAAAATGGGATAATTGAAAGAGTATAAATAGCTTTAAAAACAAACTAGAACACAGGGTAGAAAAACCGTCTTGTTAAGAGGCCTAGAAAAAATGTTCTTCTTTCTATCCAAGAGGCAGTTTCAATGTTCATAAATGAACAGAAAAATAAAGCAAAGGTGAAAATAGTTGAGTCTGGTAAATGCATTTAATAAAGATAGCAAAAATTTGCTTATTTATTTATACGCATGTTTAAAGGAAAATGTTTTCCGTATTTTGTCAGCACAACAGTACCACCTGAAAGCAAATTTCAACCAGGAGAGTGCCAGAAACATATATCCCACCATACTCCAAGAAGCCCCTCTGTTCCCAAACAACGGCCTTTCAGAAGCTAATTACCAATACATTTCAACAGACAGGAAGTAAAAGCTAGAGAAAAAACTAGAGAGATGGAAATCCATTTCTATCTCATTTAGTGGGCATTAGCTATACAACGGAATATTTGTATTAGAATCTGTTTTTTTACCTAGTTTCAGAGCGCCCTGTGAGGTGGGGGGGGATAAAAGATCGGTCTTGGAATATACTCAAGAAGTCATTTAAACCTAAAGAAGCCAAGAATATTTTCCAGATGGCTAGGAAAGCGTGAGAAGTTGAAAATCACCCGCCACAGGGAGAAGAGTCTGGCTGTGGGGAGCAGCCCCCCACAGAGAAGGGAATGTAGAGAGCAAAGGCGGATGGATGCTGGCATCCCCTGAACGTTTGTCTAAGGAAGCAAACTCTGCAGAGGAACCTGGAGGTAAGGAGAGAGAAAAGTCAATAAGGAAGCCAAAGTGAGATCAACGGCCAGGCAGAGCCCAGGGTGTGGGAAGGCTTGGTGAGAAGTGCCTTCTGGGCTTTGCGCCCGACCACTGGCAGTTTGGATGCCAGGCCAGGGCGGGAGGTACTGGCTAAGGGTTCTCCTGTTGGGGTGGGGGTGTCCTTGAGGTAGGACATATCAAGAAGGAGAGGACTTTGACCCAGATTCACTCTTACAAAACCAGAATGAAATATGTAATTCAGAAGCCCAGGAACCGGAGGTGGGGCTGGAACAGAACACCATGTACAGTAGAGATTTATTATTCAATCACCCCAAACTCATTTATCAACTCCTTCTGGACCAGAGAACTAGCCCAGAAAACCAGATGTTTTCTTGTCCCGTGGGAGTCAAGCCAAAAGGAAATGATCTTTACCTGTTTTTCAGTTAGTCGTTTTTTTTTAGGTTAGATTTTAACTCATGGGAATGAATATCAGAGTTGGAAAAAACCCTCGAATCATTTAGTCCCATGCCCTTCTTTTACAGATGGGCAGACTGGGGCCCAGAAGAGGCCAAGCATCACTGCTGGTGTGACCTACACGGAACCTGGAACTCTTCCCCAAACAGAAGAGCCAAGGGAGGAGTTGGAGGACAGATCACATACATCAATAACACATGCCCACATTGCAGCAAAGCAAGTGAAGTTCAGAATAGTGATCAGTAAGTAGTTTTAGGAGATGAAATTCAGCTTAGTGTACGCAATTTCCCAAGACAACAAATACATGACACCCTTTAGAAGAGCGGAGCCATGCCGTGGAAAAAGGCACCAGCCTTGTAGTCAAGACACAGGTTCACAAGCTGGTTTCCACCATGTACTGTGTGCCTTTTGACAAATAATGAAACCCCACTGGGCTTGAGTTTCCTCATCTGTAAAATGGGGATGATACCCCGTGCCTTGTTTTGAGCATAGACAGCCTGAATGCTGGTAACTTGGGATAACATAGGCCATGTGCTTTTAAAACAGTGCCCAGCACCTCGAGCTGTCAGCAGCTATTATCACGTAAGAGCACAGATGTGCAGTTGGGTGTGTCATAAATGTAATTCAGAACGGATTTCTGGAGGGACGATGAAGACACTTGTAATGAGTAGTCAGAGGAAGCTTCAAATCCACTCACCCCCATGCTGAAGAGACCTGGCAGAATAGCACCCAAATCTCCCCTTCATATTGTGATTCAGCATGACAGGTGTGCAGCTAAGTGTGTGGCCCTGGCTAAAGGGAGCCCTTGGGCAGAGATGTCCTCTCATGAAGCTACTAGGGGACAGGGCCTCTGGGGGGAGGGTGGAGGAGACAGACAGACAGGATTTCAAATGGTTCAAAATGAATTGTCATCTGCTGATGACATTTCCCGAGGCTCAGGGAGGTGAGCAACTTGGGATGTCAAAAGCTTGATCCACTCACCTGTCTCCAACCCCCCTCCACCCCCTCCATTTCACATCCCTCCTCTCTGTGATCCCAAATTGTCTGCTCTACTTGGCTGAGGTGTCACAAGTCATAAATTAGATGGCTCCTAAAAACACCCACATGCTTTTCCAGATCGCTCTCTCTCTCTTGAGAACACTGCTTCGTCTGTCTCAGGTCCCCACAGGGCCCATGATAAACATCCACTCTTCAGTGCAGCGCTTGGCAAAATGAAGACTAGGACCCTCAAAGTCAAGCTACATTCACCCTTCACTAGCTGGTTTGAGGCCAGGCATGTCTGAGTTAGGGGAAAAGGTAAACTTCTCTTCTTTCCTCGTGTGGTGCCACGAGCAAATGTAGTAACAGAGGAAAGCCTCCTCGGGTGGCTTTGGATGCCCCACTGAACTTTATTCAATGACCCACCAAAGATTCTGATGGGGGACACACTGTGTTCACATGAGTAGGTACTACCGATACACCTGACAGGAAAGCTCGCCATTCCTGTCTCTGTCACACTGTCAGGTCCTCTTGTCTGAGCCATACTTGTGTGTACGGGCCTCAAAGCCTTCCATGTACAGGATCAGACCTACCAGGTTTCTGAGCCAGTGGTGACACAGGCAGGAAGGGGATCACTTCATTGACTGGCCCATCATTAGTCTTGCTCCTCAAAACCACTCTTTCTTGTTTGGGGAGCAAACCTCAGATGTTCCATCATGACTTCCTCTTGTCAGCTAGGTTTCCCTGGGCTGTGCAACCCCAACTCTGTCCTGCTTTCCTTGTTTGTGTTCATCTCTGAGTCTGTCTTCTGCTTCACCCTGTGCCTGGTATATAGTAGGCAGTCAATAAATGTCTGTTGAACTGAACTGAGACTGAATGCCTCACCCAAAGCTCAGCTTGTATGATGGAGACTCTAACCTACTCTGCCCAGCTCTTGTCAGCTGCTTCCCCTCAGGGGCCTCCCCCAACCCCCAAATCTGCAGCCACTGCCTGAGAATCTTGCCTTACACTGGACTTGTCTGAACCTGGCCAGGAAAACCGGCCACTGTGTCCCACCCCCTAGATGGCACCATTTGGAAACCAGTGCCTACCTGGAGAAAGGCAGGGTTCCTTCCCTATGCCCCAGAGAATATCATTATTCAGGTGGTGGGTCACTTCCCACCTGGGCCAGCCAGACAGGTGAGTTCCCATAGCCCAAGTGCCACTTCTTCTGGCCTCTGTCCCACCCCCAATGACCAGTCAGTGGATGCCCACAACAGGCCCATCCATCACACACACCTGCTAGCAATATCAATTCTCCTAAGAGTATAAACTTTAGCCCACCTCTGAGTCTGAATTAATGCAATTTTACTGCTGTGAAAACACATCTTCTGACATACCTGTGATGTTATTTACTATGGTCAGGGGTACCTGAGTGTCTAAGCTGGTTAAGCATCTGCCTTTGGCTCAGGTCATGGTCTTGGGGTCCTGGGATCGAGTCCTGAGTTGGGCTCCCTGCTCAGCAGGGAGTCTGCTTCTCTCTCTGCCCCTGTCCCTACTCATGCTCTCTCTCTTTCTCCTCTCTCTCCAATACATAAATTATTTAAAAATCTTTAAAATATATTTACTATGGTCAAAGCAATCAATGACTTTGAAAGAGTTTCTGGGGCACCTGGCTGGCTTGGTCAGTAGAACATGAGACTCTTGATCTCGGGTTTGAACCCCATTCTGGGTGTAGAGATTACTTTTATTTTTTTGAAGATTTTATTTATTCATTTGAGACAGGGAAAGAGAGAAAGCGAGCCAGAACAAGCAGGGGTGGGGAGGTTAGAGGGACAGGGAGAAGCAGACTCCTTGCTGAGCAGGGAACCCGACATGGGACTCCATCCCAGCACTCTGGGATCATGACCCGAGCTAAAGGCAGCCACTTAACTGACTGAGCCACTCAGGTGTCCCTAGAGACACTTTAAAAAAAAGTTTCAAATGTGACAAAGATTCTAGGTTCTCAGTTCTAGGGGTCAGAGAAAGGATTTGCCATCTTCCATCAGTAACAGAATGCAAGTGCTGTCTACTTGACACTTCCCTATTAAGCATCTATGTAGTCCCGCGCTCAGCCACGGAATCCTGGTAGTTGGAGGTCCCGAATTTTCCAACGTTCTGGCCCACTAATCTCTAATCTGAACTTCTTGGACCTGATCCTGCTTTTGGCTTTGGCAAACCTAGTCCTCAGAAAATGAAATATTTGACTAGTGACTGTGTTGGATTCCCCAGCAAATCTGTGCCCGAGAGTATGCAGCTCTACCTACACACACTCCAACCTCCATGATGACACCCAGGGTGCTGGCGGAGGGTGCTGCTGGGAGGCCGCAGGAACCCGCAAGAATAAGGTGATTCTGTGTCAGACTTGCCCAAGGACACTGAAAAGCCTTGTCTGCAGAGAGTGGAATGGCTATGTCTGCCATATTCTTCCCTTAAAAAGCATTCCCAGAGCCCCCGAATCCAGGCTGCAGGCAGAGCCCTGAGGTGGCAGGAGAAAGCAAAGTCCACAGTATGCTTGGTGGAAGCCAGTGGTGTTGGTGGACATGGGCAGAGAAACCAGACCAGAACCACCTAGCACAGGGAAAGGGGCCTACTGTTTGCCAGTGTCTGACTATCAGAACAGCTGTGCCCTCGGCAGATCCGAGCTGGGCACTGCTGCTCTCTGGTTGCCAGCGATAAAATAAAACCAAACAATCACAGAGGAAGGGAAAGGTAAACCAAAGTGTAAACCACCCCCACTCTGTCTGCCCCCACAGCTGCAGGTTCCCCCAGCTCCTCGACTATTTGCACCTGCTCCCCTGCTGGAACAAGTGGCCCATTGTGTGAGGCTGTGTGTGTAGAGGTGCCAAGCAAACAAGAGGTGACTCTTCTGACCATAAAGTAGATGGCATTCCAGGAAAACTTTACTAAGCCAAATAAAAGTGACTGTAAAGCACTTGGTGAAATATAAAATTGCTACATAAATACTTAATAAAAGCTCACAGCAATGCACACAAGGACAACTAGGTCAAAACTCAGCCTAGCTCTCTAGCCCGGAGTGTCTCAGAGAGAGTGAAGATGGTCTCCCTCCTGCTGGTTTGCTTAGCCACTTTGTATTCCTCTGTTCTTACCTGCCCTTCAGCCCTGGGCACTTCTCTAGATATAGCTCTCCCCTTGCTGATATATCTCTGTGGTTAGAGGGCTTCTAATTTCAATTCCAGGTGGTTGTGTCAAATATCATTTGGAGCAACAGACACTGAATTCCATTTCTTTTGCCTCAGAAGCCCCTTTGGGGTTATGTGGTGCTATGGGGGAGACATTTTCTTTAAGGTTTAATTTTATGAATTTCACCTCAAACTCTCCAATATCAGAAACTCAGAACAACTCTGACAACATCTCAAACAGCCAATCCACCTGCTCCCCTGCAGCCCCACAGATACCTGGAGGAGTCAAAGGAAGAGTTCATTGCCATCCTAAGGAGAGTGATTATACCCTGAGGGTCCCTTTGAAGCATTTTCACTTTGGTCTGTTTGGGAAGCCATCAGGGAAAGAACTGGAAAGTCCCAGGCATGGAGGCAGCTTTATGGCATTCCTCCTCCTTTCGGACTCCCTTCCCCCTCAAATATCCTTGTCATAGGATCTTATGGCCTCTTAGAGCTGGAAAGAACTTCCAAGGTCATTTTGTCCAACTCCTTCATTTTATAAATAAAAGAAAAAGCTGAAGGGCAGTGACTTGTCCAAAGTTGTGCACCAGTTCATGGTAGACCTAGGACCCAGGCTGGACATCCAGCCTAGGGCTAAGAGGGTCTTTTCTTACACGGGCTCCAGAACTTCATAGGGGATACTTATGCAACATATATAAGCTTAGATGCCTAAGACAGCTAATTAGGCATAAAACTATTAATGTATGATCATGAAAATGTAACCAGGCAATGACTCTATAATAGGTGCCATTTGTGTAGAGGAGATTGAGTGGAGGGCTAGCCTTGGAGGCAGGTGATGGTCATCAGCTTTCTCCCAGGGGATGCCACCTTACAGCCTTGAGTGGATCTGAAAGCAGAGAAGCCCAGTAAAAGGCAGGAATGGTACTCCTACATTAGCTGGCTTGGACCAGGGAAAGACCAAGAAAAGGACAGGATTTAGCAGCACAAGCCAGGGAAAAGCTGGACAGAACACCCATTCCAGGTAGACTAGAGGGAAAAGCAAGCCTAGGTGAGGATTTCCAGTGAAAGCAGAAAGAAGGTAGGATGCTTTGGTCCCAAGAAGGAGAGAGGCCAAGCACTGGATAGGCAAGGCAGTGTCATGGACAGAGAGGCACACACTACCTGAGTCTGGATCTCATCTCTCTAGTGCTGTAGCTTTGGGTTAGTTACTTAACCTCATCAGTAATCATAATGTCTAGCTCAAAAGGCTACTGTGAGATAACTCAGTTCATGCATACAAGGTGTGTAGCCCAGTGCCTGGCACATGGGAAGCACCATAGACATTCTAGCTATTATTATTAACCACCTCTACTGTTTCAGTCCTCCTTTGAATTTTTGCTACAGCCTTAGATAGGACTGGGGACGGGCATGTGATCAACATGTTTCAGGGAGGAAATTGTAAGAGAAGTTCAAAAGTGAAGGCAGAAAAACCAACAGAATGGGTGAGCTGTGGTTCCCCCAGCCCACCTTTATCCCTCCAAAGGAAACCCACTGAGTGCATGCTTAGTGGCTGCTAGAAGCACAGGGGCCAGTAGATGACCAACTGTCTCGCTTTGTGTAGGACAGAGGACTCCGAACCTTCTGTACCCCAAAGGAGAAGTCTCGTGCAAACTGGGACAAGTTGATCCCTGTAGAGGCCACGGGGTGTTTGCTCTTTGGGACTACTATTTGTTACAGCTGGAGTGCAGAGCACTGCTGCTAGATGTCATCTCCTGGTATTTGGAAAAGCCGGGGTACTCAGAAGCCATATGTAGTGATTTTTAAAAAGACTTTATTATTTTAGAGTGAGGGAGAGAGAAAGAGAGAGAGCACATACAGAGAGAGGAGCAGGGGGAGAATCTCAAGCAGATTCTGTGCCAAGAGTGAAGCCCAATGTGGGGCTTGATCTAACGACTCTGAGATCATGACCTGAGCTGAAATCAAGAGTCAGATGCTTAGCTAACTGAGCCACCTGGGTGCTTCATGTGTGGTGATTTTTAATGGGACTTTCCTCATATCTATGGGGGAGGAGGAAGCCCTTCTTAAATAAATGGATTTTACCAGGGGAACGTTAGCCAATTTGAGGATGATGGTCTTTAGCAGGACCTTCACCCTGTAATAGGGTCATTATCACTGATTATTTGTTTGCTTTGATTCTCTGAAGCAGGCTATCTTTCTCCAAGTCCTATTCCCAGTGCTATTATTACATGTGTTTGAAAGTAATAAGACTACATTTATTTTAAAATGGTCTGTCACTTAGACTTCATTAATTTAAACATATGCTACCAATCCCTCAAAGTGTTTCTTTATGCAGGGCCAACCAGTTTCTTCAGCACCATGGACTGACTTGTTTACAAATATAATCTGTGGATGGGTGGATTTGCTTAAAGAAAAAAATTAAAAAGTAATATTTCTGGCAAGATGCATAGAGAGACACCCAGGAATCTGCTGAAGCATTTGTAAAGAGAGCCCAGTAGTGCTGTGTTCATTAGCCAAAACTCTGTTCCATTTATTCAGGGCAGAACTTCCCTCCATATCTGGTCTACTTTTCTACATCAATACCTAGTAAATGCAGGGCACTTCATAATTTTCAAAGATATTTCAAATGCATTTTTGTACTGGAGGCTCATAGCAACCTTGTGGAGAGGTTGTAAGGAGGAGGCATTAATTTCACCATTTCACAGGAGAAGACAAAACACAAGAGTTGAAGCAACCCACCCACCCACCGACTTGCATGGTGATCCCACGGGGAAGCCAGATCTGGTACTCAGGTTTGGTTAGCCCCAAGTATGTTCTTCGGTTCAGCCACTGAATTCAATAAACATGTTTGGAGAGGTTACTGTATGGCAGGGCCAACTAAGCATGAAGATATGCAGGTAGAAGGAGCTGGCAGAAAATGGCAGACGTATGAAAGCTCCAAAAACGGGGTAACTGGGGCCATGCTAGAGGAGCACCCAGGTGCTGAGGGGTCCTGAACCCAGACTTGGGCATGAGGCAGGAGGATCCAGCCTCTTCAGGAGAGATGCCATTGAGTTAAGGATAAGTAGGAGTAAGCCAGTTCAACAGCCCTTTTTCTGGCCCCTTCTAGAATGGTCCTTGCCTTAGTCCTATCTAGTAGTATTTGGAGATTAAGTTTTCAACCTGAGTT
Source organism: Canis lupus baileyi (assembly GCF_048164855.1). Classification (NCBI taxonomy): domain Eukaryota; kingdom Metazoa; phylum Chordata; class Mammalia; order Carnivora; family Canidae; genus Canis; species Canis lupus. Next base: position 19,523,896 of record NC_132876.1, on the reverse strand, counting down.
CTTGTGTAGCACAACCCCTCTAACATGTCCCTCCAATCCAAAGCTGGTATACCCCAACCTTGGGTGAGGGCAGCTTAGTCTGTCTCCTGTTGAACAGAGATTCATCCCAGCTCTGGGCCCAAAGCTATGCAAATGAGTGGCTCAAACCAGGCCAGAGTTCATGGTTTGGGTGGTTTTTAAGACCATCTGATATGGGGATCACTAAAATATGATAGGGCAAAGAGTAGGAAGCCCTTGTGACACCGGAGCCACCAATTAAAAGGTTTCCTTCACGGGGGAAATGAAATTTCACTATAAAGGCGACAAACCCAAGGATCAAAGCCACACTCACATAAAAGAATGAAATTCATTGGCTTGAGAAATTGGGAAATCGCAATTGATTTTAATGATCTCTCTCCTTTTCTGCTAAGGTTAAGCCAAGGGTGACAGAAAAGACATTAGAGCCTTGGGCAACTTGAACTGACCTGCAACTAGACCCGTCCTGGTTTCTAATGTAAGTCATTGAGGAAGATTCCCTGTGTTGATCACGATTAAGAAATCCTAGGAGAAGCTCTTTAAGCCATATTTGCTATAAAACACAATGTGAAGGGAGGAAAGCCAGCCCAGCACATATCCTTAGATGAAATACGTTTCACTTGATCCCCAGTGGACTAGAATGCCCACCAAGTAGGACCAAAGATGGAGTTTGTTTTGTTTTGTTTTTGCAGAAAGGAGAGGAAATAAGTTAAAAACGAGAGGGAATGGATAAAGCTGTCTTCCTGAAGAATTAAGAAATGGGTCATTGAAGAGAGTGAAAATCAGGCCTAGCTCCATCTATCTTCCAGTGAAGAATTGCAAGGGCCTTTTTATAGGCTTCTTTTATTGAACAACAGAAATAGTGGCTACCTGTTTCTTAAGGGCCTACTGTGTTCAGGCACCATACTTGCTATCTCTTTGAATCCTCTCAATAATCTGCTAAGGTAGAAATGATCAACTCTATTGTACAGATGGGGAACAGTGACTCAGGGAAGAGAAAGAGCTGGTGCATGCTACAACAGAAATCAAACCCAGGCTTGCTGATTCCAAAGTTATGCACTTATACACGACTACGTCGGGTCTTATGATTGCCATGCAATGTTGAAATTTGCCTCTGTGTGCTTTTTGCTAACCTCCAATGGTTTGGCTGTATGTCTATCAGTAAAAGTCATTGGAAACTCAAATAATATTTTGCCTTTGCATAAGTATATGAGGAAAGGACAAAACATGGAGAGCTGAGCTTCTTTCAAAGAGGCCAATAGGAGCTCATATGCTGGGGGAAGAACTGAGGCCAGAGGTGGTAAAGAAGTAGCACCTGCTAGTCACTTTGTGGCCTGCAGGGGGGCAAGAATCACTACCACCACGACAGTCACAATGTTGAAGGAGCCAGAGGGGTCTAAGAGCAGGCCCATTGGTGGGAGGCTCCAAAGTGAGGCTTTCCTGACAGACCTTTCCCTGTTCTTCACACCACCAAGTCTCAAAAGTCTGTTTTCTTTGATACTTAGTGACTATCAGAAGTATGAACATGTTTGATCAGCTACCCCATTCAATAGTTTGCTTCCAAAAGACTTGTAGATATTTCCCCCAGATCCAGTTTACTTTTACAGGAAGAATGGCCTACATTTCTTCACCCTTGCTCTGGACATATACCTGGCCTACCCAACCAACTATAATGATGTGATAACATCAGCAAGGCTATCATTTATTCAGTGCCTGCATGCCAGAACAGATCTTTGCAACAATGCTGCAGAGTAAGTGTCATCCTCATCTTAAAATCTGCTACCAGAACTTGATGTCTAATGACTGGCCTAAAGCACACAGTGTCTGAACCAAGATTAAAATCTCCATCTGATGGAACAGGGGATATTATGCTAAGCGAAATAAGTCAATCAGAGAAAGACAATTATCATATGATTTCACTCATATGTGGAATTTAAGAAACAAAACAGAGGATCATAGAGGAAGGGAGGGAAAAATAAAGTAAGATGAAATCAGAGAGAAACAAACCATAAGAGACTCTTAACTCTAGGAAGCAAAGTGAGGCTCCCTGGAGGGGGAGGTTGTTGGGGGATGGGGTAACTGGGTGATGGGCATGAAGGAGGGCATGTGATAGAATGAGCACTGGGTGTTGTATGCAACTGATGAATTATTGAACTTTACCTCTGAAACTAATAATACACTGTATGTTAATTCATTGAATTTAAATTTAAAAAATAAATAACATCTCCATCTGTATCATTCTAAAGACTGCTCTCTTCCCAAGATGCACCAGTCACCTGCCTCATGTTTGCTAACCTCTCAGGGTCTTCTTATTATAATCCTCAGCCTGCACCACAGAAGCCAGCTCAACTGGCTGAGAACCAACAACTTGTAGACCACAATGCTCTATGCCCTCAAGGCTTTTCCCAAAGAAGGTGTAGAAGAATGTTTTGAGGACTGGTGGCACCCATATAATCAGTCTATGATCTCCCAGTGCACTTGCTTTGAGGGAAGCATAATATTTAAAGAGCATAAAAGCTCTAGTATGTTGATTTTTAAAGAAAAAACACTTGAAAGCATTTTTAAAAAGATTTTATCTATTCATTTGAGACAGAGAGCATAAGAATGGAAGAGGGTTAGAGGCAGAGGGAGAAGCAGACCCCCTGCCCCACTGAGCAGGGAGCCTGATGTGGGACTTGATCCCAGGACCCCGAGATCACAACCCAAGCCAAAGGCAGATGTCCAACTGACTGAGCCACCCAGGTGCCCCTAAGTTAAAATTTATTAAAAGCAGTTATAGTCCTTCATGGAGACATCTCCTAAGCCTTCTGGGCTGAAAGAGCTCTGGTGCATTGAGTCATGATCATAAGAGGAAAGAGGAGATAAGCTTTACCCACCATTAGAATCACATTTCAAAGGGAGGTTGTGAGGTGTTACTCATCTGTTAAGGATATGGATATTCGAAGACTGGCCTTGAAGGCTCCCAAATACCCTCCATATAATGAAATGATCCAATTTGGCACAGGAGGGGCTGGCATAAGTATGAATTGGACACAATCTGTTTATAGTAATAAGCCATGAGCCTTCAACAGGTGGTGACAGACATCAATATTGAGCCATGAAAACATCTCCTACTACTTCAGACATGGCAGTAGTAAAGTACAGCCTATCTCAAATGTGGCACACCATATTAAGCTGTCAGTCAGTGGGATAAGCTGGGTTTTTCTCACTCAATTCTGAAGGTAAAGCTACTGTATGCAACACCATAATCTTAAGGGATAAATGTCATGTACTGCCATAGAGTAGGTCCTGAAAAATACCTGTCAGTAAACACTACTTTTGAGATAAAGCTCTGATGAGAAAATATGCCAGTCTAAGCTCTTAGAGGGATTATTACATGGGGGTACACTCCAAACTTATCTGTCTCACCTTACCAGGATTAAAAAAATATCTTTAGCTGCCATATTTCCCACTATGCCAAATTAAGTCATTTTCTACAGGATCCATTTTTTTCCTCCCAAGCCTCTCCACGAACAATCTTGACTTACCTGAATTAAAGTAGAAGATATAAACTGCCAGACGAGCACGCAGTAGGTACCTTAGTCCCTTTATTCTAAGGGCACACACTTAGGCAAACATGGCAGTTCCCCAAGTCAGAAAGAGTCAAGTGTCATGTTCCTGCTTCCAGGAAAACTAAAGCAGCAATGAAATCCAAAAATGTCTCAGGGGGAACTAAGAACTGTAGTGCTAGGCATTGATAAGAGCAATATTCTCCCCTCTTGCCAGCTTTTTGCAAGCAGAGCTTCCTGTGGGTTAGGGGCCAAGTGAAGAAGTAACTGCAAAAAGAAAGAGCTGGGATGCTGAAGACATTACTTCAGCTTCCAACTCTCAAACCATCCTGACGGGCTGCTAAGAAGTGCCACTGAACCTTGGCTTCAGCGTGACCTTAGTCTGGCTTGTATCTACACAGACTAGGAATTGAATGACTTTAGGATCTGACTCAAGGCCTTTGAATATTATGTCTGCTATCCATTGTTGTTTACTTTCTTTCCTGTGCCCCTTTCCTCCTGGCTCTGTGTTCTGTCATATATACCCATCCCCACTGGTATTTCTGTTGGCTATCCCACATTTAAAGTTGTCTGGGGGTACCCGGCTGGCTCGGTTGGCAGAGTGTGTGACTCTGCATCTCAGGCTTGTGGGTTCAAGCCCCACAGTGGGTGTAGGGATGACTTAAAAAGAAAATCTTGTTCAAAAAATAAAATTCTGGGATCCCTGGGTGGCGCAGCGGTTTGGCGCCTGCCTTTGGCCCGGGGCGCAATCCTGGAGACCCAGGATAGAATCCCACGTCGGGCTCCCTGCATGGAGCCTGCTTCTCCCTCTGCCTGTGTCTCTGCCTCTCTGTCTCTCTCTCTGGGTGACTATCATGAATAAATAAATAAAATCTTTAAAAAAAATAAAATAAAATTCTATGTACACGGCCTCAAGCCATTTAGAGAAAAGCCAACAGAGGAACCTCAAAAACAAACAAGCAAAGCCCAAATAACATATAACCTATTTTAGTATGAGGGCATGGGAGCTATAGACAAGCAACTGCTGTATATCACTGGCCTGTTCGATGTGATTGCAGTGAGCTGTGCATGTGTTTTTGTGTGTCTGTCCATGTGTACACTGTGGCATATAGGTCTCATCTTCTCCTAATTCCTTCGCCATCAAACCAAAGGTTCTGAAGTTCTTCCCATTTTGTTCTGCACACCAGTGAAAGACTTGTTAGTGCTAGAAACTGGTCCCTCACTATCGAAGTTCTCAAAACATAGTGTTCTTAAAATAAGTGCATTATGAAAACAATCAACTATTCCCCCTCACCTTTCCTAGATTGTAGGGGCAAAATAAGTCATTTTCTTGCTCTCATTTTTGAGATTATTTTTTTTAAGTCATCTCTACACCCAGTGTGGGGCTCAAATCCACAACCCTGAGATTAGGAATCACATGCTCCACCAACTGGGCCACCCAAGCGCTCCTGTTGCTCTCATTTTTAAATTTCTATTGCATATGTCAGGAATTGGGTATCAAGTGATCTTGTGTTCACTTCCACTGGTTGATATACCATGGTCTATACCTCCAACCCAGCAGAAGAGAGAGAAAAATTGTCTCCTTCTCTCTCTTTTCTGCAATATCCGATAGGTCTTGAGACAAGAGCAAAACTTCTCAAGAACTAAGATCATTGCTTTGCATATTTCCTGCTTCTGACTTTCCAACTAAGCAGAGAAATTCTGAAGAGGCATTATGAACATTGGAAGACATGTGTGATTGGGAGGAAATAAAGGAGAATTCACGGTGGGAGGGATGTGTGGATATAATTTCTCAGGTGAAAGGGGAGGTACGATCACATAGGAGGGAGAGGAGTCACCTTCAGTTGAGTTTATTCTCTAGTGCCAGGAATCTCATGCACTCCACTCAGAGTCCCAGAGTCAGCCTGACAAAATACCAAATGGGTATTCTGATTCATAATGGGCAGAAGTGACTAAGTAGAGGGGTGCCTGGGTGGCTCAGCAGTTGAACATCTGCCTTTGGCTCAGGTTGTGATCCCACGGTCCTGGGATCGAGTCCTGCATTGGACTCCCCACAGGGAGCCTGCTTCTCCCTCTGCCTATATCTCTGCCTGTCACAAATAAATAAATAAAAATGTTTTTAAAGAAGCAGCAGCAGCAGGAGCAGCAGTGGTGGCGGCTAAGTAGAACTGCCAAGCAGCTAACAGCAGTATTCTGGAACTGACATCTAGATCCAGGCCCAACCAGCCTAGCAACATGACAAGGAGCAAGACCAGCCAGGACCGAGTAACAAAGGGAGCTAAAGCATTGTGCCACAAAGTACAAGCCCTTGTGTATACAGAACCAATAAGCTTCAAAGTCACCAGGGAAGCATCAAACCCTATGGGAGGTGTGCCGATTGTAAGAGGGGCTAGTTGGCCATACACATGGAGCCTAGAACAAAGACTCGGGAGAACTGCAAAAGGGTATAAGGAGCAGGAGACGTGAGGGAAAGGCTAGCCTTTAGGTTGTGGTCAAAGATGTTGGGGCTGGAAGGCCTGGAGGTTTGGCTGCCCTGTTCTTAAGGTTAAGGGGGAACCACACAGAATCCAGGGGTGGTAGGTGGGGCCTGACAGAGCAGTAGTTGCTCAGGGCTCAGGTGAACACGGGTAGAAATCTGATGAATGGATAAACAAAATGTGCTACATCTAGACAATGAAATATTATTTGGCCATAAAAAGGAGCGAAGTACTGATCCATGCTACAACTTGGATGAACCTTAAAAACATTATGCTAAAAATAAAACAAAACAAAAAAACAACAAAAAACCCCATTATGCTAAGTCAATGAGTCTATTTATATTGGACATCCAGCATAGGTAAATCTATAGAGACAGGAAGCAGATTCTCAGTTGCCAGAGGCTGGGGGAGGCAGGTAAGTAGGGAATGACTGCTGAGTACAAGATCTCTTTTTGGAGACATGTAAATGTCTTAAAACTAGGCAGGGGTGGTGATTATATAATACCACAAATGTGCAAAATGCCACCGAATTATATACCTTAGAATGGTTGATCTTCTGTTATGTGAATTTCACCTCAATAACACACACACGCTTGATATGGATAAGTAGAGCCTCTGCTTTTCTTCTTTGATGCCTCTGAAGGGAAGTCTCCCTGTACTTGTGGGGAAGGACACTGGCTGATTATTTCTCCTTTCTTCTCATTAAATTGTAAACTCCTCAGCCGGGTCAGGCACTGGATTCTACTTATCACTCTGCCCCACTGGGCCCGGTATATAAGAAGTGCTCAGTCTTTGTTGAATGAACCTGAATTATCAGATGCCAAATGTCAAGAAGAGATAGCACTTTTTTTCTAACTAGCAGTTTTTGCACATGTATAAATTTAATTTAAGTAGTTCCTGTTATGCTAACTTAAAGATAAACATGACTTGACAGTAAAATGGGGCTTAACTTCCAGATGGTATCAAACCATCCAGAAGAAGAATGAAAATTTTAGTCCGTGATCCATATGTTTGGCCTAACAGTCCTGAAAGGGGGGTATAAGGAGGGGGTATGGGGATGTATTCACTAAACTGCTCACTCTACATACAGGTATCTTCAGCACCAGTGCAGGCAAAACCTGTTTAGCTGTTGATAAGCCCAGTGTTAATTTACTCCATGAGATCCTTTATGTTTCTCTTGCTATCAGGAATGCCCTAATTGAAATTCTCTGTAGTTCCACAAAGGTAAAAGATGGAGGATCTTCCTTGCGCCTTTGGCAACTGTAGGAAATCTTTGCCTGTAGGATACATGGGAGCTCAGATGAAAGAGTATGCCTCACAGGAGCCAACTTCGTTAATTCTAAGATTTCTCAGCTAAATCCCGGAGGCAATGTTTATCTCAAGCCAAGATGGCCAGTAGGGTTGGGGTGGGGAGGTCAGAAGGACAAATGATAGGCTTATGTGGTACTCCCTCAGACTAGATCCATGAAAACATTCTCTTCATTCATATTTCAATTGATGGGTTTCCTAAGAGCTAACAATTGAATGGATGTGAAATACGACCATATTTAGAGAGGCAATGACTTGTCAAACTCTTGAAAAGTTGAGTGGTCTGTATGTACATTCATAGAGGGAGGGTATAAATGGCTCTGACAACCCAGCTATCATGGATATTGATCCATGTTTTCCTTAGCATCAATATTTTCCTTTTAATCAGGTATCTCCATTGACAAGTTTTGTTTCCTTTTGGGATCCTTGATTTTCTTAAGTTTTCTTGACTAAAAGTAAAATATTGGAAAAGAATACAAACCCAACCTATAAAGATAACAAGGTTACACCTGATTTGACAATATGAAGTGACAACTGTTACTTAAGACTGAATGAAATGAGGAATTCAATGAAAAGCTCTGGAAAGAGGTTTTACTATAGATGAGATGTGCAGTGTGAAGCTAATCTTTACAAATGGTACAAGTCGAGGGCACACATGCCCTCAGGCTACAGAACTGCATATTATTGAATGTATATTTCTGAGTAATTTTTTAAAAAATCTGGGTTGACACTATTCCCTAGGCCCATCATCACATTAGGTCAGTAATTTAAGTATAGGTTAATTATAACCTGAGGTTACTAACCAAGGAAGAGTTGCTTCCTGGATTACAGTACCCTTATACCATCTACAAATATGTTGTTTGTTTCCTTCCTTCCTTCCTTCCTTCCTTCCTTCCTTCCTTCCTTCCTTCCTTCTCTTTCTCCCTCCCTGGATAGCACATATCAACAATAAAAGCTGTTTTAAAACAATGGATTTTTCAGAAATAGAATTATGGGTTTGAAATAATAGCTCTTCTCTATACTATACCATTCATTTTATTTTATTATTTTGTTTGATACCCTGAGATCTTTAGAGCCAGCAAATTAAACAAAAAAAACTTCAGTTAGGGCAGCCCCAGTGGCTCAGTGGTTTAGTGCCATCTTCAGACCAGGGGTGATCCTGGAGACCTAGGATCGAGTCCCATGTCACGCTCCCTGCATGGAGCCTGCTTCTCCCTCTGCCTGTCTCTCTCTCTCTCTCTCTCTCTCTCCCTGCATGGAGCCTGCTTCTCCCTCTGCCTGTCTCTCTCTCTCTCTCTCTCTCTCTCTCTCTCTAATAAATAAGAAAGCTAAAAAAAAACCTTCAGTTAACAGAATTATTTTAATGGCATCAAAGTGCATTTGGCTAATTTTTCGACTCATTCAAATTTAGCAGGCTTTGGATTCCACCATTTGATAGGGGAGGACTATCTTGGTTCTTGGGCAACATACTTCATGATAGCATCCTGAGCGTGAAGTAGTTTATGTGAGCAAAATTCAATTAAAAAAAAAAATCTGGGCCGCCCGGGTGGCTTAGTGGTTTAGCATTTGCCTTCAGCCCAGGGCATGATCCTGAAGTCCTGGGATCAACTCCCACTTTGGGCTCCCTGCATGGAGCCTGCTTTTCTCCCTCTGCCTGTGTCTCTGCCTCTCTCTCTCTGTGTCTCTTATGAATAAATAAGTGAAATCTTTAAAAAAAATCCCACAAATCGGGCAGCCCGGGTGGCTCAGTGATTTAGCGCCGCCTTCGGCCCGGGGCGTGATCCTGGGGACCCAGGACTGAGTCCCGCGACGGGCTCCCTGCGTGGAGCCTGCTTCTCCCTCTGCCTGTGTCTCTGCCTACCTCTCTCTGTGTCTCTAATGAATAATAATAAAAAAAAACATTTAAAAAATCCTACAAATCAATCAGTCAATTCCACTAATTCAAAAAACATAGGCCTAGGAAGAAATTCTTTTGAATTAACTAAAACTGGATCATCTGATTTTGTTTTTCTTGAAGAACAATAGAAGGTATGTCCGGCAGGGTTATAACATTTACGTTTCACAATCATAACAATAAAGAAACCCATATTGGGATGCCTGGGTGGCTCAGCTATTGAGTGTCTGCCTTTGGCTCAGGGCATGGAACCTGCTTCTCCCTCTGCCTATGTCTCTGCTCTCTCTCTCTGTGTCTCTCATGAATAAATAAATAAATAAAATATTTTAAAAAAATGATAAAAAGAAAGAAACCCATATTAACACTTGATACACAGTAGATGCTCAAATATTTGTTAAATGAATAAATAAATGAATCAATACATTGGCAAATAAATACATTGCTAACTAACATCTCTTTAAGAACAGACCAGGGTTAGGAGATAGGCTGCTTAAAACAAATTAATATTCAGGAATTGTTCTTTTTTTTTTTTTTTTTTACCATATTAGCATCACAGTGGGTAAGTCACTGGGATGGTTTCTCATGAAGCTCATGCAAGAACCACATATTTGACCTGTGGGCATTTTCTTCTTTAAGGATTATATTGTTTATACCTGTTTTACAGCATCTGCTTTTTATAAAGCCAAATACCAACTGCTTTTCTCTGACAATTTTAAAAAAATCTCATAACAGGTTAAGTACATTTTCATGATTCTACTTAGAACCTGATGAGCTTTTAGGATAATAAATATATACTATTTCTCCAGAGTGGAGTGGATTCACGGGGCCATTAATCCCTGTAGCCTGATTCACATTTGCTGGAGAGAAGTCTATCTCCATGCAAGTTCAACGCCTCATCCCATTAGCACCTCGTTCTCTCTGTCCCAGGTCAGTAAAACAACTTAGTTGAGAAACAAGCTGTTTTCTGGCATGTGGTTTGCCTTGTGTGGGGAAAAGAAGGGGTCGAGGGTGAAGAAAGAGAAGAAGCATGAACTGGGGTTCCGGTATATGCCAGTCGGCTACAGATTTGATGTTTATGACCTCACTTAATAGTGGCAACAACCCAGTGAGATGCCTTTCCCTTACAAAAGAGGCCTTGGGACTTTCTACATTAAGGGACCCACCCAAGGCCCCACAGTATAAGTAGCAGAACTGGGATGCAAACCCAAGTTTACCTGGCTCCAAAGCCTTCCTCTGGTCTATTACATTACATTGCTAGTTCATTCCATTGGGCATCATGATTAATTATCCCATGCCGTGATGTTGGTTCCCACTAGACTGCAAGCTCCTCAAAGCAGGCAACTTGCCTGCTTCACCTGTCTTCACCCTCATATCCCTGGCACCTAGCATGGTGCCTAACCTATAGTATCTCAAAACATAAAAGTATGAATGAATGAATGAACCAGTAAGAAAAAAAAAAACCCACAGCCTGCCAAAGCTAGAAGGGTTCTAATCCAACCATCTTTCTTTTTTAAGTGGGGAAACCATGGCCCAGAGAGATTAAGTCACTTGCCCTAGGCAACTCATTAGGAAAAGGTTCAGAAATCAAGTTCAAGTATCTTCTATATTTTCCTCGACAAGACGCTACCACTTGGACAAATAGTTTCAGAAGCCTGTTCATCAACTCCCCATGGTTTCCTAAGCTTTCTACCCTCCTGATTTCAGTACTTAATCCCAAACTATGCCTTGTACATGTGAAGCAATGGAGATTAGGAGCGCCATCAGCCCACTAGAATGAAAGCTCTAGGGATGCCTAGGTGGCTCAGCAGTTGAGCATCTGCCTTTGGCTCAGGGGATCAAGTCCTGTATCAGGCTCCCTGGGAGGAGCCTGCTTCTCCCTCTGCCTGTGTCTCTGCCTCTCTCTGTGTGTCTCTTATGAATAAATAAATAAAATCTTTAAAGAAAGCTCTGGGAGGAGAGGAAATTTTGCCTGTTTCCTTCACTTCAACATGACCGGCACTTAGAAGGTGCTCGGTAAGTATTTGCTGAATGCGTGAATATATATTATTTCCTTTTCAGTGACGAGAAAATTCTTCACAGATGACAAATGTTAGTGCATATTATACTAATACTCAATGATCAACCATTTCAGCAACAGTGCTCAGTGAAATGGTATTCTTCTTTCCCTCCCCATTCTTCTTTCCTCTATCTTCATCTATCAAATAGGGGAAAATAATGGCATTTACTTCTGAGGATTGATGTAAGGATAAAAAGAGTTAATATAGGCAAGCCCTTAGCACGGTGCTTAATACGTAGTTAACTCTCACTAATTGATGACTATTAGTGTGTGTATATGATTTCTGCAAACCAATAAATAAATAAGGGTCCACATAACAGGGAGATGGAAGAAGCCAAAGACAAACAAAAGAGCTGTTTTATGCTCTACATCTTGTAAAATGTCCCTGAATACATATTTCTCAACATGCTTCTAACTTTGTAAATTCTATAAGGGCTATGGGTTATATAGGTAGCATCTGGCATGTCACAGATGCTCACATGTACGTTTCTTCTAGAGTTTTTCTTGTGAAATTAATGAAGGCAGAGAGAAGGTATGACTAACCTTGAGATGAACATACAATGAGTATTTCTTAGATACTGCTATAGTTAACATTCAAAAAAAGATTACCTCTCCACGAGTTCTTGTCCATTCCAGCAAAGAGTGTCGTTTTCGGCCACAGGGCTATGGCTGCAGACGTAGCCAGGCAAAGCACTGTAGAAACTGATGAAAGATTTCAACTTCTGAATTAGTTCCCTGAAAGAAAAGGAAAGCATCTGTGCATCAGAGGCAAGTAAACCCAGTATGAGAAAAGTTTAATTTCCTTATCAGCATGACAGAAAGGCTCTGCCAGGCTGATTAGAGCAATAAATGATTTTAAAAGACATTCTTGGCTACAAGGCCACAGTTTAGTTTAAAAAAAATCAATAAAATGATATTAGAAAAAAAAAAGTTGCTTGCCATATAAGGTGCTGCTCCTATCAGAAGGATGATTTAATTCCAACATTCATTTTCTTACACATTCAGCTTCCATTTGTTGTTCAGAATGCTGTTACCTACATTCTCAAAGGTGCTGATTACAAGGCACACTGGAGCACGACGTATCTTTTGGTTTCTGGGCGTAACTGAGTGCATTGATTGTAATTTACAATGCCATTACCCTAGAGATGGCCTCTTTCCATATAGGCTTGGGCTAATAGTTGCAGATCAGAATTACAGGGTGCTCAGAGCATTGTATGCTCTAGGAAATTCTCCTGACAATATAGTCAGAGAAACTCACATCTGCTAGAAGAGGAAGGTTTCATTGTTCTTTGTCTGTATATTGTGGTAACTATGGGGTGGGGGTGGAGGCAGGAGGGAGTGGATCCTAGTATATTTTATTATTTATTTGCTTTGGCTTTCATGCTACAATAAGACAAATGTGTGTGTGTGTGCATGAGAAAAAGAGAGAGACAGAGACAGAGAGAAGAGAGCAAGCAAATAAATACATGCAAAGATGTATAAACACACACACATAAATACCCAGCAAAATTTCTGGCCTATTATCTTGTTTCAGATGTACATGGATACACAAAATAAGACACCAGAGACCAGAGAAAAGTGGATATGCTCTTAAGGAAATATTAAAATATCTATATAATAGGTGTCCAATGGTAAACAAGTAAAAATAAAATACTCTTTATTTTTCTAAAGCAATGTTCCTGGTACGAAGGAAGTTAAAGTGTTCTTCATAACCAAGTCTATCTTAAGTCTCTACTAAGTTTTGGGAGACTCCGCCAGGAAATTTGCAGGCAGTGGAGTAATTATTCAATACTGTCTCCAGGCTAAGAATGGACTGGCCTGATATATAGGCCTCTGGAGGAGCCAGAGGCCTGAATCTCATTTGGACACTGGTGGGAGTCCTGAGCCCAGAAAAGCCTTCTGGGGGTTGTTTTCAGATCTGGTCAAAAGAGCAAGAGTGGTAGAAATTATTTTCTTGCATTTTTCCATTTTATTACCATAAAACGATTCATTTCAACTGATGATCTAGAAGGAGGAGAGCATTTACAATACTCAGCACATCTTCACAAAGGCTCGGGTCACAGTAAAGCCAGGGTGATGGACATAACAACTCAAGAAAGGTTACTAGGATTTATATAACTCCCGATACCCCAACAGTTGCTTCCTGCCATGCTCAGACCCCCTTCCAGCCTACTCCTGGTGGCTGAGCTTTGTCAACCTCCAAAGCAAAGAGGCTCAATACAGGGCTCTGAAAATAAAAGTCAACATTATAGTTTCTAACAGAAAAAAGATGGGTTCAATTAACGCTAATAGGAGAGATGCTCTGTTTTACAAGGTAATAATACAGTTCCCAAGAGTGGATACTGAAAGAGTAAAGGCTGAGGCTAAGTAATTCCCCCCACTCCATGAGGAAATAGAATATGGCCATTAGTCTATGGGAGACGACGGCCTGCTCTTTAATGAAAGAGTTTCCCTTAAGCCTCCTCCTACCTCCGAACTCTCTCTAAGGACAGCACATGGCAAGAAAAATTGAACTCATGGCAAAGCTTTCCAATTGGCTTCCCTAGAAGTTAAAAAAGCCAAAAAAAAAAAAAAAACCCCACTCAGAACTTCTCCCAGCCCCTGAACCCTTGCAGTTTTCTTAGCTAATCATAAAGATCACTGGCAAGTTGGAGAAGATTCAGAGAGGGTCCATCTAAACATCAAGGGGATCAGAGGATAAGGGGCTGTTGCAAACACAAGACCTCCTACTTTTGCATGGAAGGATATTACTTAGTGGGGTCAAGATAAACGTCTACAAAACCCACAACGAATGCAAATAATGTGAGCATGGTCTGGGTCATCAAATTCTAGAACTCAGGGGAATCTCTTTGAAACTTGAGCAAGGTAACTTGGGGACAAAAGGCCATCGTATGTAATAGACTACTCATTCCTGCCACGGGATATACAGGATGGACCCCAGAAGAGACTATGCTTTTTGATTAATTATTTTGAATTCAGAACACAGTTTCATTCAGCAGCCATGCTATAATGATGATTGGATTCTCAAAACAGCCCCTGGAAACCTATTAGGAGTCGTAGGTAAGAGCACTGATTTTGGATTCTGACCCACCTAAGTGTCAAATGCTAGGTACTTCCCTCACTTACTTGGCGAGGAAACCTTAGGCAGATTCTATACTCATCTGGGCCTAGCTTTCTTGACTATAAAATGAAGCTAATGACAGGTTGCTATGATGATTGAGACAATGCATGTAAAGTGTTCAGCATAGTCCCTGGCACAAAGTAATCCCCTCATAACATTAATTGTTGCCAATATTACCATTATTATAAGCCAGTGGAATATGAGTATTTAATGAAATATATGATATTCCAGGGCAGCCCGGGTGGCTCAGTGGTTTGGCGCTGCTTTTGGCCCAGGGCATGATCCTGGAGTCCCAGGATCAAGTCCCATGTCAGGCTCCCTGCATGGAGCCTGCTTCTCCCTCTGCCTGTATCTCTGCCTCTCTCTCTCTCTCTCTCTCTCTCTGTCTCTCATGAATAAATAAATAAAATCTTTAAAAAAAAGAAACATATATGATATTCCAGATAGTATGCAATATAATTAAGATTCTTGTCAAGTTCCAGGTAACTATTTTCTACATACAAGATGGATAGATCCTTTATCTTTTGAGGTGTGTATTAATAAGCACAACTACGTTCTCTCCCCATGTATTTTTCCTGGTATTCTTTTTTTTTTTTTTTCAAAGACTAGCTAGCTACTGGGATGGGTAAACTCCTGGACTAAACTGGTAGAGCAGTTTGAATGGCTTTTTTAAAAAAGATTTTATTTATTTATTCATAGAGACACACAGAGAGAGAGAGAGAGAGAGGCAGAGAGAAGCAGGCTCCATGCAGAGAGCCTGACATGGGACTCGATCCAGGGTCTCCAGGATCACGCCCTGGGCTGCAGGCGGCGCTAAACCGCTGCGCCACCAGGGCTGCCCTGGTAGAGCAGTTTGAATGGCCTTTGCCTGGTAAGATGGTAGTGGCCTTCAAAGGGATTTGTGTGTAAGAATCAGATGTGGAAGGCCAAGATGAAGTCCAGTTAAACATCAGCTAGTCATCAGGGAAATGCAAATCAAAACTGGAGTGAGATACCACTTCATACCCAGTAGGATGACTATAATAAAAAAAAGACTGAAAAATGAAAAAGACAACAAGTGTTGCTGAAGATGTGGAGAAATTGGAACCCTCACATTGCTGGATGGGAATGCAAAATGGTACAGCTGCTGTGGAAAACCGCTCGATTTGGTGACTATATTCACAAAGTATAGAAGTTACCATATGACCCAGCAATTCTACTCCTAGGTATACATCCCATAGAATTATAAATGAGTACTCAAAGAAGTGCATTGTATATGCATGTTCAAAGCAATACTATTCACAAAAGCTAGAAGGTGGACTAAGACAGAAGTCCATCAGCTGATGAGTGGATAAACAAAAACACAGTCCATATAATGGAATATTATTTGGCCTTATATAGGAATAGAGTATTCACACATGTTGCAATATGGGTGAACCTTGAAAACATTATGCTAAGTGAAAGAAGCCAATCACAGAAGACCACATGTTATATGATTACATTTATGTGAAATGTCCAGAATAGGCAAATCTATATAAAGAGTAAAGAGATTAGTTGTTGCTTAGGGCTTGAAGGGGGGCAGAAAGGAGGGTTGAGGGGTGATAGTTAAAGGGCACTTTAACTTGAGGTGATGAAATGGGACTTCTTGAGGTGATGAAAATGTTCTGACATTGATTGTGGTGGCAGTTGCACAACTCTGTGCATACTAAAAACAGTTGAATTATATCCTTTAAATTGATGAACTGTTCTACCAGCTGTATTGAGATGTAACCCCAAAAAAGCATAGGGAAGAGGTGAGCTAGGTCTCAGGAAGAGAAGCTTGTTTACTAGGAGGAGGGATGCCCCTTGGAGCAATGGATGGAGACAATCAAGAGGGCCAGATGTGGCTGGACGTGAATTACAAGCATCGGTGAGGAGAGAGAAAAGAAATCTGCAAGAGCTGTAAATAATAATTAAAATCTATTTCTGGGGATCCCTGGGTGGCGCAGCGGTTTGGCGCCTGCCTTTGGCCCAGGGCGCGATCCTGGAGACCCGGGATCGAATCCCACGTCGGGCTCCCGGTGCATGGAGCCTGCTTCTCCCTCTGCCTGTGTCTCTGCGCCTCTCTCTCTCTCTCTGTGGCTATCATAAATAAATAAAAAAATAATAATAAATAAAATAAAATCTATTTCTTCCTTCATCTTTTAAAATAAGGTCTGTTGGTTTTCTTTCTCATTGTAAAAGAAATATATACTCACTATTGGGGAGTTTAGAAAATATGGAAAGGTAGAAGGGAAAAAAACTCTATCTCTAGTCCTCCCAGCAAGAGATAATCACAGTTAATATTTGGATATACTTCCTTCTAGACTCGTCTCTCTCATAACCTTTTATGTTTATTTCTCTAAAAGCCATTCTTCTTGAAACGCAGATACACAGAGTTCTTTTTGGTTTTGATAGTGTATTATTCCCATTGGAATCCATGGTGCATTTGATTAGAAAAGAACTTGAGAATAATGAAACAAATGCAGGTTCTCAAATAACTCTCTGGGCCTCTGGGGGTGAGGCAGTCCCCTCCTCCCGGGAGGACAGAGAGCAGGGGTCCAGCACATGCGGCAAACTGGCCAAGACCTATGAGTCCTCCAGTGTGGAGTGGTGCAGGGCTGCTGCTACAGGGTGGGCCATGCCTTCATGCCAAACCTTCTACCTCCCCCAGGAAAAGAGCCCTTGGGTTCCAAGAGAAACTTGGATTTTTGAAAATAAATCCAGACACACTATTTTGCAGGCTAGAAGAAAGCCTTTCGAAGCTGTTGGAGAGTTAATGAGCTTTTCAAAAGAGCAACAACAGGTGATAATGTCCTCTGACACTGCTTCCCTGAGGAGCAGCAGAGTGTGACAGGAGCAGTTTACCTCCTCCCGAGTTTACGGGGCCCCCTCTCAGTTCCCCTCTTCTTTGTCACTCACTCCTAAACCCCTTCTGACCCTGGAAGGAATGGTCTTTTGCTTTTATCTTGCTTTAAATAAAGCCTTCTATCCCTCTGCTTATATAATTTTAAAAGGAGGTGAGTGGAATATTTCCATTTCTCTCTTGAAAGAAGGGTACCTGAAACAAAATTAGGTGACATATTAATTACCCATGTATGACTCAGTCCAGATTTCTTTTCTTTGTACCAGTAGCCCATAACAGACAACAAAAGAACCTCCACCCATGAACTAAGGCAGTCTGCTCAACTGAATGGTCGGGGGGGGGGGGGGGGGGGGGGAGGGGCGGAGGGATAGAATGTTTGGACAATTAGTTGCCCGGGATGGGAAAAACAATTTGATTAAAGGAAAGGTTCTTTGATTCCAACTCCACTTTCTTCTACTACGTGCATGCCAAACATACCACTTGACATATAAATAGTAGAGCCTAGGGCTCTCACTTAGGTCAAACCCAACACTTGCTTACAGCGGTCTGCTGGAGGGGGGGAAGCCTCTGCATAGAGCATGCTATTCAATGTGTTAAGTGTGGAACTAAAGACAGGGCCCCTTTGCATGCACGAGCCATTTTGAAATATTGCAGCTGGGTGCACATGATCTCCCCTGGCGGGCTCCCATGTCCGCAAGAGGAGCGCCCCCTTCTTGGGTCGTGGGGGAGGGGACTCCTTCAGTTTTCTTGCAGGGATTTGCTTGGGTAGGCATCAAAGCAGCACTAATTGGGAGCCACTACAAGTAAAAACAGCCTTTCATCCCCAACTGCAGATCCTGAACTTTTCTCCTTTATCATTAAGGTTCTTTTTTGTTCTTAATATAAAGTAATAGGAGCTCATTATTTTAAAAAAAATGAAAACCCAGAAAAGCAAATAAGCGAAAATAATTATCATTGGAATGACATAGGATCATGTTTCATTCTGCGGCAGAGAAACTTTCACAGTCTGACCCCAAATTGTAATTTTCTACCCGTTCTAAAGATGAGCCCATACTTTTTTCTCATGATGTTCCCTTTGCCTGGAACACCCTTCTTTCCCTCCTCCATCTTTTGAATTTCTAGTCTTCCACCAAGGCCTGGCTCAAGAGTTAACTTCTCCCAGAAGCCTTTTTTGACTTTTGCAGGAGAGCTGCTAACTTCCCCAGCTATGGTGCTGCCAACCTTTTGGATGCAGCTCTGCTATGACACTTTTGCACCTGGTGTATGAAAATTGTTTATTTGTGTGTGCCTCCCCCTAACTAGGCCAGCAGCTCCTCCTATTCATCAGAGTTTAATCCGTACACAATGCTCAGCATATAGATGGTGTTGACAAATGTTGAAAGAAGTAGAGTCCTATTTAGGGCAGAATGACTTGTACCAGACCCGAAACTCGTTGATTCACTCAGGGCATACTTTGTTGTTTTGTTCAGAGGGTGGAAGGCACCACTAAGCTTACAAAGCTGCTTGGCCAAACCAGAGCCACAGTCTGAGAGGGAGTGGGAGTAAGCATTGATTTTGGACCAAGTTGCTGAGATCAGCTTTTGTTCTTTTCTTTCTAGGTCATTTACTAGTGTCACCTAATCCATTGCCCCTTCAGACCAAGTCAGGGAGGAGGAGAGGAGGGGCAGTGCAGGAAGGGGAGGGTGGAATACACAGATGCAATTTCACAGGGGTGGAGGGACTATGTGACTTTCTCGCACAATAGCGGATGGGCCAGCAG
Organism: Canis lupus baileyi; assembly: GCF_048164855.1. Classification (NCBI taxonomy): domain Eukaryota; kingdom Metazoa; phylum Chordata; class Mammalia; order Carnivora; family Canidae; genus Canis; species Canis lupus. The sequence goes on along the minus strand of NC_132876.1, from coordinate 19,504,855 downwards.
CTCAGGACAGAGAAGAGAGGCAGAATAGATGATTCAACTGAGATTTGGGGCTTAGAAAAAGGACAACTATTGCTCAAGTGTTTCACCAAACTTTATGGGGGTGCGTGAATGACACAGTAAACAGCATCATATGGAAAGTGGTGAACGAGACATTGAAGAGGGCAAAGGAGGTAGAGGCTGACATTTGAGAAGTGTTGAAGATATTAGAGCTGGCAAGGACTATAGAAATCGCATGGCTTCTATTCTGATTGTTACTTGTGCATCTTGCCCCACCCTGTTTCAAATCTGATGACAGATATGTTCAATATTTCTACCTTAACAGAACACCGAATCCCATACACAGGCCACCAGTTGAGTATTAAATTGCCTTTAAATTGAACTAAGCTATTTCTAAGATTAGTTGTGTGTTGCAAACTACCCAGTTGGGGGCAGACAAAACAAACAGATGACTTCTGAATGCTACCAAAGGAATCCTGCATTTCTCTGTGTTGTTATTTTAATAAGGGAAAGGGCTTTTCAACTCATAATCAGATTCAGACAGCTTGCTCACAATCTCCACAGACTGAACACTACAATAGGGTTCCTTTCCAATTATCATATTTTTAACCGAAGAGCATGAAGCTTGGGCATGGGTGTGAGAGGTGCTGGAGGCACATATATTTTTCTGGACAGTGTGAAATGCTGTGCACAACATACCGAGAAATTTATAGAGGTACTAACTCTGTGCCAAAACAAGCCCTCCTGATAACATAAAATTGCAGGGGCCAGGGCATTGAGCAAGAGATCATCTTAATCCCCAAGTTTCCACTCTCCCTAAGAGGGTTTACAATGCCTATTGGAGGGAGTTAAATGAAATCAGATACTCTCCTGTTGTTTTGCTTTCTTATCCTGCAAGAGAATTCAGGAAGAATGGCTCCAACTCTGACTCTAATGCTTCAGTTTGCAAAAGAGATGAGAGGCATCACGGGGTGAGCTCATGTTCCCAACACCCAAAGGAGCTGTGCCTCACCGCCACTTACTCGAGCCTACAGGCTATGTAGTTTTCTTACTATCTTTTATTTTAGGCTTAGCAACGAGTTCAAAAATTGATCTACACAAAGGGCCAAATCTGGGTGCCCAGCCATTCATCAATTTTTCCCCCACAGGAATCAACACCATAGAGTCCTCCCTGGTAAGGCGATAGGAAATGGGTCCCACAGAGCCCAAGACAGAGGCTGTGGCAGCAGGACCTTAATAAAGTAGGACCTCCTACTTACTTACTTACTACTTACTTACTCATAAATGTGTCTAGGTTGGCAGGGTAGCCTCAAATGGGACTGGGTTGGTGTGTTTAGTTTGAATGAACTCTGCATGTGATTCTGTTACAGATTCATATATTACTTCCTCCCTGAAGGCCTGCTCCCTGGGCAGAGGCTCTCTGTTCCTGTAGGCCTCCTCTAGGGACAGACTCTGGATACTCTTTTGCACTTATAAAACAGTTTTGGAATTATGTTGCATTTAAGACTATTTCCACATTAGACTGCTTTGGAGAGTTGAGACTGTGTCTTGATTTTTGATGCCCAGGACGCATTCTGGCACACAATAGGTATTTCCTAAATTTCTGCTGAGTTGAACAAAGCAATATATAAAAAATACATATTGTTGTATAATGTTATATAAATATATTACATTTATAATATAGAAATGTAATTTATAATTTAAAAATTCCATTTATTAATTTTATTTTAAAGTTTTACTTAAGATTTTATTTTTAAGTAATCTCTGCACCCAAGGTGGGGCTCGAACTCACAATTCCAAGATCAAGAGTTGCATGCTCCACTGACTGATCCAGCTGGGTACTCCTCTTATTAATTTAAGCTAATAATTATGTAGTATACTTATATTTTTAATGTTATTTATAAATAATATAATTATGAATTATATATAATTATAGGTACAATAATTACAAATGAATATTGATTTATTAGATATTAATTGCATAATATATTCTTTATTATTAACATACTAGGTTATATTATAATAATACAATATAAATATATATTGTTCACTGCAGTCCTATTTGCAAGGAGCTTCTCCTAGTTAAAGGTCAATGACTGAGGTTAATTTCTCAGGTGGTTTTGGGCAAAGCATAAAAGCAATGGAGAACAACAGACAAAAAAAAAAGTCAGGGGTTAAAGAAAGTCTGAAGAAATAACCAAACTTTGTCTTCCCAGAATGACAAAAGGCAGGAAACCACAAATGTTGGAGAGGACGTGGAGAAAAGGGAACCCTCTTACACTGTTGGTGGGAATGTGAACTGGTGCAGCCACTCTGGAAAACTGTGTGGAGGTTCCTCAAAGAGTTAAAAATAGACCTGCCCTATGACCCAGCAATTGTACTGTTGGGGATTTACCCCAAAGATACAGATGCAATGAAACGCCGGGACACCTGCACCCCGATGTTTCTAGCAGCAATGTCCACAATAGCCAAACTGTGGAAGGAGCCTTGGTGTCCATCGAAAGATGAGTGGATAAAGAAGATGTGGTTTATGTATACAATGGAATATTACTCAGCCATTAGAAATGACAAATACCCACCATTTGCTTCGACGTGGATGGAACTGGAGGATATTATGCTGAGTGAAATGAGTCAATCGGAGAAGGACAAACATATGTTCTTATTCATTTGGGGAATATAAATAATAGTGAAAGGGAATAGAGGGGAAGGGAGAAGAAATGGGTAGCAAATATCAGAAAGGGAGACAGAACATAAAGACTCCTAACTCTAGGAAACGAACTAGGGGTGGTGGAAGGGGAGGGGGGGTGCGGGTGACTGGGTGGCGGGCACTAAAGGAGGCATTTGACAAGATGAGCACTGGGTGTTGTTCTGTATGTTGGCAAATTGAACACCAATAAAAAATAAATTTATTATTAAAAAAAAAAATGACAAAAACTTCCCAAAGATCCCTTATACTATAGAAAAATGGTTCTCAAATTCTTTGGTGCCAGGACCCCTGTGGCAGTTTGTAAATATGTCCACAAATTCTTTGATATTCCTTCCTTCAAGAGGTGGAATTTAATTTCCCTCCCCTTGAGTGTGGACTAGAATTGGTAACTCACTTCTAAAAAATTGATATCAGAATTGACAGTACATCACTTCCCAGACTAGGCCAGAATAGATATCACAGCTCTCACCTTCATGTATTCTAGGGAAGCCAGCAGCCATGTTGTGGGGACACTCATGAGGTCCATGTAGTGAGAAAATGAGGCCTCCTTTCCACAACTAGTGCGAACTTGCTAAGTGAACCACCTCAGAAGTAGATCCTCTAGCCCAGTCAACACTTCATATGGCTCCAGCCCCAGAAACTGACTGAAATTTCCTTAGAGACTGACAACCACCCAGCTAACCTGTTCCTAAATTCCTGACAGAAACTGTAAAATAATAAATGTTGGTTGTTCTAAATCACTGTGTTTTGAGGTAATTTGTCATGTAGCAGTGGATAACTAATACAACCCCTGTATTGAGGGCTCCAAAGAGCTTTTGTTTGTACAATATGTATCTTTTGATAATTATTGCCTTAGAAATTAAAAATCAGGGAAATTTTTTAATTTTAAATTAATAATAAGTGATTATATGATAACATAAATAATACTTTTATGAAAAAAATAGTGAGAGAGTGATATTGTTTTTACATTTTTACAAAATATCTTTAGCCTGGCTTAATAGGAGATGGCTAAATTCTCCCATTGGCTTCTGCATTCAATCTATTGCAATGTGTGTTTTGGTTGAAGTATATGAATAAAACCCAGGTTCACGTGGATATGTAGTTAGCAAAAGGAGCATGTAACAGACTCCCTGAAAGGGTCTCTGGGACTTTCTGGGTCCTTGAATCACACTTTAAAACTGTTGTTACAGGGAAACTAGAAATTCATTTGGTTGGAAGTCAACAGAAGAGAAGAAAATGGGACTTTCTGAAATGGTTCTTTGGAGAACTCTCTCTCTCTCAAGCAGCCTTACTGCCTTCTCTTACTCCAAACTGGATCATATATGACTAAGAATTATCACTTCAAAACCTCCTGTAGTAAATAGTTATGAATGGAATAATTTTGCCTACATCTGAGATGTTGCTTATTTCATCTCTTAATTTTCCATCTGTAGGCCAATCTCTCCCAATTCCTTCAAAGTCATCAAGAAGCAGAACTCATGTCTAGCTATTCCTGAGCCAGTGGCAGGGCTGGTGACATATGCAGTCCTTTTGGGAAGGCAGTTCTCCTAGATTTGTATTGGGATTCCTATCCAATGTCTACCCCTTATTTGTAACCATGAAGTTAGGACAGAGAGGGAGGGCATCTGGGTGAGGAGAGAAAGAATGAAGAGAATTAGAAACAAACTTTAATTTAGTCCCTTGACTGCTGTCTTAAGAGACAGAAACTGAACCCTTCATTTTATATACTTACAAGAGTGTATAGAATGTGCAATATGTGCATGTGTGTGCGTGTGTGTGTCTTGCCAGTTTCTCTCTGGTGAACTTGACCTGGATTCACTGTTAATAATGGGAAAGTCACAAATGAAGCCATAATATTGTAAGACCAGATCATAAGCAGAAAGCTTTTTGTTTAATCAATAAATATCTTGAATAGAGAAGTTCATTCCACCCTGTGTTGCTGTGCTGGATATTTACACATGGTAACTTTACATTTAAATATAGCTTAGGTATAATACACTATCTTTTTTGTTAACATTGACAAATGGCAGAATTTAATTAATCAAACTCTACTCAGTAGAACGAAATAATATGTATTTAAGAAGCTTCATTCCAAAGGTTTTTGACCTTAAAATACAATTGCTAATTGTATGGTGAAATAGAGAAAAAAACAAAAACTAAAAAATCCTGCTTACCTTCTTCGGCTAGATAAGGTTTCTTCATGTCCTACATGAGCAACTTTTAATACCTTCTTGTCAATAAACAGATCTTCAGGATAATAAGCAGATCTATACTGGCGTTGTTGAGAATGGGCACATAACTTGCCAATCTGAAAAAGAAATGTAATATAATTATATGATACTTTCACAGATATGATAGTAGAAACAAATTCTGAAATGCACTTCAATTTCTTCCCCAATTTCTTTTTTAAAAGAGCAGAAAGAAGCTATTATTGGAGTCAAAAAGGGTGATAAGCTTTTAAGGCAAAGAGCCATCTGTGGAAGAGAAGGCTGAAGGTTGTGGCCGTGGGACTCCGAGCACAGCCTATTCAAAGGTTTCCTGAGATGAAAAATGCTTTTTTCTCTATAGTGAAGTGCCCATTTGCAAGGACCCTCTACACAGGACTTATGCTATTGATATCTTTCAATGGTACTTGGTGTTTATACCTATGAAGAAGTTCCCAAATGGGGATTACAAAGTTTAGGAAGGACCAGTGCAGGAAGTGAGGGGGTGTTAGAAATGTGGAGAGTAGCCTGTTAAGAGAAAGAGCAGCCTCCCACACAGAGAGTTTTGTTATAAGACCCAAAGTAGAGTATTCTGAAAAATGTCGGTGTAATTGCTCATCTGACTTTCCTAAAAATGCTCAAGGGGAAGAAAAAGGCAGGGTAACTAATTAATAGCCATTGTTGTCAGCTATGAATCACGTATCATGGAATAAGGCCAGGACTGAGAGTACTACGGAACACAGGTGCTCGAGAAAGTCTACCTTCTCCCCTCCCTTGCTCTTTCTCTCTCTCTCCATTCAAAAATATATCTTTTCTTTTTCCTTACTCCTTTTTTCCCCCTTTCTTCCTTTTTCTATCCATTCAGAAGTACTGTTCGTTCACAAGCACTTATTGGATGCCTCCACTGAAAGCTTAGTTCTCATATACTCACAGAGCAATGATTAAAAGATGGCATCAGCTTTCTTTCTCAATTCTAAATGATCTGGTTCAATTATTTGTAGATTTCCTTCTTTTTTTTTTTTTTGCTTTCAGACAAAAGCCTAAAATGAACTTCTATATAAAGAACTATGTATTCAACTATGTATTCACATGTCTCCCTTATGCCAGACACTAAGCTAAATGTTATCATCTCCATTTTTTAGGTGAAGAAACTGAGGTTTGGGGAAATTAAGTTACTTGCCTAGGGCAAATAGGCAGTGGATTCATCATCTGACTTCAAAGCTTCTACAACATCACCTCCCTAGAAGATGATGCTTAATTCCCAGTTGTCTGTACTCTCTATTTTTATTTTTTAAAAGATTTTATTTATTCATTCACAAGAGACAGAGAGAGAGAGAGAGAGGCAGAGGCACAGGCAGAGGGAGAATCAGGTTCCCCATAAGGAGCCCAATGCAGGACTTGATCTCTGATCCCAGGATCATTCCCTGAGCCAAAGGCAGACGCTCAACCACTGAGCCACCCAGGCGTCCCCTCTCTCTTTTTTTAAAAAGAAATTCCCAGTCCTCAGGGGGCACCTGGATGGCTTAGTTGGTTGAGCGTCTGCCTTTGGCTCAGGTTGTGATCTCGGGGTCCTGGGATGGAGCCCTGCATCCAGCTCCCTGCTCAGTGGGGAGTCTGTTTCTCCCTATGCCCCTCCCTCTGCTTGTGCGTGCTCTCTCTCTGTCAAATAAATAAATGGAAACTTAAAAAAAAAAGAAAGAAATTCCCAGTCCTCAAAATAGCCAAGGTGAATATATAGATTGTACACATTAGGAAAAATATTAGAAATACCTAGTGAAAATGGAGGTTATATCTTTGTTACTTCTGTACCTCCATGGAATTCAGACTGAATGTTGCACACTATTAGGCACTCAGTAAAGGCAAATTAATTGAAATGAATTGAAAGAAACTCCTAGTATGAGGTCTGGCATGCCATTCTACTGACAGACCATGGGCTGTGTGCAGTGATCCGTTTCTGGATTTCTCAAGATGGCCCTGATAACATTTACAAAACTAAGCTATCTATGTCTTTATAAAAGCAAAAATGGCATTTGGTTTATAGAGCTTTGGAAAGTTTTCCATATATAGATAAATTCTTGAGTTAGAAAAAAAAAATCTGAAGTAAGTAGTAGCATTATCTCCACTGGTAAAAGACAGCACCTGTAGTCTGATATTCAGACCAGCTATTCTCAATAGTAATATCTTAATGGGAATGAAACAAAGGTTACAGACACCTTGAAATACTCTATTTGGCTATGGAATGAATGATATGGAATTTTGCAGATGTGTTTATGAAATGCTATTGATTTGGGCTGATATTAATTTGAAATGAAGAATCTGTATTCGAGGCACCTGGATATCTCAGTTGTTGAGCATCTGCCTTTGGCTCAGGGTGTGATCCCAGAGTTCTGGGATCGAGTCCTGCATCGCGGGGGACAAGTCCCCCATAGGGAGCCTGCTTCTTCCTCTGCCTATGTCTCTGCCTCTCTCTCTGTGTCTCTCATGAATAAATAAATAAAATCTAGGGCAGCCTGGGTGGCTCAGTGGTTTAGTGCTGCCTTCAGCCCAGAGCATGATCCTGGAGACCCAGGATCGAGTCCCACGTCGGGTTCCCTGCGTGGAGCCTGCTTCTCCCTCTGCTTGTGTCTCTGCCTCTCTCTCTCCTCTCTGTATATTCTCATGAATGAATGAATGAATGAATGAATGAATGAATAAATAAATAAATAAATAAATCTAAAAAAAAAAGAATCTGTATTCTCTGAGTTCACTCCAATTGGTAGAAGTCTGGTTGGGTGCTTTAGTGAGGGGGCTGCCTGTCTGGACTGAGGAATTCAGTTACAATCCCTTAAAGTTTACAAGGCAGATAAGAATAATTAAGGACAGACCACACATCCTAAAATTATGTTCATAGACATATACATGTTTATTTGGTCACACAGCTGGTGAATGTTTGGGGAACAAAGCCATGATCCTCACTCCACAAATACCTATTACTTCCTGAACATACATCAGTGTGAGAATCTATTTCACCAGGATCAAAGAATTCTTTGCAAATTCAGGAGCATGGAACACACTCTCTTGACTAGCACCTGTTCCAGGTCCAGCACCAGAATCAAAATCTTTTTTTTTTAATTTTTTAATTTATTTATGATAGTCACAGAGAGAGAGAGAGAGGCAGAGACATAGGCAGAGGGAGAAGCAGGCTCCATGCACCGGGAGCCCAATGTGGGATTCGATCCCGGGTCTCCAGGATCGCGCCCTGGGCCAAAGGCAGGCGCCAAACCGCTGCGCCACCCAGGGATCCCATGCGCCACCCAGGGATCCCCAAAATCTTTCACACATCTTTCATAGTAGCGTGTCTACTCACAAGCCACAGCTCTGAAAGCTGCCTCCCCATTGAAAGTCTGCCCTTTGTATCCGTGAATGCTAATTGGGCCACAGCAAGACTTGAAAGTTTCCAACCCCTTTCCCACCCTACTGGAAATGGGGTGCAGCCGAGGCAAAAGTAGGAAGGTTAAGAACAAATGAGAATGTAGCCAGTGTGACCTTTCTTCCCAAGCCACCCAATGTGGCATTATTGGGCAGACTTCCCAAGGCTCCGTGTGGGGTAAGGGGCAAACAATGGTGTCCTGCCAACGCCCCAACCCCCTCCCCCATCTGAAATCTGCCACATCTTATCAGACAGGCTGTATTTTCTTCCACAAATCTACCATGAAGCAAATTCTTCTCATATACAAAGCATTTGTCAAATGTAGACCCCTCCCCCTTTGGGCTCTTCTCTCCACATCTTTCATCTCCACCCTGCGTGAGCTGTAGGTGAATATTATAAGCTCATTTTGAGAGGTGGCCACAAAAAGAAAATATAATTTACGAAATGCAGCATTCACATGAAAGAGGTCCTTTCAGTGTCACACTTGGGCAACATCAGGCGATGCCTTGGAAACCTGGGTCTCACTCTATGGCTGTATTTGTGTCAAGAGGCATTTTAGGACTCCATATCCTGCCCAGGAGTTTTAGGCTCTTAAATAAGAAGTGCAATCCAATTTCCTTTCACTGACTAATGTACCTGGTCAAGGATGCCGCTATCTTGAAATTTAGTTAGTGGAAGTGGATTTATTAGATAGGTGAGTGTCTCTATCAATAGACCTGGAATAGAAAACCCCTTCATTTTCCATGAACTGTGATTCCTAATGGTGCCTTTATTCATGTGCCAGAAGCTGTGGCAGGGAAAGCAATGGTGTTCTGAAGTGTTACAAAACTTGAAACATAAGAAGGCAGGGCCGTGGGCCGCCTGGGTGGCATATTCAGTTGGGTACCTGACTCTTGGTTTCAGTTCAGGTCACCATCTTGGGGTTGTGGGATCGAGCCCTACATTGCACTCAGCAGTGGAGTCTGTTTGGGATTCTCTCTCCCTCTCCCTCTGCCTCTCCCTACCACACTCACTCTCTCTCCGTCAAATAAATAAATAAATCTTTTTTTAAAAAAGAAAAAAAGAAGGGCTTCTGACCATATCTAGGTCATCTTAGTAACCTAAGACCATTCTTTCCTAAGCAGGGTCCAGAACACTGGCCTAGTACATGCATGAGGAGAATATACCACTAGGGCCCAGCAAGGTATGGTGAAGAGCTCAGCTGACTGGGTCTCAAGAGATCTGGTCAAGATACGATATGCAAAGTGTCATATTTGACTCTAACCTCCTCTGAAAAAAGTGAAAATGACTTTTCTTTTTTTAAAATATATTTTTAAAGATTTTTTTATTTGAGACAGAGAGAGAGAGAGAGAGAGAGAGAGAGAGAGAGAGAGAGAGAGGCAGGCAGAGGGAGAAGCAGACTCCATGCAGGGAGCCTCATGTGGGACTCGATCCTGGGTCTCTAGGATCACGCCCTGGGCTGAAGGCAGTGCTAAACCGCTAAGCCACTGGGGCTGCCCTAAAAAAATATTTATTTGAGAGAGAGAGAGAGAGTGAGAAAGAAGAAGCAGAGGCAGAGGGACAAGCAGATTCCCCCCCTGAGCACAGAGCCCAACATGGAGTTCTTTCCCATGAACCCCAGTATCATGACCTGAGATAAAATCAAGAGCTGGACTTTCACCCAACTGAGCCACTCAGGTGCCCCAGAAAATGACTTTTCAAGTAGAATATATTACCAAAGATTTTGAAACCATGAAAAGCTTTGGTTTGATGCAATTCACACAGGCATCCCATAACTGACATGTCAAGATATGCAGATACCCCATTGGTTAAAATATAACTATACTGATTCTCAGGCCCCATTTACTGTTGGTTCTGGAAAACCCCAGGTAACAAAAACCTCAGACTTGATCTCCCCCTCTGAGTGAGCAGAGAAAGTCTATATTGTAAGTTTCTCCATAATACCAGTATTTCACATTTGTAACCTAATACCTCACTCCAGTCTCGTGTCTTAGCAATAATTCTACAACCATTCTCCGTTCTCGATAGTGAGTTCTACAACAACCCTCCGAGGCATACAGACCTGGTGCTGTTGACCTCATTTTAGAGATAAGGAAACTGAGGCTCACAATGGTTAAGGAACTGAAGCAAAGTCACAATGGTAGTAGATGGCAGAGTCAGGACTTGAACCCAGATCTGCCCAATTCCAAAACCTAAGTTGTATGGGTTTTTTTTTTTAAGATTTTATATATTTATTCAGGAGAGACACAGTGAGAGAGGCCGAGATGTAGGCAGAGGGAGAAGCAGGCTCCTTGCAGGAAGCCGGATGTGGGACTAGATCCTGGGACTCTGGGATCATGCCCTGAGCTGAAGGCAGACGCTCAACCACTGAGCCACCTAGGCATCCCCCTAAGTCTATTTTTTAGAGATTTTATTTTTAAGTAATCTCTATACACAACGTAGGGCTCTAACTTACAACTCTGAGATCAAGAGGATCATGCTCCACCAACTGAGCCAGCCATGTGCCCTGAGTTTTTAATTCTTTTTCCCCTATGCCATAGATTTCTGTCAAGATGATAGGCTCTGGGGCTTCCCAGTACTGAGTGTGACCCTGCTCTGTAGTCCTGTGGACATCCTATCCATAACTGGAGAAGATGAATGATTATGAGGAATTAAAAAACATACTTGAAAGATGGGCTAGTCATGAAAGATAACTTGAAAAACTGACGTCCAATTTTAACCTAAGTTTCAGGCAGCATTCCTAATGGAGTGACTTAAACTCTTTGGGCTGCCAGATAGGAGTCGATTAGTAATCACACTGGACGTCCAGTTCTGCGGGACAGGTGGTTCCCAAGTGTGTTCAGCCTGCAGCTTGCTGTCTGCAGGATATGCATGGACCCTGACTGCCTGCTGAAGGAAGTCAGATTCTTGGGCTGGCTAAAGATCGGTAATTCCTACAATTTAACCCCAGTCTAGTCTGATGTCTGGCCCGAGTATGCTCTTTATAGCTTCCTCCAAATGGAGATTCCACGTTGATCCTATGTCTACAAAAATGCAACAGGTTTAAGCCTTTAGCTCTAATAGCCTAAGAGATGAGAAACTGGGGACAGAGGCCAATCAGTACATCTCCTTTTCTCTCAAGAGCTCCAAGACTTGAAGTCTCTCTAGGGATCTCTGCAGTTTTGTTTAATTATGGAATAACTTTTCTGCTGAAATCCAGCTGATCATTGTGGTCCCAAAGAGTGTTTTTCAGAGAACCGTTGATAAATAATTGCTGTAAATTTTGTTTTTTGTCATCAATGGATTCATCAGAACTCCAAGGAAAGAAAAAGAAATACTTCCTCTATGGTTATGCAATTTAAATACCAACTCTGATCCCATGGTCCACTCTGGAGGAGTATTTTTTTTATTTTTTATTTATTTACTTATGATAGGCACACAGTGAGAGAGAGGCAGAGATACAGGCAGAGGGAGAAGCAGGCTCCATGCACCGGGAGCCCGACGTGGGATTCAATCCCGCATCTCCAGGATTGCACCCTGGGCCAAAGGCAGGCGCTAAGCCGCTGCGCCACCCAGGGATCCCCACTCTGGAGGAGTATTACCTGTGGCATTTGTTTTAGGATACCCTGGGGCTTGGGGATGGGGTGGGATGGGAATTCCGTAGGTTTCCAGCTGAAATAAAATAATGAACTTCAGTTCATTCTGTTGAATTGTCTATTATGCTGTTGTTCAATTTCATTTAATTAAATCTTAAAGTTTTAAAACAAAACATACATTGAAATTATGTGATATACAACATAAACTTTTTAATAGTAGTAACCATGCCCATTTAACAATTCTACAGGTATAATAAAAATGCTAATATATGTTAATGTTTAGTCTGTGGTTAATGTTTTGTCTTGTTAATTTCCCCAGGGCTTTTATTACTGATTTAAATCTGCCACACTACTCAACTGATTGCACTGCTTCCACAAACTGCATGAAAGTAGCTCAAATGAATACTGATTAACAGAAATGAACAAACATTTGGCTGGGCAAACCATTCTTATTATATGCTTGTAATCATTACATACATTTTCTTACAATGAGATGGGCATGGCAGGCATTTTCCACTCATTTTTCCTACAAAAATATGCATATGAGCATTAAATTAATTTATAACCTTGTACTTCAGGAAGCACATCACTATTAATTAACTATTGATTGATCTGGATATAGAGCACAGAGGATAACGAACAGACCTGGTGACAATGTAAGTGTTTTTTTTTTTTTTTTCTGCCACAGACGTTTTGCTGTGACTCATCATTAATTGCTTGACTGTTAAAATAAAAGCCGCTAATAAATTGTAACGCATTATGAATCGTGCAATTTTAGGAAATCAGGTGTCACTATGTGAATCTTCCATTCAAGTCCTCTCTTTAAATAAATTGAGATCCAAAAAAGGGGGAACTTATCCTGCAGATCAGTCTGCTGCTCAGTGGAACTATAGCATTATACTATAGTGAAAAGAACACAATTTGGAGACCTGGGTTCTAGTCCCATTCTCTTCTTGTTTCGTGACCCCACACAAGTCCTTTAATTTCCTTCAAATTCAGCTTTCTCGTCTGCAAAATGGAAACAACCACACTGCCTGTTACACCTAGCAGCTATATGAGGATCAAATAAACTGGTGGATGGAAGTGCAAAGCCTCCCACATCCCAACAGAAATCTAACTCATGCATTCTGTAAGTGGGGACTGCTTACCTTCTGCAGCCCGCCTTGCATGTTAGAATCTTGGGATACCTGGAATATCTCCTTCGGTTCTTCAGGGCTCCAATTACTGATACATGCAAAGAATCTTTGCTGGCTACCCAGTGTTTCTAACCTCAATGGCGATGAATGCTTGGGGGATGGGAGACAGGTTTTCAATACCCTTTTGTGGAAGAGACTTGCATTTTACTAACTTATATTAGCCACAAGTGGATTCTAAGCTGAAAATAGAATCCTTTGTGTGTGTGACTAACACCTCTTATGATATACTAACCCCTTCCCAGGACCAGAAGCCCAGGGCAGTGTTGCTTAATCATGTATGGCCAATATGGCCAATATGACCAATATGGCGGGGGTTAAAAGAGACCTTCATGTAGCCAAAACATTCAATACTGAATTCAGATACCACTCCTCCAAATGTGCTCCTCTGCTTGAGTCCCCCGTCCCAGTGGAAAGGAATAATAGGATCACCTATCTGCTCAGTTTATTAGCAGGAAAATAGATGAATAAAATCTCCATGTGCATTTGACTTGCTTTTCCAGTACCTGAAGGCCAAGATTGAATTCCCTCAGTGTCTGGTGTGGTTACTAGCCAACATGGCTATTGACTACTTGAAATATGGCTAGCCTGAGTTGTGATATGCTGGGTCTTGAAGATTTAGTATGAAAAAAAGAATGTGAAATATCTTATTAGTAACTTTTATATTAATTATATGATGAAATGATAATCTGAATAAAGTCAGTTAAACATATTAAAATTTCATCCATTTTTTTCCCTCTCTCTCACAGCCATTTAAGCCTTGGTTTTTTTCTGTCTTATAAATAACTTTCAACCCTGTGAGCTTTTCTTCATCCTGAGGTCTAGGATACCGTTAACTGTCTCTTAGAACAGTGCTTCTCATGCTTTTATATGTATACAAATCCTCTGGGAGTCTTATTCATGTAGATTCATATACATCTAGGGTGAGTTCTGAGATGAGCAGCAAGGCCCCAGTGCAGTGGTTCTCAAAGTGTGGCCCCAAAATGAGTAGTATCAGTATCACCTAGGAACTTACAAATGCAAATTTTAAGGCCCAGTCATAGACCTACTGAACCAGAAAGGTGGGGAGTGGGGTCCAGCCATCTGTTTTAACAAGCCCTTCAGGGTATTCTGATATACACACAGATTGGAAGCCACTGCCACACAGATCATCCCAACATCCTCTTAATTAGTCTCCCAAGCTCCAGTTTTGACCCTCCCACCCAATTTATCCCCTCTAACTGTAGTTCTCTGAGACCCTTTCAGGAAGTTCTAGAGGTCAAACCTATTTCCATAATAATACTAAGACTTTATTTGCCCTTTCCACTCTTATTCCCTCAGAAATACATAAAGGCATTTTCCAGAGGCTACATAATGTATAATGAAATAATTGCTCTGGAATATGTGTTTGTATATTCTAAAAGTTTCTAAGATCGCTGGTTTAGGTATAAATATATGCACTTGTCAGAGGTTAATTCATTCTGAGTACTTAGTGCTCTTACTGGCTACTTAGGTGACGCTTACTATAATCTTTGTAATCTCTTTCTCATTTAATAAATTGTTATTTTGAATGCTAGAAGTTTTGTGTCTACATGAAAACATAAGAAGTAAATGCCCTTTGGAGTGGATGGGTGGCTCATGTGGTTAAGTGTCAGACTTTTGGTTTCCACTCAGGTCGTGATCTCAGGGTCATGAGATTGGGCCCCACCTCAAGGTCCACTCTCAGCGCAGAGTCTGCTTGAGATTCTTTCTCCCTCCCTCTCCCTGAAGGTCCTGCTTGTGCATGCTCTCTCTCAAAATAAATACATAAATCTTTTTTTAAAAAAGAAGTAATGCACTTTGTAGTCTCATTTGTAATATTTAGAAATATTTTTTGAAAAATCATCAAATTTTTAAGGTTAACTATAACTGTATTATTGAAGATTTTATATGTCATTATATAATAATATTTATTTAAGCATATTTACAGCATATTTTTCTGATATTTAAAGATGGATGCTTGGCTTCAAAAAGCAAGACTTGCTCAATCCCTGAATGTCTAGGTCTAAAGATGCTAAAAGGTGGTCACAGAGTTCTCTGAATCACAGAAAGGTGGAACCTACACAGTAGATTGCAACCATAATTAAGAAACAAGAATATGACAAAAAGCTATCATTCCTTGGCCTAATAGACACTAATAAATTTATCTTACTATGTCTGATGCCCAGAACATTTCAGAATAGTATTATACTGTGACCTAAGTATAGAGTCATCTTGAAATTAATCATTCAGAGATTAAAGAAAAAGGAATTAAATATTTAAAAGTAGATGTCGTGAGCTGCGTAAAAGTCAAAATTGTTTGTTACAGTTTTTCCAGAATAGAAATGGAAAAGCCATGAAAGCATTGTGTGGTATACTGTATTATAGTAGATGAGGAAACACACACAACAGTGGAGAAATCAACAAACATTTCAGAGTTGGAAAGACTATCCAATGGGGATATTATTGAAAACAATCTCTTCAAAAAATGGTGTTGGGAAAACTGGACAGCTTACATGCAAAAGAATGAAACCGGACCACTTTCTTATACCATACACAAAAATAAACTCAAAATGGGTTAAAGACCTAAATGTGAGACCTGAAACCATAAAAATCCTAGAGGAGACCACAGGCAGTAACCTTTTTGACATTGGTGGTAGCAACTTCTTTCTAGATATGTCTCCTGAGACAAGAGAAACAAAAATCAGAAATGAACTTTGGGACTACATCAAAATAAAAAGCTTCTGCATAGCCAAGGAAACAATCAACAAAACTTATGGAATGGGAGAAGTTAACTGCAAACGACATGTCTGATAAAGGGTTAGTATTCAAAATATATAAGGAATTTATTAAACTCAACACCCAAGAAACAAATAATCAAATTAAAAAATGGACAGAAGACACAAATAGACATTTTTCCAAAAAAAGACATATAGATGGCTAACAGACACATGAAAAGATGCTCAGCATTGCTGATCATCAGAGAAATGCAAATTAAAATTACAATGAGATATCACCTCACACCTGTCAGAATGTCTAAAATCAACAACACAAAAAATGACAGGTGTTGGTGAGGATGTGGAGAAAGGAGAATCCTCTTGCACTGTTGGTAGGAACGCAAGCTGGTGCAGACACTCTGAAAAACGGTATGGAGGCTCATCAAAAAGTTAAAAATACAACTACCCTATGACCCAGCAATTGCTCTTTTAGGTATTTACCCAAAGAATACAGAAATATAAATTCAAAGGGATACATGAACTCCGATGTTTTTAGCAGCATAATCTTCAGTAGCCAAATTATGGAAACGGCCCAAATGTCCATCAACTGATGAGTGGGTAAAGAAGATGTGGTATATAGATACAATGGAATATTAGTCATCAAAAAGAACAAAATCTTGTTATTTGCAATGATGTACATGGAGCTAGAGAGCAATATGCTAAGTGACATAAGTCAGAGAAAGGCAAATACCGTATGATCTCACTCATACGTGGAATTTAAGAAACAAAATAAATGAACAAAGGAACAAAATGAGAGAGAGACAAACCAAGGAATAGACTCTTAACTATAGAGAACAAACTGCTGGTTATCAGAGGGGAGGTGGGGGATGGGTGAAATGGGTGATGGGGATTAAAAAGGATACTTGTGGTGATGAGCACCAGGTGGTGTATGGAAGTGTTGAATCAGTATACTGTACACCTGAAACTAATATTACACTGCATGTTAACTAACTGGAATTTAAATAAAAACTTAAAAAAAGAATTGGTGATGTTTCTGAAAAAACAACATTATAAAGATGTCATTGCCAAATGTCTACTGGATAAAGAGTCAGTAGGGGAAATCATGCCACCTTCCAATGAAAGAAATTAACTCATCAAATTAAATATTTAGCTGCAAACATAAAGATGGGGGGTTAATATCGCCTCAGTGGAACTGTTTTTGCCTTTCAAATAGACAAATCTACAGACATGAGCCGGAGTTGCTGTTTTGCTTATGTTTATCCAGTATTAGCACCAACTAATCATTGAAAAAGATCTATAAGTGAGAGCTTTGGGAGAGAAACATGAGTAGTGCTGGAATATTCCCAGTGTTGAATGACATTGTTGAAATCCATGGTTTATCCTCAAGTAAATGTGAGGACATTTACACTGATGGTACAAAAGCAATGGCATCTGAGTCAGGGGAGTGGCACTAAACTCTGATGGTAATCATTTTATTTTTCGCTGCTAAGCACTCTCAATTTTTAAAAAATCTTGTTTCAGGGGGGCCTGGGTGGCTCAGTCATTTGGGAATCCAACTCTTGGGTTTGGCCCAGGTTATGATCTCAGAGTTATGGGATCAAGCCCCACATCAGGGTCTGTCCGCATTCATCACAGAGTCTGCTTGTCCCTCTCCCTCTGTTCCCCCGCCTCTTTCTCTGTCTCTCTAAAATAAATAAATAAAATCTTTTAAAAAATAAAGTTAAAAAATGCAGTTTCATTTAAGAAAGAACTTGAAGAAGCAGTACAAAATAATTTTAGTAAATCTTGACCCTTGATGACATCTTTTTTTTTGATGACATCTTTTTTAACATTATGTGTGATGAAATGGAAAGTCTACATAAAGTATTTCTGTTACATAATAAAGTATGATGATCATCTAGAGGAAAAGCCCATGCAGGACTGAGTTGAGATAACTAGGCATTTTTTTCATGAAACATTATTTTTATATAAAAGACTGACAAACTAATGTTATTCACACATGAGTATTTGGCAGACATTTTCTTTAAAGGGAACAAAGTGAGTCTATTACTTCAAGAAAAATAACTGACACTGTTTGTATCCAATGATAAAATTTGTACTATCAGCCTTTCCAGTTCCACATATAAGAAGCTTGGAAGTTGCCACTACGTCCTCATAACAAGAAGTTAAACAGACTGAAAAATCCATTCTTCTTGGATCCATAAGAGAAGGGCAGACAGAGGGACAGACGATAAATCCCCATCACCAAGACTAGATAGATAGGCAAATACAGGGAGTCGGAGCTCACCAGAGCATAGAATCAGAAGCAGAAGTCACCCTGAGACCCAGTGCTGGGGTAGGAAAACTGGAACTGTAATTGACAAACTGCTGGAAGCTGAGTGCAGAAAACCCTGAGAAAAATCTCCAGGGAGACCCTGTCATAAGTGGACCTCCACAATATTATGAAATTTACCTTCAGTTTTATAAAAGAAAGAAGAAAGAAAAAGGAAAGAAAGAAAGGAAGGAAGGAAGGAAGGAAGGAAGGAAGGAAGGAAGGAAGGAAGGAAGGAAGGAAGGAAGGAAGGAAGGAAGAAAAGAAAAAAAAGAAAGAAATTTACCTTCAGGAGCCTGACTAGATTCCCACAGTAAATACCAGAGGAAAAAAAAATCCCTCAGGCTTCCAGCAAGCGGAGGTGAAAAGGAACCATTTTGAAAGACACCAGGGCACTCTGTTCTCAACAAGTCCTTCTCTAAGAAGAAACTAGTTAGTCAAAGCCCAATCTGTTGGAGTATTATCAGAGCCTAACTTACTTGAGGAAGGAACATACCCAAATCTAGCCCACTCTAGCCATCCTGCACCACCTAATGGGGGATTAAAAAAACCTGAGAAACACCTGTGAAGTTCATGGTCCAGAGGCATAGGCTCACTAAAACACCAAGACTTAATCACAGAATTATAGAATGCCTCTCCTCACCCTATGCCTTACCACATTACTAAAAGCCTATTTACAGCAATTCCTTTTAACAAGTACATCATGTCCAGCTATCAAGAAAATAATTACAAAGCATACCAAAAGGCAAGAAGCACAATTTGAAGAGATAAAGCAAACATCAAAACTAGAATGTCAAAGATGTTGGAATTACCAGACTGGGAATTTAAAACAACTATGATTTATTAATAATTGGTAAAGTAAATAGCATGCAAGAAAAGACTGGCAATATAAGCAGAGAGATGAAAATCCTGAGAAGGAACCAAAAGGAATGTTAATGAGAAAAAAACAATAACAGAAATGAAGAATGGTTTTGACAGGATAATTAGTAGACTGGACACAACTGATGAAAGAATCTCTAAGCTAGAGGATGTAGCAATAGAATCCTCAAAGATCAAAAGGCAGGGGCACCTGGGTGGCTCAGTCAGTTAACCCTCAGACTCTTAGTTTTGGCTCAGGTCATGATCTCAGGGTAGTAAGTATGGAGTCTGCTTAAGATTCTTTCTCCTCACTCTCTCTCCCTCCCCCTCTGCTCCTCTTCCTTCCCATGCATGTACACATACTCTCTAAAATAAATAAATAAAATCTTTAAAACAGAAAGCAAAGAGAACAAAGACATAACAGCACACAATAGAATATCCAAGGACTGTGGGACAACCACAAAACATGTAACATGCATAATGGGAATACCAGAAGGAGAAGAAAGAAAGGAATAGAGAATATTTGAAAATATAATGACTGAGAATTTCCCCAAATTAATGTCAGGCACCAAACCACAGATCCAAGAAGCCTAGAGACCATCAAGCAGGATAAATGTAAAACAAAGGAAAGCAAACAAACAAAAAACCAAACTACACCTAGGCATACCACCTTCAAATTACAGGAAATCAAAGATAAAAAGTACTGAAAGAAGTCAGAGGAGAACAAAAACACCTTACCTATACAGGAACAAAGATAAGAATTACATCTAGCTTTTCTTCAGAAACCATGCCAGCAAGACCTGAGTGGAGTAAAATATTTAAAGTATTGAGAGAAAAATGTCACCAACCTAGAATTCTGTGCCCTGAAAAATTAACCTTTAAAGGTGTAGAGGAATGCAAATCAAAATCACAATTAGATATCACCTCACACCTATTAGAATGGCAAGTATCAAAAGACAAAGATAACAAGTGTTGGCAAGGATGTGGAATATAGGGAACCCTCGTACACTGTTGGTGGGAATGTGAACTGGTACAGCTACTGTGGAAAACAGTATGGAGGCTCCTCAAAAGGCAAAATAGAGAACTACCATATGATCTAGCAGTTCCACTTCTGAGTATTTGTCTGAAGAAAATGAAAAACGAATTCAAAGAAATATATACATCTCTGTGTTCACCGCAGCATTATTTATAATAGCCAAGATATGGAAGAAACCTAAGTGTAACTTTGTAGTGTATATAAATGAATCACTATGTTGTACACCTGAAACTATTATAATATTGTATGTCAACTACACTTCAATTAAAAAATACAGTGGAGAAATATTTTCTCAAACAAAAATTAAGGGAATTTGTGTCTAATAAACCTGCCTTGTATGAAATGTGAAAGGAAGTTCTATAGCAAGATGGAAAATAATATACATCAGAAACCCAGATCTCCATAAAGAAAAAGAAGAGCATTGAAGAGCGAATAAGTTAAGGTAAAACAAAAATAAAGACTTTTTCTTAACTGACCTAACAGATAAAAGTTTGTTCAATATGCTAATAGCAACAATGTGCTTGATTATCTATGCTAATGTATATATCTTATGCATATACCATTATATATGCTGATATATAAATGAAATGAATGTGAATAATACAAGAGATAGGAGAAAGGAATTGGGATTACTTTGGTATTATAAGGAATTTACACTCTTCATTAAGTGTATAGTGTTATTTGAAAGTGGACCTGGATTATTTGTAGATGTATACTATAAACTCTAGGGCAACCACTAAAAAAATTTTAAAAAGAACTAAAACTGATATACTAAGAAAGGAAAAAAATGGAATCACATACAAAGCTAAATTAAAACCACGAAAGGCAGAAAAATAGTGAAAGACAAAAATGGGAACAAAGAGCAAGGGCAACAAATTGAAAACACAGTAAAACATATGGTAGATATTAATCCAAGTATATAAATAATCACTTTGAATATCAATAGTCTAAATGTTTCAATTAAAAGACAAAGATTGTCAAAGTGGATCAAAGAACATAATTTAACAGTATATGTTTTCTACAAGAAATCCAGTTTATGTTTTTTAAAGATTTTATTTATTTACTAGAGACAGAGAGAGAGAAAGGCAGAGACACAGGCAGAGGGAGAAGCAGGCTCCATGCAGGGAGCCTGAGGTGGGACTTGATCCTGGGTCTCCAGGATTACGCCCTGGGCTGAAGGCGGCGCGAAACCGCTAAGCTACCGGGGCTGTCCAAGAACCCCAGTTTAAACATAAAGATGCATAAAGATTAAAAGTAAATGGACAGGAAAAATATATCATGCTAACACTAATCAAAAGATAACAGGAGTTGACTATATTAATTGCAGACAGAGCCGACTTCAAAGTAAGAAAAGCTATCAGGGATAAAGAGAGGCATTACATAATGATACAGAAGATATAATAGTTCTCAACATGTGCCTAACAATAGGGCATCAAATTGTATGAGGCAAAACCTGATAAAGTCTTCCAGGAGAAATGGATAAATCCATCATTACACTTGAAGACTTCAACACCCCTCTTTCAGAAATTAACAAATCCAGTAGGCAGAAAAATCAGTAAGGACATATTAGAACTTTACAACACCATCAATCAGCTGGATATAATTGATATCTGCAGACTCTTTCATACAACAACAGCAGACAACACATTCTTCTCAAGCTTACATTCACCAAAATGGACCATAATCTAGGCCATAAACACAACAAATTTGAAAGAAATCACACAATGTTTGTTCCCATGCCACAGTGAAATGAAACTAGAAATCAGCAATAGAAAGATAAATAGAAGTTACTGTGGCCAAGTTCAAAAAGGGCGTTGCCTGTGTAACTTCTTGCAAGATTCATCCATGAAGGCAAGAGAAACAAAAGCAAAAATGAACTATTGGGACTTCATCAAGATAAGAAGCTTTTGCGCAGCAAAAGATAATGTCAACAAAACTCAAAGAACCTACAGAATGGGAGAAGATATTTGCAAATGACCTATCAGATAAAGGGCTAGTTTCCAAGATCTATAAAGAACTTATTAAACTCAACAGCAAAGAAACAATCCAATTATGAAACGGGCAAAAGACATGAACAGAAATTTCACAGAGGAAGACATAGACATGGCCAACACGCACATGAGAAAGTGCTCTGCATCACTTGCCATCAGGGAAATACAAATCAAAACCACAATGAGATACCACCTCACACCAGTGAGAATGGGGCAAATTAACAAGGCAGGAAACCACAAATGTTGGAGAGGATGTGGATAAAGGGGAACCCTCCTGCACTGTTGGTGGGAATGTGAACTGGTGCAGCCACTCTGGAAAACTGTGTGGAGGTTCCTCAAAGAGTTAAAAATAGATCTGCCCTACGACCCAGAAATTGCACTGCTGGGGATTTATCCCAAAGATATAGATGCAATGAAACGCCGGGACAACTGCTCCCCGATGTTTATAGCAGCAATGTCCACAATAGCCAAACTATGGAAGGAGCCTCTGTGTCCATCGAAAGATGAGTGGATAAAGAAGATGTGGTTTATGTATACAATGGAATATTACTCAGCCATTAGAAACGACAAATACCCCTTATTTGCTTCGATGTGGAGGGAACTTGAGGGTATTATGCTGAGTGAAGTAAGTCAATCGGAGAAGAACAAACATTATATGGTCTCATTCATTGGGGGGAAATAAAAAATAGTGAAAGGGGATAAAGGGGAAAGGAGAAAAAAATGAGTGGGAAATATCAGAAAGGGAGATGGAACATGAAAGACTCCTAACTCTGGGAAGCGAACTGGGGGTGGTGGAAGGGGAGGTGGGGGGGTGGGGGTGACTGGGTGACAGGCACTGAGGTGGTCACTTGATGAGATGAGCACTGGGTGTTATTCTATATGTTGGCAAATTGAACACCAATAAAAAATAAATTTATATAAAAAAGATAACTAGAAAATCCCATAATACTTGGAGATTAGACCAGATGCTCTAACTCATATGGGTTAAAGAAAATTAAATGAAAATAAAAATACAAGTATTAAAATCTGTAGGATGCAGTGAAGGTAGTGCTTAGAGGGGAAATTATAGTATTGAATGCATATATTAAAAAAGAAGAGGGGCACCTGGGTGGCTCAGGTTGTGATCCCAGAGTCTGGTGATTGAGTCCCACATCAGTCCCCCAGGTTCTCCCTCTGCCTATGTCTCTGCCTCTCTGTCTCTCATGAATAAATAAATAAAATCTTTAAAAAACAAAAATAAAAAGAAGAAAGTTCTAAAATTAAAAATCTAAGTTTTCACCTTAGGGAACTAGAAAAAGAAGAGCAAATTAAATCCCAAGTAAGCAGAAGAAAATAAATAAATACAAATTAGAGCAGAAATCAGTGAAACTGAAAACAGGAAATCAATAAAGAAAATCAACAAAACCAGAAGCTAGTTCTTTGGAAGGATCAATAACATCCATAAGCCTTTAGCCAGGCTAAGAAAAAAAGAGAAAGGACACAAATTATTAACATCAGAAGTGAAAGGGGACATCACTACAGATCCCATGGAAATTGAAATGAAACCCACTTAGGAATTCCCATAGGAATATTATGGACAACCCCATGTCCAGAGATTTGATAACCTAGGTAAATGGATGAATTTCTTAGGAGAAATAATCCGGGGGATCCCTGGGTGGCTCAGCGGTTTAGCACCTGCCTTTGGCCCAGAGTGTGATCCTGGAGTCCCGGGATTGAGTCCCACATTGGGCTCCCAGCATGGAGCCTGCTTCTCCCTCCTCCAGTGTCTCTGCCTCTCTCTCTCTCTCTCTCTCTCTCTCTGTCTATCATAAATAAATAAATAAATAAATAAATAAATAAATAAATAAATCTTTAAAAAAAAAGGAGAAATAATCTGCCATAACTCATACAAGAAAAAAATAGATGATTAGAATAGGCCTGTATCTATTAAAGAAACTGAATCAATAATTAACATCCTTCTAAAACAGAATCAGGCCCAGATGGGTTAACTGGTGAATTCTGTTAAATATTTAAGGAAGAAATTATGCCAATTCTCTACAATCTCTTTCAACAAATTTGGGGCACCTAGGTGGCTCAGTTGATTGAGCTTTCAACTCTTGATTTAGGCTCAGGTCATGACCTTAGGGTTGTGAGATCAAGCCCCATGTCAAGTTCTGTGCTCAGTAGGCAGTCTGCTAAGATTCTCTCCCTCTTACTCTCCCCCCTTGTTTCTCCCCCCTTCAAAGAAATCACACAATATTTGTTTCCCATGCAACAGATAAATAAATCTTCTTTAAAATGTATTTATTTATTTATTTATTTATTTATTTATTTATTTAAGATTTTATTTATTCATTAGAGACACAGAGAGAGAAGCAGAGATATAGGCAGAGGGAGAAGCAGGTTCCCAGCAAGGAGCCTGATGTAGGACTTGATCCTAGACCCTCGGGATCACATCCTGAGCCAAAGCCAGATGCTCAACTGCTGAACCACCCAGGCATCCCAATAAATAAATATTTTAAATATTTATTTATTTAGTATTAATAAATATTAAAGTAAAGAAGTATTAATCTTTGGCAGATCTGCCTTACTCAGTGAACCAATTTTTTTAAATGACTAATGCAGTATGATACAAAAATCACACAATAGCTAAAGATCCACTCAAAGTGCAAGAAAGACTTTATTGTAACAGAAAATAAAAAGTTAAGTGATATGGTTTCAGATTTCATATTGCAGCTAATCTTTAAGAAACTATCACTTGTCAAATTTTTTGTAGTATCAAAGAAAAATAGCCTTAATTATGTGGAAAGTGTATTAAGACACTTTTTTTCCAATTGTATATCTGTGTGAGGCCAAATTTTCATCAATCTAACCAGACTGAGTGCAGAAGCCTATATGAGAATCCAGCTGTCTGCTATTAAGTCAGAAATTAAAGAGATTTGCAAAATGTAAAACAATGCCACTCATTCCACTAAAATAGTTTGTTTTGGAAAACACATCTATTTTCTTAGAAAAAAATACATGTGAATGCATGATGACTTTATTTTTTTATTAATTTTAAATGAAACAGTAAATATTTAAAACACTCAGTTTTAACTTCTGATATGATAAATAACAATAGATATAATTCACATAAACAAGTCTCTTTAGGGCTTCTATAATTTTTAATTTTTATAATTTTAAGAGTCCTGACACCAAAACATCTGGTCTACACCAACACCCAGAATAATCTGAAAATAATAACTTGTAAGTAAATTATAAACAAATTAAGTTAGTTATAATTAAGAAAATGTTATTTATTAATAATAATTTATTAATTCACCAGTTACTATGTGTTCTAAGTGCTGGAGTCATAGCAAAGATAATGCTATTGCTCAGCTTAAAACTCCTCAATGGCTTCTCATATCTCTTAGGATAAAATACATGTCTTAACTTCACTTACAAGATCCTTGATGATCTTGTTCCTGTGAAACCCCTAGTTTCATGTTATTCTTCTTCCATAATATTCTATACTCTGTTCCTTCATAGCATTGTGAGCCTTTATACATGCTCTGCCTTCTGTGTAGAAACTATCCCCTTGCTTTAACTTCCTTCCAGAAGTCTTTCCTTCTTCCCCAAGCCTGAAATGAATCCCATTCTAGAATCTCCTACAGTCCTCTGCACTTCTGTTATCATGGCACTTTATCACACTGCATTGTAATTGCATCTTTTAACCTCTGCCTTCCTCCACAAGAGTGTAAGCTTTGTGAGGACACAAAAGCAGTCTTTTTTAAAAAATGGTTTTATTTCTTAATTTTGAGAGCAAGAGCACGTGCGTGTGAGAAGGAGGGGAGGGGCAGAGGGAGAGGGAGAGGGAGAATCTCAAGCAAACTCCCTGCAGAGCCCAACATGGGGCTTGATCTCATGTCCCTGAGATCACCACCTGAGCTGAAATCAGGGGTCAGATGCTTAATGGACTGAGCCACCCAAGCGACCCCAGACAAAAGCAGTCCTGCTCACTGTTGTATTTCCAGTCTTTTGCAAAACACTCCACTTGTTAGGTGATTAATAAATGCTTATTTGTTGAATGAAAGGCAATAAAATGCTACACAGCATATGTATTAATATATTAATAATAGGACATTAGCAAAAAATTCAGAATAAGAACTTGGGAAAATTCTCTGTTCCACAAAAGCAGTGAGAAAAACTGGCAAAAAGGGTCAGAATCAACTGCTCATAGCTCTGGAAATCAACAAAAGGATTGCCGCAATCTAAAGGGGCATTTATTCAAGAAAAAGACGGAGTTTGGGTAAGAAAAGTCAGCTTCCCATGAGGCCGAGATTAGCCTGACATGAGAATTAGACAAAGACAGCATAAGAAAAGAAAATGACATACAGACAAATATCACTTATGAAGACAGATCCAAAAATCAGAATACTAACAAGCTGGATCTAGATACATATCCTGAATTTGAACCCCTATTTCATACCACATGCAAAAATTAACTCAAAATGGATCAAGATCTGAATTTAAGTGCTAAAACTATAAAACTCCCAGTAAAAGAAAAAAAAAACAAGCATAAAGTTTTGTGACCTTGGATTTATTTGGCAATGACACCGAAAGCACAAGCAATAAAAAAAAAAAAGAGGTGAATTCCACTTCGTAAAAATTCAAGCCCTTCCACACTTTGAAGGACACTATTAAGAAACTGAAAAGACAACCTATGGAATGGGAGATAATATTTTCAAATTGTGTATCTGATGAGGGTGTAGTATTGTATCTAAAGAACTCTTATAACTCAACAATAAAATAATGTTAGTAAGCGAACATAATCATAATCATAATCACATATACATGGATGTAGTCTGATGAACCTCTTTATAGTTTGTCACTTATTGGATACTGACTAATATGAACCTATACTTCATCCCTCATAGCTTGTAGCTATTCATGTGTCTGCTTACTATTCATTATATACAATGAAGATTGAGTCTGATTTAAGGTATAGTTGCTGGGAACGCACAGTGTAAGAAACCAGGGCTGACTACCATGTGATATTACATGCCACCCTATCACAGAATCCCAAATCACATACAACAATGTCCCTGGGGTCCCAATTTACAAGAAGACCTAGTGCACAAGCTACCACCACACAGCACGGGATGTCAGGAGAGCCCAATTTTGGAGCTTATTTTACTTGCTGCTATTATTGCAGTTGTTAAATTCTGACAAGCTGAAGGAGTACTAGATGAGTTAAAAGGAAAAATATATTAGAGTCCAACATACATCATTTTCAGCCTTCATTTCTCACACAAACATTAAAAAACACTGTATTTAACCATGCGCCATTCCTGTAATTGTACAGGAAGCTGTGTGCCTGCTAGGCAGCGGCAGTGTTCAAGACTGTTCTGAATGGAACGTCAGGCAAACCCATCAGCCTCAGTCTGTCTACATAAAGACATAGTCTCTGACCGATAACTTGGGTCTCTGGTGATTGCCCTGCACTGTAGACAGACCTCTGCTGATTGGTTTTAGCTAGAGTTATAATCAGAATGGCTCAGAAACACTTTTGAGATGCATTTTGAAAAGGACATGATTGAAAGGAGAGAAAAAAATCAGGTGAATTGAGAAGAGCTGTGACCCTGGGCAGAAATAGCACAGAGGCTGGTCTTATGCATTTCCTCTGTAACAGCAGCACTGGACATGGCTTTCATTCCAACCCTTTGTGTCTCTACATGTTATTTTCACCCTCTTCTCGGATTTCCTCTTTGGCCCAGTTCCTTGAACATCAGCCATGCTTTTGTCCACCCTGGACTCACTTATCTCTTCGCCTATTCTATTGATGAGGTGACACCACTAGGGCAGCTTGTGATTATCTTCCCCAGTATTCACACAGCTCCAGCCACAAAACTCGGGACATCATTTAAAACTGGATTCACTCTGCTACCATATGCTTAGATTCACAGACACATGGATAGCAGAGCTGGCCAGGCCTGTGAGGTCAGTCTATTGTGGGCAGGGAGTGGAGGCCCGTAGAAGGGCAGGGACTCGCCTGCAGCCTACTTCTGGAAGTGCTGGGTGCACTCAGGTAATTCCACCTTAGCTGGCTTTCACCCTCTGTGAGCAGAACCTTCCCCGGGACATGGTACATTCTAAACTCAAACAGCAATGTTATCTTGAGGAGTTGCTGGTTGGTGTTATCCATGCTCCATCCTTGCTCCATCCATGCTCCATCCTCTGGCCCACCCTTAGTGCGAATAAGTGAAAGAGAGCTATTCTAATGCTTAATAAATAGTCCAAGAATTGAGGATATTTCAGACTAGCTTCATGAAATACATATGGAAGGCAATCTCAGAACTAACATTTTGGTTGGGTGTAGCCCTTTACTCTTTACAAAGTACGTGTCCATGTTATATTATCACATAGGAGCTCTGGAAACTAGCCCCAGGAAGTAAGATAGTATGGCCTATTTTTCCGAAGTGAGGTTCCAAGAGGTGAAGGGATTGCCTAAAGCCACACCATTTGTAGAAGACAAGGTCTCAAAGCCAGGACCCACAACTCCAAACCCTAATGTGTTTATCTATAGTCTCTACTTGAAGAAGCCCCAATGGAGTAACTGAGGATCAAAGATTTAGAATCTTTGAAGGTGACTTAAGAATCTGTGGTCTTTCAGATGCCAGAAAAAGCAACAAATCACAAGAAAAAAAGCCCTGGCCAACTGTTTTCTCTATTTCCCCCTTAACAACGAGCTGTCTCAAGTAACACCCATATTGCACCAATCTCCTGTTGCACTTGGGGGTTAAAAAGTGAGGCCCTATTATTATTTATGCTGAAGTGTAATGAGAACTTTACTTGACATATATCTTGGAAGCCCCAGATTTGGACTTTAAAAGTCAGCTCTTATTCTTTCTGAGTCACTGAATCACGGATATAAACATCTAGCACTGTGGTCCCAGCCTGGCCACTGGGATTTCGTGTCCCCAGGGAGGTCTCTTCTCTTCTCTGGGCCTCAATTTCCCCACCATGAAACAAACAGGGGGAGAGGGGCTGGATTAAGTCTCTAAGAGCAGGCCTGGAGAGGCAATTTCCCTTGGAATGTAGAGGATGTCTCTTTCTTTCCCTATCATTCGGTCATTTTGTCTTTGGAGGTACTGCAGTGACCATAAGAAAGGGTGACCTGGGACAGGAACTTTGTTCTCTGTACCATGATCTTTTAATCAGCTTCATGATTTAGCAGAATGATGTGACAAAACAATGAAAAATAGCTTGGGGGGCCACACATGGGGCTCCTGAGAGGCACCATCTGGTGAGGCAGGCTGTAACCTGCCAGGAGAGCACAATCCTCAGGCAGCTGGGGCTCACGGAAGGTTTGAGGGTCAGGCCACAGAGTCTCTTCCTGGTTTCAAATGCCATTTTCTGGTGCCCAGAATATCATAAA
This sequence comes from Canis lupus baileyi, assembly GCF_048164855.1. Taxonomy (NCBI): domain Eukaryota; kingdom Metazoa; phylum Chordata; class Mammalia; order Carnivora; family Canidae; genus Canis; species Canis lupus. Next base: position 19,475,443 of record NC_132876.1, on the reverse strand, counting down.
TAGAAATAATCTCAAAGTGAAAAAGAAAAAACGGAAGTGTAACAAACTGATAATGGGGAATATGGTGTGGGTACATTGGCCTTAACACTAATTTTATGCAAATGAAATGGATCTGCATGTTATCTGTATCATGCAATTAATTTCAAAAACAAGAAAAAAGTTAAAATGAGAAAAAAATTTAAAATGAGCAGAAAAAAAAGAAGAAAGAAATCATCTCAGCTCTGCTACTGACTCACCTTGGACAAGTCATTTAGCTTCTGTGTAACACAAGAGAATTTGCAAAGCAAGTTTGTTCCAAGGAGGAAAGGGACTTTCAGCAAAAATCCCTGTCATCACATTGGATTCTTCCCATCCCATGTGGGGATGGTGTGCGTGCAATTGGCGGCTTCCCTTACAAACCATGGGTAGAGGCAATAATGCTGGCTCCCCAGCTTGCATGGCAGCTGTACAAACCATTTGGACTGGAGACACCTGAAACATCTTGTTCCACTTGAAGAAAAATCAAATTACTTCATTCTGGAGTCGATTTACAGGGAGTGCAAGCGGTGGGCCTCAAAGACAGAAGGCCAGAGGAGGGCAGGTGTGATAAAGAAATGAATGACTGCCAATATGACCAAAGAAGAGAGGGAGGAAAAGCAACACTTGGCTACACATAGCTGGTGATCATAATTCTCCCAGCTCTCCAAAGAGTCAGCTCCCTGCCTTTTAGCAGAAGGGAAAGAAACAAAAGAATGAGACTCTCACCCTTTACAACAGGACACAGGTACTACTGTTAGTAACACTGTCCTGGAGGACGGGCAGGCTCTGATCCTGCGGGTCCCATGGAGTCATGGAAAAAGGATGATGATTAGCTCTTCTGTATTGACTTTCCTTTAGCAACTTTTGATTAACTGACAAATCAGCGGGCCTCTTGCTAGTGTCAAGAAATCATACATATCTAGAGTCAGAGATGGGGAGCAAGACCGGACATAGGAGGCTCTGTCTGCTCAGTTTTATTAAAAACTCATGCTTGGTGCTAAGATAGATCACAAAATATTGCTTTTCTAATAAAGGCAATCTCTTCATTCTGTTTGCTTCTCAAGGTTTTTCACTAACATACAAAATAGTATCTGACTCGCGTCTTGCCATCCTGCCAGAGCTAATAACATACATGAATCAGAAATGGATTGTCTGGATCCAAACATTGGCAGCTGGGCAACAAAGGAACATGCTAGAATTCAGTTTCCAGCTCCTCTGCAAAGGGCCTCTGGGCAGGTCTCCCTTAGGACATTGCCTCAGGTGGCAATTCCAAGACAGGTGACCTGGATTAATGAGCCAACAGGCATTTAAAAAGCAAATAATCAAAGAATTCTAATAAAAACACAGAAAGTGGAATGATTATATGGAGTTAGCATTCATTTGTCCAGATCACTGCATATTAACATTCCTTATACAAATAGCTGAAGAGTGAGCCAAACTATGAGGAACTCCCTGGAGTCTTTCTGCTGTCACCTAATCATTCACTTTCTTTTCTTTTTCTTTTTCTTTTTTTTTTTTTTTGTAGTCATTCACTTTCTTAGTTACCCATCTATCTGATGTGTCAACTCTCCCATCTCTCTCTACTGTCCTAACTCTTGATCCTCAGTGCTCAAATATTCCTTCTCCCCACCAGCCTCCATGCTTACAAACCTTTGTTTACTCTTTAATGAGGACTTAACTTGAAATGCAACCTCCAAAGGAATCACTTCCTATCTGGGTGGCCGTGTACATCATCCACTGGACAAGCTAGGGCATCCGAGAATCCCCTCCAGATCTAGCTTCCCTCTATCTAATTTGCGACTCAGTGTACTGACGCTCTGACCAGCATGCCAGCCTTTGTATTTGCTCTCAGGTTACAGGGTTGGCAATGTGGTCCCAGAGGCAGGGTGCTTGACCTGAGCCCCCCAAATGCAGACATTTGGTCCCAGGTCTCTTGCTTCTTCTCAGAGGGAAAGAACATGTTTGTATGTGATGTGACTTCTCTAAGCCCCAGCCTCCTCATCCGTAGAATGGGGACGATAAGTCCCACTTTGTGTGCTTCTGATGACAGTTAAATGAAAGAATGTATTTGAAGTGCCCCACATAGAGCCTGGTACATAAAAGTGGCTCAATAAAACAGCACTTCCCTTTTCCCCATCCTTACTGCATGCCTACTCTCTTGTTCCATCCCCTTAATCTTTCTTAAAATCTAAAATGTGATATAGGGTGTTTTTTTTTTTAACATACTTCATGCGCTTCCTTTAAAAAAAAAAACAGATACTGCATTTATTTAGTTGAGAGAAGGAGCACTAGAGAGCAAACATGAGCAGGAGGAGGGGCAGAGGGAGAGGGAGAGACAGACTCCCTGCTCAGCAGGGGACCCAGGGCGGTGCTTAATCCCAGGACCCTGAGATCATGACCTGAGCCAAAGTCAGATGCTCAACAAACTGAGCCACCTGGGTGCCCCATGCTCCTCCTCTTGACTCTTTCATACCCTAGTTATCTCCAGCCTCCTGTTCTCCTCTATATGCATCTCTCCTCCCTAATCTGGTTCTCTGCTTCCTCCCTGGCCCAAGAATGCAATCCAACTAAACAGCCTCCAAGGGTCTCAGGCACCACACTGCCTCCGCCATAGCCTGGGGTCCTTCTCGGTCAACCAAATGCTGTAACATCTCCCTCATAAACAGGTTAGATAAAATGAGAGCGCATCATACAGGAGGTTATCTTGTAGGAAATTCTTAAGGACATTTTACTTTGTCCTGATTTTTCTCCAATGGGGAGAAAATGCATGAAAAATAGTTAAAGGAAAGAGATTTGTCATTTCAATGAAAATCTCTGGAAAGCAAATACTTATTACTACAATCTAGATGAAGCCTTGGCCTTTTGATTAAAAACATGAAACTGACATATGGTGCCTTCCCATCTCCAGGGGAACAAGCCTTCTAGGTTCTATTTATTTGCTTCTGAAAGTTTTATTGACTTTCCACTTTTGAGTCCTGCAACCTGTCCTGGAGGCAAGAGGAAGGAGCAAGGCTTGCTCCAGCCCCCCTCTCCACCTTTCCACCCCCACAGCCACACTCAAACAGCCACACTCCCCTGCCAGTGGCTTCCATGGCAATGTCAATTCCTTTGGCCTCACTTCTTCAGTTAGAGCTTGGCCTCCAGAGATAAAACACCCTGTGGCAGGATTTCCCTCAAAAGGAAACTGCAATCTGTTCTCCCCAATACATTTTTCTTGAAGAGGAAGAATAAAAAAGTAAGAAGAGAAGGGAAAGAGTGAAAGGGGAGGAGGAGGAGATGAAGGAACAGGAGAATTTGGACAGAGAACATAGTTCCCTCTTAGGATATATTTGTTTTAAATGAGAGCCAGAAGTCATTACATGAATCTCTACTCTTGCAGAGTTTACTGTTCCCACTAACTTCAAGTCCAACAAACCAGCCAAGAGGCCTCAGCATCATGTCCACCCAGGCCGGTTGGTTCAGTACTACCATTAGCAATGTTCTCCAAAAACAAAGACTGGCTATTGCTTGACTTTCTGAGCTATGTATCCAATTTGAGACAGTAAGTACATTTTACTCTGGAATCTAGCAATTAATTATTTGTATGCAATTTATTAGTGAATACAGCCTGAGCCGGGAAGGGCAATATGCTGGGAAGTTGTGCATTAGCTTTTCTACCAGTGACTTCAATGAAGGCTTTTTGTTTTTAAATTACTACTCATAAAACTCAAGTAAAAAAATTATTAATGATGTTCAGGTCTCTTAATTAGTTCTACATTCCCCTAATAGGAGTCTAAAAGCAAGGATACAATTTTATAGAAAGCGGTTTCTTTAGAAACAGGATCAATTCCCCTCCCCACCAAACCCTTCTGTTTTTTCTTTTCTGGAAATAATCCAGGCCCTCCCAGACTTCCAAGCTCTTGTTTCCAAACCTCCCATATACGCAGGTGGCTGGTCCAGCATGGGAGGCCTGACCTCTCCAGCCACGATGTTGCCTTCTTGCTGCTGGAGCCAACTACGGGGGTGGTTTAGGGAATGGCAGTATAAGAGCCCTTTCTTCTAGGGTTAATGCAAGGTCTCAGGATCTGGGTGGCACAGTACTGCCAAAGACAGAGGTCTAGGCCATAGGATGAATTCTGGAAGTAAGAAAGACCTTCTTGCCTCCATTATTCCTTAGTCTTCACCTAAGCCCCAAGCTTCTGTGGTTCCTTGCCACCTGGTGTGTGCTTCCCACAAACACTGCCTTCACCTCTTCAGTGGTTAGAAGAGGCTTCATTCAGGTAGAAGTCATCTAGGACACTTACCCTGATCTCTCCAGGCTAGGTTACGTACCCTCTTAATCTGTATCCTCCAGATGTCTACACATTGGTCGTCTCTCTTTATATGACTGTATCCTTCACTAGACGATTAATGCTTTTGAGAGCAGGTACTAGATTTTTTACATCTTTTTTTCCTAAATAATTTATTTACTTGAGAAAGAGAGAGAGAGAGCACAGGAGCACAAGTGAAGGGGGGAAAGGCAAAGGGAGAGGGAGAAGCAGACTCCCTGCTGAGCAGAAAGCCTGAAGTGGGGCTGGATCCCAGGACCCTGAGGTCATGACCAGAGCCGAAGGCAAACACTTAACTGACTGAGCCACCCAGGCACCCCCTGTTTTACATCTTTTTATTCATATCACATGATCCAGTGCAGAACATGTCTAAAGTATTCAACAAATACTCATTGAGTATATGGATGAAACTGTGACCTTGGTAATAATTGGCTACTGCCACTGAATCAGGCAAGCATTTGCTCCTGAAAGAAATTTTATCAAATGAAGTTAGTTCTCTGAAATTAACCAGGTAACAAAAGAAGCTTCATACACATTATCAAACATTTAAGATATAATATTCAAATGTTCTTTTCTACCCATATATTAAAGCATTAGTTTAATTAACACTGACACTTTGAAAGTCCTAGAAATAATCAGGATCACTAGTGTCAGCCTTTCAAAGGTATGAAGAAAGTTTCTGTAATTTGGCCCAAACTGCTTTCACAAGATTGTCTGGAAATAAATAGCTCACTGTGAAATTTATGAATCGCTTTATATATTAATCAACAGTACAGTGGTACTCTAACAAGGTTAAAAGTGTTCTCTGATTTCCATTATAAAGATAATTTCAATCAAGCAGACTAACAGTCTCACAGTGTAGGTCATTCTATAATTCAATTGTACTAATGACTATGGCGTGCATGCAAACAAGAGAATAAAACAGGCTAAGACCAAATCGAGGGGAGAAAATGCTTTATAGAAAGAAAAAACAATGATTTGCATCTTGCATTTTCAATGACCTTTGTAGTACTCATCTGCAAATGAAATATAATCATTTCTCATGTCCCAACAGATACCTTTTGTTCCTGCCCATCAATTTTATGTAAATTATATATGTTGACCTTTAATTGGCTATAACGGGCACATTCTGAGCAACACTTTCATATTGATTTGCTTGGACTTGTGCAAGAGTCTAAGCAGGGAGAAACAAAACTGAGTTTCTATTCGCTATTTCTGTAGAGAGCCACACTTCAGAGGTTTTCCTGGCCTCGATTACATATTTATATTTGATTGTTTCTGCATAAAGAATTTCTCAGGTAATGTGCAAAAAACACAGATCCAAAAAAATACCTTGGCAAGAAATTTCATCTTCTGCCTATTTTATTTCTCTTCTTCACATAAAAATGCTCATAATTGTGCAGTGAAATCCAGACTAATTATGCATATTGTGATTTCTAGAGATCCTACAATCAAAAAGCAAGGAAAATCAAGGAGCATCTTAGATGCCAGTTTGAATCTTTTAGGTAGAAGAAGATAGAATAAGTCTAAAAGCAAACCTTAGAAGCATAGTCACTATGTTACATTAAAGAGATGGATGGTACAGCAGAAGAATACTGGCCTGTTTGTCAGAAGCCATAGGTTTTACCCTGGTTTGACATTAATTGGCTTATCTTCAGCAAATCCTTTGCCTCAAGTCATATGCCTGAGTGTTCTTGGCTTCAAAGTGAGGAGACCAGACTAGGTCTCTGAGGGTCATTCCAAATGTAGCATTCTGGCTAAATGTCAAGCAAAAAGAAAAAATTGATTAAAAAAAAAACCATATTACCTACTAAGTAAGAAGGAGAGACCAAGAAAGTGAGACATTCTCCAGAATCAGAGATGGAGAGGCTTTGACAACAGAAACAAAGCTCTAACCCAAGGCCAGTGTTTCCTTAGGATATTTTGAAGAGCAGACCAGTAAGGGGAGCTTGTGTTTTGGGAGGATACTGCCTGTGGCACTGCTGACAGGACTCCAGTTGACAAAAATGCCATGAGGCCCAATCCCAAGAATGAAGTTCCAGGTTGTTACAGTCTTCTTTTATGGGCATGTGTGCATGTGCTAAGCCGGACTATTTGTCTACATTTCTACACTTAACTGTTTCACTCCCCTCTAAGTTGATTTTTCATTTGGCCAATTAGCTAAACAGTACAAAGCAAACATCTTGAAGTATTTATGGATTTTTTCTTTGATCTCAGAACTTGCAGATGTTACAACAGGCAGCCATATCGCCTTTGCTTGGTTTGCTATGCTTTTAACCCTCACTGTTCTCCATTGCTGGCTTATCTGCCACATTCTACCAACTAAATCTCCCCATTCTGACTTGAAATGATAAAACAAGGAAATATCTGTCCTATGTTAAGGCTTTCCAGCTGCCAGGCTGATAGATTTGTTTCCTTTTTTTATCCAGTAGCCTATTCCATTCTGCGGAGTAAGGCTTCCCAAATAGATGCCTTTACTTGCTGCTTTTGAAAGCTGGACATGGCCTTGGAAGCTGCATTCAATGAATGTTTCCTTCTTTCTCTTCTACTGTCAGTCTGAAATCCAAGGCCAGGACCCAGGAGAGTCAGCTGGGATGGGTGTGAGGTAGAGGTTCTGGCTAATACTCTCAGCAGGGAAACCCAGATGCTCTTTTAAGAGAAGGGAATAAAGGAAAGGAAGGAAAAACAGACAGATAATTTAGATCTACCCACAAAATCAGGCCAAATGTTTTAGAGACCCAGATAAAGGTCTAGAAACCACAAGCTCAGGGACCTGATCCCAGATTCTGGGCAAGAAGAAAGGAACATCTGGGCAAAGTCTGAATGGCAGGCTGTGGGATTTGCCAAAAGATAACTTAAATCCTAAGCCACTTCTGTCAAAGCCAGAGAGTAACAGGTGGAAAGCAAGTTAAGGAAATGGATGAGAGCAGAGGGCATGCATAACTTTACAAGTCAGAGTCCTCAATTAATCCAGTTGGACTGTCTTAAGCCAACAGGGTAGGCATGGAATTGAGTGGTAAGAAAACCTAAGAATTGGATGAGCAAATGGTAATTCTTCCTGAAAGAGCAAAGGTAAGGTGAAAATAAGGAATTTTCAAGTAACAAGAAACCTTTAATCATCCTTATGACGAGTCTAATCAGACAAGGAGATCTAATGATACAAGGAGACATTGGGGTAGACATACACCTCACTCCATTCATCTCACCACCTCCTAATCTCTAGCCAAAAAGAAAAAAGGAAAAGAAAAAATACACTGTTCAGGAGGCAGAGGTCTCTGGAGGGCCTGAATCATCTAAACTGGCATGTGAAATGGCTCAAATTTCTCTAGTTTCTGTAGCTTTGCCCTTCCTTGGGCCTCTGGTTCAGTCTTTTGGAGGTGACCCACCCCAGGCTGCTGGTATCAAAAGTTCACATGTCAAACCTGAAAGAGCTTTTAAATTTCTTTAAATTTCTACCCTGTATTTTCTATAGATATAAAAAACTACTACCATTAACTGAAATATTAACTAGTTCCCACAAATTAGTTTTTGATTGCCTGAAAATGTGCTCTGGATGGGCAGTTATGTATTAGACCACACACACTTTGTTTCGAGTTAATTCCTTTTGCTTGTGGTACTTCTCAGCAGGGCAGATAGAAGGGCAATTAGTTATATTTGTAGAAAGTGGCTTTCCTGGGAAGGGACTGGCATTGTCAGTACTGCAGGGAAATTCAGATACACTTGACAGCAGCACCCTATGAATTTCTTCCCAAAGGGGACGTTGGAACTGCAGAGCCCAATCTATATCAAATGGCTATTGAGCACATGAAATATGACTAGCCCAAGTTGTGATGAAAAAAAAAATATCCCATTAACAATTTTAAAAATATTGATCACATGTCAAAATGCCAATTTTTAACATACTGGGTGGAATAAAAATATTAATTTCACCTATTTCTTCCTACTTTTTAAATGTGTTTTTTTTAAGTTTCATTTATTTATTTCAGAGAGAACAACTAAGTGAGTACAGGGAGAGGCAGAGGGAGAGGGAGAGGATCTTCAAGCAGACTAGCAAACTCCCTGCTGAGTACAGAGTCCGGCCTGGGCTTAATCCCACAAACCAAAAACAAAATAAAATCCTTTAAAGAAAATGGCAGATGTAAATTTTACCATATCAGTACAGATCTTCCTCAACTTGTGATGGTGTTACATCTTGATAAACCTATCATAAGTTTAAAATACATTAAGTAAAAAATGCATTGAATGCACCTAACCTACCAAATATCCCAGCTTAGCCAACCCTACCTTAAATGTGCTCAGAACACTTACATCAGCCTACAGTTGGGCAAAATAATCAAACACAAAGCCTATTTTATAGCCAAGTGTTGAATATCTCATGTAATTTATTGAATACAGCACTTTTTAAAGAGATTTGATTTATTTATTCATGAGAGACACAGAGAGAGTCAGAGACACATGCAGAGGGAGAAGCAGGCTCCTCACAGGGAGCCCACTGCAGGACTCGATCCCTAGACCGGGATCATGCCCTGAGCCGGAGGCAGACACTCAACCACTGAGCCACCCAGGCGTCCCCTGAATACAGCACTTAAAGTGAAAAATGGAATGGTTGTATGGGAAGAGAATGGTTGTCAGTGTTTCAGTTATTTGCCATGATCCTGTGGCTGACTAGGGTCTCACTGCCATTGCCCAGAATCATAAGCATATCACACATATTGCTAGCCCAGGAAAAGAGCAAAATTCAAAATCTGAAGTAAGGTTTCTACTGACTGCACTGTTCACTGTTGCACCATAATAAAGTTGAAAGATCGTAAGTCAAACCATCTTAAGTTAGACATTACCTGTAATTAAATATAAATGGATTAGACACTCCAGTCAAAAGAGAAATTGTCAGGGGCAGCCTGGGTGGTTCAGCAGTTTAGCGCCACCTTCAGCCCAGGGCGTGATCCTGGAGACCCAGGATGGAGTCCCACATCGGGCTCCCTGCATGGAGCCTGCTTCTCCTTCTGCCTGTGTCTCTGCCTCTTTCTGTCTCTCTCTCTGTCTTTCATGAATAAATAAATAAAATCTTTTAAAAAAAGATAAATTGTCAGATTAGATTTAAAAATATACAACTATATGCTATCTACAGGAGACATATTTTAGATTCAAAGATACAAACAGATTGAAAGTAAAAGAATTGAAAAAGATATACCACGCAAATAGTAAGCATAAGAAAGCCAAAGTGGCTATACTAATATCAGAAAAAAATAAACACGCTACCGAATTGCTGTATGAGTTCTAGCAATCTTGGGATGGAGACTTTTGGGTTTTCTATGTAGAGTATCATGTCATCGGCAAAGAGGGAGAGTTTGACTTCTTCTTTGCCAATTTGAATGCCTTTAATGTCTTTTTGTTGTCTGATTGCTGAGGCTAGGACTTCCAGTACTATGTTGAATAGCAGTGGTGAGAGTGGACATCCCTGTCTTGTTCCTGATCTTAGGGGAAAGGCTCCCAGTACTTCCCCATTGAGGATGATATTTGCTGTGGGCTTTTCGTAGATGGCTTTTAAGATGTTGAGGAATGTTCCCTCTATCCCTACACTCTAAAGAGTTTTGATCAGAAATGGATGCTTTATTTTGTCAAATGCTTTCTCTGCATCTAATGAGAGGATCATATGGTTCTTGGTTTTTCTCTTGCTGATATGATGAATCACATTGATTGTTTTACGGTGTAGAACTCATACAGCAATTCGGTAGCGTGGCAGGATACAAAATCAATGCCCAGAAATCAGTGGCATTTCTATACACTAACAATGAGACTAAAGAAAGAGAAATTAAGGAGTCAATCCCATTTACAATTGCACCCAAAAGCATAAGATACCTAGGAATAAACCTAGCCAAAGATGTAAAGGATCTATACCCTCAAAACTATAGAACACTTCTGAAAGAAATTGAGGAAGACACAAAGAGATGGAAAAATATTCCATGCTCATGGATTGGCAGAATTAATATTGTGAAAATGTCAATGTTACCCAGGGCAATATACACGTTTAATGCAATCCCTATCAAAATAACATGGACTTTTTTCAGAGAGTTAGAACAAATTATTTTAAGATTTGTGTGGAATCAGAAAAGACCCCGAATAGCCAGGGGAATTTTAAAAAAGAAAACCATATCTGGGGGCATCACAAGGCCAGATTTCAGATTGTACTACAAAGCTGTGGTCATCAAGACAGTGTGGTACTGGCACAAAAACAGACACATAGATCAATGGAACAGAATAGAGAACCCAGAAATGGACCCTGAACTTTATGGTCAACTAATATTTGATAAAGGAGGAAAGACTATCCATTGGAAGAAAGACAGTCTCTTCAATAAATGGTGCTGGGAAAATTGGACAGCCACGTGCAGAAGAATGAAACTAGACCACTCTCTTTCACCATACACAAAGATAAACTCAAAATGGATGAAAGATCTAAATGTGAGACAAGATTCCATCAAAATCCTAGAGAACACAGGCAACACCCTTTTTGAACTCGGCCACAGTAACTTCTTGCAAGATACATCCACAAAGGCAAAAGAAACAAAAGCAAAAATGAACTATTGGGACTTCATCAAGATAAGAAGCTTTTGCACAGCAAAGGATACAGTCAACAAAACTAAAAGACAACCTACAGAATGGGAGAAGATATTTCCAAATGACGAATCAGATAAAGGCCTAGTTTCCAAGATCTATAAAGAACTTCTAAAACTCAACACCAAAGAAACAATCCAATCATGAAATGGGCAAAAGACATGAACAGAAATCTCACAGAGGAAGACATAGACATGGCCAACATGCACATGAGGAAATACTCTGCATCACTTGCCATCAGGGAAATACAAATCAAAACCACAATGAGATACCACCTCACGCCAGTGAGAATGGGGCAAATTAACAAGGCAGGAAACAACAAATGTTGGAGAGGATGTGGAGAAAAGGGAACCCTCTTACACTGTTGGTGGGAATGTGAACTGGTACAGCCACTCTGGAAAACTGTGTGGAGGTTCCTCAAAGAGTTAAAAATAGATCTGCCCTACGACCCAGCAATTGCACTGTTGGGGATTTACCCCAAAGATACAGATGCAATGAAATGCCGGGACACCTGCACCCCAATGTTTATAGCAGCAATGGCCACAATAGCCAAACTGTGGAAGGAGCCTCGGTGTCCATCGAAAGATGAGTGGATAAAGAAGATGTGGTTTATGTATACAATGGAATATTACTCAGCTATTAGAAATGACAAATACCCACCATTTGCTTCAACGTGGATGGAACTGGAGGGTATTATGCTGAGTGAAGTAAGTCAGTCGGAGAAGGACAAACATTATATGTTCTCATTCATTTGGGGAATATAAATAATAGTGAAAGGGAATATAAGGGAAGGGAGAAGAAATGTGTGGGAAATGTCAGAAAGGGAGACAGAACGTAAAGACTGCTAACTCTGGGAAACGAACTAGGGGTGGTAGAAGGGGAGGAGGGCGGGGGGTGGGAATGAATGGGTGACGGGCACTGGGGGTTATTCTGTATGTTGGTAAATTGAACACCAATAAAAAATAAATTAAAAAGAAAATAATAAACAGTAGATCAAAAATATTATTAAAGATAAAGAGGACCATTTTATACTGATAAAAGGGTCTGTCCATCAGAAAGAAACATTTACAAACATATGCATCTAACAATAAAGCCCCAAAATACATGAAGCAAAAACCGGTAATATTGGAGGGAGAAATAAATAATTCAGCAATAATAGTTGGAGATTTTAATATCCCACTTTTAACAGTGGATAAAAAAAAAACTAGACAGAACATCAACAAGGAGACAGAAAACTTAAACAACACTATAAACCAAAAGACCTATGACAACAAAATACACATTCTCTCAACTGCACGTGGAATATTCTCCAGGACAGATCATATGCTAGGCCATAAACAAATTTCAATAAGTGAATAAGGATTGAAATCATACCAAGTATATTTTCCTATGACTATGGAACAAAATAAGAAACCAATAACAGAAAGAAATTTAGGAAATCTACATATATATGGAAATTAAACCACACACTCCTAAGTAACCACATATGGGGAAATTAAACAATACACTGGTAAGTATGTAGTCTCTAAGTATGGGACGCCTGAGTGGCTCCACAGTTGAGCACGTCTGCCTTTGGCTCAGGGAGGTATCTGGAGTTCCGGGATCAAGTCCCACATCGGGCTCCCTGTATGGAGTCTGCTTCTCCCTCTGCCTATGTCTCTGCCTCTCTCCTTCCTCTTTCTTTGTCTCCCATGAATAAATAAATAAAAATCTTTTTAAAAAGACTCTAAGGGGATCCCTGGGTGGCGCAGCGGTTTGGCGTTTGCCTTTGGCCCAGGGCGCGATCCTGGAGACCCAGGATCGAATCCCACATCAGGCTCCCGGTGCATGGAGCCTGCTTCTCCCTCTGCCTGTGTCTCTGTGCCTCTCTCTCTCTCTGTGACTATCATAAATAAATAAAAAATTTAAAAAAAATAAAATAAAATAAAAAAATTCCTAGATTAAAAAAAAAAGACTCTAAGTATGAAAGGGTCAAGTAAGAAATTGTAAGGAATATGATAAAATACTTTGATATTAATGACAGCAAAAATATATACCAGCACATATGGGATGCAGCTAAAGCAGCACATGAAGGGAAATTTATAGTTGTAAACAATTATTTTGAAAAAAAAAAAAGAAAAGAAAGATTCAAATCAATAGCATAAACTGTCACCTTATGACACTGGGAAAAAAAAGAGCACATTAAAAATAAACCAAGAAGAAGGAAGGCAATAGTGTATTACAACAGAAATTAGTGGAATCAAGAATAGAAAAGGAATAAAGAAAATCAACAAAATCAAAAGTCGGTTCTATGAAAAGGTCTACAAGATTAACTTTTAGTTACACTGACCAAGACAAAAAAAAAAAAAGACTCAAATTATTTTAATTAGGAACAAAAGAAGGGATATTACTACCAGCCTTATATAAATCAAAAGGGTTTTAAGGGAATACTAAAAAAGTATATGACAACAAATCATATAACATACACAAAATGGACAAATTCCTAAAATGACAAAAGTACCTTAACTTGACTCAAAAAGAAACAGAAAATATGAATTAACTTAAAACAGATTGAATTAGCAATTTAAATCTTCCCAAAAAGAAAAACCTAGGATCAGATGGCCTTACTGGCAAATTCTACTGAACATTTAAAGAATAATTAATGCTAATCCTTATCTAACTCTTCCAAAAAACAGAGGAAGGAACACATCTCAACTCATTCCGTAAGGCTAATATCAATGCTAATACTTAAACCAGACAAAGACTATAAGAAAACTACAGACCAGTATCACTTATGAAGATCAATACAAAGATCCTCAACAAAATACTAGCAAACTGAATCCAGCAATACAGAAAAAGGATCATGATCATGACCAAGTGAGCTTTATCCCAGGAATACAAGAGTAGATTAACATCTGGTAATAAATATAATTATTATATTAATAGAATAAAGAACACATACAAAATCAGGAGAAATAAACTAGATGCAGAAGAGAAATTTGATAAAATCCAGCATACTTTAATAAGAAAAATATTCAATCAACAAGGAATACAAAGAAACTTCCTCAACTTAATAAAGGGCATTTATGAAAAACCCACAGCTAACACTATATTTAATGGGGAAAGACAGAAGATTTTTCCTCTAAGTTTAGGGAAAGGACTTCATTCTTGCCATTTCTGTTCAACATTGTACTGGAGGTTCAAGCCAGAGTAATGAGGCAAGAAAGAAAGACAGCAAGAGGAAGAAAAATTGAATGAATGAATGAATGAATGAATGGAGGGAGGGAGGGAGGGGAAAGGAAAGGAAAAGAAATAATAGGCATCCAGATTGGAAAAGAATAAAACTATCTGTATTTACAGATGATATGATCTTGTATACAGAAAACACCAAGGACTAAACAGAACAAACCAAAACAAAACTATTAAAACCAATAAATGGAAATGAAATGAGTGGGAAAAATCAGAGAGGGAGACAGAACATGAGAGACTCCTAACTCTGGGAAACGAACAAGGGGTAGTGGAAGGGGAGGTGGGTGGGGGGTGGGGGTGACTGGGTGACGGGCACTGAAGGGGGCACTTGATGGGATGAGCACTGGGTGTTATACTATATATTGGCAAATCGAACTCCAATAAAAATATATTAAAAAATACAGAAAAAATAAAGAAATAAACCTAAAAAATAAAAAATAAAACCAATAAATGAGTTCAGCAGTGTTACCAGGTACAACATCAATATACAAAAATCAAATTGTATTTCTATACTCAAGTAATGAACTATGCAAAAATTAAACTAATAATACAATTCCATTTACAATAACAGAACTATGATATTAGGAATAAATTTAACAAAATAAGGGCAAAGCTCTGAAGGCTACAAAACAACAATGAAAAAAATGAAAAAAGACCTAAATAAATGTAAAGACATTCCATGTTCATAGATCAGAAGACTTAATATTGTTTTTTTTTAAGATTTTATTTATTTATTCATGAGAGACACAGAGAGAGAGGCAGAGACACAGGCAGAGAGAGAAGCAGGCTCCATGCAGGGAGCCTGACATGGGACTTGATCCCAGGTCTCCAGGATCAGGCCCTGGGCTGAAGGTGGCGCTAAACCACTGAGCCACCTGGGCTGCCCCAGAAGACTTAATATTGTTAAGACAAAAGTCCCCCCAAACGATCTACAGATTCAATGCAATCCTTATCAAAATGCCAGCTGAGTTCTTTGTAGAAATTAACAAGCTGCTTGTGAAATTGAAATGGAATTGCAAGGTATTCCATATAGCCAAAACAATCTGAAAGATAACAAAGTAGGAAGACTCACACACTTCACAGTTTTGTAATTTACTACAAAGTAACAGTAATCAAAACAGCATGGTACTGGCATAATGAGAAACATATAGTTTGATGAAATAGAATTGAGAGTGCAGAAGTAAACCCATACATTTATGGTCAATTCACAAAAGTGCAAGGACCATCCAACGGGGAAAGAACACTACTGCTTTCAACAAATGAAGCTGGGACAACTGGGTATCCACAAGCAAAAGAATCAAGTTGCAGGGATGCCTGGGTGGCTCAGAGGTTGGGCATCTGCCTTTGGCTCAGGGCCTGATACCGGATTCCTGGGACTGAGTCTCACATTGTGCTCCTTGCATGGAGCCTGCTTCTCCTCCCTCTGCCTGTGTCTCTACCTCTCTTTCTGTGTCTTTCGTGAATAAATAAAAAAAAATATTTTAAAAAAAAGAATCAAGTTGCACTTCTACCTCACATCAACCATATAAAATTAACTCAAAATTGATTATAGACCTATGTGTAAGAGCTAAATCTGTAAAAATTCTTAGAAGAAACCATAGGTGTAAATCTTCATGAGTTTGAATTAGACAATGGTCTCTTAGATATGTCCTATACAGAAAAATAGATAAATTGGACTTCATCGAAATCATAAACATTCATGTTTTAAGGAACATTATCAGGAAACTGAAAGGCACTCCACCACATAGAAGAAAATATCTGTAAATCACATATCTGATAAGATTAGTATTCCATATATATAAATAATGCTTACAATGAAGTGACAAGTAACCTGATTAAAAATTTAGGAAAGGATCTCAATAGACCTTTCACTAAAGAAGAGATACATCTCTAGCCTAAAAGCACATGAAAACTACTCAAAATCGCTGGTCATCAGAGAAACACAAATTGAAACTTCAATGAGATACCACTTCAAACCCACTAGGATGGGGTTTTTTAATCCATAAACCAAAAAAGATAGATAATAGCAATTGCTGGTGAAGATGTGTAAAAATTGGAACCCTTCTATATTGGTGGTGGTAAAATAAAATGGTCCAGCTGGTTTGGAAAATAGTTTGGCAATTCCTCAAAAGGTGAAACATAGAGTTAGCATATAACCCAAAGTTCCATTCTTAGTTATATTTCCAAGAGAAAGAAAATATATATCCACACAAAGAGTTGTGTATGAATGATTATAGCAGCACTATGAATAATAACCAAGAAATGGAAACAATTCAAATTTCCATCAACTGAAAACGGGTAAACAAAATGTGCTCTATCCATACAATGGAATATTATTCAGCCATAAAAAGTAATGAAGTGCTCATACATGCTACAACATGGATGAACCTTGAAAACATCATGTTAAGTGAAAGAAGCTGAACACAAAAAGCCATATATTGTAGGAGTCCATTTATACGAAATGTTTGGAATAGGCAAATCTGTAGAGAGAGAACATAAATTATCAGTTGCCAGGGCAGGGGAATGGGGAACGGGAAGTGACAGCTAACTGGCATAGAGTTTCTTCTGGAATGCTAAAACTGGTCTAATGCTGATTTGAGTGATGGACGCACAGCTTCATGAATGTACTAAAAACCATTGAATCGTATACTTTAAATGGGTAAATTGGTGAACGTATTCTATGTGAATAAAGAACGTATTCTATCTCAATAAAGCTGTTTTAAAAAAGAAGTAATGAGGTGGAATTTACCACTGACCCAAAGGGAACAAAGATTTAAGTTGATTTAAAAATAAAAGATGTTGGGCACCCCGGGTGGCTCAGCAGTTTAGCGCTGCCTTCAGCCCAGGGCGTGATCCTGGAGACCCAGGATCGAGTCCCATGTCAGGCTCCCTGCCTGGAGCCTGCTTCTCCCTCTGCCTGTGTCTCTGCCTCTCTCTCTCTCTCTCTCTCTCTCTCTCTCTCTCTCTGTGCATCTCTCATGAATAAATAAATAAAATCTTTAAAATAAATAAATAAATAAATAAATAAATAAATAAATAAATAAAGCTCCAGACTTGATGGGATGAGCACTGGGTGTTATACAATATGCTGGCAAAGCGAACTTCAATAAAACAAAATAAAATAGAAAAGAAAAAATAAATAAAAAGATGCTCCAGATAATGGGATATTATTCAGCATTAGGAAAAAGAAAACATGAAAAGACATGGAGAAACCTTGAAATGCATATTACTTAGTGAAAGGAGCTTTTTAGATTGGCTCCTTTCACTAAGTAATTAGGATTTTTAGGGCAGTGAAACTATTCTATATGATATTATAATGCCTAACTATACATTTGTCAATAGAATTTACAACACCAAGAGTGATCCCTAATATAAACCACAGACTTTGGGTGATAATAACGTGTCAATGAAGGTTCACTGACTTTAACAAATGTATCACTCTGGTGCTGGATGCTGATACTAGGGGAGGCTGGGGGTATGTAGGGGCAGGAGGTCTATGGGAACTTGGTACTTTCTACTCAGTTTTGCTATGAACCTGAAAGTGCTCTAAAAATAGTCTATTGTTTAAAAAGAGAAAGCAAAAAAATAATAATAAATTTACTTTTTTGTATATTCCTGATTTTGTGGGTAGAGATTTGTGCTCTCTGTATTCTTGATGGCTCTTCATTATCCCAAGGTTAAACTTCATTCCCCTTTAGCTTGATTTAAGAGAAGAGTGAAACACCTATGCTATGTAAGAAATTGCTTACTGGGGGATGGGGAAGAGGGATGGTGGCCTCATACACTAAAACTGATGCTTGACTTAAGAAACTGGGAAGTAAATCATAGTTGAGATATGTTGTATTTTTCTGTATTTTTAAAATTTCCTTAAGTCCTACACCAAACACAGGGCTCAGACTCACAACGCCAAGGTCAAGAGTCACATGCTCTACCAACTGAGCCAGAGAAGTGTCCCTGTATTTTTTTTGTATTTTAAAAAATTTGGCATTTGTGACTTATTTGTATTGTGCTAGCCTTACTGGGGCGATGATTATATTAAGCAAAAATTGCAGAGGACACGTACGGAGAAAAAAAAAACCTTGCCAAATGGTCTGGTTTACTTTCCATCTCCTTTCACTTCCCCAAACTCCCTTCTCTTCCTCCTCTTTCCCTCCAACAAAAGAAATATATGATAACCCAACCCCAGGGATCAGAAAGGTAGCCGCCTATCATTATAAAGGGGGGGAAGAAACTCTGAATAGGCAAGATGGGTAAGAACAGACAAGGAAATTTAGGGATTTAATAAAAGGACATTATCTCAAACAAGGGGATATCATTAAATTATCCCAAAAATATGTAATAGATATCTGTTCATTTTTATATCAGCCTAAATTTAATAGTCATTTAACAGTGGTACTCAGTAAAAGCAATTTAGCATTATACTGCACAATACACACTCAAAAACAAAGGAGCTATAAACACAGCTTGAGTCTTCCCTCCCCTCCCAAGGATTTCAGCACTAAACCCGAGCAAAAGAAGACAAATGCTCAAAATCCCCATCAGGATTCGAAATATATCACATTGCCCTTTCTTCCTGTATCTTCTATGAAGCCCACTGAGAGCAGCTAGAAAACTTGTGTGCTCCACTTTTCCTGCCTGGCTGGGAATCAAGTCACCTGAACATCTGGGGGAACACGATTTTCAGTGGCCAAGTTGGGCAAATGCAAGCAGAGGCTTTATAGCCATATAGGCCAGACAAACCTGTTTCAAGGACTCACCAAGGTTTGAACGCAAAGACTGGTAAGTAGGAACTTCAAGTCTTTAGGATGAATGTGAGTACCTGGGTGAGCAGCCTCAGTCGAAACAGCCATCCTAACATTAGGCAAAGAATTCAGAAAATCTGCTGCAACCCAACTGGTGTAGTTTCTTGAAATGGCTTGCTGATAATTGTGTTGCCCACCCCAGGCATAGGGTTTTTCCCACAGGGGCTTGGTAAATATTTATCAGCGTTGGTGCTGCTAATGAGAGGACCACAAAGATGAACAGCCCCATGAGAGGGAATACCTAGAAAGAAAAGGCCACTTGGTCTCGTGGCATATGAGATGGATCATGTTACACGTCAGACTTGACAGTGCTACTGTGCACAAGGCATTACTGCCAATTTTCATAGTGGTTCTCAGAGGTTGGCTTTTTTTTTTTTTTAAGATTTTATTATTTATTCATGAGACAGAGAGAGAGAGCAAGGCAGAGACACAGGCAGAGGGAGAAGCAGGCTCCATGCAGGGAGCCCGATGTGGGACTCGATCCTGGGTCTCCAGGATCACACCCTAGGCCGAAGGCAGGCGCTAAACCGCTGAGCCACCCGGGCTGCCCCAGAGGTTGGCTTTTTAAAAAATATTTTATTTACTTATTTATTTGAGGGCAAGAGAGAAGAGGGGGAGGGGGAGAGGGGGAGGGAGAGAGAGAATCTCAAGCAGATTGTACACTGAGTGTAGAGCCCAACGCAGGGCTCGATCTCACAACTCCAAGATCATGACCTGAGCCAAAATCAAAAGCTTAACCAACTGAGCCACCCAGGCACCCCTAGAGGTTGGCACTTTTATCTCCATTCTATAGATGAAGCAACTAAGATTCAAGGAGATGATGCACTATGCCCAGGGTCACTAAGATAAGGAATGGCTGAGCAGAGATTTACATCTTAACCCCTGAAGCCAGCATTCTTTCTACTATACAACCTTTTCTTACTCTGCTCTTTGCAACACCAAGCTGACCCATTCCTGTGCAGGGTATTGATTCAGCTTTCCATCTCAAAAGCTTAGCTCTTAGAAATCCCTTACAGTGCTATTAAAAATGGATGTTTGTTGTAATTTATTATTCCTGGTACCTCGAAGACTCTTTGGTCAATGATAACCAAAGCCGAGACAATTCTGAATGGGGCTTTTCATAGCAGAGCAGTTTGAGTTGTGCATTAATTTTTTTCAATCAGTGGATTACAGATTCAGAAGAAATGGTCGGGGAGGAAACAGACTTTAAAACTTGATAAACACAGATGTGTGAGGGAAATGCTTCCACCAGTGTGTCTTCTTTCACTCTCTGTGATCTGGGGTTGTTAACATCCTTTTCATACTTGAAGGAGATATAGCATGTATTCTATATTTTCTTTCTGTCAAGTTTGATTATGGCAATTTATCACAATTATTGCTTTATTTTTAATCAGAGTAAGGACAATAATTGAGTATTCTTTTGTCTAGAGTATTTTATATCTAGAAAACTTGTGAAGAGGCTGTTCAAAGGTGATTTAAAGTGTACATAATTATAAAAAAAATCTGCTAGAAGGTTGCTACAGTGAAGAAACCCATTAATTGAGAATTTGTTAAGGTGAATGGGACCATTGAGCAAATCAGAAACACAGCTATCACAGAATCCTTCCATGTTTAGAAAGAGATCATTGCAGGATTTTAATGCATGATAAGAAAACCATAGTGCTTAGTGTTTTTCACTATTCTTTGGATTTCTGATCTGAAAGGGGGAAACATGGGCACCATATATTTTTAAAGCATATTTTCAACCTAAGCTCATCAAGAATGGATTTTTTTTTAATGGACTAGCCGTTGATCCTGGGGGGAAGTCTGAGCTCCAAGCAGATTTAGAAAAATCTCATTAGGATTAACACAAGTGGGATCCCTGGGTGGCGCAGCGGTTTGGCGCCTGCCTTTGGCCCAGGGCGCAATCCTGGAGACCCGGGATCGAATCCCACATCGGGCTCCCGGTGCATGGAGCCTGCTTCTCCCTCTGCCTGTGTCTCTGCCTCTCTCTCTCTCTGTGACTATCATGAATAAATAAATAAAATCTTTAAAAAAAAAAACACACAAGTATGAGGAAGAGCAGAGAAGAAAAGCTAAGTCCATTGGAAGTTTCCATGCTATACTTAAGGCCACATGGAGGAAAGAGGACAAGCAAGAACTGAGTGAGCAGGCAGGAATGCGAAACCCTTAGTCACTTCCTGGCTCTCATCCTGCCTCATGTCCACTGATTCAGCTCTCACCCACCTGCAGAGGGAGCCAGGCTTTGTCTACACAGTCTGAGACTGCGTCTGGCCCAGGCAAGAGATGAGCCTCAGGAGCCCAAGCAGAGGAGAACCTGTGGAAGCAGCCTTGTGGCTGGCACCTACTTTCAGGTCTCCCTGCCTCTATTCTTCCTCCTGGAAAATGGCACTAAGTGAGAATTCCTTCCTCACCAGGATTGTTGTCTGCAGTAAATGAGTCAGTTTGTGGAAAGAGCTTAGAACCGTGTGTGGCACACAGCAAGCACTTTGTGATCACAGCTCATCGTTCTGATCTTCTTTGCTGCACCGATTAACTCACTTCTCCAAGGCCACTTCCTATGGCAGCACAAGGTGGAGACCCTACATCACGATTTGGATTCCTGGGCTGACGCTGTGGCTGCCATCCCAGCACAGCAGGTGATCTCAGGAGCATGAAAAGGTCCCATGTACACCTAAATATTTCCTTCTTTCACCTGTGCCATAGGGACAAAAATCTCCATCCTTTGTAACCTTTTGAAGTGTTTTCTGATGATGTATTTGTTAAGTGAAGTGAGTTTGCTTCTCAGGAGAGGGAATGCATTAGAGAATCAGCAGAATCAGAAATGGGCTGCCCGGGATGAGGGCACCATGATTAACCATAATTTTCAACCAACAACGAGGCCTAAATGAACAAGACATGGAGCAAGGTATGAGGTATGAGGGAGAGGCACAAGGGGGAGCCTTAGAACAGAGGCTGGCCAGAGGTGGAAGCTGGGCGGCCAGAAAAAAAGTCCAAAACGTCTTTCTGAAGAGTTTAGAGGAAGTTTTTCACCAACAACTATGCTCTTTGGATTCATCTCATGAACCTGAACCCCAAACTTCAATCTGATTATTCATAATTTTCCAGAAGCATACGAGAAATCCACACCCAGAACTCAGAAATATGTGTATGTTGATGAGTGGATTTCCATGCCAAATCAATGTCCCCTTGAGCTCTCATTTATGAGATTTCGTGATAAAAATAATTCAGAGTGTGGGCTTAAGTTAGAAAAACAGGAGTTCATCTATTAACTACATAAGAATACCAAGAGCGACTTTCAAAAATTATACATACAATTTTTTTTTCTTTAAAAAAGAAAGACAGCACATTAATTTCAAGCAGTGCTTTGGCTGCATATTTTATGAGGTTTATTTGTACTGCATATCTTTGATGGGCTCTATTTGTGGCTGAAAGTACAAACATACTGATTACAATCACTCTTTCCTACGTTTAGGAACAAAATTAATTATCTGCAAAAAGCAGCAAGGCTCAGATAGATTCTCAGTGAGTAAATGATAATAGACAGCGCCCAAATATAATGACTCCATTTCCTACTTTATCTGTTTTAAGCATTCTGAGTGGAATGAAAAAGGGAAAAATTAATTCACTTTCTGAATATTCTTCAGAAAGGATTTGAATTGGGTAATAAGTAGGCCGCATCAACCCTCCCACACCCCCTGCCCCTGAATGAAATATGAAAGCACCCTTGCTGGATTATGCACTTCCCAAAGGGACTTTTTTTTTTTTGGTCTTCTAGCTTCTAGCATTGCTTTTATTTGTTTCTGTTTTACTTTATATAGTAATGTATTTGAATGATATGGTTAATATTTATACAAGTAGTGTTTTACTAGCTGTTTTATAATGTGCTTATGCATTGTTGTATTTGAAATACTTTATATATTAATTCCACAGTTTTTTATTCTATGAAATCTTTTTTTACAATGTTATTGAGGCATATTTTTGGATTCATACAATTCTCCCATGTCAAGTGTAAAATTTAATGATTTTTATTAAATTGACTAAGTTGTATCACTGTTGCCACAAACTGTTTTAGAACATTCCATCACCTCAATAAGATCCTTCATACCCATTCCAGCATTGCTTTGGAGAAGTCTGATGAATTCAGAATCCCAGCCCCCAAAGGGACATTTTAAAAGGACACTAAGACTCTTTACTTTCTAGTAAAAGAGATCATAAGGGAAGGAGGGAAACTGAGTGGGGAAAAATTAGGAAGATAAACCATGAGAGTCTGCTAACTCTGGGAAACAAACAAAGGGTTACAGAAGGGGAGGAGGATGGGGGGATGGGGTAACTGGTTGATGGGCATTAAGGAGGGTACGTGATGGGATGAGCACTGGGTGTTATACTATGTGGTGGCAAACTAAATTTAAGTAAAATCTAAAAAAAAAAAAGAAATCTGTACTTTCACCAAAACAAAGATTGTCTCATTCTATTAGCATTCTCCCCCATAAGGAAAGGAGTAGTAAACTGTGAGCCCCTGTCCATGCCAAGTATCAGCACTCAGAAAATTGTGGCGCTGCTAATCATGAAGTTTTGTATTTTATCTTACAAAAGCTGCAACGTGCTAGAGGAAATCTGCCCCAAATCCACCTCTCCCCAGCTTGCCCATTTTGTGAAACACTTGATTACAGCAAATCATAACCTTCCCCACCGGAGGAAAGTGCTGTGCCACAGCATAACCTCATTTAAAAACCCTTCTGTGCTGTTCTAAATATGTTTTCAATTTTCCAGGTGGGGGTGGGGAGACAGTGCCAGTAGAAAGCATTTGTCGTTGGAGACCTGAGCAAGGTAGCCAGATGCCCAGGCAGGAGGGGGTTGGGGAGGAAGCCAAGGTTACCAGAGGTGCTATCTATCACACTGCAGTTGCCAAGAGTAACCTTATTCCTAGTGGGGAGATGGGAATTACACTGTATACATGATTCCATGTTTTCTGAGGTGCTTCAGCCTTGCAAAGGAGAAGCAAGTGAGAGCAAGTGAGTATCTGGGGGCTTTTCTGCCCTTACCAGGAAGGAGGTTGCTCTCACTGTACTGATTCCTTGGCCATTCAACACAGAGAAGGCATTTTTGGACTACCCTCACTGTCAATGCTGGGAGCACAAAGATTCTCTGAATATCAGGTCACGGGATGATCTCTATGGACTTCTGCACACTTGGGCAAATATGCCCAACTTTCTAACCTTTTTGAATTCACTCTGAGGACAAAATCAGTCCTCTGCATAACTCCTAGGGTGCAATAACCCCTATAGATGTGCAATGAAAGAGAAAACTCTACTCGGCTAAGCCACTTAGCAATACAAGACTCACGACCTCAGAGCCTGAACAAGCCAAAAAAGAAATGACGGCATGGACAGCAGAAGGGAGAGAGCAGTAGAGTAGTTGCTGAAGACACAAAGCAGTACCGTTTACTCCAAATGAGAGGCAATGGTCAAGTGCCCCTTTCATACTTCCTTCTTTTTAATAAATATTTTATTTATTTATTTTTGAGAGACACAGAAAGAGAGGCAGAGATATAGGCAGAGGGAGAAGCAGGGTCCCTGATAGGAGACGTATGTGGGACTCGATCCCAGGACCCTGGGATCATGATCTGAGCTGAAGGCAGAGACTCAACCACTGAGCCACCCAGGTGCCCTCATACTTTCTTTTGCCACTATTTTGTCTTTGTGGGTGCCTTCTGCTCCCCTCCAACAGGTGGCACATAGCCCTACCTTTTGGCCAGTCGGCCAGGGCTGAGCCCAGTTGTCTTCCATAACTTCTCATTTCTTTGCCTGGTCCTTCCAAAACATCATGAACTTGAGAGGTTCTTGCAGCCATTCAGGTTTGGGGGACCTTGTGTGGCTAGAATTTTCCATGGGTCTCTTGTGTTTCTGTATGTCACATAAACGGAGGCAGTTTTTCTCCAGGCTCTTTGTCAAGTACTTTTGTTTTGTTTTCTTTTTTTTTTTCCCAAAGATTTTATTTATTTATTTGAGAGAGGGAGTGTATGTGCACAAGCAGGAGGAGGGGCAGAGGGAGAAGGAGAAGGAGACTCCTTGCTGAGCAGGGAGCCCAATGCGGGACTGGATCCCAGAACCCTGGGACCATGACCTGAGCTGAAGGCAGATGCCTAACCGCCTGAGCCACCTAGGTGCCCCTTTCAAGTATCTTTGAATAGTGGCCAGCCTTGGAAGACAGAAACAGTGCCTCCCTTCAGAGAAAAGAGCAGGCAGCCTCCCTATCTAGTATCAAAGATTTGAGTTCCTGAGGCCAAAGGCTCTGCTCCTGTAATGCAACTCACTGTGTGTGCATCATCTGGCCCTCTTTGCCTTATCCCATGGGAATCACGGCTCAGGGATCTGGGACAGATGCTGATACTCTGGCAATGACCACTGCTGTGAGAAATAAACTGTCCTTCATCTCTGAGCCAGGGAGTCTCATGTCTTTAACCAGCATCCATGAAACTGTGTGGCCAACGAAACTTGTTAGCTTGCAATCAGGGTAAAAATTTCTGATCTTTCACAGTTTTGAGGACATGTTCTTGCTACATCAGTCCACAGACCGTAGAAAGGAAAAAAAATTATTTAAAAGGTTCAGAACATAAAGAACAACTGGTAATCACGCTGCCACTTCTTGCCAAGGTAAAGGTGAATAATTCTAGATTTCTGAAGAGCTCACCTAATTTCCTAATATGAGCCATAATATATATAATTTCAGAATGAAGCATTTAAAAATGGTTCCCGTGTGACCACTGTTTGAAACACACCCAGAAATTAACATTTAGTGCCTAAAAGTGGTGCCAATTTTTTCCTTTGTATGCTTTTCAATAAATAGGCAATCTATGTTTAAAAACTACATATTTCCCCCCATAGGAACTACTAAGGCTATTTTTATTGTGAGTGAAGAAAGAGTGACAGCCTAGGGCAGACCAGGTGGCTCAGCGGTTTAGCGGCGCCTTCAGCCCAGGGTGTGATCCTGGAGACCCAGGATCGAGTCCCACATTGGGCTCCCTCCATGGAGCCTGCTTCTCCCTCAGCCTGTGTCTCTGCCTCTCTCTCTCTCTCTCTCTTTCTCTCTCCCCTCTCTCTCTGTGTCTCTCATGAATAAATAAGTAAAATATTTTTTAATAATACAATTCTATTAAAAAAAGAATGGCAGCCTATAGGCATTTTGTCTCTCTAGAAATGGACCTCATGCAAATAAAGTTGCTCACCACAGTTCTAGATGCTGACCTGCGGACACTAATTAGGTAGTGAGTCATTTACTTGTTTTTATCACTCTGAAATCACTTTGTACTGAAAACAGCTTGTGTGAATTCAGACAAGGTATGTCTAATCTGAGACTAAAAAATGAAAGTCCAGAGTGATAGCATGAGGAGAGAAACCCTGACATTCTGACACCTGAGAAATAACCTCAGCCTTCAAAGCAGAGACAAAGAGAAGGCTCATCTTGGAAATTCTGATGAGTTACAGTCACTCACACAGCAAAATAGAAGAATTTGATAGAGTGAATTATTGTTGAGGATCAACAGAGAATCTTCCCCAGAGCTTTCCAGCACATATAAATACTGACTGTAACGGAGGTATCTTCAGAAATTCTAGCAAAGGAAATGGATGTACTTGGATACCAGAATAGGTTAGGTTCTCGGTACACAATGTTGCTGTGGAAGAAACTCCATAATGGAGACCCAGATGTACCATGAAGCAGTGTCAAAGGCAAATGCATGAAAAACCATATGTTGGTCTAACAGGCAGATTCCAAACATTGCCACAGGGAGGTGAGCTATCCCTCACCACTGGCACTGCCCATATAAATTCTAGGCAAAGTCATTTCACTGCATGACTGGCTCTTTCATCACCTACACGGACATTCCTTCTTCCCCCTAGAAACTATGCGATGCCTTTAAGTTTCATGAACACTAAAAATCTCATGCCTTTTGCTACTTCATTGGGAAATACTGCAGTGAGAGTCTCTGAGGAGGGAGAATGAATTGGAAAACCTGATCGTGCAACTGAAAAAACAGCAGAGAGTAAGACAGGATATTAAATAAGATGGTAAAAACCTAGTTAGCCTGTGTTCAGTGGAGGAAGATTCTGGTGAAGATCAAGGTGAAGTATTTGAGAGAGCAATAGAGTAATGGTTAAAAGCATGAGCTCTGGGGATGCTGGGGTGGCTCAGTGGTTGAGTATCTGCCTTTGGCTCAGGTCGTGATCCCAGGGTCCTGGGATTGAGTCCCACATTGGGCTCCCTACAGGGAGCCTGCTTCTCCCTCTGCCTGTGTCTCTGCCTCTCTCTCTGTTTCTCATGAATAAATAAATAAAACCTTAAAAAAAAAAACATGAGCTTTGGAGTCCCAACAGATCTCTGTGTTATCTCTGTGACCTGCTAGCCACATGACCCCTGAGAGCAGCAACAGAGTCATGGTTATCTTTCCACCACTCCTGGCAGCTCCCAGGGTCTAGGGCCTCCATAATTGGGTGCTTGTTAATGTTTCCTGAAATGAGTCCTATTTCAGATCATGCTAAAATAAATATCACAGTGAGGAAAGGCAGGGAGCAGGAGTGGTGGTAGGAAAGGTTGCAATTTTGTCCAACGTTCAGTGGAGCATATAACAAGCCAAGGTAATGAACTCGTGGGAGAGGAAGCACTCACTAATGCCGAAAAATTCTGAGCTGAATCAATAAAGAAAGTACAGAAGTACAAATGGAAAACTGAAAGTGCAAACAGCCATGTGACGATATGTGAGCAATAACTACAGGGGGTACAGAAAGTAAATGAAATCAGAGAGACCTTTGAGAAACTTTCTGGGAGAGCAGTAAATATCCAAAATGCTGATTATGAATCATTTAATCAATGGATATGAAATCCACAATGGTTTATGTCTATGATACATATAGCAGTATGCAGTA
This sequence comes from Canis lupus baileyi, assembly GCF_048164855.1. Taxonomy (NCBI): domain Eukaryota; kingdom Metazoa; phylum Chordata; class Mammalia; order Carnivora; family Canidae; genus Canis; species Canis lupus. The sequence continues at coordinate 19,447,552 of NC_132876.1, read as the reverse complement.
ATGATAATCAGAATGGTTTCAGAATAAAACCAATTGCACTTTTAAAAGAAGGCTGTGGCACTCGGCAATATGGGTGTGGTGCAACAATAATGTTGAAAATACGGGCATCTGAGTGGCTCAGTGGTTGAGCATTGGTTTTTGGCTCAGGTCGTGATCCCAGGGTCCTGGGATCGAGTTCTACATTGGGCTCCCTGCAGGGAGCCTGCTTCTCCCTCTGCCCATGTCTCTGCCTCTCTCTCTATGTCTCTCATGAGTAAATAAATAAAACCTTAAAAAAACAATGTTGAAAATATCTGTACTGATAACTGTATATATCTGTATTTGCTTCAGGGCATAAGATGTGGAATTCAATAATGTGCTGATAAGTTTAACTGCGATGCTCTCACCCAAATACTATTAAAAACCTGCTTAGTACTCACTTGGGGGCATGATATTTAACCTAGTTCACAAATGTAGATAAAGAGTCAAGATGGATCCATTTACAGTCCCATCATTTAAATCTTCTTGGATGTTTCAGTACAACCTTTCTGTCTCCTTACCTTTCTTTCTTCCCTCTTCTTTCTCAATCTCTGTGTCTCCATCTCTCTCTCTCTCTCTCTCACACACACACACACACACACACACATTTTCACACAATGTTTTATTCCCTCTTTCGACTAAAATGACAGGAAACGTCCTGGCCCTTAAAGTAAGTTTAAGAACTCATAGTCCAAAAACAAAAACAAAAACAAAACAAAATTCATTGTCCATTTGGCACTTAGAAAAACATCATAGAAAGCTGGACCAGATTGAGGCAAGTACCTACCAAGTGCCTCCAACTGCCAGGTTCTTTGAACCTATCATTTCAATTAATCTCCATGTATCAACCCCATGTTACAGATGAGGAATCTGAGGTCCCAGCTTTGCCATTAACTGTCATTTGTCATTAACTGTCCCAATCTGTGGGCCTTATCTTATTTTCCAGACAGGGTGGCTGGATTTGTTCCCAAAGGAGTATAAGAATCAATTGGGGGCACTTTTATTTTATTTTAAGATTTTATTTATTTATTCATGAGAGACACACACACACAGAGAGAGAGGCAGAGACAGAGGCAGAGGGAGAAGCAGGCTCCATGCAGGGAGCCCCACATGGGACTCAATCCTGGGTCTCCAGGATCATGCCTTGGGCCGAAGGCAGTGCTAAACCACTGAGCCACCGGGGCTGCCCTGAGAGCACTTTTAAAATGAAAAAGTCTACGACTAATTCTCCAGCATCTCCACAGACCTATGGTATCAGAATCCCCAGGGGTAGGCTCCAGGAATCTGCTTAACAAGTTCCCTTCTGCAGGTGACAATGACAATGAGCCAAGTTTGGGAACCAGATGCTTACCACCTCCAGAAATGCTGCCAATGAGAACACCCCAGACATTCACTCGCATGCCTTTGCTCAGCAGTTAGAAGTGAAAACTATCTTAGGGAAAATGAAAGCACTCACAGGCCATCTTTATAAAACTTCACCAGTGCCCCACTCACCGAGAAGACCAAAATGTCCTTTATAATCCAGGGGAGATGGTGGCCACCAAAACAACTGAGCACAGTACCTGTATGGCAGACCTCACGGCACAGCTTATAGCTAGCTAACAAGGCTATCCCAAAAGAACTCAGGAAGGGCATATTTTCAAAGAGGTCTCTCACCACAACCTCAAACAGGATGGACTGGCAGGATTTTACATTTTATCACAACAGGAAGGTGAGGGTGCCACAGCAGAACCTCATTAATGCTCTAGTTTTAAATCAGCTTTTGCTCTGGGGCATTCTGCAGGTTTGTTAACATGAATAGACTTCTGCAGTCTACCCAACCCTTACTTCCCCTCACCCCCCATAAATGGCCCAGCCCCATTCTGGCCCGTAGAGAGTATGGGCTGGATCACACCTGGCCAATGAATCCCCTACCCCCACCATTTGGGATATATTACTTAGAGTTGGTGGTCATAAAACAGTAACAAGGCAGAGTTTACATATGCTTTCTGTTCTAGTTCGGGCATTCCCTGTGGAAGGCAGACTTCACGCTCTCATAACCAGCTGGGAGCTGGGAGCAATCAGGCCCTTAATGGCCAAAACAGAAAGGGACTGCATCACTGAGCACCTCTTGACAGCCAAGGCTTTTCTTCCTGAATGATAATGACATGAAATGTACTCCCCGTGCATGCACATGCATTTGTGTCCATGCGCACGCGTGCATATACACACGCACGCATGCGCACACATACGCACCTAAAATATGGCAGGTCTGGCACCCTGAATTAACTATCCAATTTAAGTTCATGATGCCTTTGCAAAATCCTAATGGAGCTTTTAGAATGAAAAGTCTGGGAGCACCTGGGTGGCTCAGTGATTGAGCATTTGCCTTTGGCTCAGGTTGTGATCCTGGGGTCCTAGGATTGAGTCCTGCATCAGGCTCCCTACAGGGAGCCTGTTTCTCCCTCTGCCTATGTCTGTGTCTCTCGCGAATAAATAAAAAATAAAAATCTTTATTTATTTTTTAAAAAGATTTTATATATTTATTCACGAGAGACAGAGAAAGAGAGAGAGAGAAGAGAGAGAGAGAGAGAGGTAGAGGGAGAAGCAAGCTCCATGCAGGGAGCCTGATGTGGGACTTGATCCTGGGTCTCCAGGATCACGCCTTGGGCCAAAGGTGTCACTAAACCACTAAGCTACCTGGGCTGCCCCAAAATAAAATCTTTTAAAAAAAGAATGAAAAGTCTGGAGAGTCTAATCGGAGACACCCTGGCATGGTAGACAGAGGAACACTAGATTGAAGCAGCAGAAGACCTTCGATTCTAGTCCTATTGGCTCTTCCATTAATTGTATAACTTTGGGCAAGCCTGCCTGAACTTTGTTTCTTCATTTGTAAATCAATGGGATTGGACTAGCTCATCTCTCATGGCCCTTCCAACATTCATATTATGGTGAAACGTTCACTACAGTGAAATTTATTCAGTTACACATCTGTCTGTCAACTAGATTGACCTTTTTAAGACCTAAGAACTATGTCTTGGGTAACTAAGAAGACCCAGCACCTGGCAGAGTGCCATGAACAAGGCAGATGCTTAATAAATGTTTACTAAATAAACCTTTACACCTAGAGCCCCATCAAAACAGTGCACTTAACTCCTTACCAGTTTTTTGTGTGTTTAGGACCACTAGAGGAGAATGTGTTTTCAAGATTCATTATGTTGCCATGAAGCGACCAATATCAGAGGCAACCTTTAAACATTCCCATACCCTATCTTTAGCATTGTCTCCTCATTTCTCCTCTTATTAAAGACATTTCTGGGCAGCCCTGGTGGCGCAGCGGTTTAGCGCCGCCTGCAGCCTAGGGCATGATCCTGGAGACCCTGGATCGAGTCCCACGTCAGGCTCTCTGTATGATGCCTGCTTCTCCCTCTGCCTGTGTCTCTGCCTCTCTCTCTCTCTCTGTCTCTATGAATAAATAAATAAAATCTTTAAAAAAAATAAAATAAAGACATTTCCACACTGCTGGCACCCTTGCTTTGTGTCTGACACATAGAGGGCCCTCAATCACTATCAGGTGGGTGAACTTACAAACATCCTGACTTCTAATTTTTCTAATTCTGTGAGATTTATTTTTGTAGAAGGCCCCAGAATTTGGCCTCAAATTATAAAGCAGTCAAGGGAATAATTAGCCGCTGAAGAATACTATCGTTAGATAGGACATTTCTGTTCATTTTACTATAAAATATTTTCTCAGTAAATGTGTTTTAAATGGGTAACATTGTGAATGGGGCAATTAGAGCAGCTCCGTGAGTAGCCATGCTGCGGCTTGCACCATTTCCGTCCTCCTTCCTCGTTTAATTCACCAAAGAAACCAATTACCCCTATCGCTTTGTATTTCCTGAGTTTAAAGGCCGACTAAATGGCCCAATCTGCCCTCCAGATTCTGTGTAAGCAATGGCTCAGAGTACACAGCAGTTGTGCTGTGTAAAAGCTAAGATCCTATGTCAAACCAAGCCAGCCCAGCCTAGGTTTGAATCCTAGGTCCCCCCACCTCCACTTAACAGCTTTGAGAGCTTGGGCAAGGCACTTAACCTCTTTAAGCTTCATTCTCCCTGTGTAAAACAAGGACAATATTACAACCTATCTTGTGGATTACTGTGAAATAATATTATGTGAACTGGCCAGCAGAGCACCTGGAATGTGGTTGGAGTTCAACAACGCCTGTATATTATAGAATTTTGCCACCTCCTGCTAAAAAGCTGTCAGCATTTGGGGATCGCTTGTGACCACTTTTGCGGGATCTGCTGGCAGCCCTTAGCCATGGGTTCTGCTCTGCATCAGATAGGTGGTGTCTTCTGTGGTTCAGAATGTTTGCACTCTAGCTTGGCAGGTACAATGTGGCTGAAACCAAGCCAACTGCTGCCCCACTTACAGAACTGCCCTGCCCCCATCACAAAGCCCATCAGGGTCAGATGGGTATAACCAAAGCTGCGAAAACAATCAGTGGAAAATGTGGATGCTTTGCCTCCCCTATGTTCTTGTGTAGGTTGAGTTGGTGGATTCTGGCTGGGCCTTTTGTGTTTAAAATCACTACTCAAAAGGGTAATGTGATATACACGATGAAGAGCATGAGAGTGTAATCAGAATTAGAAAAATTGGTGATAACTTCGTTAAAAGGAAACCTGATCAATTTCTGAAACCTGGCTCTTCCACTAACTAGAGCTGGGTGCCCTGGGGTGAATTATAGTTTCACTGAGCTTCAGATGCCTCATTTATGAAATAGGGATAATTACACCCACCTCACAGGGTTGTCATGAGGATTACAATGACAAACAACAATGGGAATGATAGCTAATATTTACTGAGGACTTACCATGGGCCAAGCACATGCTAAATGCTTTAGCATATGTCATTCCCCATGAAAAAGATATTCTTTTTATCCTTCTTTTATGAATCAGCAAATATGAAGTTCATGAGGATAAGATGATTCACCCAACGTCCCATAGCAGGAAACTAAGTAGAACTAAAGTTCAAGCCAGGCATTATAACTCTGTAGCCTGTGGTCTTTTTTTTTAAAGATTTACTTATTTACCTTAAAGAGAGTGTGCACAAAGAGGGGGAGGGCAAAGGGAGAGAATCTCAAGCAGACTACCTGCTGAGTGCAGAGCCCAACACAGGGCTCAATCCCATGACCCATGAGATCATGAGCTGAGCTGAAATCAAGTCAGATGCTCAACCAACTGAGCCACTCAGGTGCCTGGTTCATAGTCTGTGTTTTTTTTATTTTATTTTATTTTGTTTTGTTTTGTTTTGTTTCATAGTCTGTGGTTTTAATGTGCGCCTAGCTCTGTGAGATCATTCAGTCCCTCAATCATCTCTGCCTACCTCCTGGTCTTCCCCTCACTCTTCTCCCATTAGCACCTGATGCTGGCCAGGCTGCCCCATTCCAATGGAACCGAATTCCTCAGAAAGCTGTAGACTGGTACTCACCGTGGTGGTCAGCTTTCCACCATTCTTCTGGACATACTGAATGGAGTCGTGGATTGTCGAAAAGAGACCAAGCAGTACATTCTCCATGTCGTAGATTCTGTACATGCCATTCACCAGTTCTTCCAGAGACAGAATGTATTCTCTCCAGTACTTGTCAATCTCCACCACACCTGCCATACAGCCTTGCATGACCACATTGCAGTAGCCCCCACAAGGCTTAACCATCATCAGTCCCTGGCAGTAAGAGCAGTACCACATTCTGGTCAGCATTCGGCCACAGTCTTTACTGAACTTTAGGTGATCAGTTGTGTTGATCACCTCAATTCCAAGATTCAGGGCCTGGAGGAATATCCTGGTGACTTGCAGTGACTTGGAAACCTGGGTCATAATAAGCTTGGGGAAACTGCCAAATACTTTCAGGTCACGCCTTGCCCCTCGGAGGCACTCATTGATGTCTAAGGCTGACTCAGGCAGGCCGGGGTTCATGAGCTGGGTGTAGATGACTGGAAAGAGGCTGTCGAACAACTCATTGACCATGTCATCCACATTGATATCCGAACCCAGGATATAGAGAGACACGTCAGTGAAAAATTCACCCACAAACTCAAAAGCTTGTGGGGTCAGGCTTGGGTAGTTGTTCTTGAACATGGCATTGGTGTAGTTCTTAGCATGGCGAACGACAATTTCAAAGGCCTCTGTAAAATAAAAGATACAGAAATGCCCACAAATTAAAGCATGAAAACCCAGGGTGCAATTGAATTTGAGGTTTTTCTATTGCTGTGGTGATTAAAGTCCCATTTGCCTTAAATAATTGACTCATATTCATTTCTGGCATTGCCTCTACTCCTGCAGTTGTTTGCTCCTATAAATCAATTTTCCTTTCTGAGCTTGTAAGTCTAAACCCTGATGTGCACATAAATTCTTAAACACACAAATTGTATTTCAAATGACAAAAGCCAGGATTCGGTTAACATTTTGGCCTCTTGTGAAAATATTGATTAAAAATTGGCTAAATGAGAAGTTATTTCTCTTTTTCTCATTGATTTATTCAGTTAAAAAGAAAATATATTTCAAGACATTTAATTTTTTGACAGAGATAAATATTTGACAACAAACCATACACTACCATATAAACTCATATAACAATTTAAGCCTGTTCAGCCCTGGAGGAGAGGCAAGTTCTTAGCTGAGACTAAAAGCTATCATGAATTTAATTATTTTTGGTAGATTTTCTCAAGATAACTTTAAAGAGAGCTATCTGACAGATTGCCAGACCTGGAAATGGAATATATCCCCAAAATGGGTATCTGGATGGGAAAAAAAAACAATCCGTGCACTTATCTATATATTTGATATTGCAAATTAACACCTCTGGTATTTGTAAGCTGAACATCTGGAAGGATAACTGTTAAGCTTCCTTGGTAAAATTTGGCTTCCACATGGCTTGGAAGCCTTATCTACTCTACAGAGACTATGGATTCAAGTTTTTTTTTTTAATTTTTTTTTATTTTTTTATTTATTTATGATAGGCACACAGTGAGAGAGACAGGCAGAGACACAGGCAGAGGAAGAAGCAGGCTCCATGCACCGGGAGCCTGACGTGGGATTCGATCCCGGGTCTCCAGGATCACGCCCTGGGCCAAAGGCAGGCGCTAAACCGCTGCGCCACCCAGGGATCCAGAGACTATGGATTCAAAATTACATCTGCTACCCCTACCCCTTGGCATAAGGCCCAATTAGTGTCATTGGTTTGAGAAAAAAAGTAGTAATGTCATTATCTCATTTTCTCCAAACTGAAACACTCCAGATACAAATTATCCCAAATAATCAGAGTTCCACATTTATGTGAGGGAAGAGAAAACAACCATAATGATATGTTTTTCAAGAAACAAGACAGTTTAAAAACAAACAAAAATAACCAAGTTTTCTGAGACATTTAAAATTAACTTAGTACTTTCTCTCATTTCCTTCCAAAGTGCAAAGGTCCATGACAGATGTAATCTAAATGATTCCAATTCATGAGCCTTGAAAAATCAAATTATTACTACTTTCAGACTACTAGAGAGACTATACTACACCAGCTCCTTGGGATCGCTTAGTCCAATATCACAGTCATCTGTGGCAGAAAGTGAGCTCTAGATTATACCACCACCATCTGCCCCAGATCCCTCACAAGGTAGAATATGTTTGCTAGATTATTCCCTTGGGCTTATGACATGCCCAGCAATGGTGAGCAGATGCCAGTGTAATTCTACTGGGCTTCCAAGCCCATCCGATAAAGTTAATCTTCATTTCTGTCAACTGCTATGTGCTCATTTGTTTGTTTTATTTTGTTTAGAACATTAAGCAATTCCTAGAAAAGTTATCTATTTGATAGGAATTTCTTCCTAACCCCACATGCTATTGTATTCTAAACCCATGAATTTAAAGGTTGAATGAGGCCACAAGGCCAAAAGATCATCCAGCTCAATACAAATGACCAGTCAATGAATTCTTTAAAATCATCAGAAATGTAGAGATTTAAAACTATCCATTCATTTTTAACTTTAGCTACCAGTCATTTATTATATACTAGGCTCTGTGCTAGGTGATAAGGGTATATAAGTGCTGGGTAGATGGAGATAAATGACATACCATCCCATCTTAAAAGTACTCATGAGCTATATGGTTTGGTGTTTACAAAGCATTTCCGAGAATATCATGCTATCTACATTTTACAATCTTCTGAATTTGATATTGTGATCCCCATTTTCTAGTTGATGGAATTGATGCTCAGCAGAGTTGAAGCACTCTCTCAGGGTCACATAACTGCAAAGTAGAAGCAGTCAGCTCAGACTAGTGTCTCCCAGCAATGGTTACACTCTAGCTGCCCTCAGCCCTAGAGCCAACACACACATCCTCAAAAATCTTTGTAGAAAGTTGAGTTCTTTTAAAAGCTCATTATTTTCCCATTGGCTTCTCCTCTCCAGATGGAAATGTATTAGAAGAAATTGCAGCCCAAAGACCAACAAAGCAGAATCGTACTTCTACCTTTGCCTTGGGGCAGGCACAAAGTAAGGGAAGGAGGACTGCTACCCTCAAATGAATTCTCTATAAGGCAAACTTCTTCCTTATCCCACAGCATGTGTCCTCTAACCTACAAGATATATGGCAGTGAAGTTCCATAGACTGTACTGCCATAACCTTGGTTTTTTTTTTTTTTAAAGTTTCTGTTACTAGCACCGCTGGATCAATAGCAAAAGAAAATTGCAAAAGATCATGAACTCTTCTACTGAAAAAATAACAACCATGCATATTGCAGGGGGAAAGGGCTCTGGGTCACATATAACCTCAAGCTCACACATGCCCCCTGCTCTATCACAGCTCAGAATCCACTTAGCACATCTCTGGATTTTGCCCAGCCCCCTTACTTCTACATTACAGGACAACCAACCGAACAGTAACTGCACAAGCAAAGGCTCCTTGGGGACTTAAAGGAACCAGCACAAGGTGAAAAGTGATGCTCAGCTTGAGGCCTGCAACTGGAGATTTCATGAAATGAAGGCAAGGGCTAGAATTACTGCAAGGAAGTTCAGCCCATTGATTTTTTTTTGGGGGGGGGGGGAGGAGTCAGAAAATAATGTATACTGAAGCTAGATGAGGGTATTCTCTGTCTCTTTCCTGGAAAGAAGTCAAGAGTTATGTCCAGGAAGAATTGGAACAATGTAAAAATCAGAGCTATAAAGAAAAATTGGGCACAAAACAAAAAATATTATTTTACAATATATAAAAAGATAAATGATACAAATAGATCTAATAAAACTTTGTTAATATACATCTCAATATACCTAGGCTTCTAGATTTGTAATGTCCCCATCACTATCCTGGTCACCTCCATCTGGACACACAATAGTGTTGTCAACATCCTCCTTAAATTATGATGCTCAAAAGGGGACATAATTCTCCAGATGTGGTTTGATAGTGAATTTTGCAATCAAGCTTTATTATGTCTCTTTAAATGGTTCAACGACTTCTACTAAGCAACCTTCCAACCTCTGGACACATAGCCTTCTACTGTAGCAAGATGACCATCTTTAGGATTTGCTAATGATATTGTATTCAGACCTAGACAGAAAGAAATGTGTTTTCATGAGCCTTTTCAGCAGAAGGCTACATACTTTCAAAAAAGGAGATTATAATCATGGTTGGAAGAGAGGAATGAATGAGCCACTGAATTCCCTTTAGGTCCTTAAGAATAGGGAGGTCTCAGAAGAAGGTTTTTTTCAAGGTACTTTCTCCCCATATTGTAATAATGGCAAATACTTAATAAAAACTTTTAAAATTCCTAGGATCGATGCCATGTAATAAGTTGGACTCAAAATAGTCCCCGTTTTCAAGCACAGGTACTTTAATGGAAAAAGGAAAGTAACATTTACCCAGCACCTACAACGTATGTGCCAGGATCTATGATAAGTGTACTCACATATGTCCTCTCATTTAGCTTTAACATAGCCATACGTATTTGGAATTGTTTTTATTTGACTGGTGAGGAAACTGAGGCTCAGACAGGTTAAATGACTGTACAAGGTACTATTCTAATTAAATGCCAGGACCTCAATTTGAATGGAGGTCAGTCTAACACCAAGACCCTTATTAATCTTACAATATGCATCACACTTGAAAACTGTACATTGGGAGACTTCTGGTCTTGGCTCCAATAGGTAGAGAGCTTAGAATTCATTGTTCCCATCCTCCAAGACCAGACAATAGCAGAAAAAAACTGAAAATCAACAATTCTTCTTAGGCCTATCAGGTAACTGAGATCACAGGGCAAACTGCCACCCTGAAATATGGGAAGATGGGCAAACAGAATCGCAGGTGTGACCAGCTTAACTGGAACAGAAGCTACCAGAACCATAAACTAGTAAGAACACTTAAAGGGCAATTTTGGCGAATTGACAGAGGCTAAATGTGGACTAACTTGAGGCCTAAAAGCTCCTGGGCCCCCAGTATTATGAACTATCCCTCATCTCACACACACACACACACACACACCCATGGGATTTACCTCCAGGAAACATTCAGAGTTCTCATGGTGAAGATCTAAGAAAAGTCTTCTTGTTTTACAGGCAGGGGGAGGGAGGAAGTAATAATTTAGGAATATACCAGGACATTCTCCATAACAAATACCTTTTCTCCAAAGGACATAATTTTACCAAAGCCTAATATACCTGGTAGAAGGGCAATTATATAAGTCTATCCCCCTCTAGGTCTCCGGCTCTAAACGGAGAAAACAAAAGCTAAGAAGAACTTAGGAAGGTCACACACCAAGAATTTAGACTCACTGAAAGCTTAAGATTAATCATAAGATTATAGATGACTTCTACTCCTATAATTTACTACCAGAAAGACAAAGACCCTATTTAAGAAGGAGTTATTAGGGAAACCCCAAAACAACTGGTGAGGAAAAAATAAAACAAGGAAACTACAGAAAACTAAAGCTTCTGGCACTTACAGTTACAGCAAACATCAAATAGCCCAGCTCCATAAAAATTCACACTAAAAGTGTAATTACCTTAGTTCCTATTACCCTATGTCAAGCCTTACTTTCAACAATCACAAGCCATGCTAAAAGATAAGAAAAACAGTCTGAAGAGACAAAACAATGATCAGAACCATAATCAGATATGGCACAGATTTTGGAAATATCAGACAGGAATTTAAAATATCAGACAGGGAATTTAAAATATTATCAACATGTTAAGGGCTGTAATGAAATAAGTGAACAACATACAAGAACAGATTGAGTAATGTAAATATGAAAGGGAAAATGTCAGAACTATCAAAAGGAAATGTTAAAAATCAAAACAACAAACAGAAATGAATCAGTGAGCTTAAAGAAATGTCAATGGAAAGTTCCCAAACCAAAATAGGATGAGAAAAAAAAAAACAAAACAAAAAAGAATACCTAAGAGCTGTGAGTCAAATTTAAAACATGTAGAATATGTGTCATTATAATTTCAGAAGGAGAAGAGAGAACAGCACAGAAGAAATATTTGAGGTAGTAATGGCCAAGAATTTCACAAAATTCATTATAGACACCATCTAAAGTCACAGGAAGCTCAGAGAATCACAAACAGGTTGAGGATCAAAATATCTACTCCTAGGTGTATCATAGTCAAACTGCAGAAAACCAAAAAGAAAGAGAAAATCTTTTAAGAAGCCACAGGAAGAAAAAGTCATCTTACTTATAGAGGAACAACCATAAGAATTATATCAAACACCTCATCAGAAACCATACAAACAAAAAAGAAAGGGAAATGGGGTGCCTAGGTAGCTCAGTCGGTCAAACATCTGACTCTTGATTTCAGCTCAGATCATGATCTCATAGTCATAAGACTGAGCCCATGTTGGGCTCTGCACTGGGCAGGAAGCCTGCTTAAGATTCTCTCTCTCTCACCTCGGCCCCTCTCTCACCCTGCACACTCTATCTCTCAAAAAGAGAAGGAAGTGAAATATTTGTGTTGAAAGAAAAAAAAATTGACCAATGTAGAATGGTTTCCTGCAAAAATTTTATTAAAAAGAGAAGGAAAAATACAGACCTCAGACAAACAAAAACTGAAAAAATTGAAATAGTAGATCTGCCTTGCATAAAATATTAAAAGCAACTCCTCAGGAAAATCATATAGGTCAGAAAATTGGGTAAGGAAAGGAAGAGTATCAGAGAAGGAATGGCAAAATAAAACATTTTATTTTTCTTTAAAAAAAAACTGATCTAATAGATAACTGTTCAAAGCAATAAGAGCAACAATGTATTTGGTGACTATAGGATGTGGATGGAACAGGAGAGAGGAATTGGGAATACTCTGTTATAAAGTACCTACACTACCAGTAACACAATATAGTATTATTTGAAAGTTGACTTAAAATAGTTTTGAAATGTATATTGCAAACTTTATGGAAACTGCTAAAATTTTTCAAAAAGATGTATAATTGATATGCTACGAGAGGAGAAAGAATGGAATCATAAAGAATGTTTAGTTAAAACCAGAGAAGGAAGAAAAAGAAGGTTAAAAACATCCACAACAAAGAAATGCAAAATAGAAAGCAGTTACAAATATGGTGGATACTAATCCAATTACATTGCTAATCACTTTAAATGTCAATTGTTTAAATACAGAAAGTAGGGGCACCTGACTGGTTCAGTTGGTAGAGCATGCAACTCTTGATTTCGGAGTTGTAAGTTTGAGCCCTACATTAGGTGTAGAGATTACTTAAACATAAAATCTTTAAATATACAAAGTAAAAAAAATAGATACTATTAGAGTAAATAAAAAAACAAGACCCAACTATAGATTGTTTACAGAAAAAATATATTGAATATAGAGATACAGATAAAGGGATAAAGACATACCATGCTAACACTAAGAAAAAACTAGAAGAGCTAAATTAATTTCAGACTAAGCACACTTTGGAAGAAGGAAAACTATCAGGGATAAAGGGATCAATTCTCCAAGAAGACATAATCCTTAATGTATATGCACCTAACAACAAAGCACCAAAAATATGTGAAGGGAAAACTGATAGAAGTATAAAGAGAAATATACAACATCAACATCCCTCTAACAATAATTAACAAATCCATCAGGCAGATAATTAGCAAGGATATAGTTGAATAGCACCATCAATCAAATAGATCTCATTGACATTTATAGGAAACTTCATCCATCTACAGCAGGATATACATTCTTCTCAAGCTCACATGGAACATTCACCAAGATAGACCACATTCTGGGCCGTGAAATACATCTTAACCCATTTAAAAGCATAGAAAGAATACAAAGAATATTTTTAGGCCACATAGATTTAATTATGAATCAATAACAGAAAGGTAATAAGACAATATCCAATCATTTGCAAGTTAAACAAAACACATGGGAAAAGAAGTCTTAAGAGAAATTTTAAAATATTTTTAACTAAATGAAAATGACAATACAACTGACTGAAATTGGGATGCCATAAAAAAGAATGAAATCTTGCCATTTGCAACAACATGGATGGAGCTAGAGAGTCTAATACTAAGCAAAGTAAGCCAGAGAAAGATGAATATCATGATTTCACTCATATTGGAATTTAAGAAACAAAACCAATGAGCAAAGGGAAAGAGAAAGAGAAAGAGAAAGAGAAAGAGAAACCAAGAAACAGACTCTGAAAAATACAGAACAAACTGATGGTTACCAGAGGGGAGATTGGTTGGGAGTTGGATGAACGGAGTTATGTATAGAATTGTTGAATTACTATACTAGACACCTGAAACTAATATAACACTGTATGTTACCTATCCTTGAATTAGAATTTAAAAACTAAATAAAAAAAGAAAAAAGAAATTAGTGGGATACAGTAAAATAAGTGCTTAGAGGGAAATTTATAGTATTGAATACATATATTAGAAAGGAAAAAAAAAGATCTCAACACAATAAGATTTCACCAAGGGAAAGCAGAGAAAGAAGAGAAATATAATCCTAAAGCAAGCAGAAGAAAAGAAATATACAAATTAGAACAGAAATCAATGAAATTGAAAACAGAAAATTAATAGAGAAATAGAGCACTGGGTGGCTTAGTTAAGTGTCCAACTCTTGATTTCAGCTCAGGTCATGATCTCAGGGTCATGAGATCGAGCCTCGAGTCAGGCTCCATGCTAAGCAAGGAGTATATCTGAGATTCTCTGCCTCTCCCTCTCCCTTTCCCTCTGTACCTCTCCCTGCTTGTTTGTGTGTGGTCTCTCTCTCTCAGATAAATAAATCTTTTAAAAAAGAAAATCAATAGAGAAATCCAATTAAACCAAAACCTAGTTCTTTGAAAAGATCAATGAAATTTCAAAACATCTAGCTAGGCTAATCAGAAAGAGAGAAAGAGAGAGAGAGAGAGAGAGAGAGAGAAAACACTATTAATATGAGAAATGAAAGAAGAGTCATTACTACTGATGCCATGGGTATTAAAAGAATAATACATGAATATTATGAACTCTATGGCCATAGCCTTGATAAAACTGATGAAAAACATCAGTTTCTTGAAAGATAAAACTACCAACACTTACACAAAGAGAGAGTGATCATCTAAATTGGCCTGTATTTCTTAAAGAATTGAGTGATTAAGTAACAACCTTCCGAAAGGAAAGCATCAGGTCCAGATGGTTTCACAGGTGAATTCTTTTTCTTAAAAAAGTTTTTTTTTTTTCATGAGAGACACAGAGAGAAAGAGACATAGGCAGTGGGAGAAGCAGGCTCCCTGTGGGGAGCCTGATTCGGGGCTCGATCCCAGGACCCCAGGATCCCAAGATCATGATCTGAGCCAAAGGCAATGCTCAACCACTGAGCGACCCAGGTGCCCCTCACAGGTGAATTCTACAAAACATTTAAGGAGAAAAGGGTACCAATTCTCTACAATGCCTTCCAGAAAACAGAAGCAGAGAGAATGTTTCCTAACTCATTCTATGAGGCCATCATTACCCTAATACCAAAACTGGATAAAGACATTTCAAGAAAGAAAAACTATAGACCAATATCATTCATGAACATAAATGTAAAAATCCACAAAACATTAGCAAATTAAATCCAGCAATGTATAAAAAGAATCATACACCATGACCAAGTGGGATTTATTTCAGATATGCAAGTCTGGCTTAATATTCAAAAATCAATTAATATAATCCATTATATCAACAGGCTAAAAAAGAAAAATCACATGACCATATCAATAGGTGCAGAAAAGACATTTGCCAAAATCGAACACCATCTATGATAAAAGCCATCAGTAAATGAGAAAGAGAGGAGGGACTTAGAGGAGGGACTTTCTCCACTTGATAAAGTATACCCACAAAAGATTACAGCTAACTTTGTAATTAAGTTAGAAGTAATCAGCTTCTAACTTAAGGGTGAGAAGCTAGAGGCTTTGCCAGTAAGATCAGGAGCAAGGCAAGGATGTTCCTCTCAGTACTTTTGTTCAACATTGTACTTAGAGTCCTAGCTAATGCAGCAAGACAAGGAAATATAAGGCATACAGATTGGAAGGGAGAAATAAACTTTTTTTTGTTCACAAATGGCATGACTACCTATGTAGAAAAATCCCAAAGAATCGACAAAAAATTCTCTGTGAAGTAATAAGCAATTAAAGCAAGGCTCCAGGATACAAATTTAATATACAAAAGTCTATTTTTCCCTATATATCAACAATAATTAACTGGTATTTCAAATTGAAAACACAATACCATTTACATAAGCACCCAAAAAATGTGATGCTGCTTAGGTATAATTCTAACAAAATATGTATAAAAACAAAGGGAGATCCTCCGTGTTTAGAGATAGAAAGACTCAGTATTATGAAGGAGTCAATCTTTCCCAACATGATCTATAGATTCAATGGAATCCCAATCAAAATCTCTGCAAGTTATATTGTGGATATCAATACCAAAGTTTATATGGAAAGGCAAAAGACCCAGAATAGCCCTCATGACACTAAAGAATAACAAAATCGAAGGACTGGCACTACCCGACTTCAAGAACGCCTATAAAGTTACAGTAATAAAGACAGCATGGTATTGGCAAAAGAATAAAGAAATAGATCAATGGAACAGAATACAGAGCCCAGAAAAAGACTCACAGAAAGCACAAAGGTGATTCAATGGAAAAAGGACAGTCTTTTTTCAACAACCGGTTCTGAAACAACTGGATATCCATATGCAAAGAAATAAATCTAGATTCGGACCTTGTATCTTTCACAAAAATTAATTCAGAATGGATTGTAGACCTAAATATAAAATGCAGAACTATAAAACTTCTAGAAAATAACATGCAAGAAGATCTTGATCGTTTTGGGTTTAGCAATAAGGTTTTAGATACAACATCAAAAGTTCAATCCATGAAATAAAAAATTGGTAACTTGGACTTTATTAAAAGCAAAAACATGTGTCCTGTGATGTTAAGAGAATGGAGAGAAAAACATCTGTTAGGAGAAAGAGAAAACAAGCCTCAGACTGAGAAAAAAAATTGTACAATATATCTGATAAAGGACTTGTATCTAAAATATACAAAGAACTCTTAAAATTCAACAAGAAAATAAAAAACCCAATGGAACAAAAGATCTGGATAGATTGATGTCTCACCAGGGAAGCTATGCATATGGCAAATAAACCTGAGAAAATATGCTTAATGTCATATGTCATTAGGGAATTACAAATTAAAACAGCAATGAGATACCACTACACGACTATAAGAATGGCTAAAATTCATCACACTGATAATACCAAATGCTGATGAACATGCAGAGCAACACTGCTGGTGGGAATGCCAAATAGTATGGCCACTCTGGAAGATAGTTTGGTAGCTTCTTTAAAAAAAAAAAAAGTTGTATTTATTTATTCACGAGAGACAGAGAGAGGGCAGAGACATAGGCAGAGGGAGAAGCAGGCTCCCTAAGAGGGAGCCTGATGTGGATCTCGATCCCAGGACCCCAGGATCACTACCTGAGCCAAAGGCAGATGCTCAACCACTGAGCCACCCAGGTGCCCCAGTTTGGCTGCTTCTTATAAAACTAAGCATACTGTTATCATGTGATCCAGCATTTGTGTTCCTAGATAGTTACCCAGGTGAGTAGTTGAAAACTGACATTCACATAAAAACCTGCACATGAATGTTTATAGCTGCTTTATTAATAATTGCCCCAAACTGGAAGCTAGCAAGACATCCTTCAATAGGATAAATAAAAAGTGGTATATTTATGCAATAGGATACTATTTAGTGATAAAAAGAACTGAGAAATCAAGCCATGAAAAGACAGGAAGGAGCCTCAGGTGTCTAAATCAAAGAAGTCAGTCTTAACAGGCTAACTTAACAATCAAATACTGTATGATTCCAACCATTTGATATTCTGAAAAAGGCGAGACTAGGGAGACCCTAAAAAAAATCATCAGCTGCCAGGGTTTTGGGGGTAGAGAAGGAGAGCAGGGTGAATAGGTGAAGTATGGGAATTTATGGGGGTGAAACAGTTCTGTATGATATTCTAATGGAGTTTACAAGACATAATACATTTCTTAAAACCCACAGAACTGTGCAACACAAAGAGTAAATCTTTATTGTGAATTATGTACTTTGGCTAATAATAATGTACTGATATTGGTTCATTAATTACAACAAATGTACTTGACTAATGCCAAAAATGGTAATAACATAAGAAACTGTGTACAGGGGAGAGCGAGCAAACAGTGACTCTGTACTGTTGCCTGGTTTTTGTTTAAATCTAAAACTGCTCTAAAAAATAGATATTAACTTTTTAATGAGAAAAACTGGACCTTGGAAATTAGTCCTTGATGTAACTAGTGACTAGAACCACTGGAAAGTGTTAACTCACTCTATCTTTTCTCCCTTGATCTGCTTTGACATTTCTTTTGCGAGTTAGGGAGTTTCAGCATACAATAGATGCCATATGGCATCAATGTGATTTTAATTGGAAAAACCACCAGAAAAAGTTAATGGACCAAAACATCCAAATAGGCAACACATTCTAGTGTTATTTTTGAATGCTGAATAATTTTTTAAAAAATCAGACACATAAAAATGGCAAGTTTAGGTTGTAAGAAAAGCCCCCATGTCTTCTAGAATAGTTCACAGAGAAGATACTCAAAGGGTTGCTCCAACTTCTGTTGAATTTTCCTGGCATTTTATGTTCCACATTAACTAGAATTGACCAAGCTTAGAAATAAGTTGCTATTAAACATAAGCCACCTATTTGTGCAGGCCCATGACCAGACTGTAAATAGATGTAGCCTTTCTTTTTAACTTTCACATGCAAGGCTTCTAAATACCAAGGTACATCGATTAGAAGTAAACAAATGAGTGGGAAAACAACGAAAGTAATGTATTTTTCAAGGGATATTACATATCCTTTCATAGATAGACAGAAACATACATACATACATATGTATAGATTTTCCCCCAAAGGCTATCACAGACCAGAGAAGACAATTAAAATGATTCATTTGAAGAATCCTCAGAAATGAGAAATGAATATCCTTAACTACTAAAAAGTACGTGGCTCTGCAACACTTCGCTACCCCTTTGCTCCATTAACCCAATTAGTTCTTGTCATTTACCCTTCACTAGCTTGTCTGAAAAATGAGTTTATTTTAACCTCCTAGACACTGTGATTCATGCATCCAATAATTTTTCACATTTGTTGCCAGAACACAGAGACAAAACTTATGGTCCACCTCTACTAGACGTAATCAACTTCATGCATCTGTCTCCTAACCTTCGTCCTGGCTCCACCATCCTTTTCCCCTTTGCCCGATGATTCCTATGCATTTTGGTTGCAGTGTATCCTGCTTTTATTAATTTGTGCCTTTGGAGAGCTGTTTAAATTCTTTTGGGGACAAGGTAGGGTGTAAATCAATGGGTAGGTAGATAAATAAGGAGGAGAGAAAGAGGACCTATACCTACCACTTCAAGACAAAGTATCATTTCAACAATGTATTCTCACGAGTTTGAGTAGCAACTAAAGAAATGTCTGTGTTCATAAATGGCCAGACGCTTGTCAGGGACTCATTAGTAGCCCAATGCTGTCTTCACCAGCAGTTGTCAGGGCCCAAGGTTGAATGGGCATGCATGGTCCTTCCAAATTCCTTTCTCTTTATACCCTTCAGCTATCTCTTTAAAATTGTGGTCAAATGTATTTAACAACTTTAAAAATTAAGTAGGCGCTAATAAGACTGGCTTCATCACAGCTCAGAAGACATATGTCTGTCTTTACACTGGATTCAAAAACAAGCCACCCTTGAGAAATCAGAAAGGTAGAAACAAGAATGTAGGAGAACTCCAGACCATTTGTCTCACAGAAATCACTGGGGATTAGGAATCCATCTTACTGGGAACATGCCAGGAATAACTCTGGTCCTTACAGGAGAATATTGCATGAAAAATGCTGGACCATACCTTGCCCTACCATCTTGATGAATTAGTTCTGTTATAAGACATGATCCTTAGTCTTTTTTCCATTCTTCACCATCTCCCAGGCTTTCACTTGAATGAGCCAACTCTTGGTTGGTTAGAAAATATTCTTACTTCTCTAAGGTTCCCATGATGAAGAAATAACACCTACCATAAGAGGCATTGGGATCACATTCTTAGATCTTGCAGTTCACTTTTTTTCCCCAATGGTAAGAAACACATTAATTTATTAATATGTTTTAGGTAAATAAAAATCATACAATAGTTATATATGTTGATTATGAAATACAATCTTAATTCACACACTTTAAATGTAAAAAATTCAGGTTAACATATTAGAAATAAGGATTCTATTCTCTTATTATAAATGAAGAAATGGACATTTATCTAAATCAATAATAATTGCTTTGACATTGGTAAAATAGAACATGTTTATTTGAGTATAGTCATCTATACCACATCTTCTTTATCCATTCATCTATTGATGGACACTGAGAATCCTTCCACAGTTTGGCTATTGTGGACATTGCTGCTATAAACATCAGGGTGCAGGTGTCCTGGCGTTTCACTGCATCTGTATCTTTGGGGTAAATCTCCAGCAGTGCAATTGCTGGGTCGTAGGGCAGGTCTATTTTTAACTCTTTGAGGAACCTCCACACAGTTTTCCAGAGTGGCTGCACCAGTTCACATTCCCACCAACAGTTCAAGAGGGTTCCCCTTTCTCCACATCCTCTCCAACATTTGTGGTTCCCTGCCTTGTTAATTTTCCCCATTCTCACTGGTGTGAGGTGGTATCTCATTGTGGTTTTGAGTTGTATTTCCCTGATGGCAAGTGATGCAGAGCATTTTCTCATGTGCTTGTTGGCCATGTCTATGTCTTCTTTGGTGAAATTTCTGTTCATGTCTTTTGCCCATTTTATGATTGGATTGTTTGTTTCTTTGCTGTTGACTTTAATACATTCTTTATAGATCTTGGATACTAGCCCTTTATCTGATAGGTCATTTGCAAATATCCTCTCCCATTCTGTAGGTTGTCTTTTAGTTTCTTGACTGTTTCTTTGGCTGTGCAGAAGCTTTTTATCTTGATGAAGTCCCAATAATTCCTTTTTGCTTTTGTTTCTCTTGCCTTCATGGATGTATCTTGCAAGAAGCTGCTGTGGCCAAGTTCAAAAAGGGTGTTGCCTGTGTTCTCCTCTAGGATTTTGATGGAATCTTGTCTCACATTTAGATCTTTCATCCATTTTGAGTTTATCTTTGTGTATGGTGTAAGAGAATGGTCCAGTTTCATTCTTCTGCATATGGCTGTCCTATTTTCCCAGCACCATTTATTGAAGAGACTGTCCTTTTCCCAGTGGATAGTCTTTCCTGTTTTGTCGAATATTAGTTGACCATAAATGCAGTTCACTTTTTACAAAAGAAAGCCAGATAGTATCCAAGGAAGGGAAGTTATACAGCTTCTGTGGGAATCCATAATGAATAGTTAAAAAGTCCCCAGGGCTCACCAAATCATTCCACTAATTAAAATGTTTTCTTAAAAAAAAAAGGTCCTTTCCTGAAGAATTTATGGGGATGGGACATGGGTGACTCCATACAGTCATGAGAAGAATGGCTGAAAAATCACTAAGACATTCTAGGTCTGGTTACTGTCTTCTCAACTTGTGAAATCTTCTTTTTATAGTGTGTGACCATAATTCCATGAATCAAGGCTAAAAAGTTTCTTCTCTGAACCACCTACTATTCATAACCATAGCTTAGGAAAATAAAAATAGGTGTTGAAGACATACTAAATGCAAAATATTGCTCCATAAAGAGGGAATGGGCTTCATTTCAAGGTTCCAATGCAAACATTCTGTTAGCGTCTTTATCTAATAAAATCCTGTATTTCAATATACCTTCAGCTATCAAAAAACTAAAAAAGAGCACAACAATTAGGGGGTCTTTTGTGTTGTCAGGACAATTAATGTGTTCCTTTGACCCAGTCTTTCTCTTGTCTGTTCTTCCTTCCTCCTTTAACCACTTAGACACTAAATGAATATCCCAAGAAAGGTTAACTCTCAGTAGTTTATGCAACCATTGTTATTGGAAAGAACTGTGTTGGTAACCTGTTATTAAAGATTTACATGGAACTTTGTATTTCCATAAGTGCTTTACAGCCAAAGCTTCAGTGATTACAAAAGCACCAGACTCCTCTTCCCCATGGTAACTGGAAGATGCGTTGCCATCCTTCCTCCTCTCATTAATGAGAATTACCTGATCCAAGTCGACTTGAAATTTCTACACACTCCATCCCAAGGCCTTATTCATTCATATACCCAACAAGTACTCACTGAGCACACTTTATAACAACTTTCTTTTTTTTTAAGATTCTATTTATTTATGTGAGAGAGAGAGAAAGAGAGAGAGGCAGAAACACAGGTAGAGGGAGAAGCAGGCTCCATGCTGGGAGCCCGATGTGGAACTTGATCCCAGGACTCCAGGATCACACCCTGAGTTGAAGGCAGGTGCCTAATCGCTGAGCCACCCAGGTGTCCCTATAACAACTTTCTTTTCACTTTTTACACATAGAGAGACATGCAACTACTGTCTACTCTCTTCTGAAAGATGAAGTAAATCTTGGCTAAGAGATCCCAAGCCCCAAATGGTTGAGCTATTGCTTTTCCTGCTGAACCATAATATAGTCTCTTAAGATGTGTGTCCAACACAAATTTCAGTTTGTTTGGGACCTAAATTACTACAGGCCCCTGACATTATGGGAAGTCAATAATATTAACCACTTGCTAGAAAACCATTTAAAGACCACTTCTGAGGCATCTTAGCTGTATCATTAGATTGATTTCACTCATATAAAACTAAATTTTTTCCATTTAATATGTACTGAATACACACTATCTGCCAGAATGTGAATAAAACATGCAAACAAAATAGTCCTTATGCCCTAGAGGCTTGCAATAAGCAGTTATGATAAAGTACTGGATGGCCTATTTCCTTTGAAAAGCATAAAATACCTTATAGATGGGAAAGGATATTTTGTCCCGAAAATCTGTTATGGCCTAAGTATACATTGTATACATGGCAACACAAGCACCATAACTGAAGTGCTTCATGTCATTTCAGAGTTTCAAAATTTGTATTCTCATTTAATTCTTCTTATCTATCACTGGAAGTAAATGTGAATGTATGTATGAGGGTGGGGTGGGGTGGAGTGTGCACAGTCATGCATGTGCACAAACAGTAGTTAAGGGAAATACTATTATAACAACTTCACAGGAAAAGAGTCTGAAGCTAAGATTAGCTCTAAGGCGTACAGCTACATGGTAGTTGGTGGCAGCAACAAAACACAGGACTCCTATCTGTGCAATGTTTTTTCCATTATATCCATTTCCTTCTAATGACTATACTACATAGCACTTAAAGATTGGCTTTAGGTATAATAAGAACTAACATCCATGCAGCATTTACCTCTGCCAGGCAGTATCTCAAGTGTTTTGTGTGAATTAATTCACGTGTTATCAGAACCATCCTATGAGGTGAGTATACTATTGTCTCCATTTTACAGATGTGAAAACTGAGACACAGGGAGGTTGAGCAACTTGCCAAAGTTTATATCTCAGATAAGCAGAAAAGCCAAGATTTGAATTCAAACAGTCTGACCCCAGAGCTTACCCGTTAAAAACACTATGCAATAACACCTCGAGGTATGGGTAGCTTCTCTCTCTCTCTCTCTCTCTCTCTCTCTCTTTTCCTTTTTCTTTTCTTGTTGGCTCAACTCTTAAAAACAAAACAAAACAAAAAAACACCCTTCCTATTTTAGTTGTTGGGCTGCACTGGGTTTACTGGACATTTCAGGAAAATAACTCCATAGCCTGGGTAAAACGTGAGGAATAAGGCCAAAGTCTGAATGATTCCAACTCCTTACCAAGAACGGTGATTCCCCAGAAGCACACTGCCTGTGATGCCTTATGGCTATGATAAAATGGAAATTATAAGAAAATATGGGAAAAAGGTCAATCCTGTACATTTCCTAGGGATTATTGATATGGGGATCCAATCTCAGAGCTCTCGGCACTAATCATCAAACTATGGTATTTAACTGAAAAGCTAGCCTTTGCAAAAAGGCCAGGCCCTCCCCTAAGCCACAGTTCCTTCCAAGTGCTACTAGCAGGTGAGACTCGAGGGCCAGCATCATGGTAGGTGAGCCCAGCACATGAAACCCAGGAAACTGAAGGCCAAGGGACTCATGGAGGCTGGCTTGATTAACTTGGGCAAAGAGCTGCTCAGGTGCATTCAACGGGCCATGGCAGCAGGCAGGTGTCACTGTAGCGACCACAGCCAAGGTCAGTGGCACGTGGCAAGGGGTAGAACACTGGCTCAGGCCAACCACGTGGCCTTCCCCTGACCTTGTCAAAAGGAATAAACATTTTACTTTCAGTAAGTGGCTCTTGTAGTTTATCAGCTTCATAAAATGATTTTTGCCCTCCCCTTAGAATGGAGTCATGGGCCTTTGTGTCTGGCAGGGGGCTCTGTGAGAGGATGGGGCAGGAGCAGGGGTGAATCTCTTGTTTGGAGCCTGACAGAACCAGTCACCTGGCAGCAAAATTGCAGCATCCCTCAAAAGGTGGCCCCGGTGAAGCTGGGCAGGGCAGTCCCTTCTCCTCCCTTTGCTCATGGGGCCATCAAGGCAGCACAGCGGCCACTAGGATCTACGATTCTGACTTGACTACTGGAAAGTCTGAAGAATGCTGGATGCTCCTCAAAAAGTAAAAAATGTTCACATGCACAAGAGGACACCTTTCCCAATTTACAGCACACCTCATGTAAGGAATTCTCCCTCCTTAGTAAAGGTGACTCTGTGAATTGGCTCAGGAATTGAGCTTTTCTTCCTTCTTTGGGCAGGTGTCTGGCAGTCTCTCCCTGGCATTGCCTTTCTTTGGTCTCAGAAGAAAATTATTGCTACGTATCCAAAAATACAGTGCATACAAACTGGAGTACTGTCTGTGACGTCTCTCCTCCTTCATACCCCATTTACATCCTTCTCCACCTTGGTTTTTAAGATATTTATTTATTTAAGAGAGAAAGCACGTAGGCAAGTGTGAGCAAGGAGAGGGAGGATGGAGGAGAGAATCTAGAACTAACTCTGCCCTGGGTGTGGAGCCAGATGCGGGGCTCCATCCCACAACCCTGCAATCAGGACCTGAACTGAAACCAAGAATCAGACTCCGCTGACAACCACCCAGGTGCCCCACTCCACCTTGGTTTTTAGATGAAGAACCAATTTTACTGACATCTAGAATGGTGAGATGTAGTTGAAAACCTATGAGGCAAGCCATCTAATCTCTCTAGGCCTGGACAGATTATTAATTGGTACCTATTTGCACCAAACCAGCTACATTTTGAGGCTGGGCTGCATCCTGAATTCTGGTTTGCAGCAATTACTGGGGGCTTCAGCAGCTATCTGAACAGCCTAAAACCCTAGTGCAAATTCTGAGATATGGGTTAGAGAAACACCTATTTTATTGAAAACTCAATTCATTGGGTTTTTTAAAAGATTTTATTTATTCATGAGAGACACAGAAAGAGAGACAGAGACACAGGCAGAGGGAGAAGCAACTCCCTGTAGGGACCCTGATGTGGGACTCGATCCCAGGGCCCCAGAATCATGACCTGAGCCGAAGGCAGATGTTTAACCACTGAGCCACCCAGGCACCCCTTGATTGGATTTTTAAATGGACATTTCTTAAGGCATAACTACAGAAAGCATATTCGGCAGCTCCTTGTAGCTGAATGCTGAATGCCACACATTCAAGAGTGACAGAGGAGTGACACCATGGGCCACACGTGCTGTCTGTATTGTATTATAAAGCAATCACATGTGATGTTAATGACTAAGGATGAGGTGGCCTGATGGAATTTGACCTTCCAAACAATTGTGAACAGATAATTATTTTAACAAAATGTGGGAATGGGTTTAACAGGAAGTTATCAAAATGGAGAGCCAGTGATTGAAATAATCCTAAAATTATAACCTGGAAGAAAAGAGGGTGTGGGCAGAAGGACAAGCCACCATTCCCACAAATATAAATGCCTGATTCAGCTTCCCATTCTGCACTGGCTGGGACCTCTGGCAGCCTTCATATTGTAATGTATGAGAGAATCCCATGTCCCGAGCTACAAACAGGAAGCAAGGCACCCAATGCTATCTCAGTTACTTGCAGCATCAGAGACATGGACACATTTTGCTGCCAAGTTTCTAACGAACTGCAAGCCTTTATTTGCAGAGGTCTCAAGTCCATGATTTTAGAATTCTCCCTGGTGAACCTCCAGCAACCCTTGCTACTATGCTCCATTGCCACTCCTGATGAGGGGCAACAACCGACACAGTATCTTCCCCACCTTTCTCATCTTCTTTCTCATAGCTTCCAGGAGTTCTACCCTCAGGAGGTCACAGAGGATTTCCTTCCCTTTAACTGCTCCATCTCTCATGCTTAGAAACTCAACTTAATATTTAAATCTGGAAGGGAACGGGGGGACATTGGGGTGAATCAATGGAAGATAGGACAAGGGACCCAGATTAATGGACAAGGGACCATGTAAACTCACATGGTTCAATCCTTGGGAAGGGAACACCTGTGGGAATGGAAAACCATCTGTTGGCCAGGCCAGCTCCATTTCTGTCTGCTTCTGGTACACTAACATTTTCTGGGTTCAAAGAAAACAGCACCTAAATCACTAAAGGGCCTGGGCATTATTTTAAAATAATGCTTGGAGTGATGTGATGTCTAAAGTGGCTTTCTGCCAGGAGGACCTCTGCCACAGTGTTACATTCAAGAGAACTTATTTTAAACAGGCATTTAAAAAACGAGCCATTGCCATAATTTGGCAATGTGCCTGGAAAAAGCTGATTTTGAGATTGGGCATTTTAAAGAAAATCTCTAAAATGTAAGTTACAGTCACTTTCCCTAATGAGTCTTTCTCATCCTGTTGCTTACCACTTGCTTTAAACATGTCTGGGGGCCCTCTGTGCAGGCCTGGGGGGCAGCCCTGATTTCTGTGCAAAGGAAGACAGCACAATTGCACTGTCTTCCTCCACTGACCTAACTGGCCTCAGCCAAACTACAAATTCCAGCTTGTGGGGTGGAGAACAGTGGAGTTGACATCACTGAAAATTCTATCCATTTCAAGAAAGGGAGACAAAAGGAAATCCCTCAAAATGTTACTGTTCTGGTTGGGTATCTGCCTTTGGCTCAGGGTGTGATCCTGAGATCCAAGGATCGAGTACTACATCAGGCTTCCTGTGGGTCCTACTTCTCCCTCTGCCTGTGTCTCTGCCTCTCTCTCTCTCTCTCTCTCTGTGTCTCTCATGAATAAATAAATAAAATGTTTTTTAACTTACTGTTCCAGTTTGAGACATGTTCCACAAAGAGATGAATTAAAATTCGATTTTTTTAATTGAAGTTCGATTCGCTAACACATAGTATAACACCCAGTGCTCATTCCATCAAGTGCCCTCCTCAGTGCCTGTCACCCAGTTACCCCTTCCCCCTGCCCGCCTCCCCTTCCACTATCCTTTGTTCATTTCCCAGAGTTAGGAGTCTCAAGAAAAAAATTCGATTTTGTCACTTTCCAAAATCTGCCTGTGGAAGTCACTAAGGGCAATGCGCCGGCCCAGAAGGACTGAACCCAAATGACAGGGGTGGATTGTTTTCTATTATTCTATTGGCTCTAAATTCTTCGGGCAGAGGGCGAGGAAGGAACTATTGGTTTCATCTCGTCCTGGCACACCATGATGTCAAGGGCTCATTGGAATACTGATATAAATGATGTTCAAATCGCCCCCCATAATTGGCTCATAATTAGCTGGCCCCATTGCTGTGCTAGGTCTTTAAGCTTTTCAGAACCATCTGGGTTTGAGTCTTTACTATAGAACAAACTACCAATACTCATATGCTGGCAAGTTATAACACAGCTCTTTTCTCTGTGTCCCCTTCCTCTTCCCATGTTCAATTTCAGTATCGTTTCTATGTGCCTCTCAAAGAAGGCCACGGGAGGTCAGTGAACATTGCTGTTAAAAGAAGAAACAAAAGAAACGTCTGCCGTTTCCCAATGCTTGTTGAAGTCAAAGCACAATGGTATACAGTACGTCGTATTTAGCCCAAGGGGCTATGTGGGTCAGCTCACACACGAGCCTGCCAACTTGTTTTCACGAGATGAGCCAGGCCAGATGAAAATGTAAATTTATCTGAGCAGACATATGTCAGTATTGATCATAAGGATCATAAGGATAGGTGCTGGTGGGTCCTGCCAGGGCCTATCTACACCAACAAAGCTCTGCCGCTGACAAGCAACCCAGTGAACATGCTCACTGCGATTGGTCCCAACCTAGTTGGAACCGTGTCTCTGTCATTAGCCCAATATGGCTGATGTTACCATCATATCCTATCCTCCCATAAATGCTATGTGCCCCCTTTTCTTTCAGTGAAGTTTAAGAATGCCACAGCATCCTTGGGGCCAGTGCTGATATTGACAACCCAGGTGGAGTACCATTGGTTATTGTGATGATGGCGGACTGGGTCTCTGATAACTCAGTGACAAGTAACATCTGTACACATGGCACAGTCATTTGGACAAGGTACTATTCTAAGCCCTTTAGGTTTATTACTTCATTTAACCCCCATACCACCTTATGCAATGGGGTATTCTTCTTCTTCCCATTTTACAGATGAGAAAACAGGTTCAGAGAGCAGAAGTAACTTGCCTGCAGCCACACAGCAAGTAGGTGGTACAGAGAGAATTCAAAGTGAAGTCTAACTGGTTCCAAAGCCCAAGCTCTTCAGTGCCTCTCTCCAATGCCCAGTGTGGGAGCCTAGCATGTTTCCTTGGAGAAGGAAAGGGGACGGTAGTTTGAAATGGCATATTCACCATTACCAATATTTCAATCAACATAAAAAGAGAGCACAAAATTTTTATTTTTATTCTGCCAAATTTCTGACAGAAACAGAGGGAGCTAGTTGGCTGGAGGATGCTGGAAGGCTGG
Source organism: Canis lupus baileyi (assembly GCF_048164855.1). Classification (NCBI taxonomy): domain Eukaryota; kingdom Metazoa; phylum Chordata; class Mammalia; order Carnivora; family Canidae; genus Canis; species Canis lupus. The sequence continues at coordinate 19,419,055 of NC_132876.1, read as the reverse complement.
CTTCTCGGAAACCTCATGAAGTTCAAGTCAAGTATATATTTTGCTTAGGGGTGGATTCACGTTGAGCGAGATCACAGAGGGCAATCTCTAAAATTAAAAATTAAAAAAATGCCCAGCGTTTGGGGAATCAAAACTCAAGTTTGACAATGATCCAGATTGATTGAATCCATACTTTCAAGCCCTCCAAAGACTGCTGAATCAAAGCTGAATGCCAGTGTACCACTTTATAATGACAAACAATTCATGAAGGCACAGATCCTTACACAATCTCCCTACTGGTAAACAACATGGGAAGCCAAATTATAATCCAAAACTTGCTTAATAAACATGGGATTGACATTGACTGGAATTATAAGATTGGAATGCATAATAACGGCATCATGTTAAAATGTATCTCTATAAATAGGATCCCACAATACCACAGTCTAACAATAGCCAATACTTAAGAAGGGATTGCTATGTGCCAGGCACTGTGCTAAATACAGAAATTATCTCCTTTTATCCTCACAAAGGCCCTATGTGGTAAGCATCATTGTTAAAACCCCCCACGTTACAGATGGAGACAGGTTTTGAAAGGTGTGGCCACTTGCCCAAGGTCAAAAAGCTGAGGAGTGGGAGGCATGAGATGGGAACTCTACTCTGTCGGGTATGGGAACCCCCTCATGAACAGCTCTGTTCTGTTGCCTCTGTGCCTAGTTCAGTGCTGTAAAAGCAATCTCTCTCTCCCTGGGCAGAGGGGGGTTGATCAGGGCTGTGGATCTTTGTGACTGTTTCCTTTTCATCTGCTTTCCTGACCAACAGCACCACCCCTGCCCCCACTCTCTGATTGACACTTTCTTTCTTCAAGCGTGTTAACAACACTGTCAATCAGGTCACTGTCTGGTCTTTTATCCCTAGGATCCCCTCAATCTGTCTCTGACTCTCAGTCCTGCTCTCTCTCTCTTTTGGAAATTTAAAACATAAAATTCAAAGAAGTAAAATAATAACCACCCATCATCCCACCAATTATTACCAATAATGGTCAACCTTTGCACACTTTGCTTCCTTTTTCCTACGTTTATGCTTTACAAAATCCTACAAAGAAATACGTGACTACATTATTCTTTCATGGGAATGGGAATCTTCATAGCTTTGCATTCAATCATGACTTGTTGATTCTCTAGCTTGACTCTTAGGGAGCAATTTCAGTTCCAGGATTTTTAGTAGCTTCCGTGTGCTAACTACACATTTCCAGACATGGTGAGCTTGGTATAAACAAACAGGTAGATAAGACCGGGCCATCTTACTAGCACTGGAGCTCAAGAACATGCACTTTGTCTAGCCTGCCCAGCTCTTAATGGTCAAAAGAAATCCATTTCCGCATAAAAGACTGTAAAAATTGTTATTGTGCAGGGGTCAATGACCACACAATCTTTCCCCAATGAAGCAAAAGGATTTGTATATCGACAAGAAAATTACAGGAGCGGACATAAACGATTAACTACGTGGGTGACTTTGGCAAAATTGAGAGCACCACTTTGCAAAAGAGATACCTTGGAAACAGAAAAGTAAGCTATTAACTGGCCACCTCTGAACATTTCCGAAAATTATAGACATTAATTCATGATAGCTGATAACTACCACATTTAGTATATATTTATTTCAAAACAAAAATTAAACCAGGCAGGCTTATGGGCTTAAAGGAAGACACATGCCCAGAACTATTTTTAGGGGTTATCTATGGAAAGGATAAGACCACAGAATTAATGGAAAATAAAAAGCCTCCCAGAAAGGGAAAAAATGTGGTGTGCCTGGCAAATATCAACAAGTGAGCACAGTGAACAATGGTCAAAGGCATCTTTTCTGTCAAATCAAAGAAGCCCTTTTAGTCTGTGATACATTAAACTTCCAGAGTTGTAATTACGGAGTTATTTTTATAGTTTATCTACTCTAAATATATCTTTCTAATAATATATATGGCAGAAAACTGAGGCGATATTATAAACTAAATTCATTGCTATTTCTGATCAAAACACTGTCTCCAGCAATCTCCTGACAAAGATTATAGGGCATCAACCAAATGACTGGCTCCCCCTTCTGGTTTTCCCAGAGATGGCATAAAACATTCCTCAAGCCTCAGCCCTGCACAGACCCCTTCTCAGGCACCGCTTGGCCCACCCCTGCTACACAGAGATCTACAGTGTCCTACTGCTAGCACTGAAGACATCAACCATGTGATGCCCATGTTCTTCAAGGCTTTCAATCGAAGGAGCAAAACGTACCTGTACGGTCATTGCTCTGTGTGGAAAACTATCAAGCTAAGAGCGTCTCCTTTATATTTAGCTACTAATAACCAAAGCCCTTCACAGTTGTTCCTTATTGCACATTATCAAATCTCTCTGGGTCATCTGAGCTGGGTATCCTGGACTCCTTCAGATCAACCTCCATCTTCTGCTCATACTGTCTGGCTATTATCCCTTTCTAGTTAGAAGCATTCCTCTCAGCCCTTGCAAGTGATAGTCCAAAGATCAGAAGGATAATGGGCCAGGTGCATCTCTAATATCTTCTGACCTAAGAGACATTTCTGTTCTAATCACAGCCCATGCACCTGCTCTCATCCTCTTCTACCAATGAGTGTCCTAAAAAATCGGTGCAGAAAGTTGACAGTCACAGCCTTTCTGTCCTCATGCACGGACCATCAGTCATTCCAAGGTCTTATTTTTATTCTCCTGGTCTCAACTCATCCTCCCTTCTCTGTTGGTCTCCACTCTCCCTCATCCGTGTCTTATGTGAATTGCAAATCTTAACCAATTCCTGTAAGGTAGACTTCTGTTCCTATCTATGCCTGCCTGCCGCTCCAGACCTTTGGATCCAAATTCTTGCCCCCAAATGGTGACCTCACAGTGCTCACCTTCCCTTCCCAGGTTAGGATCTTAAACCCCGACTCCAGCACACCTACTGGACCCACAACCTTGCCAACATCTTCCAGTTGGGCCTGATGCCCAGAAGTCTGAGATCAAAACACAAGAGCTTGGCATGAAAACAATAATATAAGCTTCCTCTTATTGATTCTGCTTATTTTCATCTACTGCCTAGATTCTAAATCTTTGATATTAGAATTATACATGTTTAAACCTGAAAGGGATCTTACAAATCCTCAGTGACTCCTAGACATTACTGGCCTGCAAACCTCTGAGGTCAAAATCTCCTGAGTTTCCTGGTATACATATGGCAACCCAGGCCCTACCACAGACCTATACATTTTTTTCTATGCACTGGTCCCAAGAATCTACATTTTAACAAGCTCCCCATCCATGTTGGATTAAGAGTTAGATCTGAACATGCTGATTATCAAAGCCTATCATCTCACAGATGAGGAAACTGAGAGATCACAAGCTAAAATCCAGGTCCCATGAGTCCCAGACTTTTGTTCATTTATTATAGCACTTTCTCTCCTGCTGGGAGAACTACTTTGGAACTATCTTGTGTAAGGGCTAGTTATAAAGTCCATTTGCAATAGAAAGCTTGTTTTATGAAGAACACAGTGGATTATCTGTTAAACTCTCTTAAAAACCCTCCTTTGGAAAGGTTTGTACACTTCCAGAATGCAGCCATCTTGTGGTGACATGTATTAATTGCTTCAGATTTATGATTTTTCCCTGTGCCCACCCCCCCTCCAAAACTCACATGAGTTCTAAACAGGAGAGACTGTTGAGCTTCAGCAATGTGTTGGAACATGAGAGAATTATACTGGGATGATTACTTGAGCTATCTGAACTACCTGTTACCCTTTCTTTTTGAAGACCATATATGATGCAAGGCAAGGAGCCAACAGCAAAATGGGAAAGAAGCTATGACAAAGAAAGAACTAATACATCCTCGCCCCTCAGCCAGCCCCCCCTTTGGTTGCTTATTGTTGAGCTATAAATTACATGCAACCACCAGAACAAATTCACACAAATCATTTTTTCCATTACAGATACATATTTTTGAACCAAAGTAGGTAATGGACCCTTAGCAATTGACACTAATTGAAACAGCAGTGTGATTTTTAGATAATATAAGCAACAGAGAATTTAAGATAATAATCAAGTGCTTTTTGGCCAGGGCAAGATGAACATAAAACCTATGACAGCAATTAGCATTATCTCTCACTTGGTAAAAACGTAAAAGGTCACTTCAAACTCGGTTAAATATAGTAGCCAAAGACATGAAAGACACAGTCGACTGGAAATACTGGGTTGTCTTCTTGATGTGGGGTGGCCTGGCTGCTTCCAAGAGCTTGGTTTGAATATAATAACAAAACAGGGCCTGTGGATGATTCAAGAAATAGCAGGTGGAGTTCTGAAGAGTTATAATAATAATGTGACAAAGGCTCTGGACTTATATATATATATGCACATGATCAGGGGAAACATGAAAAGTATTTGGGTGGGAGTTTCACCAGCTCTAAATGTAATGTGAAACTGTGGAAACACTTGTGTGGCAATTGCCTATGAAACCACATGGCCTTAAAGCCTAGAAGTCTGTGCTGTGCTTGGAGTGGTAGGATTAAGAGATCTCAATGGTCTCTGCTTTTCAATCCATTAGTATTTTGTTCACCCAGAAGGAAGGAACAATCATACCAACTTCCAATTCAATGAAAAAGAATCAACAGCCTACCTATTGGTCTCTCTCTTGGGCGCTCCCACAGTAGACTGCATATACAGCCCATACAGAATTATACATGCTGCTGTGTAATTGACAGTCTAGGCTTATAAATTCACCTCCTCAGCACGAGTACTCTGAGGCAAGGCTTGTGTGTCTCATTCATCTTAACTCCAGCACCTAGACAGGCTCTGGGTATACGAAGACTCTCCATGTACATTTGCTAAATGAATAGGTATGGGCAGATGAATGAAAGAGAAGTCGAAGGACCCTGACTGGCCATCGTGGATGGTTCATACAGTGCCACATGAATGCTGAAAAATGAAAACTTTAGTTAATCCGTCAATTGGTTTGTCGACATGACATCAAACTAGCAACCTGCTTGTTTTTTTCTCCCTCCAATACCAAGGCATTTCAGGTTATGTTGCCACTCAACCAGAACTGAAAGACATAAAACATTTTAGTTGGCTGCACGAGACTTGGAAAACTCACATATATTCTGTCTTCAGTTTTACTCCTTAGGAAATGGTCTGCAACTGTGCGTGGTATTTTGAAAAAGTCTTTATTATGGAAGGAAACCACAAGGACTTTATTAACATTATCTCATAAATCTTCAAAAGATAGCTGTAAGGCAAAGGCAAATTTTACTGACGAGGAAACAATTACAAAGGAGGCTGAGCGACTCGCTTCGAGTTATTAAGTTAATTACTGACTCAGTTGACATTTGACACTGTTGACAACCTCCTTCCTAAATTGCTTTCCCTGACCTCCATGACACTAAACTATTCTCACTCTTTCCTTTCTCTTAGGAATTTAACTTAGTTTGCAGAGGAATGAATGTAACATTAAATCCATTCATCTGTATCATTGAAAATTATCTTTATCAATATCCCTATACATGTGTAGCTAGGTTTACATACTTTGTGATATTCTTTCTAATGTACTGAGGCAACTGCAGCATAGTAGTTAAAAACATGAACTCTGCAGCCAGAATCCATCCTTTCAAAGCCTGGCTCTGCTACACTCTGGATGTGTGACCCTGAGTCAGTCACTTAATCTTTCTCTACTTTAGATTCTCTACCTGTAAAATCAGAATGATGATAGTACCTCACCTCAGAAGGCTGTTCTGAGAGTTACAGAGTAAAAAAAAAATGAAATGCTTAGAACAGTGCCTGGCATATAATAAGCAATCCATGTTAGCTATTACTAATAACATTATTTCATATAGGCGTTTCCAACTAGCTATGTAATGTTCCATGGTATTAATACATCATAGCTTACTTAACCAATTTCATCTTGCATGATTTTAGGGGAGTTCACAGAAATATGGAAAATCAGAAACAAGAGGTAGATCACATCCATCATCTTTGTTATTTGCTGGTATTTCCTCAAACTCCTTCACTGGTTCATCTTCCTCCCTCTCCCACTCCATCCTAGCCCCCTCTTTACCCTACCTCCCAGGCCATTGTTACAACCCCAGCCCAAGCACTCCACACCTCATAATTTTTTTTAATGGGGCCCATGTAGGATGCATGGTGAACTAATAAAGCCCCCACCAAAGTGAAGTAATGTGGTGTTAGATCACAACACACCTAGCAATGTCTTGCACATGGTGCTTTTCTATAAATGCCATATGGATAGATGAAATGGGATGGTTACAGGGACTAGAGAGGAGGCTGGAATCAGACTGGGGCCAAGGTAGGAAGGGACCTAGATGCCATGCCACAGAGTTGAGGTTTGATCTTATGAGCTATGGAGAGGCACTACCTTTTTTTCTGAGTTATGAAAGTGGGAAAGAAGAGAAAAAGAGAATGCTATTTGGAGGCCAGGAAAGCAGCTTATAGCTTCCTAACTGTTCAATAGTAAAGTTCATTTCTCTTTAGCCTTAAGAAATAGTTTTAATTATATTAAACATTGAAACTCCCAACACTTTCAGAGCATCCCTTTGCTTTCTTGTCCCTCCCCAAGGAGGCTTTTATTAAACAGTCCAATATTTGCATTTGTAGTTTATTTATTTTTGGTAGTTTGTTTTAATAACAGATTCTGCTTTTCTAGTAGAGCGTTTAGCTGCACCTCAATTTAAATGTCTTATAACATTTAAGAGAAACAATTTGTGTGTCCATGATTACCCTGCCTGAAAGACAGGTAGTTGCTGGTGGCCTGGGAGGCCTGGACCTGAGCTAATTGTGAGTTCTAGCTAGTCAGTTTCACAATAATTACCCAGCTCTGAAAGCAATCTCTATGGGAACATGTAATTACCTACCAACTTGCTTTGACAACACTGGAACTGCAGCCTCAGTGACAGCCACCCTCCAGAAATGTGCTCCTTAGCTTCAGAATGAAGCAGGTTCTACTGCTAATGGTCTAGAAGGAGATCGATGGGTACCATCACCACCTTGATCAAACCCCTCACAGTCTACTTGGGCTGTTGACACCCCAGAGGTAAGGTAAACAATGAACTCCAGTACCTGCATGAAAATTTCCCTAAAAGGCTCCAAAGGATTCCTGTTTTAGTATCATTATAGTACGGCCATAGTGAATAGCAACTCATTAGGGATCTTTCTCCATAATAGCTTATTCCAAATATTTATTTTTCTCATATCTCAAGCCTTGTGAAATTACAATGCTCTGACTTATTGAAAATTATTGCAGAAATGATGTTCTTGGTATGAAAGATATTGTATTTCCTCCCCCGGTTACAGCCTTACATTTTGTTTCTTTTTAATTCTGGAGCTTTTATTATTTTTCTCTCCAAATCGATCCTCAGCATGTATAAAGGTAGCTCTCTATTCTTTTCCAACTGCCTCACTGATGGAAAGTTCTCTGGCAATCTAGCCTAGAAGGAAATCTCTCTCAGTCTCATTTCTTTCCCTTCAGGAATAAACCCACTGGCCTGCCTCATCCACAAAAATGTAATGGGAATGCTTCCCTGCCACATTAGTCGGTCTTGATGCAGGAAGAGTGAAAGGCCAGGCCAGATGGCAATGGTCACAGCTGGCCAGCTCCACTGCCAGGATCAGAGGGGCCAGAGCTGGGCCAGGTGTCACAGCTCAGAATGAGGCAACGGGGGACTCCATGAAATGACTTTAAGGCTAGGCTGACAGGAGACCAATAAAGCACTTTTTTTTTTTTTTTTTTTTTTTTTTTTTACAAACCGAGAGAATGAGTTGCACCACTATCTTTACCGGCTGGCTTCTTCTGTTTGAGAAGGCAGCTCTGGATCTTTTGCCGCTGTGATACGCTCAAGTAGCCTGCTCTTCGGAACCCCTCAGACGAGGCTGATGAAGCGGAAGCTAGGGGTGAACATGCCCTGGGAAGGTGGAGAAGAGGCGAGTAGGAAGCAGGGGAACAGGATGACTCTGGGAAGAGGCAATAGCACAAAGCTCCTCTTTCTGTTTAGCCTCTACCCCTGCGTACAGGGAGCACGTATTCTGTGCCAGACACTTGAACGCATGGTTCCACAAGCCCACAAGAGAATCAGGGATGATTCTTGTCCTAAAGGCATTTCCTGCCTGGTGTGAAATCCAACCTCTACTATGCCCTGAATGGCTTATTTAGGGTTCCTGGGGGCTTTAATCTTCCCGGTACTTCTGAGAACAGAAATTCATAATTCCTTTTGAGTCAGAAGCATCATCATTTGCAAAGACCTCTGTGAATCATACAAACCCATGATTCATCAGTGAGCCCATTCCCAAAATAGCAATCGCTCTGAGAAGAGACAGCCCTAAATGCTACCAGAGGGATCCTACTTATGGATGACCCCAGATATTCCCTTCCATCTTCTCTGTGGGAGACAGGGTATTAGCCCAAAGCCCCTGGCCCAGCACCAAAGCCCCATCATGGCTAATCAGGTACTCGGTGAGCTTGCATTCTCTGCAAGAAGCTGGGACCTTTGCCATAATTACTACCACTTGCTAAATTTCATCTCTATGGAAAGTATAATAAAAAGGTGGCTATCTGTCTGAGGAGCACTTGTTAGAGTAATCAAGCTTGAAATGGTGATAGAAATGTAAATCTGAGGCTCCATTTCATGAACAGAAGAAAATGGGGAGCCCAGCAGAGCAGGCCAGCTCCCTTGGGAAGCCCTCGGTGCTCACCTTTTTTAATTCACAGAAATACTGCACCATCTCAGTTTATCTCTTTACATGTTCTATTCCATATGCCTGTCTCTAGCATCTCTCTATCCTCCCCCTCTTTTTCTTCTTCTTTCCCCCACTTCCTCCTCTCTCTCCTCCCCTCACACTCTACTATACCATGGAAGCCCTGGCCAGGCTTACCACAGCCTCCGTTCATCTATGGCTGCCTGAGGGACTATGCACACCCATTCCGAAGTCAAACACAAATGAATTTTGGATCATCTACTCTATCAGGTTACCTACGCTTCTGCTTCTTTCCATTAGCACTGACAACCAAGAAATGACCAAAGAGATTTAGACCAGATGCCTATCATATGGACTTTCTGTGCCTAGTTCCCATGGTAACAGAGCTCTATGGCAAGAATAGGTGCCACATCTATGCAAACAGGCTGCTAAAGCTTTCAACTGGGGAGCAAGAAAGCAGGTTAGCAGAGGCTGGCCCTGAGAGTTTATGAGGCTGCCAGAGGCCGGCAGACACCAAAGAGGCAGGCAGTAGAAGGGAGACAGAGAAGCTTGAGCCACCACAGCAGACACCCGGTGAAGAAAGTGCTCATGGAACAGGCATCCCAGAGCATGGTCAGGAGAGCCTAAGCAGATAGAGGCCCAAGCTGCAGATCACTGGCCTAGATGTGCTGGGACCACACAGCAAGCCTAGGTGCAACCTCCCCTTCCTGATCTGAGCTTCTGGACTGCATTTTTAAGAGTTATATGATAGCTGTTAGCATTCACAAGAACGTAGGCTACATTTCAGGTAGTGTGAAGCAATTCTAGACCACAGAGTGGACTCGCAAAGCTTTCCGGGGTCCCTCAAGATGAGATGCAAAGCTGTGTTTTATAAGGCCTGGAGCCATGGGCCAGCAAGTCTCGAGTATCCTGGGGTGGGTTTACCTTGTTTTCAAGTTCTTATGAACACAAATGAGTTTTCTTTTCACTTCTCAATGTTGGCCTGCAACTGAGCAAGAGGCCTTTTCAACACAGGAACACTTCATTATTTCACCTAGCTGGCAGAAGGCCTCTTTGGGCTCAGAGGCAAATGCTCTTGTTCTCTAGCACAGTCTAGAGGGGGACAGACCCTGAGGAGGGCTTTGAAGAGATGTTGACCAGAGGGAGCTCTTCATTCTTCTTTTTCTCCCTCATGATGTACCCTCCAGAGTCAAGTGAACACCCAGACACACCCCAAAGGCATAGAGAGATTATTTTCAAAAGGGCCTCCATTAATTAATTAAATCCACCTCCATTAACGTGGATACCCAAGAGCTGACTGTAAGCATTTGGATCCTTGGAAAAACAAACCTAAGTTTTATAAACACCTGGGCCTTGTTTTAAGGGGGGGGGGAGGACATGATATTGGTTTGTATGACACCAACATTAGGGTTTTTAGAACACATTAAACAGTATCGCAAGTCAGAGCAGATTGGATTCATTAATGGAATTGGACCGCCTCTCTAAACATCAGAGCAACATTTTAGTAACAAGAAACCTTACTTCCTCCCCTTAGTTGAGCTGGAAAATTAATGTAGTGTGCTTCTGAAGAAACACATAATGAACATGATGAATTTTCATCATCTTGCTGGAAAGTGATTCTTTATGTTCTTATTCCAAATTTACAGCAAGTAAATTTAACGTTCTAAAGCTGCTGAGCCTTTTTAAGATCTCACTATCAATTTGTGGGGCGCTTTGAGTGATTCTGCCCTGGAATTGATTAGTGCTTTCTGAAAAATGCACGTGTAGCAAATTGCCGCACTTCAAGATAAATCAAGTATTTGGGGGAGTTACACTTTATTCACATTCCTTCTAAGGAAAAACAAAACAAAACAAACAACCCAGCCCTTACCTGAGTATCCTGCAGAGAGGTAGGGATCCAAACTGGTTCTGTGGCTTTCATAGGAAATTTGTAATCAGGAAGTTAAAAATCTCCATCAGTAACTAGGAGCCCATGCTGACCAGCTCCTGGGCCAAGCTGATCTCAAAGACACCCATTGTTGTTTAGTCAAAATTCATAGGCCATGAGTGGCATCCCAGAGCACCGTGAGCCCCCAAGGATATGGATGCTCTAAGCAGATGTTAAATTTCCTTTTTTAAAAAACTGAGATGTGGGATCCCTGGGTGGCGCAGCGGTTTGGCGCCTGCCTTTGGCCCAGGGCGCGATCCTGGAGACCCAGGATCGAATCCCACGTCGGGCTCCCGGTGCATGGAGCCTGCTTCTCCCTCTGCCTGTGTCTCTGCCTCTCTCTCTCTCTGTGACTATCATAAACAAATAAAAATTAAAAAAATAAAAAATAAAAAATAAAAAACTGAGATGTAATTCACATATCATAAAATTCACCCCTTTACAGTGTATAATTTAGTGGTTTCTCGTACATGCACAAAGATGCTCAACCATCAGCACTTCCTGGTTCTGGAGCAGTTTGATCACCCCAAAAAAGAGACCCTATACACATTAACAGTCACTCCCCATTCTCCGCTCCTCTCTTCCAGGTGGGGAAGCTGCTCCTCTACTTCCTGCAGCTATGGGTTTGCCAATTCTGGACAATCATTCCTTGTTGCATAAGGGCTGTAGTTTTTATTTTGTAGATGCAGACAGCTGCTACCAGCACTACTTGAGCACAGATCTTCCCACCAGCTGTGATTCTCTCTTCCTCCTTTGGTTGGGAAAGTGCAGGGGGTTGGGGGTAGGTAGTCTTTTTTGTTTGTCAGAGACAGGGTAGGCTTAAATATTTCAAAGCCTGTTCCAGCCTGTTTGCCAAAAGTAGTACAGCTAAGTAGACTCCAGAGTCAGGTAAACAAAGTCCAAACCACAGTGCTATCACTTTATATGGATTACAGGCTATGTGACTAGGGGCATGTTACATGACCTCTCTGAGCCTTAGTTTCTCACCTCTAGAAGGGAAACGGTAGTACCAACTTCATGGGATTTATTTTGAGGACTAAATGAGATATAGATAGATAGATAATAGATAGATATAAAGAGAAATGGGTAGCTTGGTACCACACCAGGCAGTAGTAAGATTTCAAAAAAAGATATCTAAAATTAAATGCCTATTTTCAAAAAAAGATATCTAAAATTAAATGGTACTGGTTTTTGCATTTGTTGGTTGCTTACTTAATGCAAGTGCACACCATCCAAAGGAGAGATGGGATTCTGAACATAAGAATTTGCAATGCCTCTGAAAGATATGATGTAATAAGATGACATGATGTCTGATCAAGTATGTGAGATTGATATCACAACAATAAACACTAGCCCCAGATTAATTTCTTGACAGGCAAGGTGAGTTGACATTCTCAGGAAATTAAAATTCAACATGTTCTTTCTGCAAATACTATAGTCCATGAAAATCAATATGTTTTACCCTGACTATATGGCAGTCGGTTTCTTCAGTAATATAGCAACAGCTATTCATGCACAGTATAATATGAAATCTATAGATCAATAAGCTCTTTGATTTATAAAAAGTTACAGCAAGTCGCCAGGGAGAAGAGATCTAGAAAAGATAAATCTCTCTCATCAAAAGGCTACTTTAAACATAATCCTGTCAAAATAAAGAATACATATTTTATATAGTATGTATGAAAACCCAATAGGATTTTAAAACACAATCAAGCATCTATTTTCACTAATAAAAAGTTCAAAGTCACATGTTTTATAACAGTGCACACAGGCTGCCTGGTGAATGGACAAAAACAAAGGAATTACCATAGGAATCTACCTGTAGTGGTTATTTAACTCCTTTCTCAGGTTTTATGGATAACAACTTGGCACTTAGTACTGTTTATACCAATAGAAAATAATCACAAAATAGTGGGATCCCAGCAGAATTCCATTTCTATAGGATTTCCTATAGTCTTAAAAAATTAGGGCCATTCAAATCCCTCGGAGATTTTCACTCTCCGAGCCTCATAAAATCACACTCAGGAAGAACAGACAGGAGCCTCCAACACTGACCAAAGAAATCAGGAATCTGATACAATCGTGGATCATTAACCTGATATTGCAACGTATACACTTTTCTCTCTCACTCATCAGCAACAGCCATGTAGAGGGAGCACTCCTGGACTTCCCAAGGATCCCATGGCAAAGTCCATGACCATAAGGGACAATGATTAACTTTTTGGATTTTTTTTCCCACCACATTGTGGATGCTCTTTATTCCAATAGTCAGGCTTTGGTTCTAGACAGGAAAAACACTGGACAAGTGGCAAAGAACCTCTAGGAATCCAATTTGCATTCCAGTACAAAGGAAATTTAAACAGGGTAGACTAAATGGAGAAGTGGTAGGTGCCTAAAGGCCCAGGCTGTAGTCAAGTAGCGGTGAATCTGTCCTCTGCTCAACAACTCCTATCCTATCCCATCCCATCCCATCCCATTCCATCCTAAGTCAGCTGATTGGGCTGGTCCCACCTCTGTCACTAACTGTATGATCTCAAGAAGTAACTTTAATCTTCCGGGCCTCTGTGCCCACAAACATAAAGTGTGGAGATGGAACCAGATGGTCTATCTCTCTATGAATCCTATGATTCAATTCCAAGACCCTTGGCCACTCTCTGTTTTATTATCATCAGGACTTGGAATGCAGAAGATAGAACAGACCCACTCACAAAGAGACCTTCATTCGGTAAGTCAGTGATTTAGGCTTTCATTACTATTTTTCCAGGTACTGTGTTAGCCCCTGGCGGTCAAAGAGGACTATGTCTCTGCCCTCAAAGATTTTTGATGAGATATACACATAAGATCCAGGAGTATCTGCAACAGTCCAAGGGAAATTCCACTAGCTTCCCAGGTAAAGAGATCTAGCAATCAAAGGGAGGGCATGACAAAAATGTAGGGAAAAAAAGCTCTGCTCCTGGTCTCTACGTCAAGACCTAGAAAGTGGGAAGAAGTAAAAGTTGAATTTAGGGATCTCTTTGGAGCCTTGGAGAAGGCCCCAAGGGACTCAGTTGTGGGGTTAGGCATTTCTCACTCTTACCAGTTCTCCAGTGCTCAGTGACAAATTCCTTCTTCTGGGGTGGGACTCAGCCTCATTATTTCACCTCTGATACAAGAGCTACACCACATTCATCTACTCAAGAGTTTTCTCCAGTTTTGCCTTCCTACCCTCCACCTCACATCACAGCCACTTCTTGCTCTGTGCACATCGACTGGTAGAGAAGAATACAGTAAGGGTCAAATGCTACTTTGGGCTGCCATCAGCTACGTATATGATATAGACAAATTGCTTTTGATGCCAAGCCTCAAGGTGGATTTTTCTTCCTCCTCATCATAATACTACCTCCTCACTTTTGTACAGATTCCAGAGAACACTAAAGAGGCAGATACTGAGGGTCAGAGAGGAGAAGTGACTTGCCCACGGCTACACAGACTACAAAGACAAAAATCCTTAGGGGTTCCAAAAAGTGTATGCATGACAATAATGAAGGATGTCACCAGGGAAGGGCCAATGGAGCAGGCAGCTACCATGAGGATACACAGCAGAAGCCTCCCTTTGACAAATTTACAATGGTCTGAGATTTGTGTTATAAGCTACTTAAAAGAGTGCTGTCAACTTTGTCCATTCAGAAATCTGATTTTGCCAGGGTCCTAGGTGCTCATCCAATTCAATCTTAAAAAAAAAAAAAAAAAAAAAAAAAGCAGTTCCAAAGAGGTGCACCTGGCTGGCTCATTCAGTTGAGTGTGCAACTCTTCATCTCAGGGTTGTGAGTTTGAGCCCCACAATGGATATAGAACTTACTCAAAAAGAATCTTTTTTTTAAAAAAGCTCACAAGAAAGTAGCATAATCAATTAGAATGCCTGAGTGCTGACTTACAATGTGAATTATTACTATTAGGAGGATGAGATTCTCACATTCTCTGGTCAGGCTCTCTACAGACAAGCTACATGAAAAGGATGAATTATAATCAGGAGGTTGATGGGTGAGCCTGGAATCATTATCAGGTGAGTTAGTGAAAGCATGTAAAATTTCAGTGGCATCAGGTGTCCACAATGAAGATAAAGCTGCCATTGGAAGTGGCCCTTTGACACCCACGGCCTTAGAGCTGGACAGGCTCTGCTGTATTACTCTCTTCAGCCTCTGTCTTCATTGACATATTCTTTAACGATGTTAATACCTCCCGGTGACATCTTTCTGCTTTGATCTATTGCATCTTGTTTAAAGTTTAATTATCAGAGAACAACCTACTTTCAGAGTCTTCAGGGGACATCTGTCACCTGCATGGACTACCAACCGAGACCAGGTTTTCTGATTCTGAGTCTGCAATGCTTTCAACTATCTTGCTGCCTCACCACCAAAGGGGAGGATCCCATATCCTTCGCAGGAGAAAAATGAGACAAACACAAACATGCTTTGAAAGTATCATGCTGATATAAGCTATCATCTTTTTTTTTAGCTATCATCTTTTTAAATCAGCACACATGGATCCTTTTGCCATCCTTCAACTTTACCAAATACAATGGTAAACAAGAGCAGAGAGTACTTAGTGAAGAATTTCCAAGTGTGTGCGTGCATGTGTGTGTGTCGGGGGGAATTCTCAGCTGAAAATGTTGGGGGGGACTCTTCGTTAACTACTGTTTTTATTTAAGCTCCCCCAGGCTATTACTTATTTTCCGAAAAGTGCTGATGCAAGACATACAATGAAATGAGGTCAATGAGTGCAGGGTCCTCCCCTGCCAGGGCCGGGAGAAGGCTAGGGTAATCAGTGCACAATTAGTTGCTAGCAGATAAATGAGTCAATTGGCTGGAAGACGTGGAATAAGTAAAAATCCACAAAGAAAGAGAGACTGGCTGATTTTTCGAGGGAGAAAGAGGAAGAGTGGGAGAGAGAATAGGAATGAATCTGAGAGCCCCGAGAAAGAAGTACATGTAGCAAAGAGATCCTGGATATCAGCAATCACGAGAGTCAGAGAATATCTTCCCCTCCCACCAACCACATGGAACATTTCGCTCCCCGGGAAGAGGAGGTGATCATTTCCTCAGGAGATTGATTACACTCATACAGGCCGTACTAAAAGTTGACCTCAGATTATACTCATCATATTTCACTTCAAACTCTCATTTTTTGATTGTCACATGTGTCATTCTCTGAGTCAGTGGTAGGGGAGAGAAAAGGGTATGTTATTATAGAAGATGAAATATACTTATCTCTCTTTTTTTTAAGATTTTATTTATTTATTCATGATAGACATAGAGAGAGAGGCAGAGACACAGGCAGAGTGGAAAAGCAGGCTCCATGCAGGGAACCCGACATGGGACTCGACCCCGGGTCTCTAGGATCATGCCCTCGGCCAAAGGCAGGTGCTAAACCGCTGAGCCACCCAGGGATCCCTATACTTATCTTTCAAAAGGACATATTTTCTGTTAGAAATTTCTGCACTTCAAAAATGCTCATTAAAAACACAAAAACACAAAAAAACAAAAAAGACCATTTTCCTTTGGTAGTAGAAAAACTAGAGGGAAATAAAGGCCAAACCAGTCACCTACTATATCCCTACCACACACCTACTGGCATGTTCCAAGTCATGTCAGTAATTACACTGTCAGATATGACACCATATCTATATCTGATAATAGATTTGAGAGAGATGAAAATCAGGCCTTAAAGGTCAACTAGAAAAATCCTCCCACCCAATCTTGGAACCATTATGTAAAAAGAAATGAGAAAAAAGAGACATTCTTCTGACGCCAGATCCTAGACCAAACCAAATAGTATAGATAGCTCAATGAAAGGAACAGGAGTCAGGAGGTAAGAACAGAGAGGGCAGAGGGCATGTTGGAAAGTGTGTGGGGGGCAGGCTCTCCACAAAGGCAACCATCTCCTCTGTCTCTCCTAAGGGACTGCACTGCCATGTGGATGAGGGTTCCAGTTCATTAGTGCTTTGACCCTGTCTCTGAATCTGATGACCTTTGAGCATCACCCCACCACTTTGTGAATAATAAAGACCTTCCTTCCACTGAGTTCTCTGACTTGGTTCCTTTCAAAGCCAGCCAAGACAGCCCTCCCTACCAACATGGAATCCAGGAAAATACAAGGGGCAGCCATTGTGCTGGGCAGGGCTGGGGAGGTAGGGGGAGAAACAGCAAGTGACCCAATTCTGCAGCTCCCCTGGAAACCCATCCTCTGAGGTACAAAGGCCACCCAACAGTCAACTGGCCAGTGCCAGGTGCTGCAGAATTGCAATGCCATACTGGAGCAATCAGCGTGCCATTCATGTGGGTAACCACCTCTTCCATGTAAAAGATACCTGTCAGACCCAAACATTGAGACAACGGGCCTCTTCACAGCAGGGCAGTCACCTTAATTCACATTTGTGTGTCTCTTCCTGGCCCAGGGCCTAGCCGTCTACCTGACATAGAGAAGCAGCTCAATGATCTTTTTTTCTTTTCTGTTATTTTACATAGCTATAGCTCATAGAGAACAACACTGGCTTTGGAATCAGGAAGCATGTATTCTACTGGTACCTCCACCCCTAAAGCAGTTGTGAATATTTCAAACAGTCTCTCCCCTCTCCCACCTCAGCTCCCTCAGCCCATTCCAAATGACTCATTTCCTTGCCACGCTATCTGTCCCCACCACCCACACCCCTCTTGACCTCTGCCCTGCTTTACTTTTTCTTCATAGCTCCTACCAGAAAATTGAAATTGCCCTATTCATTCACTCCTTCATCTCTCCCATCTATCCATTTGTTCATTCATTGTTGCCTCATTTGCTGGCTCCTTGCCCTCCGTCCCCAGCCCTGCCAACAGAATTTCAAGTTTGTTAAGGTAGGGATTTTCCCTTGTCACTACATCTTTTTTGCTGCTGTATCCCAAGCTACAGAGCACAGGGCCTTGCACATGGTAGGTGCTGATAAATATTGGGCAGCCCAGGTGGCGCAGCGGCTTAGCATCGCCTGCAGCTCAGGGTGTGATCCTGGGGTCCCGGGATCGAGTCCCACATCAGGCTCCCTGCATGGTGCCTGCTTCTCCCTCTGCCTGTCTCTGCCTGTGTGTGTGTGTGTGTGTGTGTGTCTATGAATAAATAAATAAAATCTTTAAAAAATCTGTCTAATTCAGGGCACCTGGGTAGCTAGTGGTTAAGCATCTGCCTTCAGCTCAGGTCGTGATTCCAGGGTCCTGGGATCAAGCCCCACGTCGGGCTCCCCACAGGGAGCCTACTTCTCCCTCTGCCTATGCCTCTGCCTCTCTCTCTATGTTCTCTCATGAAAAAATAAAGAAAATCTTTAAAAAATCTGTCCAATTAAAAATTAAAGGCATAGTAGATGCTCAATAAACATGTGTCAACCGAGACTGAAGGTGGTGAAATGGAGGTCCTTCCCAGGGTTGAGTCTACGGCCCATGGCACCACTCAATGGCCCTCCACACTAACCGATCCTGATGAAGATCTGCCACCCCAATACCCACTCCCTGGCTGCCACCAAGTGCTAAAGTGAGACCTCAAGTCTTCATCTCCCCCTGGCTCCCAGAGTTCAGAGCTCAGGCTCCTGCGCACCTCTCTGGGCTGGACACCGGAGGGCAGTATACCCACACTTACTGCTTCCCTCCAGCAGAGGGCCAGAGGTAGGGGGAATCCAAGTTCCAGATAAATGGCAGGACTGGGGTGTCAAATTGGCATGTCGGAGCGGCGCCTCACTGCCCCCTGATGTGAGGAGCTGCCGACTGTAGGACAAAGGGTTCTGTAAAGACTTCATTCAAAATTTGTAACATGGAAATCAAATGTGAACAACAGACCCCAAAACCATCTGTTCTTGCCAAAGCCAGGACAGACTCCATGGCCAGCTGCCAGAAGTGTCCTGGGTTGTTCTATACACACTAGGGGAGAGAGCCACGTTTCATTGTAACAAAAGGGCCGTTATGCAAAGGGCTGCCAAACACAATCTTCCTTTTGATGGATTCTCTTTAACTAGAATAATATAATAAAATGATAATGATAATCTTTTGGTTTATGATTATCCCGAGTTATCACCAAAAAAAAAAAAAGCCAACTCCTGGCATCAAAGGAAACAGACCTTACAAGCTAACTATTTGCCTCTCCAAGAAATTTATCATTGTAACTTGGTGAAAATGCATTTTAATTAAAACACAGTACCGGTTATAATAAGTTGGGGAGTTTTAAAAAGGGGTATAATTAACTCCAAAACTGGAACACTCTGCTGCAATATTAAATATGTGCAAGAAAATATAAAGAAAAATATATTACACTCAACATGTATGGGCATATGCACAATTTCTATTAAGAAATTTAAGGGCTTAATGACAATCCAAAAACCCTTCAATATGTGAATTTCTATTGTGATGGCATATTCTGTTGCTTTGGAATTCTTAGCTGCTAGGATATATAAAAATTTAATTTCAACCAAAACTTCTTGTGAAGTAAAAGGTTTGATGCCCCTAAATAAATATACTTCAAGTCTCATATCTGAATGGGTTTTCCTCATATTTTTTCCTAAGTGACCAAACTCAAAATATCCTAACCCTGCACCCTGGGTACATCCTTTTATGGACTCCAATCTGACATACGACCCCTCAGGCTGCAACTGTGGGCTGCTCACAATACTGTCGGTCTATATACTT
This sequence comes from Canis lupus baileyi, assembly GCF_048164855.1. NCBI lineage: Eukaryota > Metazoa > Chordata > Mammalia > Carnivora > Canidae > Canis > Canis lupus. The sequence continues at coordinate 19,399,727 of NC_132876.1, read as the reverse complement.
GGGTGGAAAACGAACAACCTCTAGCTTCAGAACCAGATCATTGCCTTGGACCTCTGAGAGGCTTTTGTATGGTATTTCTTCTATAAACCTGCATAGCCTCCCTGTAAGCCTTTGATGAATTAAAGTGTTCATTTGGAACTAGATAACCTTAGCAGGCTTGTCCCTGCAAGTTCCTGTTAATAAAGTTGAGAGTGTTTCAACCCTCAGGAGGTGAGAAAGAAAGAGCTGGTCCATCCTGTACTGTAGGAGGTGATCACTTTCAGTCAGCTACCTGATAAGCGCCAGCAAATGTATCCCTTTTAGCATCATTTAAACCAAGCTAATAGGAGAGGCATCCCCTCCATCTGCACACAAGACAGCAGAATGAAAGAAAAAAAAATAAACAGCTCTACACATATTTAAACAGCTCCACCAAAGATGCAGAAAGGCAAAGCCTCTAAGCACTTGTTTCTCCCTTTAAATAAGACAGCGCAGAAAGCTGGTTCCATTCAGGGCTTTTAATACCCAAGTGCCCTAGATTCGCTTCACCTGGACAGGGTGTGGACCCCAGGAAGTAATGCTTGGTATCTGGCCAGTGTTAACTTCTTATCATTTCCACAGGGGCTTCAGTTTTTAATCAAGAGAACAGGAAGTAAGCTGAAAGCAATAAAACACAGACCAGAACAGGGCCCGTGAATTCCAGGATAAAAACGTAAGTGCTTGAGACTGTCCCTAAGCACAAAGGAGGCCTCGTCATTTGCTAAGAAGGAATGGAAGGAGTAGACGGCTAAGTATAGTTTTTTGAAACTATATGAAGTCTACACCAGGGTCAGCCACTTTCTTAGCCTTGAAGGCCGGTAGATGGGGGGGTGGAGGACCATGGTCGACCACATGTGCCTCTTCATTTTCTCTACTCCTTCCTTCCACTGCCTTTCTGGCTTTCTCCCATTCCTCCTCCTGCTTCCACTCATTGTCTGTTCCCCCTCCACCGTCTGGAAAAGAAAGACCACAAACCTGAATCAGGGTCAAAGACCTGCCTCCACAGTGGCCTCAGGCATCCCAGAACCTAAATGTACCTGATCTCAACTGTCGATACTCTTCCCCTATGATAAAACGTTGGTTACTGAAGATGCTAATAGCCTCCAAGTCTAGTTTAGGAATGATTTTTTTTTAAGATTTTATTTATTTGCGAGAGGTATCATGAGCAGGGAGGAGGGGTAGAGGGAGAAGCAGACTCTTCGTGGAGCAGGGAGCCTGATGGCAGGGCTCGATCCTACGATCTTGGGATTGTGATCTGAGCAGAAGGCAGACGCTTAATCACCTGAGCCACCCAGGTGCCCTAGTTTAGGTAAGATTTAAAAAAGACTCCTAACTCTGGGAAACGAACTAGGGGTGGTGGAAGGGGAGGAGGGCGGGGGGTGGGGGTGAACGGGTGACGGGCACTGAGGGGGGCACTTGATGGGATGAGCACTGGGTGTTATTCTGTAAGTTGGCAAATTGAACACCAATAATAAATTTATTATTTAAAAAAATCTATCTGGTGTATAGTAAGTAGAACAGATTCCAAGAGGTAGAAGCAATGACTCTATTGGCTCCAATGGTACATATTACATACCTCCACTTGAATCTGTCATGATATATTAAAAATACCTATTTATCCATTTATCTTCCCCACTGGACAGTGAACCCCTAGAGGCTAGGAACTATATCTCTCGTCTTTATGTCTCGGTATTTACCTCAGAGTCTGACACAGAAGGGGCCATTTTATAAGTGTTTCACTGAACCAAGCCCTGTATCAACAGTCAACAAAATGGTGGCTTTGGCCTAGACTATGCCAACTGCAAAGAATCTCATGTGTGGATCATAGGACTTTTCGCAAACTTAGTAGTTAAGATACATATGGCTACTCCAACCAGAAAACCGACATAATCAAAAGTAGCAAGGAACATTTAAAAAGCTGTTACATTCCTCAGGAACAATGTCCTTTGGAAAGACTATCCTTTATGTGCCTGTCAGGGACCATGTCCTTCCCTTGTGGTAATTCATATAAAATGGTCATAGCCATGAAGCACTACAAAGGCAGAGTCTGCTTGTGCTTTGCCAGGATTAGATATTAAATAAATGGATAAGGGTCACACATGGTCCCAATTCCAAATTCATGTTGCAATGCCTGGTCAAGGTGGGGTGAGGCAAGAGAAAATTTTCAGCTTCTATTCTGAACAACCTGGCTTAGGTCCGATAAGATAGATTGTCAAGAAAACTATCCAGGGAAGCGCAATTTTTCATTCAAATCTTCAAAAAGGAAAAACCAGTAAAACAAGTTTACTATCTATGTGTATCTAAGTACTTAGGGACTGAAAATCTGTTTTTAAAAGGTTATATTACAAGTCATATAAATTATCTTGACACTTTAAAATGCACATTATGTTCTAGAATATTCCTCTACTTCCCTGAACAGCTACCACGTGAAAAATGGGGGGCTAGCCCTTTCATAAGCATCTAGAATCAACAATCATCATCTATAGAGTACACGGACTCAAGTACATTCCATGGAGCAGAAGTCCTCATGGGCAGTGACTAGAGCCATTTTTCATAGTTTAATATTTCAGTAATTTAGATTTTTTTCTTTTCAGCTCAGAAGGCAATAAGAGCCACTTCCAACACACCGACAAAATTTTATTTCTGTATGCTAAAGTGTAGGTATAAAATCATCCCTAAGCTGATACACTTTTTAAAGGACCACAGTTTAAAAATATGACTATCATGTTACGATGAATCCTGAAATGTGCCTGAAGAGAAACATATTGACAATTTAGACCTTAGCTATAGTAGTTTCAAGAAATGCATGAACCGAGACAATAAATGGTTTTAAGTTAAAGCAAGGTAATTAAGAATTGAGTATACCTTATCTGAGGCTGAAAACAGAAACTACTTACAAAGGCAGCCTTCTCAAAGTCTGGAACATTCTCTATTCCTTCCAATCAGGTCAGTGCTTATTTATAAATTTATTTTTAAAGATTTTATTTATTTATGCATGAGAGACACACAGAGGCTGAGACACAAGCAGGCCCCATATAGGGAGCCTGATGCGAGACTTGATCCCAGGACCCCGGGATCACTACCTGAGCCGAAGGCAGATGCTCAACCACTGAGCCTCCCAGGTGCCCCAGTTCAGTGCTTATTTAGATGAAGTTTCTCTAACATCCCACTACCTCAATTACTTGGGGAGTCACCATTCAAATAAGGATTTCTTTTCTTTTCTTTTCTTACTTTCTTTTCTTCCTTTCTTTCTTCCTTTCTTTTCTTTCTTTTCTTGGAAATAAGGATTTCTGAGGACAGATTTTTTCCAAACTAACCAACAGCTTAAATGGCACAATTTATAAATTGTCAGAGATAACTTTTTTTCTCAGTCTTCTAGGAATTATTAACATTGCTTAGCTTTGCCTCCACAGTTAAACTCACTCAACTTCATCACCGCTAGTTTCTATTTTCTGCATGACTACAGACAACCCCTCCTCAGAACTCCTCCAGGTAGGTTAGGGAAGCTCCTAGGAGGCCCAGTGCTCAGGGTCAAGTCTCCCTGGGCCTCTGGTCCTGCTCTTTTTACCCTGGTTGCAATAACTGGGCTTTTGGGAACTTCTCGTGATTCATATACCTGGGTTAGTTCCAGAGATCCTGGTCCATCTTGACATTCTATCTTGCCTGACCGTGTTCCTGTCTTGGTTTCCTGGCCAGAATTGTAGTTCTTCTGGATTGCCTTGCTGCTGCTCCTTCGGGTCCTGCCCCTGAATCTTGGATTAGAAATCCAAGTCCTTAACTAGAGTCAGATGGGCTCAGCTGCAATCAGATGTCCCAACTGGGCACACGTCTGTCTCCCCACCTACACTATGCACTTGAGAGCAAACACCTAGCCTTCTCATATTCACCTGTATTCCACAGACCAGAGCACAGTGCCCAGCACATAGCCTAGAGGGGATAGACTGTGTAGACATCTGAGATATTTATCACCTGCTGCCATGTTTACTTGAACCTGGTGCTGTGCCCACAAAAATAAATGTCTTCCTATTACCTGCCCCTGGAACTTCTTCTGATTACCAGCCCACTTCCCCGAAGTCTCCTTAAAGGTGAGGGGACAAGTGCCCCAATGTTTGTGTTTAAAGTGCATAAATGATTGTTAAGTCTATTTTCTCCTATTCGTCTGCGACGCCTGAGTGGCTCAGCAGTTGGGCGTCTGCCTTTGGCTCAGGTTGTGATCCTGGGGTTCTGGGATCGAGTCTCTCATTGGGCTCCCCACAGGGAGCCTGCTCCTCTCTGCCTATGTCTCTGCCTCTCTGTGTCTCTCATGAATAAATAAATAAAAATCTTTTAAAAAATAATAATTTCTCCTATTTGTCTTAAGCCTTCTCTCAATCCTCCCAAAGCTGTTAAGGAGAAATAACTCCTTTCCCAAAGAAGTTTCCTGATGTCTCCAATAGACAAATCTTTCCTCAGTACAGTAAGTTTGTTAAAACATCAAACACAGAAAGGTCAATTTTAAATTCAGCTGGAGCTCGGTAACATATTAAGATTTTATCCTTCATTTTAGGTGTATCTAGCTAAAACGATAGAGCAAATCAGCTTCCCTTCTCTGAAAGATCAGACTGTGATCTGATGAAAAGAGGTGCTCATCAGACAGATGGTACAATGACAGTGTTCATGAGGGAGGAGAGCCTGATCTATGCACCTACAGACTAGTTAACTAAGATGGGCCCAGGTGGTAGATGCCCACAAGATGAATGGGGCCCCTCGGCCCAACACTAACCCCTCCTTTTGGATGCCTTCGTACTCAAATTTCCCCCCTTTATATAATGTTATAGACCAACTTCACAGCAATAAAAAAAATATTTCCACCTTAATTGATGCTGGTAAGAGAGGAAGGAGCAGGGCTCACTCCTCCTACAGCCACCACCTAAACTACTAGATTTTGAGCACGGGTACTTGACCCCCATGGGATAGAGGATGAGCATGCCTGTTTAGGGAGCTTAGCAGATCCAGCTAGCTTGTTTATTTACCTTTTATGAACAGAATACAGAAACCATCTGACTGCTTATGCCTCATGCATGGAATAATATGCAAGAATGAGTTTTGTAAACAGCACGGTTCAAACGTCGCTTTTGTTGCTACTACTTCTGCTATGATAAACACCTCATTTCAGAAAAAGAACCCCCCAAAAAACATACAAGAAAATCCACCTGAAATATGCTTTCCTTTGAGGGGCACCTGGGTGGCTCAGTGGTTGAGCATCTGCCTTCAGCTCAGGTCGTGATCCCGGGGTCCTGGGATCAAGTCCCACATCAGGCTCCCTGCAGGAAGCCTGCTTCTCCCTCTGCCTATGTCTCTGCCTCTCTGTGTGTCTCTCATAAACAAATTAAAAAAAATAAAATCTTTTTCAAAAATGCATTCCTTTGAATATTGCCCTTTGCCTGCTATCTTTTGGAAGGCAAATAGTTCTTGCCAGGGAAAGCCATTAAGTCCTCTAAACTTGGGAAGGAATGGGTTTATGTGAAGTTCTCACACTGGGGCAGAGCAGGGGGTGGCATGGTGAAGACAGAAGTATACAAAAAAGGGGCACTGGATATTTCTTTTGCACCTCGAGTTTACACTTGTTAAAGTGATATGGGACTTCTCATAATTTGTGGGGCTGGGCACAAAATGAAAACGCGGGATGGCTTGTTCAAAACTTACTAAGATTCTCAAGTGGGCAATGGCAGAGCAGTAAACCAAGTGCTGGCCCACCTAAGTACAGGGTGCTATATGACCACAAGGCTTAAAGTTGAGTGCAGCACAACAAAGTCATCTTCATTAGTTCCAAAAGGTCGGGGCTTGTGTCACATGCATCTTTGTCTGAGACTAAGAAGGACAGAGTCTTCCAATGGCACTTTATATAGTCCCCCCCCCCCGCCCCCTATCTGCAAGGATAGGCTCCAGTGCTTTCATGGTGGCCTGATGAGTCAGTGTGTCAACACCATGGAACATGGATGACTTTGGAGAGAAGCCTCAGCTATCTGACTGGTGTGGTGTGAGCCACCTAGAATGGCAGCAGCACCCTTCTGAACAGAGATGGCTTTGCACTTTCTTTGACCTGTGCTACCTCCAGTCTTTGTTTTCTTTGGACTCCCAAAGATCGACTGCCTTGGAGAAACTGAGGTGGTGAAGAGAAAAAAAAAAAAGAACCAAATTCAGTCCTTGGAACAGACACCAATACTGAAACTGTCATGGGACCAAAGGCCACTGTGCTTTATCTGACCTCCCCTACCATCTCAGTTCCTCCGAGCCAAAGAACTTTACTGAATGTACTGCAGAAATGTTCATTCTCCTAACACAGAGAATAGGCCATACTGTTAAGACGTCGGACCAACCCAGGTATTAGGGATTACAAATCAGGGATTTCCGTGAACTTAAACAAAAAATTCCAAGTCCCAGTCTTGATCTGACTTCATCCTCTGCATTGTAACAATCAAGCAAGCACAACTCTGAAATATGGTTATGAGGGTATCTGGAGACAGGCAGTAAGTTGAAGAGTACTGCCAATCTGGCCTTTGGGGGTTCATTTTGTTCTGAAATCTTTTTTGGTGGTCATTTATTTTTTAAAAAAAAGAAATAAAGAAAAATCACATGCTGATGGCTTTGCAAATAATAGAGTGGGCTGCAGATTCAGAAAGCAAAAGCAGAAAATGTCCTGAGCGCATTCTGCATAGTCCATAGAGAGAGCTCCCTAATGAGAGCTGTGCACAGTGGGAAGGTCTGGCGTGATAACAAAACAGGGCCAGCAGTCTGCTTGGAATTTAACAAAATTAAAAAGCATCCTCAAAGAAGAAAGAAGAATACCCACGTCCGAGAGGAGAGCTCCAAAGGCAGACTAGAGCCCACCTCTTGGTCTAGGGTAAGTGTTCCATGGCCATTTCATGGGAGAGGTAAGCCTTTTGTTTAAGCCCATCTATGTGTCTATTCCCAAGAGTGTGTGCCCCATACCATGGGCCTCACTGCTTTCATCTGAAGCATACTCATGCAGGACATCTTCCCTTACCAGCAACTAGCTGAATAAACAAGCATCTCCCCAGTAAGTGAACTAGGAGATCTGAGCATTACTGATCAAGGTTAGTCAGAGAGGAAGAATTGATCAATGAGTCCTGAACTTTCTTGTGAGGAACACCTCACAAGAAAAAACGGTGGCAACAGAGTTCACCAAGGGGGTTTCTTTTTATTCAAAGGGAAATGTCTACCACCAAGCGCTTTTCATCTTAAGCAGACATAGAAATTAGATAGCTAGGTGGTCCAGTCTTCAGCTCATGCAGAGATGCCCTTTGAAATACATTCTTTGCTTTTTGTCAGATTCCACTGAGAGTATTCTAAGCAATGGAGCTGTGTTGTTGCTGTATCCTCTCCTGCTTTGGTCAATGGAATTTTGTGGGTCTAATGTTGCACCAAGATATGCTTGCTAACGTGTTTTTACATGCATCTTTCTGCGTAGAGATCTGGAAAATCCATATAAAGTCTAGTGCAATTGTATAAAATCTTGCAAGAAAAAAATAAAAACATTTCTTTCCCTCCCTCTTGGGAAAGAAATAGCAAGTGTGGTTGTCAAAAACTGACAGCAAAGCTGGCATTAACTTAACAGTCATCTTTGGTAACTTCGATTACATCTAAGTCATCTCCTAAAGCTTTCATTCCAAGGGATTTTAATTAAAAGGTCAAGAACACTAAAATACAATACAGCATGTATTAGCACATCTCAGTTAAACAAAGAACACTTAGAAATACATTTTGTCAAGGCTGTAAAGATTCTTTATACCTCAGGCTCTCTGATGAACTTCACTAATAGGTCTCTTAAGCTTTTGTTTTTTTATGTGTTGTCTCCATGAAGTCTGCATTCTCAGTTTAATTGCACATGAATGAATTAACCATCTTGGTGTGTGTGTGTGTGTGTGTGTGTGTACGCACGCACGCACTAGCTTCAAACAGAGAATGCAACAAAGAAACAGAAACTGGGCCTAGAGAAAAAAAAAAAAAAAAACCAGCACCTGCTGATATCTCCATCTCTGTTGGCCATTCCCAACACACTTAATTATAAATTCTAACACTCTTAATCATAAATCCCAAGCCCTATAACCCCTTCCCCAATGTGAGAGTCAATACAAACAGAAAACACAGATGAATAATTAACTTGCTTAAGTTCTGGACACAAACAGCATTTCATGGGATCATGTGTTCTATATCTTAAATATTATATATAACATGAGCACATTGCTAAGAGCAAATACCCTCTATCATTGAAAGAGAAGTCAAGAAACTCTAGTTTACACACACACACACACATACACACACATGCCCCTTTATCAGTTCATAAAAAGTTAACAGCATCTTGCAAGGAGGCATTGTATTCAAAACAACATACCATATTAAGAACCAGCTGTGTGACAGTCCAGCCTGCAACAGTCTTGTATGGGTTATGTGGTTCTTAACACCGTGCTTCCTAATATTCCCCCATGGACAAACTAGTAATGATGATGATCCCATACCTGCAGATTTGCAAAACTAGTTTCAAAGGCCACACACATATATTCTCTTATCCATCACCCTTTCTTTTCCTGATTCTATAGCAGGGCTGAATGGCAAGGACCCTTGGCTGTGAGCATTCCAAAGCCTTGGTTTCCAGTGATTATTGGTGATACTAAACCTACCCTACCCCTCTATCTCACAGGACTATTGTGAGAAACAGATGATACCTATAAAACAGTTCTGAAAACTTGCTCCCAAATAAGCAACAATAATACCTTATCGATATAAACGATCCATATGTTCCACACTAGTGACTGATCAATCATTCAGAAACCTTTCCAAGTTTCCCATCTAGTGAGAATTCCTGCCAAGGAACAGGGAACATGTCTGGCTCCACTGGGAAACATCTAGTCTGTAGATTCCTTCTAACTTTTTTGGGGCCTATAAGAGCCACTGCTTCCTCTAGCCTTCAATTTGATTGGACTGGCCATAAGTGTACCTAAAAGGAATGGGGCTCTCTTCTAATATATAGTCAAATGAGAAAATCCTTGATGGTTCCAAAGGTTTCAAATGAGAAACATCTGATTTAGGAAGTCTGGCATGCCCTGGGATTACACTTAGAGCTGGAGATAACCCTTAGAGGAAACTACCAAAAAGTCAACCTCAAATATGACCCACCATCTGTATCTGTTCAAAGACTTTTTTATTGAAATCCAGATATGATTTTCATATCTTAAGGGCTCTATTTTTAAAAAATAAAACCGTATATTTAGTGTGGAAGCCATGAATAATTGCTACATATACTCTCTTTATTTAAATAATAAAATTAGCCTACTATTCTAGTTTTGTTCTAAATTATTACTCTTTATGAGACTTTGGAAAATATGCAAAAAATCGCATTCAAATTCTGGGTTAAGTTCAATAAAATTATTTCCTTTCCTTTAAAAAGATAAACAAATCAAATCCAGGATTGCAGGGGAAATGGCCCCACTGTCTCTGGAGTTTCCATAAATATTTCCTTAAAATATATTTCTAAAGCTTGCTTTGCTTTGGAAACTACCCTCTTTTGAAACGACAGGAGAAGAATCTTTCACATTTTATGATCCCCTTTGGAGCCAACAAAGCAACAGCCAAATCCTGAGTTGATGGATGAGCCAATGAAGTAACCTGGCTGCAAATCAGAATGGCCTGGGGAGCTTGTTAAATAAAAGGGAAAAACAAAATAAAACAACAACAACAAAGAAAACCAGTCCCCATCCAAGAACCATCCAGGGCAGGACCAAGAAATCTGCATTTTTAAAAAAAGATTTTATTCATTCATTCATGAGAGACACAGAGAGAGAGGCAGAGACACAGGCAGAGGGAGAAGCAGGCTCCATGCAAGGGAACCCGATGTGGGACTCGATCCCAGGACCCCAGGATCACGCCCCGGGCCAAAGGCAGGCAGGCTCTAAACCGCTGAGCCACCCAGGGATCCCCAAAATCTGCATTTTAACCAGTCCCAAAACACCTGTAGCTGGCCACCCCATCCTCAGGTATCAACCCTGCTCTCTTTCAACTCTCTCCAGGCCTGACCTTTCTCTGACAAGCCCTCCAAGTGTCTCAAGGGCACCTCAATTGCATTGAGGCCAAAACGCCGAATCTATCTCTTTTCTGCTCCAATTTGCTCCTCCTTTAAGTCTAATTTTAGATTGTTTTTCTTAAAAAATTTTTTAAATTGAGGTAAAATTGGTATATGACATTATATTAATTTCAGGCATGCAACACAATAATCTGATATTTGTATACACTACAAAGCGATCACCACAAGAAGTCTAGTTACCATCTGTCACTATACAATGGACTCCCTTAACCCTCTTCACCCATCTCCCAGCCCTCCCTCTGATAATCACCAATCTGTTCTCCATGTCTATGAGTTTTGTTTTGTTCATTTTTTAGATTCCATCTAAAAATTATAAGTGAAATTATACAGTATTTGTCTTTCTCTGTCTGACTTACTTCACTTAGCATAATACCCTCTAGGTCCATCCATGTTGTCACAAATGGCAAGATTTCCTCCTTCTTTTACGACCAAGCAGTATTCTATTGTGTGTATGTACCATGCGTGTGTGTACCACATATACTTTATCCATTCATCCACAGATGGACCCAGGTTGCTCCCTATCTTGGCTATCATTAAAAAAATGCTGCAGTAAACATAGGGGTACATATATCTTTTTGAATTAGTGTTTTGATTTTCTTTGGATAAATACCCAATAGTGGAATAGCTGTATCATATTATAAGTCTATTTTTAATTTTTTGAGACACCTCCATATTGCTTTCCAGAGTGGCTGCACCAATTTCCATTCTCACCAACAGCGCATGAGGGTTCCCTTTTCTCTACATCCTCACCAACACTTGCTATTTCTTCTCTTTTGATTTTAGCCATTCTAAGAGGTGTGAGGTGATATCTCAATGTGGTTCTGATTTCATTTCCCTAATGATTAGTGATGTTGAACATCTTTTCATGTATCTGTTGGCCATCTGGTTATCTTCTATGAAAAAATTGATATCCTCTGCCCATTTTTTAATAGGATTGTTTTGCTTTTTGCTATTGAGTTCTTCACCTATTTTGGATATTAACACCCTATGAAATATATGATTTCTAAGTATTTTCTTCCATTTAGTAGGTTGCTTTTTCATTTTGTTGCTCATTTCCTTTGTTGTGCACAGGCTTTTTAGTTTGATGTAATCAACTAACAAATTTATATTTGGTGTCATATCCAAAAATTCAACACCATAACCAAGGAGCTTATTGCCTATGTTTTATTCCAGGAGTTTTATGATTTCATTCTAATCCATTTTAAGTTTCTCAGGATTGCTTTGACTATTTGGGGTCTTTGAGGGTTCCAAACACATTTTTAAAAAGTTTGTGCTGTGAAAAATCGAATTTTGGAATTTTGATAGGGATTGAATTGAATCTGTAGATTGCTTTGAGTAGTGTGGACATTTTAACAATATTAATTCTTCTAAACCATGAGCATGAAATATCTTTCCATTTATTTGTATCTTCTTCAACTTTTTTTCAAATTTTAAAAAGATTTTATTTATGAGAGAGAGAGAGAGAGAGAGAGAGAAACAGACACAGGCAGAGAGAGAAGCAGGTTCCATGCAGGGAGCCTGATGTGGGACTTGATCCCGGGTCTCCAGGATCACACCCTGGGCTGAAGGCAGCGCTAAACCGTTGAGCTACCTGGGCTGCCCTTCAATTTCTTTCATTAATAATGTCTTACAGTTTTCAGTGTAAAAGTCTTTTACTTCCTTAATTAAATTTACCACTATGTATTCTCTCTCTCTCTCTTTCTCTCTCGATCCCAATGCAGGGCTTGAATTCACGACTCTGAATCAAGACCTGAGCTGAAATCAAGAGTCAGATGCTTACATCTGACTAAGCCACCCATGTGCCCCATCTCTTTTTGATGCAATTGTAAATAGGACTGCTTTCTTAATTTTTTATAGTTTGTTATTAATGTGTAGAAATTCAACAGATTTCTATATATTGATTTTGTGTCCTGAAACTTTAATTAATTCATTTATTCTAACAGGTTTTTTTGGTGGAGTCTTTAGAGTTTTCTGTACATAATATCATGTCATCTGCAAATAATGAGTTTTACTTCTTTCTTTCCAATTTGGAAGCCTTTTATTTCTTTTTCTTGCCTCAATTCTATGGCTAGGATTTCCAATACTTTGTTGAATAAAAGTGGCTATGATGGACATCCTTATCATACTGTTGAATTTAGAGGAAAAGCTTTCAGTTTTTTACCATTGAGTATGATGTTAGCTGTGGAGTTTGTTATACATGGCCTTTATTATGATGATGTTTGTTCCCTCTATATACAATTCACTGAGTGTTTTTATCATAAAAGGATTTGGATGTTGTCAAATGCTCTTGCTGCTTCTGTTGAGATGATCATGATTTTTATCTCGTTTTTATTTTGTTAATGTGGGGTATCACACTAATTGATTTGTGTATGTTGAACCATCTTTGCTATTCCCTGGAATAGATCCAACTCAATCATGGTGTATGATCTTTTAATGTATTGTAGAGTTTGGTTTGCTAACATTTTGTTAAGGATGTTTGTGCTGTTATTCATTAGGGATATTGGCCTGGATATTTTCTTTTTTGTGTGATGTCCTTGCCTGGTTTTGAAATCAGGGTAATGCTGGCCTAATAAAATGAGGTTGGAAGCATTCTTTCCTCTTCATTTTTTGGAAGACTTTGAGAAGGATAGGTAGTAAATATTATTTGAATGTTTGGTATAATTCACAACTGTAGACGTCTCATCCTAGACTTTTGTTTGTTGGGAGTTTTTTGATTACTAATTTAATCTCCTTGTTAGTAATTGGTCTATTCAGATTTTCTATTTTTTTCATAATTCAATCTTGGAAGATTGTATGTTTCTAGAAATTTATCCATGTCTTCAAGGGTGTCTAATTTGGTGTGTAACTGTTAATAGTAGTCTGTTAAATCCTTATGGTAAGTTGTAACTTCTCTTTCATTTTGTTATTTTATTTATTTGAGCCTTCTCTTTTTTTTTCATGGTGAATCTTGCCAAAGGTTTGTCAGTTTTGTTTGTCCTTTCAAAGAACCAGCTCTTACTTTCATTGTTCTTTTCTATTGATTTTTTAGCCTCTATTTCATTTATTTCCTGTGATCTTTATTTTTTCCTTCCTTTTACTAACTTTGGACTTCATTTTTTTTTCTAGTCCCTTTAGGTGTAAAGTTAAAAATTGTTTAATATTTTTCTTGTTTCTTGAAGTTGGCATGTATCCCTATGAACTTCTCTTTTAAAACATTTTTTGCTGTATCCCATAGACTTTGGATTGTTTTATTTCCATTTTCATTTGTCTTACTGTTTTTTTTTTTAATTTCCCCTTTGATTTCTTTTTTTAATAATACATTTATTTTTTATTGGTGTTCAATTTACCAACATACAGAATAACACCCAGTGCTCATCCTGTCAAGGGCCCCCCCTCAGTGCTCGTCAACCATTCACCCCCACCCCCCGCCCTCCTCCCCTTCCACCACCCCTAATTTGTTTCCCAGAGTTAGGAGTCTTTATGTTCTGTCTCCCTTTCTGATATTTCCCACACATTTCTTCTCCCTTCCCTTATATTCCCTTTCACTATTATTTATATTCCCCAAATGAATGAGAACATACACTGTTTGTCCTTCTCTGATGGACTTACTTCACTCAGCATAATACCCTCCAGTTCCATCCATGTTGAAGCAAATGGTGGGTATTTGTCATTTCTAATGGCTGAGTAATATTCCATTGTATACATAAACCACATCTTCTTTATCCATCCATCTTTCGATGGACACCGAGGCTCCTTCCACAGTTTGGCTTTGACCCACCGGTTGTCTGGTAACATGTTGTTTAATCTCTACATATTTGTGATTTTTCTAGTTTTCATCTTGTAATTAGTTTCTAGTTTCATACCACTGTGATCAGAAAAGATACATGATCTGATTTCAATCTTAAATTTATCAAGACTTATTTTTATGGCCTATAAGTGATCTATCCTAGAGGATATACCATGTGCACTTGAGAAGAATGTGTACTCTGCTGCTCTTGGATGGAATGTTCTGTATATATCTATTATGTCCACATGGTCTAATGTGCCCTTTAAGGCCAATCTTTCTTTATTGATTTCCTGTCTGGAAGATCTATCCACCAATGTAAGTGGGGTGTTAAAATCCCCTACTATTATTGTATTGTCAATTTCTCCCTTTAGGTCTGTTAATATTTGCTTTATATATTTAGGTATTCCCTATGTTAGGTGCATAAATATTTACAAATGGTATATCCTCTTGATGGATTGATACCTTTAACATTATGTAATGCTCTTTGAATCTTGTTACAGTCTCTGTTTTAAAGTCCATTTTGTCTGATATAAGCATAGCTACACCAGCTTTCTTTTCATTTCCAGTGGAACATCTTTTTCCATCCCTTCACTTTGGTTTATATGTGTCCTTAGATCTGAAGTGATTCTCTTTTAGATAATGTATAGATGAGTCTTGTTTTTTAATCCATTCAGCCACTCCACGTCTTTTGATTGGAGAATTTAGCCCATTTACATATCAAGTAATTATTGATAGGTAGGTATTTATTGCCATTTTGTTCATTGTTTTCTGGCTCTTGTTGTAATTTCTTTTTATCCTTTATTTTTTTTATTTATTTATTTATTTTTATTTTTAATTTATTTTTTATTGGTGTTCAATTTACTAACATACAGAATAACACCCAGTGCCCATCACCCATTCACTCCCACCCCCCACCCTCCTCCCCTTCTATCACCCCTAGTTCGTTTCCCAGAGTTAGCAGTCTTTACGTTCTGTCTCCCTTTCTGATATTCCCCACACATTTCTTCTCCCTTCCCTTATATTCCCTTTCACTATTATTTATATTCCCCAAATGAATGAGAACATATAATGTTTGTCCTTCTCCCTCTTGCTCTCTTCCCTTGTGGTTTAATGACTTTCTTTAGCATTATAATTAGACTCCTCTCTCATTGTCTTTTGGGTCTCTACATTTGACCCTTGAAAAATGCAGGGGTTAGGGATGATGACCCTCTACATGTTAAAAATTCACATATAACTTTTGACTCTCCCCAAGTTTAACTACTGATAGCCTACTGTTGACTGGAAACCTTACTAATAACATAAACTGTCAATCAATACATATTTTGTATATGTACTACATACTGTGTTCTTACAATAACCTAGAGAAAATATATTATGAAAATCATAAGGAAGAGAAAACACATTTACAACACTGTATTGTATTTATATTTTAAAAATCTGAGGGATCCTGGGTGGCTCAGCGGTTTAGCGCCTGCCTTCAGTCCAGGGCATGATCCTGGAGGCCCAGGATCGAGTCCCATGTCAGGCTCCCTGCATGGAGCCTGCTTCTCCCTCTGCATGTGTCTCTGCCTCTCTCTCTCTCTCTCTGTCTCTCATGAATACATAAATAAAATATTTTTAAAAAAAATCTGTGCATAAAGGGGCCCATGCAGTTCATACAAACCCGTGTTGTTCAAGGGTCAACCATACTTCAGGTTTTTGCCTTGTGGTTTACCATAAAGCTCACATATAACAGCCTATATGTATAATAGTTTATTTTAAGGTAATAACCACTTAAATTTAAATGCATTCTAGAACTTCCACATTTTTATCACCCCTTTATGTTTTTGATGTCATATTTTATATCTTTTTGTGTATCCCTTAATTAATTAAATGTTGTAGTTATAGTTAATTTTACTATTGTCTTTTAACCTTCATACTAGCCTTATAACCAGTTAATCCATGACCTTTACTATGTATCCTCCTTTTGCACTGATATTTGCACTTCTATGTTTTCTTGTTATGAATTTGTGCCATTTTTTTTCAGCTTAAATAAGTCCCTTTAACATTTCTCATAAGGCCAGTTTAGTGATGGTGAACTCCTTTAGCTCTTGCTTGCCTGGAAAACTAGCTCTCCTTAATTGTGAATGATAGCATGGCTGGGTAGGATACTCTTAGTTGGAAGTTTCTTCCTTTTAGCATTTTGAATATATTATGCTACTCTCTTCTGGCCTACAGAGTTTCTGCTAAAAAATCAGCAGTCTTGTGGCAGTTCTCTTATATATAACAAGTTGATTTTCCTCTTGCTGCTTTTAAGATTCTTTCTTGATCTTTAACTTTTGATACTTTAATTATAATGTGTCTTGGTGTGAATCACTTGGGTTCATGTTATTTGGGCTCTCTGTGCTTCCTGGACTCGGGTACCTGTTTCCTTCCCCAGGTTAAGGAAGTTTTCAACTATTATTTCTTCAAATAAATTTTTGGTCCCCTGGTTTCTCTCTCTTTTCCTTCTGGGACCTCTTCAAAGTAAATGTTATTCTGCTTGATGCTGTCCCATAGGTCTCTTAAGCCCTCTCTTCACCTTTTTTTTTTTTAATTTTTATTTATTTATGATAGTCACACAGAGAGAGAGAGAGAGAGAGGCAGAGACACAGGCAGAGGGAGAAGCAGGCTCCATGCACCGGGAGCCTGATGTGGGATTCGATCCCGGGTCTCCGGGATCGCGCCCTGGGCCAAAGGCAGGCGCCAAACCGCTGCGCCACCCAGGGATCCCTCTCTTCACCTTTTGAAATTCCTTTTTTCTTTTTGCTGTTCTGTTTGGGTAACTTCCACTCCTCTCTCTTCCATGTCAGTGATCCTTTCTCCTGCTTCATTTAGTCCATTATTGAATCCCTTTGGTGTAGTTTTCAGTTCAATTTTTGTATTCCTCAGCTCCATGGTTTCTGTTTGGTACTTTTTTATACTTTCTATCTCTTTGTTGATGTTTTCCCTGTATTCATCCATTCTTCTCCTGAGTTCAGTGAACATGTTTATGACCATCATTTTGAGCTATCAGGTAGCTTACTTATCTCCATTTAAGGAATTTTTCTGAGGTTTTCTTTTATTCTTTCTCTTAGAACTAAATCCTCTATTTCCTCATTTGGCTTGACTCTCTATTTGTTCCTATGTATTAAGTGAAACCGCTACCCCCCCCAGTCTTAAAGGAGTAGCCTTGAGTAGGAGAGGGACCTTATCATTCAACATTGCCCTAGCTCTCAGTTGAATCTCAAACCTTTGTGATTGTCTAGGTAGCCTGATTTATTATTTTTTTAAAGTTCATTTTTAAATTCCAGTTAGTTAACATACAATGTAATATTAGTTCAGATGTACAATTCAGTGATTCAACATTTCCATACAACACCCAATACTCATCAAAATAAGTGCCCTCCTTAATCCCCATTGCCTATTTAACCCACCTCTCCCACTCACCTCCCTTCTGGTAACCATCAGTTTGTTCTCTATAGTAAATAGTCTGTTCCTTGGTTTGTCTTTCTCCTCTCTCTCTTTTATTCCCTCTTTGATCATTTATTTTGTTTCTTGAATTCCACATATGAGTTAATCCTATGGTATTTGTCTTTCTCTGACCAACTTATTTTGCTTATCATTTTACACTCTAGCTCCATCCATGTCATTGTAAATGTCAAGATCTCATTCTTTCTTATGGCTGAGTAATATTCTATTGAATATAGATATAATACATCTTTATCTATTCATCAATTCATGGACACTTGGGCTGTTTCATAATTTGGATATTATAGCTAATGCTGCTCTAAACATGGGGGTGCATGTATCCCTTTGAATTAGTATTTCTGTACTCTTTCAGTAAATACCTAGAAGTGCAATAGCTGGATCACAGGGTAGTTCTATTTTTATCTTTTTGAGGGCCCTCCATACTATTTCCCAGAGTGGCTGCACCAGCTTGCATTTCCACTAACAGCACAAGAGGGTTTCCCTTTCTCCACATCCTTGCCAACACCTGTTGTTTCTTGTGTTGTTGATTTTAGCCATTCTGACAGGTGTGAGGTGATAGCTCACTGTAGTTTTGATTTGCATTTCTCTGATGATCTGAGGATCATTGCTGATCATCTTTTCATGTGTCTGTTGGCCATCTGTATGTCTTTTATGGGAAAACCTCTATTTGTGTCTTCTGTCCATTTTTTAATTGGATTATTTGGGTTTTAGGTATTGAGTTTGGTAAGTTCTTTCTAGACTTTATACACTAACCATTTATCAGAGATGTCATTTGCAAATATTTTCTCCCATTCCGTAGGTTGCCTTATAGCTTTGTTGATTATTTCCTTTGCTACGCAGAAACTTATTTTGATATAGTCCCAATACTTTAGTTTTGCTTTTGTTTCCCTTGCCTCAGGAAACAAACATATCTAGAAGGAAGTTGTGACAGTCAATGTCAAATAAGTCACTGCCTGTGCTCTCTTCTAGGATTTGTATGGTTTCAGGTCTCACATTTAGGTCTTTAATCCATTTTGAATTTATTTTTGTGTATGTTGTATGAAAGTGGCTCAGTTTTCCCAACACCATCTATTGCAGAGACTGTCTTTTTCCCATTGGATATTCTGTTCCGCTTTCTCAAAGATTAATTGGCCATATAATTGTGTATTCATTTCTGGGTCTTCTATTCTGTTTCATTGATTTATGTATCTATTTTTGTGCCAGTACCATACTGTTTTGATTACTGCAGCTTTGTGATATAACTTGAAGTCTAGAATTGTGATGCCTCTAGTTTTGCTTTTCTTTTTCTTTTTCTTTTTTTTTTTTTTTTTTTTTTTTTTTTTTTTTTTTTTTTTTTTTTTAATTTATTTGTGATAGTCACAGAGAGAGAGAATGAGGCAGAGACACAGGCAGAGGGAGAAGCAGGCTCCATGCACCGGGAGCCCGACGTGGGATTCGATCCCGGGTCTCCAGGATCGCGCCCTGGGCCAAAGGCAGGCGCCAAACCGCTGCGCCACCCAGGGATCCCTGCTTTTCTTTTTCAAGACTGCTTTGGGGTCTTTTGTGATTTCATACGAATTTTAGGATTCTTTGTTCTAGCTTTATGAAAAATTCTATTGCTATTTTGCTAGGGATTGCATTAAACGTGTCAGCCTGATTTATTCTTTATAGGTCCCAATTGTTGAGGGTGTGCCAAGACCAGTCAGTGTTCTAAAGGGAGTGATCTCAGTCAGCACCTGTTCAGGCTGATTGAAAGCCAGATCCTCAGGCAGCAGATTTAACATATGTAAGTATATACAGTCCTGCAGGACCACAACTGGAGAGCCTGCCAACCACCAGACCAGATCTGGAGGTGTCCCCTGGGGTGACAGCTGCAAGAACTGGAGCTTCAGACAAATGTATAATCTCTTTTCTGGGAAGTGTCTGTGAGCTTACAGTGAGGCCAAGGAAAGGCACAAAGATGGTGTCTTCCTGCCTGCAATCCTTGAGAGCATCCTCTGTAGCCTCTAGATGTGTAACAAACCTGAGGCCTATCTCTCAGGTTGAAGCTCTAGAACAAGTCATTGGGTCTCTTCATAGGCACACTTGAAGTGTGTTTCAGCCTGCTGTCTATGCAGTGCCCTGGGTATGGAAGCCTGCTCTGAATCATCTTTCTTATTATTACAGTCCCGTGGGGCCCAGGAACACAAGACCCTCTGGCTACTAGAAATTGGCAATTGAGAGGCATCTCCTGGGTGGACTGTGCTCACCTGCTAGCTTTAGTGAGGCTGTTGTAGAGTACTGATGGGGCACATACGTGATTTTAATGATGCAGGAAAAGAGTGCTGTGGTGGGGCATGCCTTGGGCTTTAGTCAGGCCTGGGATGATCACTGGGCAGGGTACATACCTATGGATGTAGTGATTTAAGAGATCAAAGGAGACAGGACATGCCTGTGGCTTAAATGAGGCCATGTCCACATGCACACATCTGCACTAGCAAGTTAGAGGGAGAATGCAAAAATTATACATCCAGTGCCTTTGTCCACAAAGAAAGTCCCAGCTGCTCTCTGACCCACTGGCAGGCACTTGAAGGTTACAAAGTGAATCTCCTTCACATATAATTCTATCACCTCTCATACTGCTGCTTTTGCACTGGGTCCCTGGATGGGTGAATCTATGCACAAGCCCCTCAAAAGGAGTATGTGAGATTCCCCACAGCCCCACAGGGCCCCTGGATATAAACTTTGTTGGTTTCCAAAGCCAGATGTTTTTGAGGCCTCATCTCTGCAGTACCCATTCCAAGGTTGGGGTGCCCAATATGGGACACAAACCTCTCGCTCCTTAGGGAGAAGCTCCAGACCTCTGGAGAAGCTCCCTGTTGTGTGTCACGATACTGAGGAGGGGGTTTTGGCAAGACCTTGTCTCTGCCTCTCCTCCCTATCTTTTTTTTTTTTTAAGATTTTATTTATTCATGAGAGACACGCACGGAAAGAGGCAGAGACATAGGCAGAGGCAGAAGCAGGCTCCCTGCAAGGAGCCCGATGTGAGACTTGATCCCGGACCCCAGGATCACACCCTGAGCCAAAGGCAGATGCTCAACCACTGAGCCACCCAGGCGTCCCAACTGCCTCTCCTCTCTATCTTAACGTAGTCCTTTTATCCCTTGTTGGAGGCAGCTATTCAGTTAGTTGTCAGCCCTTTTTCAGGGAGAATTATTCCACATGTAGCTGTAGATTTGGGGTGTCCACAGAAGGAGGGGAGTTCAGGGTCCTCCTGTGTCGCCATCTTGGATGCTCTCCCACAAAAGGTTGCTTTTCTTCATGTAAAAAACAGACTTGGGCCAAGATCCCTTCCATTCCTATGAACTAGAATTCTAACTTGTTCCCAACCTTATACCTTAATCTTCCTTTAAAAATGATTTTTAAAAGCTAACAATTAAAAAAATTTGTGATAAGCCTTTACCAGCCTGCATTTGCCATTTTTCTTCACATACATTTATTTAAAGTAATGGACCCTAAGAAATAACCTGCTTGATTTATAAAATCTAATAGGAGGATTATATTATTTGCATGCAAAGACAGAATATTAGGAGTATTTTATTAGATTGGTGCAAAGATGGAATATTACCATTACATATCAAATAGTGTCCATTTAAAATAGATCTGATTAAACTATCAGAGAAGTATCAGGAGAGGCAAGTTCCATCATCAGTTTTTCAGAGAGATTGTTTATTTACCAGATTACTCAGAAGCAAGCACACTTGGGTCACAATTGGCCCTGGAACTATGCTAAATGTATGAAAATAGAATTCAAGGGGCGCCTGGGTGGCACAATTAAGCATCCAACTCTTGGTTTTGGCTTGGGTCGTGATCTCAGGGTCATGAAATCAAGCCCTGGGTTGGGCTCCATGCTCGGCGTGTTGTCTACTTGAGCTTCTCTCTCCCTCTGCCTCTACCCCTCCTGCTGTTGCTCATGTGTGCACACTCGCTTGCACTATCTGTCTCCCTCCCACCCCCACCCTCTCTAAAATAAATAAATAAATCTTTAAAAAAAGAAAATAGAATTCAAGCTGTTCGCCTTTGTTTGAATTTTCGGATCTATTATTTAGTCTGGGAAATATAACAAACACAGAAATCAGATGCAGAAAGTTGTGGTGGTGGGACACCTAGGTGGCCCAAGTGGTGGACACCTTCGGCCCAGAGCATGATCCCAGAGTCCCGGGATTGAGTCCCACATTGGGCTCCCCATAGGGAGCCTGCTTCTCCCTCTGCCTATGTTTCTGCCTCTCTCTCTGTGTCTCTCATGAATAAATAAATAAAATCTTTTAAAAAAAAAAAGAAAGTTGTGGTGGTGGGCCATCTATAGTCCATCTACGGTTCTCTCCCCACCCCTCCAACAGTTCCCTGCCCCCATCACACACTAGGAAGAAAATAGAGGTGGGTGGCCTTTCCTGGAACTCCGTCTCTCAGAGTGTCTTAGCAAAGGAGCGGAACCACTCAAAGGGAGCAGACACAGTCTAGGACTTGGGGGTAGTAAAATGTAATGTCAAGTTCTGGGTTAAAGTTGGAGCCAGATGGAAGACCGTTTCTCTTCGAATGTGGTCACAAGTGAACTCTGATTCCTTTGTGGGACCAAACACAATTTCCTATATGCAATTACAACACGAGAATGATGGCACAGTTGGAAAAAGCCCAAGCTTTGGAATCAGCCAGACCTAGATTGGAATCCATGCTTGGGTAATGAATGCGTATGACTTTGAGCAAGTTACTTACACTCTCTGAGACTCAATTTCTGCCTTTATAAAGAAAGAATACTACCAGTATTAATAATGCCTTCTAAGAGGAGTTAATGAGAAATCACATGTAAAGTACAGCACAAAGCAGGGCCTGTATAAATGCTAGTTTTTATTCTTATCAGCATCATAGTTAAGTGACTTGAGGAATTTTACATTTCTATTTTAAATTTGTATTATTTTTAAATATTAGATTGAACCACATCAAATGGCTGGTGGCTTTTTTCAGATTTAAAGAAAAGTAAAATATCAGCAATTTCATAGGGTACAACCTAAAATTTTAAAAGTACATCCTAGGAAAAGGGTACACTATGTTTAATACCTGGCTATATATGGCAAAGGCACAACTCACTCCTTTGGAATTAAGGAAAATCAGTAATTATACAGCTGAAGGATAAGTATCTGGTGCTTAGTGCAGAATAGATAGAAAGTGACCATTAACAATATTGGCTGAGGGCTGAAGGCCAAGGCACTACAATGCCATTGGCATGAGTTGGCTATGTCCGCATGAAACAAAATTAAGTATAAGCCTGGGCCCACAGGGTTGCCCCCTACAAGAAAGGGAGAGAGCTTAATGAAAACCATGCCCACAAGAAAAGGAGAAATTTAACACACTCTGCTTTTCCTTCTTAGTCTCAAATGACAGTTTGATTTTTCAAAGTAATCCATATGTGTTGGGGAAAGAAAATGGGGGAAGGGTCATCCAATCCCAAAACAGAAATCAAAGCTTAGAATGCTTTGAAAATAGAAAAACTACTCTACAGACCTCAGGATATAAAGAAATTGAACACAAGAACACTGAGGCCAGTGGGAAATATGCCTGGTCCTTATATGCTATAATATCAGAAAGTAGTAAAACCCAGAATTATTTATGTTTGGAAGAAATAGTATAATGGAAAGAGACTGGGGCTTTGGAGCCAGACGAATCTACATTCCAATTCCAGTTCCACCACTCACTAGCTGTGAGACTATGGGCAAGACTCCACACCTTCACAGGATTGTCATGAGAATTCAACGGGAATGTATTTAAAGTGCCTAGCACAGATTAAGTGTTATAAAACCAAAAAACAACCAAATATCTGTTCTAGCTTGGCAAATTTAAAACACCACCACCTACAGTTTTGTCTATATTCCTATATATCCTGCCACACACGAAGAAGCATAACACAGAAAATGAAACTTCATACACAATTTTAAAAATGATTCTTGGCCTCAGGTATTCCCAGATACAAACACATGTATTTACATGAAGAGATGTTCTGAATGTACTAGAAAAGTTGGGTTTAACTCTATATTTCAGGTTATTTTCTTTTTCCTATTCACATCTTTGTTCCCTTAATTTAAAGAAGCTCAGTTACATGGAGAAAACACAGAAGATGGAGAAAAACTGCAAGTATATAAGAATAGGCTAGAAAGTGAACCCCAAGTGAGAGCCAGGTAGAGAAACACCAACTATATAGAGTATGCAAGAAGAGTATGAGGTGAGACAAGGTGATGGGAAGGACCAAGCAGTGCATAAGCCAAGAACTTGAGGAAATAACTCACCAGCCTATATCTACATTTACACAATTTTGTATACCTCCATCAACAAACCTTCTAATTTACAATGAAATTGTTATGTTGGGGCTCTTCTTGGTCATTTGTTAAGCTTTGCAATTTGTGAAGTCAAATGGCTAGCTTGCCTGGATATCCAGGGTTTTTTTCTGGATGGGAGAGGATAAAGTCTCAGGATGATCAATTCACTACATAGAAAGTACCAACCAGGAAGAAAGAAAGGAGGGAAAATAGTGAGAAGGCACTAGAGGCATCCTCATATTCCATCCCTGGCCAGTCTAGGTGTGCTGAGTTGCAGCTGCCCAAATTCCCAGCCTTAGTTGATTCCTTGTGATTGAAATGTACAGTCCCTGGTTAAAAAAAAATGCCTGGGCTGTTACCACTGGCCACAAAACCTCCTTCTAATCAGAGTCATTAGACAAATGAAAGGAAACTCATCGGCGTGGAGAATCAATGGTGCCATCCAGCATCACCATTCAGTCAACAAATGATTATTGAGCTATACATAAAAGGAGAGTGAGATATTGATGTCAACACTGAGGGCCTCGTATCAGTCACATCCATATTTCCATTAGGATCTGACAATATTTTTATTCTATAAGTCTTTGTTTTCATGTATTCTTAAACCCATCTGTGCATTTGCTCCATCATCTCTACCATTGGCAATGAAGTTGCTGACAACAAAGTGTATTGTGGGAGCCCATCCTCTTCGTTAATGAGGTTATCGCTACACTGCCTATCACCAGGGCAAATGAATCTCCTGTGTGAAAAGAGATGAGAGAATACACACAGAATAATGGCAAGAGGAGACAGTAAGCATTACATATATATTTAATCCCAGTTTCTGGCCCAATTTCCTTCAGCTATGTTCTGTTCAGTTTCTAACATGTCAGCTGCAGCTGAGAGTATTACTCATTCTCACCTCTCACCCAGATGCACAAGCTCAATTTCATTATTTGGGGAAAAACTTACTCTGTAGCCTTACCTTGTTGATTAGCCAATGATCACTCAAATATGGCTAGTCTGAACAGTGTGCCTCAAAATCCGTTAGAGATTCACTTGATTCCACTTTTTTTTTAAGAACAGTACTTTTGAACTTAAATGATCTAAATGTTTCTATAGGTATATATCTAAACCTAATTGGCTTAGGTTTTGTAATCTTACCATCCTAACTCAAATACAATATATATATATATATATATATATATATATATATATATATATATATATATATATATGGCAAAGACCACAATTAGTTTGTAGTAGAGATTCAGTCAGAATCAGTGCACTTGTTTAGTTGTGAGGCACTGATCTGGAGGGAAGGGAAACTGGAGTCTCATCTCTCAAAAGCATTGCATTGAAAAGCTATTTGTTGGCCAGTAATAAAAAAAATCTAGGAGAACAAAGGGGCTCTACGCTATATGTCCTTCCAGCTTGTTGCAGTGGTGGCAGGGGACGGGGGGCGGGGAGCTGAAAGAAGCCTGGGCTGGGAGTTAGAAGATCTGGATTAGAACCAGTCACTGTGGGTACAGAGACTGCTTTCTTTTCTAAAAGGAGTAAACCAGATGCCTTCTGAAGCCTCTTTCACCTCACCATCATATCTATCTCTGTGAATAGTAACCATACATCCTGACTCACCTGCTACAGTCTCAGTTGATAACTTGTACATCAATTAAACCATTGATTATTTTTAGTACCTCCTTTCACTCTCAAAAGTATCCCTTTTGGGGCAATAATTTATATCATCACTCTGTCTGTGAGTCATTTTAAAATGTAAGCTTTGTACTTTGGTACACAGCTCTGGCTAATTACATATCTCTAGCTACCATACTTAAAATTACAGAGCTTCATTCCTAAAGGAAGGAAGGAAGAGAAATAGAGAATGGGAGGATGGGAGGGAGGGAGGATGAAACTAGTGAGATAAAAAGCAACAAGTCTAAGTGAAGGAAGTGAAAAGTTGAGTCTCACAGATTTGGCTAAAGAGTATGAGAACTCTCCTACCAAAAATCAGTGAGGGGTTTTGTTTTGTTTTGTTTTGGAATAATTACACAGGAAATTCTCCTATATAATTTAGCTCCCATGGGGCCATTTTAGATCTCTATTGCATATCTAGAGACAGTTATTTATATTCTGCTTAATGGGTACTGATGCTGCTTCTTAAGCGTGACTCATTCCCTTTTATCATCAGACATCATTTACATACAGTATAGGTCAAGGCACAGAAGTTAAATTGAGAGAAACAGGTCAAATTCTGAAAACTGCCCACGTTGAAGTCACAAAAATCAACGTAGCTGCTCATGTAGGCTGAAATCTGCCCTCAGGTGTCCACAAACAATTCCCAACCGACTAATCACAGAGTTTGAAGTGCTAGTTTAAACTTGTCCTGAGAATTTCAGGCTTAAATAACTTTGTTAATATTGAGTCTACTTAAAAGAAATCCTTCAACAGGGATCTAGACTTAGTTAAAATGTGTCTTTCATAAAAGTTTTAGTTAAAAACCAAATAAGAAAAAGAGACTTTGTTGGAAATAGTGATGAAAGATTCCCAATCCTCCTTTGCTGGGATTTAAAAAAAAAAAAAGGGCTATAGCAAGCTGTCATAAAGTCCCAAAGCCATATGTAAACTGATGAAATAATCCAAAATTTCAACAAACATTCCTGTCGTTTGGATAAAATCCTATTGAACTTTCACTAGAATCTAAATATTTCAATTGATTTTTTTTCAAGCTAGAAACAGATATTAGGCATATCTGATGGACTCTGTCTACTTAGAAATATTTAGATAGTTCTGGTGAAGAGGTACCTTGCAGACAAGCCTAGTCATAAAACTATTTCCCATTCAAGCCAGATGAATATAATTTTTTTTAATTCCAAAGACATCTGAGAAACAAAACACTGTTAATATTTAAACTGAAATGAATGTGGATCTCAACATAGTTGACTCAAGCTATGTATATGGATATACAGATGTGTCTGGAAAGCAGTGGCCATGATTTACAAAAGCCTTATAGGAAATTGGGGATGGGTGGTGGGCATGGGGGTCAAGGAGATAAAAAGAGACCTTAGATGCGATCTTCCTAGCGTGACTTTAAATTGATCTTACTGCCTGCCTGGGGCCCGACTCAGGTTTTGGTAGACCATTTCTCTTATAACTGGACTCTTGTCCTCCCTTGTAACTGGACTCTTGCCCACTTGGTATGTGCCTTGAGCCTTCATCCTCCTCCCCCCACATCTACCAGCCAAATAACCGAACCTACTGTCTCTGAATATTTGAGCCTCTGCTTTCTTAAAACAGTCCCTCTTTGGGACACCAAAGAGAAAATAGCTCCAGGTGGCTAACATATGCAATAACCCCCCCCCCCATAGGCCCCTCTCTGTTGCAGTGGGCTCACAAGATTTGACTCTAGGAATTACTCATCAGACAATCCAGGAAACAATCCTTCCCAGTGCCCAGACTCTGGATCTCTGGATAGATGTTTATCTACCTCTGTACGTTCTAATATCATTGTCAAAGCCACTTGGTTCAGACTTATCTCCAGCTACAAGCTAAGATATTACCTGCCCCACTCTGAGGCTCAGTGAAATGAAGGAAGAGTCTCCTGAGAAGGGTTCTAAGCTGATCATTTTACCTGAGAAACTCTCTTTCAGAGAATTCGCTTGTCAACTTAAATGGCAGGTAGGAGCTCCTTGACAGAGTTTTTGACTTTATGAAACTTGCCCCCTGGGCTAAATCTGTTTAAGTTCAAGGTTTTCTCATTCTTGGCAAAGCCAGCACCTACTCCTTCTGGCCCCTAATACCAGTCCTGTAAAAAGAGAGATTTTAGCTCTGTAGGATCTCCTGGTAGCTGCTTAGCAATGCCTCTGTTAGAGCAAAGAATGTTCAAGAAATGAGCTGTCGTAGCTCCTTAGCTAAAATGAATATCCACATCTTACTTATAAAGTTGATCACCATTCCGATAACACTGGCTGTAGCAAAGATCAATAGACCTAATTACCCTGTCCTATGTACTCTGAGGACTAATCTCTGGGGAAAGTATTATTGGTAGAAACACTATATGCAGCATTAAGTATTAATGATACTCTCAGGTTTTCTGAAAGGATAGGTGAAGTCAGGAAATAAAAATAAATAAATAAAAAACTTTGATTCTCTACCCAGCATTATAAAACCAGCCTGCCTGTGAATGTCAATATCATGTCAATAATTCTGATGTGGAATGAAAGAAGTGTGGTGCACAATCACCCATTAAACAGAAGAACACCAGGTGACGTTCCTGATGAGTCTGCATAATTAGAGAGGGTTTGGAGCTAGCGGTGCACGGAGTACACATCAGCAGACAGCCCACTGGTTAGTTAAAATTCTGGAGGACATATCAATGTTTTTTCTTCCCATTCTGCTCACTAGAATAGCCTGAGATAGAAACTTGCAAATTAATGTCAACCCAGATCTGGGCACTCGGTAGAAATGGTGGATGAGCAGCATTAGGATGCCACTCCATGATGCCCGGGCTTCTCAAGCATGGATGGCCTATACCCTACAAAAGCAACTCTTAAGCTCCAGGAGGGGATTCAATCGCCCAAATGTCAGAAACGTAATGGAGCCTAATGTGCCCTTGCATGGAGGGATGCTGAAGAAACATCTGCAGAATGGCATCTTGCAGGCTGTTAGGGCAAACAGTGAGGCTTGGAGCATGGAAAACAGACAGCTGTGCTTTTAGGGGACATGTTCGGATGTAGAGGTCACTGGAGAAATATGTCAGTTGGCGCGGTGAGTTACCCCATGCTAAGAGAAACCAGATCAAATTTTTGGCTGGTTACCCAGGACACTCCGGGATACCTCCTCTATAATATGATTTTCAACCCACATCCTCCTTCAGCAAAGGGAGTATTTGTTTACTTGGTTTTCCCTTTTCTCTGAAGCACACATACTTTGTGGGGCTCCTTGTCAGAAACAGTTCCCCACCCTAGAATGAAATCTGCTGATGTGGTTTCATAAACTGAGGCTTGTCTGCTCACTAGGAGAGACAAACAGTTTGTTTCAATTAAGGACAGCACGTAAGCCTTGTTCGAGATGCTGTATTCGATCAAAGCCCAAGCAAGCCGGGGCAAAGGCAGAGTGAAGCTGGGGAAGGTCCTTGGAACAGATTCTTAGTTTGCCCAGAGTCCCGGGGTCCTGGGAGATCAAGGGACTCACGCAGCTCACCTAGCCTAGCACACTTACTCTGCTGAATATTTCTGCAAATGAGGTAGCCAAGAAGGGAGGTAGCTCTTGCAGAGCCACTCAGTTTAGCATTTGCTTCCAAGTCTCCGAATACCTGACTTCACAAAACATAAGGCAGGGCAGCACATTTTTAATAACTTCTGCCTGAGAACTGCGAGAATCTAAAAAAATGACCAAAGAAACCAACCAATATCCCAAGTAACTGCATAGTAACTAAAATCTGTTAAAAGTCATGGACCAGAGAATAATGGCAAGACCCGATCCCTGGGCCATAAGGTGTCTTGATTGAATTTAGACAGAAACAAACATAAAAACATGAAATGAGCAGTGAATAAGCAGTAAACAAATGAACTGCTTCATATTTTGCAACATGATAAGCACAAACCATGCAGAGCAGCGTAATAGGTGGTACTCGTTGGACAGTGTGGACAGTTCGAAAGTACAAGGGAAATGAGAAAACAGCAAGAAACATGGGGACTGCCCCTGTCAGGGAAAGTACAGGAGCTGGGGCTGGAAGGAAGGCTCAAGGAATAGGGTCAGACACTCCAGAAGAAGCAAACAGCACGAGGTAGGAGGTATGCACCAGAAGAGCACATTGAAGAAGTAGCCTTGAAGGGGATGGGGGTAAAGGTTGGAGAGATAACAGTCAGGACCAGTTTCTGATAGGCCTGAAAAATCAGACGGGAGATTTTCTGTGCTATGAGGTAAACATTAGGGAGACATTTTATGTTCTTCAGTGAGAAACAGTAACTCTCTCCAGAAAACTTCCAACGTGCTAGTACTCTGTCAAGTTCTTTACATGGATTCTCTTGTAGAGTCTTTGCAACAAGCCTCGCAGGTAGTACAAGCATCACTCTACTTTCAGATGGAAAAAATGAGAATCAGAAATATTGGGGTGCCTGGCTGGCTCAGTCAGTAGATCATATAACTCTTGATCTCAGGGTGGTAAGTTCAAGCCCTACACTGGGTATAGAGCTTACTTTTAAAAAAATTAAGCAACTTGACTATGGTTACATGGCACATAAAAGGAGAAATTGGGATTGTAATCCAGATATGTCTAATTCTGCTGCCCATAAACTCTGTGTTCTTAAATATCCTGTATGTGATGAGGGTAATTTTCAAAAAATAAGTCCGGTATCATTGTAAGACAGAGAGGGTTAGGAAGCAAGGATATTGGTTAAGAATAATCTCAATAATCCAGACAGTAGGAGGAAAGATCCCAAGAGAAGGTGGTGAAGTAAAGAACAGCAAAAGAATAAATCCTAGAGGTGATGATGATGTACTAGATATATGGCGGAATGCAAAAGACAGCTTACAAAAGAGTAATGGTACTACCAAAAGGTGGGAGGAGACTGAGAAGAGCAACTAGTTTGCAGGGAGGAGGTACAAAGGTTAAATTAAGTTTCAGACATGTTGACTTTGACGGGACCATGGCAAATAACCAATGGAAAGTTCATGGTATGGACCTGAAGACACATCTCTGTTTTGTTTATGGATCCCCTACTGAAATCCGCAAACCCATTTCCCAGAAAGTACACGTGTGCACATGTAAAATTTCACATCACGTTTCAGAGGGGCAGTGACTCCCCCCAAAGCCACCCAGAGAAACTGGCACAAAGCACAAGCAATAAAGTGAGATGTACATGTTGGAGAGTCATATTCATAGTGGGTATTGCATGACCTTCTCTTGGCTTCCAGGATCCCACCGTTCCTGGTTCCCACCTTCCTTTCTGCACACTACTTTTCCATTTATTTGTTTGGCTCCTACTCTTTTCCCTAGCCAGTAAAATTGGGTGTTAACCAAGAATCCAGAATATTCTTGGCCCTCCTTTGTCCTCTCTACAGGCTCAGATGGTTGACTTTTATAGAGATTTTGTGAGTATCAAATGAAATAATACATACCATTTGAACAGCACAGTCGGTCCCTGGCTTGTAAAAACTCTTAGCATATGGTAGCCATGATCATAACCTGAGAGCAACAGACTGAACTTTATGAGAACTCCACTGCCAGGGCAAGAGAAAAAAGAAGTTGGTTGAATGAGACAAAGAATTAGCTACCAAAGTGGTTTTGAAAAGCTTCAAAAACAAACAAAAAAGAGCAATATGAGAAAAGCTCAAGAAGAGCATAGGAAAGAAAGAGGGAAAAAAAAAAGGAAAGAAAGAGGGAGACAATGGTAAGTAGTATCATGTGCCTCAACAAGAGGAAGAGAAGAACATTGAAAGTTACTTGAATTGCCTCAAGTTAAAATCAGGACATAAGACTCTTCTTACTATAGATGCACAGTGATGATTCATCTCCTTTCTGATTCGGTGCCTCACGTTGACACAAGAGCACCAGTTTCTTGTGTTGGTAGTGCCATGTGCCATGGTCTAGAAGATAATTTTAACCCTGCCATCATTAGAGAATTTGGAAAATAAGCCCTCCAAAAAAATATTCGCACAAGCTTAGAAAACAGTCTTCAAGCTGAAAATGCAGAAGCCAAACATCTCTCAGAAGCCAATGCATTCAGAACAATTCCTGAGTCAAGCAGGTCATGCAAACATGCCTCCAGCAGCTTTTAAATGAAATAGCATCCTCTTAGCAGGTGCTTGCCCAGTCTCTCCCAATGGGACTGCATATGCCTTTCAATATATTAATAAGCTCGGTGCTCTTACATCTGTAAATAGATTAATCAGGTCTCTTGAAAAAAAAAGGCAGAATTTCTTCAAATTTCAAAAGGGTAAGAGATAAGTTTCCTAAGCTAAGTTTCATGGGCCACATGCCAAGAGAGGTGTAGCTCTAAGAAAGTTCCACAGCTTCTTATTCATAGCCTTTGCTTTAAAAAACAAAACAAAACAAATCTGATGACTTATAGGGACCTATTAAGTGAAAGCAGAGCTCTCCTGGTTGACTTCAAGAATGCGGGATTAAGTTCTACCAGACCTGCTTCTGAAACACTTCTGAGAAGTTAGCAGGACTCCTGCAGAAGAAAAAGCTGGTTTCTTTTCCCCAGCAACTGGGTATTATCACTGGAAAATATGTGCATGGAGGAGGGAGGAGGTGGAGAATTTTTGGACCATTTCTGTAAATAAACAACTCTGTGAGTACGATGCAGAATTCCTAAAATTTGCATCTGCAAATTTGCATTTCAGATTTCTCAGAAATTATGATGCAAGTTAGCTGGCTTTTCATTCCTGCTTCCCCCCTCCTGTGATCATCCCTGATTTCAGCCGTGATTCACTAAATATTTTTTCCCATTGGAAATTATAAAATGATATCCTAGCTCATTGTTTCATTTTATATTGAGCTTCATTGGGTTTTCAGACATTTACACTGTCAGCTCTCCTTCCCTTACTGTAAAATCTTTTTTATTGACAATTCAATCATGTCAAGTTTGGAACAGGAGAGGCACTGATTTGATCAGCTATCATTGGATTTACAATATATAAATGACAGCACCATATCTGGTCCTCGTCTAAAGCAGCTGCCTTTTATCGATTTATATTCCACTAGCAAAGAAGAAAAATTGCAGCACAATGTAGTGGTATGGTCTAAGATCAATACCAATTTTTTTCTTAATGACACAAAGGCCAAGATAAGGACAGCATAAGTCAAAGTTAGACAGATCAAATTTGTCCAATATCCCTTTCAATTACCGAAGAACATGCACAGGGATGTATAACATTAAAGCAAAGGAGAATATTATTCCAAGTGGTTTAAAATTGTGACATTAAACAAGACTGAGTAGCATCCTCCCCAAGATATGGAATTGAAATGAGCTGGGAAGGGAGGACCATCTCCCCCACCCTACCCCCAGTCTCCCACCGCCAGCAGCTGGGCGTCTCCAGAGTTCATCTAACTACTAAGACTCTGAGCACTGATTGAGCTGTGTGATCCGAACCATGAGGACTTAAACCAGGGCTCCAGCACCAAACACCCTGAATTCCTTAGATGTTTATTGAACAACAGGTAATGAAGAGTGAAATAGCCTAGTTGCCCCCCCCCCAGAATTAACATTGTTACAGGAAGCTAAAAAGCAAATTACCCAAACAATTTAACAAGCTCAATAGAGAGGATAGGCCACATAAACTCTGGGCAAATTGTAAAGATATGGCTATCTCCACTATGTCAATAAAAGACTGCCCAATTCCTTTAAGAATCTGGCAAGATTCCTCATTCTGGCAAAAACGAAGCTGAGCCTAGGTTAAAACAGTTCTTTCTAAACCTGGTGCGCCACAACCACCAGCCCACATCATGGCACATTAGGAGGAAATCAATTCATAGGAATGCTGGGCTGGAGGCTACCTTGGTGAATTTCTCTAATGACAGATTTTTTTTTTTAGCCTGCTACCAACACTGAAGGAGGCAGGGGTTTCTCCTCATTAAACTATGTCTCTGTTCTTGCATACCAATCACTCTCATTGCCCCTTTCCTTCCACTGTGTCCTCTGCAACACAACACAAACACAGTTAGGCACTTTGGATTATACCAGTTTGGGGTGCATGTTTTGCTTGTTGTTGTTTTTGTGTTGTTGTTGCTGTTGTTGCTTTTTGGCCACAGATTATAAGCTCAACACAGGTTAGGTTAATTACAGACAAACTAGAAGTGCTCAAGAAAACCACAATGAAATCTTAGGAGGACTTCTGTGAAATATGTTGTGAAGGGAATTCAAATATCTGATCAGTGGCATAAGAGACACCATTTGAATTTGTTCTAGTCCTGAGCTTCTATGCTTTTAAGTACTAACAACTCAAATGTCCTATTACTAGTTGAATAAAAAAATAAAACAGTAGAAAGAGCAAGAGCCTTTGAAATCAAACTGTTTCGGTTCCAGACTAGACTCTACAACTTACTAGCAGTGTGAGCCAGGGCAAATTACTTAGCCTCCGTGCACATCAGTGGCAGGCACAATTTTAAGTGTGCTATATATAATATTTCATCCTCACAGCAATCCCATTAGGATGTTATCTCCATTTCATTAAATATTTATTTATTTATTTTAGAGGGGGGGAGGGGCAAAGCGAGAGAGAGTCTCAAGCAGCCTCAAGCTGAGCATAGAGCCTGACATGGGACTCAATCCCATGACCCTGAGATCAAGACCTGAGCCGATACAAGAGTCCAATCTTGACCAACTGTTCCACCTAGGTGCCCCTGTTATCTCCATTTTAAAGAAAAACTGGCTCAGTGAGCTTGAGGAAACTTGCTCAAAGCTATATCCAGAGAACTGTAAAGTCTAGATTCAAACCATCATCTCTATGGTTCCAAAATCTACTCTTCTACTCCTATCATGCTGCAATCCTCCCAGTCCAGCCTAAACCTGAGCTATTTTCTTCACAGTCTTTCTGGTCACTGAGAAATCAAGTTTGGGCCACACAGCTAACCACAACAGAACTATATAATCTCATCTACAATGGGAGCAGCCAGTGACAACTTAGATGCTTGCTCAGGAAATGCTTAGAAATAAAATATGGCAACCTCACTACTTCAAGCTGTGTTTGATACCAATATCATCATGATGCTATAGGTAACTAAAGAGAAGGAAGTGTCCCAGTTCTAAGGATAAAAGTGGATGTCATAACAAGAACGTACGACATAGATCTTTTACAGCCAATTTTGACTTAATTTTCCAGTAGTGCTGCTAAATGCATTTTTTCTTGCAAATTAGTGCAATATTTACTGATCATGACATCAGATGATGAGCCGTTTAGCTGTGGTAACAGAAGCAGGCAGTTCAACCTGGTGTGAAGTAATGAGAAAGAGGATGGCTTGTTCTCCATAAAACATCACGCTGTGACTTTGAGTGACAGTAAACCTAGAGTAACCAGATGGGTTGTGGGGCTGGCAGGTTTGGTAAGACCATATGAGTCATTAGCATGATTAGGAGGTCAGGGAGCCAAAGAGGCAAGACAGAAACGAAGAAATATACAGACATCAGAAGTCAAAGCAGGCAGTGGGGTTATGTGTGTGGGTGGCGTGAATGGGGAGAAGTCCATACAAAGAAATTATAAATTAGGGCACCCAGCTTGAACCCAATACTCTCACATACTCTCTCTCACAGAAGAATAAACCAGCTATCCTCAGCTAGCAGCAAAGAACATAATAATATCTGGCTGGCAAGAGGTTTTGAAGGTACTGGGCAGCCTGCAGAGAGCTGAGCAAAAAAGACAGAAGACCAACTAGCTGGTAGGTGGGCAACAATGCAGCAATGTGATTACACATTCTGGCACTTGGGTGTCACACTGCCTAGTCAAAGTTATGACTGAGCAAAGGTAGCCCAGGAAGCCCAATATCCAGCACATAGTAAGACCTCAACACATTTTGTCAAGTCCTGCAAGAGGGATCGTACCTAAAAACCAAAAGATGAAAGTTTTCAAAAGCATACAGAGTGATCTCTCCAGCCACATGCATCTATAGCAACATCTTTGACAGAATCATTTTTTCCAACACATAATAATTGAAAACTGAGGATGAGTTAATGACCAAGGGTAACCTCCAAATAGCTTATTTTGGCAATATAAATGTATACTAATTATCACCAGCTAGCAACATGTGTACTCCGTTGACTAATAAGCCTTGTGACTTCCTAGGAAGGACAAAAGAATTCTGGTAAAGGCTGTAGCCAATTATTCATATTTTGAATACCTGCATAATCCTGGCACTTTCTTAAATGGCCCAAATAAGTGAAGAGCAACAACATCGCAATCTTTATGTAGTCAATTTTTTATATCATTTGGGAATATTAGCACATGGAGGATAGTTCTGTTCAAATGGTAGCAGAATGGACAGTTACCTTATCCCTCTGTTGAAGCATTTCCTTCCTTGTGTCTCAGATTATGAACTTAATAAGGCAATATGAAGCTACTGAGATATACATACTTTAGAGTCAGAAGCCCTAAGACCAAGGCCTAGTTTTACGATTTACTGGCTGAGCAACTCTCTGCGCCTCAGATCCCCTACCTACATAATAAAGGTAGTAATATCTACCTTTGCCAGTGTAGGCATTATTCATCTTTATATCCATCATGAACCTGAAAATTGTGCCAGACAAATAGTGAGCACATGCCCAGAAACATTTATTGCTTGGTGATTGATATTTCAAGAAAAGATAGTGTTTTTCACCCTAGAATATTGTGTCTGCCAAAAAGATGTTCATATTAAAAAACAAATATTATAATAATTCAACAATTGTCAATCACACTCAAAATCATTCTGTTGAAATAGATCGTGTTGGCCTGAGTTAAGCTTCATCTTTAGATTGGCATTACTTGACCCAGTACACAGGTAACAGCTTAATGGCTCGAGTTTCCTTTTGGGGAGATGAAAATGTTTTATTTTTTTATTTTTTTAATTTTTATTTATTATTTATGATAGTCACACACAGAGAGAGAGAGGCAGAGACACAGGCAGAGGGAGAAGCAGGCTCCATGCACCGGGAGCCTGATGTGGGACTCGATTCCGGGTCTCCAGGATCGCTCCCTGGGCCAAAGGCAGGCGCTAAACCGCTGCGCCACCCAGGGATCCCCGAAAATGTTTTAGATGTAGATTGAGGTGGTAGGTATACAACATTATAAATGTACTGTCACTAAATTATTCACTTAATTTTTTTTAGATAATTCTTTTTAAAAAATATTTTATTTATTTGAGAGTGAGAGAGGGCACAAGAAGAGCAGGGGCAGAAAGAGAAGGAGACTCCCCGCTGTGCAGGGAACCTGACGCAGGGCTCAATCCCAGGACCCTGAGATCACGACCGGAGCTGAAGGCAGATGCTTTTTGGACTGAGACACCCAGGTGTCCCTGAATTATTCACTTTAAAATGGTTTATTTTTTGGTATGTGAATTTCACCTCAATTTTAAAAATGAAGGAGAAATTAGAGACGTTGCTAGATAAGCAAACATAGGGAATCCATCATTAGCAGAAGAGCACTTAAAGAATTACTAAAGGAAATCCCTCAGGGCAAAATGAAAGGACACTAGGCAGTGACTTCAATCTACATAAAGAAATAAAGAACTTGGGCAGCCCTGGTGGCTCAGCGGTTTGGCGCTGACTTTGGCCCAGGGTGTGATCCTGGAGACGGGGAATCAAGTCCCAGGTGGGGCTCCCTGCATGGAGTCTGCTTCTCCCTCTGCCTGTGTCTCTGCCTCTCTCTCTCTCTCATGGATAGATAAATAAAATCTTAAAAAAAGAAATAAAGAATACCATTAGAGGTAACTACATAGGTAAATATAAGTAAAAGAGATCATAAATGTATTTTTTGTTTATAATTCTTCTTTTCCCCTACCTAACAAAAGACATCATCAAGCAAAATTGTAAATCTGTGTTTATGGAAACACAATGGATAAATATGTAACTTGTAACAATAACAACGTAAAGGAGAGAGAGAAACAGATCAAAGTTTTTATATATTATTTTTAAATGGACCTAGATTGTCATGAATTAAGAAGTTAATAGCAATCCCAAGGACAAGTACTAAGACAATAACTAAAAACTATATAACACAAGAAATGACAAGGAAATTAAAATGGCACAGGAAAATATATCTATTTAAAACAAATGAAAGCAGAAATAAAAAATAACGGAACAAGAAAACATAAGTCATAAAAACAAATAGCAAAATGACCGGTGTAAATCCTACCTTATCAATAATCACATCAATGGGAATTTATTAAGCCCCTAAGTAAAAGGCAGACATTGTTGGAGTAGATATAAAAACATGATCCAACTATATATTGTCTATAAGAGATAAACTTTAGATTCAATTTTCAATAAATAGGTTGAAAGTAAAAGGATGGAAAAAGATATAGGTTTAACATGTACACAGTAACCAAAAGAGAGCTGGAATGGGGTCTATATGTTGGCAAATGGAACTCCAATAAAAAATATACAAAAAATAATAATGGTAAAGGGTTAATCAATCAAGAAGATACAATAATCATAAATGTATCTGAATCTAGTAACAGAGCCCTAAAATACATGGAGGAAAAAGTGACGGAATTAAAGAAAGAAACAGACAATTCAACAATAGAGATTTCAATACCTCACTTTTTGTAATGTACATAATATGACTAGACAGATCAGAAAGGAAAAAGAAGACATGGACGACACTGTAAACCAACTAGGCCTAATGGACATTTATAGAATGCTCCTTCCAGAAACATCAGAATGCACATTCTTCTCAAGTATTCACAGAACATTCTCTAGGATGGATAAAAATTCAATCATAAAATAATTATAAATAAACTTAAAAGAACTGAAGTGATACAAAGAATTTTCTGACCATATTGGGGTGAAATTAGAAATCAATAACAGAAGGAAATTTGGAGAATCCACAAATATGTCAAAATTAAAAATAAAATGATATAAAATAATACACCATGCAAACACTAATCAAAAGAAAACTGGAGGGACGCCTGGCAGGCTCAGTCAAAAGAGCATGCAACTCTTAATCTCAAGGTCATGATTTCAAACTCCACATTGGGTGTAGAGGTTACTAAAAAGAATAAAATTTATTTTTTTTAAGTTTTTATTATTTTTTTTTATTTTTTATTTTTAGATTTTATTTATTTATTTATGAGAAACAGAGATAGAGAGGCAGAGACAGAAGCAGAGGGAGAAGCAGTCTCCATGCAGGGAGCCTGATGTTGGATTCGATCCCAGGACTCCAGGATCATGCTCTTAGCCAAAGGCAGATGCTCAACTGCTGAGCCACCCAGGCATCCCCCAAAAAATAAAATTTAAAAAGAAAAACTGGGGGGGCACCTGGGTGGCACAGTCAGTTAAGCATCCAACTCTTGGTTTTGGCTCAGGTCATGATCTCAGGGAGGTGAGATTGAGCCACACAGTGGACTCTGCACTCAGCACAGAGTCTCCTTGAGATTCTCTCTCCATTTCCCTCTGCCCACACCCTCCCTCAAATAAATAGACAAATCTTTAAAAAAAAAAACTGGAGTGACTGTATTAACGTTAGAAAAAGTAGAGTATGAAGCAAAAAGAACCATCAGAGATAAAGAGGGACATTATATAATGATAAAAGGCCAACCCATTAAGAAAGAAAACTAATCCTAAATGTGTATATAACCAATAACAGGGCTTAAAATACATGAAAATTCAACATAGGAAAAATGTCAATTGCCTCCAAATTGATTTAATATGATTCCATCCAAAATCCATGTAAGATCTTTGTATACACAGACAAGGGGATCCTAAAATTCCTATGAAAACCCAAGACTACACAGACCAGGTACTGAAATGCCGGGACACCTGCGCCCCGATGTTTATAGCAGCAATGTCCACAATAGCCAAACTGTGGAAGGAGCCTCGGTGTCCACCGAAAGATGAATGGATAAAGAAGATGTGGTCTATGTATAAAATGGAATATTACTCAGCCATTAGAAACGACAAATACCCACCATTTGCTTCGACGTGGATGGAACTGGAGGGTATTATGCTGAGTGAAATAAGTCAATCGGAGAAGAACAAACATTGTATGTTCTCATTCATTTGGGGAATATAAAAAATAGTGAAAGGGAATAAAGGGGAAAGGAGAAAAAATGAGTGGGAAATATCAGAAAGGGAGACAGAACATGAGAGACTCCTAACTCTGGGAAACGAACTAGGGGTGGTAGAAGGGGAGGTAGGCGGGGGTGGGGGTGGGGGTGACTGGGTGATGGGCACTGAGGGGGGGACATGATGGGATGATCACTGGGTGTTATTCTATATGTTGGCAAACTGAACACCAATAAAAAATAAATTTATAAAAAAAAAAGAAAAAGAAAACCCAAGACTCAGAATAACCAAAAAAAAAAAAAAAAAAAAAGAAGAAGAAGAAGAAGAAAAAAAAACTGGAGGAATCACAGTACCCAATTTTTTAAGATTTTATTTTTTTAAGTAATCTCTACACCCAACATGGGGCTTGAACTCAAAACCCCAAGATCAAGGCTCTCATGCTCTACTGACTGAGCCAGGCAGGTGCCCACAGCACTCAAGTTTAAGTCTTACTATAAAAACTCCAGTATTCACAACAGAAGACAGTGTAGTATTGGGATAGATCTATGGCATAAAATGAAAGTCCAGAGATGGATCTACAAAGAAGCACCTGGGTAGCTCAGTCAATTGAGTGTCTGACTCCTGACTTGGTTTGGGACATGGTCTCGGGGTTGTCGGATTGAGTCTCACATCAGGCTTCACATTGGGCATATAGCCTGCTTGAAATTATCTCCCTCCTTTTCCTCTGCCCCTTCTCCTGCTCTCGCTCTCTCTCTCTCTCTTAAAAACAAAGAAATAGATCCACACCCATAAGACCAACTGAGTTTTGACAAATGTTCAAAGGCAATTCAATGGAGCCAAATAGGCTTTTCAATAGTGGTGCTGGAATAATTAGAAACATGTATGGAAAAATAATGAACCTCTCCCCCAAAAACACCTTATAGAGAAATCAACTAAAAACTGATTATGGATCTAAACATAAATTGTAAAACCATAAAATTTTTGGGAAAAAAATGGGAGAAATTTTTTGACCTGGCTTAGGCAAAGAGTTCTTTTACATGACACCAAAAGCACAATCTATTATAGGAAAAAAGATGATTTTGAGTAATTCATCACAATTAAAGGTTTTTGCTCTGAGAAAGACATCTTGAAAGAGAACAAAAAGACAGGATACTGACCAGAAGAAAATTATTTGCAAATCACATGTTCTACAAAGGACTTGTATTCACAATACATAAAGAGCTCTCAAGTAAGATCTCCAAGAGCACTATGCTGAGAGAAAAAAGCCAATCTCCAAATGTTATTGTAAGATTCCATTCATATGATATTCTCAAAGTTTTGAAATTATAGCAATAGAAAACAGGTCAGTAGTAACTACTACAGGTTAGAGTTGAGGGAGGAGTGTGACTGCTGAAGGATAGCACAAGGGAGGTTATTCGTGGTGATGAAACATTTCTGTATCCTGACTTTGATGATGTATACTCAAATCCATACATGCAATAAAATTTTGTAGAACACATGAAATAAGTGAAGTCCTAATTTACTCTATGCCTGAGTTGATAGTATTATGTCAATGTCAATTTCCTGGTACAATGTACTCTGGTTACATAAGATATTATCATCAGGGGAATCTAAGTGAAAGGCACATGGGAATTCTCTGTACTCTTTTTCAATTTCTTGTGATTCTTAAACTATTTATAAATAAAATATTATACTAAAGAAACTTAACAGTATGAAAACAAGCAATCCAATTTAAAAATGGGCAAAATACTTGAACACTTTGCTAAAGAGAATACATAAATGGCCCATAAAAACATGAAAAAGTATTTAACATCATTAGCCACTGGAGGAAAGCAAAATTAAAGCTACTGCTGAGATACCATTATACACCTACTAAAATGGCTAAAATAAATATTGCTGGCAATACAAAGTGCTGACAAGAACTTGGAAGCACTGGAAAACCATGTGGTGGTTCTGATAAAGTTAAACATATACTTACCATATGATCCAGAAATGCTACCCCTTGGCATTTATCGAAGAGAAATGAAAACTTGTGGAACGTACGTTAACACAAAAAAAACTATATTCAGTTGTATATAGCATTCTTATTTGTAATTTTCCCCAAACTGGAAATAATTCAAATATCCTTGAACTTGAGAATGAGAGAACAAATTATAATACATCTAGATTATGAAGCACTACTCAGTGATAAAAAGAAACGCGGTATTCACACACACAACAACCTGGATGAATTTCAAAGGCCTTATGCTGAGTGAGAGAAGTCAGTCTCAGAAGATCACTATACTGTAAAATCTCATTTATGTGACATTCTGGAAAAGGTAAAACTACAGTGATAGATAGTAGATCAGTACTGCCAGTAGTTAGGCCTAAGATGCTACAAAGGAGTAACATAAGGGAGTCTTTTGGAATGATAGATCTGTCTGTATCCTCATTTCAGTGGTGGTCACATGAATTTATGCATGTGTTGATAATCACAGAACTATACCAAAAAAGTCAATTTTACTGTAGGTTAATTTATAGAATATTTTATAAAATTAACCTAATTATGCCAGTAGAAACATTATTTGGCAATCTAGAGTTTAAAAATAAGAGCACATATGGACCTAGCACTGACAAAGTGTGGGCATGTTCTTTTTCTTTAAGATTTATTTATTTGAGAGAGCGAGAGAGTGAGTGAATGGGGGGGGGGCAGAGGGAGAGGAGAGAGAATCTCCAGCACACTTCCTACTGAGTACAGAACACTACATGGGGCTTGACCCCAAGGCCCTGAGATCATGACCTGAGCCAAAATCAAGAGTCAGCCACTTAACTGAATGAGCCACCCAGGTGCCCAGTGTGGGCATGTTCTAAGAGCTTCACAATAATCTTACTAGTTAAGTACTAGAATTTTCACCATTTTACACATTGAGGTGCAACAATTTGTCTAAAATGACACAGCTGAGAAGTGGTGAGGCTGGGATGAAAGTCAAGCTTCAGGTGAGGTCCAGTCTCTGCTATGAACCATCAAGCTCACCGTGCTCTATGCTGTATGCCCTGAGCTCTTTAGAAGACACTCTCTCCCCATTAATAAACCTACTTAAGGTACTTATTGACTGATATTTTCTGAAGAAAGTTCTTAAGATTTAGCAAGATAAATTCATATACGCAATTAGTCAGAAAGGGACAGAATGAGAAAGCAAAAGATCTACAGGACATAATTTACACTTCACTTTCCCACATACTCTACTGATTAACACAGGTGACTGGCTTCTTGCCATGAATTTTTTGTTCTCCTTCCATAAATCCATATGATACTTGGCTACTTAAATATAGACAAAAATTACTCTATCATTCACAAAACTGCCAAAAGATAAGTTTGTGTTTCTTACAATAGCTGGAGAAGAGGGAGCATTTGAACTTGTTTGCTGGTATAAAAATTAATTTCTAAAGGCACACAGGGCAATGGTACTAAAAAGATTATTAATTTATGCGGTCTTGATTTGTGTTTGTTCCTACCACATTGCCTTTGCCTACACTCAGAATGGCTAATGAAAACTCATACGTGCCAAAGTACTGAGCAAAGACGAAAGGGAAGTAAATACAAAATCTCTCCTTGGGGAAAAGAAAAAATAGATGCTACAGAGGGCCACGCTTAATTAATGTTTT
Organism: Canis lupus baileyi; assembly: GCF_048164855.1. Classification (NCBI taxonomy): domain Eukaryota; kingdom Metazoa; phylum Chordata; class Mammalia; order Carnivora; family Canidae; genus Canis; species Canis lupus. Next base: position 19,356,662 of record NC_132876.1, on the reverse strand, counting down.
TGAAACAAAACTGACCAGAAAAAAATTAATTGGGTGGTGCTGTGTAAATCCTACTGTCTCTGCAAGGTCTGATTTTACTTTTAGGGAAAAACAGATATGTTGTTTCAGGAGGGAAACAGAGTCTACGGGTTTTAATAGTTAGGATGCCTTTGGATCATTTCCTTCTAGTATGTGTTCAAATTAAGTCTTAAAATGAAGGGATCATTTCATGAAATGAGCCTGTTAAGGGGTTAAATATTGTATAATGGCAAGAAGATACATAAGGTTTGTTGTTAAATAACCTTGGACACATCCAATGACTATCTACATTAACATTTGACAACCAACTGTATGCTGTAAGGTCTACCATTTGAAAATCAGACTGTCAGTTTATATTTTAAACACACAGCTCTGCCAGTGATCAGAAAATGTGAGGGCAGAAGTGTACCAGTGACCAGGGAGGAGGAGGGAGCATCTGATTAAAATTAAGAACATGATACTTTGGTTATTCATTCAACAAACAGGCACTGAACACCTGCTAACTGCTAGGCACTACACGAAGGGCAGGAGATACAGATGTGGCTAAGACCCAGCCACCACCTGCCACCAGAAGCTAGCAATTTAGCTTGGGAGATTCCAGGGCATTTTGGAGCCATGTGGTTGGAGTTTGCAGGACATACAGCAAAGGATGGGAGATCATCAAGACAGAAGCTGAAGGAATATGCAGTGAACACATACTGAAGGACTTTGTATTCTATGCCAAGGAGTTTTACATTTTATGTATTTTGTTTAGGCACAAATAGTCCATGTTTACCATGCAATATTTTTCATTTATTTTTTTAAAGATTTTAAAAATTTATTTATTCATGAGAGACACAGAGAGAGAGAGAGAGAAAGAGAGAGAAAGGGAGAGGGAGAGAGAGGCAGAGACACAGGCAGAGGGAGAAACAGGCTCCATGCAGAGAGCCCGACGTGGGACTCGATCCTGGGTCTCCAGGACCAAACCCTGGGCCAAAGGTGGCACCAAACCACTGAGCCACCAGGGCTACCCTGTACAATATTTTTTAAATACAGAAAAGCAAATGTAAAAAACAAAATCACCTATAATTCCACTACCCAAAGCTGTACATTCTATGTGTCTGTCTCTCCCGCTTTATAGATAGGTATCTTTCTCTCCATCGAGAGAAACACACGTATAGGCACATACATACATCTTTTTCCCCCCACTTAAAGACATATCATGAATACTCATATTAGTAAATCCTCTTCAATGATATCTTTTTAACAGCTGCATAGGATTCCATCATATTGCTATTTCATAATTTAACCAACACTTTATTGCTGGTTATTGTCTGTTTTTACAATTATAGTAGGAGTTATTTTTGAAATGCTGTTGTGTTTGCATTCCAGGACAGCTGTTGTCCAGAAACATGGCAATTGCAATCTGCTCAAGGGTAGAATTGGTAAAAAGAAAAGGAAGAGGAGGGGAACCCTGGGTGGCGCAGCAGTTTAGCGCCTGCCTTTGGTCCAGGGTGCAATCCTGGAGACCCGGGATCGAATCCCACGTCGGGCTCCCGGTGCATGGAGCCTGCTTCTCCCTCTGCCTATGTCTCTGCCTCTCTCTCTCTCTCTGTGACTATCATAAATAAAAAAAAAAATTTTTAAAAAAAAAGAAAAGGAAGAGGAGATCATTACCAAGAGGTAAATACGAGGGCACCCGGTTGACTCAGTTGGTAGAGCGTGTTACTCTTGATCTCGGGGTTGTGAGTTCAAGCCCCACGTTGGATTAGATATCTTAAAAAATCTTTAATAAAATAAAATAATAAAATATTTTAATAAAATAAAATCTTTTAATAAAAGAGATCTTAAAAATAAAATCTTAAAAAATAAAAATAAAATAAAAAATAAAATCTTTTAATAAAAGAGATAAATAAGGAGAGAAGTCAAGCAGTACATGAAAAAATGGATTCATGCAAGGTGGTTCCTAGTATAGAGAGAATAGTAAGAGGGAAGAAAGACTGTCCATGCTGTGAACCCTGGTAAGTTATTCATTCAACAAAACTTTATTGAACATCTACTCAAAATATGTGAATCAACCCAGACCCTGAATCCTAGAGTTACCTGACTGAGGTTTCCTATGCCAGCTTGCATCAGTGGATGGTTCACTTGAGGCCTCTGACCCTTCAGAAAGAATCCACTAGGCATGGTAGCTAGATGATCATCTGTGTTTCCCCAGTTCTATTTCCGTATTAGATTATCAGAAAGCCAAGTACCTGGACTGTATTATCTCAGCTTCCAAAGAAATGTCTCAACTGAATTACGATTTAATATGACACTCTTACCCTTATGTTGAAGGTCGATACAGGAATCATCCATCTCAACAGGGTTGTTACTCATTTGCAAAAATGTAGTTGGAGGTATCTGTTATAACCTATTATCTCTCACACAAGGGCCCATATAATAAGTTTCAGGATAAAATTTGTCTTGGAGAAAGAAGCATAAATATTTTTCTGCAACAATAAAAACTATACAAGCCAATGTGTTTTCCTGTTTACTTTTTGCTGCTAGGAAACAGACTATTGGATTGGCTTGTCCAGATACCTCATGGCATCCACCCTTTCTGGTTCCTTGGTTTAAAAATTTTTAAGGTTCTACATTTATATATAGGATCAGATATTTTTGAAGGTATATGGAATGAAGGAATCTTAAATAAATTCGGCCACTAGAAGCTTTTTGGTAACAGTTGGCCTACATGTTATGCAAAATTGGCTCAGTGGTTACCGATATCTGATTTGGGAGCTGTGAAACGTGATATTTGTAGTTGATATTTTTGAGAGTGGTGTAATTAAATAGTCTCTATGTGATTAATATCTTCATGTGTGCCATTCTAGTTTGTTTTTATAACAGGTAAATGTACACATGCAAGTGCTAATAATATAGCACCTCAAGACAACTAAACATCTAGGACAATCTAGAACTTCTATCTTTAATGAAAATAACCATGAGCTGTTCTTTTTCTGTACAAAAAGCAATAAAGAATTAGATGAATCAATTTCAAAATGGTATGAAAGTGCTCTTCTCTATCTCTGATCTGGACAGAGATGACTTACAGGAAAATCGACTTAAAACTCTCAACGGCTATCTACTGCCATTGGGATAAAGTCCAACTGCTATGGTGAGATGTTCATGCTCTCTTTTTTTAAGATTTTATTTATTTATTCATGAGAGACAGAGAGAGAGAGAGAGAGGCAGGCAGAGACACAGGCAGAGGGAGAAGCAGGCTCCATGCAGGGAGCCCGACATGGGACTCGATCCCGGGACGTGGGAATCACTCCCTGAGCCGAAGGCAGATGCTCAACCGCTGAGCCACCCAGGCGTCCCTGTTCATGCTATCTTAAGTAAAAAAGGCAAATTACAGAACACTATGATCTCAATTTTATCACACATACAAATAAAATACACTAAAAATGTGCACAAAATGTGTGCACTGAAATTGGTAACAGGGTCAAGAATGATTCTTTTATTAATAGATATATTCCTATTTTTCTAATATAAGCATGTGTTACTTCTGTCATCAGAAAAAAAGGAATTATCCTTTCAAAAATTTTAAATATTCACATGTTCCAGAAATTAAAGAACCTCTAGAGGCATGCTGGAGATAATCTGGCATCTCTCTTTAGATTGAGTACACCTGGGCTTTGGAGAAGACATGTGATATCCACAAAGTATCATAGCCAATCAATGGCAGAGCCCTGAATAGATCCAGGGCTTTACTCAGTCCAGGGCTTTGATGCCCCAGCTACCTCTCTGAGTAGAAGGCGCATGACCCTCTGGCAAGGGGCTGCAGTAAGGACTTTGCCCTAGGGATCAGGCTAGCCTAGAGGATTCAAAGATGCTTTCCAACTTTAAGAGTCTATGAAATATAATCTGGCAATGCAAACTTCTCTCAGATTAGAAGTCCTACAATCAGACGAGAGAGAAACAACTATTTTAAGGCAAAATAATTTTTAAAGACACAGAATAATTTTTGATCCTCTGTGACTGACAGCTCTATAATTCAATATATTTTTTGTTAATTTCAGATTGTACAGCTTGCTTATTTAAAAATAACCTCTCCACCTAAATGAAGAAAATACGGCATATAAACAGAGATCTTTTGGCTGGCCTCCTGACCCCTTGGTCCAGAGGCTTATTAAAGGCTATGTCAGGAGATTGATTTTTCTTCAGAGACTGGGAGTTGGGCCGAGCTTCCAAATTCCAACTCTTTCCTTCCAATAAAATGGTTTTTCACTTTAAAAACTTTGGGCCTTTAATCTGGGGCCACATAAAGCCTCAGTCAGGTCAGTTTGTTGGTTTTGTTTTGTTTGTTTGTTTTTTAAATGAGAGGATGGTGGTTAATCAAAGTAACATGGTAACTTTTGGACCATGGGCTCCAATCTCCAGGCTAAAATATGGAGTCAGGTATGGAGTACAGACTTTTTGGTTTGGGGTGATGAAGTAGCTTCAGAATGATACTCTTCTAGCAAAAACAGTAATGATGGCGATGACTGGTGTGCTTTGTGCTGTCAGTGGCAACACTCAAGGGTGGATCAGGCAAAGTTCTTCAGGGGTTACCTTGGCCCTTAGTCTGTATTGGGAGATAATTCTCCGTGGCTCTCTTGTATTTCTGCACATTTTGTGAACAGAAGCATGGAGTGCCTTTGTTTGAGATATCTTTTCAAGAATGCTTGTATAGCCAACACCCTTGAAACCCAGAGATAGAATGTTGCTCTGAGAGAAAGAGTAGGTTTGCTTACAGCCTTGGAAGACAGAGATGATTATGATCCAGTTGTAATAAAGACAATGTCTCTCTGGGGGCACCTGGCTGGCTCAGTCAATAGAACATGCAACTCTTGATCTTGGAGCCATGAATTTGAGCCCCACACTGGTGGCAGTTTACTCAAAAGCAAAAAGATAATGTTTTTCTCTCTCTGGAGCAAAGGCCAATATGCTTACTGCCCATTATAGAAGATTCAAGCTCACTAAGCTGCGGGTCCCTGTCCTTCAGTGCAACCCACTGAGTGTGTAGATACCAAGTGGCCATCTTCACATCATCCTGTGAGTCCCAGGACTCAGACAGAGGGCCAGAGCAAAAATTTTGATCCTCTGGCTAATGCTACTGCTGTGAATAAGGAACTGTTCCTCTCTGATCCAAGAGTAGTGTGCCTCCTGCCAGCACCCATGAAACTGTTTCAGGCTAACATGCTGGCTTGAGAATCAAGTGAAAATCCCAGACCCTTTGCAGTTTTTAACAATCTGTACTCCCTGGCTGGACTCCTACAAGGTCCATGGAAGGAATTAGGAGGGAAGTAAGGAACTTACAGCCTAACGGTTAAGGATTTCTCATGGCTCAAGATAATCACTGTCACATAACAACTGCACATGTTTCTGACGATTGTTATCAAATATTTTAGTTGCATCTGGGGCCACAGGGTCACAAAGCCTCATCAGTGCCTGATTTGGGGCTACAGTGACAAAAGATGAGGCTCAGTCCTAACTCACTATGTCTTCAAAGGCAGGTGTAGACAGAACCTCAATTGTCTTCAAGGGTAGGTGTAGACAGAAGCTAAATGGCCCTGTGAAGGACCTCCTTGGTAGAATAAAAAAATCTAGTCACTGATCAGTTCTGTAGCTGGGAGAGCTTCAGCTTAATGGTGACACTAAATACCAACAAGCTTTTTTTTTGACATTTTGTTCAATTTATATAGTATCACAGCTTGAAAAATAAAACATCCAGAATAATGCATTGTTGAGGATTTGTGGCTTTTTTTTTCATTTTTATTTCTATTTTTTCCATTTTATTTCCATGATAAGCCATACAATATGCCAATGTATTCTTTCAGTGCAATTATACAGAAGAAATATAATGCACGACTGGAACCCTCCTTTCAGCAGTGGCCATGCTCCAAAAGCTCACTGAGAAAGATGTTACTTCCACACCAAAAAACAAATAATAATTCTTAAATGCTTACAGAAAGCCGAATGGATTTTTAGAATTACTAGATTATTGCCTTACTATTTTAAAAATTCAGTAATTACATCTTAGCTAGGGGGTTACATTATTCAAAATATGTCATTGTAATAGCCTACTTCTCTCCATCCTCAAAAATAACCCCATTTTTCATTTATAAATATTGTTATCTATGCAACTAAAGTGATTCATAATTTGTTTTTTCCTGAAATAATCAGTTATACTTAGAAATCCTCATCTCCATTTTTAAAAATGAAGGGAGACGGGAGGGATGTTCCCATCTTCACTTCCACATCTAGCAAATAAGTCAAGGTTCCCTACTGTCTTTGCCTCAGAGGGTCCCAATAGTACTTATGGAAGCAGATGTTATGTGAAACTCATACTGAGTACTTGAGTCTTTTTGCTCCCTGAACACATTAACTTGACATTTGGAAATATTGTATTTGAAAGTTATTATCACATGTAAATTTCTTAAATATTTCTGATAGAAAAGAGATCTGCAGGGTGTCAATAAAAACAATAGTTTAATTAATTTTTACATACAGAGAAAGGTTTCATTTCCACCTCCTCCCATATGTATTTCTGGTTATTAGCCATATTTATTTTTCAAATGTAGATTCGGAAGTCTGCTGTAGCTGTCAAAGGCATTAGCAACCATTCTCACTGCTGGTCTAACTGAAATACAGGTTTTACTAAAGTCAAAGCCATGCTAAAAGGCATAGTCCCACATAGTCCCACATCTACCCAGCTTCTGCAAAGAAAGCAGCAGAAGCCTTCTTGCCTAGTCCTGTTTAACTCCCTTAGATGGAGGTGGGTTGATGGGACAAGATTATTGTTTCAGTGCTATGGGAGCCAGCTTCAGCAGGCAGCTGATCTGAATCCCACATACGGTGGCGAAAGAGCGGCTATGCAAGACGAAGTTCCAGCAGGAGAAACAGGTATGGAGAGCAGCATGTTGACTGGTTGCTCAGATGGCCTCACTTGTCAGAGCCAAGTTTCTTCAGACAAAAGTCTCCACCCTCATCCTACAGCCATAAACAAACACACCACCATCAGCATCAGCTCCATCTGCTTCTCCTTTCTGGACACTGTGTGCTTGAAGGGTCTTAGTGAGAAAACAAACAAGAGATGAAGCAGAGCCTGGTGTAAGAGTGTTTTCATCTCCCAGCCCCCTAAGCATTTTTGGCTCCCCCTTGTGGGGAGAAGCTGTACTAAAGTAGACCTTGCAGGAGGACCTCAGGAGAGTCTGGGAATTCTAGGACAGTGGACTTATTTTAATTAGGTGAAAGGAATCAAGAGGGCGGTTGCGTGAAGGCAAATGAGTCATCAACGCTTTTGGGGTGATTCCCAAGTTCACAACTGATACTGGGTCCTTTGTTCCCCAATTTTGAAAGTATACATATTTGAGATATCTCAGAACACAAAACAGCCATGATGGTCTACTGGCTAATGATGATTAGAAATGCGGCTCCAAACACTAAAGTAGAAGAAAAAAACCCAATGAGCTAAGTTCAAGAGCCCGAGATTCTAGTCCCAGCTCTGTCCAAGCTTACTGAATGACTTTTGGCAAATCACTTAGCTGCTTCAGTCCCTATTTCCCATAAATGGTGACAAGAGCTTTCATAGGCACTTCACTAAGCTGTTGAGAGTTTCAAATTAGAGAGAAAACTGAACTATTAGCAGAAGCTGTAGTATCTTGTACCCAGCATATAGATTTATAGGCAGGCAACGCATATGACCTATAGTGTTCTCTCTGAATTCAGTAACTCTAGGTGAAATTAGAAAAGTATGGAGCTGGCAACCATCAAGGTGAAGCTGAGTGGTGAGGAAGGGACCACAGAGAGGTCTTAAGTCAGAAAGACTTCAATCTCCACCTGAATTCATCTGTCATTCACTGTGTGATCTTGGGAGCCTGTTTCCTCATCTTTAAAATAGAGCTGAAAAGAGTAGCATTGGGGCACCTGGGTGGCTCAGCAGTTGAGCATCTGCCTTTGGCTCAGGTCATGATACTGGGATCAAGTCCCACATCAGGCTTCCTGGGGGGGAGCCTGCTTCTCCCTGTACGGGGTACAAGAAGGGCAAGCTTAGACAAGAAGGTGGTCAGTTATGTTTTGAACATGGTTGGTGTGCAATGCTTTTATGAATGGGTGCCCTTAAACGACACAGTTTAGGCTGAGATATGTGGTTGAATCCTTAGCAGGAGGCACCCACAAGGCCACCCAGGTAAAATGTGCACAGTGAGAACAGAGAAAAAAAACAAAGATAAGCCCCTGGGGAAACACACTGAAAGAGTAGACTGGGGGTGCCTAGGTAGCTCAGTGGGTTAGGCATCTGCCTTCAGCTCAGGTCATAGTCCCAGGGTTCTGGGATTGAGTCCCACATCAGGCTCCCTGACCAGCAAGGAGCCTGCTTCTCCCTCTGCCTCTGCCCCTCCCCCTGCTTTTGCACGTGCTCTCGCTCTCTCTCTCAAATAAATAAGATTTTAAAAAAAGAATAGACTGAAGAAAGGAATGCATGAAGGAAACAAAGTAGAGGCACAGAGGTAAGGAAACAATCAAGAGAGAATGCCAGCCCAGCAAATACATAAGGAGTTTCTTTTTTTTAAGATTTTATTCATCTATTCATGAGAGACACAGAGAGAGGCAGAGACACAGGCAGAGGGAGAAGCAGGCTCCTCACAGGGAGCCCGATGCAGGACTCGATCCCAGGACTGGGACTACGCCCTGGGCCAAAGGCAGACGCTCAACCACTGAGCCACCCAGGTGTCCCAAGGAGATTCTATATAGACATCAATAAGACAGAGAAGTAGTAACTCCTGGTACTTTTACTATTAGTTCTACTTTTAGTCCTCAGGAGGTTTTTCTTCATTCACATGGTTGGTGTGGCAGCCAGGCACCAAGGTGCCTCCCCCCAATGATGCACACCTCTTGGTAGAGTCCCTTTGCACAATGAATCGGGCCTGGCCCTGCATGACCAATAGAATACAGCAGAAGTGATGATGTGTGAATTCCAAGTCTAGGTCAAAAAACAAACAAACAAAAAAGCATGGCAGTTAGTATCTTAACACTACATGAACTGCACGGCTGTTGCCAGGAATCATTCTTTGGTTTATACATCCTTTTAGCAAGTGATGAAGCCCTAGATGATAGATCCCACAGAAGACAATCATAAGAATGCTAAAAGAGTATTCCAGATGTTTACCAAAAGAGGGAATATGATTGGCAAAATATAAACCCGAAGAAAGACAAGCTAACCATGACACTTAAGGCCAGTAGAACTTTAAAAACATGACTGGACACTCCCTGGTGAGATGGGTTGTACTTGTTCTCCATAAGAAAGAGTATGAGGAGGGGGACACCTGGGTAGCTCAGTCAGTTAAGCATCTACCTTCAGCTCAGGTCATGATCCTGGGGTCCTGGGATAGAGCCCCACGTCATCGTTGTCATCATCGGGCTCCCTGCTCAGTGGGGAGTCTGTTTCTCCCTCTGCCCCTCACCTTGCTTATGTGCTCTCTCTCTCTCTCTCAAAGAAATAAATAAAATCTTAAAAATAAAAGAAAGAGTATGAGGAGACCACGCTAATGATACAAACCCAGGGATGTTTGTACAGGAGCCCTAGATCAATAGGAGACTGAATGGATATTTGTGAAAACTTATTAGGAAAATCCATTTTGCTTCTAAAGAAAAAAAGAAAGAGAAAAAGAAACAGAGCTTATTCTTCATATTCAAAGGGAGGAAGACTTGTTTCCCAAAGCCCCCTCCCTCTCCCTACTTTCTCTTACCCTGATGCTTATGGAAGGAGGGGGATGACAAGCCTGGGTTACAGTTCTGACTTTATATATTTGGTCCCCTTTTTGACCACATGCCCCAACCCCTACCATGTTCAGTTCAGAAAATACGGTCATTGTAGGGAAAGGGTAAGTAAGCTAGTATGTTCGCAGTGGGAAGAAGCTTAGAAAATATGACCAATTCCAGGAATGCCTGGGTGGCTCAGGGGTTGGGCTTCTGCTTTCAGCTCAGGGTGTGATCCCAGAGTCCCAGGATCCAGCTTAGGACTCCATCGGGCTCCCTGCATGGAGCCTGCTTCTTCCTCTGCCTTTGTCTCTGCCTCTCTCTGTGTGTCTCTCATGAATAAATAAAATCTTTAAAAAAATATGACCAATCCCAGGCCCAACCCTGAAGACGCTGGCTCAGAAGGTAGGGTGGGTATAGACAACACTGGAAGGAACAGGAATACAAAATCCCTTTTCTTTCTCTCCTCTCACATTCCTCCTGGGCGGAAGTAGAACACAACCTTCCAAGTCCAGACAAATGACTGTAGATGCTAATTTGGAATAGATAAGGGGCTAGTTAGGAGAAATGCAAGCACAAGCGGAGACTTAATAATGGATCACAGGAGTTGAAAGGGGAAGTCTGGCCGGGAAGTAGCTAAACATTGGGAGAAAAGAGAGGACAAGAGTCCAACATCAAGAATGGTGAATGCATAGCTACAAACTGGTTGAGTCCTGCTGACTTAAAAGGATGAGAATTAGGTCTGGGGTACCACTGGGCCTAGCTGAGGACTGAAGGTGTGGGTGGCTCAAGGGCGCCTGGCTGGCTCAGTCA